>NC_069685.1:5430833-6842500 GCF_023699985.2 Odocoileus virginianus | reverse complement strand
GTCATTCCCATGACCACTCTTGCAGCTGAGATCAGCTGGAATACGATTAAAACAAACAAACACGGTTTCTGCCTTTAGTCAGTCCTTTTGTCTTGACCTGTTTGTCTTCTGAACATCAAAAATGATATGCTAAGAAATGAGATTCATTTTAAGTATTTTTCAAGATAAGCATGATGAGATAGATCTTCTCTATATTAGCAAATACTTGTACTCAAAAACATCCCAGAACAGGTTTTAACTCAACTAGTTTATAAAATTCAGCTTAAAAAAAACTAAAATCATTTTCTATTTACTGGAAAATCTCTAAAACTAGACTTTCCTAAACACATAAACTGCTTGAAACACAAGCAGAAACCAATTACACCTATAAATAATACACAAGCAATTTACTATTTTCCTTTGTTGTTGTTGTCTTCCAGAAAAAGTTATGCAGAAATGAGAAACTAAAAAATGTTTTTCTAGTGCGAAATTAACTTTTTCGTTAACATTACTTAAAATGAGTCAAAACATGTTCCTAAAACTTGTAGAATAAAGTATTCCAAAAAGATTAAATTTTATGACTTATCTAAGTTCCTTAGTCTGAGAAAGTAATTTAAATATTTTGTTTCTAAAATTAGAACTAAAAACTGCTTGTTCAGTTTAGTAATCTGAAAAGGAGGTAGATATAGTAAATAAAATTTTAAAGATGGTATTGTTTCATCATAGCCCAGTAATCTGCAACAAAACTCAGTAAGACAACATATATTACTATGTTTTCAAATTTATATGCTAAAAACTAAAAAGTGTAAATAGGGAATCGTTTCTTCAAATAAAATAGCATACCTGAATAAATTCAGATATAAGTGCTGCAAGTAAAATAGTTTAAACCAACTACTTCCCTTAACAGTTCACTTCAAAATGAATAAATACACAAGCAACTATTCTTTTAAGAGTAGTTAAAGGAAAACTGAAATATCCATAAAAATCCATAACTATACCCATACTGATTTTCTCCTTCCCCTTTGCTTTAAATTCATGTAGAAGATAAATTACAAAATTAAATTACTCCGTTCTTCATCTGGTCTTGATCATATCCATTTGATCAAAGCCATTTATCTTAACCGAGGCCTTCCACAGAAAATCAGTGGCCAAACCCTAAAGGTATCTCTTTACCTCACTGCAGAATTCCCCCAGGCTCCATGCTTGTCTGTGAGAATGTTGATAATTTTCTGGATTAGTTGAGTTGCTGTGACATGGTCTCGATATTTAGCTGCTCTTATCAAATGATCACACATCTTCTCATCTTCTCGTTTGTCTGCTGAATACTGGGCACACAGAGACTTGGATAGGAAAAAGAAACATCTATTAATATAAAAATATGGGGGAAAACCCCTTTAAATGCATGATGAAATAATCTCTAATATGCACAGAACCAAACAAAAATTTAAAGTGACTTTTACATTGCTCATGAGCTGAACTGACAGAGTTGGTGACCTACTGCCTCAGTACAACAATCCCCCGAGAATTTATTTCTCTGTCATTCAGAAGGTACACTCAGAAGTGGTTAATATCTAAGCAGAGACCTAAATAAAGAGAAGAAGCCAGTGATGTGCAGATGTGGGGTCCACACTACAAGTAGCATGAAGGGAGGTTGCAAAGAACTAAAGCAAAGTGAACAAAGAGAAGAATGGTATGGAGAGAGACTGGAGAGGGAGGCAGGCGGGGGTTGCATCATTTAGTACTGTGTAGTTATGGTAAGGAGTTTAGATTCCATTCTAAAGCAATGGGTTACCCGTAGGTTAATCAGGGGAATGATGTGACTGATTTACATATTAAAATGATCAGCACAGCTCCATTTAGAGACAGAGGAACAAGAGGCTTAAGGAGGGAGATGGGTTATCAGGCTACTGCACAGGTCCAGAAAAGAGAAGCTGGCGGTTTGTACTAGTAAACCAAGCTAGTTCTCAACAGCTTTAGAAAACACCAGCAACAGTGTGGTCTCTCAAACCCTGGCGACGCAAAATGGACCACCAGCACTAGAATAACCTAGGAACTTATTAAAAGTGCAGAATTATAGGTCCCACTCCACACCAACTAAATCAAAACCTGGATTTTAATGAGATCTCAAGGTGATTTCTAAATTAAAGTTTGAACAGTACTTTCTTAGACATCAATTTTGCCAAAACAAATTTAGAATTCTTTAGCAATAATCAGATACAACACAATCACTAGTTTCCAGGATGCTTATTTCTTTGCTTTTGGAATGCAGACATCTGTGGTATCATGTTTAAGATGCTATGCTACCTAATTAATTGCTTAAAATTAAAAAAAATAATGATTAATGTAAACTTGTTACTTAAAAGGTCAGTCCAGCTGGATAGTTCCTTCCTTTCTCTTAGAGTGAGAGAGAGGGAGTGCATGGTTCCAGGAGTACTGAGGGCTCTTTCTGCACCAGAAGAGAAGCAAGCCTGAGGATGAAGACAATACCCACAGGGAGCGGAGGTATGAGGATTACATAACTAGCCTACTCTGAATGGGATCGTAAACTTGTGGGTCAAGCTAAGATCAGCCTACCTTTAAATTAAACTTTCTGAGAGACCTTTTTTTCCTTTAAGACTTTTTACAAGAAACTATAAGCTCCTGTTCATTCACTGAAGTCCAATATGAACTAGGTTTTCTGTTCCTAATACCACAAGCAACCCCAATGATATGGTGTTTGTGTAAACGCATAAAGAATCAAATATCTCTTGGTTTGTACAGAACACTAGGCTACTGAGATCAAAGGCTGAATCAGCTTAATAGCCTTTGCCCTGGAGAATCCCCATTCTAGACTATGAGAAGGGAATTGGGAATAAAAGTACAGTCATCTCTTGCTATCTGTGGTGGGGGTGGGGGCGTGGGGGGGGAAGGGAGCAAGGTTCCAGGACCCCCATGGATACCAAAATTTGCAGATGCAAAATCCCTTTCATACAAATAATATAATATATATGAATATGTTATTATGCATATGAATAAATGTACGACTAGAAAACAAATCAAAAACCAGACTAAAGCATCATCTTTGGCAGTCTTTATCAGTCTTAAGCACTTTACCTTGCTAGGTCTAACTGTCCTCCCATCTGCCAAAATGAGAGGATTATATTACCTCTAAGGATCGTACACTTAAAAGATTTTGGCCAATTTCTAGGAGGTTAGTTTCTGTATATTGTTAAAAGGAAAGTACCTCTTTTACCTAAGCACTGATATGGAAAAAATAAATTATGTTATAAATGAGATTCATTTATATATAAAATACAAGCAAATGCCAGGCTTCCCCAGTGGCTCAAAGATAAAGAGTCCACCGGCAATGCAGGAGACACGGGCTCAATCCCTGGGTCAGGAAAATCTCCTGGAAAAGTGAACGGCAACCCACTCCAGTATTGTTGCCCAGGCAATCCCTCGGACAGAGAAGCCTGGAGGGCTACAGTCCATAGAGTCGCAAAGAGTCGGACATGATTGAAACGACCGAACATGCACTGACTGAAACGACCGAACATGCACACACAGGCAAGTGCCAGACACCACGTTAAAAAATAAAAGCCTGAGCCAAACAAACGCCAAGATAGTTCAGTCTGTCAAAATCATGATTTGAGCAAAGAAAATATGATTAAGAAACACTTGAAGGGAGTAGTTTAAGTGAAGATAACTAGGGAATTATTCCATTGTTAACACAAAGGTTAACTACTATGTGATATTTTCAGAGATTCATCCCAGAACTAGGCAGCACTCTGTAGGTTACTTCACATCAAAGTCAACCACATGCTAAAACCAAAAGGACAAAACAGCAGACACTGTGAGAATGTGTATAGCTTAAACATCCCCCAATGGACGCACAGTATGCCTTTATCTAACCTCACCTGATAATAAGAGGGAATTAAGATTATTGATGGAAATTAAAAAATAATTGGTTTGAATACTCCCCTGAAACACCAGATACCTTCATATTAAATGTACCAAAATTACCAAAAAATACATTATTAAATAGGCTACCTGTATGTACTTTATTAATATTAGACTAGTTTAACTTTATTAAATCATATTCTTCAAAACATTTGGTAAGCAACTGAAGTTTGCATAAAAAGGCATAATTCTAAAAAGAAGAGTCCAAGGTAGTAAGTTAAATAGCAAAATGGTTTAAAGTGCTCTTTAATGGATCCTCCTTTATAATATAAACAGCAACTTTTCATATCTGACATAAAATCTATAGATATAAATCACATTAAAGGGCTATTCTCTCCTGATTATCAATCTCTGTCTCATTGTGGAACATTAGAGTCACATCTAACCTTAAAACATGATAAAAGGAAACCAAACAAGAATGTTTTGTAACGATATAATGAACTTGCATCTATTCTTAAAAGCATCTTTAAAATGCAATTTTATTCTTATTAAAAAACCAATAACATATTCAACATATGACATATCATTCAAAGTCAAATACAGATGAGGAATATTTGCCTGAAGATCAAACACATGTTACTTATTGAAGGAATATGTGTGTGTGTGTGTGTGTGTGTGTGTGTGTGTGTGTGTGTGTGTGTACTTGTGTTTAAGGGTTAAGTGGAGGTATCCCAAAAGACCTTACCAAAATGTACCATCTATCAATAAATTCAAGGGCCAGGTCTAATGTGTGCCTGCTAAATTGCTTCAGTTGTGTTAGACTCTGGACCCTATGGACTGTAGGCCACCCGGCTCGTCTGTCCATGGGATTCTCCAGTCAAGAATACTGTAGTGGGTTGCCATTTCCTTCTCCAGGGGATCTTCCTAGCCCAGGGATTGAACCCAGGCCTCTTGTGTCTCCTGCATTGGCAGAAGGGTTCTTTGCCATGAGCGCCACTTGGGAAGCCCACCAGGTCTAGGACTTTCATTCAGTTTTACTTCACATCAACTTTTCTGTTTTCCTACTTTAAGCAACACATGAACTAAGTAATATAGCATCACAACAATGACCCTCCTGCCCAACCTGAATCTTAAAATTAAAAAAACAGAAAAAAGTATCCTGGGAACTAATTCAAATATATTTGATTTGAATTTGATTATTGCTAAAGAAATCTAAGATTTATTAATATAGAATTAATAAAACATAAGATAAATCTAGTTCTTAAAAAATTCACTTAACTGAAGAGAGGAGCAATTTAGACTGATCAATTATAATCCAAATAACTATTCTGGATCTTAAAATAAAGAAGTAAAGACAATATCACATTTAGCCTTTCCTTTCAGATATATGTCTCTAAGTTTACTATCTATCCTTTGTATGAAAGCTCAGAGAGGAATGAACTTAAAATCAAGCACATTTCTCTATTATGCTCCTGCCATCACTCTGATGACCTTTCTGGTGGTCAGACTTCCTCTTCATTATCTCCCAGGATGCTTGCATTTTCTCAAAGCTTTGTCATATGTCCCTTGGCAATATCATCCACTCCCATCATCATCTGCTATTATCAATTTAGATGTAGCTTCAAGTTTTTCATGTTTGACTCAGCTGTTTCCCAAATCCAGATCCCACATTTCTATCTGTAGGACAGTCTCCAATCATTCAATAAGTACCTAAAATTTAAAACATACAACCCACCATCTTTATCCCAAACATGCTATTACACTGAAAAGGGAAAGGTTTTCTATTTCTGTCATCTGTGACTTTTCAATTTCCCTCACATCATATCCCATCATTCCCAGCAAAACCTCTAACCACTCATCACAGCCCTAATGTAGATCTTTATTTGCTCACAACTCAGCTCTTGAAATAATCTTCTGTCCTTTTATGAGAAGTCCCAGAATTATTTCTAGAAAAATTTGCTTTGGAATAACATAGATATATGTACAGATCCTATCCTCAAAAAATACATAATTGTTTAAGATACTGAAAACTTAGAACCAAATTTTACTGCCTAGATCTGCGTACGTGCAGCCAGCTCTACAGTGGAGTATCACCTTTTACATCACCACCCATCCACAGTCTGTGTGCCAGACACACTAGACTACACACCACTGCCCAAACGGCGTGCAGACACGTTCAAGGGCAGGAAAACGCACTTCTCCTAGAGCTGTTGTATGTGAAACAAGTTTAAAGATGTCTACTGAGAACGTAAGAGGGAAAATTTGAAAGACAAACTACTAGAGAAGAGGAACTCATGCAGAGGAAAATATATGGAAATCTAGAAGTCCTTTTGATTCTTTACCTGAATATAAAAGGTGGAAAAAAACTCAAAAAATCCAAAATAACTGGAAATTAAACAACATCTCCAAATAAAAAATATGGATCAAAAATGAAATCACAAAGAAAATTAGAAAAAACTGTGGGAACTGGATAGAACAGCATTTAAAGTAAAATTTATACATTTAAATATATTAGAAAATATTAAATATTCAAGGAAGAAATAATACAAATCTTAAACTCAGATGACAGAAGCTAAGGAATACACTGCAACTAATTTTGCATTAAGGGAACAGAAAACTAAATAATAACAATTTGCATAAATAAACACAAAAACTCAACAAAGTACTACCATTCAGCTATATATAAAACAGACTATAGACCATGATGAAGTAGAGTATATCTATGGAATGTAAAGTTGATTTAATATTTAAATATAAACCAGCATAAAATTCACTATAAGACAGAAAAAAGGGAGAAAAACATATCTAAATCATTTTTAAAAGCAATTAATTAAATAATCAATTAACATTCAAAACCCTTTCATGAAAATAAATAAATTAATTAAATAACAAGCACTCCACAAACCAGGAATACAAGAGACTTCCTAAACCTTAGGAAGGACATCTATAAAAATTATTCAACTAAAACTGGAAATAAAGTGCTATGTCCTCTCTCATGACTTCTACTCAATATGGTAAAAGAGATCTTAACCAACAGAATGAGACAAAAAATAAACAAGTAAGCAAAACGACAGTTTGAAAAGGAAAGACTAACAGACTCTTTATTTGTATATGCCTTCCTCCACATTATAATTCTGAGCATTCTAAGAAAAAACTACTAGAATATATAATACAAGTTTCTTAGATAAAAGGTCAATATACTAAAAGTTAATTATGTACCTACATACTGGCAATAAATAACTCAAAAAAAATTAAAAAAAACAATTAACAATATCATTAATAATGTGAAATATTTAGCAGTATATAAAAACATATTCAAGTCTACACAATGAAAACCATAAAACACTGCTAAGAGAAACTAAGACTAAATAACTGAAGATATAGACAATGTTCATAGATTTTAAATCTCAGTATTTAAAAAAAATATATACTTTTCAAATTGGTTTTATAGGTTCAACTCAATCTTAATTAATACTTTGGGAGGTTTTCTTAAGGACATATTGACAGCTGAGTCTAAAATATACCCGAACAAAAAAGAAAAGAAAAAAAATTTACAAACGAGAGATGAAACTGTAGAATTTTTTACTCTGAATCACACTGTAAAATAAGAAATCAAGACAGCATAGGTTACGAAATGAAAAAACAGTGCTTTTCAACAACTGGTACTGAAACACCTGGCCACTGTCAAAGGAGCAAAAAAAGAAAAAAACTTGTTTTCACCTCATACCACACACAAAATGTTTAATTCAAAATGAGTGAAAAATATAAATGTAAAAGTTAAAATTTAGCACTTCTAGGGAAAAAAACAGAAAATTTTATGAACTTCAAGAAGGAGAGAATACTAAGACTAAAATTCATAGACTGGAGAGTGTAAAAGAAAATCATAACCATAAAAAAATTGACAAATTAGACTTCAGTGAAACTTATAAAATCTGCCCTGTAAAAATCACCATTCAGAAAATGAAAAGGCCAGTGAGGGAAGGAGAGAGTGGGATGAATGGAAAAAGTAACATCAACATATATGCACTCCCGTAAGTAAAAAAGATACCAAGTGAAAAGTTGGGAGCCTAGCCTGGCATTCTGTAATGAACTCTGGGGTGGGTAAGGAGGGGAGGAAGCTAAAAAGGGAGGTGACACATGTGTGATTACAGCTGATTCGTGATGTTGTACAGCAGAAACCAACACAATGTTGTTTAGCAATTTTCCTGCAATTAAAAAAGAAATTAAAAATAAATGAATAAAGGAAAAAAGAAAATGAAAAGGCAATGAGAAGAAACATTCACCATATGTATAACTGACGAAAGAGTTCCTTACAGGAAATATAAAGAACTCCTACAGTGCAATAAAGACAAAGAAATTTAAAACCATAAACAAAGGATCTGACTAGACATTTTACCAAAGATATACAAATGACTAATAAGTATGTGAAAAAATGCATAGTCAGCAGAGAAATTCAACAAAAATCCACAACACTCTATCATTATATACACACTAGAAGGGCTGAAATTACAGGAACTGATAATAAATATTGGCGAGGATGTGGAACAAAGGGAACTCTCATACCTACCAACTAGACTGATGAAGGGTAAAACCTACAAGTAGTCTAGAAAATAGTCTGGCAGCTTCTCCTAAGCCTAAATATAAACTTGCAACAGCACATTGCAATTATACTCCTAGGTATTTCCTCCAAATGAATGATAACATATTTGCACAAAAACGAATTGTATGAAAATGCCCATAATGCTTTTAATCGTAAGAGCCAAACACTGGAAATTACCCAATATACACCCACAGAGGAATGGATAAACAAAGCAGTACTGCTAAGCAGTATAAAAAACAAGACAGTAATACACAAACAACAATGTGGATTAGTATCAAGAATTTTATGTTGACCCAAACAATCCAGACATTAGAGCACCCATTATGTAATGTATATGAAATTGTGTACCACACCAAACTATCTATAATAACAGAAACCAGATGAGCAGTTGTCTACAGTTAGGTATGTGTATGAATCTGCCTGAAAGGCAGGACACCTGGGTTCAGTTCCTGGGTCAGGAAGATTCCCCTGGAGAAGGAAATGGCAACCCACGCCAGTATTCCTGCCTGGAGAACCGCATGGACAGAGGAGCCTGGCGGGCTACAGCCGGTGGGGTCGCAGGGGTCGGACACGACTGAGCGACTAAACCACCACCACCAGTGTGTGTATGTGCAGCGGAACTGACCACACTGAAACAAAAGCGAATTCTCCAAGATGACAGAAAATTTCCATATCTTGATTATAACAGCAACAAAGATATATACACTTGTCAAAACTCATCCAACTGTATATCTGGAGTATATTATATATAAATCACTCAATAAAGTATATTTAAGAAGTTCTTAAAAATGAATAGTCAAGGCACTAACAGGAAAGAAAGTAGTTTAAATATTCACATTGAAAAAACTAGCACACACACTAAGTAGGTCAATGCACTCTATAAAATCAGTAAGGTAGATAAACAGTAAGAGAGAGAACTAATAAGAAACCAGGTAAAAGACAAATAGGTACTGCACAAAAATTCTTTTCAAAAAAATAATCCATGGCTGATTCATGTCAATGTATGACAAAAACCACTACAATACTGTAAAGTAATTAGCCTCCAACTAATAAAAATAAATAAAAACAAAAACAAAAATAAAAATAATACATAACAAGCAGGAGAAAAAATGTACACTTTAATTTGTAAAGAAAATCCAAAATAAAACACAGTGACATACCACTACACAACTACCAGAAATGGTCTCAGACAACAAAAGAGTTCAAAATGTAGTACTTGGGTACAATCTCAAAAATGGTAGAATGATTTCAATTCCCTTCCAAGGCTAACTATTCAACATCACAGTAATCCAAGTCTAAGCCACAACCACAAATATTGAAGAAGCTGAAGTTGACGGCTTCTATGAAGACCTACTCGATCTTCTAGAACTAACACCAAAAAAAGACATCCTTTTCATCATAGGGGATTGGAATGCAAAACTAGAAAGTCAAGAGATTCCGGGAAGTGAAAGTAAGTTTGGCCCTGGAGTACAAAATGAAGCAGGGCAAAGGCTAACTGAGTTTTGTCATGAGAAATCACGGGTCGTAGCAACAGGAGAGACAGCTCTACACATGGACATCACCAGATGGTCAGCACTGAAATCAGACTGATTATAGTCTCTGCAGCCAAATGGAGAAGCTCTATACAGCCAACAAACACAACACCTGAAGCTGACTGTGACTCAGATCATCAGCTCCTTATCACAAAATTCAGGCTTAAATTGAAGAAGGCAGGGAAAACAACCAGACCATTCAGGTATGACCTAAATCAAATCCTTTAAATTTATACAGTGGAAGTAACAAATAGATTCAAGAGATTAGATTTGATGGACAGAGTGCCTGAAGAACTATGGATGGAGATTCATAACACCGTACAGGAAGCAGTGACCAAAACCATCCCAAGTGAAAAGAAATGCAAGAGGGCAAAGTGGTTATCTGAGGAGGCTTTACAAATAACCAAGCAAAGAAGAGAAGTGAAAGGTAGGAGAGAAAGGGAAAGATATAGAGAACTGAATGCAGAGTTCCAGAGAACAGCAAGGAGAGAGGAGAAAGCCTTCTTAAATGAACAATACAAAGAAACGGAGGAAAACAAGAGAATGGGGAAGACTAGGGATCTCTTCAAAAAAACTGGAGATAGCAAGGGAACATTTCATGCAAGGATGGGCACGATAAAGGACATAAACAGTAAGGACCTAACAGAAACAGAAGAGATTAAGAAGAGGTGACAAGAATACACAGAACTACACACAAAAGGTCTTAATGACCAGAGTAACCACGATGAGGTGGTCAGTCATCATGCCAGACATCCTGGAATGTGAAGTCAAGTGGGCCTTGAAAGCATTACTATGAACAAAGCTAGTTCATAGTATGAAATGAACTAGAAGGAATTCTAGCTGAGCTATTTCAAATCCTAAAAGATGATGCTTTACAGTGCCGCAATCAATATGTCAACAAATTTAGAAAACTCAGCACTGGCCGCAGGACTGGAGAAGGTCAGTTTTCCATTCCAATTCCAAAGAAAGGAAATGCCAAAGAATGTTCAAACTACTGTAAAACTGTGCTCATTTCACATGCTAGCAAGGTAATGATCAAAATCCTTCCCGATAGGCTTCAGCAGTACATAAACCAAGAACTTCCAAATGTACAACCTGAAATTGAAAAGGCAGAGGAACCAGAGATCAAATTGCCAAAATCCACTGGATCACAGAAAAAGCAAAGGAATTCCAGAAAAAATATCTACTTCTGCTTCATTGACAATGCTGACACCTCTGACTGTGTGGGTCACAACAAACTGTGGAAAATTCTTAAAGATAAGGGAATAGCAGACCACCTTGTCTCCTGATTAATCTGCACGCAGGTCAAGAAGTAACAGTTAGAATTGGACATGAAATGATGGACTGGTTTAAAAGTGAAGATATAACTTTCAGACAAAGGTCTGCATAGTCAAAGCTAAGGTTTTTCCAGAGAGTTCGACCATAAAGAAGGCTGAGCACTGAAGAATTGATGCTTCTGAATTGTGGGCTTGAGAAGACTCTTGAGAGTCCCTTGGACTGGAAGGAGATCAAACCAGTCAGTCCTAAAGGAAATCAACCCTGAATATTCACTGGAAGGACTGATGCTGAAGATGAAGCTCCACTACTTTGGCCACTTAATGCGAAGAGCCAACTCACTGGAAAAGACCTTGATGCAGGAAAAGATTGAGGGCAGAAGGAGAAGGGGATGACAGAGGATGAGATGGTTGGATGGCATCACTGGCTCAATGGACATGAGTTTGAGCAAACTCCTGTGACAGTGAAGGCCAGTGGAGCCTGGCACGCTGTGGTCCATGGAGTCACGAAGAGCAAACCCACCCTTGCAGACAGACATGAGCATGGGCACCAACAGACAGTAAAGCGGCACTGATCCCGATACTAACAGCTAAAAATGGATTGCCAACCAACAGCAGAAGCGATTATGAAAGACCACTGCTCTACTCACAAAACAGAATAACACACGGTATTAAAAATGGAAAAGAAAATGTAGCAAATGAAATGAATCTCACAAACATAACACTGGAACTAAAAATGCCAGAGAAAACCAACTTTGATTCAACTTTTGTAAAGTTCAAAAACAGGAAAAGAAATTACAATGATTAGAAAACACACAGTTACGTATTAAAAGAAAAAAACAGAAGCAAGTAAGTCATTAGAGAAAATAACATTATTTAGTTTAATGGCAAAAAAAAAAGGTTGTGATTGGATATATAAATGCACAAGGCTTCTCACAACCACTTCAGCTAAGAAAAGGAGGTAAATTAATGTTAAATGCATACTTTTTTCTAGAGTCTATTTTATGAGAAACAGATTATAAAGCAAGTTTTCATTAAGTTTGCATAATATTGTGATACAAAAACAAATTTCAGTTAAAAAGTTCAAGGCTAAAATCTTTAAAATATTTTATAACCCGTTATTCTAATTTACTAACATTTATTTTTAATTAAGCAATTGAAATGTATTGGCTTCACAAGTTTTGTACTTCAGTTTTTAAAAGACATTTATACAAAAATTTAAAAAGTAATGACTTATATGATGAAGAAATTCCTCTCTTCTACCTCCTCCCTGTTTGGCTGCTTTCTACAGGTGTAGTCATGTTAACATGAATGTAGTGCCTATGTAAATAAAATCAACTTATACATCATTCCTTTTCAAGACACGAAGTTCTATCTTCATTCTTTTTCATGGCTATACACAGCATTATGTTTTTAGTTAAATAAACACACTTTCTGGTAAACACTTTTAAGTGTACTACCTTATGCCCCAATTTATCTAAAAATCACTCACACTGTAAAGTGTTTGTCTCACTGTAACCCATTTAAAAGGGCAATCATATAAAGGACAACAAATTAAGAAGCTTTTCAACAGTTCAATTTTGGAGGTCTTTGCACTCAATCTCAATTCAGATTTAAAGTCCAACCATTAAAAATAAAAAAATGTTGTCCGTGGGAATGTGACAGAGCCTCCTGAAAAACTTAGAAAAATAAAAGCTTAAAAAACCCAACAGCAAACGAAAGTCAACCAATGACAATGTGTGACAGCCACCTTTAATTCTAAAGTGATTCTTCTGTCATCCAACGATTCGAAGTATTGATTTCTCTCAGCATGAAAAAGTCTAAGCCAATGAAATAGATATAGTATCATCCCCCTGATAATAGCATTCAAGGTGAAAACAGGCAGAACACTTATCAAAGTATCGCTTCCATTTCTTATTGTTTTAATGGACTGGATACAATGTGCTGGGTTCTTATCTTTACAATTGCAGACTTCAAACAATATTTTTAAATAATCTGAGGGCTAATATATGTTCTAATATTTTACTTTAGAGAATAAAAAAAATGAGCTTCAAAAGCTTTTACATATTTGTAAAGTGAAGTCAACACTAAGAAGAAGGTTACAGTTTCCACTTGCATGTAAAATGCACATACAACACTGTTTACATTATTTCATTGCTACATTAGAGTTACTTGTTAACAATGAAAATTACAAATTTTTAAAGTAAATAACAAAACAGCTTTCATAAAGACAAACTGATTTCTTTAACAATGCCTGTGTACATTATATATCAGTTTGGTAGATAAAGTAAAATGTGGTTAGTATCAGTGATCAATAAAATTGACAGGATATTTGGGACTTCCCTGGTGGTCCAGTGGCTGGGACTCCATGCTCCCAGTGCAGGGGACCCGGGTTCAATCCCTGGTCAGGGAACTAGATCCCACAGGCCACAACTAAAGAGTTTGTATGCTGCAAGTAAAGACCTGGTGCAAATAAATAAATAAATATTAAAAAAAATAAAAAATAATAAAATAAAATTGACAGGAAATTTAAATAGAGTTAAATTCAAATAACTATATTCTAAAATTCATAATGAGGCAAGTATATCTTCCTGTAAGATTATAATTATACACAAATACATATAAACACATATACAGTGAATGAGAGAGAGAAATTCAAAAGTTTTTATTTTTTAAACTTTACTTTTTGTTAATTTGCATAAGAGCTAAATATCTTAAACAAATCCTATAATCTTTTAACTCAACGTATCTACCTAACCATTAGGTTTTTTTGGAAATCATACAAAACTAGGGCATCTTACTTGTACTAGGCTAAAAGTAGTGTGTGTGTGTGTGTACACATATGTATACATATATTTTAATTTCAAATAACAGTAGATCAAGAACAAGCATGAAAACCAAAAAGTTAAAAAGAGATCAATTCATTCTTTAAGAAACCAAAGTTAATACTGTGGTTAAGAACACAGACTATGGAGCCAGACAACCTGAGTTTAAATCTTGGCTTGGACACATTCATGATCAAGCTAGGTATTTAACCTCCCATGCCTCAGTTTCCTCATAGAAAAGGATACAATGTGATGTGCTTTTCATAAAGTCCCAATATGGGTAGACATAAAACAATCAGAATGTTGACAGGCATATACACTAACACCCAACAGTTACTGTATGTAGAGTCAGTCATGAAGTTAAGCAACTATACTGAAAACAGTCCCTTGTCTTCCATCATCTGAATGTAGCTGAGAGACATGGAGTAAAAATAATTACAATATGAGATACTTGCTATGAAAGATATTCACAGTGTGCTTGGAAAGAACAGAAAAGAACTATTAAGAACCAGTGAGGGTTTCACAAAGGAACTAGAGGTTCAGTATCTTTTCATGGAGAAGAAAGGGCTCATTTAAGATAGAAGAAATAAAATATAGCAAAATAGAGGTGAAAAAATGAGAACAGTTCAAATAAAAAACTTTAAGAATAACAGAATAAGACTTGCAATTACCAGAGCTCTCTCTTTTTTTAAGTAAACCAGTATAAGCTTCTTTATATCTTCCTTGGGTGCCTAATGCATTTTTACCCATTTCCTTCCTAAAAACATTATTCCTCAAAGGTTTTTATAAATGGTTTAACATATAAATAGTTGATTTGGTCAACTGATAAGATAACTAGGATATATCATAAACTGAAACCTTAAATACAGGCTTTATCTATCTGTAAGGAGTATATTCAGACATTTTCCTAGAAGAGATTTTTAAACAGCAGTAAGAATCTAGTTCTCTATCAAGACTATATTTTACAATATTAGAATCTAATGAGAACACAATGAAGAAAATATATTTTTCAGTTCACATTTAATTTGATCAGCATTGCTCACAGGTATGAATTCCATTTCACTTGGGCCATAGTTCCTTCGCTTTTTTCTAGCTTTCTACCTTTAACGGAGTGCCCAGTAATAGAGTTCCGTTTCTTGGAGCTGGAGAAGCATCACTTATAACTTTCAAAGTCAGAGACATCAGCTTACTTTAGAATGGTCTTCCTTTGTCCCAACAATGCAAGCTTCTTTACTTTCACGTTATTCTAAAAAGGATGATTTTTTTTTTAAAAAATATGTACATGCATGCATGTGCCCTGTGTAGACATGTATACTTTCTATTCAGAAGTTACCCCCCATAGAAGACTGAGAGCAGAAAATGCTGTGAGCCCAGTTCTTAATCTGGCCATTATCAAGAAGCTAAAATAGGAAGTGAGACAAGTTAAAACACACCCTAGAAGAATCTCTAAAAATAGTGCATTCCAGAATGAATACAGCTGACTTTGGAAATGTACTGAGAAATACTATGACTAAAGAGTCCAGGTGTGAAAGATAAACCAGAACATGTATGATAAGCCAGAGTGAGAATTTTCCTTAAGGAGTTTGATGGTCCCATTGTCAATTAACCAGAAGAAGGAAAAAAGGTGAACCCTGGATTTAGTAAGAGCCAGCATTCTTTTTATTCTAAGACGGGATGCAAGTCAGCCTGTACTAAAAGAAGAAGGAATGTGATCAAAGGAGATCTCTATGTGAGGGAGCTGAACAAGCCCCTGCAACTTGGCAAAGCCGACAGAGACAGAGGTCAAGAGAAAACCTCCTCGGTAGGAGTGTGGCCTATGAATGAGCAGATGCAAAACTCAAGTAATGAGCTTTCCTTTTCTGCACTGTGATGTCTTTCATCATTGCAAGGTCTACAAAGGAGAAAAAGAAAAGCCTATGTCCATGCTTTGAGCAACAGGATAAAGATAAAACAGCTACTTCCTGGGAAAGCCACTTGCATGATACTAAGAGATAGCCTCCAGAGTTCTGACAGAGCAGTCGACTGGATCAAGGCCATAGGGCAGGAAAGAATTCCAGAGTAAGCGTGGGACAGACAAGCGTTCCTTGAGTGATCCTTGAGATTACTTAAAATAAAAAAGTTACTCTTCATTTTGAAGTAACAGTAATAGCTGCATTATTAAACACTTAGTATGGACTCACCTAACAGGCACTTTACACTTATCAAATCCCATTTACTCCTCATTACTATAGGTAGGCACCATTATTATCCTGACTTTCACATGAGACATTAATGTCTTAGCTCACACAGTCAGTAAATGGCAGAGGCAAAATTAATGCACAAGGTTATCTGACTGGAAAGTCAGAACTATGTGAAACCGCACCAGAGTAATCTGTGGTCTCATTGGCTGAGTGCTCATTAAACTAAAGTGATCTGGACATTTAAAAGGACTCATAATAGTTCTTTACTTAACCAACGTATCTATAGTATTTTATCACTTTCATGTTTGTTTACAACATCATTTTTATCTAACATAAATAAAATAATATCCAAAGCTACAATTATATGTGTGTGTGTCTACATATATATATAGAGAGAGAGAGAGAAAGAGTCAAGCTTACCATTTTCCCATTCCTGTGCTATAGATGAAGAAGTATATAAAAAGAGGATAAGAAGTATGTCTAAAACCATAATGCTAGTAAACAAATACCAAAGAGAGGGTAAGAACTTCCATCCTACTGCTTTGCTATTACGACTCAAGCTGTGATCTTGAGCTATGATGACTCAAGATCTGTTAATTAGTCATCTCTTCAGGAAATGACAGAACTGATAATGCAAAGTGCACCTCAAGAAAGAAATGTTGCAAAGACAGTGGGATGTATTAATCACCAATACAGAGTCATCATGAGAAATAGAAGGCATAAAGTTAAGCTTTTAAAAAGTTATCATGAACCTTGGTCATCCCTTTCTCAGCTCCTTAAGAAGGAAATAGCTACCCACTCTAGCATTCTTGCCTAGAAAATTCCATGGGCAGAGAAGCCTGGTGGACTAGTCCATGGGGTCACAAAGAGTCAGACATGACTGAGTGACTAACACACTTAAGATGAGATGTTCCAAATAGGAGTTAAAAATATAAGGGAATAAATAAGAAAGGATAAAATAAAAAGACAAGACAAGCAGGAAAGCATAAATGGGAAGTTCACTTGAAAATATTTTCACTGTATCATAATTACAATTTTACTCTAAAAGTTACTAAGAAAAAAAATATATATAGTGTCATTCTATTTCATTTGCTTTGTATTTCAACCACTAACTAAAAAACAAATCGGGGAATTCAATTCAATTTGAGAATATAAAATTTAAAAGTGGACAAAGATGAAAAAAAGTTTGTTCATCAACTAATGTTTAAATAGCTCAGATTTATTTTGCACTCCACCAATTTTACATGCAGGTAAGAACCAATATATAAAGTTAGTAGAAAGAGAAAATAAACAGAGAAAACATATGTTTATGGTTTCAGTTTCAAAAATTTTTCTGCAATTTAAAGATTGAATGAAAGGAAATCTAAAGATTACTACATAGCTTATATTCTAACATAACATAAGCAATATCAAGTGGTGGGAGAGAACGTAGAGGAAAGGGAATCTTGTGCACTGCCAGTGGGAACAAACTGGACCAGCCACTACTGAAGACAGCATGGAGGTTTCCCAAAAAGTTAAAAATAGAGCTACTATATGACCCAGCAATGCACTTCTTTTTATTTAAAGGAAACAACTCACTACCTTGAATAAATACATGCACTCCCAAATTCCTTGCAGCATTATTAAAAATAGCCAAAATACGGAAACATCCTAGGTATCCATCAACAAATGGATAAACAAAATGTACACATACACTGGAATATTATTCAACCTCAAAAAAGGGAAATCTTGCCATTGTGATGACATGGATGAATTGCAGGGCAATATGCTAAGTGAGATAAGCCGTAAACAAAAAGGCAAATATTGCATGATTTCACTTATATGCAGAATCTAAAAACAAAAAACTCAAACTCATACTAGAGGCTTAAGACTGGCGGGAAAGGGAAGATATTGATCAAATGGTACAGAATTTACATTCTGAAATTAGTAAATTCTGTATACCTAACGTACAGTGTGACAATAATAGTTAATGAGAATGTGCTGTATCCTTGAAATTTGCTTAGGTCTCAAGTGGTCGACCACACACAAACACAAATGGCATGAGTTGCAGGATATGTTAATTTGCGCAATTGGGGTAACCATTTCACAATGTACACATACATCAAAATATCATGTTGTGCACCTTAAATACACACCATATTTATTTGTCAATCTAACCTCAATAAAGTCAGGGAGAAAAAGAAAAACAGTGGCAAACTAACAAGAAATACAGGGGAGGATAATGAATACTACTTTTCTTTACGCTTCTACCAGGATATCAACAGAATATTTTCTTAGTCTAAAAGAATCTAAGATCTCATGTGAAAAGACCGAATCCCCAAATTTTTGCTAGCTGGTTATGAAAACCTTTATTAACCCTATATTCTCTCTTTATTAGTTGATGCTTTCATTAATTTAACATTTCATTGAGAACTTCCTATGTTCCAACCCTATACTAGGTATTGAAATGAAAATAAATGGATCCTACTTTAAAGTTTGTTTCTCTCAGTAAACAATTTTTGAAATATTCTTAACAAGTAACTCTCACCAAGTCTCCAACAAGAATATTCTAACCTATTCCAGAATCTGAAAATGTAATATCCACTAAAAAAGAAAGGTTTATGGATATTAGTGAAAGGTTAGCCTCCATTTCCCTTACATGGCTGCTATAAGTGATATATGCAAACCACAGAGACCGTAACATAAAATACTTTCAAGTCAGAATCTGTAAACCTCCAAAAATTACACTTAAAATTTCATGGTTATATTTGTATAAATTTTTCAAGGTCAGATTCTCAAGAGTCCATATACAAATAAAAATTTAGGAACTACTGACTCAAAATACATAACAATTTACATAATATAATTCCATTTGGGGTTGAATATATATTACACAAGAAACATATACGCATAAAATTATACATAAAGTGTACAGTAATGATAAAGTATGAAAAATTATGTGCCAATCATTATTCTGGGAGTATGGTAAGGAAAAAGATACTAGAGAATGTTCTCTTTTTACTTTACACTATTCTACATTGTTAGATTTTTTCTTTCTTCTCTATTTTTTCTTTTTTTCTCTATATATATTCCTCAGATTAGTAATTTTTAATTAAAAAGAGAACACTGATCTTAATAAAATTTTTCCTTAAGTCAGGGTTTCTCAGGGGAACATGCTAGCATATATCTGAAAAGTAGTTTTACATAACACATCTGTTGTTTTTATTTCATGATAATCTAAACAAATCAATAAAAAACAGATTTGGAATTATAGATATATAGAAGTGTTTCATATGCTCTTACCTATTATACAACTATAATCAAATTAAGCACAAATTAAGTTCAAGCATCATCACAAAAATCCATAAATTTATATTATTTATGACTGTTTAAAATGAAAGAATGTAACCTGTAATGACCTGATAAGGATCAGTTGGTACTATCATTAGGATAAAAGGGATTAGTCAATCCATAAGTATCTAATGTCAAGCAATGAATATCTAATATTTAAAAAGCATACTATGAACTCTACTGCTCCCACTAAAGATGACAAAATTGGATAAATTTTTCATTAATATAAAAAACAAAACAGAACTAAATGAATATTTCACTTTTTTGTGGAATCTAAAACAAGTTCAATTCATAGAGGGTAGAATGGTAAAACAACAAATAAAACACTAATAAACAGAATATGGTACCAAATAATTATTATTATTTTTCAACCATAACTGAATAAGCCAAATCAACTAGATAAGAAAAAGCAATTAGAAGAATAACACTTGGAAATACGAAGGAAAAACTATCGATATCTATACATGAAATGTTTATATACCTGAAAAACTCAACAGAATCCAATGAAAATAGCTTTTTAATAAAACAACCTGAATCTAACACTATTAGCTAAGCAAGACTTGCCACAGCAATTCTGAAAAATATTTTAGAAGTCAATGATGAGAAAAAACAACACAGCCCTATTAATATTAAAATGCACTGTAAGGTCTCAATAATTTAAATAAAAATCAACACTAATACAGGAAATCACAGAGACTAATAGGGAGATATAGACTATTAAAAAAAAAAATCCCCAAACATATAGCCATTTGGTATATGTTAACAATGGCATCTCAAATCAGAGGAGAACATTTGGACTATGTAATTGTACCAAAAAAATTATATTGTCATGTAAAATAAAGTTAGATTCATATCACAGTTTATCATAAGATAGATTATAAGTAAATGAAATATTTAAACATAAGACAATAAAACTATAAATGCTAGAAGAAACACAGAGAAATTTCTTTATAATCTACGTGGGTAAAAGACCGTTCCAACTACAAATCAAAATATCAAGCCATAAAAGAAAGCATTCATAAATTCAAGAACAAAAATATTTTGTAAAACACATCTGTAGGACACCAAAAACTCGACCATATACAAGTCAACAAACTGGCAAAAATATTTATAACGTGTATCAGAGGATTAATTCCTTAATATATACACAGCTTCTACAAATCAGTAAGATAAGAAAAACACCCAGAAAAACAATACAAAAGACTTAAGGATAATCAACTTCACTCATAAAAACAGAAATGCAAGTTAAAACTATACTAAGAAATACAAATGAAAACTATATACTGTCATATATAATCTGTAATAATAACATAAGTCTGAAAGTTTGATAACATATTCTATGAGGAAATAAACACTCATATGCTGCTAATGGAAGTATAAAAAAAATCTCCAAAAAACATTAGGTTTAAAAAGCAAAGCATAAAATATCATATATATGGTAACATGTATATAAGGATAGGGGATGAGAATATATATTCATATTTTTATTTACATGCATAAAGAAACCTGGACAAGATTTCCAAGAAACTAACAATGGCTTCCTCCAAAGGTGAGGAGGTAGAAGGCATCCAGGAAGAGATTAAAAAGAGATGTTTCACTCTGTGCCTTCTCATGGTTTATAAAATTTTAATTACCTACAGAAGACAATAAATAAAAGAACTTTACACTAAAAACATTTAATGTCTTCTACATAGAATTTTTATATGATGTTGACATTATATGAAATTATTACAAATGATACAAGTTAAAAGTACCAGAGTGGTATTCCTGTGAAAGACCTATACTTTTGGTAAAGCAATAAGAAACGGAGAAGAAATGAAACTTAAGGAGAACCATAAGAAGTAATAAGCTAACCAGAAAAGCACCTAGTAAGAAAGTCAAGTAAAAAAAGAAATTTCAAAAAGGAAGGGTTGACCATCAATGGCAAATGATACAGAATCAAGGAATATGAAGAATAAAAAAGAGCTAATGGGTAAGTATAACTAGGTCACATCAAGAGAACAGCTGTAGTATTTTCGTTCCAGGATTGGAGATGAAAAGGGAAGGACAGAAGCAAGGATGCAAGACACGGAATGGTAAAAGGGAGTGAGAAAGATGGCATTAGCAAAAACCCTGGCAGAATGACAAAGCAAAGTGAACGTGAGAGCATGAGGATTCTGACAGCATTTACACAAGGCTGACAAGCTTGAGTATATGACAATCAAATGGAGAGACGACAATTATAACAACACTAAGAAGCTACAAGATACTTCCAGGAAGGTCATCTGAAAGGAAAAGAAAAAGATCCCAATGTGTTAAATAATAAACTCAGATAAAATAATACATATTTTGTTAAAGAAAACCACAGAGGGTAGTCAGTGATTATAAAGACCACCAATGACATCAAGTAAAAATTAGACCTTTCAATCAAAACTATTCTTAAGAGTAAACTGCCTATTTCACTGTTAATGACAGCTTGGAACTGAATGTTCACGGTATTCTGGGAACAGGTATCAAGGAAGATCTCACTCATACCGGGGTGCATCATCTAAGGATCTTTTTCACATTAAGAATCCTATTAGAAAGAAAACACTAAAAGGTAATTGAATTTCCCTCAGTTATCTTCATCTCTGTCAGCTCCTGCTACAATAACTTACTCTCCAGAGCAGAGATAACTCAATTCTGTCCAGCAAGCATATGTTATGAATCTCCAAAGCAAACTTGTCTAAATCACTCTGGTCTTCTATCAAGGTTAGCTGTGGATATGAACTCTGACAGAAAGCAAACAAATTTATTTTTATCTTTTCAATAATTCACTTCTTCATGCTTTCATGGAAGAAATCATGAGACAAATATATGGTCTGCAGTTATGTTATAAAGTCAGTTAAAATGGTTTCCAGGACTTAAATAAAAAAGACTTAATTAATCATTCTTAAACACACACGCAAAACAGTACTGATGTAATGAATTGGTATTATATTATCTTAAGCTTCAATTTTTATTTATAGTTACCTCTAATAGTTGGAGTTCGGTTAAAAAATATTATTAACCAGAAGTTACTTATGATCACACAAATACCATTTCAAGCATTTCAACCTTGAAAAGCTTTTAGTAAAGCATATTATTAAAAATACTAGCATTCATTCTTTAAATAAAAAATCAACAAAATAACTTAAATAACAGTTCTCAAAAGGAAATGTATTTATCTGTATTCTAAACCAGCATTTTGTAATGAAAATGAAAGAAAAAAATTAAATTATAGTAAAGGCAATGGTATCACAAATTCTGTGTCCCTTTAAAGTTGGAATCTAAATAACACAAGATTATTCAGAACATAAACTAATTCAAATTCAGGCAGTTAGGAAATTTAACTATTTAACCCACACTATAAATGTATATAAAACTATGTGATATAAATTAAAATGTATTTTAATATAAAAATACAAAATATAAAATTTTACTCTCCACAATAACATCTTTAAGGTTTTATTATATTCACTTTATAGGAGGAAAACTAAGACTCTGAGAGGCTCAGTGAATTCTTCCCAATACTTTCCAACTAGTAAATTGCAGAGGACTAGAATCAGAAAATGTTTCTAACACCACATATCCCTGTTATATAACACTGGTTTTCTTTGTTTTGGGGGTTATTTTTTTTGGTTTTCTTGCCTGTTTGCTTTTGCCACAGCAAACAGCTTCTGGGATCTCATTTCTCCAACCAAGGGCTGAACCTGGACCACAGTAGAAGTGCCAAATTCTCCAGACTAGACCACCAAGGAACTGCCATCACTGTTAACATAGGTTCGAATTTACATTACTTTAAACACTAGAGAGAAGCCCAAAGAATGTGGCCAACGATGTTCCTTGCAATTATTTAATATAAACTGTGCTAACCTGCACTTTATGGTGTAACCTGCCTATCCCTTCATCTCTAGCACAATCAGTACTTTTTGGACAGAGGAACTCAAAACTGCAATTTCAAAGGCACTAATCATGGAAATTTAGAACACTATTACAACCTATCACTCTTGCTGGTAATAGGTTAAAAAATACTTCTGCCATGGCCTTTCTCACTGAATTGAACCCTTTCTGTCTCCAAAAGAACCAGTATCCCCATTTTAAATCAGAAAAAAAGAAACTGATTGTGTAGGCTATAATTATCATTTATTTATTAACCAATTCTTTACTGAAGATGTACTATGTGCAAGACAATATGCCAGGCACTATGAATACGTGATGAATAGACACAAGAGTTCTTGTCTGAGGGAAGCAGAGAGAAGAGCTGGAAACAAAATAACCAGATGAGTAAATATATAATTGCAAAGCGTAAGTAAACGTAATGAGAGCTTACAATAGAAAGATATGATTCAAGATTTACATCAGGTGATTGGTCAGGGTCACCAAGAGAAGAGCACAGCAGGCTTTTGTATAAAACTAAAATCTAGAGGGAGACCTGAAAGATGAGCAGGAGTCAGGACAAATGAAAGGATAACTGCAAGTAGAGCATAAGCTAAAAGGAGTATAGTACTTGACAGAAGGTGGAAATGGTAACCAGGAACCACATTATAATGCATCTTCTGGATTGTATGAACAATTGGAGGTTTACTCTTAAACATATGAAAGCACTAAATGGTTTTATGCCTCATCAGCATCAACATTTTGAAACTCGTATTTCAGAATGATTAGTTTGGCTATTCGGTAGAAGATAAAGGAGTTATCTGTTGGTGGGGCGAGGGATATCAAATAAGAGATTATTTTGAATTAAAGATGTGATGGCTAAATCAAGAAATAATAATATTGGTAGCAGATATTATTTTATTTAAGAGATAAACAGAACGTGATGAGAGATAACAAATGTGATACAATGGAAAACAACGGGTGATGACTGACTTGTGTAAGTAAGTAAACGTGGTATTTATTCACATGAGTAGAAGTGGAAGATCAGATGTAGAGAGAACTTCAGATTTGGAAAATTTTCCCAAAAAGTAGGGTTGCTTATAAGAAATGTCAACTGGAGGCAAAGAGTAGACAAACCTACACTACATAAGTCTAAGGCTATGAAGAGAAACCAGAGTTTGAGATAAAAACCAGAAAGCTAGAGATAATAAATGTGTACTCAGAAAATGAAAGGAAAAGGTCTTCAGATTTCTGAAGCAAGAAAGTAAGAAAGATTTCTGGGTAAGAAAGAGTAAAATAATTACTGCTTTAAAGTCATGAAGTATAAAACTATACATTAAAACTGTTTCTTATTCACAGAAAAGGAATATATTCCAGCCTAGCTCTTGATAACAGGCAGTAAACACAAGCAAAAAAAGACTTACCTCATTTCCTAATTTCCTCTTTTTCAGACAATTAATTTTTTTTTCAGACAATTAATTTTTATACATCACTTAAATGTGAGTGACTTGGACATAATAAGGCACTGAAGAAAGAGTATTCTATTTCCTGTGGCAATCTATCTTCATATACAAATAATGTGAGGAAAAAAGTAGATTCATTAATTAGGAGAAAAAGAGGTCCTTGTTTATTTACAGCTAAACTTTTAGGTCTCAACCTGATTCAAAAATTGTGGAAAACTGTTAAAGAGATGGGAATATAGACCACCTTACTTGTCTCCTGATTAACCTGTATGCAGGCAAAGAAAAGTAACAGAACTGGACACAGAACACCACACTGGTTCAAAATTGGGAAAGGAGTATATTAAGGCTACATATTGTCACCCTGCTTATTTAACTCATTTGCAGAGAAGATCATGCAAGATGCCAGACTAGATGAATCACAAACTGGAATCAAGACTGCCAGGAGAAATATTAACAACTTCAGATATGCAGATGATACCACTGTAATGGCAGAAAGTGAACAGGACATAAAGAGTCTCTTGATGAAGGTGAAAGAGGAGAGTGAAAAAGCTGACTTAAAACTCAACATTGAAAAAAACAAAGATCGTGGCATCTGGTCCCATCACTTCATGGCAAATAGATGGTGAAACAGTGGAAACAGTGACAGACTTTATTTTCCTGGGTTCCAAAATCACTGCAAATGGTGACTGCAGCCATGAAATTAAAAGATGCTTGCTTCTTCGAAGAGAAGTTACAACCAACCTAGACAGTATATTAAAAAGCAGAGACATTACTTTGCCAACAAAGGTCCATCTAGTCAAAGCTCTGGTGTTTCCAGTAGTCATGTATGGATGTAAGAGCTGGACCATAAAGAAGGCTGAGCACAGAAGAATCAATGCTTTGAACTGTGGTGTTCGAGAAGACTCTTAACAGTCCCTTGGACTGCAAGGAGATCCAACCAGTCAGTCCTAAAGGAAATCAACCCTGAAAGTTCATTGGAGGGACTTATGCTCAAATTACAATACTTTGGTCACCTGATGCAGAGGTGACTCATTAGAAAAGATCCTGATGCTAGGAAAGATTGAAGGAAAGAGGAAAGTGGACGACAGAGTATGAGATGATTGGATGGCATTGCCGACTCAATGGACGTGAGTTTGAACATGCTCTGAGAGATGATGAAGGACAGGGAAGCCTGCCATGCTGCAGTCTGTGAGGTGGCAAAGAGTTAGATATGACTGAACAACTGAACAACAACAACAATTAACTTTATGAGGAAAACAATGTCTTTATCATTTAGTTTTAATAATAATTTACAATTAGAGGCACAAACGTCACTGGACTTTTCAAGAAAAGACATTTATTTTCTTAAAGTGACAAGAGTAGTAAATTAAATGATGGCAATTGAAGTAATTTCCAAATAATTATTCCATATTTTACATGTACATCCATATAATGTTATAGAAGTAAAAGAATATTCAATCCAAAGTAGATTTTAAAGTAAGCTTTAAAAAACAAGTTCACCCGCCACACTAAAAATTTTAGTATTAAAAAAAAAACAAATGTTTAAAACTCTGACCACTGTAACAAATGGACTGCTTCAAAGTGTGTGTCAGATATTTAATACAAAGAATTGCCACTCCATTCACAACTTCTGTTCAGTTACCACTACGGAACAACACGTCATGCACAGAACTGCAATTCTTTGTATCAAATGCATTCTTTCAGTGAAACTGTATTGCTTTCACAATTCTTTTTTACTATGTTTATTCTATTTGTGGAATAGAATTCTGCTAATAGCTTTGACTTCGACAGCAAAATTTATCTATATTAAATTTGCTTTTATTTAATCTAACAATATATTTTTATTTTTAAAAAGTTATATATCTATGATGAATTTGAACTTTAAAATAACATCTGGTCTTTCACTAGTTTGTAAAGTACTAGTTTATATTACTATAATTTTAATCATATAATTATACTCC
Organism: Odocoileus virginianus; assembly: GCF_023699985.2. Lineage (NCBI taxonomy): Eukaryota > Metazoa > Chordata > Mammalia > Artiodactyla > Cervidae > Odocoileus > Odocoileus virginianus. The sequence goes on along the minus strand of NC_069685.1, from coordinate 6,815,601 downwards.
TAATCATATAATTTATATTTTTATCAATTATGAACTCAAAGAAGCAGAAAAAAGCCAGTAACTTAGAATGTTATAACAATCTTCCTAACCCTCATTATGACAGGATACACTTCTTACTGTATCCAAACTCCTAAAATATTGAAAATGCTCCAGTCTTCTCTAAAAAATTTCTTTCTATGCACATTTTATGGTCGCCTCAGGAAACAGTTCTTTTGAAAAATTAATGTAAATTAACTTGGCAGTTTCAAATAGTTTAAGAGTCTCTGTGGCTCTTCTGTAAGTAGACAGAGCAGCTTCTCCTCACCTAAATTATGAATCATACTCAATCCTTTACTTATAGACAACTACCTGGATAACTAATATTTCTGGAAAATATTGTTGAAAATATATTCCTATAAAACACCCACAAATGCTAACTAAACAACAGAAGAAAAAGAAACTGTCCTAAATGCAGAGTTGGACATGAAAGACAGTAAAGAAAACCCTCTGTGACAGATGTCAAATGAAGATTTCAAAATCAAAGATATAAGAATAATCAGGTGCTACCAGAGCCTTAGCTGAGAGTTTGAGCAAATCTATCTATGGAGATGCATGCTGTGCAAGGCATTCTCATTAAAGACCAACAGGCTGCGGTTTAATGACTGCACTGTCACAGAAGACAGGCTTTGGGCCACTGCAAGGTAGGGAGTTCAAACTCAGCCTCACAAAGCCAGGTACCTTTGAAAACTATGCTCTGAGTGAAAGGAAATGCGTCAGTCAGCTGAGGGAGAAAACAAGCTGTATCTTCTGCCTATTGTGAGTGGAGGAAACGTGCAACCTGAGAGTTCACTCACGATCATCAGCCGGCCCAAACACGGACTGTTGTCCAATTCAAGAAATTAATGTCACAGCACTACTGGCTGTTAATATGCCCAGGACATAAGGCAGAAGCAAACAGGAAAGACCTCTGAAGAGACACACCTCTAGAAAAAGTATGAATCCTCTCACTGACAAAGCTTTACTGAAGATAAACCACATTCACAATCCACAATGCAATGAACAATAATGGGAAGACATAGCAAAGACGTAACAAAGAATAAAGTTAGATGTCCCCCCAACATTCAAGTATTATTTAAGCTATAAAATCAGTATGCTTCAAATTACTAAAGATATTAAAGAATTACATACATAATAAAAATTAATATTATTTATAAAAAATAATATAAAATAAATGGAAAAGAACAAAAAATTCTTTTTAATTAACCTATTTATTTAATTGGAGGCTAATTACTTTACAATATTGTGGTTTCTGACATACATTGACATGAATCACCCATAGGTGTACATGTGTTCCCCAGCCTGAACCCCCCTCCCACCTCTCTCCCCATCCCATCCGTCAGCATTGTCCCAGGTCACCAGCTTTGAGTGCCCTGATTCATGCATCGAACTTGGACTGGTAATCTATTCCACATATGGTAATATACATGTTTCAATGACAATCACTAAAATCATCCCACCCTTGCCTTCTCCCACAGAGTCCAAAAGTCTGTTCCTCATTAGCTGTGTCTCTTTTGCTGTCTCACATATACGGTCATTGTTACCATCTTTCTAAATTCCACATATATGCGTTAGTAAACTGTACTGGTGTTTTCCTTTCTGATTTACTTCACTCTGTATAATAGGCTTCAGTTTCACCCACCTCATTAGAACTGATTCAAATACATTATTTTTAATAGCTGAATAATATTCCATTGTATATATGTTCCACAACTTTCTTATCCATTCGTCTGCCAATGGACATCTAGGTTGCTTCCATGTCTGGCTATTATAAGCAGTGCTGCAATGAACATTGGGGTACACGTGTCTCTTTCAATTCTAGTTTCCTCAGTGTGTATGCCCAGCAGTGGGATTGCTGGGTCGTATGGCAGGTCTACTTCCAGTTTCTTAAGGAATCTCTACATTGTTTGCCATAGCGGCTGTACTAGTTCACATTCCCACCAACAGTGTAAGAGGGTTGCCTTTTCTCCACACCCTCTCCAGCATGTATTGTTTGTAGACTTTTTGATAGCGGCCATTCTGACTGGCCTGAGATGGTACCTCATTGTGGTTTTGATTTGCATTTCTACAAATGTAAAAGATGTTGCCTAAAATTTAAAAACCAGGAATGAATTAAACAGAAGAATCCCAAAATGGAAAACAGATCCTAAAAAATGAACACAAAAATTATAAGATTAATTTAACTATCTTCCATTAAGTCTCTGAAAATGATGTACGTTCTACACTTGCAGGGTATCTCAAAAGAGATGAGCCACATTCCAAGAGATCAGTTGCCACAGGGCCATTAGTAGCATGCTGGACAGTACAGGCATAAAAAATGGTATGAAAATCAAAACTGCCAAGCAGCGGACTCTCGGTTTCAGGGTGACTGCCCTGTGAACTGGGAGTGCTTCCAAGTGCCAGTTTCTCTTCCTAAGGAAGTCATCACTCTTAACATGCTACACCAGCTAAGGTAAAGAGTAAGTAGTGGACTAACATGTTCATGTTTCTTTAGAGGAAAGCTATATACATTTCCTCCACCATAATAGTGACTCAGTCATCTTAAGTGTTTTCACACAGGAAAAGAATGTAAGTTTGAAAAAGAAAAAAGAAAAGTATTTACATCGAATTTAACAAAATTATCGCCAGTCTCATTAAAAATTTTATAACTAAAATTTTATAACAGTCCACGTAGGCATGGACTGATTCCTTGATACAATGGATAACATATGTAGCTAAATATCTGAATTACATTCTTATATATGAAGCTAACTCTTTCTAAACATTCAGTTCAGCCACTCACTCATGTCCGATTCTTTGAGACCCCATGGACTACAGCATGCCAGGCTTCTCCGTCCATCACCAACTTCCTGAGCTAGCTGAAACTCATGTCCATCAAGTCGGTGATACCATCCAACCATTTCATCCTCTGTCGTTCCCTTCTCCTCCTGCCCTTAATCTTTCCGAGCATCAGGGTCTTTTCTAATGAGTCAGTTCTTTGCATCAGGTGCCCCAAGTATTGGTGCTCCAGCTTCAGCATCAGTCTTTCCAATGAATATTCAGGACTGATTTCCTTTAGGATAGACTGGTTGGATCTCTTTGCGGTTCAACGGAGTTTCGACAGTCTACTCCAACACCACAGTTCAAAATATTCAGTTCTTCAGCACTTAGCTTTCTTTATGGTCCAACTCTCACATAAACACGTAACTACTGGAAAAACCATAGCTTTGACTAGATGGACCTTTGTTGGCAAAGTAAAGTCGTTTCTTTTTAATATGCTGTCTAGGTTGATCATAGCTTTCCTTCCAAGGAGCAAGTGTCTTTTAACTTCATGGCTGCAGTCACCATCTGTAGTAATTTTGGAGCCCAAGAAAATAAAGTCTCTGTTTCCCCATCTATTTGCCATGAAGTGATGAGACCAGATGCCATGATCTTCATTTTTTAAATGCTGAGCTTTAAGCCAACTTTTTCACTCTCCTCTTTCATCAAGAGGCTCTTTAGTTCCTCTTCACTTTCTGCCATAAGGGTGGTGTCACCTGCATATCTGAGGTTATTGATATTTCCCCCTGCAATCTTGATGCCAGCTTGTGCTTCATCCAGCCCAGCGTTTCTCATGATGTACTCTGCACATAAGTTAAACAAGCAGGGTGACAATATACAGCTTTGACGCACTCCTTTTCAATTTTGAACCGGTCCATTGTTCCACGTCTGGTTCTAACTGTTGCTTCCTGGCCTGCATACAGATTTCTCAGGAGGCAGGTAAGGTGGTCTGGTATTCCCAACTCTTGAAGAATTTTCCACAGATTGTTGTGATCCACACAAAGGCTTTAGTCAATGAGGCAGAAGTAGATGTTTTTGTGGAATGCTCTTGCTTTTTCGATGATCCAGCAGATGTTGGCAATTTGATCTCTGGTTCCTCTGCCTTTTCTAAAACTGGCTTGAACATCTGGAAGTTCACGGTTCATGTATTGCTGAGGCCTGGCTTGGAGAATTTTGAGCATTACTTTGCTAGCACGTGAGATGAGTGCAATTGTGCGGTAGTTTGAACATTCTTTGGCATTGCCTTTCTTTAGGTTTGGAATGAAAACAGACTTTTTCCAGTCCTGTGGCAACTGCCGAGTTTTCCAAATTTGCTGGCATATTGAGTGCAGCACTTTTCACAGCATCATCTTTTAGGATTTAACATAGCTCAGCTTGAATTCGATCACCTCCACTAGTTTTGTTCACAGAAATGCTTCCTAAGACCCACTCGACTTCACACTCCAGAATGTCTGGCTCCAGGTGAGTAATCACACCATCATGGTTATCTGGAACATTAAGATCTTTTTTGTGTATTTCTTCTGTGTATTCTTGCCACCTCTTCTTAATATCTCCTGCTTCTGTTAAGTCCGTACCATTTCTGTCCTATATTATGCCCATCTTTGCATGAAATATTCCCTTAGTATCTCTAATTTTCTTGAAGTGACCTCTAGTCTTTCCCATTCTATTGCTTTCCTCTATTTCTTTGCACTGATCACTGAGGAAGGCTTTCTTATCTCTCCCTGCTATTCTTTGGAACACTGCATTCAGACAGATATATCTTTCCTTTTCTCTTTTGCCTTTAGCTTCTCAGCTTTTCTCAGCTATTTTTAAAACCTACTCAGAAAACCATTCTGCCTTTTTACATTTCTCTTTTCTTGAGGATGGTTTTGATCATATCTTTCTGTACAATGTTATGAACCTCCGTCCATAGTTCTTCAGGCAGTCTTGTCTATCAGACCTAATCCCTGAATCTATTTGTCACTTCCACTGTAAATGATTAGATTTAGGTCATACCTGAATAGTCTAGTGGTTTTCCCTACATTCTTCAATTTAAGTCTGAAATTTGCAATAAGGAGTTCATGATCTGAGCTGCAGTCAGCTCCCAATCTTGTTTTTGCTGAATGTATACAGCTTCTCTATCTTTGGCTGCAAAGAATGTGATTTCGGTATTCACCATTTGGTGACATCCATGTATACAATTGTCTCTTGTGTTGGAAGAAGACGTTAGCTACAATTAGTGTGCTCTCAGCAAAACTTTGTGAGCCTCTGCCCTGCTTCATTTTGTACTCCAAGGCCAAACTTGCCTATTACTCCAGGAATTTTTTGTCTTCCTCCTTCTGTATTCCAATCTCCTGTGATGAACAGTACATCTTTTTTGGTTTTTTTTTTTTGGTGTTAGTTCTAGAAGGTCTTGTAGGTCTTCATAGAACCATTCAACTTCAACTTCATTGACATTAGTGTTTGGGGCATAGACTTGGATTACTGTGACACTGAATCGTTTGCCTTATAAATGAACAGAGCTCATTCTGTCATTTCTGAGACTGCACCCGTGTACTATATTTCAGACTCTTTTGTTGACTATGAGGGCTACTCCATTTCTTCTAAGGGATTCTTGCCCAGAGTAACAGATATGATAAGTGAAGTGAAAGTCGCTCAGTCGTGTCCAACTCTTTGTGACCCGATGGACTATACAGTCCATGGAATTTTCCAAGCCAGAAAACTGGAGTGGGTAGCCTTTCCCTTCTTCAGGGGATCTTCCCAACCCAGGGCTCCCACATTACAGGCTGATTCTTTACCAGCTGAGCCACAAGGGAAGCCCAAGAATACTGGAGTGAGTAGCCTCTCCCTTCTCCAGTGGGTCTTCCTGACCCAGGAATCAAATCGTAGTCTTCTGCGTTGCAGGCGGATTGTTTTCCATTGAGCTATCAGAGAAGCCCATATAATGGTCATCTGAACTAAATTTGCCCATTCTGGTCCATTTTAGTTCACTGATTTCTAAAATATCAATCGATGTTCACACTTGCCATCTCCTGTCTGATGACTTCCAATTTACCTGGATTCATGGAACTAACATTCCAGGTTCCTATGCAATACTATTCTTTACAGCACCAGAGTTTATTTCTATCACCAGTCACATCCACAACTGCGCATTGTTTTAGCTTTGGCTCAGCCTCTTCATTCTTTCTGGAACTATTTCTCCAGTCTTCCCCAGTAGCACGTTGGATGGACACCTACCAACCTGGGGGAGTTCATCTTTCAGCGTCCTATCTTTTTGCTTTTTCATTCTAACTTTTAATTTACAAATATTTTATTTCAATTTGATCATGTAATATGAATATTAAAATAAGACAAAATAGACATAACTGAATTATAAGTACAAAATTGAAAAAAAAAAAAAAAAAAACAGGATTAATATCCAGATTCTAACTCCCATGTGAACTGTGTAACTTTGGGGAAATTACTATGCCTCTCTAGCCTCAGCTTCCTAATTCTGTATAGTGGGCCTAAAAGCAATGGCTTCCTCTTTAAAACAAGTTCATATTCCAAAGATAAACCGAGTAAGCTATACAAAGCAATTTAACAGACTGGCAGTTGGTAAGAACTATGTAAGTATTTGTCATTATTATTATGATCAGACTACCACTGTCTCTATAATACAATTTAAACTTTATAGTTCATAATGTATAAAAGAAGCATGGACTTAAGTATAAGAAAATATTATATAAAATGCCATATTAAAAAATAAGATTTCAAAAATAGTTAATATGTAGAAGTCACAAATCACATCAAGCTAAAATAAATGTCTCATTATTTAGAAGCTTGTATATTCTCTACAAGATTTCCTTATTATTCATTTTCATTGCCTGTATTCACTTAAATTTTTTAGTTAACAAGAGAATAAACTGTATCAGCTAACAGGAGGATAAACAATGAAAATAAATGAAAAATATACCTTCTGCATTGATCAATAGTATAAAAAAAAGGAAATGGAACAAAGAATTAGATGGATTAAAATACTCATTGATATGGTCAGATGTAATTTAGGAAATACACTTGAGTTCCCTGCTTTTGTATCTCACTCCCAAGTAAACTGTCTCTTTCCTATAGAAAGCAAAAGAAAAAGCATGTTCATATTACAATGTAAAGCAGACATCTTTAATTCTATAAATAATCAATTATATACCAAATATTACGCTAAGTGATAGGAATTAGGAGCAAAAAACTCTTTCCATAGCAAAGAATCTAGAACAAGCTACTTACTGTTACTGAGAATATTTGTTTGAATGCAAAATGTTTACCTTCATTGTAATAATAGACTAAAAATCTATTACAGTTTTGACAGTTCCTTTTAGGGCAAGTTTATTAGGTTTTATAGTAAACAATCTCCTTATATAAAACCCAACTATAATCTGTAGAGATTTCCAATCCTGTAGAATACTATCTAAGAGAAGAAACACTCATGTTCATACTAAACTCAAATGTCAAATTAAGATTCTATAGAGAATCAACAAGCATACTACAATGCTTACTGACATACAGTGAACACTCAACAAATATTAATTACCAATGTATGAACACCAACAAAGTAAAGAAGCAAATGCTAATTAAAAATTTAATTTCATGCTCTTAAATCTAACAGAATTGCCAAGGATACTCTCTTTTGCTCCATTAAACAAATATTCACTGAACATTAATTATGTACCTTTTACAAAAAACTGAAAATTACAAAGGCAAAAAACACAGGCATGATTTCAACTTTATACTACAAGGCGTGACATGTAAATAAGGAAATATCCTTATAAGTTATTCATTATGAAGTCAACGTTATAGGAGAGTGGTAGCATAGAGAACCCCGTGCATCAGGGAAGAGTTACCAACTTTGGTAGGAGAGTCACAGAAGGCCTCTGAAGAGATGACTTAGAAAGGGGAAGATAAAGTTTAGAAGGAAGAGCACACTCTGCTAGGACCATCCTTTGACAGTTCATTGTTCTTTTCAAAACTTTAAAAACTAGATTTTTAGAAGTGTCAATTTCTGGCTTTCTATCTACCAACAGGAAGTACAACTTTCTGCTGCCACTGAATCACCCGGTGGTCTCATGCTGATTACGGTGCTAAATGACAGTGTTACAGTGGAGACTCCCAAATGTGCATTCTGAGTCTACACTCCTCAAAGGAATTTCATGTGTATATACCCAAGTGCCTAGTGAACATCTCCACCTGGGCGGCACACAGACATTTCAATTGTAACATGTTCAAAACTGAGCTCATGACTTTTCCTCACTGCCTTACTCTGCTCCTTCTAAAGCCTTATCACTTAAGCAATTCCATTCTCCTATTAAATAGTTGCTCAAACCAAAACCTTCCAGTCAGCCTTCATGCCCTTCACTCTTTCAACATAAATCCATCCGCATATCCTGTTAGCTCTAAAACAAAACCGATTAAAATCCAACCAATTCTCACTACTTCTACAGCCATTAGCTTACCCCAAGTCATCATTTCTTATCTCATTTACCACAGTAACTGGTCTTCCTATTTAGGTCTTTGCATCCCCTCAGTCTCTTCCTAAAGCAGCAACCAGAACGATGTACTTAAAATTTTACTCAGATCCTCACTTCTCTGCTCATTACCCATCAAGAGCTTCCCAACTATTGAGAGTCAAAGTCATTGCAATGTGTTATAATGTCTTCCATGATCTAGTCCAACATTTACTCTTTAATCTCATTTCTTCCTATTTGCTCATTTATTCATCTCTTTCCTATTATCCTTTAAATGTCTCAGGTATAAACATGCCTGGAAGCCTTGGACCATGTGAACTCTCCAAACCCCTTAACTCCTTCATCTCCTTTGTCCTTTCAGCCAAAGCCTTCCTATCCTCCTATTTAACGGCCACACAAGATTTCTCTTTTTTCCTCCAGAGTACTTTCTACAGTCTATCTTTAGAATCAATACCTTAATGTTACTGTTTATAATCTGTCTTCCCTCAAAAGCAAGTAATTTCCTAGAGACCAGGTATTTATGTCGGTTTTACATTCTCAGCACAGAAGAGTGCCCTGTACACAGCAAATCCTCTTAAGCAAATGAATGTACAGAGACTGCCGAAAGAGACTGTTAGAAGGGCTAAATTAGCGAGAAGATTAATATGATTAATGGCTCAGCAGTAAAGAATCCACCTGCCAAGGAAGGAGACACGGGTTCAATCCCACATCAGGAAGATCCCCTGGAGGAAGGAATGGCAATGAACTTCAGTATTCTTGCCTGGGAAATCCCAGGGACAGAGGAGCCTGGCGGGCTACAGTCCACGGGGTTACAAAGACAGACACACCTTAGTGACTAAACAGCAGCGACAACAATGCAAAATAACCAGGGGAGAGTAGTAGCAGATGGTAAAAAAGTGAAAATGTCAGATCACAAAGGGCCACAGAAGCTGTGATAAGTGCTTTGGATTTTTCTCAAACATAAACGGAGAAGCACTGCAGAGTTATGTAAGGAAGGAGATGACATGACCCAGTGCGTGTTTTAGGGTCACTCACACTGATGTGCAGAGAACACACGAGAATGGGTAAGGGTGAAAGCAGGAGGCTGCTGCTGCCATGCAGATGAGAGACAGCAATCTGAACTAAGGTGAGAGAAGTGATACAAGTACATAATTTCGAGAGAAATTATAAAGATTGAACTGCCATGGTGTTTGAATTTATAGCAAGGGGGAAAAGAGAATTCAAGGTTGACTCTCAGCTTTCTGCTTTGGTAGGCTGGTAGGAAAGGAAGATCAAAAGTGTTTTTTTAAAACATATTAAATACAATGTAATAAAAGATAGAAGCTCACATATAATTGAATGTTTACTACATGCTAGACACTGTTGTCAATGTTGTACGTGGATCTCATTTAATTCCCACAACTACTATAATCCTCACTTTACAAATGAGGGACTCAAAAACCTAAGAAATGACAAACATAAAGACACTGAGTATTAGAGCTCATATCAAAACCTTGGCTGTTTGAATCGAGAGCTGAAGCTTGTAAAATTCAGACTATAGAGGACCATGGTGTTTGTGAAAATTCTAAGTGGATCTATAAAATAACATTAAATAAATAGGCCTGGCACCTATCAGAAAAGTAACTTGGACCAAAGACAGAAATTTCAGAATTACCAGACTAAAGGTAGTATTTAAGAATTATGAAGATAGTTTACATTACTGAGCAGTGGAACACAGACACATAGGAAAAGGCTGAGGATAAAGTTCCAAGGAACTTCCATATGAAAAAAGAAGCTAGAAAACTACTGAGAACAAGTCAAGACAAGAGACAGCAGGCAACAGCATTACATATTGAGATTAGGCTTACTAAAATAAAAACAAAGAGAGGTAAATACTAGTTTTGATTACACTGAAGTCATTGGTAATTCCAAGAAGTTTCAGAAGTGATGGTAGAAGACTGAACACCATGAAGCCAAGATGCCACAAGGAAATTCAGAGGAAAGAGAATGTATGTTGAAAACCAATGTAAAGATTGACTACTGGGATGAAAGAAAACTAGGAGGTGGAAGAGAGAAGAGAAGGTTCTGAATCTGCTTTTAGTTTATTTAAAGGTGGATTACATTATAACATTCCTGTGCTTTCCCAAGAGAAAAGGAAGAATGATTATGAGAAAAGATAAATGAGATAAGCAAAATCTTGATAAGCAGGAATGAGGAAGGGCTCCAAAAAACAGCCAGGTTTGTCACTGAAAAATGTGGATCTCTGGGATCCCTGGAGATCCAGTGGTCAAGAATCTGCCTGCCAAAACAGGGACATGGGTTCTATCCCGGGTCCAGGAAGAATTCACAGGCCGCGAGGCAACCGAGCCTGTGCGCCACAACCAGTGACGCCCACACGCCTTCCAGCCTGTGCCCTGCAACAAGGGCGGCCACCGCGAGAAGCACTGCAGTGAGAGAGGGTCTTGCACGGCAACTAGGGAAAGCTTGCTCAGCAAGAGCCCTAAAGCCACCAGAAACAAACAAACAAACAAACACACACAGAACCTATAAAACACTGGGCCTTTCTGGTGGGATCACAGAGTCGGAAACCTTAAGTGACTAACACTTTCACTGTCACTGGTGGGAGGGAATTAATACAAAGAAGATATTGATTAGCTTGGTGATGGACAGATTCATTCCACTCTAATACAATCTACTTTTGCGAGAAATATGAGTTCAGGGATTCCGCTGACAATACAGTTAGGGTAGGGCATTTGGTTTTGAGGACAGGGATTCATTTGAATGAATGAAATAATTTATTTGCAGTATGGGTATTAAGCCTTCCAGAGAAGGCTTGTGCTTTTGGTGTCATGTCTAAGAACCCATTTCCACATACAAAGTCATGAAGATTTACCACCATATTATCTTCTAAGAGTTTGTGGCTTTGCTCTTACATTTAGATCATTGATACACTTTGAGTTAATCTGCATGAGATAAAGATCAACTTTATTCTTTTGCATGTGGATATCCAGCTGTCTTTGCACAATTTGTCGAAGAGACTATTCTTTCCTCATTGAATTTCTCGTTACGCTTGTCAAAACTCAACTGGCCTATAGGTATAAATTTATTTTAGATTCTAAATTCTATTCTTCTGTTATACATGTCTATTCCAGTGCCACTACCATTATTATTCTATGTGAATAATTGCAATTCCATGTGAATTTCAGGAAAAAAAGATAATTTTTAAATCGCTGTCTACTTTTGGAAGCAATTTTTCATGCTCAAATTAAAACTTTGCAAACTTAAAAGTGAGACTATTAGCATATGGTCTAATATATGGTGCTGAAAACAAGGAACAATCAAAGATAATCATCAGTTAAAACAAAAAAATTTAAACTGTTACCACTCCTCTGTTTGAAGCCATATCAATTCATTATGCCAGCAAATTGTACGTAAGAATATAAATGAGTAGCACTGCATATATACTACACACACATGTACAAAAAATGCTATGAATGACACTACTAGCATACCAGGTATAAAGAACTTTAATAGTTTTATCACTAACATTTTCACTTTTACATTACTGACAAGTGAGATTCTCTTTCCAGTCTCCATCTTTCCCCCACTTAGCAGACTCTTCATGTTCTCAAATTTTTTATTTTTACATAAAATAAAACCTGAACAATTGAACCCTGTACAATTTTCACATTTAATTTTCATAGAGCTAATCATGTCTTACTGAACATCTAGCAAAACAGCTTAGTTTATATTCCCAAGGGGAATTTTACTATGATCAGTGTCAGGCATTTTAGGCTGGTATTTTTAAAACATACAAAAAGCCTGTAAATTTAAGTTTAATATCAAATTAGGCCAATTAGAAATCCTCAATAAATTTCAAAGTTAGAAATTCTACATATCATAACTATCTGCTCATAATGCAATAGAATAAAAATTTTAAAATGTGAACAAAAAATCAAGGACAAATCCTTTGAATACTAAGTAACTACCAGATCAAAAAGAATACCAATTAAGAAACTAAGAAAAATGAGTATGTCATGTAATAAACAATAGGATGAGGCCACTGCTGTCCTCAGAATAATACTAACATCCTGCCTTGTTCTCATTACTTTAAAAGGAATAAAACTGTGCTTTCAATAAACAAGAAAAAAAGGAATATAAGGGAAGGAAAAAAAAGTTACCCAAGATGCAATTGAATTAGAAAGCAATTTAACTCAACCAATCAATAAGTCTAAGACTTGGCTCTTTGGAAAACAAAGCAAAAAAGAACTATTATACAGACAGTTTATGACAAAGTATGTAACAAAAGGAAAACCAACATCATTTATAAATACTGAATAATTATAACAATCCTTAAAAAGTCAGACTTGCTTATGTTTTTTAAAAATCCTCAACCTGGTGGGATTTATTGATATAAGAAAATCTGTGAAAGTTATTAATATACAACATAATTTCTATAGATTTTGTAATAAAATATATAATAATCTTAAAGGTAATGACAAAAGTAAAATAGAAAACTCAGTAGTCATCTACAGAAAAATATAACAACAAAATGCAGAGTAGAAAACTATAAACTGTAGCACTTCTCATAATACTATAAGAATGGAAATAACATAAAAGTCTAATAAAGGAAGTCTGGCACTCTAATAATAATTATATTATTAGAAACATACAAAAATACAATGGATTACTATATAAAACAACAAAAAATGAGGACACTCAATGTATACTGACCATTGACCATACACACACATGCACACATTGTAGGCACATTCTTGATCATCTGAGCCACAAGGGAAGCCCCCCACACATACACACACTAAGGTGCAAAACTACATATACTATACATGTATCTATGAAAAATGACACCACATATTTGTAGTTTCTCCTTTAAAAGCATCCTATTGATTCTAATTTGGTAAGTGGGTACTTTCAGTGAATGAATATATGTGTATCTTTAAATGACAGGAGGACACATGGGACCTTTGTACTACTTTTGCCACTTCTTTTAATTCTATAATTATTTCAAGTTAAAGTTAAGAGAAAAACAATAGAAATAAATCATAAATTATGAACAATGAATGTCTTTTTATTTATATTTTTCCTTATTATTCTAAACTTTCTATAATAAACATGTATGTATCATTTCCATAATGAAGAAAATAGACACTTATTATGACAAGAGGAAAGCAAGTAACTATTAATCACAAAAATGCAAGTATCAAAGAGGTAAACTGGATAATTCATAATAACCCTAAAATTCATAGTTTCAGACCTCTAATATTATATTTATTAATTTCCTTCACAGTCCTTCAGAACTGACAAACATATGTTGAATGATATATTTTCTCTACAGCAAAAACTACTTCATTATATCATGACAGAGGATACGAGACAGAGACTACACTGGGTGGTTGTTAGGAGATCTGAGTTCTTCAAAATTATCAATTTTTGAGCTATGTGACCAAGGCCAAATCACATTCTCTCAATCTATCTTGCATACATTCACAGATCTGTTGTGGTGCTAAAACGAGAAAACGTGTGTTAAACCACTTAGCAGATCATGTTAGAGGCATCACAGAGCAGAGAGACCTCTAACTGTGTATCAGGCCACTTGGGCTCAAACCCTGGCTTCACTGCATATTAGCTACAGGACCTAAAACAAATCTTTTAACCTTCCCATCACTTATAAAGCCGAGAGAGTGATAGTAACAATATTTAGCTCAAAGGATGGATATAAAGGGTTTTTTTATACTTGTTAAGAGTTTAGATAAGTTAAATGGTATCATAGAACGGTTTACTAATATTTTAAAAAATGTGAAAGTACTTAAACTGGCAAAAACAAAAGTTCACTATTTTATTAAAAAATATTTTGTTTCCTAATGTGAAAAAATATTTGAATCTTTCAGCTAAAAAAAAATACATATTGACAGAAAACAACAAAATTCTGTAAAGCAATTATCCTTCAATTAAAAAATTAATTAATTTTAAAATACATAGATCACTACATTAAAAATTAATCAAGTGATTTTAATGCTCTTTATTTCATAAAAGACATTTTATTACTCCAACTAAGCTAGTCTGCCATTCTATTGAAGCTAACAAGAATTGAGTTCTACTGTATAATAGATAAAACTCAAAGCAACATCAGCTAAAAGGCCATTAAGAAACGCTTACTGAAGTGAAGTTAAACCTACACAGATTTAAGCTATTAAATAATAAAAATTAAGCTGTTAAATGATAATCTTGATCACATGTTTTACAGATATTAACATTAGTTTCAATAAGCTAAAATTTGATAGACAATTAAATAAAAATATGGTCATGAATTGTGTACACCCAGACATATACTATACTTAAAAACAGGGTACAACGGTTTACACAACATAATTTTCTTTTTTTTAATTAATTTTTTAAATTTTAAAACATTCTGTTTACAGCTGTAAGATTATAAAATAAAGATGTACACCTAATCAATGAAGTCATGACATTCATGGAACTTCCACATAAATCAAAAGCTGAAGATGTCAAGGATATCCCACTCCAATGATAATCATGCAATGAACTAAAGAGATGTGCATTTCAGATCTACAGTGCCATCAATTCCCTGATAATAAATGAAACAAGTCAGCTATTTTATAACCATAAATGGTAATATTAAATACATGACATCTCTTTTTTTGCAGGAGGAAGTAACTAGCAGTAGATAAAGTTCAAAAATATTATTAAAGATGTACAGCATGAATTCAAGGCTGAATATAGATAATCTTTAGAATATAAGCTGTCCAAGAAAATATATGCTTCATCTTCTAGAGTATTATTTAAGATTTAAGAGCAATACAGTTAGAAATATGTTAAATATGAATATGCCTTAATCAATTGGGGTTTTGTGGTATAAACACAGAGAATTCTTTTCTTTGAACATAAAAGACTAGAAAATACTAAAAATATGTTTGCTGTCTTAAAACTGACTCTAATATGAACTGGTCAAACAAATATGTTTTTTCCACTAATAACATACATAACAATAAAATCAATTTGGAAATACTTTTTTTTATTTAGGTATTTTTATTATAATGCTTTAGAATATTTCTATAAATATAAATCTCATAGCAAGATGATAAAAGATTAAGAAAAATTTCACTAGAAAAATTTCACTACTTTAAGCCTAGAATAAAGCTGTTGTCTGTGCCAGGATTAAAAATTATTCATACATTCTATTGAAATCTAATAAAATGTGAAACAAATACATAGGTTAGTGATTAACACAAAAACTGTCCAGATCTGGATTCCAGTTGTAATTCTGGGTTATTCCTTCTTTACGCTGTTATATCATTTATAAAATTAGAGATCATAACAACATCACCTTGGAGGTTTATTGTATGGATTAAATTAGTTAAAATTTACGAAGCATTTACAAAGCATCATGTTCCTGACACAGCATAAGGACTCACGAAATACGGCGTTAAAGTTACCACCATTATCCCTCATCTAAAGTGCAAATGTATTTAGCATTTGGGTGAAATCAACTCAGTTTCTTGTATTACACAGTATTTAAGAAGTATTTTTTTCTCTTTCAGTGTCACATGTTTTCTTCTTCCTCATTCTCTCATCTTCAAACAAATACAAAGACACATACCACCACCATGACCACTAAAACTTCAAATAAAAATAATGAACTGCAATTTCAACCCAGAGTTACAAAGGAATTTCTCTATAACCAAGAAAGGACAATAGGAAGATGTTCCAGATTAGGATGGTAGGCTGAAACGGCAATTTAAAAATTCTTTTTCTTCAAATCCTAAAAAATTATCAAAAGCAAAACTATTGGGTGAAAAAAAAACTAACAAAAATAACCAGTAACAAATGAAACATAATGTAAACCACCAAATATTTAAAAATTGGTGGCCATTGGAAAATTAAACATACTGAAATTAGAACTAAGACTGCAGTAAGCTCAGTTCTTAACTAGCCATGTCCTCATGAGTCCAAAGTAATACTGGTAAACTGACAACATTTTAAGAATTTTTCTTAATGCCTTCATATAAGAGGAAACATAAATTGAGTAGGTATCATTATCTCTTGCTTCTTCTAACTGAAGATGCTACAAAAAGCCTACAGTGTAAAAATAGGTGAAACAAGTAATTGAAAATACAGTCTGACTTCCCAGGGCAGAAGCAGACTCGAGTACTCTCTGAAATGATGGATAATGACTCAAAGCTGAAGCACATTTCTCCCTGATGAGACTTCTCCATGTTTCTAAAAAGATGGAATGAACCTTGTAGAAAATAATTAACAAAATCTTATAAGAGAAAGTAAAACTTAGATGAGCTAAGGAGGCTTCCTCACCTCTATCAATGATCTTTCTCCCTTTCTTCATGATAGGAAAATAAAACTAGTCAAAACTCAAATTTCAAAAATCAAACTATAGCTCAGGTAGGGAAAAAAATAGCTTTACAGACAGGGAGGAGAAAGGAAGAAGTCACTAAGACAATCTATCTAAGCCAAACAGTAGCTGCATAAATATTACATAAACAGTAGTAAACATAAATAACCAATCAATGAATAAATAAAAAAGAAATAAAATATTTAAGAAAAACTAGAAGATTCTATACAAAAGATAAAGAGCCCTAAAAGAATATACAACAAAAAAATGAAAGGAAATTTCTCGTGATTTTTTTTCTAGAAAACATAAAAATGTAACTAAGAAAAAAGATAAAAGTAAAAATGAAATAAGTGGAAAAAGGTAAAGAGAGAGGCTGGAGGTTTAAATAAATGAAATGAAGAACAAAATAATCATTAAAAACTACAAAAAGACAAAATATTAAAAACATCCTCATGGCAAGAGATCAAAGGAAGTAAAGCAATTAAGAAATAACTAACAGATACGAAAGACAGTCATACCTAACACAAACTGTGTGACTAAGAAAAGGAAAATAAAAGGCAAAAGATATTTCAAATTTTAATTTACCGAAATTTCTAAGAACTAAATGAAAAATCTGAATTTGCAGATTATAACAAAAGACTATGTTTGAGGAACTTTTTGATAAATAAAGCTCAATACTGAGTCATAATCTTGTTCAGAAATGAACTCCCTGGACAAATTAAAAAAAATCAGAAACAGAAAACAAGCAAATCATCAATGGGACAAATATCAGACTATCCTCAAACTTCTCTGAAAGCAACATTCAAATCCAAAGACAATGAAGCAAAGTCTATAAAGTTTGCCAAGAATATTCAATCCATCAGGATGTCATTCAGATATAAGGACAGCTGGCAAACATTCTTAAACATGAAAGAATTTTAAGTTTATAGCACGCATGAAGCTTTGTTGGAGGGAGAGGAGGCGATAAAACCCAGCAATTAAGACTTGAGTCAAAAGAAAGAACCTGAGGGAAATTAAGAAATTATGATTAATAAAAGAGGGGGTAGAGTAGTGCATTTACTTAAATATACTATAAATACTAAAGTACTGTCAGAATTGTGGTTACGATACATGAGTGTTACATATTCTATTAAAAATAGAATACAACTTCAAACATTAAGTTGATAAAAAATGAAGTATGAGAGGACTCAGGTCCTCAGCTTTCATAGCAGACTGTGAACTGAAATATGCAATTTTTAGCAAGTTATAAATGAAGCTCTTATTTAAAAAAAAATGCCATCAACTTATTCATCCTTTTATAATTTATTAATATCCTGTTCATTGAGAAAATGATTCTTTTGGTAAAGAAACTTTTCCATCTGTTTTTCCATTGTTTTAATTTTGTTACATTTACATGCAATGCTGCAATAAGCAGCCTTATATATCTATGCTTATACACTATTACTTTTTTTCTTACAAATATATATAGAGAATAGGGTTACTGGGTAAATGGGTGTGTGTGTGTGTGTGTGTACACGCATCCATACAATTATTACTAAAAAACTTATGACCATATTGCCATACTATAATACTAAAAATGTACATTTCCACTGCAAAAAACAAAGAATCCCATCGCCCATCTCATCAACCCTATCTTCTTCAACAGTACTAGCTATGACTCTTACTTTCTCTTAGTCAGAGACTAGAGAAGTGATATCATGATTAATCTCATTTACATTTCCTTGAATGTTTTTGTAAACATACAATGATCCGATTATCATTTTATATGTTACTGGTAACTTACATTCTTCTGTGAAAACCCTATTCATATCCTCTGAACATGTGCCTATTGGGTCAACTTTTCACTTATCACTTCATGAGAATTATTAAGACAGTAAGGCTTCCTAGGTGGCTCAGTGGTAAAGATTCACCCGCCGATGCAGGAGACGTGGATTCAATCCCTGGGTTAAGAAGATTCCCTGGAGAAGGAAATGGCAACCCAGTCCAATATCCTTGCCTAGGAAATCTCAAGAGGAGCCTAGCAGACTACAGTCTCCATGGAGTAGTAAAATGGTTGGATACAACTCAGAAACTAAACAACAACAATTAAGATAGTAAATGTTGATTTATCAGTCTTTCCATATTCCATCATGTCCTCCCACATGACTGATTGCATGTTTCCTCAACTTAACATTAAATGTAGTAATAAACATTTTCCTATTCTATTCTTTCTAAACATTCTATTCTTTCTAAAGTGACATGTCTTGGTTATAGAATTCTTGCATATGCTTCAGTTCCACTTTTGCAGTTTTCCAAATATTTTTCTAAAATATTAACTAGGTCATCTTTCATCTTATATATCTTTACTCCACTTGGAAAAATTTTTGTATTTTTTTATAGTATTGTTTTAATTAGTGTTGTTTATCTGGGAAGTCAAGTATATCCTCAACATTCTTATTTCATAACTCTCAATGATATATTCATGCATTTCTTTTATAAATATAAATATATAATCTTTATAAAACCTTTTATAAATATAACTGGATATTTACATATCCAAATATAATATGGGGAAGTTTTTTGATGTTTAGATATCTTTTAAGGGATATTTAAATTTTAAATACTCTGTTATTCTAATGGAATGATATGCTAATATTACTTTATTGAATTTACATATTAATTTGAAAAAATTTTGTGGCAATAATCTCTTGGATTATAAAAAACATGAAAATATTTGGGGAAATATGAATGTCTATATTTAAATAATAGCATTGTAACAATTAATTTTCTGACTTGATAAGTGTACAAGATGACAATGAAGGATGTGCATAGGAAATTCTCACTGAAGTAATTACAAGTAAAAGTTTATTATGGCTTCAACTTATTCTCAAATTCAGAAAAGAAAAAGAGGACAGAAGCAACTGTGGTGAATTTAAAAAACTGCAGAATTTAGAATGGTGAAGAGTAGTTCTTGTACTACTCATCTCTCTCCTGTAAATCTCAAATTATTTCAAAATAAAAGAAGGATTCTACACCTCTGTCACTGTATGTCTCTCAACCACACACAGAGAAAGATCTACCACCCAGTGTGAAATGACTCTCCAGTAGTTTATATTTAGTTTTTTATCAACGAGATTTTATATTTTTGTTACAAAAAACTGTTTATTTTTTAGAGAATTCAACCCAACATAGAATTTTTAACGGTATACAGACTATATTTCTGTTTTCCATTCTTAACTGGCTACTGCTTGCTGGTCAAAAGATAATCTATTAATTTTTTGCATATTTATCTTATATCCAATAAAATTAATGAAGTCCCACTTAATTCTGGTAGAAAAATGTTCAAGAATCCCTTAGATTTTCCTAAATCATAGCATTAGTGACCTGAAAGTGCTATTTCTTTCTTATCTAACATTCATATTAACAGTATCTTGCACTTGCAAGAATATCAAAAAGTTTTTGTTAAATATTATTAACAGAAGGTATCAATCACTCTTTTTTTGCCTGATTTTAATAGAAACAGCTTTAAACATTTCAAATGATATTTAGTAAATGGCAGTAAACAAAACGATCCCCAAAGAAAAAGAAAAGCAAGAAGGCAAAGTGGTTATCGGAGGAGGCTTTACAAATAGCTGAAGAAAGAAGAAAAGTGAAAAGCAAGGGAGAAAGGGAAAGGTACATCCACCCAAATGCAGAGTTTCAGAGATCAGCATGGAGACACAAGAAGGCCTTCTTAATGAACAGTGTATAAAACCAGAAGGAAACAACAGAAGGGGAAACCAGAGCTCTCTTCAGGAAACTGGAAATATCAAGGGGACATTTTGCTCAAAGATGGGCACAATAAAGGACAGAAATGGTAGTGACCTAGAAGACACCAAAGAGATCAAGAAGAAATGGAAAGAACTGTACAAAAAAGATTTTAATGAAGCAGATTACTATGGTGGTGTGGTCAGTCACCCAGACACTCTGGAGAGAGAAGTCAAGGGAGCCTTAGGAAGCACCGCTGTTAATACAGCTAATGGATGCAGTGGGGCTCCAGAAGAGCTATTCAGACCCCGAAAGGATGAGGCCAACAAGGGGTTACATTAAAGATGGCAGCAAACATGGAGGACCCAGCAGTGGCCTCAAGAGTGGAAAAGGTCAATGCTCATCCCAATTCCCGAGAAGGCAGTACTGAAGAATGCTCCAACCACTGGACAACTGTGTTCATCTCCCATGCTTTAAGGTCATGCTTAAAACCTTGAATGCTAGGCTTCAGCAGTACGGGAACCAAGAATTTCCAGATGTCTAAGCTAGGTTTAGAAAAGGAAGAGGAACCAGAGATCAAATTGCCAACAGTCGCTGAATCATAGAGAAAGCAAGGGAATTCCAGAAAAACATCTACCTCTGTTTCATTGACTACACTAAAGTCTTTGACTGTGTGGATCATAACAAACTGTAGACAGCTCTTCAAGAGATGGGAATACCAGACCATCTCACCTGTCTCCTAAGAAACCTGTATGTGGGTTAAGAAGCAACAGTTAGAACTCTGTATGGAACAACTGATTGGATCAAAATTGACAAAGGAGTAAGACAGGGCTGTCTGCTGTCACCCTGTTTGTTTACCCTATATGCTAAGCACATCATGAGAAATGCCAGGCTGGATGAGTTACAAGCTGGCATCAAGATAGGCGGGAGCAACATTAACAACTTCAGATATGTGGATTATATGACACTAATGACAGAAAGCAAAGAGGAATGAAAGAGACTCTTGATCAGGGTGAAGGAGGAGGGTGAAAAAGCTGGCTTAAAAATAAATATTAAAAAACTAAGATCATGGCGTCTGGCCCCATCACTTCATGGCAAATAGAAGGGGAAAAGGTGGAAGCAGTAACAGATTTCCTCTTCCTGGGCTCTAAAATCACTGCAGATGGTGAAGGCAGCCATGAAATCAGAAGACAATTGATCTTGGCAGGAAAGCTATGATAAACCTAGACACTGTGTTGAAAAGCAGAGACATTACTCTGCCCAAAAAGATCCATATAGTCAAGGTGATGGGATTCCCACTGGTCATGTAGAGTTGTGAGAGCTGGACCATAAAGAAGGCAGAATGCCAAAGAACAGACGTTTTAGAACTGTGGTGCTGGAGAAGACTCCTGAAACTCCCTTGGACATCAAGGAGATCAAACTAGTTAATCTTAAAGGAAATCAACCCTTAATACTCATTAGAAAGACTGAAGCTAAAGCTCCAGCATTTTGGTCACCTGATGCGAACAGCCAACCCCCTGGAAAAGACCCTGATGCTGGGAAAGACTGAGGGCAGAAGGAGAAGAGGGCGTCAGAGGATGATATGGCTGGATGGCATCATGGACACAATGGACATCAACTTGGGCAAACTTTAGGAGATGGTGAGGGACAGGGAGGTCTAGCACGTCAGGTCCAAGGGGTTGCAAAGAATTTCACACAACTGGGCAAATAAACAACAAATGGTCATTATATTTAAATTGTTTTCTGAAGAACATTTTTCCCACAGCTTCATTAGGGCTGAATACTAAAATTTATAATATGCTTTTTTCTACCTTTATTGATATTTTCATATGATTTTCCAATTTTTAATTGGTTGATTTATTTTGTAGGTAGATACCTTAATATTATCCAAACCATCTTTGGAGTCCATGAATAAATTATAAGGGTTCACACTATATAGCTGACCCTTGAACTACATGGAGTTAAATATAATTTACCTTCCATACCCAAGGTTCCTCCACATCTGTCATTTCCTCTAACTGCAGACTGTGTGGTACTCTAGTACTGACTACTGAAAAATATCAGCAGATAAGTGGGCCCACAAAATTGAAACCTGTTTATTCAAGAGTCAGTTGTATGGTTCTTTCATTACACTGTTGGATTATGTTAGAATTTTGTGCCCATGTCCTTAAGTAAAATTGGTCTTCTGGAGTTTTATTTTTCCAGTGTCTTTTCTCATGTAATGATAGGTATATGAAATGAACCTGAAAAAGTTTTCATTATTTTTAATGTATCAGAAAAATATCAGAAACATTTGAATTATCTGTTCTTAACATGTTAGAAAGAACCCCAGATGCTGCGCTTTTTTTTCCCAATTCTTAGCAAATGTTCCTGTAAAATTTTCTAGTTCACCTTAGGTGTGAATTTTTGTAATTTATATAGCTACAACACCATGAATTTTCTCTATGATTTCATGCTTGTTCCACAAAACCAGGAGCAAGTGCCGAGACAAGCACTGTTCCCAGGATGGCTCTGTCACTTGACCCCCCTGTAAGAAGTCAGGAAGAAAGCTGTACGCGCCTTCATCTCCTCCGCAGCAACCTCAGGGGTAAAGAAACGTCATGCCTCTGTCCAGCTTCTCTCTAGAAACCTGAAAGATTTCATCTAACACACGGGTTTTCATTTCCAGTAAACCAGCTCTACTTTGCATACAGAAGAGCAAGAGTCGTTCACTAATCTACTTTACTGGCCAAGACTACAGAGTCTTGCACTATCTTTCCAGAATCCACCATGATACCCTCACAAATAAATTTTTAATTTTTTCATGACACATGATTGTTAAGACCATGCTACAATGTTACCCCCCAGTTTCCTATGATTAACGTTTTAAAAAGGTAACTTCCTCGGATCACTCAGAGGTTAACCTACCTCAAACTCCGCGTGTCTGTGAATATCCTCTGCTCGCTGCCTGCTCAGGATAAATTCAGCTTCATTTGCTACTCTTACTAGATGATCCTTCATTGTTTGGCTAAGCAACCTATGAAGAGATGAACATTGACACATAAATAAATGCATCCACACGACATACGATTTTCCATTGCTCAAAGGTGGTGTATTTTGTTATTTGGGAGAGGGAGGAACTTGTACTGTCTTTTTCTGGCATCATAACAAATGAAGGACTATTATTTCACACTAAATAAATGAAAAACATAACAGCAAAGAGTGATCTTTCTGGTAACAGCAGATTAGCTTTTATCAAACTAAATATCCAACAAAAGCACCTGAAAATGCTAGATTAAATTTATGTTTTAACCTTTTAAGGTACTGGAGAGCTTCCAAGGTAGCCAAGATTAAGGAGCCAGGATCCCAGAGAAGATGTTCAGCATGACTTTTCCTGTTGACACATTTGCTATTCACATGCGGGAAGAGAGAAGCTAAATATAGCTGTTATAAGTTTTAAAGCACTAGGGAAATAAAAATTGAATTTTATAACCTTTAAAGGTGGAGGGATCCTAGTGGTTCACCCAGGCTTACAGAAGGAGAACTATTCTGTAGGAAACAGATAAAAGACCTGTTCCCCAAAACATTAAAACAGACCGTCGAACAACATCATGGTTAGGTGCATGTAGATTAACTAGCAGTGAAAAAACTACAGAAAATTTTCAGAATCTCATAGAATGAGAAGAAAAAAAACCAAAAAGAAAGATGTAATACACTCATGGTAGGTCACAGACTCATACTGGAAGTGGACTACTCATGTAGTAGACACTGAGTTTCAGAAGGCCTAGAAGGGCTGCTAGCTAAAAGGAGGTGAACTGTAAATAGGGCAAACTCTAACAGAGATTTTAAAAACTCCAGCTTTGAATCAGCTCAGTCTTAATATATGTGTGTTAGTCACTCAGTCAAGTCCAACTCTGTGAAGCCGTTGCTCTGTCCTTGAGATTCTCCGGGCAAGTACACTGGAGTGGGTTGCCGTTCCCTTCTCCAGAGATCTTCCTGACCCAGAGATTGAAGACAGGTCTCTGGCATTGCAGGTCAATTATTTACCATTTGAGCTCCTTGGGAAACCCCAGTCTAAATATAATCAGCACCTAACCTAACTACTGGGCTTCCCAGGTGGCTCAGTGGTAAAGAATACACCTGCCAACACAAGGAAACACAGAAGATGCAGCTTCAGGCCCCAGGTCAGGAATATCCCCTGGAGGAGGAACTGGCAAAGCACTCCAGTATTCTGGCCTGAGACATTCCAAGGAAAGAGGAGCCTAGTGCAAAGGGTCATATATGACTGAGGACGTGCAATCTAACAACTAATCAAAAATCAAAAGGAAATCCTCCCAGAGGAAAATGTAATCATCTAAGGACTGTTAAATACAATTTCCTGCAATATTAAACACAATTTCCAAAATTCAATCCCCAATAATATAGTGTTGAAATATAAACACTACTATAGGTAAAATAAAAATTAGCAATGACTACTGTATAGCACAGGGCACTCCACTCAATACTCTCTAATGACCTATATGAGAAAAGAATTTAAAGAGTGAATAAATGTATATGTATAACCGAATCACTTTGCTTTACAAAAGAAATTAACATAACATTGTAAATCAACAGTTCAGTTCAGGCACTCAGACAAGTCAACTCTTTGTGACCCCATGTACCGCAGCACGCCAGGCCTCCCTGTCCATCACCAACTCCTGGAGTCCACCCAAACCCAAGTCCATTTGAGTCGGTGACACCATCTAACCACCTCATCCTCTGTCGTCCCCTTCTCCTCCTGCCTGCAATCTTTCCCAGCATCAGGGTCTTTTCAAATGAGTCAGCTCTTTGCATCAGGTGGCCAAAGTATTGGAGTTTCAGCTTCAACATCAGCCCATCTCAATGAACACCCAGGACTGATCTCCTTTAGGATGGGCTGGTTCGATCTCCTTGCAGTCCAAGGGACTCTCAAAAGCCTTCTCCAACACCACAGTTCAAAAGCATCAATTTTTTGGTGCTCAGCTTTCTTTAGAGTCCAACTCTCACATCCATACATGACTACTGGAAAAACCATCACCTTGACTAGATGGACCTTTGTGGACAAAGTAATATCTCTCCTTTTTAATATACCATATAGGTTGCTCATAACTTTCCTTCCAAGGAGCAAGCATCTTTTAATTTCATGGCTGCAATCACCATATGCAGTGATTTTGGTGCACTCAAAAATAAAGTCTGACACTGTTTCCACTGTTTCCCCATGTATTTGCCATGAAGTGATGGAACTGGATGCCATGATCTTTGTTTTCTGAATGTTGAGCTTTAAGCCAACTTTTTCACTCTCCTCTTTCACTTTCATCAAGAGGCTCTTTAGTCTTCTTCTTCATTTTCTGCCATAAGGGTGGTGTTATCTGCATATTTGAGATTATTAATATTTCTTCCAGCAATCTTGATTCCAGCTTGTGCCTCCTCCAGCCCAGCATTTCTCATGATGTACTCTGCATATAAGTTAAACAAGCAGGGTGACAATATACAGCCTTGACGTACTCCTTTTCCTATCTGGAACCAGTCTGTTGTTCTATGTCCAGTTCTAACTGTTGCTTCCTGACCTGCATATAGGTTTCTCAAGATGCAGGTCAGGTGGTCTGGTATTCCCAGCTCCTACAGTTTATTGTGATCCACACAGTCAAAGGCTTTGGCATAGTCAATAAAGCAGAAATAGATGTTTTTCTGGAGCTCTCTTGCTTTTTCAATGATCCAGCAGATGTTGGCAATTTGATCTCTGGTTCCTCTGCCTTTTCTAAAACCAGCTTGAACATCTGGAAGTTCATGGTTCACGTATTGCTGAAGCCTGGCTTGGAGAATTTTGAGCATTACTTTACTAGTGTGTGAGACGAGTGCAATTGTGCAGTAGTTTGAGCATTCTTTGGCATTGCCTTTCTTTGGGATTGGGATGAAAACTGACCTTTTCCTGTATTGTGGCCACTGTGAGGCTGCCAGGCTTAATACCATGACAGGCGGCCTGGACCTAAGTTTTGACTTCCCCCGAAATGATAAGATTCCCTACCCCCATCAGGTAACCTGGAGCCAGCCAATATGCGCCCAGTAAGAAACAAAGGGAGAGCTGAAAAGCCCGCGAATGCCCAGGTTTGAAAAAAGCCCGCGGAAGTTTGTACCAATAAAATTGCTTTGCAAACATGTAACCAATCCGCTTAAGCCAGCTACTAACCGCTTATGCATACCTTATAAATTTGGATAACAGCCTCTGCTCAAGGCTTTTCTGACCTTGTGCCACTGTGTTGGTTGCAGCAGAAAGCCCTGACTCGAGTCAGTAATAAACTTCCCTGTTTGTAAACTGCATTGTCTTGGAAGCTCTCTCTTCCCGCTCAGGGATTCAGACATTGGGCAGAACAGCCACTGCGAAGTTTTCGAAATTTGCTAACATATTGAGTACAGCACTTTCACAGCATCATCTTTTAGGATTTGAAATAGCTCAACTGGAATTCCATAACCTCCAGTAGCGTTGTTCGTAGTGATGTGTCCTAAGGCCCACTTGACTTCACATTCCAGGATGTCTGGCTCTAGGTGAGTATCAGTGATCACACCATCGTGATTATCTGGGTCATGAAGATATTTTTGGTAGAGTTCTTCTGTGTATTCTTGCCACCTCTTCTTAATATCTTCTGCTCCTGTTAGGTCCATACCATTTCTGTCCTTTATTGAGCCCATCTTTGCATGAAAAGTTCCCTTGGTATCTCTAATTTCTCTAATTGAAAATCAAAAATACTCCAGAAGTTTCTGAAATCACCAATGATGAGGTAGAATAACAGACAACACCAAAAGAATGAAAGCCAACTTACAGAAAACCAAAATACTAAAGTTTCATGGTGAAACCAAGCAGGACTCAGTGGAGCTTCTGGGTATGAAAGCCTTTCCCTGCCCTTGTTCTTTGTAGGGAACAGACTCTACCCTCCCTGACCTTCCTTGAGTCCCCAACTGCAGATTCAAACAGCTGCTAATCAAGGAAGGGAAGAGATGCAGAGATAAAACAGCCAAGAAACAATAGTGCAGCCTTGAGGCAAGGTCCTGGTTCCCCTCAAGAGAGACACATAACAATATCTCTGAGCTCTAGCCAACAACTGGATGATGTAAGGATTCTTCATTCCAGAGAAGACCACCTGAGGCCAGATTAAAGGAACCAGAGAAGCTCTTCAAAAGGTTACCTGAGACCAAATGAAAGGAGTGCAGGCCCACCACAAACCCTAGTCTTAGCCTTGAACTACTGAACCACTGAACCAAGCCCAAACCTTGAACCACTGCTATAAAACCCCTCGCCAATTCCTCCCAGGTGTGGACATGACCTGTTTTCCAGGGTAGGTGCTCACTCTGTCCCCTTCTGCCTGGCAAAGTAATAAAGCTAATATTTTCTACTTCACCAAAACTCTATTTTCTTGGGCTCCGAAATCACTGCACATGGTGACTACAGCAATGAAAATAAAAGATGCTTGCTCCTTGGAAGAAAAACTGTGACAAACCTAGACAGCATACTGCTTGGCCGACAAATGTCCATATAGTGAAAGCTTTGGTTTTCTTCCAGTAGTCACATATGCATGTGGTAGTTGGACCATAAAGAAAGCTGAGCACTGAAGAATTGATGCTTTTGAACTGTTGAGTTGGAGAAGACTCTCCAGAGTCCCTTGGACTGCAAGGAGATCAAGCCAGTCCATCCTAAAGGAGATCAGTCCTGAATACTCATTGGAAGGACTGATGCTGAAGCTGAAGCTCCAATACTTTAGCCACTTAATGAGAAAAGCTGACTCATCAGAAAAGATCCTGATGCTGGGAAAAACTGAAGGCAGAAGAAGAGGATAACAGAGGACAAAATGGTTAGATGGCATCACCGACTCAACAGACATGAGTTTGAGCAAGCTTCAGGAGGTGGTGAATGACAGGGAAGCCCGGCAGGCTGCAGTCCATGGGGTCACAAAGAGTCGGACATGACTGAGCAACCAAACAACAGCAACAAAGCCAGCGTTAAGAGAATTAAAAGGCAAACTTAAGAAAGGAAGAATATTTATGCTTAGTATTATATACTTTACCAAATATAAAGTATTATATTTAGAATACTTATAGTAAACAAGGAAATTACATCTGAAAGAAAAGGCAATAATCACAATAATAAAAAGGACCAAACTACACAAAACGCATGGACAAAAGATTTCCAAATGGCAAATAAGTTCATGAAAAGGTTTTTAGGTGTTCAGGATTATTAATGATCAGGGAAATACAAAGTAACACCATAAAAAAATACTACAACTCACTATATTTACAAAAATAGTATCAAATTTTGGCAAGGATGTGAAACTCAGACTCTCATAAACACAAAATATATTTCAAAGAATGATTATAGCAACTTTAGCTAAATACTAGTTTAGTCGCTCAGTCGTGTTGACCCTTTGCAACCCCATGGACTGTAGCCCACCAGGCTCCTCCGTCTACGGAATTTTCCAGGCAAGAGTACTGGAGTGGGTTGTCATTTCCCTCTCCAGAGGATCTTCCTGACCCAGGGATCGAACCCACGTCTCCCACACTATAGGCAGACACTTTACCATCTGAGCCACCAGGGAAGCCAAACACTAGCAACTATCAAATTCCCGTTAAAAATAAAATGAAATTTTTTAAGTAGTGGAGTATTTATATAAGATATTAAAGAATATCTAAAAGAAATGACTACTGTTATGTACAACAAAATTAGTGTTAAGCAAAGGTACATCAAAAATACATACATATAAACCATCTTGTAAAAAACAAATATTTTTTAACTGATTAATGGTTAACAGAAGTCAAGGGTTTAAGAGATAATTAACTTGGGTGCTACTGTAGACCTCTCCATATAATGATTCACAAGGAACATTAGTAATGATCATACATATTTAAATGTTGCAAAGAATTACCTTGAAAATATGAACAATTAACTCAGTGTTGGAAAATGCTTCCATAATACCACTCACCTATCAAATACCAACAGAATGATTCATTCATATAAATAGGAAGACTTCTGAAATATGTTAAGTAAAAGTCTTCTGAACTCCGTTCTTTAAAATGAATTGGAAAGACAGGATGGTCAGGGCTAGAATTATGCTTTTTATGTAAATAGCAAGAGTAGCTAAACTGCAATTAGATAATGCCCACTTATAAAGCTAGACCCAACAGTTATCACCAATGGCATGTCTACAGACACTACATAGGGTTCTTCTGTCGCTTTATTGCAACTGTTTTTATAAAAAATGTAAATTTAATATGCAGAGGCTTTGATATAAAGCAGTCATTACACTCCTAGTAACTTGTCATATGAATATGTTCTCACAGATGCAAAAAGATGTGTGTGTGTACAAAGGAGTTCCCTATAATATATTAAAAGTGAAAAACTGGAAAAAACAAAAATATACAATCATATTATGCAATAGCATGTCTGCTTGCGAACTCAGTCACTCATTAGTGTCTTACTCTTCGTGACCCTACAGACTTAGCCGACCAGGCTCTTCTGTCCCTGAAATTTTCCAGGTAAGAATAACTGAAGTGGGTTGCCATGTCCTCCTCCTGCGTATCTTGCCAACTTAGGGATCAAACGAACATCTCCTGAATCGGCAGGCGGATTCTTTACCACTGAGCCACCTGGGAAGTCCATAATGAGATAAAAGAATAGTTTTTCCACAATATATTATTAAGTGGAAAATTTTTGAAGACTATTATGTATAATATGATTTGGAGAAAATATGAAAGAAGATATATCAAACTGTCAGTTACCTAAAACAAGGTCAGACTTACTGGAATTGCTGCACATGAGACAAATCAGGCCTATCTATCGACTATTTCTGTAATAAAGTTTTATTGGAACAAAGCTATGGCATACTCATCTGTTGAACTATTATCTACAGCTGTCATCGTATTATCATACTACATTAAGTTGTGTAATACTTGCTCTGTCCATGGGAATTCTCCAGGCAAGAATACTGGTGTGGGTAGCCACTCTATTCTCCAGAGGCTCTTCCCGACCCAGGATTGAACTCGGGTCTTCTGCATTGCAGGCAGATTCTTTATTGAGTCACCAGGGAAGCCCAATCATGTTGGAATACTACACTAAGCTGAGTAGTAGAAACAGAGATCATATGGGCTGCAAACTCCAAAATGCTTCCTATCTGGCCCTTTACCAAAACTGGTGTGTCTCCCTTCTCTAGAAAGTCAGCTCTGTGTCCGCTTCCTCACATTTCTCCATTCTTTTAGGTTTTACAATAAGCAGTGGTTAAAAGGAAGGACAACACAAAATGTCTAAGGAAAATAAAAGGCTTTCTGCTCTTCTACCACTTTCTCAATATCTCTATTAAGTTCATATAACACTATTTACAATTTGGTTCCAGGTCTGTCAGACCTTTCACCAATATCCCCAAATTATCTACCAGTCACTTTAGAAGTTAACAAAATGTCCTATCTATGATTTTTGGGTAACATCATCAAGGTGTTTTTTTCAAATGCTATTGAATGGTATACATTCAGACATACAGATAAAAACAATCCCAAGTGTAATTTTAAAACCTGATAATGAATAATTTCCTATGACACTACAGAGAAAGCAACCACTTTCATGAATGCAGATGTGAAATACTGGTTTGTGCTTCTAAGTTTCTCTCTAGGGATCAAAAACCACATCGTGAATTTAACATCAATATACTGCCTCACAGCACTCAAATATTGATTGAATTTAAAGAGTCAATGGCACACCATCCTTCCAGTCCCCAAACAAGCAACTTCAAAGTTATTCTAGTCCCTTCCTCTTTGTTAATACCTCAGATATGCAGATGATACCACCCTTATGGCAGAAAGTGAAGAACTAAAGAGCCTCTTGATGAAAGTGAAAGAGGAGTGCTCGCTTCGGCAGCACATATACTAAAATTGGAACGATACAGAGAAGATTAGCACGGCCCCTGTGCAAGGATGACACGCAAATTCGTGAAGCGTTCCATATTTTTTAAGTAATTAGCCTCCAACTAATAAAAATAAATGAAAAAATAAAAAAATAAAAGTATCAAAAAAAAAAAAAGAAAGTGAAAGAGGAGAGTGAAAAAGTTGGCTTAAAGCTCAACATTCAGAAAAGTAAGATCATGGCATCCAGTCCCATCACTTCATGACAAATATATGGGGAAACAGTGGAAACAGTGGCTGACTTTATTTTTCTGGGCTCCAAAATCACCGCAGATGGCGACTGCAGCCATGAAATAAAAAGAAACTTACTCCTTGGAAGAAAAGTTATGACAACACATAGATAGCATATTAAAAAGCAGAGACATTACTTTGTCCACAAAGGTCCGTCTAGTCAAGGTGATGGTTTTTCCAGTAGTCATGTATGGACGTTAAGAGTTGGACTACAAAGAAAGCTGAGCACCGAAGAATTGATGCTTTTGAACTGTGGTGTTGGAGAAGGCTTTTGAGAGTCCCTTGGACTGCAAGGAGATCCAACCAGTCCATCCTAAAGGAAATCAGTCCTGAATATTCATTGGAAGGACTGATGCTGAAGCTGAAACTCCAATACTTTGGCCACCTGATGCGAAGAACTGACTCATTTGAAAAGACCTTGATGCTAGGAAAGATTGAAGGCGGGAGGAGAAGGGGACAACAGAGGAAGAGATTGTTAGATGGTGTCACCGACTCAAATGGACATTGGTTTAGGTGAACTCCGGGAGTTGGTGATGGACAGGGAGGCCTGGCGTGCTGCGGTTCATGGGGTCGCAAAGAGTCGGACACGACTGAGCAACTGAACTGAACTGATATAGCAAAGGTGATTGACACACACTCCTGTGATATGTCATATTATGTAAGCTCTCTCTTGGTCCACAAGAGATTCTCCAGCCAGCCTTCGAAAAAAAAGCTGCTATGGTGTGAGAGAGACATGTGACAAGGGGCTAGGCTCTAAGATTAGATCTTGGTGATCTTAGTGATCAGCCAGCAAGAAAATGGGGATCTCAGTCCTCCGGGTGAAAGGAACTGAATTCTGCCAACAACCATGTGAGCGTAAAAGAGGACTCCAGCCTCCAGAGAAGAACACAGTTTGTGTAATACCTTTACTGCAGGCTTATAAAACTCACAGTAGAGGATTCAGTTGAGCTGTGCCTAGACGGCCAACTCAAAGAAATTGCAAGATAGTAAATTTGTGTTGTTTCAAGGTGCAACATTTCTGGGAATTTGTTACATACAAAGATAAGCAATATGAATACAGTTAGGGCATAAGAATACACGTACTATCATAATTCAGTAGAAGTCAAGGAAACTATCAGCTCCTCAAGATGGAAAAAAGTACCAATAGAGAGCTAGAGCATAAAGATGAGCCTTAAATAAAGGGCAAAAGCACAAAGGAGAGGAAAGGTCATTGTGGAAAACAGTATGAATGAAGTCACAGAGTGGAAAAAAATGCGTTCTGAAAAGAAAACACCCTTTCCATCATTATTTTTCAAGATGCACACAATGCACAGATATCTAAATAGATAAGACATGTAATACTGTATTTTTTTGTGCTTTGTATAAATGTAATATATGTTGTACAAAAAAACAATGATGCAACACTTAAATAAGTAAGCAACAATGGAAACACAGGAACATTTTTCAGTATAAGCCACACCACTATTAATAGTTTATGCACCTGTCCTTACATTTGTCTAAACTTAAAAAAACATAAATGGTATCTGTGGTATGCATGTATATATATAGAAATATGTATATGTGCATATAAATATTTAAGTACATGAGTGTAAAGGAGTCATACTATACTGCGTTTATTATATACTGTTTATTTTACTTAATGGTGTACCATTATCAAAGAGAATTTTTATGGATGGAATATAACATATTAAATTAGTCCCTTATTCATAGATCATTCTTTCCTTCTCTACCTTGACTGGTAATATCATTGCTATTTGCCTAGTTACTGAACCTAGAAATATCAGTCGTATCTGATTCTTCCTTCCTCATCATTCTCCACTTTCAGTAGAGCAAGTATGGTCCATTCTACCACTGTAAGACCTCTCAAGCTGCTTCTCTCTATCACTTTTCCCAATGCCTCAGGAGCCCAACCTCATGGCTTCAATTATTACAATATGTGTGCTCAGTCACTCAGCTGTGTCCAGTTCTTTGCGACCCCATGGACGGTAGCCCATCAGGCTCCTCTGTCCGTGGGGATTCTCCAGGCAAGAATACCGGAGTGGGTTTCCATTTCTTCCTCCAGGGGATCTTCCCAATCCAGGAACAGAACCAGCCTCTCTTAAGCCTCCTGCATTGGCAGGCGTGTTCTTTACCACTAGTGTCACCTGGGACGCTCTCTAATTATTACAATAGCCTCCAATCAAATGTCTTACCATTAATCTCATTATTCTCACCAATATCTCAACAGGGTTATTTTTCTGAAATGAAAATCTGACTATGACTGTACATCTTACATTCGGTACTTTAATACTTCTTTACATCTTCCTACTATTCTCTCAGCCAGGAAGGACATCATTTCTTATTCTATCTTGCCTATCTTATAAATCCTTCAAAGCAAAACTCAGGATTTAACTTGATAAAACCTTTTCTGATTCTGTATCTGGTGTCCCTCCAAAGAACAACAAAAAAAAAACCAAAGGTACATACGCCTTATTATACTGTATCATTCTGTATAACACCATTTCAATTAGGTATTTACAAATCTGTCTTCCATTTCAAATTGCACTGCCCTTGAGTAAATTATCCTTATTATCTCCAGCATATAGAACAGTGCCTGATCATTGGTAGAGGACTAGCAGTGCTTACACGGCAAATAAACAGTTCAAACATTTGCTTATGCCAGGCAATTCTAGGCGACTATATATGAGGAATACAAATAATCATAAAACTGTCCACGGGGAGTTTACAGTATAACACAGGAAGTTAGGACCACATGCAAGTAGCAAGGTAACTGTTTTAAGTACCTTAAGGCTCCTAAACCATTTTCTTATTTTCTTCAATACCATATAGCACATTCCCGGTTTGTCTCCTGCTGCTTCATTGTCTCCTTTCCCAGTGCCTCCTCCTTGCACTACCTCTAAATTCCATAGTTTCCCAGAGCTCAGGTCCTCTATCAAAATTATTTCATAAATCCAACAACTTTAGACTCTCCCCTGCATGCTGCCGATTCCTATACCTCCATCCCTACATTTGGTTCCCTGTATTTTCCACCCACACAGTAAACTGTCAAACTGAAGTCTTCACTGGGACACCCAACGAGCATTTCAAATTTACCATTTCTAACACAGAACTCTTGATTTTACCTGCAGAAGACTTAGTAACCGAACAACAAACAACAACAAAGTCCCCTTAAATATAACCCTAGGATTATTGCTTGATTTACCTTTCCCTCACCTCCAAATCAAACTCATGGAAGCAAGTTCTACTGCTGTAATTCTTAAATATATCACATATCCATCTCTCTATCACCACTGCTCATCACATCAGTCTAAACCACCTTCACCTCTTGCTTGAAATATTGCAGGAGTATCTTCATTGATATACCTGCTTCCATTCTTGCTCCATATGCTGACCCTATCACAATTCATTCTCCACCTTCCCCCCACCCTGCCTCTTGTTGGCTGTGCCCTTCAGCTTGTGGGATCTTAGTTCCCCAAACAGGGAATGATTTCAGACCCTCAGTAGTGAAAGTGTGGAGTCCTAACTAAGCTGGACTATAATTCATAATAATACTCCATAATTCATTCATTCTTTTAAAAACACAGCTCATGCTGTACAGAAAACTGGATAACAATGTGCAAAATAATGAGGTTGGACCTTTATTTTAGACCATGTACAAAAACTGACTCAAATAGATTAAAGATGTACATATAACACAGACAAACATAAAACTCACAGAAGAAAACACAGGTGAAAGCTTTCTAACCTCTCACTGGCAATGAATGCTTGTATATGGCACCACAAGCACAGGCAGCAAAAGGAAAACCACTTAAAAATTTACAGCTTAAAGCATCAACTTAAACTTAAAATTTTAAACTATCAAAATTTAAAACGTCTATGTGTCAAAGGACATAACACAGTAAAAAAGGCAATGCACAGGATGGGAGAAAATACTTGGAAATCATATACCTGATAAGGGGTTAATAACCAAAATACATATGAAAAAAACTCCTATAACTCAGTAACAAGAAAAAAAAATAATTCAAAATGGGGCAAACTACTAAATAGCTATTTTGCCAGATAAGAGATAAAGTAACTAGTAACACAGAAAAGAGACTAAACATCACTGAACATTAAGGAAATGCCAAATGAAGAAATACTACCTCACACCCATTAGGATGGCTACTATCAAAAAACCGAGAAAATTACTGTTGGCAAGAATACAGGGAAATTTAAACCTTTTTGCACTGTGGGTAGAAATGTAAAATTCTGTAGCCACTAAGGAAAGCGGTATGGCAGTTTCTTAAAAAATTAAAATATGACCTATATTTCATATGGCTCATCCATGTGTCATATGCCCCAGCAATCCCACTTCTGCACACACAGCCTAAAGAATCCAAAGCAGGGGCTAGCAGCATTACACACAAAACCAAAAGGTGGAAGAAACTCAGTGGCTGCCTATCAGTGAAAGAATAAGTAAAACAGGGTGGGCACACATGATGAAATATTACTCTGCCTTAAAAAGGAAGGAAAGTCTAACACATGCTACAACATGGATGAACCCTGAAGATACCATGCTAAGTGGGGGGCGGAGGTGGGGGGAGCGGGGAAGCCAGGAACCAAAGGACAGTACTATGAGATTCTACCAATATGAGGTGCACAGAGGAGGCAAATCCACTGCACACGAACGTACAACGGTGGCTGCCAGGGGCCGGGAGGAGCGAGGAGCGGGCACAGGATAGCAAGATGAGATGAGTTCCGAGTTCTGGAGATGGAAGCCGTAATGCTTGCACAGCAAAGGGAATGTACTTAATGACACTGAAGTGTATACTTTTAAACAGGTAAAGTGTAACTTCTATATTATGTATATTTTACCACATTTAAAAATAAGTTAAAACCTAAAAAATAAACATTTTACTTAAATGTCACCATCAAAAAAAAAACCACACATAAAACCCTAAGTCATATCATGCCACTACTCTGTTTAAAACTCTGCAACATATTTTTACCAAACAAAATTAAAACCAAACTTCTGACCACAACTCACAGGGGTCTATGTGATTGGAAATCTGGATACTTTTGACATTTCCAACTTTCATTCTCTCCCTCAGTCATTTTGCTCCAGCCACTCTGGCCTTCTATTTGTTCCAATAATTCACAAACATCATTCCCTTCTCAAGGCCTTTGCTCTTGATATTTCCTTACCATACAATGTTATGACCTAGATCTGAAACTAGCTACTTCTCTTCATTCAAATCAAGTGTCACTTCTTCACACATCTCCTCTAAACACACTATTATCGGTTTCTCTATAAATTCTTCCCTCTCATAATATTATCCTCTATTGTTTTCTTCTAAGCATTTATTATTGTCTGAATTACCTTATTTGTTCATTAACTTGTTTATTATTTGTTCTCTCTTCTATGACAGTAAAGTCTTATTCACAGCTGTATCTTCCAGCTCCAGAAAAGCGGCTGACACACAGTCTACAATCAATAAGTAAGTACTAACTGAATGATAGAAAATGAGTGCCAAACCACCCTAAATCTATTATTTCATTTTTTCTCTACACCCAAAATTTTAATTTCCATAAGAGCTAGTTGAATCCTCCTTCCCTCTAAGGAATATTGCACAATTTTATCTTAAATGGTCTTTATTTTATGCCAGCCGTATATCTAATGGTTGTTACATACACAGCAGATATTTAACTTGTTTACTCAGAACCATGCTGTTTACACAGTATCACGGCTACATATGTTACTCTACCCTCTGTATCAGACCGTAAGAGACTGAAGAAGACATGCTTTCCTTATTCTTTTTTAACCAACCACAGCACCTAAGAGGTGTTCAGGTAGGCTGTACTTAATCACATATATTCGATAAATGGATAGTTTGTGGCAATTCTTTAAAATTCTCAAGTATCTGAATTTATCTAAGTAATTTAAAGCAAAACTCTAGAGCTTTTAAATTAGACAACTACATCAGAAATTTAAGTTTCAAAAATTTTCAGTACATAATAAAAAGTATTACTGTCTAACTCTAGTCATTTAAAAGAATATTTTAAAATCTGATTACAATGTACTTAAGTATTTAGTGTTACCTCCAGAGAAGAAAGGAAGCATATACATTTTCCTTAATAATTTACAAAATGATTTTAAAATATAGTATTTTAGAAGGCCCTGACTACATGCTTCTCATTTAAGTTAGACACACAAACATGACTTTTCTTTTTATTATGGAAAACAAAAATGACTCCACAAAATAAGTAATAAGATATCTAAATGAATAAAGCATTTTGCTTTTCTAAGAGGCAAATATTTTCCATCTGTGTGCATATTTTCTCAAATATACAATTTATACAGTATTTAGCAACTGTAATTTTATTTAACAGTTGTAAAAACTATCTTTCCAACAAAGAATTATAAGTGAATTAAAGTTCTAATTGTAATGAACAGTCTCAAAATAGTAGGTTTACTATTTAGTAAATTAAATCTCTAAAATGCAGAGCAAAAAATGATTCACATATATTAATATTAAGAAGAAAAACTATGTATAATTTATACCTCTAGCACAAGGAGGGAAAAAAACTGCTTATGTCAGCCCTAGGAAACAAACAGCCCTATCAAGTGACCAAGTAGGAAAGATTCACACTAGCAGCTCAATAAATAACCATAATGATGACAACCATCTCCCATTACTACATCACAGCCCATTGTCCACATCTGATTATACTAGTCTAGACCTTGGGTAAGCACATACACACATTTTCACCAAGAGTTATCCAATATTACTGCTCTGTTTCCTGGGCTTTCTATGACCCCCCATTAGCAGTGACTGTCAGATTTTCTCTACTAAACATCTTCACTATTGATGGGAAAGGAAAGTTACCACTTTACCGTAGCCTAACAACTGAGAATATGGAAGCAATGTGTCTGAATTGGAAATCTCTCTTACACTATAATTTCTTTAGAATTAACCACAAACAATAGTCATGAACCAAATCTGAGATGAAAACGTTGTTTCCAAAGTCATCCTTCAGTAATATCACAACTAATAAAACATCACTTCTCAGAATATATTTTCATTTATTAATATAATCTTTCTTCTTATATTGTAGTAAAGTGAAAGTGTTAGCTCAGTCGTGTCTGATTCTTTGCGAGCCTGTGGACTATAGCCCACCAGGCTTCTCTGTCCACAGGGTTCTCCAGGCAAGAATACTGGAGTGGAGAGCCACTCCGTTCTCCAGGGGATCTTCCTGACTCAGGGATCAAACTCGGGTCTCCCCCACTGGAGGCAGATTCCTTACAGTATGAGTAACCAAGAAAGCCCTATATGGCAGAAATATTACATAACTTTCCATGTAACCACCTCTTTGATCACATCACACACAGCATATTCAACAATTCAGTATCACAAAAATTCTTAAATGATCTCTTTCTACTCCTTTCTGAGGTCAGGCCCTCTTTGAGTAAGAGATACAAAGGGTCCAACATCATAGAATACACGAGCGTGAAGGTTTAGAAACAGCACACTGATCATCAACAAAACTATTTTTTCAACAAGCTTTTCAACATTCTCTAAAAGGCTCCATATATATTTAAAGCCAATCTAGATCTTTCTTGGTTTAGAAATAGTCCAGGTGGTACCTACTTCTGCAGGCCAATACCCTTTATTAGGAAGACTACAACATATTCATACACTTTACTATAACTGGGACAGAAAGAACAAATTATTTCTCATGAAACTTTAAGAACTTAATATAAATTTAATAACTTAATATAAATTTCAAATCTAACATATATATACATATATATACACACACTAGTCTAGACTTTGGGTAAGACTACATATATACATATACGATTGATATGTATATACTGATATCAATATACATAAATATATATACTTATATATATACTTATATAACATATATATATATATATCATATATGTATATATACTGATATCAATCTATTTTTCCAAACTTACTTTGCACAATGATCCCGAGCTGAACATTTTAAAACAATAGCTCATGGTAGGATACAGGGCAGGATGGAAGCAGACGGGGGTCGTTCTAGGTGAAACAAATTCTTAGGACTATAAAATATTTATTCTCAAGAATACGTATGTAAAGTGGGAGAGAAGATAGCTTTATAATAAATAAAAGCAGAAACAAGGAAAACCACTCTGTTTACTCCCCACCTGGAATCCAGTTTAGGATTTCTCTGTCACAAAATATCTCCCATGTTCTAACTGCTTCTGTCACCACTTTGTATTTGCTTCTCACTTCATAGGAATATGTCCTTTTAAATTCCACCCTGACCACCTTATTTAAAATTGCAACATTCTCTGCCCCACAGTGCATCTATTCTCTTTATCTCTGTTTTAACTTTCTCACAGCACGAACATTTTAGTTTCTTTATCATCTATGTTAATTAAAACACACTATTAGAGCATAGCAACGTCTACTCTATCTGCTGCTATACCCCCAGAGCCTAAATCACAGACCAGCACACAGCAGTCATGCATAAATATTTCTGAATGAATGAAGTGAACCAACTCTGTCTTCATTTTATTTTCATTTAACTTTTCTCAAAGCTTAACCTTTCTTTTTCTAGCCCCCTTCCCCGCCAATTTGCCTCTTTTTTCTATATTCATTTTCATTTAATAAAGTAAATGATTCCATTTATATATAAACCATTGTAGTTTTTAACAATCTGTAAGATTGTGAACTTCTATACAGACACAAGCATATTCTACAGGCATTCTGAATCCACACATTTTTCTGAAAACCATAAACTTTGGCCTTGCTGAAAAAACTCAACTGCAGTGCCAAATATGTAAAGCCCTTAAACCTAGTAGGATTTAGCATTTTTAGGAAGTGAAAAACATAATTTTAATGCAGCATCATTATTTTACATTGATCATAACAAAACAAGCCTAAAATCTAACCACAAAAAACCGGAATCAAGCTGGAAAATTAAAAGTGAAAAATAATTTGACCACATGATTCTTTTAAAC
Organism: Odocoileus virginianus; assembly: GCF_023699985.2. Classification (NCBI taxonomy): domain Eukaryota; kingdom Metazoa; phylum Chordata; class Mammalia; order Artiodactyla; family Cervidae; genus Odocoileus; species Odocoileus virginianus. Next base: position 6,775,034 of record NC_069685.1, on the reverse strand, counting down.
CAAAACACATGAAGAAATGAAATAAGAAAAATGTGTTTATCCCAACTAAGCAGAGAAAATTCTAGTCCTCTTTAATAAGCCATTAAACTGTAGAAAATAATAAGCAGTAATTTAAATAGTCTAATCTTCAAGAGGAAATAACACAATTCTTTCTAAATAACCCACACAAATTTCTACATCAATTCAATCCACAGTAAATGGAGATGAAACTATACTCTCAACATATCTTTGAAACAACGTCCTATTATTCTACCTTCCAAAATATCTATACAACTGAACAAAGATCATAGCCAAACAACTGTTTATAATATTTAATTGGAGTCTTACTACACACATAATTTTAGAAATTTAACTGGAAAGTATATGGCTCTTTAAGAAACTCTCCACAGTTTCCAACAAATTAATCCCACTTTCATTCCAAGTATATCTTTGGTTACCTCAGATAAGACTACATCCTACCTACATCCTACCATCTGTTTACTTAAGAGCAACAAATACCTTTGTAGTTTATCAAAATGTAACCCAAATAATTGCCAAGAGCGTCAGAATAAAATGAAAAATGATTTTGCCTTCTCCTCCTCCCTCTCTCTCCCTCTTTGCCTTGCTTTCCATTCATTCTTCTGACTTATTCAACAGACATTTATTAGGACTCTATGATATTTGAAGTGAAGGGAAATGCTGGAGCTACGAAACGACTGTTCAGGAAGCACAAGAGCAAGCGAAGCAGCTGATTTCCAAAGAGACAGACAAGTGTATTAGTACTAGAAACATTATGTCTTTTATGAGGGCTATTTACATATTCAGATACAAGTCTGAATTATTGCCTCAATAAGCAGACACTGACTATCCCCAGGGGATAATTAAGCAATGTGCCCAACAGTATGTGGGATAATCTGCCTTTCTGCGCTTTTCAAGGATGGGAAAAAGGAGAGACTCCTAGTAGCAAGTTTAAGAGTAAAATCCTAGGAGGCTATAGAAGTTCTCAAAATGTATTTTTAATAAACTAAACCCAACAGTTTAAACAGAGGTCATTTTATAATTACTTATATATTTTAAAAGTTATAAAATTCAAGATGAAAATTTTTATCTTAAAATTTTTAACAGACACTAATACTTTAAACTAGGTTCCACAGTCTACTGCTGTGCTGAGCTTAGTCGTTCATTCATGTCCGACTCTTTGCAACCCCATGGACTGTAACATGCCAGGCTCCTCTGTCCACGGGGATTCTCCAGGCAAGAATACTGGAGTGGGTTGCCAATCCCTCCCCCAGGGGATCTTCCCAACCCAGGGACTGAACCCAGGTCTCTTGCATTGCAGGTGGATTCTGTACCGTCTGAACCACCAGGGAAGTCCCTCCACTGTCTACTACCTTTCTGATCTTTACCATCAAAAATTTAAAAATCTTGATCAGCCAATGGAATTGTGTCTGTTTTTCACTTTAAAATGTAAATGAGGAGACAAATTAAAAATTTATGTACCAAAGACAGGATCCCTTTTAAGCTATACAAATTTTACTGATAGGGAATCTGCACTGATTTTTCAAAATCCGAGAGTATAAGAACAAAACTAGGACCATCTAAATAAATAAAATATCCAATATTCATCCATTACATTGCTCCTTCTAACACAAGTCAAACAACTGAAGTTATAAGACTTAGTAACACTCCTAGAGCTGCTATCACCACTGCCTAGGACAACATCAGGGACTTAAAATACGTAAACTATTTGCTGTCTGGATGTCAGGCAAGCTGGCAGGAAGAAAGAAGGCTACATAGCAACTGGATCTATTTCTGCTGGCAAAATTAACACCAATATTGAGACACTGAAATTTTTAGAAGAGAGCAATAAAATGATTAAGGATAACAAAGAATAAGAAGAAGGGCAAAATATGAACTCTAACCCCTTTATCCAAATGAGAAAAGACTTTTAAGGTTCACTGATAAAGAATTTAAAAATGTAAGCAACAGTTCTATTGGAATTAGTTTTTAATTCACTTTTCAGTTAAATATATTTTTATGGTGAAAGAAAAAGCAACTAACATAAAATGAAATCCAGTACACAAGTAAGTCAACCAAAGCCCTATATACATAATAATGTTACCTACCACACTAGGTATTTAGAATAGACTTTCTGATTTCCTATTAATGTGGTGCCACAGAATCACAAAACACTCTAAAAGAAGGCTTTAATACACTTTAAACAATTTAAAACTGTTTAAAGAAACTTGTGTTTTTCAGAATCAATAAAACACTTTTAGATCAATGATTTACATATTTGAAAAGTTAACTGAGGTGATAGTGATGATAATGATTCAATGTATCACAAAATAATCATAAACAAAATTATGATGCAGAAATAACAAAGTTCTTACAAAATGTGGAAATTTATTTTTTTAAACTTAAATCTTTCATTATATGTTAATATATTTTACTTTGTCTTGGTAAAAACTGTCAAAGAAATAGTACTTGATTATGTCAGTGATTACAAAAAATGGGTTTAAAATGGATTGCTATTTACAAGAAAAATATAAATACTTCAACTTAAAACTATAAAAACAGTGTATATAGAAAGAAAGTATCTAATCAATTAAACAGGTAAGTTAAGAGAAACATTTCTACCAAACAATTACTTATGCCTGACCTAAGTAATTGATTTGTTAATGATACCCATCAAGTCCGATAAACCCCATGCTGTAGTCTCAGTCTATAAAGGTCTACATGTTATTTACACTAATAAAACATTAATCAAGGCCAAAATTTATAGCAGCTACTCTATAAATGAGGTCAAAGCAGGTCAGACTTAGATAAAAAGAAAGAGAAAAAAAGGAAGAAAAAAAGGTCAGTCTCTGCAGTGAAAAGAAAACCCTTATTACTTACTCTCCTTGCCCCTGGGATTAAGTCCAGTAGCTGAACACTGCTACACAAATACATCCATTGCTACATAAACTCATTTAACCTCAATGTGCTGAATATTTATAAAAGGAAAGTCAAGCCCACTGATTTAGAGAAATAAATCTCTAAATTGTTCCTTTAAAATACATTCTACCCTTAAAGAGAGGATAAAAATTTCAAATAGCACTTCCAATATTTCAGTAAAGAAAGTTAGTTCTCTTTATACCAATGTTTATTTTTAACATTTGCTAAGGGATTTCTGCAGGCAAAGCACAGAGGTAAAGAAGACAGTTTAAGCACTGGAGGCAAACAAATCCAGAGTGAGAAAGACTTAAGAGAACAGGAAAAAGATATTATAAAACCTGTAATCACATGTGATATAAAAACAAAGAAGTTTTTCAATTAATTGTTTCCTCAATAAGAAACAATAAGTAAGAGTTATTCTGGGTAAAATATTTGAGAGTAACATAAAACTCATTTCTTTACAAGACAGATAAAAAAATTTAGTGTAAAATATTTATTATATGTCTATGTATTTTCTTTTCTCTTGGAATTAATATTCAAAGAAATATCACTTGACTATTGTCAAGATTATCTGTATACACCAAATTTTTGTTTAAGAAATAATGACATTTACATGAAAAATGGCAGTAACTGAATAAAAACTGTTAAGTGTTCTTACAGAATCGTATCGATTAACACAAATACTCACTGGCTTTGCTGGGCCCTTCTCCGGCAGCCAATAATACTACAATAAGCAAGACACAGAGGGCCTGCCCTCAGTGGGCAAGTGCAGGAAGACAGACAACAAAAACAAGCCCGGGAAGACAGCAAAAGAGAGCGGGAGGAAATTTTTAAGAAACGAGATAAAAGTGACCTGGGTAACAGGATTCAGGGAGGACTTCTGAAAAGGTAACATATGAACTAGGACTTAAATCAGAATGAACCAGACATGTAAAGATCTGGGGACCAACCTCCCAGCTATGGTGAAACAAAGAGGCCAGCAAATCATTTCCTAGAAAAACATCATAGAACTGAAGAAAAATAATCAATTCAGGGTTCTGAAGACTGACAAAAGCAAACAACAAAATTCACAATAATTTTATTCACAAAAATGTGCTAAACATTGAGTAAGAATAAACAGAGTCTGTAGCAATCTTTTCTGGAAATGTCCCACCCAAACATCATACATGTAAAGAGTTTCATCAGTTTATGGCTCCTTATGAAACCAGCAACTTCACCCAGAGATGGCTGACTTGATTTGGAAGGGAGGACAGAAAATGAAGATATTGCATGTCAAGCTGAAAACCAGAAAACTCTACACCTCTCCTAAAATGAGATTACATTTAAAGTTAGAATGAGAGACCAGAAATTAAGAAAGGGATATCCTGAAAATGAATTAGCATAATAAGAATTTCACACATGGCTCTCTGAGCCATTGAGCACACATACAACACAGACTCGATAAAGATCAACAGGAAGTAAAAGCTAGAGATGAAAACAACTGCAAATTTAAATGTGTTCATCAAACCAAACACAGATCTACCAGCCATACATGGTCAAAGTTTTCAGCAAGAGTTTGACCAATCATTCATTGACCTCAGCGATGGAGAAAAAGGTGTGACCCCTTAAAAGTCAGACTGAAAAACAGGAAGAATTCTAAAACAGCTAAGCAGCAACATTAATGGACCATACCATAAAAGATCAATTCTGCAAATTAAGCCCAAGCAAGTAACTTTCAAAAGTCAACAAACAAAACTGAATTCAACAACCATTAAAAGAATTGTACAGCACATCAAAGCACAAATAATCCCAAGTATGCAGAGTCAGGTCAACATTCCAGAGTCAGTCAACATAATCCACTATACATAAACAAGCTAAAAAGAAAATTCAAACGGTCATATCAATAGACACCAAAAAAGCACTTGACATAATTAAATGCTCATTGATGATACAAATCTCTCATAAGAATAGAAGAAAACTTCCTCAACTTGATAAAGAATATCTACCAAAAGCTAACTTCAAATTTAATGGTGAGAAACCAGAAACTTTCCCATTAAGATCAGTACAAGGCAAGGATGATGCCCCTCTCACCACTCCTCTTCAACATTCTACCAGAGAAAAGCAGGCAGGAAAAGGAAACAGAAAGCATACAGATTGGTAGGTAAGATGTAAGGATGACTCTCATCAGAGATAACATGATCATTTATGTAGAAAACCCAAAACAACTAAACTTATACTTTCATCTCACACTCTACAAAAACACTGAGTTTAACTGGTGGTTCAGTGGTAAAGAATCTACCTGCCAAAGTAGGAGATTCAGGGTGGTTCAATGCCTGGGTTAGGAAGATACCCTAGAGGAGGACATGGCAACACACTCCAGTATTCTTGCCTGGGAAATCCCATGAACAGAAGAGCCTGGCATGCTACAGTCCATGGGGTCTCAAAAGGAGTCGAACATGACTTAGCAGCCACACACAGCATACAAAAACATTAACTCAAATGGATCACAGATCTAAATGTAGAGGCCAAAACTACAAAATTTCAAAAGATTAAAAAAAAATTCTAAAACAAAAAGAAAACCCTACTACTTGTTTTAAGCTAAAATGTCTTAAATTTGCCAGCAAATCATAATCCATTTAAGAAAAATATTGGAAAATGATACTTTGTCAAAATTTTAAACTTTTGATCTTCAGGGAAAATGAAAGGGCAAGTCACAGACAGAGAAAATGTTTGCAAACCATGTATATGACAAAATGGTGCATCCAGAAAAATATAACCTACTGTTTAAAAATTCGAAGTCACACAACAAAATTTTTAAAAGGGCAAAAGATGCACACAGACATTTTCCCAAAGGTGGCACTTGAAAAAACACTCAACAGCATTAGCCACTGGGGGAATGCAAACAAAAACCAGAGTAAGATACCCACCAGGCTAACTAGGAAAACAGCTTAGCAGTTAAAAAGTTACACACAGACTTCCCATTCCACTCACCAACTGTACTCCCAGGTATCTACCCAAAAGAAACGAAAGCGTATGTCCACACAAAGCCTGGTACACAAACTCACAGAGCAGTGTTATTTGTAACAGTCAAAACAGAAAGTAATCCAAATGTTCACTGACTACTGAAGGGATAAGCAAAATGTGGTATACCCATGTAACAAAATACCATTAATCAATACAAAAGAACAAAATTCTGATACATGCTACAATGTGGGTAAAAGCGCCAGGAGTTAGTATAAGAACAGTGTTGGAGAAAGTGACAGTGACACAAAACCTAAAATCAATGAGAAATAAACAGGGGATATTTGGGGTATGGAGAAAGGGACAACAGAGGATGAGATGGTTGGATGGCATCACTGATTCGACAGACGTGAGTCTGAGCAAGCTCCAGGAGTTGGTGATGGACAGGGAAGCCTGGTGTGCTGCAGTCCATGGGGTCTCAAAGAGTCGGACACGACTGAGTGACTGAACTGATATACAGGCACCACTGATGAGGGACAGTAAGTGATACGGTCTACAAACCTAAGATTTAAAGCTTACCAAGATCCTCCTCTGACAGTTCCCTGAACTGCCTCTCCTCCTGCTATCTCGTCTTCCACCCTACCTCAGCCATTTACGGCTTGGTCATATGCCACAGCACATCATTTCCAATAACGGAATGGCCTTGGTCTACTTGCCCCCATCTCTTCACTACTACCTCTCATGTTCAGAGCTCAGTCATTCTACTATCACCTCTCTAACAGTCCTTAGAGTTCCAATCTATCCATCCAATCTTTTTCTTTATAGTCACTCTCCAGCCCTAGCTTAACAATTACTATCCTGTGGCCAATGATCACAATCACTCTCTTGCATAAAAGTTTGACTCCCTTGTCTTGCTCAGCCATATTCACTTGACAAAACCTAAGCCCATTTAAGCCTCTCATTCTACTTCCATATTTACCTTCCAGACTCTACAACTACATGAAACTTCTTCCCATATTACCATATATACAAATTCACCCACTCTCTAACCTACTTTTAAAAATCATTCCAGAAATTCTCACCTATCTCTTCTACATTGATTTCCCCACTTTTTACCACAAAACTTCTCTTGCTCTCATTTTTCGAAAACCCTATTTCCTTTGACTCTATTCCCTCCCACTCCATTTTTTTTCTCCCCTCTGTAGCAAAATTCCTCTAAAGAACTGTTTATACATATTCTAATAACTCCTCTTCTCTCGTTCTCTTTTCTAAATTCAGTGCAAACAGGCTTTTTTCCACTCTCCCAAAACTACTCCTGTCCAAATCACAAGCAACTTCTGAGCCTATGGTCAAATCTGTCATCACCTTACAACCTTAATGATTTGATCTAGTCTCAAGACATTAAATATCACCTATATGCTTATGACACCCAAATTTAGGTCTCTAATCTGGAGAAATAATTAGCAACTGTCTGTTTAGTATCTTTATCCTGGAGAAGGAATGGCAACCCACTCCAGTATTCTTGCCTGGAGAATTAATTCCATGGACAGAGGAGCCTGGTGGGCCATAGTTCATGGGATCACAAAGAGCTGGACGCAACGGAGTGACTTTCACTTGACATTTCACATCTCTACCTGGATGTCTGTGTGCAGGCTAAGTCAATTCAGCCGTGTCCAACACTTGGCAACGCTATGGACGGTGGCCTGCCAGGCTCCTCTAACCACGGGATTCCCCAGGCAAGAACACTGGAGTGGGGTGCATTTCCTCCTGCAGGGGATCTTCCCCACCCAGGGATTGAACCCGGGTCTCTCAAGGCTCCAGCACTGGCAGCAGGGCTTTACCACTTGAGCCACCTGGGAAGCCCTCCCTGAAGCCTACTCAGGGCCTGAAAACCAGCATTAGCTCATCAAAGGCTTGCCTAGATCCTCACAACGGAACTCTTGCTGTCCCCCAGCAACTGATTTATTAACAAATTTACCATCCTGGTTGACAGAAACACCATCTTCTCAGCTGCAGAGGCCAAAATGTTGAGAGCAATGCTGGACTCCTAGTCTTCTCTCTCAGCCCACATCTGACGCATTCGTGCTGAGACGTCCTACTGGCTCTGTCTTCAAAGTATATTCACAACGCTCCTACAGTTTACCTCTTCTACTGCTACTGCTTTTCCCCACAGGCCCCTATGATTAGCTCCTTCACTTCCTTCAAACAGGGCTCACACAAAGGTCACTTTCTGGATGACCTATAATATAATCAATCTTTAAACTACAAACTAAGACCTTAATATTTCCTTTAAAAATTTCCTTCAACTTGCTTAACACTATCTTTTTCCAAAGAACTTACCACCTTTCATGTATTATATAAACCATTACTTATTTTGTTTATTGTTTATAGCTTTTCAGTGACTGTTTGAAAGTAAGATCCCCCCCAAAAAAAAAGAATCTTTGGCAGCTTTGTTTATTGTTGTATACCAAAAATCAAGGACAATTATGATACAAAGTCAGTGCATATATACTGGCTGAATGAATAGATGAGGAAACAGGCTCACAGAAGTAACAGTATTTCCCAAATATCAAAGCTGGCACTTGAACCCAAAGTTAACTTCAAAGCTAATACTTTTAATCACAAGGCTATTCTGCTTTATCTATTAAATGTAACAGTAACTTGCATAATTGAGGGCATTTACACTTAGTACAACCTAAACAAAATTGACTTTTATAACAAGTTTACTTTAAAAAAAAAAAAAACTGGTGTTAATCAGTGTTTTGCATTAAGTAGAGCAAATACATATTCGATCAACAGCACTCACAGTCTCTTTTTATATATATACACTATAAAAGCATCTAATACCTCAGTGCTGAAATTCAGCCAAAGAGCTTTTTTCCTGGTGAGTAAGCACTTTGAAATTTTTGCTGAAAATGAGACTAAATTAGTCATTCACTCATTGAGAAATATTATTGATTTTCCAACACTTGCCAGACTCCAAACTACGATTAGTTCTGCTTCTCACATAGATCACTGTAATAATTTTGTTATTGTTCCTCGTCTCAATCAGGTCTCCTCTCCTTCAACCTGTCCTAAGATCACTGCTAGTTATTTTTTCAAAATCCAAATATTACGATCATACTTCTTTTCTAAAAATCTTTCAAGGCTTCCCACTGCCTTTGTTTAGATAAGAAAGCTCAAACACACCACGTTAGACCTTTTATGATCCAGATGACCAATTCACATACAACTCACAATTCACACACCCACACAGCATCCCACATCACAGCATCTTCAGATATTATATTCCCTCTATTAAGAATGCTTTTCACATATATGTCTTCTCCAACTTAACCATAACCCTCACTTTTTCAAAGTCTATTTTACTAACACAACTCATCCTTGAAAATACATCTCAGGAATCATGTTTCCCTAGGGAGGTTTTACCTAACTCTGCAATACTAAATTGTGAAGTCTTTCCCTTCATTCTCATTCCTACCTTCTAGCACAGAATTTAGCACTTGGGTGCAGGTTTATTTATCTGTATTCAGTACTAATCTGTGAGCACCTATAATTATTTGATAAGTGGAATAATCTTAGTAGCATTTAATACAAAATAAAGTTGTTGGTTTTTTTTTTTTAATTTTGAAAAAGAAAGTGGAGCTGCTCAGTCGGAACCAACTCTTCGCGACCCCATGGACTGTAGCCTACCAGACTCCTCTGTCCATGGGATTTTCCAGGCAAGAGTACTGGAGTGGGTTGCCATTGCCTTCTCCAGGGAATGTTCCCGACCCAGGGATCGAACCCAGGTCTCCGACACTGTAGACAGATGCTTTTACCATCTGAGCAACCAGGGAAGTCCATTTTTTACTTTTATTTGCATTTATTTTTGTGACATTTCTTCCCGGGTCATAAGTTTCTGTTTCTTCAGTTTCTTCTGGGATACCTTTTTCTTCCGTGCAACCTCCTCTTCTGGTTTAGGAACAATCTGTTCTTTTTCAGTAAGGATCATCTCAGTGTGGCAAGGAGAGCTCATGTAGGGGTTGATATGACCATGAGCTCTGTAACCCTGAGCAGCATCTTGAGGGCTGTGTTCACCTGAACGTGCTCAATGACCAGAGAATCTACATCTAAGCCCTTAAGCTCAGCATTACTCTGCATTTTGGAGCACATGCAGTAAAAGTTCAGCACGCTTTCTGGGCCACCGACCCTGCGTCCAGCCCCACGGTTCGGCCTGTGCACACCTGCCAACCCCATCACTGTAGGGGTGGGGTGGCTCACACTGCTTCTGTAAAGTGACCTCCGTCAGATGCTTGCTGGCTGTCTGGATATGCACACCCTTTATGGCCTGGGCAGTTTCACGAGCATTCTTAAAGTGAACATGAAGATTTGAACCTCTTGATTTGCGTGATTCTGTGGGGTTCTCTGGGTTGAGTGAATAGTGCACCATTTTTAGAGGTCACCTCAGCCCACTTACCAGGAAAGGAAGAGTTCCCTTTTATATAACAGTAACGAGACAGAGGCTGAATTCCTAGCTACTGCTTCAAAATTTTCCTGTAAGTGATGGTGTCCGTTTCTCCGTATTAGCCAGAACACTATAAGGAAACATTCTTAAACAATAACTATGCTCTGAATGCTATTTCCAATAGCAGTCAATCACACCTTTTAATCTATACTCTGGGTCTTTAGTTCAACTAATCCAAAACCAGGCTTCCCTGGTGGCTCAGCTGGTAAAGAATCAGCCTACAATGCAGGAGACCTGGGTTCAATCTCTGGGTTGGGAAGATCCCATGGAGAAGGGAATGGTTACCCACTCCAGTATTCTGGCCTGGAGAATTCCATGGACTGTATAATCCAAAATCAGATGCCACAAAGCAGACATAAAGTAGTGCACTCATCGTTTCCTCCTTTTTACCTTAATTTTCTCACTTCCTTAAATCTCTTTTCACACTTGTATCTTTCTTTTTATATCTGTACTTCATTTTTCTTATTACTGGATTTTCTTTCCTTGAATTCTTCTTCCCTTATGCCCAGGCCATGACATGAGATAATATAGACATGTTAGTCTTATTATTGCTCTAAAATATAATGGAATTTGAGAAAGATTGAAAAATATTTGTTTTCTCCATATCTGCAAATAGAATCATCAGTTTACTTTTGCCAAACTCAGCCTTACTTATTGAAAAATAAAGAACAGACTTTACCATGAAGCACATAACCATGAAGATAACAATAAAATGATTAAATACTGATTTATAATAATTAATATCTAACTCACTATATTACTGTATGTAAAATCAATACCAAAAATATCAGTTCAAATAGCAAAAAAGAACAAGATTCTAAAGTAAAATATAAATGGATATAAAATAGATTACCTTCCTTCATTGACAAGTTCAATAAAAGCAAGGCCTGCATTCTTCTGAATAGAATTCTGCCATTCCTAAAAAAATAGTAGACAATAGCTGAACAAATTTCACTTAGTAGGTTATTTCTTTAAAACAATTACAAAAAACATCACCCATATCAATTACATACTTTGGCTCTTTGTGGAAAAGTTTTGTTAAACATGTTCTCTATCTAGCAGCCCACGAACACATAAATAGTTGACATTAAAATGGAAACAAAACAAGTCAGCAACAGTTAGATTCTAGATAAACTAAATGAGTCTACCTATATATATCTTGCCCTTTTAGTTCTATACCAGTATATCCCAGTAATTTAACTGAAATAGTTTGAAAGAAGGCAGCAAAGACGACCAAGGACAAAGGTTTTGGTTTTGTTTCCTTAAGAAACAAAAGAGAGGAAGATGGAATTAAGTAGCTCCATAAACTTAATAAATAGCGCATGTCCTACAAAATTTGATAACTAAAGATTGAGAAAAAGACAAGAAAAATCAATGAATTTGGCTAGATCACTTTTAAAATGGAAAACCAAAAGTCACTAGCCTATGAATTAGCAAATGATGGTGCAAATATATTAAAATATTCTTTATAAGTCACCCATTAAAAAGCCATAGAAAGAAATCAACCAATAGAGTGTGTAGGAAAAAAAAAAAAGTTTAATCCTTATTTCAAAACAGATATAAAATAAGCATCAATCCAAAAAGACTGGGGCCACATAAACTGAAATACAGCTAGACTTGAGAAATACCAATGCATGCATGAATGTGTACATATTTTTTAAAAGCAACCAGACACATATAATTCTTATGTTTCTTAAAACTAAGGAGCCTTATAGTCCACCTACATAATATTACTCAACTAATCTTTTTTTGTTCTTTTATAAAGGCCAAAACAAAAGATAGCCTGGGACCTTAGCACTGTTACCATGAACAGTGTTCACATTTTCTGAATCTAACACCTTTCAGAGTTTTTAACACTGTGTAATTTCATATCCTATATTATGCCAAATTCTAATTTTTCTAAACCTCATCCTTTCTCATCTACTTTCTCATTTTTATCCCCAATTTTGTATTACTTGTAAGGTTTGAAAAACCTGAGCTTCCTCTCAGAACTGAAATGGCTGTTTGCCATAATTTTGTTAGAGTTCTACTTCATGAATAGTGTAAGGAAGAGCATACCAACTGAATATATACAGCAGAATAAGAAGTAGATATAAAGGCATTTAGACATCTGAGGACAGTAATGGGCTAAGACTAAGAAAGAAGATAAAGCAGTGTGTTGCTGAGGAAAGAGCAGGAAACGTAACGTGTTCTTAAGGAACAAGAAGTCATGAGATTGATGTTCTCAAATCAACTATGACATTAACAGGCTATGTCCACAGAGAGAGCACTCTACATCTCTAGGTCCTTGATGATCTCTTTAAACATTCTTGAAGCTATATGATTCTATGATTCAACAACTCACAAACACCTACAAATTAGTGGCTCATAAGTCCACAACATATACCTTGAAAATTCACAACTGCCAGCCAACTGAAACAACAAAATAAACATCTTATATTTCTTTCACTGAGGTAAACCAAGTGAAGGATAAACAGAATACCCATCTAACTTAAAATCCTTTTCTTTCCAGCAAAATGAAGTAAACAGTTAGTACAAAGGAAAGCAACCAAACCCCAAGAAGAAATAAATCTCTGAGAGAAGAAATGTCAGGCCCCCCACTCTTCTCAGAAATAGGGAGAAGAGAGAAAAAAGCAGAAACTGCAGGTAAGTTTTTGACCCTGGCCCAGAAACCCACACCTCACTTCCGAGCCTGAGCACCAGGAGATACCAAGTCTCGAGGAGTTGCCCTAAACCCAGTAACGCACGGGAAGAGCAGACAGACAGATCAAGCGGTGGATGGACTTAAAACAGCCTCAGAGTAACTCATGCCCTCGCAGAACTCAGAAAATAACAGAACGATGTACAGGTAGTTGCGGCTTTGAGGGGATGAGGGAAACGGCAGGGAATCAGAACGGACGGTAACACCAAGGGACGCTCCTGTCAAGAACAGAAGCACATGCCCACTCCTCAGCTCTTAGACCCAACAGGGCCACGTGAAAATCTCACACAGCACCAGAGTACACGGAGGTAAAATCTTAAATAAACTGCATTTTCTTATGCATCATTTACTTGAGAGAAAAAATTCACAAAGGAAGCTAAATATACTGAAAAGAAAATAGTTACTCTTATTACTAGAAAAAAAGGAATTAGAAAGAAAGGCAAGAGATTACCCCATATATAATTCTCTAGACCAGACATTTTATTTTTAAAAGTATCCATAACTTTCCTCAAATCTGTTTTGTCTGATTTAAAACTGCAACAAGTGGGGATTTTTGTAAGTCATACAAAACTCCAACTCCACATGAAAAAAACAGGTAACAGTGGAGAGATTCAAATTTTCAGTATACAAGTAACCATCGTTTTATTTACACTTATGTAATACAGATTGACTCTTATAATGTAAAAGCAGAAAGTGTCTCATTCAAGTGTCACAAAGATTTCAAACAGTATGGTTTAGGTCCGATAGAAAACTAATTAAAGTTAGTATAACCATAAAAAATGATCATTTAAAAAATTTATGATCTCAAATTAAGTATGTCCCACTATTTTTTTCCTCTTAAATTAAAAAAAAAATTAGACATGAGGATATACATAGAATTGGAAGAGTCCAATTTTTCTTACAAAAGTTCAGAAACATATTTATGACTGCTAATACATTTGGATTCTTGTTTTCCCAAACATCATCTATAAACTCATATTAGTTTACTTGTAGGAAAGGCTATCTATTCACATGGAATAAAACTTTTCCAGCAACTGAAAAAATTTAGACAAAATGAGAAATGAAGTGAAAATACAAATACTTATCTACACTGAGTAGTTATAAAAATCTCACAATTCTCAAAGATGTCAGAATTTTAATTTGCTTATAATCCACTCCTAATTATAAATTATCTAACAATAAACTATGACACACCAGGTACATAAATACATACTGATAGGAACTCATAACTCAGGTAAAAAAAACCTGAAGCCCATGAGAAAAGGAAATTTAAAAAATAAATAAATAAACCCAGGTGTTAGTCAAAGCCAACAAGTTTTCTCCATACTAAAACACCATCAACAATCTGAAAATTGAAACGAAGATCCATGCTCTCCTAAAGCATTTTTCTCCACTTCTGAGACAATTATTAAAGAAGGTGTTAGTCAAAACAATTTCATAAACCACAGCTCAATATAACTTTTAGTGAGCTTTAACAGCTGAAAGAAAAGCTTAATGGTTATCGTCTTTCATGATCATTTCAATATTTCATCATAATATTTATAATTACATAGTGATGCAAAATGCACCATACATTTAAAGGTCTTGGTTATTCTTCTCCCAGAGGTATTGATGAAAAACATGTTAAAAGCCTCAAATCCAACCACTAATGCAACTAAGTAATTTTAAAACACATTTCAGCACTTTGGAGAGGAAGGACTCAAAACACAACAACGGAGTCAATAATTTCATACCTGTTCTAAGCTGTATTTAATTGACTATCACTTCCTAGGGCCACAATTGGTGACTAGTCAATTTTTACTAAAATATACTCTTAGCTTAGTAATGCTCTTAGTCATACAATAACAACAACAGGATAATATGTATTAGTGAAATCTATTAAACAGAGTTACACCAATTCTCAAACATGTGTTTTCGGTGGTAAAAGTCTACCAAACTTGGGATGGGGGATAAAAGACTCCATTAACTAAACTACTTCTGTGACTCCCTAACATTAACAAATAAATAAGGAAAGGGCACCAATAAATGTGCTATAATTTATAATATTTAATATAACTAAATTCCTTAAAGTGAACTTAACAGTTTCCTATAAATTTGAGAACCTCCTACAATAAATTTTAGTTTCTTGAATACAGCACATGAATTTGCCTAAATTCTAAAACTAATTCCCAAACATTATCATGTTCTAAAGCAAATAAAATCAGACTACAGATCAATAAGATCAACTACATATATTCCATGATGACATCTTTTTGGATCAAACCACTGACATTAAATGTAGTATCAATTTTTTATTCTGGTGGGCTAGAAAATCACTGAACTATCTTTTACTCTTAAAAAAAAGGTATAAAATGAGTGACTTCGGTTAAACACAGGAAAAAAATAAGGGCAAAATAAAGAGGGGACAACAATAATGAGAAGCAGCAGAGAGAGAGAACAAGACAGCGGAGGAGTAGGCAGACGTGGAGTACCTCTCTCTCCACGGATACATCAGGAACACACCTTCAGACACTGAAGTGCATGCAGAACAGCAGCTGAGAGAGGACAGGAGGACCTGACCAGTGGAAAAGAACATATAGAACCACGCAAAACTCGGTAGGAGGAAGGAACTGGGGGAAAACACCAGTGTCAGCAGGATTGGACCTGCCCTCAGCGTGTGGGGGAACTGAAGCAGGGGTCCGATCCCCACAGCAGGGCGTCTGAGTCAGAGGAGAGACATTTAAGGCTGAGAGGGAAACCGCTGACCTGTGGCCGCCTAAATGGAATGAGAATCAGACAGTCCTTGCCGCAGCCATGCATCGCCCGGACAGGGACGAGGGTCCCCTGGAAGGGGCAGTGGCTGGGAGCTGGAGTTTAGGGATTGTGGAGCAACCCCAGGGTGAGGGCTGCTGTTGACGGTGGAGAGACGGATTGAGGGGATGTGAGGGAGGACATCGTGGTGGGAAATGCTTGTGGAGGAAAGCCCCGCAGCCATGGAAGCAACGCAATACTGCTGAGTCACGCTAGGCGGTGGCGCCATCACCATAGCCTCTCTCCCCCTACATGCCAGCATGGGCAGCTGAACAAGAGAGAGGCTGGCCCATCAAATGTCTGAGGCGCTGAACTCCAGAGTAGGACCCCACCCAGGGCGCCCCTTTCAGTGACTGATGCGCCAAACTACGGAGCAGGACCCCAACCAGGGCGCCCGTCTAAGTGCCTGATGCGCCAATCTTCAGAGCAGGACCCCAGCCAGGGCGCCCCTTTCAGTGACTGATGCGCCAAACAACGGAGCAGGACCCCAGCCAGGGTGCCCCTCTAAGTGCCTGACGCGCCAATCTTCAGAGCAGGACCCCAGCCAGGGCGCCTGTTTCAGTGACTGATGCGCCAAACTACGGAGCAGGACCCCAGCCGGTGGAGAAGCTGGGGGCGACGGGGGGCCCCTCTCTGCACCTGATGCACCAAACAACAGAGCAGGACCCCAGGGAAGGGAGCCCTCTAAGTGCCTGAACGGCTGGAGTTACTGGGAAACACTGGCTAAAGAGGCCCTTTGATCGCCAGGTACAAGAGGCTCGAGAAAAGACTCTGATAGGGCCATAGCTCCTGAGGCGGAAGCAGTCCGTGTTCCTGCACACTTGGCGCCGCCAGGGTCCCCGCAAGCCAAGCAGCTGTGCCACCTTCACGCTCAACTCTCACTGGGGCAGAAGGGCCACAGGCAAAAGTCTCGCGTCTATGCATGCAGGGTCGCTTCGGTCGTGTCTGACTCTTTGCCACCCTGTAGATGGTGGCCTCCCAGGCTTCTCTGTCAGACAGCGGGTTTTCTCCAGGCAAGAATACTGAAGCATAATGGCCAATACCGGTTGCCATACCCTTCTAGAGCACTGTCTTTCCTGCTACCGAGCCGCCAACACCCCTGAGTATCTGGTGCTGCCAGAACCCCTGCGACCCCAATCAGCTACAGCACCTCCACACCTGGCCCTCACAGGAGCACACCCAAGTCCTCCAGGGCAGCCTCAGGAGCTCCCACATGCAGAGGTGGAAATAAAACCACAATTGAAACCCAGGGGCAGTGTGGCTAAGGAAGAAGACCCAAACCTCCCCGCCAGGGGCACAAGATGCAGATTAAATCCACGTGATCAACTAAGCAGACTGTGTCTATGGAAAATAAAAAAGGCAAATTGAGAGCTCCCATAAAAGAAAAGGCACTAGCTCTGATAGCTGTGGGCATTGGAGGCAAGAACACACAGGAGAAGGACCAGATTAGAATCTGAGCTGCCCCCACAGCAGCTCCAGAGACCAGCACGGTGTCGAGGGCATCGCAGGGAGGTGAGGTGGGCTGTGACAGCCAGCGAGGGAAAGGGCTCTGACAGCAGTGAATCGAAAAAAAAATGTATTATTCTTATTTTTCAACTTGTTCTGTAGATACTTTTGGATTTTTTTTTCTTGCCCTTGTTGTCATAAACCTCTACCTCTACATTGGGTCTTTGCAGTTCTTAGAGTTTTCCTCTTTTTTGACCCTCTCTTTTTTAATCTTTAATTTTTTTAACCTATTATTATCTTTTCTATTTATTCTTTTGTTTGCTTTTTCTACAATTCTTTTCCCCTTCCAGTTAATCTTTACCATATATAAACCTTCTTTAACTACCTCTATTAACTTTGCATGTATATTCTTTTTTTCATTTCTTTCTCTTCTTTCCTCTCAACATATTTGTTAGTTTTATTTTCATTGCTTTATTCCTCAATTGGCACCTTGCTTTAGTTTTGTTTTCCAGTTTGTGCTTCAATTAGTTTTCTTCTGATACATACAATTTTTGGTTTCCTTCATTTGCTGGGTCAATCTATTGTACTTAATTTTTGTTGGGCTGTTTTGATTTTGTTTATGAGTGTATATGTGTATATTCAGTCACACTTTTGACTGTTGTTATAAACCTCTGCCTCTACATTAGGATATTGCAGTTTTGAGGAGTTTTCCTTTTTTTCTTTAGTCTTCTGTTTGTTTTTTTTTTTCTCTTTTTTATAATTTTAATTTTTAATTTTTTAAAAACTATTATTTTTTTCTACATTTATTCCTTTGTTTGCCTATCCTACTGTTCCTTTCTCCTTGCTGTTGATCTTTAATGTATATAAATCTTCTTCTTCTACCTCTGTTGAACTTTGCTATCTATTCTTTCTTTCCTTTCCTCTCAACATATTTGTTAGTTTGTTTTCATTGCTTTATTCCCCATTTGGCACCTTGGTATAGTTTTGTTTTCCAGTTTGTGCTTAACTTAGTTTTGTTCTTAACTGGGAAATATAATTTTTATTTCCTTTTGTTTATTTTAATCAAGAGTGCTAAAACAGAGGCTGCCTCACCAGAGTCACAGAGTCTTTGTGTGGTAAACTTTTTAGAAAATTTAGCTGAGAACTTTTGCAAAAAGGCTGACATTTGCATTAACAAGATTGTATTTCTACTATGTTGCAACCTGCTGTACCATGAGACTGCAACTTTTCTGTTTTCTGTTAAAATCAAGGAAAATAGAACAATAAAGAACAGACTACGGAAAACAGCTTTGCCTTCACCTAGGTCATAAAATGTTAATAGGATCCAAGGCCAGAAGATAATGTACAAAGATCCACTATGAAAGAAGACTCTCATGAGCAAAAAAGTATGCAGAAAACACCATGGTTTCGTGAAGGACAAAATTGACATAATGTTAAACTAAACTTTGTATGCTTATCTTTCACCTCTCCTTAGAAACATACTACTTAGGGTACAAAAGCTAGTATGGTAAAAAATAAAGTGACACCAGACTCTGCTGCACACCCTGGTCTGGTGTCTCTCTCTCTCTCTCTCTCTCTCTCTCCGACGCCATTCATCCTGAGGGTAACCCTGGATCCTGCTGGGGCTGGACCCCGGCAGACACAACACAAAAAAGAAAATCAAGGTCAATATCACTGATGAACACAGATGCAAAAATACTCAACAAATTTTAGCAAACAAAATTCAGGAACACATCAAAAAGCTCACACACCATGATCAAGTTAGGTTTATTCCAGGGATGCAAGGATTCTTGAATATATGCAAATCAATCAATGTGATACACCATATTAACAAATTGAAAGATAAAAACCATATGATAATCTCAATAGTTGCAGAAAAACGTGTTCACAAAATTCAATACCCATTTATGATAAAAACTCTCAAGAAAGCAGGCACAGAAGGAACCTATCTCAACATAGTAAAGGCCATACATGATAAGCCTACAGCAAACATTATTCTCAAATGTGAAAAACTGAAAGCATTCCCCTTAAGATCAGGAAGAAGACAAGGGTGTACACTTTCGCCACTATTCAACATAGTTAAATAAAGTGAATTTGAAGATTATGGAGAAAACCACTAGACCAGGTATGACCTAAATCAAATCCCTTATAACTATACAGTGGAACTGAGAAATAGATTTAAGGGACTAGATCTGATAGAGTGCCTGATGAACTATGAATGGAGGTTCATCATCGTACAGGATACAGGAATCAAGACCATACCCAAGAAAAAGAAATGCAAAAAAGCAAAATAGCTTTCTGAGGAGACCTTACAAATAGCTTTGAAAAGAAGGGAAGTGAAACCAAAGGAGAAAAGGAAAGATATCCCCATTTTAATGCAGAGTTCCAAAGAATAGCAAGGAGATAGGAAAGCCTTCCTCAGCGATCAATGCAAAGAAATAGAGGAAAACAATAGAACCGGAAAGAGTAGAGATCTCTTCAAGAAAATGAGAGATACCAAGGGAACATTTTATGCAAAGATGGGCTCAATAAAGGACAGAAATGGTATGGACCTAACAGAAGCAGAAGATATTCAGAAGAGGTGGCAAGAATACACAGAAGAACTGTACAAAAAAGATCTTCATGACGCAGATAATCACGATGGTGTGATCACTCACCTAGAACCAGACATCCTGGAATGTGAAGTCAAGAGGGCCTTAGGAAGCATCTCTACAAACAAAGCTAGTGGAGGTGACGGAATTCCAGTTGAGCTATTTCAAATTCTAAATGATGATGCTGTGAAAGTGTTGCACTCAATATGCCAGCAAATTTGGAAAACTCAGCAATGGCCACAGGACTGGAAAAGGTTAGTTTTCATTCCAATCCCAGAGAAAGGCAATGCCAAAGAATGCTCAAACTACTGCACAATTGGACTCATCTCATACACTGGGAAAGTAATGCTTAAAATTCTCCAAGCCAGGCTTCAGCAAAACGTGAACCATGAACTTCTAGATGTTCAAGCTGGTTTTAGAAAAGGCAGAGGAACCAGAGATCAAATTGCCAACATCTGCTGGATCATCGAAAAACGAAGAGAGTTCCTGAAAAACATCTATTTCTGCTTTATTGACTATGCCAAAGCCTTTGACTGTGTGGATCACAATAAACTGTGGAAAATTCTGAAAGAGATGGGAATACCAGACCACCTGACCTGCCTCTTAAGTAATCCGTATGCAGGTCAGGAAGCAACAATTAGAACTGGACATGGAACAAAAGACTGGTTCCAAACAGGAAAAAAGAGTACATCAAGGCTGTATACTGTCACCCTACTTATTTAACTTAAATGCAGAGTACATCATAAGAAATGCTGGGCTGGAGGAGGCACAAGCTGGAATCAAGATTTCTGGGAGAAATATCAATAACCTCAGATATGCAGATGACACCACCCTTATGACAGAAAGTGAAGAAGAACTAAAGAGCCTCTTGATGAAAATGAAAGAGGAGAGTGAAAAAGTTGGCTTCAAGCTCAATATACAGAAAACTAAGATCATGGCATCCGGTCCCATCACATCATGGCAAACAGATGGGGAAACAGTGAAAACACTGGCTAACTTTGTTTTTCTGGGCTCCAAAATCACTGCAGATGGTGATTGCAGCCATGAAATTAAAAGACACTTACTCCTTGGAAGGCAAGTTATGACCAACCTGGATAGCATATTATAAAGCAGAGACATTACTTTGCCAACAAAGGTCCATCTAGTCAAAGCTGTGGTTTTTCCAGTAGTCATGTATGGATGTGAGAGTTGGACTCTAAAGAAAGTTGAGTTGCCGAAGAATTGATGCTTTTGAGCTGTGGCGTTGGAGAAGACTCTTGAGAGTTCCTTGGCCTGCAAGGACATCTAACCAGTCCATCCTAAAGGAGATCAGTCCTGGGTGTTCATTGGAAGGACTGATGCTGAAGCTGAAACTCCAATACTTTGGCCACCTGATGCGAAGAGCTGACTCGTTGGAAAAGACCCTGATGCTGGGAAAGATTGAGGGCAGGAGAAGGGGACAACAGAGGATGAGATGGTTGGATGGCATCACTGACTCAATGGACATGGGTTTGGGTGGACTCCGGGAGTTGGTGATGGACAGGGAGGCCTGGCATGCTGCAGTTCATGGGGTCACAAAGAGTCGGATGTGACTGAGTGACTGAACTGAACTGAGTTCTAGAAGTTCTAGCTAAATGAATCAGAAAAGAAAAAGAAATAAAAGGAATCCAGATCAGAAAGAAGAAGTAAAGCTCTGTTTGCAGATGACATGATACTGTACATAGAAAACCCTAAAGACAGTATCAGAAAAATACTAGAGCTAATCAGTGAGTTTAGCAAAGTAGAGGATACAAAATCAATACACAGAAATCACTTGTATTTCTATATACTAGCTATGAAAAATCAGAAAGAGAAATTAAGGAATCAATCCCATTCACTATTGCAACAAAAAGAATTAGATATCTAGGAATAAACTTACCTAAGGAGACAAAGAGTCAGACACGACTGAGCGACTTCACTTTCAAGGAGACAAAAGAACTGTACACAGAAAATTATAAGATACTAACAAAAGAAATCAAAGACTACATAAACAGATGGAGGGATATTCCATGTAGAAAGAATCGATACTGTGAAAATGACTATACTACCAAATGCAATCTACAGATTCAATGTGATCCCTATCAAATTACCAACGGGCATTTTTTACAGAATTAGAACAAAGATTTTCACAATTCATATGGAAACACAAAAGACCCCGAATAGCCAAAGGAGTCTTGAGAAAGAAGAATGGAGCTGGAGAAATCAACCTTCCTGACTTCAGATTATACTACAAAGCTACAGTCATCAAGACAGTATGGTACTGGCACAAAAACAGAAATGTAGACCAATGGAACAAGATAGAAAGCCCAGAAATAAACCCATGTACTTATGGGTACCTTATTTTTGACAAATAAGGCAAGAATATACAATGGGGCAAAGACAGCCTCTTCAATAAATGGTGCTGGGAGTACTGGACAGCTACATGTAAAAGAATGAAATTAGAACACTTCCTAACACCACACACAAAGATAAACTCAAAATGGATTAAAAACTTAAATGTAAGACCAGAAAATATAAAACTGTTATAGGAAAACATAGGCAGAACACTCGAAATCAAAGCAAGATCCTCTATGACCCACCTCCTAGAGTAAAGAAAATAAAAACCAAAGTAAAGAAGTGGGACCTGATTAAACTTAAAAGCTTTTGCACAGCAAAGGAAACTATAAGCGAGGTGAAAAGACAACCCGCAGAATGGGAGAAAATAATAATAGCAAATGAAACAACTAAAAAAGCATTAATTTCCAAAATATACAATCAGCTCATACAACTCAATACCAGAAAAACAAATAATCCAATCAAAAAGTGGGGAAAGACCTACACAGACATTTCTCCAAAGAAGACATACAGATGGCTAACAAACACATGAAAAGATGCTCAACACTGCTCATTATTAGAGAAATGCAAATCAAAACTACAATGAGGTATCACCTCACACAGGTCAGAATGGCCCTCATCAAAAAGTCTACAAACAATAAATCCTGGAAAGGGTGTGGAGATAAGGGAACACTTCTGCACTGTTGGTGGAAATGTAAATTGATATAGCCACTATCGAAGACAATAGGGAGATTCCTTAAAAAACTAAATAAAAACACCACATGACCCAGCAATCTCACTCCTAAGTACACACCCTGAGGAAACCAAAATTGAAAGAGACACATTTATCCCATTGTTCACTTCAGCGCTATTTACAACAGCTAGAACATCGAAGCAACTTAGATGCTCATCAACAGATGAATGGATAAAGAAGTTGTGGTACATATACACAACGGAATATTACTCAGCCATAAAAAGGAATGCATTTGAGTCAGTTCTGATGAGGTAGATGAACCTAGAACCTATTATACAGAGTGAAGTGAGTCAGAAAGAGAAAGATAAATACCATAATCTAACACATATATACAGAATCTAGAAAAATGGTACTGAAGAATGTATTTATGGGGAAACAGTGGAGAAACAGATATGGAGAACAGACTTATGAACATGCGGAGAGGGGAGGAGAGGGTGAGATGTACGGAAAGAGTAACATGGAAACTGACATTACCATACTTAAAATAGATAGCCAACGGGAATTTACTGTATTGCTCAGGAAACTCAAATAGGGGCTCTGTATCAATCTAGAGGGGTGGGATGGGAAGGGAGATGGGAGGGAGTTTCAAAAGGGAGGGGAAGGGAGGGGATATATGTATACCTATGGCTTGTTCATGTTGAGGTTTAAAAGAAAACAGCAAAATTCTGTAAAGCAAGTAATCTTCAATAAAAAATAAATTAGTTAAAAAAAAAAAAGAAAAAAAAAACAGTAAAATAAGAATTACCCTATAGACTGGAGGGAAATAAATGGAAGCAGCAGACAAATGCTTATTGTAGAACCCCTAGAAAGGACAATAATTGAAGGCACTGATTATATATAAGGATGGCTGAGGGGCAGAAATGAAAAGAATTTAAATGCATAAAAGCTGGTATTAAAAAAAAACAGCCTCTAAGCTTCTCTCCCCATACTGCTGGCCATCCCCACCAGGGTAAACGACTGGAAGTTTGCTTTCCAGAGGAGTAAACCTCTGAACACATTAAAAAACCTTACTGTAAAAAGTAACTTGAAAGTATGCTTACCAAACCATGAGATATCAAGCAATATTAGAGAAGTGTTCCCTGAGAAAAATGAGAACCCATGATTAAATTTAAGGTTCATTCATCACCAGCAGGCAACTCATACATACGCACACAGACATTTGTGCAACACACTTAAAAATGAGCACAAGCAGTCAACAGTGATTAGAGGCAAGACTCTCTTATGAATGACAAACACCGAAGAGACAAGCAGGGGAAAAAAAACTCTAATTATTAATAATAGACAATATTATTAATGGGGTGGGAAGAGGCAGACTGAGGAAAAGTACAATTACTACCATCAGAAAGATAAAAACTTGGTTGTAAAAATCAGGGCAGGGGTACTTTTTTATTTACTTTCTGCCTCTGTATGAGAGATCTTCAAGCCATCATTGCCCATGATCACAGGCCCTGGGAACTCTTCTAATCTCTAAGAAGAACTGGAGCTGAAGTTATAAAACGGATTCTTACTGAAGCCCAGGATCATTCGGGAGCCAGATAACCCTGTCTTTGCACAATAGATAAAATTTGTTGTTTGGAAAAAAAAAAGCTCTGGCTTGCCTGGTGGCCCAGTGGTAAAGAATCTGCCTGCCAATGTGGGGGACACAGGTTTGATCCCTGGTCCGGGATGATCCCACACACTGCAGAGCAACTAGACCTGTGTGCCACAACTATTGAGCCTTTGCTCTAGAGCCCAGAACTGCAACTGCTGAGCCCACGAACCACAACTGCTGAAGCCTGCACGCCGCAGAGTCTGTGCTCCAGGAGAGAGCCAGCACAGCGAGAAGCCCGCGCGCTGTAACTGGACGGGGCCCCTGCTAGCGGCCCGCAAATAGGGAAAAGCCCACACAGCAGCAGAGGCCCCGTGCAGCCCAAACACACACATCAATTATTTTAAATAAGAGTTCAGAGAAACGGAACCAACGGGACGGAGATTCGTATTTTATTTAAGAAAGTGGCTCACACGATCATGGAGGCTGACGAGTTCCGTGATCTGCGGAGAAAATGAGTAAGCAGGAAACCCAGGAGAGCTGACCATGTAGTTCTAATCCAAGTTAAAAAGCCTAAAAATCCAGAAAACCAATGATGTGGTTCTAGTCTGAAGGGCAACAGGCTCCAAATCCAAAAAGTGACAGCGTGTCACTTTTTGTCAGTTTGAGGACAAAGGCAGGAAAAAATGTTATCTCGGTTCCAATGCAGTTAAGCAAGTAGAATTCTCTCTACTCAGGGTATGGTCAGCCTTTGTGTTCCAGCCAGGCCTTCAACAGATTGAATGAGGCTGATCCACATCAGGAAGCACGACCTGCTTCAAACAGTGTACTGACTTTACATGTTAATCTAGTTCAGAAACTCTCCAAATAATGTTTCACCAAGTATCTGGACACCCCATGGCCTGGTCAAGCTGGAACAAAATTAACCAGCTCTCCATTTCCAACTCCCCTCCAAATCTCAGAAAAGAAGAAAACGCTCTTAGAAATTAAAAGCATAATTTCAAATAAAAATTTTGAAAGAATTATTGGAAGATGTGATAGAAGGCTCTCAGGAGAGTAAAATAAAAGATAAAATGACAGAAAAAGGATGAGAACAATATGGAAAATAGATCATCCAGATAGTTCAACATCTACCTAAAAGTAGTTCTAGAAACAGAAATGAGAATACAGTAAAAACATTCCCATGGAAATACTTTAAGAAACTTTCTCCGAACACAAGTATATACTTTTGCAGACTGAAAAATTTTATTAAAAATACCAGAAACAGTGGATTCTAAAAGATTCACCCACATCAAGGTACAACCAGTACCAATAAACAATTTTTAAAATAATAAAAGTTCACAGAGAAAAAATTGTAAGAATGATTACAACTTTCAGACTCTAGTACTAATATCCCAACAAGCCATCAATAATGGTTTAAAAAAAGACATTTTCATCTAAGCAAGCTCTGAAAAATTCTACATGTATTCTTTTTTAAGAAATTACAAAGGACATGCCTCATCAAAGTTAATACAGAGACGCCCACTGTCATCCTCCAGCCCAGTTCTGCTTTAATTTTTCCATGGCATACTACTGCCACTTAGATTTTATTTTTGCCTTTCTCTTTATTCTATCCTATAAGCCGATGCTAGGACAATGACCAACACATATAGAACAAGTGATCAATAAATGTTCAATCGGTGTATCTTTCAAAAAAGAAGGCCACTATGAGTCATACGATATAGACACGAAAGCATGAGATGGAGAAGAGGATACTTGATGACAAAAGAAGCTTCCCAGTGACAGCTTTCTACAGAACTAAGGAGTAACCAAATCCAGGTGAGAATAGGACAATAGAGAACTCCAAGCAATATATATCCAAGGAAAAGAACTGAACCAAGAGATACCAAGTGAGTTCATTACAATGGTAGAAGTTATATGACTTCAGCGGAAAATTCAGAAATAAATTTGTGGTGGCTACAAAGATTTTAAAGAAACAAAAAAAGTAGGAAACCATTAATTCCAGGAGAAAGAAAGAAAGAGAAAAACAAGTGGAAGGGAGGAAGAAGAGGCAAGGTGGTTGGGTAAATATGGTACATTTTTTGTAGGTCTGCATGGATATTTCCATTGTCACAACAATGGTAATGCTAGGGATGGTTGTAACAATACTATCATATAACTGCATTGGGAACAAGGGAGTGTGTGAATGGGAAACGGAGGGCAACACAAGTACTCAATAGTCATCTTCCATAAAAGACATTAAGATAATGCTTAAAAACAGAAAAATCTAGAAATAGCTATCATTCAGAAGTATGAAAGTAACTAGGAGACAACAGTTAAGAGATCTGAATATGGCTCCTTCCAGAAAGTAAGAATCAAGAGAGAGAATAGAGGCAGGAGACTGCTGGTTTCAGTTTAAGTATTATCCTATTATTTGTGAAATAGTATATTTTCCTTGATAAAAAATAAACTTTATATTCAAAAATCACATGTTCTAAATGAAGAATAGTAAATAAACATAAAATTAAAATACACATTTTTCTAAATGGACAATAGGTATCTGTGCAAAACTAAAGCAATATATATCTAAAAAGTAGAACCAGCATTCAAGTTTCACAGATACTGAAATCAAAACTACGAAAATGTAAATACATCAGAAACTATTAAGAATTTTTATTTTTTTAAAGTTAGGATTTTTTTATCCTATCAAATAAAATTAACTTCATTGCTAATTGATGATAAAATATTTTTTAAACTATTGACCTAAGGATCCAAATATAGTTTAACTTAAAAAAAGGAAGAATAACTTGTTAACAAAACCTAATAAACTCGTATCAAATTACTTCATTTTCCTTAAGAAAAATTAAAATTGTAAAGGCATGTGCTCAGTGCCTTCTTAGTGCAGTAGGCAACACGTCAGTCTTGGAACCTAAAGGGTGTGTTCTTCAATGAAATATTAGTAGATATTTTAAAATATTAAAGTACCTATGCCTTTGTAAGGTGAATCAAATTCACTGAATATAGATCCAATTACCTAAGTAGATGTCAGAAACACTGTTAGGAGTCAAGGGAGCAGGCCACAGAGGAGAGGTCAAACGAGGAAGGGAAGGTACTAACACAGAGTTGAGAACCACATTATACATGGGACTAAAGGTCAAAACCAGAGAAAACTAGTTCATAGTCAAGATAGAGTAATCTTAAGTGCGCAAAGTAAACCATCAAGGACTTTTCAACAGTGTTTGCACTCTGTGTCAGCACTCTCTCAACAGCACATCCAACACAAACGTGAGGAGCCACGTAACAGGAAAGAATACAGCACAACTGCAAAGAGCAGGCTTTATTCCACTGTCTCTTTAAAGGGTAAAACAAATCAGTATGTGAAATATCAAAATGAAAGACTGCCTTTTGGAAAGCTTTGGTTTCGATGATTTTTGTGGACATACATAAAACTGTACATCAAGTTTATACAAGTATTATGGTTTAGCTTATAAGTTAAATATATAGATAACAACAATGTAAAAAGAAAAAGAGAAATTCTATTAAAGTTAGGTTAGCAAATGGTTCAGTTCTATAAATGTTTATTTAACAATTACTTTTGAATATTTACTATGTGCAAGGAATTGAAGAGTGAGAAAATAACTTTTTATAGGATTGACAAAATAAAGAATGCAAGGGTTCAGAAGTCCAAAAAGTGGAGATAACCATGCAATGAATTATGATTACTGCATAGTTTAAATTATTTGTACACAATCTATCAAAAAACCAATAATCCCTTGCTGTGATGTTTAAGTACACTTTAAAATTAACTTATTTACAAGTTTCTGTAAAAATATGTTTTTAAGCTTTTCAGAAAAACTTCAGTCCACTATCATCTTTCAAATAACTTGCAACCTGGCATCAATATTATCAAGACAGTTCACTAATCAATAAAGAAAGCTTGATTTCAATAAAGGTGCCAAAGTTGCTCTAACCCTTTCCAGCAACAAGGTCTCAACAGATGATCATCATTAAGCTTGTATCAGGGTTTCACATGCAGGAGCTATATAAATGTGTCCTATTAGTACATAGTCAGTCTGTTTGGCAACTGCAGTTCTCCAGACATGTGGCAATGCTGCCCTTTGAGGTCTGAAGTCAAGTCTTTAGGGAATCTCAAAGCCTGCACTGAAATTACAAGGAGTGTTCATTCATTATGGATTGCTGGAGAGGAAACATGAAAGACTTCCATTAAAGCTATATAGAACAGCTACTTATTTTTTCAAAGTTTTTAAAACTATCTCATGGATTCAGCTACAATAAAAAGTATTTAGCAACTGAATTATTTTTAAAAGGATGACTTCAGGACATGAGTACAAACGCTTTCTTCATGTCCCCCCATCCCCCACCCCAATACACCTAATATTCCTTTTACAGGAATCATCAAGTTTTTTGTGACCTGGGAGAGAATAAAATTTACTTTACACCTCTAAATTCCTTCTACAGATCACTGTAAACTTTTATAAAATGAAGGTATTTTTAGAGACAAAGTTTTCTTTTCTAATATTAATTCTGAATAACATATACAGTTACTTAAACTCAGCCCTGTATATGTTTCTTTTTAGATGCCTCATTTATTTATTCAAAAAGGCCACCTCTTTTTCATTTTCATTCCATTTAAAACTAATAATGATAAAAAGTTGTAAAAACCAGATTATATGAATTACTACCTCATCTGTGAAATGGCATTTAGCAGATAACACTATAGGAAAGTACATGAAGATTCAAATTTTTTAAATTAAAAGAAGAATGTCAATTAATTGACAGTCAAGAGTTCAAAGAAATTTCATGTCTCGGGATTTGAAAAACAGAATAAATATACTTTCTAATTAATAGTTGCTGTCATTTTAACTTTCTGAATGTATAGACACTTTTTAACTTGAGAACTGTTATTTATTGAATTCTGCAACAAAACAAAGACTATTAGAGAATACTTCAGTAACAAATCTCTAAAATGTTACATAAAATTCATTAGCTTGCCTCAATCATTCCTTGAATTCACATATATGTTGGTTTCTGACAGCCTAATTCCAAAAAGCAATTACAACCTCCATCCATATGTAAAAAGATAACAGAAAGCAAGTACATTAAACTAGTTTAAAAGAATAAAAATCTAAAGAAAACAGATTACGAATGATTTATATGAATGCCTAGTGCTGAAGTTAATTACAAGTAACCCAATAAAATAGTGCCTTTATTATTGTACAGCAAGTAATAGCTCTAGATGTAAAAACCAGAACTCTTTCTGCTGACTTTTGCATGCCCAATCCCACGGCACACAACATTAAGAATTAAACATGTAGTAAATAAGGCATATAGAAAACAGCAGTTTTTAACTAAAAGCAGAAAACTCTCCTGCTGTTTAACCATTTGGGGTCTCCCACTCTCAACAGTGACCACTGTAAACTGATACTATGTACTCACTGAGTAAATTCCTCATTTAATAAAAAGTGAGAGTTCATTTCAGTATTAAAAGTTTTATATAAAATGAAAAATAACTGTGAAATAGTATTCAATAGCAGAAAATGAAGAATCATTTATGGTTATGCTACGAAATGATATGCTCAGAATCTAATGTTTCCAAACCTCATACTACATCTACCAATCAAGCTTTGAGTCCTGATTTTAAAGTACGCTATTATATCTGAGACGCATACATTATGTGCTGTAGTAACACGTTATAGTTGTCAACAGCCACAATCTATAGCCAATCATAGTACATTTATTGACTTTCCTGAAGAGGAATAAAACCTTTTCGTACAGAATGATTCCATAATTCTTTCAAATGTTTATCAATGCACCTAATGAGATACTAGTTCGTATAAATTTTGAGTTCAAAAAATCCTAAAACATACTATGATAAACATCACCCATGTAGGTCATTCTGAACTGTAACATAACTAAAATAGTGACATGAAATACTTAAAAACCTCCTTTTGTTGTACAAATAACTCAGAACAGATAATCAAATGGTGGATCTCTCTGGCAGTATTATAGTCATATTAATTTCATCTCTATTAGAAATGTATGCAACATTCGCTTATTTAGATTTTCTTTTTCTGGGTCAGTAACTTTACAAATTGGAATGCGTCTCAACTACAGTGAAATTCTTTACAGGTAGCGATGTCTATCTCCTGGGTTTCTCAATAGTACCTGATTCAATTTCCATATAACAAACATCTAAATGTTTGTTAAACAGATCATAATTTAACACTGTGAGGTGAACGAGTATGGCACCAACAACACTCACTCAGTAGATTACTCATTTGTTGTGGCTGTTACAACAAATCGTCAGAAACTTGGTAGCTTAAAATACTAGAAATCTGTTCTCTCACAGTTCTAGAGGCCAGGAGTCCAAAATGAGCTTCACTGAGCAAAAATCCAGTATCAGGAGAACCTATTCCTTTCCTCTTCCAAGCTCCTAGCGGCTGTCAGCAGCCCTTGGCTTGTGGCGCCTCTGCTCCAACCTCACACTGCCTCCTCCTCACACTGCCTCCTTCTCTGGGTTCAGCTCACTTCAGTTCAGGTGCTCAGTCGTGTCCGACTCTTTGTGACCCCATGGACTGCAGCACACCAAGCCTCCCTGTCCATCACCAATTCCCGGAGTTTACTAAAACTCACATCCATTGAGTTGGTGATGCCATCCAACCATCTCATCCTCTATCATCCCCTTCTCCTCCTGTCTTCAATCTTCCCCAGCATCAGGGTCTCTTCTAATGAGACAGTTCTTCACATCAGGTGGCCAAAGTATTGGAGTTTCAGCTTCAACATCAGTCCTTCCAATGAACATTCAGGACTGATTTCCTTTAGGATGGACTGGTTGGATCTCCTTGCAATCCAAGGGACTCTCAAGAGTCTTCTCCAACACCACAGTTCAAAAGCATCAATTCTTCAGCACTCAGCTTTTTCTTCACAGTCCAACTCTCACATCCATACATGATTACTGGAAAAACCATAGCCTTGACTAGATGGACCTTGGTTGGCAAAGTAATATCTCTGCTTTTTTAATATGCTGTCTAGGTTGGTCATAACTTGCCTTCCAAGGAGTAAGTGTCTTTTTATTTCATGGCTGCAATCACCATCTGCAGTGATCTTAAAGCCCCAAAAAATAAAGTCTGACACTGTTTCCACTGTTTCCCCATCTATTTCCCATGAAGTGATGGGACCGGATGCCATGATCTTACTTTTCTGAATATTGAGCTTTAAGCCAACTTTTTCACTCTCCTCTTTCACTTTCATCAAGAGGCTCTTTAGTACTTCTTCACTTTCTGCCATAAGGGTGGTGTCATCTGCATATGTGAGGTTATTGATATTTCTCCCAGAAACCTTGATTCCAGCCTGTGCTTCATCCAGCCCAGCGTTTCTTATGATGTACTCTACATTTAAGTTAAATAAGCAGGGTGACAACACACAGCCTTGACGTACTCCTTTCCCTATTTGGAACCAATCTGTTGTTCCATGTCCAGTTCTAATTGTTGCTTCCTGACCTGCATACAGGTTTATCAGGAGGCAGGTCAGGTGGTCTGATATTCCCTCCTCTGGGTGCCTATCTCTAATCTCCCCAGACTCTGATAAGGCTACCCATGGCAGCACATTTAGTGCCCATCGAAATAATTCAGGAAAAAAAATAAATAAATAAAAAAAATTAAAAAAAAAGAAATAATTCAGGAGTATTCCCTCATCTCAAAAACCTTAACATTATCACACAAAGATCCTTTTTCCAAATAAGGTTAACATTCACAGGTTGCAGAGATTTGACATGGATAACTTCAGGGAGTCGTTTTTCAGACTATCACAAAAGAAACCAAATTAAAAGAAGAGAGAGTGCAAGTTGAAGAAAACTGAAGTTTACTATTTGAATTCAGCAAAACTCAAAAGATTTAAAAGAAATAAGAGCATTTTTTTAAAAATTAGTATATTGTGGTAAAAGTTGGAAAATTTTTTAAGCAAGTCAAACTGGCTACAAGTGTTGGTTCTAATAGTGATTCCTGAGTTGTGGCTGGTTTTGTTCTCAGTTCCAGAGGTTTCAGTACCAAGCTTTAAGAAACTCAAACCTGAGCAGAGGGCTTCTCTGGTGGCTCAGACAGTAAAGAACTTCCCCGCAGTTTGGAAGACGCAACAGCTTTGATGCCTGGGTCAGGAAGATCCCGAGCGGAGGGCATGGCAACCCACTCCAGTATTCTTGCCTAGAAAATCCCATGGACAGAGGAGCTCGCAGGGCTACAGTCCACGGGGTCGCAGAGTCAGACAAGACAAAGCTCCTAGCACCTTCACATTCAAGATACAGGAAACGAGCACACATCATAAGAACAACTCCTAATAATTAGCAGAAAAGCTACAATAGCACTGTCAAATGTCCAAATGAGTAAGGCAGCAGTTCAGACTTGGTTAAGATACAAACAAGAATTAGAAAGCGTCCTTGTATAAAAAAAAATTCCCTCCATTATTTTACTTTCTCACTGCCAATGACCAACCTCCTGTTTTCTTCCTTAATGTACAAAAACAGAAACCTGTGCTGACAAAAACAGAAATTAGTGCTATAAAACAACAACAGTAAATCTTTTCAATAGATACAAATAGGACACAACTCTGAAAGATGAAGCAGAACTGTAAGCTTTCTTAGATTTTTCATCTCCCCTGTGGAGAAAAGAACAATAAGAAACCAGAATTAAGTTTGCTCTGAACTATGTAGTATCTGAAAGTAAGAATAACCTGACAAATTAACAAACCCAACAAGACAACAGTGCTGCTTTAACTCAATGTCTAATGAAAATTTGAGCTTCCAATAAAATTTCTTCAAAAACACATAATTTAAAAAATAAAACACATAATTACTATCAAAAAGAATGCACAATGCATTCAATATTTTGGACAATGGCACGCATTTTTATACTTCATACGTAAAAGTACATTGTAGAAAGTAAGATGTCAGGAGAACATGAGAACAGACTCAGGTTTAGGCAGCTTGATATTTTCTGGTAAAATATTCAGAAACTGACAAGATATACATAGCAGATATATCAAATACCTGAATACTACTTACAAGGCAGCAGAGAAATAAGCATAAACTAAAATAAAATGCATATGAGAGACCTTGAAAATAAGGCAGTGAAGTTTGAATTTAGTAAGTCAGTAAGCGAGAACCTCTCTTGGAAAGGAATTACAAAGAGATTCTTGTAGGAAAATAAATTTCTTGGTGCATAACTGAAAGAGGTAAAAATTCAACAGAAAGGAAAAAGGCCATTTCCCTAACTCAGGATAAGCTAGATCAGAATTTGTGATTCTCTACAGAGACCTTTTTCAAATGATACCTTTTATGCCTGCCTGTCTCCCCCATTTATGACAGGACTCAGGGTGAGAATCATCACAATGAGCAACTATTAATGATGATGTAACTGGTCAGGGAAAAAAAAAAGTTGATAATCAGTGACCTCGGTTAACTGTTATAAAAGTATTTCTCAACTATGGTAACACAGGAGGTGTGTTGAAAGTAATGCAATATACATAAAAAGCACTCACGTATACCAAAGACATCTTTAAGAAAATCATTCAAGTTCTAATCCCTGGAATGACACCCATGTCAGTTGTATTCAGGCATACTGAGCTGACTTCCAAAAGGCACCATGCTATAGCGAGCACAAGCAAACAGTGAGACCATTAACGTGTGTACATGAAAACAGCCCAAAACTGCAAGTTTATGGGCTTTCTCATAGCTCTAATATTCTCTGGTTTGAGATGAAAATTGATTAGACTGGGCATATAATCACAGAAAGAACAGAAAAGAATGAGCGAGATACTGCAGAAAATAATGGTGGACTGAAGCAAATATCTGAAAGGTCCAGTATCATGAAAAGAAAACAAAAGACACTCAAAGTACTGAATGAGGAGAGAGGATTTTATGAGCTGTTAAAAACACTTAGATTCAGAATCTAATAACTTTAATTTACAACCTACTTCGTTCAATGGTCTGTTCTACATACTTTTAGCTACATTGTCTAATATAATCTTTATTACACTCATTTCACTCATAAGAAACTGATTCTCAAGCAAGTGAAGTAATTTACCCATGGTTACAGAGTTAATACGTAGTAGAGGGAAAAACATTCTATCATCAAAGCATTTTCCTGGGCCCAGCTCTTCCTAAGATCCTTTCTAAAGCCTCTTTTCCTTTTTCCTATTGTTACCCACGATGGAGCCAACAGGCCCCTCTACAAAGTCCACCTCTAGCAACTGAGTAACTACTCAAGAAATAGCCCTCAGGTTTCTGATCCTTGTCTAATCCATGCCTGGGTCAAAGTTCAAACTTCAGATTTTGTTAAAACTGCATACATGCTTCTGGAAGTTCGTATTATAAACTGGCAGCTTCACTAAAAATAGTTGCCTGTCTAAAAGGTGCATAATAGATGAAATATATAGGCAACTACTAATATATAATAATTGTCCCTTAATAATATTATATTCTAACTGTACTAAAGAACTATTCTATCTCAGAGTTAACTGAGGTGAATAGTATAAACATTTTAGGGCTTCCCTGGTAGCTCAGCAGTAAAGAATCGCCTGCCAATGCAGGAGACGCAGCTTCGATCCCTCGTCCAAGAAGATCCCAGCTGTGGCAGAGCAACGAGGCCCGTGCGCCACAGCTACTGCGCCCGTGGTCCAGAGCCTGGGAGCCGCAACTGCGGAGCCCCGTACTCCAACTGCTGCAGCCCTCGTGCCCTGGAGCCTGAGCTTCACAAGGAGAGAAGTCATCACCATGAGAAGCCCATGCTCCCCAACTGCAGAGTAGCCCCTCCTTCCGACAGCTAGAGGAGAGCCCATGCAGCAACAAAGATCAGCACAAACAAAAAAACGCTTTAAAGTAAGAAAATACACATAAAAATAAAATTTAAAAAAACTTAAATAGTATACATACTTTAAAAGTGACAGCAAAACTTAAATCTAGATTTAAGAACTCTAATTACTCTGATTAAAAACACATTTATGATCAAACATATGGTATAATACAGCTGAGCTTCACAAAGCTACCAGTCTGGTACTGAAACAAAGGCAATCTAAAGCTTTATGCTTCTAGTCTAGCCTTTCTGTAACACTTTAAACTTCAACAGATTAATTTGAAGTAATAGGGAAAAAAGAAATAAGCAATAAGCAGTAAAAGCTGAGAAACAGAAACTGAGCTATAATCATAATTATATTAAAACCAAAGGAAAATATTAGGCTTAGGATATTTCCATCTATACATTCCCCTTTTCTTCTAACTCTCTGTTTAATCCCAAATTTAAAAGACCAGTTGTAAAACGGTGGGGTGCCAAATTAAAGCACACTTTATTTTCAGATGTCTCCATACTCATAGGCTGACTTCCTGTCAGGAAGAGTTCCATTTCACTGAATACCCCAATCAGCAGGGAACTTGCAGAATTAAGTGCCAGTTGATATTACTTTGTTTTGCATTTACCACCCCTGAGAATAATGTTCAAAGATCTAGTTATATAGTCAGCATGGTATCATCCTTCTGACTAGACTGCCAAGCCACAGGGTGTACTGCCAGTTCCACAAAATTTACCTTAAAAGGTGGTGCTTTCTAAACCCTAGTGTGCTAGTGAATCAACAGGATGCCTGTATTTCAGAATAAATCCTGCATCTAGAGCTAAATCATACTTTTCTGTGGTTACAAAGCACTTTAATGCTGGAAAAGTCTGTAACCAGATTCAAATAAAGATTGATTAATGTTCACTAATTTATCAACTTAAAATTTTTATTTTTTTAAGTGAAATGCAATAATTTAGTCTGATTTATTACATTTTAAATGTTTTGCTGTTGTTTAAAGACAAATGATTTCACCTTATAAAAACAAGTCATAAAAATTTGAATCAAGGAAAACTATAATTTTCTTTACCATATTAGCATAAAATATAGTTATTAAGCTGGCTTCAAATACTTGACAACTGTGTAAACTGTCAAGTAAACAACTAAAAATTGTTAGTTACGAAGTCTCATGATTGGTTAATACAGCTTCAATCTTAAAGTATCCTCTCCCACAGACTACTTATGCTTCAAAGGTCAACCAGTTTCTCCTCATGAGATCAACTATTTCTATTGCACACAAAATTAATTCTAAGCATTCTAATACAGCACACCTATGGTCATAGTCTTTGTACATTGTAAGGATAAAGCGTTCACAGCAGCTCTCAGACTCTACTGGAAGCCTACTTTTTTGATCCCAGTGTTAATCATCGTCATACTGATTCTCACGCATTCACAATAAAAACGCTACAAGCACTGACAACACATCAGAGACAATCAATTTACATTCATTAATTTCCTATAAATATACTTTAAGGGTGAGGAATAAAAGCATCCAACATAAAAGGAGGGTAACATGAAAAGGCTGAAGTATTAAATTACACTGATCCTAGTTGGACCATACTACATATAAACTGGTCTTAAAGAATCCAATGGCTCTTAAAAGTCTTATTTACATTGGAAAAAGGATGGCTGACTATAAAGAAAATGGAATAATTTATTGACAACATATCAAAGTATAAATGTAAGCATTTAATACATTTTGCAAATTTGTTGCCATGCAAGCACTTTCAGCCCTCTTTCTACTAAGATACAGATTTGTCTTTTTAAGAAACCAAGTGAGGTACAACAAGATGTTATCATATTTGGGTAAACATCATTTTTAAGAGTCAGAGGTTCACAGTTGTCATATTCTCTTTATTAGCATAAGTGGTGATCTCTGAAATGAATGCTGGGTTATTTGAAGCTAGTGAATTAAAAGTGATAGAAATAATTCTACAGAAAGAGGAACACCTACATGCACAAAGTGATTTCTTCATAAAAGGTCATCAGTTGAGACTATTTTAACTGGTCCTTTCATGACTCTTTTAATCAATCTCTTTGAGACCCAAAGCTGATCAGGTGAAGGGATTTAATATGCATCATTTTCTTACTTTAAAACATTTAAGTAAGCATAAGGTAAGAGTTCGGGATTAGGATCTGAAGCCCATACATAACAGCTAAGATGCTTTGCAGATTAAAATAAAATTTAATAGAAGAAAGAAAAGTATTAAATAGGATGGTATCTGTTCCTTAATTAAAATGCTTTCTAATGAATCAAAAACTCATGATTTTTAAAGGAAACTTTACTTAAATAAGGTAAATATATTGATTTATTCAAAAATATCATTAAATTATTTTATTATAATTCTGACATTAATGGAAAATGGACAATAAGAAATGGTTTCCTGACTTCAAGGAGTTTTCAATCTAATAAAAAACCAAGATTTATAATACAGTACAACAAATATGAAAACAGCTCTTGTGTCCATAAAGTTTAAGTCTTCTATAGCACTTGTCTCTATAAACTCAGGAGTTCTCTAAATTGATACATTCACAACTTATAACACAATGCTGAAGGCATCTAAGCAAAGAATTACAGGAAAATAAGAGTTAACAGGATTTGGAATTATTTTTATTCTGATTTATTATAAAAGCAAAAACAAAGCCCACATATTAATAAATGAGTATTGTTATTATGTAACATATGGAGAGAAAGATTTTCATTTGTTCTAATGCCAAAATTTATGTACATGTCAAAGATAGAGTTCTTCAGATCAGATAAGAAAAAGAGCAAATCTGTCTGCCATCTATTAATTTAATGAATGTTCCTAAATATACCTGGGTGAATTTGAGCTACCAGCATTCCATTCTCCACTCACTTCTAGGATTAAGGATTATCAACATAGATTTTTCTTGTTTACTATCTTTAGGAATTGTCTTATAGATAAATTACACTTCAAAAAAAACATAAGAACACCACAAATGCCAGTGAAAAGCTCCTGGACAAAGGCTATGGAGTCACTTTAACTCTTCATCCTGTGACCCTATGTCTTCAACCATAACTCTTCAGCCTCTTTAACAACGACTTCATATTGTCATCATATCTATGTCTTGACTGCAAGCTATCTCAAATCCTGATTGCTTGAACGGATAAATGGATGACTACAAAGAATAACAGTCACTGTATAATTCAGCTGTGTAACTACAAACTATGGCTAAAATTTCATTCTACTAAAAACTGTTAAAAGTTTATTGCTAAAATTTTACTTGTTTATTTAACAAATACTGAAATTTTCTTTCATC
The DNA here is from genome assembly GCF_023699985.2 of Odocoileus virginianus. Lineage (NCBI taxonomy): Eukaryota > Metazoa > Chordata > Mammalia > Artiodactyla > Cervidae > Odocoileus > Odocoileus virginianus. The sequence continues at coordinate 6,736,373 of NC_069685.1, read as the reverse complement.
AGACACTATCATACACCATTCACATATATATTAATTTCATTTTATTTGGACCTCTTGCACTTCATTTAGTGCACAGCAAAGTTCAGTTCTACAAATGGGTCAATAATAATGTATGTAATATCCCATTAATATAAAATATATATTCTGACCCTGGATTCTGGAATTTATGCTACACACTTAAACATGATTACAGAGCATAAATTATCACAATAGTGACTAAATGTAAAATGCCAATGTAATGTAAGTTACTCAATCAATGTAGCTATATAATCAACTGATGTCAAAATATTTGAATTTATCCTTAACCTCAGGATTAGTTTTACATAAATATTATAAAAATACATGTATGTGCATGTAAAAATAAACACACAATAAATACATATACCTCTGGTTAGACTTGACTTGTTCTAAAAAGAATATGAACTCTTAATATAATTAGCTCTGAACATTTATCTCTTCAGAAACAACATATAAATTAAGCCCAAATTACCTACAAAGGATAGAGAACAAGTAATTGAGATAATTCTTCTGAATGAAGTAAAAATAAATAGTGTTTCATGGGGGAGAAAAAAAACACAGCTGTACTTTTGCAAATCTACTGATTTTCTATAATCACTGTGATTGGAGAAGCAGACAAAATCAGAATATGAAAAATGAGGCATTTCCTGTATTATCCTGTTTCAATGCTGATATTTATCCTAAATTATATTTTACAAAAATTATCCACGCCTACTATGGCCAAAAAAGGATTCTGTGATCAAATATGCTAATATTATTCCCATACAAATTCAACACAGTTTATTATATACATATTTTATGCATACACAAACACACATACATACATGTATTGACTAAAGGCCTTGAGGGGGCTCCTCCAGTAAGATCCTAATTAAATTTAAACCAACATTTTCCAAGCTTATTTTTACCACTCTGCTTTTCTCACAGAACATCAATCATCATCTAACAGTACACACTAGGGTTTGCTATACTGTAAATTTTGGATAATAAGAACTGATCAAACAATTACCTAGCAATCACAAATCCAATTTGTGATTCCTTGTTTCCAAACAAGGAAAATTATATAGGTACAGAAAAGAGTACAGAAAATGCTTTAAGAACTTTACTATCTATTGATCCTGATGAAATTATAAAAAAAACATAGAATCAGGAAAAAATTTTTGGACTGGAAGGCATAGGAACCTGAAATGACTTACTCATGAACAGAAATAAAAGTAGAGTTACATTAAACAGGGATTAATAAATAGATTTTTATGTTCCATTCCTATCCCACTCCTTGCCCCTGTGATTCGCTTCTCTTAAAGTCCTCAGAAAACTTCCATGTCTTATCACAATTATTTGCCTCTCATACTAGATTAAAAGCTGGGACCTGTCTTAGAAGCATTCGGTAGGTGTCAGCCAAATAAAAAAAGAAATACCACAAGCAGGTATATCTAGGATTCAGGGCAGATAAGCTGACACGAAGCTCTGCATAAGAGAGAGCATTTGAACTGATCCTGACAGACAGACTCCTCATGAGACTGCTGCATCAAAGTTCTATACAGTAAGAGTTCCTTACAGGTAAAAAAATGCATGCTTAAGGAAGTTAAGACATTTATAAGTTGCTCTAATGAGCAACTTAAACTCTAAATTCCTATTTTGTGCTTATCAAAAAAGATAATCCTCTGTTTTACTGACTCAATTATGTCCTTTTAAAAACCATACCATTAAAGCTTTCCAAAAAAACCATTAATATCTTCTTAATATTAGATATTGAGTTTTAGTTTAAAAGGCTGAATTGTACCCTAAACACAGCACACTCTTGAGAAGTTAAGCACCACAATTAAAAGAAGTAAATCTCCATATATATTAACTTCTAAAATATGAAAAATGCATGCACAGTAATAGAAATCAAATCAGTAGCAACTTGAGGTGGAAAGGGTAGGGATTAATTACAAAGGCTCAGGGAACTTTATAAAATGAAACAGTTGTTACATGTTTTGGTAAACTCCAGGAGTTGGTGATGGACAGGGAGGCCTGGCATGCTGCAGTCCATGGGGTCGCAAAGAGTCGGACACGACTGAGCAACTGAACTGAACATGGTTGTGTATATACCAAAATGTATTAAACTGTACACTTAAAATACTGTAAAATAGTACATATACTGTGTACTAATTATGCTTCAGTAAAGCTGATCTTTTTAAAAGAAATAAATCTTATTCTGGTAAAAGAAAATGAAAAAAAGTAAGACTCTATAAATGAACATGACACCATAATACACAAAAGTATGAGAATATGTCATAATGAAAAAGACAGAAAGGTCAAATCCCAAAATACAGTGATTTAGGATCAGTGTTGTGGGTGCGAGCATGCCCAGTCGTGCCCAGCTATTTGCAACACTATGGACAGTGAATGCAGCCTGCCAGGCTCCCACGTCCATGGGATTCTTCACGGGATACTGAAGTGGGGATGCCATTTCCTCCTCCAGAGGATGTTCCCAACCCAAGATCAAGCCCACGACTCCTGCAGGGGCAGGAAGATTCTTTACCACTTGAGCCACCTGGGAAGCCCATGATCACTGTCACCATTCATTTATTAATTAAACAATTATAAAAATCCTAGGCAACTTAAAGAATGAAATTACTATAAGGTGGGTCAGTGATTGCTCTGGATGTACACCTTAAGTTGAGAGCTGTGGGGAAGAGATGAGTCAACGAAAGCTTTCCAGAAGACACTGCAGTTTAGCTGGGAGCTGAATCATTTATTCATCACATAAACATTCACTGAGCAGCGATCACGTGACAGGACAGCGGGTACTAGGTACACTTCACAGTTTACCTAGCAAGCTCGGAACACGAAGCAGTTTACCGGCACACTAGGCACACGCACTCCAGGCTCACAGGAGACCAGAGTACAGAGGGAGACCGGCAATAAAAGTGCAGCAGATTAGCACCTGTGTACTGAGAGCCCATAGCATGCTGAGTGCTAAGATGATGTGAAAAGGTCAACTCTAGATATGATGATCTGAGAAGAGGGTGATGAAGATGAGTCCAGAGTGATAAGAAGAAACCTACAATTAAAGAGTCACTAAAGTTGAAGGAGGGAAATTGTAAGGAAAGGAAAAAACCACGGGCAAGACACAGAATTATGATGGCCCATTTGGGTATCTTTAAATAGTTCACATAGCTAGGAGATTTCCCGGGTAGCTCGGGCTGTAAATAGTTCACATGGCCTGAGAGCAGATGTAAGAACAAAGTGATAGGAAATGAGGTCCAAGAGGCCCGAGAGTGAACAATGTCTGTGTGCCATGGTGTACAGCTACTTTGCTGCTGCCCCCGCCCCGCCCTCGGCTTGGTTTTCTTTTTAAATATCTACTTTACTCAAAATACTCATCACCATACAAAGGAAAAGTTCATGAGATAAAAAAAATCAAGAGCAACAACATTAATATCATATATTTAGAGGGAATAAACGCAAAAGGGAGAAGAAAACGAGAATCAGAGAAAAGAAATTATAGGAGAGTGATGAAAAAGAGAAATGTTCTACTATAAAGAATCAGGAAAAATTTCAAATATAAAACAGACAGTAAAGAATCATATGAGTGATTATGACTGGTTCTTATGAATATTATAATTTTAAAATCAATAATTCAGATATAGGAAGAAACAAACCTTTTACTGATACCTCCATACATAAGAAATATTTTCCAAAATACCAACAATCTACATATTCTAATGAAAACTGTATTAAAGAAAAACAGGCAAATGCTAGATTTTAAATTAACTTTTACTGCTAATTAATTAATCAGATAGGATGTCAGGCCAGGCTACCTGGTACTGCTAGTTTTTCTATATACTCTATGCATTTCTGATAAATGGGAAAAGAATAGATGACCTGGCAGAAGGCTCAGACAATAATTTGTGATTTACAGGACATGAATGCAGCTACCCTAAGATTTATCTGACAGCCCTCTCCGATAGTGGACTGTTGAGTATCCGATGGAATGATTTCTAGTCTAGAAAGTCTACTACTGAGTAGCCATACACATTATTTATTTATTAGATGTTTTGGGTTGAAACCATTTTTAAATGATGCACTTCACAATGCAGAGTCATAAATTCAGCTTTAAACCCAAGAAGGGAGGTAGTGTTATTGGAATGTGTGTCAGACTGAATTAGGACGAGCAACACAACGCTTTTATAAAGTGGCCTTGAATGCAATGTCAATTCTTTCAAAAATGATATTAATGTCAAATGAGCAGGATACAAACACTTTACACAATGCTGGAGTAATATTACTTGAAACATTTATTTAATATTTTCCTTAAATTCATAGAGGATTTTTATATGGTTTATATACATAAACAATAAATATTAGGCAAAAATAAGTTACATGCTTTTGAAAAACTGAATCTGAAATACAATTAAGAACTTGTTCGATTTTTTCCTGTGCATCAGAGAGTATACAGCTTCCTAAAAAGTGTATACACACTTATTTGAAAGAAGATTTAAATTAAGCTTTGGAACTTAAATAGTTCCTGAATGATTTTATATGAGATTCAACACAGGAATAAACCTAATTTAATAAAACAATGGAAAAATAATATGCTGAATAATTGAAGAAAGATTTCCAAATCTAAATAATAACATTTTGCCTTAAAATGCTAAAATTTAAATGGGATAAAATATGAAATGGAGCCTAATCAACCTCTTAATGAATGAGTGGATACTAAAAAACATATCCTAGTTGAAGCTTTAACAAAATATACAATGATCTGTTTGGTCTGAAAGACAGCAAACCAAATGTGGTCATTTCCTCACTTCTTAAATTTAGGCTCTAAATTCTCTTTTGTAGTAAAATATGGCAGATTTAAACACCCTGTTAAGAAGACTACAGAAAGAAAATAAGTTTTGAATGGTTTCAAGAAAAATAATCAGAAGATGGCTGATTGTCATGAAATTAACATCAACTAATTTGTAAAGTTTTAAATCAAATTTGCAGATGCTAAGTTCATAAGCATATCCCATTATTTATGTGATTAAAAAGGAGTTTTTGACCTGATCTTTCGATCTTTGGCACTCAATCCTCTCCATCTCTTCCTTTAAAAATTGATTAAAATTTTAGCAAGAGGCTAGCTTTTCACTTCCCACCCTATCTCAGGCTAAAAAAAATTATCAATCAAACTCAAACCATCCCCACCCAGTATCTGCAAAATGTCGACTTCAAATTCAATTTCATATCTCTAAAGCTTTCATGTAGAAAAAGACAGTTCACTTCTTAAGAAAATAAATCACTTTTGCAATTGCCAATCTGACCTCTTTGAATTAGGAAAATTCAAAGTGAAAAATGTAATTATCACCCCAGAACAATCTGTATACATCTGGAGCTAATTCTGGCTTCATTTTTCACATCATTTTTCACACTGTGCTACATCTTATAGAGATGCAATGGAAGTTTTGAAGAAGTTGTAAAAAATGTTAAGAACTTCAAATAAACCAATAATGTGTTTTATTCAAACAAAACTTTGAGACTGACTTTTGCAACTTACTCTAAGTAATCTGCATATCCCATTACATCAGAATAGTATTAAACAGCACCATGACATAGATGACAAATAGGTGTATTAGAACATGTCATTCTTTATCTTTTCCACTTCTAACATTCAACTGTAATATACTATATTTGAAATAATTTCATGTATGAAGAATATATTCACATTTTCTATACTAGAAAGTGAAACTTCACTATCAAACTCTACCCATGAAACAATAATATCACACTACAAACAACAAGTTCATACTCCTGGGAAGATACATATAAAACTGGAAGCAAATGCTTCTTAAAGAAAGTGTAATTTCATGTCAGTGTAATAATGGCATATGGTAATTTCCATTTAAGAAATAAACAACCAATTATTTCAAATCAGATTACTCAATGGGAAATTTTATCCAGTCAGCTTTTAAAGAAATGGAGTTTTTAAAGGAGATAATTAAATTAAAAACATGATTCTCACTAAATCTAAGAATAATAAGCCCACTACAAACATAACTACTCTTTACAAGTTCATTATAAAAATCCATTAGATACAATCTCTAGAAGTAATTGTTCTTATTGCATTTTATTGACAATGCATAGTATTGATTTTTCACACCTTCTATGATTCTTTAATTTGTATTCATGAAATGTCCATCAGCACAGTCTAAATAAATTTGGCAATATAAGCACTAAAATGAATAAATCGATGCAAAGAAACATTAATTTTGCATTATCCTTATTCGTCAGGCAAGTAAAACAGAGGAGTTGTAAATGAAGGTCAAAGGTTTTGAAATGGGTCAGAACCCTTGACCTCTAGACCAATACTCTTCCTATTAATAAAGGCTATTTTAAAGTTTTAAGTAGGGGAATTTACTACCAGCAAGATATCATTTTTAAAAGACTACAAAGAAAACTCTCAATAAAAAACATTCATCTGTTTAACTGCTAAATAGAGGGGGGAAAAAAAATCACAGGATGCATGATTTTTATGTAGGTTTTTTTCTTTTTTTTTAATCATTAGAGTTTACCACATGAGGTGTAAGGTTTCTGAACACTGAAGGCAACCTTGGTTTTAGGAATTTATTCACTACATCTTATTATGGTGGCTGCCATATTTTTGTTGATGTTTTCCCAAATCTACTGTGTATGTCAAAAATAATTAGTAATGACAAGAATTCAAAATTATTTATCACTCATTTTATAACCTCTGCACAAAAGGGAAGTAAACCCATTATTCCCAAGGGAGTCAGAGTGGCACTCTACAAGGTATAGAAATAAATCTGCTTCTATAACCTTAATACACAAAGCAGAGAAATTTAGCCATCTCAAAATCATTTGATCTGAGCATTTTTAAATGTGGCTTGAAAAACCTGTTTCTCACTCACCTATACAATTCCTCACAGCACGTATTGCAAAATTATCTCCTAGTGACAAACACAAGAAGTAATCCTTTTGTAATACCAAGAAATTATTGCAAACTCAAAACTCTATTATAGAAAAAACCTCTAATCAACAATTTTAACTTTCTTGCAAAATGAATTCATTTGAGAATTTACTTAATTCAGCATTTATTCTTGTCACTCACCTGAGAACATAGTAGCATAACCAACTCCACAACTGAACTACTAGACTTCATGCAAACCAGACCTATATTAAAGAGAATTTGTTTTTAATTTTATAGAAACAAACGAGGGGTTATTTCTTACACAACTTTGCCCAAATTGGTTTTTAAAATTTAACATATTGCTAAGAACCAAACCTATACATATTTAATGAGTAAACAAAACATTCTGTGATTACTTTAAATTTGGCATAAAAAACACCACAGTCTTTTGTAGGCGATTTCATTTCAGCTTTCAAATTACTAAAACATTAATTACCACTTCATATACAATGACACTGCACAATACTCATGGAAATGTGCACAACATATGCCATATTGACTAATATCATCTAAATTTTGTTTTGGAGAGAGCTGATTGTTATACATGCAGAGAAGGGAAATGGCTCCCTGACCTTTGCTTTCTCCACCACACTCTCTCCCTTCAACCCTCCAGCTATCAATCAAGTTTCCATTTTGTTTCCTGGCAGCAGACATACCAAACACTCTTATTAGTACCCTGACCTGTGACCTCACTCTAAACCTTAACAGAAATGCAGGCCATTGTCTGTTATACACTCTTGATTTTTTTTTAATAAATAAATTCACTTACATTTTCTCATTTATGTTTCAAGTTCACCAAAACTATCTCAGGAAGGAACTTTATATACTTAATATGTATCTAAAGAATTCTTTAGTTCTGATTCATAATAAGATTAGTTCAAAGAACATTTTACAACCAATATCTTATAAAAGCAATATCAATAAATAAAAGCACTAAATGACTATCATGCTAGTAATAATTAGAAAAATTATAATTTTTATTCTATATTTTTCTAAGCAAACATATGTTTAAGTTCAAATTAATTTAAATATAACAACTTAAATAATTCCCATGGGCCTTATGCACAGCACACAATTACCTTATTTCTTTCTAACCAAGTTCTTATGGGCATCCTACCCCATCCTACTCCCCTTGTTTAATCTTTTTGCTCTGTAGTGCTTTCTCCTTCCTTCTTTTACTCATAATGCCTCACATCTGCTAATGGCACATGTTGGCATTCTGTAGCCTTACAAACAGCATTCAAGCTCAACAGGTTGTTCACTCCCTTCACTTTTTAGAAAAGGTAGAAGCATTTTTCTCCACATCTGAAAAAATGTGTAAATGTGTAACACAGAAATGATGGTAACAGTGCCAGTACTGGCATGAAAAATTAGCTACAGAACATCTACATGTTGCATTAAGCAAGCAAGACATTTAAGTAGACTAAACTGTAGTTTCTATAGAGCTGAGATGAGCATACGCCCTCAGGCTAATGCCAAGGCCAAAACGAAGGGCACAGCAATACTCTTATTACTGGTGTAGTCTTTATTGGTCTGAAAACCTGTCACTTTTCAGAAAACATGAAAGGAAGTTTCATATATTTCAACTTCAAAAGCCACTACTTTCAGCAAGTAAATTTAGGTCTTTCTACAATTAGGTCATTATTCCTTATTGCTCTGTCCTAGAGGAACCAGATTTCCTACCAACTTTCCTTTCATTGCAAAGCATTTGGGCCCTGATCTAGCTCAGCCTTTGATATCCACTAAAATAGTGACCATAATGATTAAAAGGAACTTGGGCCATCCAAAGTTAGAAAGATTTATACGTTGTTTTGTCTCTCTACAGGGTATGTTAGGATATATACTTTCAAAAAATTGCTTGTTTCAGTTTTATTTCTCAATAAGATTAGAAAACCAAAGTAAGGGTGATACAACCACATTATCAGTGGAGTTGAGTATTCAAAGATAGTTAAGATGTCAAACAATATTTCATAGTTTGATTAGAACAATTCATGTGTTTTTTGGAGTGAGGTTTTCTAGATTTCTAAAGGATGGGTAGCGGGCCAGAGTGGATGGTGTGTTAAATTTTAAATGAGAAATAGCTTCAGAAGACAAAAGAGAGTTTACATTTGACCTTCAATACCTTAAATGCCTAAAGAGGATCAATACCTCAAACACAAATATAAAACCATGGGAGTAAGTAAATAGGAAATAATCTCAATAAGGGACTTGGTATCAGATTGCAAAATTTAATCATATCTCTTTTTGACCTGAATTTTTACCTTTCCATGACACTGGCTGCACAGATGAAAAAGCAGGAAATGACTTATAAACCAGTAAATCTGTCTTCAGATCTACATTCAGACTTCAAGAATTATCCAAAGGAAGGCCTTCAAACAGCCCTTAGGAGAAGTCGTAAGTTGCTGCAGAAGTATCAATTTTCACTTTATGCACACAAATTCTACTATTGCCCCAATCAGCAAAAGGTGAACCAGGTGCTGTAGGTTCAGAGATCTGACCAGACTCATAATCTGACCCTAGGGTTTTATCTTTTATTTTTCACTGATATGGAATTGTAGTCCCTTCAAAAGAAGACAAATTGAATTACCAAAGCCAAGAGTTTTATACTCTTTTGGTGTTTCATGACCAAAGACCACTGCACCTTCTCCACCTCTATTACCATTGTCTTTCCTTACTACTAAACTCAGAAATATTAAATGAATTGCCAGATATTAAGCTATCAGTACCTGAGCCCACTGAGATATCTGAACTCCCATGTATACCATGAAAAATAGGTATGACCATTTACCATCTGGAACATAAGAATCCAGTTTTATCCTTTATTTAAGTCACTTTAATCTACACAAATATAAAGGAATGGCATAAACACTACTAGAAGTTTTAATAATAATTTAAGCATAAAATCAGTTTTTCTCCGTCTTCCAGGTTTTGAAAGTACTTGCCTATAATTTGGATGCAATTAACTGTTCCCCATGAATCTGTAAACATTATATTCATCTTATAAATATTAATTATAAATTTCAAATAAACTTATCATAGGTGCAACTTGATTATTAATTCTGGTCCCTTTTTCCCCTGCATTTAAGTTATATGTTTTATCTTTTGTTTCCTCTTGCCCTCCTTTTTGAACTAACATCATCAAATGCAATATTCTAGGAAGGTTGAATTTTGCAAGGTCACTTTCTCTCCTCTCGAATTCCGAAACATTTTCATCTTTAGGTTACGAACACCATTTAGAATGATCAATCAACTGAATTTTTTCACCTCTACGTGAATGTTTCCTTCCAATCGCCCTTAAGTACAAACCTGCTTCAGTAGCTATTCACTTAGAAGTTGCACTAGGCAAGCTGCTGTGCACAGTCATCACCAGCAGGGGATGGACACTGTCACAGGCCTTTTTAGTAAAATGAGATATTCCAGGTTTCTGTCACAAAACATTGTATGAATTTTGTATAATTAAATTGTTCCCATTGAATGAAATGATGCTGAGAAAATCAATTTCTTTTTTGTCCACAGAAATATACTATGCATTAATGAAGTCTTGAGTTTGATAAAAATTATGAATACTGCTCCCTGTCTCTTCAAATTCAGCCACAGATGGTCCAGTACTTATAAAATGTCTTCTCCTATCAATTTTTTTTTCACCTCACCATTATGGGCAGGAAATAGAAAATTCTGACTTAACTATATTCAGTGAAAGCTAAAAGTAAGACACAAAGCTGGTATCCACAGACTTCTTTTATACCAATATTTCTCAATAATTTTTGAAGAGCCTAAAGAGCATTTCATATCATTTTTTAATTGTGACCCTACAAAATTTTAATCCTACAAGTAAACTATACAGATGTACTGTGAAAGTGAAAGTCACTCAGTCATGTCCAGCTCTTTGCAACCCCATGGACAACAGTCCATGAAATTCTCCAGGCCAGAATACTGGAGTAGGTAGCCTTTCCCTACCCCAGGGGATCTTCCCAACCAGGGATCGAAGCCAGGTCTCCCGCAATGCAGGTGGCCTCTTTATCAGCTGAGCCACAGGGGAAGCCCCAGATGTACTGTGGTCTATTGGAAAGTCAAAAACGACTGTAATACCTAAGATGTTTTTGCCCTCCCCAAATACCAGCTTTTAATCCAATTGAGAAAACAAGTTTATATCTTCTTAAAACATAATGCAATACTTTGGCAACATAGTAAGAAAACAGAGAGTGATCTAAGATTGATGATTTGGTTTCCTAGTTCACCCTGATGCTGGGAACAGTTCTAATATTCCTGTTTTTTTACTGTTTTAGTCCTTAGCAGAATTAGAAATAACTGATGAATAATGATAATTAGCAAAATGTTTTAACATACAGGAAAATTAAGATCACAAAAGGCTCATAATGAACCTTAGATTTATTTTAAAAAGCCAAATGAAATCATTTAAGGTAATTGTCAGAACAAACTTTATTTACAAGTAATCATCTTTTTGTTTTCAGAAGACTTCTTTAAAAACAATAAAAGTAATAAAACATCAATTCTTACAAAGGGTTATAACTACTTGAAAAGGGGCATTAATACTACTAAAATTGAGCCAATCAGAAATATGCGACACTAGGCATCATATAACATGAATTATCACATCTAATTAAACTTCAAGCCATCGGAAAACACACAGACTAGAGAGACTGTTAAATGACATCACCAAGAAGAAGAGCCACAGAGTCCCAAAATACAGAAGCACTCCACAGAACCACCAGCCCTACTTCTGCAGCAAGTCAATAACACGAAATCCAAGGAGTACTGGGAAACTATTTGACACTAGCATGGATTTAAGAGACATATCAAATGAAAAAAAATGATTTTTTTGGATCTTAACTGGAAGAAAATCAATTATATAAAAATACCTTTTAAATAAAGATGAATAAGGGCTGAGTATTAAAGGACACTATGGAATTATTATTAATATTACTGGGTATAAGAGAAACAATTATGTGAGAAAGTATCTTTTTTACATGAAATTAATTATTTAGAGGTGAAATTACATGATGTCTGTGGTTGTTTTAAAGACTAAAGGAAAACAAAAGTGAGGTGGATGTAACAGTTATGGCAAAACAAAGATGGTACAGGTAGTCAGCAATAGGAATTATATAAATATTACAACTCATATTTTGTAAGTATTTTAAATGTTCATTAAAATTATTAATAAAAATAATTTAAAATTTTTAAAGTAATAAGGTTTCAAGTACCTGGTCACACAGCTAGTGACCAACAAGGACTGCAGGCACCTGCCTTTTTTTAATGGCCACACCACGGAGCATGTGGGATCTATCTTCTCCAACCTGGGATCAAACTCTGCAGTGGAAGCAGGGAGTCTCAACTGCTGGACCACCAGATATATCCCTTCTCCTGACATTTTTAGTTCAAAATTTTTCAATAGAACTATGCTGCAATAACCTATCCCTCAAAACTTCTGTTTTACAATGCATAAAATTACCACCCAAAGGATTTCTCACAACTTAAAATATATTTGCTATATAAAACTCTTAGATCTATTTGTTATTTTTATGAACACAATCCAGTGAGTAGGCAATGATCTAGTTATTTTTTATAGATGATCAAAAGTATATCATCCTCCTTTTTATCACATTATCAGAATTTATCAATAACAAATTGATTCTAAATTAAATTTTGTTCAAGGATTTAGAATTATCAAGTTTAGTACTTCTGAGTATCTAAGAAGATCCTATTGTGCTAGGTCTATTATAAACTTCAAAGATCAACTAAACAGCAAAAATGTATTGCTATACTGAAAGGCTATAATTAATACAATCATTTTAGCATTATAAAATGAAATATAATTAACAAGTAGTCATACCACTTTAATAGAATAAATGTTTGATACATGAAGCATAAATTAGGGTGAATTCTTTCAATGTTACAAATTCATTTCCTTTCAGATTTTATTGCTTCATTATGTCAAACAGTCCTTGGCTAAATAATTATATCCTTCAGCAGATACAGTAAATTTCTACCCCAAATTTGGTTCAATGTTTCTAAAACCTGAACTTTTTTCCCACATAAATTCAATGCTACTCCTTGACTATATGGAAATGATATCAATCATCACCAACCCAATACATATTTACAACAGGGATGAAGATGAAATTATTTCATTAGCTAATAACTATTTCTCATATATATAGATATTGTAAGAGCCAAATAAAGTGCTGATATCCCATAGTTAACACTCAAATAAGGATATCTTGAATTATTAACCTATCTATAACTTTCATTAACAAAGGGGTTTTTTCACAAGTTTTAAGAAATTCCATAGATAACCTAGTGACTGACTGCCCAACAAAAAGTCATGATAACTAAAGCTGTAAGCTGATATTTAAAGATACTAGAGTACAGATAATTGTGCTTTCCCATGATTTTTCAGCTTTACAAGAATACATGTCTTATCCATGAAACATCAAACCCGGATACAGACAAGCCAGATTTAGTGAACAAATACTCCAAACAGCTTTGAATGAAAAGATCACTTTGACATTATCATTGATGAAAGTCCTCTAGCTTCTCCTTTAAAAAATGTTAGTTATGGGAATGAAGATTGGTGTTTTGAAGCCAGTCTGTTAAGCTCAAATAATAAATCTAATTGTTTGAAAAGCTGATCTCTATTGAACTGATTTCTATTGTCTGAGAAATTCAGGGTAAGTCAACTTTCACTTGGTGAGTTAGCTTCTTGAATATTAGAAAACACTTAATCTCACAAGTGCTTCACGCTTTAAAAAAAAGAGAAAAGAAAAGCCCCAATACCTCTCCATCCATTCCATAAATGGATGGTTTCCAATCTGCACAGCAATTTACTTCTGCACACTATCTAATTTGACAGAATCTCAAAGTACCCTACCTAGAAAAGATCAAGTAATCTAGGTATGATACAAGCAAGAGAGAGAAAATACTATTGCTTTTTCTCTTTATTCGTGAAACAGAACTCCACTAGTAAAGACTAATAATGCATTCCTCAATTTCATAACATGTGGCAATACACTGTTGTTTATATAGATCTTAAATTCAAGTAAAATCTCAGGCAAATACACCACTTATTGCTATTAACACTAGTCTCTCGAATTCTCAATTTTCATGGTTAATTTTAATGTGTTAAACATGTATTACTTGCATTCAATATATCTTCTTTCCTTCATTGTTCCCCAAAACACACAGTAAGAAACCTGCTGCATTCCAATCAGTGATTAAAAAAACCTTGAAAATTTAGAATATCAGCATGCTATATTCTTTAAAAGATATATACAGACTCCATGAGAAGCCTTGTCAAAGGCTGAAAACAATAAAACCTCATGCCTCTTTTATTATTCATTTCAGTTTTAAACCCTGAAATTTAAATACATACATGAAGAAAGAAAAATGACTTACTTGTTCCTTCTATAAGCAGTTCTTGTCCATGGCTACCCAAAAGTGTCCGAGAAAGAAAAGGTGCAAAATCTACAAATATCTCTCGCAGAAGAGGAGCTGCCTTTTCCAAAGCATGTTCGAGTCTCTCTGTAATGCTAAAGGAAAGATATTATTAATTATTGTTGATCAATTTTTTAATTTTTTAAAATGAGTTTCTGTAAAAATGTAAAATTATGTGAAAAGCTGAAAATCATCTAATGACTCATTATTGCTACGTATATCATTCCTTCTGCCTGGAATATCCATTTCTATCCTATTGTATATTGCCACCCCTAGTCCTCACAAACAACCTGGCTAACAACCATTCCAAACATCAGCTCTTACTACAAGTCTTTACAGGCTAGTAGAGAGCACTTGATTTTAGCCCCCCGACAACCAAAAATACTTTTTTATCAAAGTTTAACAATCTTCAATCAGATTTCCTACTGACCATGACCACGCACATATATATATATGCAATCCTGTGTGTGTGCATATATGTGTGTGTGTATATATATATATATATATATATATGTATACATATGTTTATACATAAATAGTTGCCAATGTGAGGCAAATTCAAGTTTTGCTTTTTGGAACTTTATGGAAAACTTTTTATCAAATCTTTTATCAAAGTTTATCAATCTTTTATCTAATTTTCTATTGACCATAACTATGCATATAGAGAGAGAGATACATACATACATATACGCACACATACACATATATACATAGTTGCCATGTGAGGCAAAATCAAGTTTGGCTTTTTGGAACTTCCTAGAAATTTTTTTTCAATATTTTCAATCTGTGGTTGGTTCAATCCATATCCAACTGTATACATATATACATATTTAATGAGTTAAATGACCAACCTGGACAGCATATTAAAAAGCTGAGACATTACTTGGTAACAAAGGTCTGTCTAGTCAAGGCTATGGTTTTTCCAGTAGTCATGTATGGATGTGAGAGTTGGAATATAAAGAAAGCTGAGCGCTGAAGAATTGATGGTTTTGAACTGTGGTGTTGGAGAAGACTCTTGAGAGTCCCTTGGACTGCAAGGAGATCCAACCAGTCCATCCTAAAGGAGATCAGTCCTGGGTGTTCATTGGAAGGACTGATGCTGAAGCTGCAACTCCAATACTTTGGCCACCTCATGCAAAGAGCTGACTCACTGAAAAGACCCTGATGAGGGCAGGAGGAGAAGGGGACGACAGAGGATGAGATGGTTGGATGGCACCACCGACTCAATGGACATGAGTCTGGGTGAACTCCGGGAGTTGGTGATGGACAAGGAGGCCTGGCGTGCTGCGGTTCATGGGGTTGCAGATAGTCGGACACGACTGAGCGACTGAACTGAACTGAATGAGTTTTAAAAAAAAAAGTCCCCTGTGCACATCAGGAATTTCATTTTCTAACTTATGAACCAAACATGTATACAAATAGTCACTACTTATTTATTGTTCCTACAAAGAGTACTTCCTATTTATACTAGCAACAAGAGATGCTACTGAAATTATCAACAGGTAAGCTGCTGGAAATTTCTGTGGTCAACAACCATCTCTTCCCAGGTGCTCCACATAACACTGTTTCTCTCTATTGATCTCATGGAGCCTCTTATCCCCAGATGACATCACAACTATGAGCCTACAGTTGTAGCACCCAAGTAACTTTACTTGTAAAAT
This sequence comes from Odocoileus virginianus, assembly GCF_023699985.2. Lineage (NCBI taxonomy): Eukaryota > Metazoa > Chordata > Mammalia > Artiodactyla > Cervidae > Odocoileus > Odocoileus virginianus. Next base: position 6,720,284 of record NC_069685.1, on the reverse strand, counting down.
GCTATGCATTTTCCGACTGTGGTAAGGCATATATCAAGAACTCTAGCCACAAAGGCTCTAGTGGTGAAATATATTCACAGCCTTCCAAATTAGAACTTGAAACACATATTCCTAACTAGACAAGATAACAGACAGTAAAAATCTATCTATAATTCAATATCAACATAAACTTATTTCAGCATTTCTAGGGAAGAACAATGAATTCCAAATGTTCAATCTACTATTACATGAAACGTAAGCCATAAGTTACTAGCTACCTGTGAAATTAAATATGTTATCCATTCAGCATTTATTGATCACAAATAGCTACTTCTCAGGAAACTTTTACACCTCATCTTCTTTCAGAAATAACTTCTAAAATATTCCCAAGCCTCTAAATGTCATTTTTTAAAAAAAAGTAAATTAAAAAAAAATATAGCTAGATATTTTAAGAGTTATCAAAAGGAATAAATTACAAATATCCAAATTAATAGCTTGAATACCTCATATTTGAAACTTGGTCTTGTGAAACTGAACCAACTGTTGGAACTGCAGGTAATTTTGCATTAGATGATCTACCACCTATAAGAGAAAATAACCATTTATGGGATGAACAAGAGTTCAAACAAAAAAGGTATCTTGATACCAAATCACCAAAAAAATACTATACTGCATTTTGCCAGGTACCACAGTTAGTAAAGAACCTGCCTGCCAATGCAGGAGACGCAAGAGATGCAGGTTCAATCCCTGCGTCAGGAAGATCCCCTGGAGAAGGAAATGGCAACCCACTCTAGTATTCTTGCCTGGAAAATCACATGGACAAACAAGTCTGGAGGGCTACAGTCTATGGGGTCACAAAAAACCCAACATGACTGAGCACGCACACACCCACTACATTTTTAATGGCTATTATAATTTGATGGGACTTCCCTTGTGGCTCATTGGTAAAGAATCTGCCTGCAATGCGGGAGATGTGGGTTTGATCCCTGGGTAGGGAAGATCCCTTGGAGAAGGAAACAGCAAACCTCTCCGGTATTCTTGCCTGGCAAATTTTATGGACAGAGGAGCCTGGCAGGCTACAGTCCATGGGGTTATAAGAGAACTGGACATGACTCAGAGACTAAACAACAGCATAATTTGGATAACATTAAAATCTATAAATTAGCAAGCTTTTTCTTGAATCATTTAATATATAATTATCACATAAAGGAGTCTTTGCAACCATCAGCTGAAGAAGTAATAGAAAATTCTAAATCACTCAATTGGGATCATATTCATTCAGTTCAACACCAAATAGCAAAGGACATACGCAAGTAGAAACTTCTTAAAATGGAAGCAAAAAGGAGAAACCACTAATTCCAAATTTAGCTTAAATAGGTATGCCTCATTACCATGAAAACTGTCTCTATGCAGTCACTAAATAACTTCTGCTCTACACTTTAAATGCTTCTGAGTCTAGTTCAGCAAACATGCAATGACCAACTGAGAAATCTTCTTAAGTGATGCAAGCAGAACATACACTCCCTCATGGGTGTCCTCACTGTAATTAGGACACAGCCTGATATTGTGTTTGTCATACTGTATTTCAATTGATTTTTTAAATGTCCTTTTCCCTTGTATACTAATCTTTTTGAAAGCAGAGATCTCATCTTTTTCATCCATCTCTCTGAAACACTTAGATAAAGTAACACCATAAAAGGTTCTCAATTTATAATTGTAGAAGTCGTTCCCTTAATCAAACCATCTCCCAAATTTAGCAGGTCATTCTTCCCACCTGGTATATAATTCCCTCTCTATTTCCTATAATTTTATGTCCCTATCTTTGTTCAAACTACTATATAAAATTAATTTCCATCATGTGATCTAATTTTACTCTCCAATGAACACTCCCAGATATCCTTAATTTTGCTTATCTGTATTATTCAATGGCCAACTCACTCTCCTAAAGTACAAACTGTTCACACTATCCTGCCCTATACAAGAGCTAACTCTTTATGTTCTCCAAAAATAACTGTGCTTATAAATTTTACTTGGCAAGAGAAAAATAAATACCAGGAAATTAACTCTGACAGAGTCAAAGAATGGACAACACACAGTACGGGAAGTTTTGAAAAAGTCCAGAAGACTAATTTGGATGATAATTTACTGAGGCTTTGGAGAGTTCCAAAAAGTTCATAAAAATAGGGGAAAAATAAAATTCCCATTTAAGAATCAGAATATATGAGATAGAAAAGCATTTAATTTAAGCTAGGAGGAAGACCTGAAGAAACAGAAGTGTCATTTTCTAAGACTGGTAACAGGGTGAAAGAAGAAAAGAGAGGACAAACACAGTGTTAAATGCCACTCTCCAACACAGGGATCGCAAGAGTCACTGGAACTCAACTGGAATGGTATCCTAACAACGTGGAGGGTTTACATACAGGAGATGTACATATTTTGCTTGCAATGGCAGTCCAGGAAGTAAAATTTCCATTTCTAAAAACAATGTCTTAAAAGGAGGCCAAGTTAGTATCAGAGCAGACTGAAATCCCATCACAAGTCTACAGAGGGATGACCAAGAAAGGCAGCAGACATATTGAAGCAAATGAAACAAAGATGCAAAGCTTACACACAAGGAGGGAAGAGAGGCTTGAAGAACTTTGGAATCTATCAGGATGCACTATCAGAGATCTGCTGCAGACAAACTGGTGTGGACAGAAAGACAGATAAGAGAGAAACAGAAGAAATTTCCATCTAGCATGTAGAAAAAAAGGTGGTAGAAACAGGTGAGAAGGGAGAAAAGCAACCTCTTTGACATTTGGGAGCTGGCCCTGTAATGCCAACTAGGCCCTGGTGTGGTCAAGGGCTGGCTTTAGAACCTACAACTAGGTCATGGTGTTCTTTCGCTGACTGTGAATAATTTCATAGAACAGCCACATCAAACAAGGCCATGTCATGACCATGATGAACCAACATAAAATACCACTCTGTAATCATGTCCCAGAAGACCAAAACATGAATTCCGGTCAAGTAACAAAGATGGTCAAACATCCCAAATTCTAATATGAAAGCCTGCTATTTCTTTACTAATTAGAGCTTTAGCCTCCATCAAGTCTTCCACGAATCTAGGTAAGATTTAACTAAGATATCTAAAATCACAGAATTACCCATGCTTCCTGACAGTACCTAATTCAGAAGAAAGGCCCATTTCCATAACCCTGCCCTCAAATTATCATTTTTTTTCCAATTATATTTACCCAATGCATGGATACATCTTGATTTTTACATTAAGAAATGTTCTTTACAAGCCCTCCTAGTCCCAGTCCTTTTCCAAAGGCAGCCACTGTCGGCAGTTTGGAAACATATCCTTCCGGACTGTTCTCTACACTTACATACAAACTCAAATCCTTTAATAAATCATTTTCCCAGAGACATCCCAAGTTTTCTCATTGTGTACATTCTCCCTCACTGAATTAATTTATTCAAACAAAGGTTTATTACTAGGATCTTGATTGGAGGATACTGATAGAGACTTCAGATGACGTCATCAGAGAAAAGATAGGAATCATGGGCTTATTTTAAAAGAAACAGAATTTTAAAATTTTTAAATTTTAAAAGAAACAGAATTTTCAAAAAAAAAAAGAAACAGAATTTAAGAAATCTCTAAGTAAGAATTATTTTCCATAACAATCTATTTCATCATGGTAAGATGCACACTCTTCCACATGAAAACATCTCTTAAATCAATGAATTTTACAAAGGTATCTTAACAAGTAGTTAACCAGAAGTTAAGACCTAATTGTGAGAAAACTGGATAAAATCAGGAAAGCAACAGAATCAAATCTGTAATTTGGTAAATGACTAAAGGAGGAGGAATGCAGTAACTCTGAATTCATTGTTTTGACAATCTACAACCTCAAGATTATATAAACTAGAGGAAAAACAGTTGTAAAATATAAGCATATCATCAGAGGACACGTATGCCTTGGAGATATTTTGCGTTCAGGTCCATACCACAGCAATAAATATCACAACAAAGCAAGTTTTTTGGTTTCCCAGTGCATAAAAATCCATTTGACACCATAGGGTTACAACATACTTTCAATCTGTTACAAAAATTTTTTTAATTTTTAAAAATATATTTAAACCACACTATATCTGAAAACCACAGTAAAGTGAAGCACAGTACTGCATTCTTTTACAAACTGTGTTTTTTACAAATTGAAGGTCTGTGGCAACTCTGTGTCAAGCAAGTGTATGGACACAATTTCTCCAATGATAATTGCTCACATCACATCTAAGCACCCACATTTTGGTGATTCTCATATTTCAAACTTTTTTTCTTTTCATTATTATATTTATTATGGTGATCTGTAATCAGTGATCTCTGATGTTATTATTGCAAAACTATTATGACTGAAGGCTTCAGTTATAGTTAGCACTTTTAATAATTAGTTTAAATTAAGGTATACACATGGTACTTTTAGACATAATGCTATAGGATAGTGTAAATAACTTTTATATGCACTGGGAGACAAAAAATTCATGTGACTCACTTTGTGATACTCACTTTATTGCAGTGGTCTCCAAGGTATGCCTGTATATAAGATACATACTCTCACTAACATACATGTCTACTTAGTATAGTCCCTAACCTGACCACTGAGAGGACCTGAGAGCACCTAACACTTGACTGTATGCATCTTGGCTTTTAAGTACTATACCCCACTATATAAACAAACCAGAAACAGTTAACTTAGTATCTCTGGAAGAAAAGCACAAAATGAACTTGAAACATCTACTATGGTTTTTTAGAAGGCAAGGAACTGTCCAAGGAATGAGAGGATCCGTCACAGAGGCAAAGGAGCCAGCATAAAGGGACTCGCACCTACCAAGGTGAAGACAATCTGAGCGTAACAGTAACAACAGGAACTGATTAGAACACACCCAAGGAAACAGGAAGCCACGAAGCCATACTGATAAAACTGATACAATTAGCAATCTGGAAAATAGGATATTTAAAGGATTTCCAAGTATATCTCGACAAAACACTTATTAATTGCAACTCTACAATATAGAAACCTGGCAGTTATACTTTAATCAAGTGATGAAATTGGTCACTGTCAAGCATTTTAACAGATCAAAACTGTGCACCATATGATTAGATTCTTTCCTTCTCTGTCTCAGAATAGTCCTACCAGAGAAATATAATGATTTGAATCAAAAGGAAATATCAGATCAACCCAAGTTCAGGGAAACTCATTTGGTTGTTCCCAATGTTTTACAATAAACAATGTTTTGTATATGCTTATATAAATCTATATGCACTCCTTTATATCCTTGAAGTAACTTCCTAAAGTCAATAAGCCCAAAGTTTAATTGCTGATACACACTGGCTTCCCTGGTAGCTCAGCTGGTAAAGAATCCACCCATAATGCAGAAGACCTCCATTTGATCGCTGGGTTGGGAAGATCCCCTGGAGAAAGGAATGCACTACCCACTCCAGTATTCTAGGGCTTCCCTGGTGCCTCAGATGGTAAAGAATTTGCCTGCAACGCAGGAGACCTGGGTTCAATCCCTGGGTTGGGAAGATCCTTTGGGGAAGGGAAAGGCTACCCACTCCAATATTCTTGCCCAAAGAATTCCACGGACAGAGGAGCCTTGAAGGCTACAGTCCACGGGGTCGCAAAAAGTTGGACACAACTGAGTGACTTTCACTTGCACACACTATCAAATTGCCCTAAAGAAAGAAAAAGTAATCCCCACTTCTTCGATTATTAATAAAATTGAATATATTTTTCCCAATTGACAGGAAACAAAACAGGAAACATAATAGACTATTCTGATTTTGAGTATTTTTATTGGAATCTTGTTCTTTATGATTCCACTCATCAGCCACCCACAACCAGAGCATTTTCAAATTGAATCCTAGCTCTATCAATGTAAGATCAGTTTGTTTGATAACAAGTACCCTTAAGAGGTTACAAAATACATGTTGAGGGCAAACAGAAAGGACTCTATCGCTCACTGTGTGGCCTTGGGCAAAGTTACTTAAGCTCTCCCTGCTTTCCTCACCTCATCTACAAAATGAACAGTGATACTGAGGTCACAGGATTATTTCAAGGACTAAATACTGAGAACCTATACCGCAGCAAACATACACTGACAGTTTCCCTTCCTATTCTTCTATTCTAGGATCACCTTTAAAATACTGAAAGGAACTTATCATGTTTCCCTTTAGTCTGTACTTGAGGTTGAAAAGACACCCAAATTTCTCAATGATTATTCATGTGACATTAAGCACTGGTAACTTAAATGAGATGAAGCTTATAAAACAAAGTACCTTTACAAATTTCCCCATACAAACTTAAGATGAAAGGTAAATTGTTTTGAAAAATCTAGAACCCAATCCCAGATCTCACTGCTATAAAAAGTAGATTGCCAACAGTTTCATTTATCAGATTGGTATAAAAAACACACAGCCATAAACATTTGGTAAATATAGCCACTGTCCTCCACAGCCTGTCACTGCCTCACACTATTCCCAAGATTTCCTGGATTACTTCAATTTATCCAGGCACTTTGATGCAGCTTGCTCACTCAACTAAGGCAAAGTTAATTCTGGGTATAGAAAAACAAACCAAGGGGTTTTGCAGATTTAACTAATTAAGAAATAGTAAAGATCTGGGGTAACTTGACCTTCTGAGAAACATGATTGGTCTTTAGGCAGAATTTGATCAATAATCAGCAGTTGTGATTACAGGTCTCAGCCAAACAGAAGCATTTGGAAATGTGGACTATTTTATTGGAGAGCAGGTACTTCAGCAATCTTCCCACAGTTACCCTCTGGATAATTACCTAGCCTCACTCTCAGAGTAAGCATACTCCTACAAGATGAACTAATCCAGAGTGAATCTCTCTTCTCCACAATACATTTCCTTCCCCTTCCATTGATATTTAGAGCTGACTTTTCTTTTTATTAAGATTACACTTTCTTGCTGACCTTTCTGCCTACTTACCACCCTGCTCAAGAAAGAGCTATCATTACATAAAAAACTAATAAACTGAACAGAATCTATCTTAATGCATAGGATTGATTTTAAAATGAAGTTAAAGTACACATTTTTTTCATACTGACAAATTTTTTAAAGTACATGTATCAATTCCCATATTTTCACTGCCAAATGATTTCCAGTCTTGCATTTTGAAAATAAAATTTCAAACTGGAATGCAAGATAAGGTGAAATTGAAAATTTTTATTTCTGTCAGGACCAGTCCTTCTATTCCCACATAACCCTCATTTAGTGCTTCAAAGACCAAACACTGTTATTACACTCAGTTAATGACACCTGCGATTTTCTAGATTCCTGAGAGCAATATGACCACTGAATCGTGGTTGGCCACTGACTTCTGCTACCAGTGATTAACGACATATTTCTGAGCTTTGTTTTTAGTGATTGTTTTTAAACACCATCTTTATTTAGAGTATGTTGGACATTTTCTCTAAAAGGACTAATTGGCATCTTCTCTTGAGCTTTTCTGAAGTTGACAAAAAGGAACATATAAGGTTCAATCTAGTTAAAAATAGAGATAGAAGTTAAAAATCTCAAGAAAATGTATAAAATTCACAAAGTAGTTTAAAACATTAGCTTTAACTGTCCAAACTGAATCTAATTTTAATAAGCTGAAATATATATATCAAAATTTGCAATAAACAAGGAGCATTGAGGGCTCAAAAAAATAAAAGTAACACAAATAATTCCTTGATACTACCCTAGAAATAATATCAATTTTCAAACCTACATTTTTTACTGTGATCTATAGCAGAAAGGGATTTTCTTTAACCTTTTTAAATCACAAGAAGACACATTATGGAGAAAGATAAATGAATCAATCAGCAACAGTTTTAAGTAAAAGAAAAAAAAACACAAAATTCACACCAGGTGTCCTTCATTCCTACTAGACAGAAAAATGTAACTTCCAAATACATTCTGCATTTTTTCAGCTCAGATTAATCATAAGTATACGACAAATTTGTTTTAAACTAATTAAACAATAAAAATAAATATTTTCAACAAGTGATCACACATGTAAATTCAAAAGCTACTTCCAACCTGTGAAACGCTACTGACTTATCTTTTCCTAATCCGTACACTGACAGTCTCCTTCAAACTGACATCTTTCCAGACACTCAAAAGAACAAAAAGGAAAATGTAAATAGATCATCTGTCTGGCATCAATGCAGAGAACAGCCAATTGTTTACTCAAGGTGCCTAAGGGTCTACATAAATAATGTCCTTTGCAATAAAGTCTCACTAAAACAAATGCCAATATTTAATCCCTAAACACTGTATTTTTCAACTGCACTCTCTCCTTTTCTCCCTCTCTCCCTCCCCACCCATTCCAGACCAGTTCAAGAAGGGACAGTCTACATGACAGTTTAAACTCTTCATTAAATAAAAGAAACTTTTATTGAATAAGTAAAGATAAGCCTCTTGGGTCAAACATTATATAAAGTGAAGAACCAAGTATTTTCCTTTGACACTAAAAATAAACATTCTAATTCATATCAATAATATGTATGGCTCTGATAAAAAGAATATAGAGCCTAATATTCTAATAAAGGTATGATTATTGAATTTTGCAAATTAGCAAACACTCAGCACTTAAAGTACTTAAGAACAATTCATTTAGATCCTTCATTGAGCTTACTTCAATTCTGTTTTAATCATTTATGCTTTGCAATCATACATATTTGAAAAATACCACAGGATATTTGAATAAAGAGTAACTGCATCTTAACATGCAGTCGGGGCGATTAAACGTTTACTGATGAGTAACTTGAAAACCTATAAATTTTGATATATTTCTAAAAACCTCTATTTTCTTTTTTAGTGTTCTTCATAAACAAATATGCATACACAAAGGGTATACTTTGCTCTCTGGTGAATCTTTTACAACTTACTATGAAAGATCTGTCATTATTATATTATATGTTTTTGCTAATAAAATGCTACAAGAGCTAAGAAATATTATTCAAACCAAACTCTGAAATGTGAACACTGATCATCATTTGAATAACGTACACTGCTTTAAAATTTATTGACAACTTTATTTTTCACAGAATTATTTTGAGGCACTGTTTAACAGGTAAGTCTCTGGCCTCACATAAGCTGACGTGCTCTAATTCTTTTTCCGGGGTCCAGTCCTAGTTTCTCTTTAATTGTGCCACATGTAAAACACAGCAATCACATTTTACATCAAAATTTCTAAACAGTTTAAACTTTTCTGGTACAAAACTCATGTTTTATGCTTTCTAGTCCCATGATTTCTTTCAAGGAAATTCCCATTTTTGCTAATGTACCATCAAGCATATTTTTATTAACTAATAACTATTATTGAATATTAACGGTTCATTTTTTGTTGGTGACTCGGTATAAAATTGAGAACTGAAGTCATCCCAAAGCACAAAAGTTTATTGTCTACAGGGACAGATATTAACTATACTTTCAAATAAAGAAAATAATCCATGATCAAACCCAAGACTTACACCTAACTTGCTCAGATTTACAAGAATAAACTGCCCAGCCCAGCACATAATCAAAATAACAAATAATTCATTCACAAATCATTTTCCCCAAATACTGTTTGAACCAGAAGGATAATAAGATTGAATATATAGTATATAGCCTACTTTTTAATGGCAAATAACTTAAATCAAGAGATCTACCAAAAGGAAAACAAAAAAATCTATCAACTAAAATTATTAACAGCAGAGATAACTCTTTATTTGACTGGATTCCAGGTGAAAAGAGAACAGACAAAGGAAGCACGGTAGGCAAAAGCATGAAAAGCAAGGCTGTAGGAGAGTCAGAAACAGGACTTCTTAAAGCAATAATGCTCAGGGCAGCAATCAATGGACTGGGATAGAAGCAACAAACTAAAATCAAGATACCGCCTAAGGGACAACAGGAGCCTAGTGGCAAAGGAAGAAGAAAAAGATATCAAAACAAGTGACAAAACTAAAGACCCATCATAAAAACAACTTACAATGACTTAAAACAGAACGAATTAATTTTTTAAATAATGGGAGCTAGAGAGAAAAAGGAAACTCCTCTAAAATCTACCCTGAAATGGAAGACAGTGGAAACTATTTGGGAAATACTACCACCATAAACTATACAAAATTTAAATAAGTGGAGGGAAACTGGTAAATTATGACCTGGATGCAGAGTGCTTCACTAACTAAAGCCTTTGTGTGGATCACAACAAACTGTGGAAAATTCTTAAAGAGATGGGAATATCAGACCACCTTAACTGTCTGCTGAAAAAATCTGTATGAAGGTCAAGAAGCAACAGTTAGAACTGAACATGGAACAACAGACTGGTTCAAAATTGGGAAAGAAGTACATCAAGGCTATATATTGTCACCCTAATTATTTACTTATTTAACTTCTATGCAGGGTACATCAAGTGGAATACAAGGATGGATAAAGCACAAGTTGGAATCAAGACTGCTGGAAGAAATAATAACCTCTGATATATCCAGATGATATACCCTAATGGCAGAAAGTGAAGAAGAACTAAAGAGCCTCTTGATGAGGATGAAAGAGGAGAGTGAAAAGGCTGGCTTAAAACTCAACACTCAAAAAACCATGGCATCCGTTTCATCACTTTATGGCAAATAGAAGGGGGAAAAAGTGGAAGCAGTGACAAGTTTTATTTTCTTGGACTCCAAAATCACTGTGGATGGTGACTGCAGCCATGAAATTAAAAGACCCTTGCTCCTTGGAAGCAAAGTTACGACAAACTTAAGACAGCATATGAAAAAGCAGAGACATCTTTCTGCCAACAAAGGTCCATACAGTCAACATTCTGGTTTTTCCAGTAGTCATGTATGGATGTGAGAGTTGGTCCATAAAGAAGACTGAGCACTGAAGGATTGATGCTGTCGAATTGTGATGCTGGAGAAGACTCTTGAGAGTCCCTTGGACTGCATGAAGGTCAAATCAGTCAATCCTAAAGGAAATCAACCCTAAATATTTCTTCAAAGGACTGACACTGAAGCTCCAATACTTTGGCCACCTGATGTGAAGAGCCAACTCACTGGGAAAGATCCTGATGCTGGGAGAGACTGAGGGCAGGATGAGAAGGGGCAACAGAGGATGACATGGTCAGATGGCATCACCAAGTCAATGAACATGAGTTTGAGCAAACTCTGCAAGATGGTGAAGAACAGAGAAGCTTGCACTCCATTGGGCTGCAGAGTCAAACACAATTGAGCAACTGAATAGCAGCAGCATCCAACAATTACAACAGCCTTCAAGACAGAAAATTATTCTGTAACTCTGCATATGGTTCTTCAGGGTGAGTATTTTAGATTATAATGACTACTGGAAAATGGCCTCAGAAAAAAATTTATCATACGGTTTTATATTAAATAGCAAACTAGCATGTGTGTTCTCAGTCGTGTCCGACTCTGCAATCCCATTGACTGCAGCACACCACGCTGCTCTGTCCATGGGGTTCTCCAGGCAAGAGTACTGGAGTGGGTTGCCATTTCCTCCTCCAGGGGAGCTTCCTGTCTCAGGGCTCACTGGCAGGTGGATTCTTTACCACTTGTGCCACCTGGGGAGCCCCCTTCCTATCAAATATTACCTATAACTCAGCCTTTTTCTATTTATATTAAATATTACCCATATCCCAGCTTTCTTTCTATTTATCTCTTCTGAAGACTGCAGGAATTTTTTTCGTTCTGTTGTATCACTGTTAATTATTTTTTTATTTAACATTTTTTGTCTTTATTTAAGTCAGACAAAGACTGCACAAATTTTTAAAACTCAGATCCTATTTAATTTGTCCCATAAACTGAAATTAAAGGGCACTGTATTCAAAATAAGATGAAAATACTGAACTTACTACATATGGTCTAGGAAGTTACCAGAAACTAATATTACTGAATTTAAAAGATGGCAGAAAGTTTCATAGATGTTAGTAACATCTGCCTTTTTCCCAACAGGGGCTGGTCTAGAAAAATCACAGTTGATCCTTTTTAAAGCTTTTGGATGGAGGTGAAAGAACAGAAATTTGCATAACCGGTCCAAAATAGATCACCAAATTGCTTCTTCTCCAAAATAAAAAAACAAAACACATCGAGTATAATGGAACAATAAAGAAGAAGGAAATTCTACTAGAGTACTATACTTATTTTCCTTTATAGTTTCTAAGACAATGAATGATGAAAAAATATATACATATACAACACTACTGCAAGATATTAATGACACAGGAATGAAGAGGGGGTAAAACTGAGAAGGTATAATATGGGAACTATCTACCTTCCATTCCTATAAACTAAAACATCTAAAAAATAAGGTCTATTACTTTGCTTAAATGTTTTAATAAAACAAAAAACGAGACAGCACAAGGCTGTCTACTACCATTGTAGCTTTTAGTTTCCTTATAAACATTTTTCTACAACTATTTTTCCTAACTATAAAAATAATATAGGATTACTGATAAATTTTTGAAAAATATACTAAACTTAAAAATTTCAAAAATCAAAATTTCCAGTAATTCATGGGAATAATCCTGTAACTTCAGTGTAGATTTCCTTGCTTTTTATATATGAAAAATATATACATACTTCAAATATTTACTAATACACAGCATGTAAAGTGTTGCATGGAATATTTTATTTAACCTACTGTGAACGTTTTCTACTATCACTCAACACCAAGAAAGTTGTAAAGAATGAATCACATTTAAAATTTTGAAAAAATGTTTCTGTTGACACAAGTAAAATAACTACAATGAAAGGGGGGGAAAAACAGGGACAATAAACAATTTTAGTCTTTGTTTCTAGAACACAAGCTGTGTAGTACATAGAAAGGAAAAATAAAATGCTCCTAACAGTTGGCTAGTAGAAATATCAAGTTCAAAGCAAAACTCTCTGAGATATACATGTTTACCAAATAAAAGTAGAACAGTGGATAGGAGGACTGAAATATCCCAGAAGATGAGGGGAAAAAACTATTTCTGATTTTAATACAGCCCACCTACTCATTCTTTCAAAATTCCTTCTTTTCATTAATCTTATCCTAGAGTAACAAGAAAGAATAAATCCTTTGGGGGATTAATTTTTTTTCTAGTTTTTTAGTTTTGGGTTTTTTAAGGCAATAGCACAACACAGAAAAATACTACTTATATAAAATAATATCCCTTGTTTTAACTTGGTCTTTTTTTTTCTTACAGACTGAAGCAGGTTTAACAGCAGCCCCAAAGGTATGCCCAAGTTGTAACCCCCAGAACCTACAAAGAGGACCTCACTTGGAAAAATGATCTTTGTGCGTTTGATTGTGGATTCTGAGATGAGATCAGCCTGGATTAAGGTGGGCCCTTGTTTGTGATCAGCTGTGTGGACTCTTTGCTACCCATGGACTGTAGCCTGCCAGGCTCCTCCGTCTGTAGACTTTTTCAGGCAACAATACTGGAGTGGACTGCCATTTCCTACCCAATAACTTGGTCTTTTTAATATCACATAGCCTTCAAGTTCACCTGGTATGATCACTAAGTTTCTCAACAGCTCGGATTTAAGATCTTGCATCCCAGACTTTGGAAAGAAAACAGAAAGAGAGATGGGACAAAAATCAAACTTCAGTAAGAGTTACTGAACTAACGCCTGAATGACGACAGACTCAAGGGCAGCATTCCCTTCCCAAGTATCTGATTCAGACACTATGCAAGAGACAGCAAAGTACTGGATCCCACATGAACATCTGGCAACTGATAAACAGACTCAAAGACCAAATTTCACCAAAACTCTCTCATACTAACCACTACCTATACACATCACAAGCGCAGGGAGAGGAAAAAAGTATTTTAATAAATCTGTCATTCATTCATCCACCCAATCAGCGGCATCCAATTCATCACACACTACTATGTTTAAGTGGGGAAAGTACTGAAATCCTTGATTTAATTTATTTCATATTACTCAAATTTATTCAGAAAATCATTTAATAATCAACATCATACTACAAAAGTATAATCATTTAAAACATGCCTTACAAAACTTTTTACTTAATCAACAATTCTAAACTTTGCTAAAATGGGATTAAGATTCATGTTGTAATCACTGGTAAAAAACTCACCAGGTGATTCTCCCCCCACATCTGAGGCTTGAGCTGAATCTACTGAAGAAACCACACTAACAGCATTGGTAGGTATACCTGTAAGTGTGGAAGGTAAGACTGCTGATTTTTTTGTTGCAACGATGACACTTCTGTAATAGAGAAAACAAATAGATTTTAAAATACAGAAGACTGCAAAATTACATAAATTTCAAAACAGAAAATAGGAAACCAACTTCTTTCTACCTTATATCTCTATTTTGATTTACAATTTAGAAAATATTCTCAATAAGAAATCACTTCAATGGTATGAACATTAGATTATTCTTTACTTTTTAGAATCAAGATAATGTTTTATGAAAATATAATAACATGTTAACATTTAAACTTATATTTACTATATTCTTTAAATTTAGAATCATCTTTAATTATCCAACTTAAAATATAACCAGAGGTATATACAAAAAAGAAATATGGCATTCATGTGAAGTAACTTTTTCTCAACCTCAGAAGTGAAGCAGAAAACTCAACAGATTTCTACAAGAATTTTAAAGCACCAGTAAGTTGAAATGATAAAACCTTAGAAATCTTAAAGTAAGAAAATGCAGATATTAACAATTTTTAAACATGTATACAATCAGATTTTTACTTTTCAACCCTCAAAGACTATCTTGTAATAATATTACATAGAAAAAACAATGCATAGCATTAAAGCTAGATGTAAAAATATCAACTAATCAAATTTGTTCATCTCTGTATTATTTAAACACAGGTATTTATGATATACCAATTTCAATTAGAGGGTAATACTTTATGCCAAAATAGTAACTAAAAGACCTTATTAGGCATAACGTAAAAGGCACTTTTAATTGAAGTTAGCGCCATAAACATGCAAAAACCTAGTTAATGAGGTAAAGAGGACAGCTGATATATAATGCACTCCCACAGCAGTGCTTACTTTTAATTACCTGGTGTTAACCATAAGCCTAAAGTCTTCAACATTCAATTTATTTAATCACATCTTTTGTTGACAATATTGTAACTGCAAGCTTCAAGTATTCCCTTAACAGCTTTATTCAGTTTCGAAATAAAGTTACTTAGATACTTGATCCCAATAAATGCATTCAGAAGTGAAAATTATATAATTCCAATACTTTAAAAATACATTTTGTTTCTGCTGCTACATCAGAAAGAGATAACACAAAGTGAAATAGGTTCTGTTTTACTTCAATGCCTATCACGTGACAGCAAACAGTGTCGCCAATTAAATCAAGTTCTCCTGTGCTAGGCACGGCGCGCTCAATGTTCTTGGGGGTAGCTGGTGTCACATCATTATAAGGGTGACTGCCAATGTTAACTATACACTAAAAAATAGAAGCAACAGCCACCTGAGCCCTCAGTCCAAAACGCTGTGCTTAAGTCATGGTAGCTTATGTCACAGGAAGATTACTGACTTTAGGGGGAGTGGACAATCCCCTCTCTGCCTGTGTGCAAGTGTGTGGGTGTGGGTGTGTGTGTGTGTGCAGGTAGTGCATTCACAAAACAATACAAAATGTACTTTGTGCATTACCTGCTACAGGCAAAACTTTACAAGCCCATTGTTTAAGAAAATCTGTAGCTATTTATTTACTAGCA
The DNA here is from genome assembly GCF_023699985.2 of Odocoileus virginianus. Lineage (NCBI taxonomy): Eukaryota > Metazoa > Chordata > Mammalia > Artiodactyla > Cervidae > Odocoileus > Odocoileus virginianus. The sequence continues at coordinate 6,704,559 of NC_069685.1, read as the reverse complement.
AGCCATTCTGACGGGAGAGGGGCGAACATGGAGGATTTACTCTGACATTTGTTCACAAAAGAAACTACTAGCAAGATCTAGTTTACTCATACAAGAGCCAAGTGCTGATAGGAGCAACAGAATTTAGTATTTAGAAAAGAGAAACCATTTTTTCTATATTTGAAATTTAAGCCACAAGCCTACCCTATTGTACCAGCAAATCTACTCTTAGAAATTTCCTCACGATAATTAAGTCTACAAAGAACAGACACAATAACATTAAGAAATGCTTTATTGATAACAACCAAAACTGGAAATAGCCCAGAATCTTTAAGCAGAAAAAGGAATTAAAATTTGGTGGTATACATATAGAATGGAATAATAGTAATAAAAAGAAATAAACTACTGATTGATTAACATAACATGTATGAATCTCAAAAGCATTATGTTGAGTGAAGGAAGCCTTATACAGAGGAACACATATTTTGTATTTCCTTTTACATGAAGTTCTAGAAAAGGCAAACTTAATCTATTGTTTAAAAAAATACAGAACAATAATTGCCTGTGGAGGGTGGGACAGGCACTAGCTAGGAAGGAGCACTAAGGAACTTTCAAGACTGAGGGTAACTTGACTGGAAATTTAGGTTACACAGGTGTTTAATTTGTCAAAACTCATAAAATGGCACTCTTAAAAGAGTTGTGCCTATCACGGTATGTACACTTTACCTTAAAAAACTGTACTGGTCTCTGGTTAGAGATCTATGTGCCTTAACCGTTTAAGACTGAAGTGATCTTATGCCTGCAACTTATTTTGAAATGCATAAAATGTAACTCTGATGGATACAGAGATGGTTATGTGGAGAACTGTACAATGAAGTAAACAAATAAAGGCTAATTGCAGAATTTCAGTGATGGATCACTAGATGTTCACTGTTCAATACTTTGAACTTCTCTGTATATTTAACAAAATGATGAAAAGATAGTAACAAAAAATTTACTACAGATGTACCATAATACACACAATCTCTATTTGTCCAAGATGGCACAGTTAATAACAGATAACAAAAGAACCTGACTTCATTTCTGTTCCTTCAAACAAGGGCCATTAATAATGTGTTCAATCATGAATAAGAGCTATCACTTAGTTCAGTAAATATTTATTGTCCAATATCTTTCACACATTCTCATTCCAGACACATCTGAAGTGTGACTTCCTATTTGAATTTACATCTAACTAGCACTCATTCCTTACAGACTTCTGCAATATGCTCTTACGGCTCTTGAACTAAGCATGTACATTATTTCACAACTCCAGTCCTCTGTACGTGCTATTTCTCGACCAAGATTCCTTCCGCTTAGTCTGTATGCCAGCAGTCTTCCTTCGCACCTTTCAAAACTGCTCAACAGTTAAGTGTCCCCAGACAGCCAAGTCAATGTTCACTATTCTTTGTGCTCTCGCATGATCCAATTATATAAACTTAATAAATACATACATGATCCTATCTTAATGAATCATTAATGAATGCTAAGATGAAGCACTGATAATATGTCAAGAATTACTACTCAATTCACAAAATAAACCTAACATACTTATTACTTTCATTTAAAAAACTGAAAAAGTTCAGAAAGGAAAAGTAATTTGTCAAGGTAGATGACAGAACTGCCCCACAATTCTAGATTTATCTAAACAAGGGCCTCTAATTTGAACCAGTTTCTCATAGTGACCTTTAAGTTTTATTGAGATAGAATTCACCTTCCATACAATTTATTCATATACAGTATAAAATTAAATGGTTTTTAGAATTTTCAAAAATTGTGTGACCATAACCACAATTATATTGACATTTAAACATAATTCTATATTATAATCTATAAGCAATAGGAATAAAGATTTCCAAGACATAAAGTTATTAATACATATGTACTCCTACTAAAATACAAAAATGTATCTGCTCAGAAACAGAAAAACCGCATTCGTCAGCACATTCTTTAGTAAACATAACAGAAAAATAGAATTAATCAATTTCCATATTCAATGATGGTTTCAAATCACCTCTGAGAAAGTAACATAATAATGATTTAGCTTTGGGCCACATAAAAACAAAGAAAATTCAGTCACATAGATTTACTTAGAAGGACATTAAGTAGGAGGCAAATTTCATGATATTTTCACTCCCTTTACTGTTTTTATTATTATAAACTATAAATTATAAATTTTCTGTGTAAAAGACTAAAATCTTCAACACAGGGGTTTATTTAAGCTACCACACTTATCATGTGTAAAAGTGTAAATCTAAACTGTTAGTAATGTTGGTGTTTAGTTGCTAAGTTGTGTCCAACTCTTTTGTGACCCCATGGGCTGCAGCCCGCCAGGGTCCTCCGTCCATGTGACTTCCCAGGCAAGAATACTGGAGTGGGTTGCCACGTCCTTCTCTAAGGGATCTTCCCGACCTACAGATCGAACCTGTATCTCCTGCTTGACAAGCAGATTCTTTACCTCTGAGCAAATGGATTAGTAAAGCCTGTCTTAAAATTTTAATAAAATGGTATCAATTTCATGCTACAGCTTAAGGTTGTACTTAAATTGAAATCCATGACTGAATTTTTGATATCTGCCATCAATTTTAAGAAAAAGCACTTCAAACTTTTGGCATAAAAAAATCAAAAGACAGATAAGTCTTTTAATTATGCAAGCTGTTTTTCCTAACTTTCAACTTACAACAAAATATTAAAGTATAAAATTCCACATATTATAGCTTTTTTTCTTTACACTCACCAACTTTAATAGTTAGTATCTGTAAAGCACTATGCTGAGGACATATATGAATTATGTTACTTACATTTACCACAAACTACCACCACCATGAGGGAATTATTTATACTAACAACCTGTAAGGTAAGCACTTCATATTATTAGCACCATTTTACAAATGAGAGAATGAAGTAACTTTCCTAAGCCCCCAAAGATAGAAAGTACAAACACTGCTGACTTTTCTCTTTCTTGCCTGAACTAGGGAGACTTTTTTTTAAGATTTCTTTTTATTGAGTAACAACAAAGAGAGAGCAACATTTTCCTCCAGATCACTAAGGTTCAGAAGTTCCATTTCAGAACTGTGTCAGTTTGAAGTATCATAAACTTTCTCAGAAACACTATTTTCTTTAACATGCAAATAGTTCACTAAAGGAGAAGAGCATTTTAAGCCAAGTACTTTAGTCCCTAAGGATCTAGCTGAAAAGCCAGACGAAGCCCTTGAACTGTATCAAGATAAACCCCTGGCATCCACTAATCACCAGAGAGGATCTCTGATGAGATAAGAGCAGGAATTTTGGCCTGGGAATGAACACAACACCTTGCCATCCACAAAGGCCCACAACCTGGCAGCCCGTCAGCAAGGTTCCACTCATGGAGCTGTTACTCTAAACTTTCCAGCTATTGCTTGGAAGTTGATAATGCTTAAGATATGAGGAGAGTTGTGATTTCTGACACAGCATTCCAGAGATAAATACATGATCAGAGGGATGCTTTGAAATTCTCAAAGATACTCCTTTGGTCTAAAGCTGCACGAAAAGTTTTTCAAAAGGTGTCTGTTGCTATGAAAAAGAGAGGGGAAAACAGAGCAGTTTGCTTGCCATCAGACAATATGTTAAATGCATACCAGACATGTAAGCTCCAAACAGCCTCCTGAAAAATAGTATTGCCAAATTCCCCTTTATTTTCTATTTTAATAAATCCCTAAAAATGTATTCCCTTTGCAGTTTCCTAAATAAGTTCATAACCTACTCACTGAGGGTATCATGAAGGCATAGAAAACTTTTACACTGTTTTAAAAGAAATAAATGCCAAAACACATGAAAACTGGGGAATTTATAAGGAAACAACTTTGATTATATTAGTAATATACATTAAATGTAAAAACCTACCCTCAAGTTTTTCTCATTACTTAATCTAAGATTAATACAAATTTAAACAAGTCTATAAATACTGTCAATTTTTTAAAAAACCTAATCATTTACACCTCAAAATATAGTCATTGCAGTTTGTCATATACTGTTTGAGACATACAGAAACATAAATTTTTTTTTAAGAGCATTAAATCGCAAACTAAACTGTACTCTGCTTTTTCATTTAATAATATATCTTCAACATCATTTTACATCAGTACATAGTGTTGTGCTTTTCTCTCATCAGTGGCTGCAGAGTATTCCCCGTCCTTGCATAGGAAACATGCATGCATACACAGGAAACAAACATACACGTGCTGCACAGGAAACAACACGTGTAATCAGTTCTTCATTTGCAACTACGTTTGCATAGCACTGCCAAATGACAGGGCATAGACTCCACCGGCTGTGGCTCAAATCTCATCTCCACCACTTATTAGCACAAGAGCTTAAGCTGTTTTTCACATTCCCTATGCCTCAGTTTCTTCATCTGTAAAATAAGAACAAAAACAGTATCTATCTACCCACCTATCTGCCTATCTAAAACAATGCGCTTTAAAAACACTTTCACAGTGTAAAAGCTCAACAGGTATTAGCTTAATTATGAAATTCCTCTTACAGGAAGAAAACATTTTGTACTTGCATACACCTGTATAAACTTCTAGAGATATAATTAAGTTTACATATTTTGAATTTTAATTAACTGCCAATGTTCCCTCAAATAAACTGTTCCATGATGCCCTCCACAATACACCCTCATTAAGACGAGGCATTATCTTCTAAACTTCTAGATTGCTTCATGCTAAGTGCTACAGATTAATATATATTCAATATCATTTCACACCAATACATATCGTTCTGCTTTTTTTTTTCGCTTTAACAGCCATATAGTATCACACAGTCATACAGGAAACTGAGATTCAGGAGGATAAGGTAATTTGTCCAAATCCACTAATAAGTAACTGAGCCAGAACTCACACACAGCTGTGTCTGATTTCCAGAATCAATATATAACTCCTATAAGCCTAATTTAAAAAAAAAAAATAAGAAAGGAATAAAAGGGAAAAAAAATCTGACTCTAGCAACCACTATCTATAACAACACATCATATATATACCAATATGCTATTTACCTGGAATTTAGACTCTATCAGTCTTATCATTCTAGGACACTGATCTAAACTTCAGACAGAGGGAGAAGGAACAAGATGATAGAGGATGATGGCAAAAAGATTTTCCCATAAAATTATACATTCCCTGTGTTCAGAGCACCTGAATTATATAAATAATTTTAACCAGCTTGGATATCTAATGTGCCAGCAAGTCTGAAGTAGAAAATCAAGAGATGAGATGAAATACAGAGAAGGCACAACAAAATAAACAAGCAGACAGAAGGAAATTATGATGAAAATATGTCAAAACGAAACAGAAGCCAACTGGAAGGAAATCCCACTGGCCAAACAAGAGACAATTTGAATATCAAGATAAACAAACACGAACAGTATATTTCATTCTACAAAACAAGAAACCATAAGGCCATATATTAAATGTACTGAATTCATCTGATGAGGATGATAACAGTTTTACAGAACCTCTTCCCAAGGAGTACCTTAACAGTGGAGAGACCCAGAAAATACCACTTTAATAAGTGATCTGAATGAATATCATCAGTAACAAGATAAAACTGTTTGCCACTTGTTAGAACACAACAGTGAAGAAACTGTGCCACTTCTGTGATACTACTCCCAAAGACGCTTTAAATTGAATCAAATCTAGAAGAAACATTAGACAAACTAAACTGAGGGACATTCTATAAAACAGCTGGACTCTCATCTTCTAAAGGGTCGAGGCTATTAAATTTAAGCAAAGACTAAGGAACTATTCTTCTCAATCGAAAGAGAATAAAGAGATACAACAAAATACAATACACAATTCTGAATTCAATCCTACTAAAAAGAGCATTACTGAGAAAATCAATGAAACTTGAAATGTGTTTGAAGATTTGCAGGGAGTATGATATCAATCTTAATTTCCTTATTGTGATGAATTTACTGTGGATATGCAGAAAAAACACAATGAACTATTCAAAAAGGATGGAGTATTGTCTCAACTTCCCCTCAACAGATTCAGGAAAAGTAAAATTTCTTTTAATTGGCAACTTTTCTATAAGGTAGAGATTGTTTTATATAAAAATGTTGACTTTTGAAAAAGAATTCAATAACTCATATATGTCTTACAGACAGAATTTCAGAAAATTTTCTATAAATTTAACATAAAGAAAAAATCTCAAGCAAATTAGCCGAAGGTTTCACAGGTCAACAGAACCAACAAAGTCAGGAATCTATAGTTAGCTCTCTCAAGCTGTCAAGACTGAACACTTAGATGAATTCCTAAGTCTGCCAGAATTCACAGATTCCCACTTTTTCCACAAAGGCTGGCACATACTGACAGCAGGGGAGTGAAAGATAAACATCTGGAAGAATCAGTGATTTCTAAGTTGCAACCAAGAAAAACATTATTTAATATACAACTTGCTAATAAAACATTAACATTATTCTCAAACAATCTTAATGATTATGTTGATAATAGCATTGAAACATGTATATTATCACATGTGAAACAGACCACCAGTCCAGGTTCGATGCAGGAGACGGGGTGCTCCAGTGGTGCACTGGGATGACCCTGAGAGATGGGATGGGGAACACATGTACACCCGTGGTGGATTCATGTCACTGTATGGCAAAAACCACCACAATATTGTAAAGTAATTAGCCTCCAATTAAAATAAATAAATAAATTTAATAAAAAACTTGAAATGATATACAAACCAGTCAACAAAATATCATAATTTTTAAAAACTAGATTAAAACATCCCTTTTTAATGCTGAAGCTACAAAATTTAGCAAAGTTTAAATTCCTCCTTAATCTTTAAACTCCCTTATAATGAATACATTTATAAGATGCAAAAACAAAAGACTATTTATAGTACCTGTCAAAGGACCTGAACTGCACAGGTTGTTCAGCAGAGAGATCACCGAGAGCCCCAAGGCAGGCTGGCGGCAGAAGGGCAGGATCGGTAGTGACTCCATCTGCTGGTATGTTTACTAAGCTTCGGAGAATGTCCTTCACGTTGACATTTTTTGAAACTGGAACTGACGGTGCAGCCTTGCTATCCAATTCATTTCCTCCGTCGCTTCTGGTTTCCTGAGATTGACTGACTTCTGAAGAAAGAGTGCAGAGCGCCTCGGTGACGGCATCGGGGCCTGCACGGACACTCGGAGGGGCTCGGGGAGCAGCCACGTCCGCACGGCTGCCTAGCCCAGGAGCTGTTTCTTCCCCAAGGCCTGAGTCCCTCCTTTGAGCAGAGGAAGTGCCTTCAGATTCTTCGATAGATGCTGGAGTTAATGGGCTCAATGCTGCTGGTGAGTTTTCTACATCTTACCCAGGAAAAGAAGAAAAGTAAAAATTAAAAATACGTACAAATAATTTAAAAAAGGTACATTCACTCCTGTTTTAGATTATGAAACATACAGCATGTTCTAAAACGCTAAAAACAAACTAATCTATAAAACGTACTGCATAAATATACATATAACGAAATAGTTTAATAAAATAATAATAACAAATCAGGTTAACAAAGTATCTGAGAAAACCCCAAACTGAACATGACACACCAATGGGTGGCAACACAAGGTTGAAAGCCACTGGTCCGTAAGAAAAAGTCCAAAATCCTTCGGGCATACTCAAGGTTCTTCAATAATATAAGTCTGCTAGGAGGTAAACTTCATCAGGGTAGAGAATGTGTCTTCATTAACACTTCATTCCCAGCACCAGTGACAACACCTGGGCCTACAACAATGTCCGGCAAGTAGTAGGTCCACCAGTAAGTATTTTTCAGATGACTATTCATCTCCAACTTTATATCCTGCTACTCATGCCATAATACACATACAACACAAAACTGCTCACAATCTGCTGAATGGGCTTCTGTGCCTTATACACCGGCATTTCTTCAGATGATATTCCCAAGACCTCTACCTCAAACACAGTTTCTACTAGAAAACATGTTACCAATCCTATATGGATGAATGATTCAATCAATGATCTTTAAAATATAGTTCCACAAGGAACATCACCTTTTCTATTTGATTTTCATTCCCTCCAATCAGGTATTGATTCCATTCCAACAAAAATGCTCCGTCTTGCTAAATCCAATAATCAATTCTCGACCTAGCAGCTCGTGACATAACAGCAGCAACTGATTACTCCTTCCAGGCTGGTAACACTCTTCCAGCTTTTCATGTACGATTCCTTCTTTACTTCCTTCACTTCTCTTTCTCCCTTATTTCTTAAGGTGGAGGAGTTTAGTTCTTAATCCTTTTACTTTTTCTATCAACACTTACATCCTTAATGGTCTCATTCACTCTCCAAGTATTAAATACCACTATTTCAATCAATCAAATTAAGATTGTTCTATGTAACTGCCTACTCTACATTTTCTTCTATATGTCTAAAAGACATCACGAACACAACATATCGAAAAGTAAATTTCTTATCCTTGCCTGAGTATGTTTCACCTTCAGTCTATCCAACTGCACTTTATAATTAATCTTGACTACCTTCCATCTTTCACATACACACACCTAATATTTTTAAATACTGCTTTCTCACCATCAGAATATATCTAAAATCTGACTGCTTCTCACTAGCCCTACAGTTACCACCCAGGTCAATACCCAAATCACCTCTTGCCTAGATTACTGCAATATACTCCTAGCTGGTTATGTCAGACTGTTAAATTAATGGATCCATAGATCATGCCTCCTGGTATTCACCCCCTTGAGCAGTTGCTGAGTATGGGCTGGGCCTGACTTCAGCTCAGTTCAGTTGCTCAGTCATGTGCGACTCTTCGTGACCCCACGGATTGCAGCACGCCAGGCCACCCTGTCCATCACCAACTCCCTGAGTTTACTCAAACTCATGTCCATCGAGTCGGCCATCAAACCATCTCATCCTCTGTCGTCCCCTGCTCCTCCTGCCTTCAATCTTTCCCAGGATCAGGGTCTTCTCCAATGAGTCAGTTCTTCGCTTCAGGAGGCCAAATTGGAGTTTCAGTTTCAGCATCAGTCCTTCCAATGAATATTCCAAAATATGAATATATATGAATACTCAGGACTGATTTCCTTTAGGACGGACTGGGTGGAGCTCCTTGCAGTTCAAGGGACTCTCAAGAGTCTTCTCCAACACCACAATTCAAAAGCATCAACTTTTCGGCACTCAGCTTTCTTTATAGTCCAACTCTCACATCCATACATGACTACTGGAAAAACCACAGCCTTGACTAGATGGACCTTTGTTGCCAAGGTAATGTCTCTGCTTTATAATAAGCTGTCTAGGTTGGTCATAACTTTTCTTCCAAGGAGAAAGTGTCTTTTAATTTCATGGCTGCAGTCACCATCTGCAGTGATTTTGGAGCCCCAAAAACAGTCAGCCACTGTTTCCATTGTTTCCCCATCTATTTGCCATGAAGTGATAGAACCAGATGCCGTGATCTTAGTTTTCTGCATGTTGAGTTTTAAGCCAACTTTTTCACTCTCCTCTTTCATTTTCATCAAGAGGCTCTTCAGTTCTTCTTCGCTTTCTGCCATAAAGGTGGTGTCACCTGCATATCTGAGGTTATTGATATTTCTCCCAGCAATCTGGATTCCAGCTTGTGCTTCATCTGGCCCAGTGTTTCTCATGATATACTCTGCATTTAAGTTTAATAAGCAGGGTGACAATATACAGCCTTGACGTACTCCTTTCCCTATTTGGAACCAGTCTGTTGTTCCATGTCCAGTTCTAACTGTCGCTTCTTGACCTGCATCAGATCTCTCAGGAGTCAGGTCAGATGGTCTGGTACTCCCATCTCTTGAAGAATTTTCCACAGAGCCTGACTTACTTACACCCATGTGGGAGAAGTGACAATGGGCCAGTTCAGTACCCAATTTTTAAAATCTAACAGTTTGGGCATTCTCAGAATCCCTGGACATCTCTGAAAGCAATCTGGCTACCTTGCTGGTAAGATCATGTAGAGAGACCTCCACATAGGAGATAAAGGACCTCCAGACTAATAGAGTAAAACAAAGGAATTCAGCTGAAAACAAGTAGCAAGGTTCCCCACACACAACCCCAGTCTAGTCATTTCAGTCTGTCAGCCCTAGCTCTTAAGAGCTATTCTAGCTGAAGCACTAGATAAATGAGTAGAAAAGTTATCTAAGACTTCCCAACCCCAGAGACATCATTTGGAGCAGGAATTATTACCACTGTGCCTTATCTGAATCAAATTCATGGAATCATGATAACAAGACTAAAATAGTTGGGAGTTTTCGCTTTGAGGTAATCTGTAACACAGTGGTCCATAACTAAAACACTGCTTTTTCTTGCCCTACAGGATGTAATCTGGACAGTATTCCAAGTTCTACTCTTTAATAACATACATCAATTCTAACTCCTGTACTGAAAGCCCTCCAATAATTTCCCATTCTCCGTAGAGTGAAAATTCACACTCCCTTTCTCCTGGTTATTCCTGATATACTTCCCCATTCAATTTTTATTGTCTTAAGACTTAACATCTTCTAAAATACTATACAATTTGCTTATTATATATACTCATTTTCTACTTCCTCTCCTGGAATACAGGCTCCATGAGGGCGGATTTTTTTGCTTCTGCTCATCAGTAACGAACAAGTAGCTAAGAGGTGCCAAATGAATATTGATGGAATAGATAAATCTCCTCTGTCGGGTAGGAGCGACTTCTACACCTACACCAGCTGCTTCTCTAACTATACATCTATAACTGGCAGCTAATTTTATATATAACTCTAATTATTACACTTATTTGTTAACAAATATGTCTCAGAAGAGAATATAATTTATTCTTCACAACAAATGCTGAGTTAAAACTGTTTAATACTTTATTTGTAAAACATAACATTTTCTCACTTATTTTTTAATTAGATGGCTCACTTAAAACAGAAATCATATCTCAGTTGAAATTAACTACAGGGTCCTTAAAATACTTCATTATTAATAAAAATAACTGCATGCTCTCATTAAGGTACACATAAATGGATTTAAATTCCAGGATGAATATTTTTAACTGCTGTGAGTAGGTAATGTTTTACTTGAATTTTGGATGCCAGATAATAAAATACAGAAACTTACCAGGGAGTGACAAATTTCCACATTCACTACCAGTTTCTCTAGACTGGCTATGCCTTTCATTCTGGGGTTCCAAAATGTCTCTGTACTTCGAGACCATAAGAACAGAGATAAAGTATACAACTGCCAAGGCTAAAAACTGTGCTTGTTTGCTATCCTCCTGGGAAGGAAATACAAGGAGTTAATCATGCCACTACTAAGTAAGACATTTGAATCTTATTTTACAAGACAACATTCAAATACAAAACATATTCACGAACCTTTCAATATACACAAAAAATAGTAATGAATTCACCTGAGCAAAGATTAAACAAAAATTCTTGGAAAAATGCCTGTATATGTTAGGTTTTATGCTTGTTAAACAGGAGAGAGACTCTGGCTCATTGTTTTTACATTAAGTAACTCAATCTGAAGAGATACATCCTAATATACTTTATCAGATTAATCATATAACAACTATAATTATATATGAACCATTATTTTTACTTTCAACTATAAGAATTAAATTGTTTTATAAAAATCAGAATAACAGTTTTCTTAAAAGACAAACATTTGAGATTATTAAAAGTGATCAGAAACAGAGCTAGATGCTAAAGAAATTTTCAAGAGTATTTTAAAGTAATATAGACAATCAAGTGTCCGGGACTTTAATATAGTGTCTGGAGAAAGAAAAGCACAAACCAGGCTGATCTCTAAAGAGGTTCAGGCTTCATTTCAGCTCTACAGATCACCTATATGTATCAATGACCACCTCACCTAATAAAATTCCACATTTTCAAAGGAATTGCACACATCACTAATTTTGATAACTTTTCAAAATACATTTGAACCTAAAGAAAAAACTTAAAATTTGTTCTGAAACTCAAGTAGCAGATAAATTTAGGATAAACAAAACAGAGAACATGGTTGCCTAGGAGATAAGTAAATGGAAACAACTGGTACCTATAAGACTTTAAAGTTAACAAATAATGATTATCAAAAGTTTTGCACACAATTTCAGAGAAAAATTAAATTTCAGAGTGTACTGAACATAACCACTTAACAGGATTATTAGGCATATTTATAATCTGACAAGAATCTTTGGTAGTTTTTAGGTTCATGTGTAACACCTTATTAGTCTTGATGGAAAAGATATATGTTCATTTTTCCTTTCTTAAATTAACCTACCCTTTTCTCCAGAAACTCCTATGTTCTGCCACATAATCCTAACTTCTATTACAATAACTGCTACCCATGGTATCAACATTGAAAATGTAGGCAAATAAGCTGCTTGGTCTTCTTAATGTTTTATAAATTATTTATACTATCTAAATCTTTATTTACCCCATTAGCCTGTTCAATGTTTAGTTACTGCAGTATGAAGTATACAGTGTAAGCCTGATTTATGCCCAAATAAGAAATATTGCATAGGTCCTTACGTTTAAGACCTAACTCTTGAAACAAATTTGTTTTCAACTGTAGCTGTCATTTATTAAAAACTTACTGTGAGTCAGACTGTAATGCTACAGTCATTAACCCATATACATAAGATGAGGCCTACAGAAGTTAAGTAATTTACCTAAGGGCACACAGTAAATGCAAAAGCAAATCTGAACTCAAGATTAGAGTGATTAAAAACCTTAGCTCTTAACCTTTAGGTAATGATTTATTTATATCCCCAGTCTTAGGTAATTTCCTTTTTCTTCAAAGTTTGCTTATGCTAGAATAGGCTCTGGATGTAGCCTGCGAAATAAGGTGTTTTTTCTTTTCTAAAATTCCTATAAGGTGACTACATCACTTTTCTAATTAACAAAAAAATTAAAGTTATTTGTTACTTTCAGACATGACATGGTAGACATAGGAGACACACTAATTCTCTGTCCAAATATTGTGATATAATAAGAGCCAGGGTGAGGTGTATTGATTTCATTTTAAATGCTATAGGATAGTCATTAGAAAAATTTTAAAGCCAAGACTTACATCACTTATTGTAGATTTTTAAAATTCATTTCAGGAAATACAAAATTATAGGGCAACAGACTCAACAACTGCTCACAGAGCATGGGGAGAGAAGGAAGCAGCAGTATCTGGCTCCGCGGTAGACCACAGGCAGTGGGTTTTGAAAAGCACAAAGGTGACGCTTTGTCAATAAAAGGAATCATACAGATACCAAAAAGCAAAAAACTGAGATCCAGAGAGCGAGCATAATTTAGTACATACAGATGTTAGTTAAGATGAAAATTTGAAGTATGGTTAATATGAAAATTTCAAGAATCAGATTCCTTAGGCCCTTAATCCTCTTTTATCTATCACTACTTGCGGTTTTAAGTAGATAATTTAAGCTAATACTGCTATCTTTCTCATAGGAGTATTCTGTAAATTAAATGAGATAATACATTATCAATCATCCAGTCCTATGCTTAATATGCATTAAGTGTTTAAGACTATTAGCTATAGCTAATAACAACTACTATTGACAAATTGCATACTTCATGAAGAATCAAGAGTGGACTAAAACACTAAAGAAGAGAAAATTAAAACTAAAGTTATAAAGTTTATTTTTTAAAAACTTATATGTAGTATAGAGCAGCCTATACTCAACACACAGTAAGAGTTCAGTAAATATTAATGATAATACTCCAAATGCAAGTGAGGAGGATCACAAATGATTTTAATTTTCATGTTTATGCTTTTTTATATGACGTTACAATTTCTATATGAAATTCTGCCATATTATGTATCAAAATTACCTAAAACAAACCTATCTTTCACCTTTCAAATACTTAAAACACCATAAACAACATTTAGTCATGTACTTTTGTATCATATACAACTTTCAAAGCACAGGTTCTGGTGTTTGACTGATGGGTTTGAATCCTATCATTTACCAGCTCCATCAGCTTAACAAGCTGCATGAGCTCTCTGTTCTTCAAATTCCTCATTTATAAAACTAGAATTACAAAGTGCACAACTCAGGAAGCTGCTGGAATTAATGAGAATACATAAAGCACTTATAATGCTTACTATCCAATAATGTGGTGTTGTTATCAGTAGCAATACTCTGAAATATCAGCTCCATGTATGTAAATAATACTGCTAATATTCGAAGATTCTAAAATCATTGTCAAGACAACTGATATCTAAGTCTTCTTATTTCTACTTGACGATTTTATACCACAAAAAGTGTTCACTCTCAATACTTTGGGCCTAGGAAGAAATATGTATCAGCTAAGAGAATATGTGAAAGAAAAACTTACTATGTCTCTGAAGACAACTGCCCGAAGTCGATTAATATCCATGTCTTGTAAGAGCCTGTCAAAATCTCTCACTGGAGATATACCACCAGTTACAATGTCCACTGGACTCTATTTTAAAGACAAAACATATAAACATACGTTACACAGATATTTTAGAAAATAACACACTACTCCATGGGCGACAACATCTTTTCCCAGCTTGTTTTCCTCCTCTCTTCTTTTTCTGGGTGCCAGGATGGAGGTGGGGGGTAGAGAAGGGAGCCATGAAAGCAAAAAGAGACTGCATGCTAACTCACCAAGTACATGAAACACACACTGACGTATCAGAAGGGAAAAGTATCATGGACACAAGGAAAGTAAACATTTGGAAAAGCAGGCAAGATTAAGTATAAGCAAATCTTTACTGTATACTCAAACACAAATATTTGAAGGTTATGTCCACAGACTAAAATAACTATTTTAGGATTTCTGTCAGATTTATTTAACTTTATGTTGAAATGAACAAATAAATTTAAGATCTTAACTGTAAAATAAAAGAGAATGCTTTGTTATTTAATTAATTATTCTGCAGGCCTACCTTCGCTGCGGATTTCCCAGTGGGAATCAGGCTGTGTGCCATTTTCTGGCTTTTTCCTGCTTCGCCTTTATTTCTCAGCTGTGACTGCTGCTGACACTCTAAGCAATTCCTTACTGCCACTGCACACACTGCAATTTAAGAAAAATTGTATTTAAGATTATGGAACTGACAAAACCCACCTATATGACTTGCATAAGATTTTATTTGAAACAGATCACCTTCAGCAAATCCCTAAAATATCCCTGGACTTTCTCAGCCACTGTTTGTTTTCTGACTCTGGTAGCCACTCTATTAGGGCCCACTGCTAAAAGAGATCCATTCAAGAACCTGAAGAAATACTATACTGTTTCTTATATCTCACATAATTTACTTGAAATAATCTTTTATGAAGGAAAAGATAGGGAAGAAAAGATTTTAAAAGTGTAAGAAAACAAAATAAATCACATTGCCATCAACTAGTTCTTCTACTATTTTCAGTGAAGTACAATAGTTAAACTAGAAACCAGCATGTTTTTCTTAAAATTTTTATGATTACAGCATGACAGTAATAGGGACTGACAGAGGGAATAGCATTAAAGGGAATATTTATTTATAAAGTCTATCTTTTACTGGCTTTCATTAAAACAGTTAAAAAGGTAGGGGACAAAAAGGAGGTTGTGATTAATATACAATCCAAAATTACCTCTCTATAAACATCTCACTTATCAGGCAGTTAACTCAAGTTATTCAGATAGTAACTGTGAATTTTAAAGAATTAGGTAATACACAATTGACTATGAATTGATTCATATCATGTAATCATCTCCAATCCCAACCAAATCGGTAGCCCTAAAAGTATTTGTCTCCACAAGGGTGGGAGAGCAAATTAAGAACAAAATAGCAAACTTAAGTAATAACTTCAAGTACCTATCATATGGCTATTACACACAGCATTGAAAAGGGAAAGTATCAGAAAGGTGCCCAGAGAGAGCAACGAATGTTGGAAAAAGAGAAGGAACACAGTGAAGAGGGAGGGAGAGAATACAGTACAACTCCGTCCAGTTTGGGGAAAGCCCAGCAAAAAACTTCTCAACTACTTTTGTCAAAGGTTGTGTAACATCAAGTTTGGGTCTGCATTACAAAGTTAAAAACAACATTTGAGTGCCTAGTATCAATTAGTCTCAGTAATTTATTCTTACTGTTGCCATCTGACCTTCTCACTTCCAACTTCACGAAAATAGCAATGAGGAGACCAGGGATCAAAACATTTGGACCGCTGTAACCAAGCTTACCATATTCTATTAAGTGGTCCTGAACAAGGAGAGCATATGGTGCTGGAGTACACTGAATTATTTCTTTATTTTCTTCTATAGTCATGGAAATAGAGGGAGACAGAGTATTCTCCTAGTTTCTGAATTTAATACTTCTTGAGTACAGCGAAGCATTGCTAGTGTAGTTTTCTACTTTCAATTCTACAAGTGTACTCTTTTCAGGAAAGTAGAGAGGTTTAAAAAATGGCATATACAAAGTAATGGGTTCTAAGTATTTTAATTATATTATTGATATAAAGTTTAACAGTGTATCCTATAACAGAATAGCAATACTAGTTAAACTATATTCAAATTCCAACTCTGCCAATTTACAGCCTCTGAATTTTCATTAATTAACTTCTTTGATCTCAAATTTCCTCATGAATAAAAGAAAATACAAATGAATGAATGGGAGAAAATGATTGCTGACTCAATGTGAAAATCAGAAATGACATGTAACAAAGTAAATGATAGCTTTTGTTTTGTTACGCTTACCATCTGACTCTTAATTAAGATTTTAAAACAACTCCCTAAAAATAGTATACCAAGTTCTTTAGCACATCTTGACTTTAAAAGTACTTTGAATGATATTTTGAGTGAAAATAATCATTGTACCAAAAAAATCTAAGTATGTCTGAATATCTAAGTATAGACATTGTTGCTAAATATGTGGAAATATTTTATTAACTAATTATATTTTCCACTTTAGATATTATATTTTCATAGGTACCTTATTTCTAATTTGTCTTCACATGGCCATGGTTCCTAAAGATTTCGCTTTCATGGTCCCCTTTTCTCCACCTACTTCTCTCCATTTAATAGGCAAATCATTAACAAAGTCTCAGTATTTTCAACTAGATACAGGAAACATTTTGCATAGACAAAAACAATTTTTCTTCACCTAAGGAATTTCACATATCACTTAAAAATTCAAGGAAGAACTGCCTCCAGGAGCAGAGCAGAGGTTTAATAGTCATATTAATTTTATCACAACTTATTTGGATTAATGGCTACACTTAAACGATGCTAGTTTAGAACCTTGCTGCTCAAGTGTGTTTGTAAGAGAAGCAGCATCAACACTACCTGAGCCTTACTAGAAGGACAAGTTTAGGCCTCATCCCAGACCTATATAAGCTAACCAGCGTTGTAACAATACCATCTGGTGATCCATGTGTATGAATCACATCAAAACTTGAGAAGCACTACTTCAAAGCAAAAGGCGACTGGGGGTTGCAGGGAGTAATGCTGATCAGAATCAACTTTGTAGAATTTTCAAAACATATCCTCCTCCTCGATCCACCCTTACAAGTACTACTATAGCCAATGCATACACAGTCCTTTACTCTTTGGAAGTTAAAAAGTATCATAAGACAAATTGCCTAGCACATATCTTCCCACCAACAGGGGAAAGAAAATATTCAATTTAATATGTCTGTATTACTGAAAATTTAAGCAAATTCCTAAGTATTGGGGTTTTAACAGCTCACCTAGTCGGAGACTCTGCCGCAAAATTCCTCCAGATGACATATTTTTTTCAGCTTCAATTTCAGAGAAGCCAAGAGAACTTGCAAATATAAGTACATCCACAAGGCTAATTAATCTCTGCAAAAATGCTACAGAGGCTTCTATCGAAAGCCCTTGAGTAGGTTCAATATTCTCCAGCTCATGCTGTAAGGAATAAATTTTGACATTTATATATATATATATTCTGATAAAAATCGAATTTTATGAGATACATTCCCCAAACTTCTAAATTTTATAAAAAGTTTGGCTTTCATAAATAAATCTAGTTCAACAGAGGAATTTCCTTATCATTTCATCTAAAAGAAAGCATACATACAGGTGAAAAACTGTCAGTCACGTTACTCACTAACTAATTCATCCCTGATAATTAAAGATTCTTTAGTGCCTTCATTCCTGGGACAGATTCTAAGGTCCTTTCAAGTAATATAACGGATTCTGCTGTTTTTGAATGACAGAACCTATGATGTATAGTAACCACCACATTTAAGTTTTAATCAATAAGAACAGAGAAGTCATGTTTTCACACCAATTTTACTTAGTAGTTAAGTCCTTACTGTAGCGGATGTAGCAGCTGAAAGCAACGGCAGTATACCCCCACAAGCCATGACCATATTGTCCATCACTTGAGAGATGAGATGAACTGTGTTGTGTACAAAGATGACATTATCACTGCTATTCACGAAGTCCATAACTGTCTTTGTTGAATGGCTGTCCAAAGATAAATGATGTTTACTCATAATGCTAAAGAAAAGAAATCACATTTGCCTACTTGAGGGAAGGGAGGATAAGAGGGTGCTTTCTTTGCTTCATCTTGAAAGCTGAGGAACTATAATGATGCAGCAGGCATTTTGGGGGTGTATACTTCCTCAGAATATGTAGACCATTCCCTGTCAGTGGTTACTATCTGTGCCCTTTTTCAGTTCTGAACAATAAATACTACTGATCTTAGACTTAATATAAAAGTTGAATCAAATTACCCTAAATTAGGAGCAAAATTTGAAGCCACAAAAACTGAGAGGTAAATGGCACTACATGTGCTATTAAAAATGAATTTTCTAGTAACTTTTTCTTAGATAATGCCATGAAATGTTTTTAAACAGAGTAAGAGTAGAATACAACTAACAATAAACAAATCAGGCACTTT
Organism: Odocoileus virginianus; assembly: GCF_023699985.2. Taxonomy (NCBI): domain Eukaryota; kingdom Metazoa; phylum Chordata; class Mammalia; order Artiodactyla; family Cervidae; genus Odocoileus; species Odocoileus virginianus. The sequence continues at coordinate 6,685,666 of NC_069685.1, read as the reverse complement.
TAAAAATCATAAATCACACAACGGAGGATACTCTAAAATACACAGACTTTTTATAGTAAAAATACATTGGAAAACTAGATGTTTCACCTAAATCCCATTTTTTTACTTTCTTCTAGTAATAAATGCATTTGGTAGACCTACATTCAGGCAAATTATATGATATAAAATATGTCACAGAAAATCTTCAGCAAATACTTTAAAAAAAAATCTCCAATTTTCAAATTTTCATACTCTAAATACAATACCTCACTTTTGTAAGAGAATAAACATTAATTCAATAAAACCCTACCACAGAAATAATTTATATCCTACTTTTTAACCAAATGACTATAGTTAACTACAGAATGTTAACTAAATAAACTTCTTTGAAAACAAAGACTAAAATTTACATACATCTTCTATGATAAATAAATGGACAAACCTTCTCCACATCTGTATGTCTGTTTCTATTGAAAATAATAGATCAGTGAGCAAACGCTGATGCATTTGAGACCATCTGAACTCAGGAATACGGAACATAGACCTGGAATCCCTCCTTTGTCCATTAACTGTGTCGGGTGCTGTTCCTTGCCCTGGCTGCTCCTGTTGCCTTGACATCTAATAGAGAAAGTTAAAAAGTGTAATAAAGGAAGTTCAACTGCAAAAGAAGACATTAATATCTAATAGAGTCTAAGCAATTCACCTAACAAATACTCACATTTCAAGACACTAAGGAACCAAATCAGAGAAAAATTATTAATGAATAATAACAATGATACATTTAAAGCAAAGTTACAAAAAAAATGCTAAACTAGCACCATTTAGCAGTAACTGGCCTGGAACCATGTTAGTGTTAGCACCAGTTAATACAGCATTTTATAAATGAATCAACAAGTTTTGGATTTTCAGTACTGACATAAAAGAAAGGCTGTATCTGGATTATAAATTAGCTAGGATTAAGAAAAAAACAAAACTAAAGACAATAGAATGAAGACCAAACCAATAAAAAAGGAAGACAGGAGAGCAGTAAGAGTTGAATCAAGTGGGAAATGACAACATGCAACCACAGTGGTGTCATGGATCCCTCTGAGATACTGGTCAAGAAGAAACCTATGCCACTGAATTTCACAAAGGCTCCTGCTGCTCACAAACAGACCTCAAGGAACAATTTTAAACTGCATATTTTGTACATAAAATTATACAAAGCAGGTGGTTCTGCAGGAAGGTAGCAGAAAAACTAATGTCCTAACTATGACTGGGGTCATCAAATAAAGGGTAAAAGGAAAGTATTTCCAATGTTTGCTTTATAAAAGCTAAAAATAGGCTAACACTGAAACTTGAAAGTAGTAACTTTTAATGATACTGTAGTGAAACTAACAATAAAAGCTGCCATTTAACAAACTCACACTAAAAATCAAACCCTGCTAAAAAGATAAGAAATAAAATCTTCATATTCACTGCATTTATGTAATTGCAAACAGGTTATCAACCAACTTTAAAATAAAATAAAATGTAAGTATACACACTTGTTCAATTTCAACTCAATGCAAACATATTTCAAGGAGATAATAAATATAATCACCTCAAGCACAGGCTGAGGAGGCTGAGACGCTTCCACGTTTGCACTGGCCTTCAATTCCAGTCTCTCAGTATCTGTAGCAACACTGGAAACATCCAACTTGGCAATCTTACGCTCAGAGGCAGCAGGAGACTCAAAGATATTACCACGAGAGTCACTATTGAGTTTGGTTTCTCCAGTGAAGCTAGTTTTCTCCCGTTCCTCCAGCACATGACCAATGTCCGAATGTACAGCTGCTTGGGAAGCAGGCGCATCTGGTGAGGTAGCTGAAGCCCCTGATGCTGTCATAGACAAGACTCCAGAATCTTTAGGATTTTGAGTTTCAGTGTCAGTTTGTTTCTTACTTGCAGTTTCTTCCTCTTGAAATAATTTATGGTCATTACTAAACACATTCACTCTCTCACTGGCTTCAGAAGCACCTGGAGACAAACTATTATGTTGGCGCTCTGTGGGAAGACTGGCTTCCTCAACAGGACTACATTCTACCTTCAGTTCTACATAATCATCATCATCTTCTTCCTCTACTATGGACTTATCTAATAATTCTGGCACCTCTGAAGCATCTTCTTCTGAAGGAGAACTGATGGAAGCAGTTACTTCATTGACAGTCACTGTATCTTTGCCAGTTGTAAAAGAATCAGAGGAAATGGTCGCAGCTTCTGTTATGTCAGAAGATCTTTCTAAATCATCTACATTAACTGTTTCATTTATCAGTGTTTCTTCCAGAGGGACTTCATCCAATAACTCCTGATTTTCTGGCCCAGTTGTCCTTTCTTCATTAGATGTATCAGGAATTTGCAGTTCAGTGTTGGATGCAGATTCTACTGAACTTGTCTGCCCAATACTTGACTTTTCATCACTATTTCTAGTGATATCAGAAGACACAGGAGAATCCTTTGTATCTGATTGTTGGGATCCTACTGAAACATTAACTTCCCTGCTAATGCCAGAGATTGCTCGAACTGGATTTGAAGAACACTGCCCTATTTCTTCATCAACTTTTCCCTGGTGTTCCCTTAATATATTGGCAAGGTTTTCTTTGTGTATTTCAAAAGTGACCTAGATGAAAAATATACAAGGAGTCAAAATACACACACAAAAAAATAAACAAATGAACAGAGCAAACAAAACATTAAATTTAAATGCTCAATTTTTCCAACACATGGTTTATATGATGCAACAGACAATTTTCCTATAATATCTTATCAAGTGATAAGATAAAAGATGTCAAACACAAAAATCTAAATCATCAAAAAAATTATACCTAATCAATGCTAACAGGTAGTATGGCATCAAATAACAAGAACACAGTTATTTAGATTATATTTTTAAGACATATGTATAGGAAAACAGTACATTATTCTACTAACCTGTATAACTTGTACCAGGATCTAAGTATGAACCACTGGAAAGTGCTTTGTGTACTATGTAATATGTTGTTTAAAAAGCAATGAAAACCCATTTTCCCATGATTTATCCTCAGCAGAGATCAAAAACATCAGTTATGTTCATTTCATATATGATACAAATTATATACTTAAATACTATATATATTATGTGTTATAGCTGCACTCTCTGCATTTATTCAGCTATGAAAAAAACCTCATACTAAGGTAAAGAGTATAAATTCTTTTAGCAATGAAATAAAAAGATAAAACCATTCCCCAAAGATTAACCATAATTTTCAAAGCTGAACTGATCATAAATGGTCTGAAAGTTCCAGTTAATTCATCCAAGCAATTCATCCATCCACTTGTAGAGCTGTATATAAGAGATTAGTAAATACTCAGCTCTGTGAACATACCCACATCATGCTTATTAGCCTTTTGCCCAACTAAATGGAAAAATTTCAAGGTTTAAGTATAAAAGAGAGTGCTATGATTTTAATGTCAAAGGTTATTGATTTTATTTCATCAAATATTATTATATTATAGCCACCATTGGAATCTTCCCTGGTGGCTCAGAGGGTAAAGTGTCTGCCCGCAATGCAGGAGACCCGGGTTCGATCCCTGGGTCGGGAAGATCCCCTGGAGAAGGAAACGGCAACCCACTCTGGTATTCTTGCCTGGGAAATCCCATGAACAGAGGAGCCTGGTAGGCTACAGTCCATGAGGTTGCAAAGAGTTGGACACAACGGAGCGACTTCACTTTCACAGCCACCACTATGTGACTGCCACTAGCAAGTTTCAATGAGAACATCACCCAAAAAAGTAAATACAGGCAGAAGGTATAGGCATAATTAGAGTTTAATCAATGCTAGAAGTGTTTATGTAACCTATATTATTATAATAAACATAGTAAATTGAACCTTGTAGTCAACAAACCTTTATTGAACCCTAGTATGGTAGGATGATGACAGATAAAAAAGAAGAAAAGATGATTTTTCATGCCCAAAGATCCACAGACCTTTTTGAAGGCCTGTGAATGCAAGTATGTACACAGGTGCATATAGTGCAAACAAAACTATAAATAATGCACAATGTACATAGTTTCTTCTATAGCTATTAACTAGCCTTTACATATGACATATACAGTACAGTCTTGCCATAAAGTGGTACAGTGAAAATGTTAAGTCGCTCAGTCATAGCCAACTCTTTGCGACCACCATGGACTGTAGACCACCAGGTTCCTCTGTCCAGGGATTCTCCAGGCAAGAATACTGCAGTGGATTGCCATGCATGCCAATGAACACCCAGGACTGATCTCCTTTAGGATGGACTGGTTAGATGTCCTTGCAGGCCAAGGGACTCTCAAGAGTCTTCTCCAACACCACAGTTCAAAAGCATCAATTCTTCGGCGCTCAGTTTTGTTTATAGTCCAACTTTCACATCCATACATGACTACTGGAAAAACCATAGCCTTGACGACACAGACCTTTGTTGACAAAGTAATGTCTCTGCTTTTTAATATGCTGTCTAAGTTTTTTTCCACGGAAAAAGTGCTATATTCAACACTAAAGAGTAAAATGGCATAATAACATTAACAAAATGTTAATTTCTTCTATGCCCAGAAGGCTGATATCATCTTTGAACTAAGTTCTTAATTTTAATTGATGAATTCCTCATTTATTCATCTGAGAAAAATTTACTGAATTATCTACAGCAAGCCAGACACTGTGTGGTGAACAATACAGTGTTCATGGTGCCTATGTTCTAATGGAAAAGATGAAAAATAAACATATGAACATACAAGATAATGTCAAGTAATAATAAGACAATTTTAAGAAAAAGGAGGAGGGGCAGAATAACTGAAGAAGAAAATCTAGGTGGGAGGGTATGCTTTACTAGGCTAACTGGGGAAGGTCTCTGGAGATGTTTGAACAGAGAAAGTGAGAAAGAAAGTTACACAAATATCGAAAGAGTTTCAGGCTCTTTGCTCAGGAAGAACAAATACAAAGGCCTTGGAGCCAAAGTAAGTTTGGTATGTTTCAGGAACAGTAAGAAAGCACCGGACAGAGAACTGCAGACGATAAGGTAAGAAATGGAGCCACTGCTTTAGGATTACAGAGAATCATAAACTGTGTAAAAGACTTTGAATTTTATTCTGATATCCATGATATAATGTTTGTCCTGACATGTTAATACATAATAATGTATAACACAACAGTATTACAGAATGAGTTTAGTTTTGGATAATCATGGGTTTGACTTTACTCAAATTGAGGATTTTTTAAATTATTATAAAATGTATCAATAAATATGAATATATACAATCTACAAGTATGGTTAAAGAATAATTTTTTTAGCCCCGTGTACCTATACCCATGTCAAGGAGCAGAACATACCTCACAATTCCACTATGAGCCCAACCCCAGTTGTACTCTGCACCTCACCACTCCCAACAAGAGGAAATCACGATCCGTGTATTTCTATTCATTGTTCCCTACTTTAATAGTTTTACTACCTATGTAGTAAACATACCTAGAATGTTCAGTTTGAGATACTAATTACAGCATAAGCCTAGCCAACTAAAAGAAAGGCCAACATTCCCAGAGTTAACTAACGGCTCCCGGGAGAAGACAAGCTACACAGGATCTGTGTACCAGAGCGGGTTCTGGCTTCTCTAAGAGGATATATTAAGACTATTTAGGTCTACAGGCAAGGTCATTAGGAAACACTGGGAAATACAAAGGATAAAAGATCTCTGAGGGCTAGTGGGGGCCAGGTAGTGGGTATTTGGCATAAATAAGGTCCAAGAAAAAAACTCTTTTACATTTGCCAATTCTAAGCTTACAATTCTACTCTCAGAAGCAGAGCACAACAGATCCCATGTTTGAGGGGCGAAGTGAGATTCTTTGGGTGATGCAGGCAGCAGGACTAGAGGGAACAGAACTATTCACCACACTGTCAAGACAAGTAGTCATGAGAACATGGGCCCACCTCCTGTGCATAATTGGTCCTCAGGCTTTAAAAAGATCTTACAAAGGCATCTGGCATCTCAGTAATAAGAGCTCCCCCTATAATTGGATCTTAAGTCAAACTATTCCGGTTCAGATGGACTACACATGGCTACTACAACGCTGCCATCCTGAGACCTCCCTTCACTGAAATCCTGGAGATCCCTTCATCTCTCTCCTGTTCCTCACAGCCCGTATCTTCTTTGTTCTGCTCTCCCCTTTTGGTGCAGTATATCCTCCACTGCCCGCTTGAAATTTTTAAGACCTAAGAGTAAACTTATTCTACCTTCACACTTGAAGGTCAGTTAAAATCATAGGTTGGAAAACATCTACCTTCAGAATAAGAAAGGTACTTTTTGATTTTCTTCTTCTGTGTTTATTGTTGGGAAGTCTGAGAGGTATTTCTGATTCGTGAACCCTCATATGACTTATTTTTACTTACTTTGTTCTTTTTCATGAAATTTTATGAAGTCTTCTCTTTGTTCCTAATGCTTTGAAATTCGCACAACGATTCTTGGCACGGGTCTATTTTGACCCATGGTGCTAAATACCCACTGGGCCCTTCCAACCTACTAACGAATATCCTTTGGTTCTGAAAATCTTTCTTGAATAACTTAATTTATATCCTCGTCCCCTCTCTTTCCCCTGTTCTCACTCCCCAGGATTTTTACTCTTTGACAATGCACTGACTGGTCCTTTACTCTTCTTATCATTTCCCAATTTTCCATCTCCTTTGTCTTTTGGTTCTATTATCTGGGAAAGCACCTCATCTAACTGTTGAACATGTTTCCACTTCTCTTACGTGACTCTGCACTAGTCACTTCACTTCCCTGCTGCTCATATTTCTCCTAAGAAGGTTAAATACAAACTTCATATTTTAAATTTTCTCTGGTGCCAATAGGGAAAGGAAATTCCCTCTCTCCCCTTTGGTTTTTCATATAGAAAACTTGGAAGTTGGAAATATTTCCTCTGGTACCTGGAGATATATTTAAACCTCACTTACTCCCAACTTACTAGGGTAACTGGGGAAGGTCTCTGGAGATGTTTGAACAGAGAAAGTGAGAAAGAAAGTTACACAAATATCAATATTATCTGAAACAAGAGTTTCAGATAATAAAATAATAAGAAGAAGATAAGATAATAATAAAATAAGATAATAAGCCTCTTGCTAGTTTCCTATCCCTAGGATGTCTTTCCGGGGGGCATTGAAGCCATTTCTCTCAAACATCAAGAATACATGTAACTCCATGGCTGATTCAAGTCAATGTATGACAAAACCCACTTCAATATTGTAGAGTGATTAGCCTCCACCTAGTGAAAATAAAGGAAAAATAAATAAATAAATTTTTTTAAAAAAAGAAAAGAATGATGGCTTCCCTGGTGTCTCAGAGGATAAAGTGTCTGCCTGCAGACACTCAGGTTCAATCCCTGGGTTGGGAAAATCCCCTGGAGAAGGAAATAGCAACCTACTCCAGTATTCTTGCCTGGAGAATCCCGTGGACAGAGGAGCCTGGCGGGCTACAGTCCACGGGGTCTCAAAGAGTCAGACACGACTGAGTGACTTTACTTCACTCACTTTTGTCTCTGTAAGAGTTTAAGCATATGTGCTTGCCTCCAAGACGTAACCTCCAGTTTGTCAAAAATACACAAGAATTTATTTTTTTTTTAATAAAAACAAGAACATGTATGGAATGGATTATATCTGGCCATATAAAAGAATGAAATTTATTTTTTCCTTTGTAATCTCTTTAGTGGATGGCCTATGATATACACACATCATATTCTAATTTAATGCTTTTTTGTTTCAGTAATAATAATGTTACCTTCTTTTCTACAGGGAAGCCTGGCATGCTGCAGTCCATGGGGTCGCAAAGAATCAGACATGACTTAGCAACTGAACAACAACAACAACAAATTCTCTTCTACATTTTAAGGAGAGGATATTTTTGCATTGGCAAGAGGTTTTATTGTTAACTACTTCCTTAACAGTATAGTAATAATAACACATTATTAGCATGTAGTCATTGAGAGATTAAATGAGTTTTTGTATGTAAAATGCTTAAACTGATACAATATACAAAACAGCTATGTATGTGCTCACCATTATTACAGCTATCATTAATTTTCAATAGGTGCTGTCGTGGTTCTTCATCTATTATTAATATCAAATAGAATAGGATTCAATTCTAGTTTCATATTAGAATCTACTCATTTGTCCGAGCACCTTAACTGTTTTTCTTCTTGTTTCTTCTCTTTATATTATCTGTTTTCTCTGAATTGCCTTTCACCACTTAATCTGCTTTGTTTCTATCTCGTATGTGAGAGCTTCCCTTAACTTTCTTGTATAACTTGGTTCTTTCCTCATGATTAATACAAGGTGGGGGGCTAAAGGCCAAGGGGTTAAAAAGCTTTTTAACTTATTACAAACCACAGTGGGTAACAACTTTTACCTTTACCACAGAATGATCTGGGTGGGGCCTAATATAGGAAGGCACACAGACAACCCAAAGCTGTATCCTCTCGGTCCTGCTTGCAAGGTAAGGGTCTGGTGCCGATATTCTAGGAACTAGATATTCTAGGAACCACGTGGGGATCGGGGGATGAAAGTGTCACCCTCCGCATCAAACACATAGTCTCCTAATCACCCTTCCCATTTTGCTAATATGAAGGAAGACTGGTGATCCTCTGTGTTACCCTCCCTAAAAGTCTCCCAGAATAGGGTGGGGTTGCTTACCAATAGCATAGAGTGGGGAAGGTATCAAGATGTCAAAATCAAAACTCCTCAATCTTTTCTATGGTTTTTGCTTGCAGCACATACAACCACTAATCTTTAGCTTCAAACAGTTGAGGGAGCCAGTTCTGAGAAATCTTTTTTTTTTTTTTTTTTTAATGAAAATGAAGTTGATTTTTGGCTTTTCCCATACTAAGCTTATGACTTACTTACCCCAAACCTAAATTAATACAACTTACCCAGCTGATCCATAGACTCTAAACTTGACTGTTATTTACCCCATTCTTCTTCCCTCTATCCTGTGTACTTTTGTATTTTTGCAAAATCCTTTTATGGCATTATGTTGAGTTTCAACACAAAATACATTCACTGTTAGTGTGTAACTTGCCAGCTTAACTCAACTAACAAACTGAGACACTGTACAGTAAGGATATCCTACATTTTCATCCTACGTTAAGACCAATAGCTACACTCCTAATGTGAGGAGGAACTGCTATCCCCTAGTTCAACTAATCCCCTAGTTCAACTGCTACAAAAGAAACTTAACAGTAAAAAGCTGTCATCCATTTCAAAACAAGTACGTTCCTATACTAAAAAGCATTGTTTTGAAGAAAAAATAAAACAGATTTGAGACTGAAAAGTTAGAACCTACATTACTTCCACTATAAAACCCATTCGGTATGTTAAAACAGTATGGAAAAATTTCAAATTGCTATGATTATACTTGCTCAATATATTTTTACAACAAATGTTAGTCATCATCTTAAAATGGTATACAACAGGAATTTAATGGACATATCGAAAACTTAATATCTGATCTATGTGATTACATCTAAATACTACTATATATTTTTAATTTGGTAATAGGATACAAATGGACTTCCCAGGTGGCATAGTAGTAAAGAATCCACCTGCCAATGCAGGAGGCACAAGAGATGGGTGCTCAATCCCTGGGTCAGGAAGATCCCCTGGAGAAGGAAATAGCAACCCGCTCCAGTACTCTTGCCTGGAGAATTCCATGGACAGAGGAGTCTCGTAGGCTACAGGCCATGGGGTCGCAGAGTCAGACATGACTACGTGACTGAGCACACAGCAAATACAGCAGAAAAGGATAAAAACTTAACAGAAAAAATGTATGAATAAGAGTTCTGAAAAAAATTCATTCACTTTTAGTGTTAATGCTTTTATTAAGATTACTAACATAGTGGTAACAGAGAAACAAAACTTTCATAACACCTGTAGCCCACTGCAATGCTCTATGCAGTGACGTTCCTTGTAAATTTATAAACAATTTGAAGGATTCCTCTTAGATTTCCATGTCCCCTTCAGGGCCAACAGAAGATACATATTTTTGCTATCACAAACGCTCTCTTAAAGAGAGACTTTTCATGTTGCTCTAAACTAAAGAGTATTCACTTAAGTTACAACTTCCCACGACTATCTTTCAATCATTTGCTAAGAGACCATTCATTCTAAAGGTGAAATATAATACATATGTCTCTGCAATGTATTTCTTTCTTACATTCTAACTATATTCATGCCGAGGAGAGAAACTTTGAACTCACCATTTGAAAAGATGTTAAGAAATAACATTTAACATTAAATGTTAGGGTTAGGGATGGTTTATATAAAACACATTGCAATTCAACGCAAAGTACAGTTTCATAAAGGCATACTTAATGTGCCACAGGAATGTATTTCCTTCTGTGATGAACAGATCTGTAGTCAAACCTGTTCTAAAACAGTGCTTTGTCTTCCCTAAGCAAACCAACTTGTTTATTCATGATTTTTTTTTGCAAATATGAATATTAGAAATGCATTTTAAATTTTTGAAGTTGATTTTTAAACCTCTTTTAATTTACTCCAGTAATTGAAAACCTAAATGGCAACTGAGTAATTATCACTGTTGTTATCTTTTTTGATACTGTTTTCCTAAAAGTATTTGTGATGGATAATTCCTAATTAACTACCAGATATTGTTCTAAATTACTTCACTAAAAGACTAGCCATTAATCTTCACAATCATTTGATAGCTAATCTATAGCTGTTTGCCATGTTTGGAAATCACTACTATAAGCTACTAGTTAAAGATACTCATGAGCTAATAACTATAATGTTTCTTTAGCCATTACTTTCAACTTAATAGACAAATTTACTAATTAGGAGATAAAAGATGCATGCAATATATCAAGAGATTAGCATTACTAACCTATGTATTAAAAAATTTTACCTATAAAATTTAGGTTGTTTTAAATGTTAAAAATGTTTAGGAATTAGCTTTCTTTTTGTAAGCAAATTCATCGTTTTTATTGGATGTTATTTTCCTTCGGAATAACAGCTGTATATGATATGCTAACTTCTAGTTCTTAAGTTACCAACCTTTCCACAGCTGATAAATGAGATATATTTTCCTTCAAAAATAGCTGAATCTTCCCATATGCGATATTAGCAAGCATAACTCAAAATGATCACAACCACACAACAGGAAATCTTTTATAAAGACTCTGATACAACAGCTTACAACAATAATGGCATAAGACATAATACTTAAAAGCAAATTACAAGTATTTATAAGCTTATACATATTTACTAATCTATTTTACACAAAGTACCCTGGATAAAAATCTAAACATTCTGGTCAAACCTAAGCACTTAAATGCTACCCTAATACAACCTGACTAGAGGGATATCAAGTATAAAGCCTAGCCCATTCTAAGAAAACCACCTGAAAGAATTAGTTACCAAAACAACATTATATGATCAATAACAAAGAGCAACAATCCCGTGAGGAAAACAAGTCACATATGTAATAAGCACTATATACTCATCATGTAATGTGCTCAAAAACTTTTTTAAAGTAGGTAGTATATTTTAACTGAGTCACAACACACTGTCCCAAAATACGGCACACTGGCATACTATCTTTTAAGATGAAGGAATTTGAGAAACAGTGTGTGTAAGAAAGATTCTGCCCTCTTCATCCTCCCCTGAAGCAGGTCATAAGGACTCTCGAATCACTCCCTTCTCCCTGAAGCTTCTTACGTGAGAGCTAGGTAAAACCCAAAGGAAAAAGCACATCCTCATCTCTTCAAAAGAGGGATGCTGAGAAGAATCTGAATGGACAGTCCCTGACGGTTTTCCCCCAGGGTACTGTCATTATACACTTTGTCCTCCCATGTTTATCCATGACTTCCACCCTTCGTCAAATCTAATATAAAAATGCTCAGACTTAATTGTTTCTTTGGGTCTTCACTTCCTCATGAAAACACCCACTTGATGTTAAATATATTAAATAAATTCATATGCTTTTCTCTCTAAAATCTGTTCATTTTCAGGTCCAGTCAGGAATCTTAAAGAGAGTCCAGGAAGAATTTCTCCTCCTCTACAATTCACATGATTCAAATATAAAAGAGTAGATAGCCTAGAAATCTCCCTCCCACCACTGGTCCTCACCTGCACTATTCCCCCAAAATCAGGCAATCAGTTATTAATTTCGCATGTATCTTTCCAGAATATTTTTGTGCATATAGACACAAATACAAATTCTCACTTGCCCACCTGTTTAACTCACTAATATCCACTACACACACTGTTTCACACTTTCTTTTGTCATTTAATATACCTTGGTGAACTCTCTCGTAATTTGCAGTCCCTTACAAGGAGTAGGTTGAGCATCTTTTCATAAACCTAAAGTACTTTTTACTCAGTTTCCCATGGGTTGTTTGATCATGTCTTTTGTCCATTTTCCTATTAGGCTGTCATTCCCTCTATATTTCTAGGAGAAGTTTATTTAAAAGGAATGCTATCTTTGCTCTGGTCCTAAATAGTTATCTCAATTTGTCGTCTGCCTTTTTGACTTTGCCTATGGTATTGTTTGTTCTTTGGTCACAAGGATTTTGCAAGATTTAATGTAGTTTTTAAAAAAAAAATAGTCTTTTTTTCTTGAATGGTTCTAGATTCTAAATTATATTGAGAAAATTCTTACACAAAAGGCCACAGAAGAATTATGTCTTTTCTTCTAGTACCTTTATGCTTCCTCCCGCCATCTGCATCACTGTCCATTTAATTGATCCTTGTGTTAAATTTCTTCATATTCCAACTTTTTTCCTCCATAGATGAATCCTCTATTGTCCCAACACTATTCATGGATAGTTTAAGTTTTCCCTGGTGATTTGAGACGTATCCTTTACAATATACGGAAGACTTATATGGAATTTTGTTTATTTCTGGACTTTCTCTTCTAATCCCCTGGTCAGCCTATCTCTTCATGTGTCAATACTGCATTTTTTAAATTACTGACATTTGGTAATGTAGTTTAGTACTCGGTAGACTTGGTTCCTTCTAGTTGCTCTTTACAGAATCTTCTTACATATTTTTACTTGGTTATTTCATCTTAATGTTCCTTAATAATTACCTTACCCTGTTTTTTCCCCTCCAAAAGAAAAATGATTAACTGGCATTTCCTTGGGATTTCATTAGCTTTATAAAATAACCTAATGAAATTTATATAAAATAAAGAAATTTCTTTAAACCTAAAGAAAAGCTATTATAACTTTATGATGTTGAATCTTCCTATCCCAGGAAATACATTTTTTTATTTGTTCATGGCTTCTATGTGCCCTCTGAGAATGCTTTAAAGACTTCAAGTAATTCAAAGTAAAATTTAGATACTACTGGCAGTATACAGAAAATACATTAACTGTGCCTAGAAACACTTGAAGGTACCAAGAAGGTGCTGACATTTAAGTTTGGCCCTCATTAATGATTACTCATTTGCAAGAAAGAAAAGAGCAAGATTAAGAGCAAGGGGAGACACCATGCAGAAGAAATTTAAGAAGATCTGTGTAAGACACGATGTATAAGAAAGATGGTGAAAGAAAATCCAAGATACTGAGTTATCTGGTAAAGCAACAAGATTAAAGCATTTCTAGGAGTGATGAGCAATAAAAATAGTAAGTAAGCAGAATCAAGCATAAGGAGGTATTGAACTACAAAGGCTTGTGAATCATGAGAAAGAAGGAAAATTTTATCACACACATAAGGGTAAGCTTTATTTATTCACTGTTTTAAAAGGCAACTATGTGATTACACAGACAAATTAAAGATTTTCAAATGGAATTGACTTGTAAATCTTACTATTCCATTCACAGAAAGCTTAAAATAAACCCACTACAAAAAACCAAAAGAATAAATAACAAAAAATTGAACATACCTATATAAAAAACCACCAAGGAAGCAGAAACAACAAATTTAAAAGCAGTACAACTGTATTTTTGTTTGTATTGACAAAGACTCTCTCCTTAACCAAACTTTATTAAGGTTCCTCTGAACTTCTGTCTCAACTAGGCCCTCTGTCCTTGCCAGACATTTGAGCAGTTCCTCATTTCCCACTGTTCCATGGATGATATCAAATCAGCCCGGCCTGCCTTCAGCAAGAGTCCTGTTAAAGTTTGGTTAACTAGAATCTGGCCATCCCAGATTGCTCCTCTTGTTAATTTTCCATTCATTGAAGACCTTCCCCGCTCCTACTCTGCTCCCTAGCTATAAAACCGAGACTTCTCCTTGTATTCAGAGTTGAGCTAAGCTCTATACTCAGGATTTTTCTCCCTATTACAAGAGTTCCTGAATAAAATCTAATTTTACTGCTTTAACTATTACTGACTCTGGTTCTTTTCAACTATATGTATGTGTGCATGTGTGTGTACATTTAATATTTTTAAAATTATTTCCACCAATTTTTCTGAACAGAGTTTTTGAGAAACCCATAATATGAAAAGCAAATTAATTCACTCAATTATTTCTTCTGAGAATTTTAATTGGTCTAATATTCAGATGTTACATAAAAGTTGCAACTTTTGGTCTAAAGTTCATCATCTTAAGTAAGCAAAATTAGTAAACATAAAAAGAAGCCTTATACTTTCATAAAATAACTTTTGAACAACACTTTCTTATTAACACCAAGTGAGGATGCAATTTAAAGAGAAATTTGCCAAACGATTAGTATCCTCTTAATCTCTATAAATATCATACTAACACATGGAAAACATTCTTAATTAATTTAACATCTAACATTCTTTAATTAATTTTAAAGAAATTTACTTAAAGAAATTTTCTTCCCCCCAACTTCCTTAAAGTATGAAAATTTTCATCTAATCAATAATTGTTCCCCATTCCACACCATGCCTGAAAATATACAAATAACAAATACTAAGTTAAGCTCATTGTAGTGGGCAATACCAGATATGGTTTAAAATACTTGCATAATAGTTGAAATACACAGGATGCTTCTTATTTACTGATTTAAGCATCTGGCAAATACTGAGACAATCTTCAAAGCAACCCTAAATAGACAGGTAGTATAACCCTCATTTTATATGCATGAAGACAGGAAGCACAGTGACATAAAATAGTATCACAATAACTTACTAACGGCTGATTTGTGTCAATATATGGCAGAAACCAACACAGTATCATAAAGCAATCATCCTCCAATTAAAAGTAAATTAAGTTAAATTTTAAAAAGTCATCTTCCTCCTTCTGGTATTTTAGGAATTCATCCTACAAAATAAGACATGCATATGTGTGTGTGTGTGTGTGTGTGTGTGTGTGTATAGGAACAGACCCATCACTCCTGAAAGACAAAGGAAAATTAAACCATGGTGCAATACATTGTAATACAACTCAACAGATTTTTAAAAATCACCTCCACCAGTTTTTCCAAATAATATCTGGAGAAGGCCAGAATATGACAAGTAAACCTGAATCATTTACTCAATCACTCCTTCCTAGCATTTCAAGTGGTCTGATAGTATTCAGATGTTATATCAGAGCTAAAGCTTTTGCTCTTAACTTTGCTTCTCAATAACACGATGCAATATACACACACCTGATAATATGCAGGCACTAAAATCCATGTAAGAAGTACATCACTAATTGAAATAATGCTGTAAAATATAAATATGATATTTTTACAAGAGAATAGTTATATGTATGTGTGTGTATTTATGTAAAGAACAGAAGACTAGAAAGTCTTGCACTTAAGCCATATGCAGGTGATGGGATAACAGGTAATTTCAGGATTTTGTGTTTATATTTTGTACTAGGTTGCACATTCCCAACAATGAGCACATATTAGTTTAAAATTGAAAAAACCTAAATACTGTTTAAAAAAACTTAAAGCCAACAAATACTTTAGCAATTAAATATAAAATGCAGTCAATCATGATATATGAAAATTTTGTAACTCTTGAAATCATAAAAGGATACGCAATTGTTTTTGTTTTTTTGGCAAGCCATGAGGCATGTGAGATCTTCATTTCCCGACCAGGGAACAAATCTGTGTCCCCTGCAGTGGAAGCATAAAGTCCTAACCACTGAACAACCTGGGAACGCCTTGTAATTCTTAATTTTATTATATAGCCACCATAAGCTCACACATACAAACATATGTATATTTATACATGCCAGTTCATATCTTGCAACTTTTAAAAATACTTTTAAGAAATGACTTAGAGAATTTTAACAAAACTGATTTCCATCTGCTTTTTACCCAACCTAAACTGTTATATATTCTTATATAAAACAACTGACATTGAGGTTTAAGCCATTTCATAATTCAGAATAAATTAGGCCTTAACCTAGATTTCAACTAAAGAGTAGAACCACGTTGGCATACCAAGTGCAAACAATATTTAATTACTCAAGATAATGTTCAATTTGAAGCATTAAAAAGAGGGAAGATAAATAATAAAAACCTAGAAAACACAAGAAAATAATAAAATTACAAAAGTTACAGGCACACACTTGAAGCCTGAGACCAAGGTAACCAACACACTCCGAAGACACCAGGAGAGCCTACTGCCGCTTGTAAGACACAGCCCAGCCGCTGGAGGGGAGGGCGCAGTGACAAACAGCTTCCCTGCTACAGACGTGGCAGGGCATCTATCAAACTGGACAATAAAATTGCAATTGAGTTTCTTTGGCTTTTTATAGCAGCTACATGTATCCTGATGTAACTGCAAAAGCTATACAAGTCTGCAACATTAGTTTTTTACACACCAGTTCTTTATGAAGAACCAAGTTATAAATTTGTGATAGTAGAGATTTTAAATGGCTGTAAAAAGGAGAAAATATGCATCACTTCAGTATTATATGCACAAAAATATTTATAAACCTTTACAACTAATATCTTCAAAAAAAATTTTTTACTCCAATACTTTCAGCAGAATTTTTATCAGCATGCTAACAAATTGTTCACCTACTTACTGAATCACTTCAGCTCTGTCCTAAACTTTATTAAATATTGATTTCAAGAGCTTAAGAGTATAAGGTTTCCATTTTACTTTAAAAATAGATATCAAGACTTACGATTCCAAACACATTAACATAGCTACATTCAAATAAATCACTTTACATCAGACTTACTAAAGAGAAAAGCTTTTTCATAAATGAAAAAAAATTCATACAAAGAAATAAAACTGAAAGACATTTATGAAACATTAAAGGTGAAAACCACAAGAAGCAACCTGTAACATTAAATTTTTCTTTTCCCCCTCAAAAAGTAAAGCTTTAGCACTTATCTTCTGAAGTATACTTCCACAGCAAAAAGGGACAGATGCAGTTTCACTCAGATAAAACTACTCTGAAATAACCAGGATTTATTCCATTTTATAACTGTAATTCAGAAACTAAAGGCCAAAACTGGTTCTTGACTCAAAGAAGGCAAAAAAGACCTTTCTATGAGGTCACTATTTTCTTTGCAAAGGTTTTAAGATCTATTTAAAGCCGTAAATCACTGAAGTAAAGAAAACTAGGAACTAATTAAGTATACATATGTAATACACACAGAAAACAAAGTCGGCTTTGGGTTTGTGTATAAATTTGAGTCTAAAAAACACTGAGTTCAGATAATATATAAGAAAAGTAGCTTATATTTCTTCTAACATTTTCTATGCCTTAACATATGCTCCCAGAAATAAAAAATATGTTTTCCTTTATGATAAAAAGAATGTACTAATGGGTCTTAACTGGGGTCTATATTTAATTTACATAGAATTCATCTGTCTTCATGATACTTTCTGAAGAGTATATTAGCATCTTACTTTAAACGAGAGAAGAGAATATTAAAATAAGTAAAACTAATTCCTTGTACAGTTTGAGGGGCCCTAGAAATTTAAAGTACATAAGAAGGCCTTATTTTAAAACATGGATTTCTAGAAACATCCCACAAGATTCAGATTAAGATTCTGAGGTGGGGTCCCAGAAACTATAGTAAGATGCACCTCCCAAGTTACTCTAACGAGACGACCCCTAAAACATACTGTGTTCGTAGGTACTTCTTTAAAGTCAGTGGCTATGGCTATTTCCTGGATCACTGATAAGAAAACTCTGAGGTGCTGAGTTACGTACAGGGTGGCATGATTCCACATGAGGATATAATCAATGGCTCAGCTTGCTTGGTGGTTCAGTTGGTATAGAATCTGCCTGCAATGCAGGAGACTTAGGTTCGATCCCTGGGTCGGGATGATCCCCTGGAGAAGGAAAGGCAACCCACTCCAGTATTCTTGCCTGGAGAATCCCATGGACAGAGGAGCCTGGCAGGCTATGGTCCATGGGGTCACAAAGAGTGGGACTCTGAGCAGCTAACACAGACAGTGATGGTGCAGTTCCTCCTTCTTCCTAAACAAATATCCAACACACAGCTGCCAAGCTCTCAGCACTATGCTCAGTTAGGGAAGATAGGAAGAATATAAAACCTTTCATCCCTGCTGATGAGGGCTTTCAGTTAACAGTCACTTTTAACCAGCAATATAACATGGGGGCTATTCCAGGACCAGACATGATTAAATGCCAGTCTACATTTCCTACGTGACTCATTACTGATCTTCCTCGTGCACGTTACACACTCGCAAGCAGAGCAAACAATTCCCATGCTTTTCCCTCAGGGAAATCACCTCTGTATTCCTGCTTATGCCAATTCCTCCACAAGTGGTTCTCATCACCCCAATCTCTACACACCCACACCTTATTTATTACCCTTCAAGGTTGTAGTCCAGATTCCCTGCTGGCTCAGATGGTAAAGAATCTGTCTGCAATGCAGAAGATCGAGGTTCGATCCCTGGTCAGGAAGATCCCCGGAGAAGGAAATGGCAGCCCACTCCAGTATCCCTGCCTGTAGAATTAAATGGACGAAGGAGGCGTCAGCCTACAGTGCACGGGCTGGACATGACTGAGGGGCTAAGCGCGGCACAAGGCTATAGTCCTGTGACATCTGAACTCCAGACCCTCAAAGGCCCCCTCGTGTCACTCTGAATACCTTCTGTGTGACACTGACCCCTTCCGGCCTTGGTTTCCAGCACGTGGATGACCTCCACAGTGGGAAGTAACTTCTGTCAGGAGAAGACCTGCTCTGGATTCATCTTTCTGTCTTTCACAGTAAACCTGAAGGTGCGGGGAAGACAAAGGGGAGCAGTGGGAAGGTAAAGGAAGGCCCAGACGCAGCGACTGGAAATGAGCGAGAGGGCCCAGGGAGGCTGACCTAGAGACAAAACAAACGTGACAGGGCCAGCGGAGGAGGCTGGGGGAGGCAGGCGGCGCGGGGGACAGAACATGCGGAGGAGCACTGGAGGGAAGAACGGAGAAGGAGAGGGACAGGGAAAAAGGAGACGGTGGCGAAAAGGAAAAAAGACACAAGCAAAGAGGGCGCCAGCAAGCTGAGCCGTGATGGAGGGCAACACAGACCGCACCAGGAGCCTGCTGTCCACGCCAACGCAGGGTGTGCAGGGTGATGAGATGGAGACTGGGGAAAGAGCGGAGGCGGGGGCACGAGGGAGTGAGAAAGGAGGGAAGGAAGAAGTAGGGGCAGGGAGGAGCGCGGAGAGGAGAAGAGAAGAACGAGAGGGAGGGGAAGCAGTGGGAGGACGAAGGGAAAGAGAGACTCAGATACAAAGAGAAAATTAAGTGCTGTGAAGTCACACACAGCAGCATGGCTGAGGAGTACAAAAAATTGTCATAATAGTGATTTCAGTTCATTTCAGTTCAGTTGCTCAGTCAGGACCGACTCTTTGCAACCCCATGGACGGCAGTACCCCAGGCCTCCCTGTCCATCACCAATTCCAGGAGCTTGCTCAAACTCATGTCCGAGTCAGTGACGCCATCCAAACATCTCATCCTCTGTGTCCCCTTCTCCTGCCTTCAATCTTTCCCAGCATCAGGGTCATTTTTAATAAGCCAGCCCTTCCCATCAGATGGCCAAACTATTGGAGCTTCAGCATCAATCATAGCAATGAATATACAAGACTGCTTCCCTTTAGGATTGACTGGTTTGACCCCTTTGCAGTCCAAGGGACCCTCAAGAGTCTTCAACACCACAGTTCAAAAGCATCAATTCTTTCATGCTCAGCTTTCTTGATGGTCCAACTCTCACATCCATACATGACTACAGGAAAAACCATAATCTTGACTAGATGGAACTTTGTTGACAAAGTAATGTCTCTGCTTTTTAATATGCTGTCTAGATTCGTCATATCTTTTCTCCCAACGAGCAAGCGTCTTTTAATTTCATGGCTGCAGTCACCATCTGCAGTGATTTTGGAACCCAAGAAAATAAAGTATGTCACTGTTTCCACTGTTACCCCATCAATTTGCATTGAAATGATAGGACCGGATGCCATGATCTTCGTTTACTGAATATTGAACTTTAAGCCAGTTTTTTTCACTCTCCTCTTTCACTTCCATCAAAAGGCTCTTTAGTTCCTCTTCACATTCTGCCATTAGGGTGGTATATCTGCATATCTGAGGTTACTGATACTTTTCCCTGCAATCTTGATTCCAGCATGTGCTTCATCCAGCCCGGTATTTTGCACTATGTACTCTGCATATTAAATTAAACAAGCAGGGTGACAATACACAGTTGTGATGTACTCCTTTCCCAATTTGGAACGATTCTGTTGTTCCAACTCTGGTTCTAACTGTTGCTTCTTGCCCTGCATACTGGTTTCTCAGTAGGCAGGTAAGGTGGTCTGGTATTCCCATCTCTTGAAGAATTTTCCACAGTTTGTTGTGATCCACACAGTCAAAGGCTTAAGTGTAGTCAATGTAGCAGATGTTTTTCTGGAACTCTCTTGCGTTTTTGATGATCAAACAGATGTTGGCAATTTGATCTCTGGTTCCTCTTTTCTAAACCCAGCTTGAACATCTGGAAGTTCTCAATTCATGTACTGCTGAAGTCTAGCTTGGAGAATTTTGAATATTACTTTGCTAGCGTGTGAGATGAGTGCCACTGTGCGGTAGTTTGAGTATTCCTTGGCATTGTCTTTCTTTGGGCTTGGAATGAAAACTGACCTTTTCCAGTTCTGTGGCCACTGGGGAGTTTTACAAATTTGCTGCCATATTGAGTGCAGCACTTTTACAACATCATCTTTTAGGATTTGAAAGAGCTCAGCTGGAATTCCATTACCTCCACTAGCTTTATTCATAGTGATGCTCCCTAAGGCTCACTTGACTTCGCACTCCAGGATGTCTGGCTCTAGGTTATTGATCACACCATCGTGGTTATCTGGCTCATGAAGATCTTTTTTGTACAGTTCTTCTGTGTATTCTTGTCAGTTCTTCTTAATATCTTCTGCTTCTGTTAGGTCCATATCATTTCTGTCCTTTATTGTGCCCATCTTTGCATGAAATGTTTCCTTGGTATCTCTATTTTTTTTTAACTAGCTTTAAATCCTTAAACATATAAACGATTTGGTTAAGTACAATGGAGCACAAAGTTCATGCCACGAGTAAACAGAAATGGAGACCTCAGAAAGCTTGATATATTTTAAACTGAGTAGAACCAGTACAGTCAGAGTAGATATTTTTCTCAAGTCAACAGTGTAAGATGAGGTAGGAAATGCTTTTTTCAAGGGAAATAGTGAAAAAGTAGGTAGAAATCATTTGCTTTTCTAAGAAGATTAGGACTGTGCTGATGGAAGGGAATAACATTATGTTTAAACAAGTTATTTTGAGACAATAAACCTACAGGAAAGTAACAAAACACCTCAGGCCACTGACCATTAGAACTATCCATAGGAGAAGTAACTCAGACATGTATAAATTACAACAAGCCATTAAGAAAGAGAAAACTTTCAAAGCAGGCAAAAGACAAAAGCATGCAAAAATAAGAAATCTAACAGCATCAAAAGTTAGAGGACAGAACATTACTTATGACAGCATCAAAAGTTAGAAGATAGAGCAACTCTATTCCTACTAATATGTCCTAGAGCAGAGCTTTCTTCACATTAAAGATATTTCATTTGGTGGATCATGGAATCACTTTATTGAGGTATCATCAGCATTTTTGCCGGGGCGGGGGAGGGGTTCCACCGCACAGATTTCAGGATCTTAGTTCTCCGACCAGGGATTGAACAGGGATTTCATGACCAGCAGCAACTCCAGGACAACTAAGGAATTCCCATCATCAAAAATAACTCCATACCAACATTTAGTAAGAGTGAACACTATCTCATAGAATCAAGCTCTATTTCAGGTGTGTGGGGGGAGAGGTGGACATGTGTGCACATGTATGTACACACACATAACTCATCACAATAAATTTCTTACTGGGAACAACAGCTACATGAAGTTTGAAAATGACACCTCTATTAAAGCCTTTGCCTTTGGGCACCCGACTATTCACAGCAGTGAAAATGAACGAAAGAAGCTAAACATAAGAATAAAAAGATTTTTCTGTATGTTCCAATCAAACTTTATTTACAGAAGCATGCCAGATTTGTCCAAGGATTGCCCATCCCTGGCTTCAATCAACTCTCTCCCACACTAACGACTTTGATTAATTCTTTTTTAAAATTTATTTATTTATTAAGAATAAAAAAGATTCTTAGAAATAAAAGGCTTGATGAGAAAAATAACAGAAGAGTTCACACAGTACAATGTCACGTTCATAAAATATAAAAATAGGCAATATAAGAGGTTATATTATTTACAAATACATATTTTTTAACTTTTCAAGAAGGAAATGAGGATGAGTGGGGGTTGGAAAGGTTGAACCATGAAGCATGTTTTTAAGTCAGGTAGTCACAATTCTTCCTTCACTTCATAGCATATATGCCTCACAAATGATTTTGGATGTAACTAACTCATTTGAAAAGAAAATTTTTAAAAATGTGTATTTATATCAAATATGAAGTATTAGGGCCTTACTAATAAGCTAGCACTAAGAGTCAGAACAAAGGATTAGCAGGAGGAATGACAGGGCTATAACAAAGGAAAACTGTCATTTAAATTCATTTGCTGTGACTTCACTCATTAACTCCTAAAGTCAGATAAACACATTAATTACCATTTTTACCATTTCTAGATTAACACTGATCGTTAAGAAAAGTTTAGAAACTTCCCTGAGTTTACAAACTATAAATTACTATAAATCAGAATTCAAACCCAGGACCAGCCTAACTCCAAAGTCCATGCTATCTTCATTACTTACACAAATAGACTGGCAACTGGATATAAATATTTAACTATAAACACTCAAAACTAAGGTGAGATATCTTCTATTCCACCCCTTTTGTTTTGTGGATAGAAAATAATTAAGAGACTAGGCTACTGACCCTAAACAGTCAATGATTTTGGCACTTCTCAAGCATTTTGGTCTCAGGATCCAAAGTACTTATTTATATGGGGCATGTCTTCAGTTGTGTCCAACTCTTTGTGACCCCATGGACTAAACAGTCCATGGAACTCTCCAGGCCAGAAAGCTGGAGTGGGTAGCCTTTCCCTTCTCCAGGGGAACTTTCCAACCCAGGGATCAAACCCAGATCTCCCGCATTGCAGGCGGATTCTTAACCAGCTGAGCCATGAAGGAAGCCCCTATTATTAGTTACCACATTAGAAATTAAAGCTAAGAAATTTTACAAATATTAATTTTTTTGAAAATAGCAATAAACCCAAGATCTATTAATATAAATGGCATTTTTCAAAGCAATAATAAAAATGAGAAGAGTGCTATTATTTCACAAATTTCATTTGCTATTATTTTTTTGCAAACCTCTTTCAATTCTGGCATAATAGAAGATACCTACACTCTTACATCTGCTTTTGTATTCAGTCTGTTGCATTATATTGTTTAGACTGCAGTACATGAAGAAAAATCTATCTTCTAACTAGATATGTAGCTGGAAAAGGTGCACCCCTCCACTCTCTGAAGTGGTCTGCTGGGGTCCCGAGGTCTTCAGATAGTACTTCAAGAATTACTGCTCTAAAGATTATATTCCTTCAGCCATTCTTCCTAAGGACATGATAAACTAAAGTGTATGCAAAAGTGCTGAATTAACAGGGAATAGGCATAAAATTATTAAAATCTAATTCACAGCACACTTTCCTAAACGAGAACTCTCCCAGATATATTTGAAATCCAGATAAATTTGAATTATGTGAGATCTAAACTTAACCCTATTTTTCTCATGAAGTAGTAAAGGAAAAAATACTACTAGGAGAAAATTAGACCAGACTGCAATAGCTCACTACAGCAGACATCAGAATAGCTGGGTACCAGCACAAATTAAAATAATTCAGAGAAGAGGTGGCAAAGTGTTTCTGTAAAGTGCCAAATAGTAAATATTTTAGGCATAGGGGCAAAAAAGTTTCTGTCACAATACTCAATACTTGTAGCATGGAAGCAGTCATACAAAATGCATAAATAAATGCAAGTGGCTGTGTTTCAATAAAAATTTATTGACAGAAACAAGTCAGGCCAGATTTGGCCCTTAGGCCACAATTCTTTGAAGACTGCCTTTCACTAAACTGATTAGCTTAAAAATGCAGAGACTAAAAGAAAGCCATTTTTTAAAATCACATCTTTGCCTCATTTAGCACTGGATTATTCTCAAGATTGTGGTGTAATCTAAGATACCTTTGTAAATCCTTACAATAGCAACACATCTTTCTCTCACTGAAGAGGGAGGAAGCAGAATTAATAATAACGTCTAAGTACTTCAAATAGCTGAAGTTATCCAAACACTCAAGAACATATATTTAAGAAATGACAACATATTCCAATGTGGTTTGGACGCCAAGTCGTGGCCAACTCTTTGAGACCCCGTGGACTGTAGCCCGCCAGGCTCCTCTGTCCATGGGATTCTCCAGGCAAGAATACTGGAGTGGGTTGCCGTTTCCTTCTCCAGGGGATCTTCCCGACCTAGGGATTGAACCCGGGTCTCCTGTTTTGCAGGCAGATTCTTCACCGACTGAGCTATGAGAGAAGCCCATATTCCAATAGACACGGAAACTATTCCAGAGCAATAACTATGATAGTCAGTAAAATAAAACATTTAGAGATACACCAGGGACTTCCCTGGTGGTCCAGTCGTGAAGAATCTGCCTTGCAGTGCAGGGGTGCAGGTTCAATTCCTGATCAGGGAACTAAGACCCCATAGGCCGCAGAGCAACTAAGCCCACACACCACAACTAGAGTCCATGCCCCGCACGGGGAGACCTGACACGACGGGGTGGAGACTCTGCATGCGGCACCTGAGGCCTGATGCAGCCAGATACAGATGAATGATTATTTACTAAAAATGAAGATACACTAAATTTATCACTTCTGTTCTTTATCCTTCTAGTCAATTTATAATTAATATTAATATTTGCTAATTATATTATTTCTGGGTCTATGTGCAGTTCCTAAGTAAGATATATAAAGAATAAAAGCTAATAAATGTAACAGAATTTTCATTTGAATATTTAACTGAATGTTATTTGAAATGTAAAATTTCCTCAGAAGACCCAAACATAAAACTCCAAACATAACAAGAAAAGCAACAAATTGACAGAAGACACTCATAAATAATATAGGTAACAAAGGATTAAGACCAAGAATATATGAAGAACTCCCACAAAAGAAAAAAAGTGCAGATTAAAATTAGGGAAACACAGCATTTAAAATTCATCATATTTGGAATTTTTTAAGCTCCAGCCATAACAAGTAATGAGGTGATATGAAGACGTGAGTATTTATACATCACTGGCAAGAATATAAACTGATACACTACTTTGGAAAAGGCATTGTGTATCTTGTAATGCTTCACATCTGCACCTTAACAAATTATCGATTCCAATTCTAGAAAGGAACTTTCACATGTATACAAAATACATCAAAAATTCTCATCAAAATGATAAACAGATGAAATTATACCGTGGAATACGTACAACTGAGAAAAAGGACACAACCACCTTGGTCAACATGCATGAACCTCAAAGAGTGATAAGTAAAAACAGAAAGTTACCGAAAAATGCATTTCATACAACACCGTTATCTATAGTAAGTATACATACGAAAAATGAAATTCTCCAGTGTGGTAAACATGTGTGTAATTAAAAATACACATAAGACACAGAAATAATGAAAGCACCAAATTCAGGTGAGTGGGAGAGAAGAGAGGGGCTGAAAATAGGTAGACAAAGCAATTGGGATGGAGAACCCACTCTCATAAACATGGCAGGTACATTATTCCTTCTAACTTTTTATATATCTAGGACATTTCATTGATATTTTTAAACAAAAGCTATATATAAGTAAGTAACACTGGATTAAGGTGTTTTTATTTAAAATAAAGACTAGTAGATTTTCAAACAAATTTTTTAACAGACTATAAAAGATGAGCAAAAGCAAAATTAGCCAGAGCTTTTTGTTTACTTAACCACCTTATATTACTAAAACACATCTCATCTTTGAATATTGTACGCCACCTTGTGTTCAAAAAGGTTTAAAGTACTGTAAAATTCAGAAAACCGTATCTTGAAAATGGCTAATTGAAAATACAAATTTCTATGTGTGTTACAAGGTTTCACTTTTTTAAGCACACATAACAATGACATTAAAAAAAAAAATGTTCTGATTCTGAGGAACTTAGAAATATTTTATCTTTCTTCCTAATTAGCCCTTGTTTCAGTTGTTCACTATGCTTCCAAAGTGTAATCTGCCTTCTTCCCTTCTTTTTAAGTATATAAAATTTTGTTAGAGAATCAAAATTACAGACATTTAAACTGCTAAAATATACTGTCATTTAAAAAGACTTACCTTTGAATGTGTGATTGATAAAGTGTCTACCCACACACGCCAGCCACCCCATTCATATTTGATTGCATGGTAAAGTAGGATTCGGAATATGGCATAAACCATTTCTGTTATCTTTTGTTCATCTGAATTCTTAGGATTAAAATAGCAGAGAGAAAGCATCCACTCTTGCCACACAGAACACTGTAGCAAACTCCTGAAAATATTGAGGATGCTGAATTACTTAAAAAGTAAATCAACTTCAAAGAATTCTAAAAACGTAGAAGTTTAAAACAACATGAACAAAACAACCAGCTTTATTATGTATACAAAACAATTAAAAACAATGAGGTATTGAAAGTTGAAATAAATGTATGGTATATTACTTGTACTACTTTAATATAAAGCATATAGAAAGTTCATTTCATAGTATTTAAAGCAAATTGTCCTAGAAAATACAGGCTTATTCAAAGCTAGACTTGAACACTGCAAATAAAAGGTAACTGATCCTGCTTACCTTCTATTTTCTCTACTGTTATTAAAAAGTTTAATCATGTCAGAAAGAAATGCTCTGCGAACTTCCATGCTCTCTGGGCACTGGACAGAATTTCGAAGTAGGGTTGCAATTACTTTTAATATCTCTGTAAGACAATTCATAAATTAGTAAAAACCACAACATTACAAAACATTCATGATGCAAGATCATGACTATATTCAATTTCTTTTACTTCCCTGACATAAATGTCTACCTAAAATACCCTCTTCTCTGTTATAAAAAAATTATCTGCAAACAAGACTGTCAAAACATTCACTAGAAATCATATATAAACAAGAAAGTAATTTTTTATTTGCATCATTAGACAGAATACCTAAATTTAAAAACTTTGTAGTAAATCAAATTAAATTCTAAATGAATTCAATGACTGCTGACACCTCTCCATAATCTCTGCCAGATAATAAAGTTGATCTTAAAATATATATATTTAAAATTTTTTGAATACTCAAAACATATATATAAAATCAAAATATCAGAAAAAAGAATTCTTAGCTTCTTCAACAATATATGTAATATGCCCTACTTTTTCCCTTATCATTGTGCATTTTATAAGCTATCAAGATTTTCTTCCTTAATTTTAAAAGTAAAATTAGATACAAAAATATGAAAAGTAAATTAAAACCTATTAAACACCCCCAATAAATAAGTGTTCCTGTAATACTCTTAAATACTGACTAAATTTATACTATAAATTTTAAGAAAAGAAATCCTGCATTTGGCCAAGATTTTTGGTGCTTCTAAAGCAGCAAGTTCAAAATATCAAATAAAAGATATTTTATCATAAACTTAATGACATTTTAGGAACAATTTCTGAAATCTTCTAATGACAAATTCAAATTCTCTCTACCAAAACAATGATTACCATGATGATAATATCCACTAACTTTGAGGATATACTATTGTGAGATACTTTTTTAGAAAATACAGATATTAATACATATAATCCTCACAAAATGATAACTAGATACTATTATCACCCAGATTGTAGAGATACTATTAATTACCCATTTGGGTAAATTAATGTACCCAAAAATCACTTACCTGTTAAGACTGAAAAGCTAGACGTCCCATTTTTTAAATACCACAGTGTACAGCTTATATTTTCTGCTACTATATGACACAGACAATATATTTTAAAATTCTGACTTCAATAAGTCATCCTTCCCATAACTACATAAAATATATCTGATACTATATATATCATCAAGGCTGGATGAAGCACAAGCTAGAGTCAAGACTGCCAAGAGAAATACCAGTAACCTCAGATACACAGAAGACACCACCACCATGGCAAAGAGGACCCCCCGGTGAAGGTGGAAGAGGTGAGCGAAAAAGCTGGCTTAAAACTAAGCGTTCAAAAACGAAGGCTATGGCATCCAATTCCATCACTTCAAAGCAAACAAATAAGGAAAAAATAGAAACAATGACAGACTTTATTTTCTTGGGCTCCAAAATCACTGTGGATGGTGACTGCAGCCATGAAATTAAAAGACGCTTGCTCCTTGGAAGAAAAGCTATGACCAACCTTGACAGCATATTAAAAAAGCAAAGACAGCACTTTGCCAACAAATGTCCGTATAGTCAAAGCTTTGGTTTTTCCAGTAGTCATGTATAGATATGAGAGCTAGACCACAAAGAAGGCTGAGTGCTAAAGAACTGATGCTTTCAAACTTTGGTGCTGGAGAGTCCCCTGGTCAGCAAGAAGATCAGATCAGTACAACATGAAAGAAATCAAGCCTGAAAATTCACTGGCAGGACTGATGCTGAAGCTGAAACTCCAACACTTTGGCTACCTGATGTGAAGGGTCGACTCATTAGAAAAGATTGTCATGCTGGCGAAGACTGAAAGCACGAGGAGAAGGGGACAACAGAGGATGAGATGGTTGGATGGCATCACCGACTCAACAGACATGAGTTTGAGCAAACTCCAGCAGATAGTGAAGGATAGGGAAGGTGGCATGGTGCAGTCCATGGGGGTGCAAAGAGTTGGACATGACTGAGAGACTGAACAACAATATAATTGAGGTATTTTTTCCTTTTTTACTTTATAAACTAATGATATCACAATTCCTTGAAAGTGAAGAAAAATTAAACACACACATGACATGTGTTTTTAAAATTAGTACTGAAATAGTATCACAAACATGAACACAACTCACCACACAAAAAGTAATTACATTTATAAATTCCACAAAACAGTTGTTTTAATATCAATAATCTTAAAAAGATGAGAAATGTACACATTTTATAAGTCCTTAAGAATTCTAAATATCAAAAGAAAAGGTTATTAACCAAGACTAAGTTCTTAAACAATTAAGAAGACAGATGTTTTTCAATTCCACACTTCATATTCTAAACTTGACAGGAATTTAAAATGAAAGCCACCTTCATGGTCCATGTAACTTAGCCTGACATCACCTAAATAGTACAATCAAAACTTTACCAAAAATCTGAACATAGATTTTATGCATATAATTCTTGAAAATCTCTATATAAACATTTCCCCATGACTTAAGGTCAATTTGAAATTATAGTCAACATCAAACACAAACAAAACTACTATTATATTAATTCCTATAATGAAATGTTATCTAAACAATGTGTTTTCAACAATATCAACTTTAGGTTCTTCAGTGCCTTTCCTTTTGGTAACAAAATGTACTTATAAAAAATAAGTTAAAAGGAAGGCAATGGGAGAAATGGGTGAAGGTGCTCAAAAACCAGAAGTTTCCAGTTATAAGGTGAATAAGTTCTGTGAATATAATCTTTAACCTGGAGACAACAGATAACAATACTGCATTATGCATTTGAAAGTTGCTAAGGGTATTCACTACGTATAACACAAAAAATTAAAACTATGTAAAGCCATGAGTGTGCTTACTAACATTACTGTGGTAATCATTTCACAACGTATATCAACATATTACACAGTACACCTTGAAATTACACAACGTTGTATGTCAATTATTTAACAATAAAGCTTGAAAAACAAAAAACAAATATCAAAAACAAAGTATATTAAATACATACGAGGATTCTGTATCTTTACTGAAGAATCAGGATCTGGATGCTGTTTATGTATCACTTGAGTGTGAATCTGTTCTATGAGAATCTACAGAAATGAAGCACCAGATTGGATTAGCATAATCACTATATCACTATCACTATTAATGAACTTTAAGTACAACACTAATCAACATTATAACCTATTTTAAATTAATTATAAAATGAGACATCAAATAGTCAATACAATGGAGAAAATACTTAAACAGAGATGTCCACACTGTTAAATAACTCACAGACTAACATATTTATTAAGATATAGTACAGCTTCTTTAAATAACTAGTTTCAAAATCACACATCAAATCTAAATGCTTTTATTTCATCTAAACATTAGTCAACTCAATTATACAGGTATTTTTAGATAAAAATTAGTTAAGATTAAATGCTCATGCATTCCTACCTCAAAAAGGACATTATATGTGGTCATTGTGATTAAATTTGTCTGAAGCATGAGTCTTTCAGCTAGCAATGAAAACAACCCATGTCCAAGCATGACTTCAGCTTTTCTTCTGCAATTACACAGGAAAAAAAAAAACCAAACGCAACATTTTACTATTTAGTTGATGAAGGAGACACAAAAATGTTTTTCACAATAGTAACAAATTCCAACTCAATAATGCCCCCAATTTCCGTCAACCTAGAACTTACAAGGCCACAAAATCTTTAAGTACAGAAATACAAACTACGATATGGAAACAATTAAAGCTTAAGAAAAATGGGACTGGTTCTTCCACAGCAGAGCAAAAATCATCACCAAAATCTTCATAGTTTGGTTCAGCCCCTCAGTTATGTCCGACTCTTTGCGACCCCATGGACTTCAGCATGCCAGGCTTCCGTGTCTGTCACCAACACCCAGAGCTTGCTCAGACTCATGTCCACTGAGTCTGTGATGCCATCCAACTATCTCATCCTCTGTGGGCCCCTTCTTCTCCTGACTTCAATCTTTCCTAACATCAGAGTCTTTTCCAATGAGTTAGTTCTTCACATCAGGTGGCTAAAGTATTGGAGTTTCAGCTTCAGCATCAGTCCTTTCAATGAACACCCAGGACTGATCTCCTTTAGGATGGACTGGTTTGATCTCCTTGCAGTCCAAGTGACTCTCAAGAGTCTTCTCCAACACCACAGTTCAAAAGCATCAAGTCTTCAGCACTCATTTTCCTTTATGGTCCAACTCTCATATCCATACATGACTACTGGAAAAACCATAGCTCTGACTAGTCAGACCTTTGTCAGCTTTTTAATATGCTATCTAGGTTGTCATAGCTTTTCTTCCAAGGAGCAAGTGTCTTTTAATTTCATGGCTGCAGTCACCATCTGCAGTGATTTTGGAGCCAAAGAAAATAAAGTCTCTCACTGTTTCCATTGTATCCCCATCTATTTGCCATGAAGTGATGGGACCGGATGCCATGATCTTCGTTTTTTGAACACTGAACATTACTTTGCCAACAAAGATCTATCTAGTCAAAGCTATGGTTTTTCCAGTAGTCATGTATGGATGTGAGAGTTGGACTATAAAGCCAAGCTGAGCGCCGAAGAATTGATGCTGTTGAACTCTGGTGTTGGAGAAGACTCTTGAGAGTCCATTGCACTGCAAGGAGATCCAATCAGTCCATCCTAAAGGAAATCAGTCCTAAACATTCATTGGAAGGACTCATGCTGAAGCTGAAGCTCCAATACTTTAGTCACCTGATGTGAAGAACTGAGTCATTAGAAAAGACCCTGATGCTGGGAAAGATTGAAAACAGGAGAAGAAGGGGACGACAGATGATGAGATGGTTAGATGGCATCTTGACTCGATGGACATGAGTTTGAGTAAACTCCGGGAGTTGGCGATGGACTCGGAGGCCTGGCATGCTTCACTCCATGGGGCTGCCAAGAGTTGGACACGACTGAGAGACTTAACTGAACTGAACTGAACCATGGATTAAAATCTAAAGCAAAATCTTCACAGCAATTTTTTACTAACTAGCAGCACCATGAATAATAATCTAAAGCCAAATAAGTAAAGTAGAAAATCAATGTGGAAGAAAAGGTAGAAGACCTTCAAGAGAATTTTAAAATAAACACTGTGACGATAAACATACTAAAATTAAACTTTCAAGCAAAAACTAAGAAACTGAAGGATTACAAACTTAATTCTACCCCTGCGTTTGTCAAATGTTTTCTGCAAATGGCTGGATAGTATATTTTTCCAGTTTTGTGTACCATGCTCTTTGTAGCAATATCTCAACACTGCTGTTGTATAAACAGCCATAGATAATAAGCAAATAAATGACGTGGCTGTGTTCCAATGTAAACTTATTTACAGTCAGTCAGCTGGATTCAACACAGACTACAAATTTACCAATATTTTTCTACCACCAAAACTGTTAATTTTTATAATAAACCAATTCTGGTATAAGGAACAATAGGTAGGACATGAACATCTGCACTCAGTTAAGAAAAGAAGCATGGAGGTTTCAGTTTTTAGTTATACATATAATAGAATACAGTATGTGACAAATATCCCAGTTAATTCTGTTAGCTACATACTACAGATAAAGCAAATGATGATCAAGCCACCTGAAAAGAAGTCCGTACCTAGATTTATTTAGAATTCAACTTATACAAATGTATTCTCATAGTGAACAAAATGAAGAAAAATTAAAATATAAACAGAAACAATATACTCCTGTTTCCTACTTTATTTTTAATATGTAGAAAGAGGACTAAACTTATATAGAATTTCATGAATAAAAATAAATAAAAAACAGACTAGAGGAACCACAATGTAAATACTATCCCAAAGACTTATAACATTGATATGTAATATGCAACAGTTCATTTGAGATTTCATGCATACTCACTTTGGGGCCAGGTGTTTTAAAAAATAGCCCATTGCCTTGAGAGCTT
Source organism: Odocoileus virginianus (assembly GCF_023699985.2). NCBI lineage: Eukaryota > Metazoa > Chordata > Mammalia > Artiodactyla > Cervidae > Odocoileus > Odocoileus virginianus. Next base: position 6,652,420 of record NC_069685.1, on the reverse strand, counting down.
GTACTCTGATTCCTTCACTTGTTGATGCCAGAAGTTTATAGACAACACTGAATAAATTAAAATTAAAAACAAATTACTACGAGTATGTTTTCAAAGTAAGTATCTTATATATGTATATTTTTTTCATATAGTCACATAATTATAAACCTTAGTCACACAATTATAAACCTATCTTCAAGTAAGATATGAGTGAATTTAATATACATTTCTAACATTTAGAAATTTGCTTATCAACTCTATGTTCTCTTCAAGAAACCCACTTTAAATATAAATATATATATATAGATAACAAGTAAATGAATGGACAAAAATATACCGTCTTAATAACTAATCAAAAATAAGAGTAACTACATTAATTTCAGACAGTTTTCAAAGTATGGAAAGTTATCAGTGATAAAGAAGGACATTATATCATGATAAACAGGTCAATCCTCCAATATGATACAACAGTCCTTAACCTGCATGTACCTAGCTACAGAGCCTAAAACTATGTAAAGCAAAAGCTTACAGAAATGCAAGGAGGAACAATGAATCCATTATCATAGTGGGAGATTTCAAAATCCCTTTCTCAGAAAAAGATAGATCCATCAGGCAGGAAATCAGTAAGGACACAGTTAATCTCAAAAATACCATCAAACAACTGGATATCACTGAATATCTATGTACCACTTCCAAGGCTACCCAGATGACACGGTGGTGAAGAACCCGACTGCCAGTTCAGGAGACGAGAGAGGCGTGGGTTAGATCCCTGTGACAGGAAGATCAGCTGGAGTAGGAAATGGCAACCCACTACAATATTGTTGCCTGGAAAATTTCATGGGGGGTCCTGGCAGACTATAGTTCATGGGGTTGCAAAGAGTTGGACACAATTGAGCACACACACATACATGACTTCCTTGCACAATAGTAGAAAAACACATTTTTCTTAAGTTCACACAGAACATTCACCAAGTAGACCACATCCAGGACCGTTAAAAACACATAAACAACAAATATAAAGACTGGAGATTATATAACACCAGCTCCAAAACCACATGAAATTAAACTAGAAACCAATAATAGATAGCTGCAAAACACAAAAATACTTGAAGGTTTAACAACATACTTCTAAATAACAGGTGGGTTAAAGAAGAAATTTCAAAAAATTAAATACATTTTCAACTAAATGAAAATGAAAGCACAACTTATAAAAATCGGTGGGATGCTGCAAAAGCAGCACTTACAGGAAGATTTACAGCACTGAGTACATATATTCTAACAGAAAAAAAGGAAGATCTAAAATCAGTAACCTAAGCTTTCACTCTAGGGCTTCAGGATGAGAAAATTCAGTTGAAAGTAAGAAGAAGAAAAACAATAAGCACTGGAGTAGAAATCAATAAAAAATGGAAAAAAATCAATAAAAATAAAAGTTGATTCTTCAAAAAGATCAATAAAATCAATAAGCTTCCTTGGAGGCTAAGAAAAAAGAGAAAGGACATAATTTACTAATGTCAGATATAAAAAGAGGAATATAACTACAGAAGCCATGCCTCTATAAAAGAGTAATATGAACTCTACGCCCACAATTTCTATAACCTACATGCAATGAGCCAATGCCTTGAAAGACACAATCTGCCAAAACATACTCAAGAAAAAATAAAAGATATGAATAGGCTTATATTTACTAAAGATATTGAATAACCACCAAAATAGAAAGTACTAAACCCAGAGGAATTCACTGGTAAAATCTACTAAACATTTGGGGAAGAAATTATACCAATTCTCTACTGGCTCCATCATAGCAGAGAAGCAGAAGGAATACTCCTAACACTCTCATTCTGTAGGCCACCATGACCCTGTACCAAAATCAGAAGAAAAGCTACAACTACCAATATCTTATGTTAGACCAATATCTTACATAATAGAGATAAAAAATCCTCAACAAAATATCAGCAAATCAAATCCAGAAAAGTAAGTATATACAATGACCAACTGAGATTTATTCTGGGTATACAGGATAGTCACATTTGAAAATCAGTTAAGGTAATCATCATCATATAAACACATAAGAAAAGTTATCAGTTATATCATTAGATTAAAAAAAAAATCTGACAAATCCAACAGCCATTCATGTTAAAAACTCTAAATAAACTAAGGATAGAGGGTTAACTTTCTCAACTTGATAAAGACTATCTACAAAAAACCTACATCAAACATCACACTCAGTGGGAAAAAAATTCAAAACTTTACTACTTAGATCAAGCAAAAGGCACAACTGTCCCCTCTCACCATTCCTTTACATCATACCAAATTTTCTTCCTAAAGCAGTAAAGCAAGAAAAGTAAATATAGTATACAGGCTGCGAAGGAACACATAACACTATATGTGTTTGCAGATGACATGATCACCTACAAAGAACATCTAGGACTGACTGACAAAATAAATCATGGAAATAGTAAGTGATTATAGCAACGTTGCAATATACAAAATTGATATCCAAAGTCAATTGCTTTCCTATATACCAACAATAAACAAGCCAAAGGACATAATAGATACTTCATTCAGGAAGATACACTGATGGTAAATAAGAATATAAAAAGATGCTCCACATCATAGGTCATCAAGGAAATGCACATGAAAACAAAAATAAAACACCTATTAGAATTGCCAAACACCACCAAATGCTGGTGAGGGTGAGAAGCAACACAAATTATCACCCTCAGAAGAAATTGAAAGTACAGCCACTCTGGAAGACAGTTTGGCAGTCTCCCACAAAACTAAACATACTTTTACCATACGATCCAGCAACTGCACTCTTTGGTACTTATCCAAAGGAAGTGAAAACATATTTCCAGGGAAAACTGACATATGCATGTTTATACCAGCTTTACATGTAACTGCAAAAACTTGCAAGCAACCAAGATGTCCTTGATCAATGCATAAATAAACTGTAGACATCCAACCAATGAAATATTATTCAGGCCTACAAAAAATGAGCTATCAAGCTATGAAAAGCCTTTTGATTGAAAGCCTCAAATTGAAAAAAATACACAGTAAATGATGCTAACTATATGGCATTCTAGAAAAGGCAGAACAAGGGAGACAATAAAAAGATTAGCGGTTGTGGGTTGCGGGGGCGGGGGGGGTGCTGAGAGAAGGATGAACAGGCAAAGCACAGATGATTTTTACAACAGTGAAATATTCTGAATGCCAGTGTAATGATGAACATATACATTCAACTAACCAAGATGGAGCAAGGACAACAGAGCTTCTGTCTTATGTATCAGAACTATTAACAACAGACAAAACAGAAAAAGTAATTTTCTAAGTACTCCGAAGACCACACAAAAGCAGGTGCATTGGTGTGGAGAAGTTAATACTTAGGCATTACACATTCTGTAGGTAAGAGTCTGAATTTTCACTTTTCTCTTATAAATCTGACCCATGGTCTATATCTCAGAGTTACTTTCTGTCAGAAGTTCAGGTAGCTAATATATTGTGAGAAAAACGATCCTTCAGGTTACAGGAATTAAGAAAATGGGTTCTGACGTACTAGAGGCCTGGAGAAGGAAATGGAAAACCACTCCAGTATTCTTGCCTGGAGACTCCCCTAGGACAGAGGAGCCCAGTGGGCCACAGTCTAATTCAGTTCAGTTGCTCACTCGTGCGTGACTCCGCAACCCCATGGACTGCAGCAGGCCAGGCTTCCCTGTCCATCACCATCTCCAGGAGCTTGCTCAAACTCATGTCCATCAAATCGTTGAAGCCATCCAACCATCTCATCCTCTGTCGTCCCCTTCTCCTCCCTCCTTCAATCTTTCCCAGCATCAGGGTCTTTTCCAATGAGTCAGTTTTTCACATCGGGTGGCCAAAGGAATGGAGTTTCAGCTTCAGCATCAGTCCTTTCAATGAATATTCAAGACTGAAATTCTCCAAGGATTGACTGGCTTGATCTCCTTGCTGTCCAAGGGACTCTCAAGAGTCTTCTCCAACGTCACAGTTCAAAAGCATCAGTTCTCTGGCTCTCAGCCTTCTTTATGGTCCAGCTCTCACATCCATACATGACTACTGGGAAAACCATAGCTTTAACTAGATGGACCTTTGCCGGCAAAATAATGTCTCTGCTTTTTAATATACTGTCTAGGCTGGTCACAGCTATCCTTCCAAGGAACAAGTGTCTTTTAATTTCATGGCTGCGGTCACCATCTGCAGTGATTTTGGAACCCAAAAAAATTAAGTCTGTCACTGTTTCCATTGTTTCCCCATCTATTTGCCATGAAGTGATGGGACCAGATGCCATGATCTTCGTTTTTTGAATGCTGAGTTTCAAGGCAACTTTTTCACTCTCCTCTTTCACTTTCATCAAGAGGCTCTTCAGTTTTTTTCACTTACTGCCTTAAGGGTGGTATCATCTGCATATCTGAGGTTACTGATATTTCTCCCGGCAATCTTGGTTCCAGCTTGTGCTTCACCCAGACCGGCATTTCGCATGAGGTACTCTGCATATTAAGTTAAATTAGCAGGGTGACAATATACAACCTTGATGTACTCCTTTCCCAATTTGGAGCCAGTCTGTTCTTCCACATCTAGTTCCAACTGTTGCTTCTTGACCTATATACAGATTTCTCAGGAGGTAAGTCAGATGCTCTGGTATTTCCATCTCTTGAAGAATTTTCCAGTTTGCTGTGATCCACACAGTCCCAAGTCTTTGAGGTAATCAATAAAGCAGAAGTAGACGTCCTTCTGAACTCTGTTGCTTTTTCGATGATCAAACAGGTGTTGGCAATTTGATGTCTGGTTCCTCTGCCTTTTCTAAATCCAGCTTGAACATCTGGAAGTTCTCAATTCATGCACTGCTGAAGTCGAGCTTGGAGAATTTTGAGCATTACTTTGCTAGTGTGTGAGATGAGTGCAATTGTGCAGTAGTCTGAACATTCTTTGGCATTGCCTTTCTTTGGAATTGAAATGAAAACTGACCTTTTCCAGTCCTGTGGCCACTGCTGAGTTTTCCATATTTGCTGGCATACTGAGTGCAGCACTTTCACAGCATCATCTTTTAGGATTTGAAATAGCTCAACTGGAATTCCATCACCTCCACTAGCTTTGTTGGTAGTGATGCTTCCTAAGGCCCCCTTGACTTTGGACTCCAGGATGTCTGGTTCTAGGTGAGTGATTACACCATCGTGGTTATCTGGAAAATGACGATTTTTTTTTTTTTTTGGTATAGTTTCTTTGTGTATTCTTGCCAACTGTTCTTAATATCTTCTGTTTGTTAGGTCCATACCATTTCTGTCCTTGACTGGGTTGCAAAGAGCAGACACAACTGAAGCAACTTAGCACGCACAGACTAGAGAGGGTAGGAGACTGCTGAATAGCTAAGAGCAAACAAAGGGGAAGAATCCTTAAGATCTGTGTAAAAACCTTCAAAAGCCACAAACTGACCTAAGAGATGCAATGTATTGGACAAACTCAGGCCACAATATGAATCAAGTCTTTCTATACAAATGTGAATTATCACCCAGCTCTCACCTTAATCCCTTGAGTGGTGCATGTATAAGAAAAACTTAAAGCAAGACGAGAGGTTTTAAAAAATGAAGTGACAAGAGAACAACTACCTATAAAGGATAGGCAGAACTTGCAGACTGACCTTTATTGATAAAACAAAACAAAAAATGAACACTTGTTAACAGATCACTAGATGCAAAGATGATAGGTAAGGGCTAGGAAGTATTTCCCAAATAACTCTATGAGGTCAGCATTTACTCTGAAATTTAAATCAGTGGACTGAATAAAGTCAATTACACTTCATAATGTGAGTACCTCATTGGAACAGTTAAAGGCCTTAATAATTAAAAAAAAAAAAAAAAACTGACCTCCCTAGAGGAAGAGGGAATTACACCAGCAGACAGACTTAAATCTCAAACTGCAACATCAACTCTTATCTGGATCTCCACCTGCCAGCCTACCCCGCAAATTTTGGACCTGTCAGCTTCTACAATCACATAAGCCAATTCCTTAACATACATGTCTGTCTGTCTGTCTCTCTCTCTCTCTCTCACACACACACACACGCGCGCGCGCACGAACACTTTTGGTTCTGCTTCTCGGCGAGTTTCTGAAAATGCACTCTCTAAGTATAATGCATGAAGTCATCTCCTATCTTACACAGAAAGAACACTGAAAAACAAACCAAAACTGTGTAATAAAAGACTGCTTGCTGTCGTCACTCAGTCGCTAAGTCGTGTCCGACTCTTTTTAACCCCATGGACTGTAGCACGCCAGGCTTCACTGTCACCCACTATCTCCAGTTTGCTGAAATTCATGTCCATTGAGTTGATGATGCCATCCAACCATTTCATCCTCTGCTTTCCCCTTCTCCTTTTGCCTTCAATCTTTCCCAGAATCAAGGTATTTTCCAATAAGTTGGCTCTTTGCATCAGGTAGTCAAAGTATTGGAGCTTAACCAACCACCCTTAAATCAATATTCAGGGTTGATTTCCTTTAGGACTGACTGGTTTGATCTCCTTGCTGTCCAGGACTCTCAAGAGTTTTCTCCAGCAAAATTCAAAAACATCAGGTCTTTGGCACTTAGCCTTCTTTATGGTCTAACTCTCACATCCGTACAAAACTACTGCACAAACTATAGCTTAGACCATACAGACCTTTGTCAGCAAAGTGGTTATCTCTGCTTTTTAATACACTGTCTAGGTTTCTCATAGCTTTTCTTCCAAGGAGCAAGCATCTTTTAGTTTCATGACTACAGTCACCATCCACAGTGATTTTGGAGCCTAAGAAAATAAAGTTTATCACTGCTTCCACTTTTTCACCATCTATTTGCCATGAATTGATGGGACCAGATGCCATGATCTTAATTTTCTGAATGCTGAGTTTGAAGCCAGCATTTTCACTCTCCTCTTTTACCCTCATAAACAGGATCTTCAGTTCCTCTTCACTTTATGCCATTAGAATGGTGTCACCTGCGTATCTGAGGTGGTTGATATTTCTCCTGGCAATTCTGATTCCTGCTAGTGATTCATCCAAGCCCAGCATTTCTCCACATAAGTTAAATATGCAAGGTTACAAAACACAGCCTTGTTGTACTCCTGTCCCAATTCTGAACCAGTCCATTTTTCCATGTCCAGTTCTAACTGCTGCTTCTTCACCCATTTATAGGTTTTTCAAGAGAGAGGTAAGGTGGTTTGGTACTCCCATTACTGCCATCTCTTTAAGAATTTTTCACAGTTTGCTGTGAGGCACACAGTCAAAGGCTCTAGTATAATCAATGAAGCAGATGTTTTTCCTGCAACTCCCTCGCTTTCTCCATGATCCATGTTATGGAAAATTTATTATAACTAGATTATTAAATTACTTACTGCAGCTGATCACTCAGCAAAGTATCTGTTAAACTTTTGTGCCCCAAAAACCTTCTCATTAAATGAAAGACTTAAAACAGAAGTATTCTCTTTTGTTGCTGATAACTGTTACAGACTGAATATGTGCTCCCCAACTCATATACTAAATTCCTAAGCTCAACTGTGGCTGTATTTGGAAAAGAAATCAGTTAAGTTAAAGGAGGTCAAGACATGCAAACGAGGCAAGAAAATACAGTCTGAAGGGGTAAACCTATCATCAGAACCAGACGCAGATATGACAGAGAAGTTTTAAGGATAAGACAGGGAACTATGATTAGGAGGTGGGACAGGGGGAGTTTGGGAGAAAACAGATAACAAATAAGGACCTGAGGTATAGCACAGAGAACTCTATTCAATCCTCTGTAATGACCTACATGGGAAAAAAAATCTTAGAAAGACTAGATATATGTATAGTTACAACTGAATCACTTTGCTGTACACTTGGAATTAACAACATTGTAAATAAACTATACTCCAATTAAAATTTTAAATAAAAAACAAAAATTAAATGAGGTCATAATGGTGGGTCCTGATTCAAGTGGATTAGCATCCTTATTTAAAAAGAAAACAAAGAGCTTTCTGCTTTCTCTCTCTCTCTTTCTACCCTGTCAACACAGTGGGAAGAAGGCTGCCTACACCACAAAGGGAAAGCCCTCACCAGACACCAACCCTTCAGGCACCTTTATCTGGGACTTACAGTCTCCAAAACTGTGAGAAAACAAATTGTTGGTGTTTAAACGACCTGGTCTAGGATATTTTTTTACAGCATGCTGAGCAGACTAATACAATGATGACTTGGGACTAAGGTTGGAAAAGGTTATATTTTGAAGGAAAGATATGGAGATCTTCTCTTAGATTACAATTGTATATTACTATTCTAGGACCTAAAGAGAGGTCTGTTAGAGAATTTGACCTTACAACAGCTGCATAATAGCATTAACTATACAAACACTGGAATGATTTGCTTGATTTGTCCTCACCTAGTAAACAGTAACAGATCCTGTATCATTGAAGAATTTTTCAAAAAACATAAGACATGAAATAAAAGAATCTTAATCCTGTTTTATAGGATCCAGTAACAACTTTCATATGTAAGAACCTATCATTTCAAAACTAATCTCTTATATTAAATATATTAAAATTCTTGAAATGTTAAAGTCTTACCGTAACCCGTTCCTTTGGTCAAAAGCAGGTATCATAGAGTTAGGATGTTCTGACATTAATGCAACAAGCAGCTGTAGGACATCCATTAGATTGTCATCCTAAAATTATTTTAGAATTTTATTTAAATAAGGAAAAACAACTTATTTGAACAATGACTACTTCTGTAATAATGAATTAGAATATCAAAAAAATAAGTAGGCTTCTGTACAAATACGCTTGTTTAAAGACACTACATATATATATATATATATTCATCTAAAAATTCAAAATACACAACACCAAAGTCAAATAATTTCATAATCAAAGATATAAAATGACTACTGCACTGCATCAAGATTTCCTAAAACATATTCCATTGTTGTAACAGGTATTGATTTACAGGTTTCTTTTTTTTTAAGGAATGATTACACATCAAGAAATTGGTTGCTGCTGCTGCTAAGTTGCATCACCCGTGTCTGACTCTGCGCGACCCAATAGACGGCAGCCCAACAGGCTCCCCTATCCCTGGGATCTTCCAGGCAAGAACACTGGAGTGGGTTGCCATTTCCTTCTCCAATGCATGGAAGTGAAAAATGAAAATGAAGTTGCTCAGCTGCGTCTGACTCCTAGCGACCCCATGGACTGCAGCCTACCAGGCTCCTCCATCCATGGGATTTTCCAGGCAAGAGTACTGGAGTGCGTTTCATTGTCTTCTACCAAGAAATTGGCAGGGAAGGACAAACAGGCTGTTCTGTTTTATTACAACAAAGACAAACTGATGCCTTCAATATGCTAATAGACCTTGGGAATATGGTAGTAGTGTTGGGGGGAACATACTGTGTATCACTATAAATTTATTTAACTAGGACCACAATGTGCGCTAAGTCTCTCAAGAAACTAGTTCTGAAATAAGATCTTATGGGAAATGGTAACTAGACAGTTCTCATATACTATCTAGGAAAAAGTGTTAGGAGATCAGTCATGTCCAACTCTTTGTGACCCCATGGACTATAGCTTCTGTCCATGGAATTCTCCAGGCAAGAATATGGAAGTGGGTTTCCATTCCCTTCTCCAGGGGATTTTCATAACCCAGGGACCAAACTTGGGTCTCCTACACTGCAGGCAGATTCTTTATCATCTGAGTCACCAGGGAAGCCCCATATAATCTGTTGTTAGTATTAAAGATATCAGTATAAATCAGTCCCTCAATCGTGTCCAGCTCTTTGTGACCCTATGGGCTGCAGCACGCCAGGCTTCCCCGTCCATCACCAACTCCAAGCTCAAACTCATGTCCATCGAGTCGATGACGCCATCCAACCATCTCATCCTCTGTCGTCCCCTTCTCCTCCCACCTTCAATCTTTTCCAGCATCAGGGTCTTTTTCAGTGAGTCAGCTCTTCGCATCAGGTGACCAAATATTGGAGCTTCAGTCCTTCCAATGATTATTCAGGACTGATTTCCTTTAGGATGGACTGGTTGGATCTCCTTGCAGTCCATCAATTCTTCAGTGCTCAGTTTTCTTTATAGTCCAACTCTCACATCCAAATATGACTACTGGAAAAACCACAGATTTAACTAGATGGACCTTTGTCAGCCAAGTAATGTCTCTGCTCTTTAATATGTTGTCTAAGTTTGTCATCACTTTTCTTCCAAGGAGCAAATGTCTTTTAATTTCATGGCTGCAGTCACCAACTGCACTGATTCTGGAGCCCAAGAAAATAAAGTCTGTCACTGTTTCCCCATCTATTTGCCATGAAGTGATGGGACCAGACGCCATGATCTTCATTTTTTGAATGTTGAGTTTCAAGCCAGCTTTTTCACTCTCCTCTTTCACTTTCATCAAGAGGCTCCTCAATTCTTCACTTTCTGCCATACGGGTGGTGTCATCTGCATATCTGAGGTTATTGGTATTTTTCCTGGCAATCTTGATTCCAGCTTGTGCTTCATCCAGCCCAACTTTTCACATGATGTACTCTGTGTATATGTTAAATAAGTGGGGTGGCAATATACAACCTTGATGTACTCCTTTCCCAATTTGGAACCAGTCCATTGTTCCCCATCCAATTCTGTTGCTTCCTGACCTGCACACAGGTTTCTCAGAAAGCAGGTATGGTGGTCTGGTATTCCCAACTCTTTAATTTTCCACAGTTTGTTGTGGTCCACACAGTCGAAGGTTTTAGCATAGTCAATGAAGTAGAAATAGATGTTTTTCTGGAATTCTGTTGCTTTTTCTATTTTTTTTTTCTATGCTTTTTTTTTTTTTTGCTATTTTTTTTTGTATGCCTTTTCTATGTTTCTTTCTAGAATTCTCTTGCTTTTTCTACATCTATATACATGGCAATAATAATCTTTGTATTTTTTAATTTGTCCAAGGCAGACATGATGTGATAAACACCATAGACTCACCACCTGGGCCACAGAAACATACACTGCAAGCCCATCTGCGTACAGACTGCCTCTTGACATTTTTGAAAATGGACATTGCCGTGATGGTGCAGGTCTCATCACCCAAGTGGAGAACAGGGAAGCAAAATTTTTTCCCAAAACTTTAAGGTGGGTTTTTGTTTGGGGTGGCGTATTTTTCTCCCCTCTCTGGTTTTGTGGTTTTAAATCTTAAATGATACACTGTTAGGCATGACAGGTAGTTAAAGAAGCAATGGAGAAATGTTTAAAACTCCTGCGTTAGCTAACAGGTTTCTGAATTTATTGCTGTATCTCCAGAGAGAAGACTGGAGAAGGCAACAAGGAGATTTTGTATCAGCTACTGCAGCCTTAAAACAAAGTTGGTGTCTCTTCGGATTTTAAAATTGTTCCTATGCAGCTTCTTTTATTTTTGCTTAATCAGATACAAAGGGAGACGTGGGGGGAAAAGGTTCCAAATGATCAATAAATGTTTACTGGGTGAACACACTTCTGTATATGGAATAATTTGATAACATCTGCAGAAAAGCACAAGAAGAAGCACAAAGGAGTTCTGAAATCTAAAAATTTCAAGAAAACCTTTCACAATCTTTGTCGACTATTCAGTATATCATAAGGGCATTATTGGGCATTACTAACCCAAAGATACAAAGGGAAGCAGCAGGAAGTCATCTCTATGGTGCCCTGCGTCCAGGTTTTCACTCACTGCTTTTTAATTCTCACTGTGGCAGCTACTTCAATATTTAATTCTCAATATGCTAAATAAATCATCTAGAGGTAGGGCACTGGGGCTTTGGAAAAGTGTGATTTGAAGGACCCAAAAAAATCTGATTTAATAGTTTCAAGGAAAACAGATCACTGTGACTTCCAGTTTCTCAGTTATGAAATATTTTGGTCCCGAATGGCCAAGAAAATCTAAAGAGAGACTACCCTACTCAAGAGGAAAAAGAAAACATATTCATTAATGTTTCGGTCAAACATGATGCTACCAAGAAATTTAACCCATTCTTTTCTGCCCCAATTAACAAAGACATATCCAAACCATATCTCTTATCTACTAATGATTTTAAAAGGCACTATTCTCATGATGTAACAAATATGCTAACTTATAAAACATGAATTATACATAGGAATATAAGTTATCATATAAATGCCATGCTTTATATGAAATTCACTTCCAGATTTAACTTATATAAAATACATTTAATTAGATTATTTATTTAGACTACATTGGGCATATATCAAATTTTCCCAACTCAATAAAGTAAAAAACTCCAGATATTTCAACCTATTTAACCTCCTTTGCAACCACATAATTTTAAATCAATTATAAATGAGTGATTTAACAGTATCTGATTATGCAAAATCAGTGGGAAGAGTATGTTAAGAATTCAAAAGTCCAATCATTTGTAGTCATTTTTGTTATCTATTTTTCCATTTATTATACTGGTACCTGGATATACACTGAAAGTATTTTTTGGTTATTAGGTTATTCTTTAGTCTTATTAGGTTAATGAGATCTTATTTTCATACTTTTTAAAGCCTCTCATGCTTATTCACAGAGGCAAATTGTGGTAATAAAGAATATTTCAACGCAAATTGCTAAGCTTTCATTCCTAATTTACTCTCCATTCTGAGCACAGGTACAGGCATAATTACATCATTAATGAGAGAGTTCTTTAACTCTTTTATGTTTAAAAAAGCCCATAACATAACTTCAAAAAATAAAACATATAAAATTCACGTTACCTCATGCATAGTGAGTAGATAATTAAGAATGGCCTGTAGTTCATCTTCCTTTACTCCATTATCCTTAAAAAACATAATTCAAGTATTTTATACTTACATATAAAAAACTTTTTTGAAAAGGAAAATTACATACAGAGATTTGCCAACTTGGTCAGTTGCTATAAACATAAAAAAATAATGTGATATAGAATCTAAACTGAAAAGGAAAGAAAGAATCTAAACGTAAAATGAAAACTCAGGGAAGCACTGAAGACATGCAGTAGGCAACACAATGGAGAAAGTCAGAGATTAGACATCAGCACCCTGTGTACGACACCTTGTAACATGGGTAGATGATAACTTATCTAGGAGAGCTTCAGAATCCTGAAGGAGGCAAAAATGATCACTGAGGACAAGTATAAGGGTATTACACCTGTCACTCCTTTAAATACAGAAGATAACTTCTCTGCTTATCTTTTTCTATTAAATTTGGAGACTAAAATGAACAGTTTCTAAAATTACCGAGTTAAAATGTCAAGTACTAAAAACTGAGTGGTAATTTCAGCGGGAAAAACACTGCATTTTTTTTAGTATGAATACATTATGAAAATTTTCAAGCTACTCAACTATTAATCATAAAACAAACATGAAATCTGAAAAAAGAGCAGTAAGATAATTAGAAACAAAACACAGTAGGAAGGAACATAAAGAGACAATGTAAAGGGTAAATTTTTAAATAAATAGAAATAAGATATCTGATTCTGAAAGATATACCAACAGTTAGGTCCATTTACCACAATATTATGTGGCAGCTAATAAAGTATTAAACTATAAAGAATACAAAATAAAATGATATAGGAAAATACTGAATAAGATATTGAGAACAAATATATTTATATGTTGGCATCTTATAAAACCAAAACACCTTCCTGAAAAATAATATTAAATTTTACTTTACTGATAATGGAAGGCAATGGAACAAAATGTAATCATTTCTATCCAGTACATTTTTATACAGGAAAATTATTTTTCAAAATCTGGATGCCAGGTACAGGGACTCTTTAAAAATGAAGCCTCCTCCTTTTGAGCAGCTCTGTCGACTGTTGTATCACCAGGTCTAGGACTAGCAGGAACTACGAGCAACTCAGTAAAGACTTGCTGAATGAAGTATGAATACACTTGCACTCCAATAGAAACTCATATAATATACCTTACAATTATCAATCTCTAATTCTACACTAATGTTTAGTGATATATGCTTAGGAAACAATAAGAAAAAACAAACAAGGAAATAAATACCTTTCAAAGTATTTTCCACTGTGTAAACCCATTAACAGAGCAAACAATAAATAAACCAACAGAGCATTTTATGTGGAATTATGTTACAATAAACACATGCTACTGGATAAGAAATGTGAACTCACCTTCATTACTAATTGCTTAATAAACATCAACAAGAATGCTCGTAGAGAAAACATTTCTTTCTGATTAGGTCGTGGTCCATCTTTTAAAAAAAGACAAACACATACACACACACACATTGAGTATTTCAAAAACCTCAAAGCTAAGTATAAAATTCCCGTTCCCAACAGTTTTCCCACTTATTTATAAGGAACGTAAAGGTAACTTTCCTGAAGAGTTTAATTCCTCTAGAAAAACAAGCATTCAATCTCAATGTGATTGCATACATAGTGCTTCCAATGTACAAAATCAGTTACACAGAAACTGCAATGAAGACATTTGTTTTTGACTAAGGTCAAAGGAATTTCAAACTAGAAAGATGAGGTAACAAATTTACATTTAGCTTTAAAAGGCTCTCTGGAAATCTTACTATGGTAACATAAGTTTACAAAGGAAAAAAAGCAAAAGAAAATCTAAACTTTACATATGAACTTAGTTTGAAAAAACTTTTCTACTGTTACCACTGTATAAGCTAATATAAAACCCTCAAAAAGTACACTTCAACACAATGTCATCCACGAAGGAGGGAAGCATTGTGCTGACCACCTCTGACATCTCCTGCTCTTTTTGAAAAAGTCCTTGGTCACACATGGCTCACATTAAAGTCAATTTTCATGTCTCAAACATATAATTCCTAAGTAGAAAGCTTTTGAAACCAAATACTCATTGTCCTAAGATCCTAACTCAGGTACTTGCTTGCCTCATATTTTCTGCAATTTTCCCCCCACTAATCATTATTTACAGCTAGTTCCTAGACCACCAAAGCACAGGACCAACATGACCTTGAACAGATCAATTAAACTAGGAAGAAAATTATTTAAAATTTGTTCCACATGACGATTCCTAGACAAGAAAGGTTACAGAGTTACAACAGAACCATAAAGTTTGGCCAGCTTTCTCACTTGAAGTATGAGACTTCCCCAAGATCACTAATCAGTTATAAAATCAAGGCCAGAATATAATACAAACACCCAGGACGGTACATGACACTCTTACACCATCAGGAAATAATCATCAGGAAATAATGATTTAGTTCTAGATCTGCTGCAACATGCCAGCTCAAACAAGATCATGGAACTTTGATGTGTTCTCACAGCTTTCTAAATGATAGCACATTGTCTGATAATAAACCTAGTTTATTTTGAAAGGGATCTTAAAAAATATTGTACAAATATGAAACCTCGTCTTTGTAAATCACTGAATAACAAAAGCCTTTGAGTAAAAAATCAGAATGTATATTGTTTCACTCTCCAGCATCTATCTCCTGATTTAAAACAATAGCCCTCAATTCTTATAAAGGCACTGAACCCATCTTCACACTCAGATCATGTGTTTTGGGGGTAAGAAGGGCCTCCTCTTCCGGGCAATCTGAAGAACACTGCCATGCAGATGGACACACGATGCAATCAGCGCCAGTGAGCAACAAAGAGACTAAAAGAACTTTTGCTGGAAATGCTCGATACAGACAGATACTCTTGCTAGATTTAAAGTTGCAGGGATGTGAAGGTAGGGTGGCTGCTGCTACTACAAAGAGAGAAAGTACATGAAAAGAGCCAATACAGAAGAATTGGGAAATGGAGAGAGACAAACTGACAAAAGAGCAGGGGCCATATTCTGAGCCCCTGCACCAAATTCTACTGAAACTATCAGCCTATTAACCATGGTTAATCCTCTTTTACAATATAAGCCTGGAGTAACAGGCAAGTTTGACCTTGGAGTACAAAAGGAAGCAGAGCAAAAGCTAACACAGTTTTGTCAAGAGAACACACTGGGGATAGCAAACACCTTCTTCCAACTACACATGAGATGACTCCACACATAGACGTCACCATACGGTCAATACCAAAATCAGACTGATTATATTCTTCGCAGATGAAGATGGAGACGCTCTAAGAGTCAGCAAAAATAAGCCCTAGAGCTTCATTTAGAAAAGGCAGAGGAACCAGAGATCAAATTCCCAACACATGCTGGACTACGGAGAAAACAATGGAGAAAACAACTAGAAAAATATCTACTTCTTCTTCACTGATTATGCTAAAGCTTTTGACTGCGTGGATCCCAACAATCTGTGAAAAATTCTTAAAGAGACAAGAATACCATACCACCTTACCTATCTCCTGAGAAGCCTGTATGCAGGCCAAGAAATAACAGAACAGACATGGAACAACTGACAGGTTCAAAACTGGGAAAGGAATACAACAAGGCTGTATATTGTTACCCTGCTTATTTAACTTATATGCAGAGTACATCAAGCAATATGCTAGACTGGAGGAATCACAAGGTGGATTGCTTGAGAGACTGCTGAGAGAAATACCAACAATCTCAGATATGCAGAAAATCACTACGGATGGCGACTGCAGCCATGAAATTAAAAGACAGATGTTCCTTGGAAGAAAAGCTATGAAAAACCTAGACAGCATATTAAAAACCAAACACATCACTTTGCCGACAAAGGTCCATATGGTCAAAGCTATGGTTTTTCCAGTAGCCACATACAGATGTGAGAGTTGGACCATAAAGAAGGCAGAGTCCCGAAGAAGTGATGCTTTCAAACTGTGCTACTGGAGAAGACTCTTGAGAGTCCCTTAAACAGAAAGGAGATCAAACCAGTCAATGCTAAAGGAAATCAGTCTTGAATATTCATTGGAAGGACTGATATTGAAGCTGAAGCTCCAATACTTTGGCCACCTGATTTGAAGAGCTGATTCATTGGAAAAGACCATGATGCTGGGAAAGACTGAGGGCAGGAGAAGGGGGCAAAAGAGGATGAAATGGTTGGACAGCATCATCGACTCAATAGACGTGAGTTTGAGCAAGCTCCAGGAGATAGTGAAAGACTTCCGAAGGCTGGCATGCTGCAGTCCATGGGGTCACAAAGAACAAGACACAACATAGCGACTGAACAACAATGAACAATGATACAAACCAGTTTTAAGCAGGTTTTTCAATACTTTAAACGAGGCACTATTTGTCAAAACTTTTATTTTGACCCCATCTATGAACTGTTGACATAATGAATGAACATTAGTCTTCCAATAAGTCAGTTCCAATTATACAGAAAATAATTACTGAAATTCTGTAGTTTCCTTATATTAGTTATTAGAAGCAGATACTCCCTACTCCTACAAAAAAATCTCCATTATCTCAAAAAACACTGCTGTCAATGACTTTCATTGGGATAACTGAACTCAAAATCAATACTAGTTGCTAATATAGAATTTTCTTTCATCCTCAATGCCTTAGAAATCATCCTAGTCATATTTGATCCCCAAACAACTCATACTAGCAAAAGTAACATTCTTCTATAAAAACAGTGAGCTGTTCATCTCTGGCAACCACAAACTATTAAATAGTAGATTATTTAATAGTCGCAAAGAGTCAGACACGACTGAGCGACTGAACTCAACTCATTCAAAAAATAGTTTAAATAAAAACTATTTAAACTAATAAAATAGTTTAATAAAAACTATTTTTAAAAAACTATTAAATAGTTTAGGACAAACTATTAAATTATCAGCAAGATTAAAATTTTGCCATGAAGAGGTTTAGGAAAACTTTCAGAATAATGTAATGTATTAGTTTAGGAAAAAAGAGACGGAAGAAAGAGGGAGGGAAGGGAAAATCCTGAATTTCCATGTATATGTAACACAATATACAGATAGAGATGAAGTACCTAATCCTTTGGGGGTAATACCACTCCGATCCTGCGGATTCACTGCCCAGTAGTAGTACTTCAGAGTATGCATTATGAGAAGCACTGTCCCAACTCTCCGAATGGCATTATATATGTTGACTGTGCCAATGAATTCCGTGGACAGGTAAGTATAGAGTGTCAACTGCACCTAGAGAATCAAAATAGAGAGCTCAAATCAAAGAAACAGACCAGCATTCTACCCTTCCTTCCAGTAATACGCTCACACTTGTTGTGGACCACACTTGTTCTAAAAAGTAAGATGCTTAAGTAGCTTGATAGTAACCTCCATGTTAACAGACAACATATAGCCACTGACACATACCCACAAGCACACATACTGCTTATAAACAAAACCAGGCAAATGCTTCTTTTGCAGCAGCACTATGAAGTAAACATCACCACATACACCACGTTTTTGCAGCACTATTCCTATAGTGCTGAGAAAATTGCAATCAGCAATTAGTCACGAACTTACTTCTTTATAATAAACATACTATTTATACTTTGCATAATTGTTTTCAAAAGCTAAAAATTGTTTTGGAGAAAACTAGCAGCTTGAATAACTCAGAAGAAATTAAAAAAAAAAAACAAGCAGGAGTAACTAAAAAATAGATCAAAGAAAGAAAATCATACAAAAATATGTAAAGCCTACCTTAAGAAATGTTTATTAGAAAAACAGAATTTTGTTATAGCAGCTCATTATGACAAAGATTGTTGTATAATATTATAGTCTCTAAAATTCTCAAACAACTATACTACTAACAAGAGCACAAAATAAAAACCACTTTTGTTCTACTTTCATACAGAAATCAAGAATTTTTCACTGTGCTGCTAGTGGATATACTTTATAAACTAAGAAATATTAAGGAAGGCATTAAATTTGGCCAAACCTCAAACTACTCCTGATCATTTACAACTGAACATTTATGTTTAAACATAATAGACAATCCCAGATGTTGAGGGCACTCTCCTTTTTAACTCTGAAAGATAAAAATTAGGTGCCTATATTCCAGATGCCCTATAAACAATCAAGGTTAAATGAATTACGGAGTCAATCAGTAACAACACATGGTAAAGAATGGCAGACTCTGAACCACTTAAAATCGAAGTTCGAAAGATGACTGTGGTTTGTTGTTGTTTAGTAGCTAAGTCATGTTTGAGTCTTTCCCAACCCATGGACTGTAACCTGCCAGGCTCCTCTGTCCATGGGCCTTCCCAGGCAACAATACTGGAGTGGGTTGTCATTTCCTTCTCCTGGGGATCTTCCTGACCCAGGGATCACACCCACATCTCCTGCATTGGCAGGCAGACTCTTTACTGCTGAACCAGCAGAGAAATCCAATTGTTGTTTAGAAAATATAAACATGCTATAATCCACAGAGTGGCTGAAAGATATCACTTTGATGTTGCTACTGCTGTTCAAATAGACAGCCCCAGCTTACTTGTTATTGAGGATATACAGAACTTTCTATGATATGATTCAAATTCTTAACTGTGATATTTCAACCAGAAAATATTTACCTTCACCTGTATTTGGAGCACTGTATCAGTGAATATACAATGGCGCAGACACTGTCCCTCAGTAGGTAAAGATAATAGGGAAGATTAAAAATACACCCAATTTTAAGTGAAAAACCAAAGGTAATGAAGACCCCTACTGAAACGTAAGAACACTCATGTGGCAATATGTAATTAACTGCAAAACAAGTGCCACAGAGCTATTAAATACTATCAATTCAGAGGCCAGAGAAATTATTTTGGGGTAAGCTAAAATAGTCAAGAAAAGTGGTAGGCTTTGAAGATGAGTGAGTGGTTCTAAAAATAAGAGGAAATTTCAAATAGAGAAAATTGTAGATAATACAAAAAGTTTCCCTAGATCTAGAACAACCATCCTCAATCTTGCCTGCATTAAAATGCCTGGAAAATATTTTTAAAATACCTATCTGGGTCTTGTCCCAGGCCAATTAAATCAGAATCTAGGGAAGGGGGAGTGAAATTCTGTTTTCATTAAAAAAAAAAAAAAAAAAAAAAACACCTTTCCCAACTAATTCTATAGACAGCCAAGATTAAGAACCACTGCTCTAGGATAACTTCTGGTACCCACCTACCCATTGAGGATAACTGGTTTTTCATATAGAAAGCCTAGGAAGAACTGGCATGAAGACTTAATGCTTTATTCTGAAAATAAAGAGAAACCATTACAAATTTGGGGGCTAAGAAATGTTCTGATGAGAGTGACTGTGATATGTTGAAAGCATGAAGGAATTCTAACAAAAGGTGATAAACTAAGATATGGAAAACTGGAGAAAGTCAGGCTCCTGAGAATGATACTACAGCTAAGGAAAAATCAATAGGATTGAAGAGTAACACACTGAGGTAAATAAGAACAGAGACCTCAGGATCACACATTATTATAATTATGAATAATTCTTCACTCACTCTTTACATAATCTAATAACCACACAAATTATACACGAAAATGTCTTTCCCATTGCACCTAAATTCTATGTATGAGGGCAGGAATCAGATCTGTCTTAGTCACCACTGTATCCATAGGGCTGGCTACTCAACAAATGAAAGACTATTATCTACAAGAAAACTCATCTCTCTTGTCAGGTCATTTAAAAGACTGTCTCTGAGCAAATCAAACTTAAATGAGTATTATAAATGACTAGGAGCAGCCTGTTCCAAAAGCAAAGACTGATTCATACGACCATACCCTCAACTTTGGTAACCAGAGGTAAATTTATCATGAAGCTAACAAAGCTTAAATTTTATGCCCACTCATCTACATATGTTCCTTCCAAAATCCTAAACCTAATTTTACACGTTGCATTCTTTTTGTTAAAAAGCTCCTTTCTCCCCCAAATTGTATGACCTTTAGGTCAAACAAACTTTATATCTGCCTTTTGCTATAACTACCTTTATGATAAAATTAGATATAACCCCTCAAGGATACACAGAGCATAAGGCTGAAACAAAACTGGAGTTTAATATTAACAAACCAACTGAAATTCTAAAAAGGAAATTAAAGAAAATCATTAACAAGGAAAATATAAGAAATACAGTGCAATAATACTACAGACTTAAGGAAATGATATAATGAAAATTTTAAAATATTCCCCTACAACTAAGTGTCTAATAAGAGGTTTTTTTGACCACATCAAAAGAGGCCCAAAGGCTTACAAATGCGCTGCTTAGTAAGACAAAGAAGTGTTTAGTAAAAAGTTTAAGAAGTAACTTGAAACAATCCTTGAAAAGAAATAAGACTGGGGGTCATAGAAGAGAAAGAGGTCAAATTTGAACCCAGAGATAAAAAGCTACAACCTCCAGCTGCCTCCTTTGATTATTTCCAAATGGCAATCAGAGTCAGCAGCTGTTTTTCTCCTTAACATCTGAAAAGAGCAGCTGAAAATAAGATACTATGACTCCAGAAGAGCAAAAAAGTCTGCAGACATTTTTTTCTGACAACTAAAGTAAGTATGTGTTATTCCAACCTGAACAATGATAAACACTTGCAAGTGAACCAGAAAGGAGAGGGGGAGAGAGGAAATAAAATGTTTAGGATAACTTAATAGAACATTAGGGTTTATCAAAAGTTTTATTTACATATTTTATCACAAATTCACTTATGTTTACTTAATGTAACCGGTTTGCTGTTATAGTACTAAACTACTGAAAAAATATAATTGTGTTTAGTAATTTTAATTAATGTGAAATGAAAATGATTAAATGAGACCAGCACATCATGGAAGCCTTCAATAAAGGATGACATTTCAGCTGTTCCTGTAAGAATTAAACTCAGTAGCTCATCATTTTGGTGGAAGGAATATGTATGTATAAAACAGAGAGAGACAGCACAATGAGTATATATTTATATGCATGTATATACATTCATACATACATAAGGACACATAGATATATATGCAATCCAACTATGGTTAAGGAAATGTAAATCAAAATCTCTCCCAAATAAAATTTTATTTAACAACAGGAAATATATACTATTTGTGTATTTCAAAAAATGCTGATACTGCTTTAGGAAGGGAGGGACCGATGGAGGGAGGGAGGAAATACTGTCCTGTACATTTAGTCAGGTGGGAAGGAGGTTCAAGAGGCAGGGGACATATGTATTATTTTTGTGGTTTAGTTGCTAAGTCCTATCCAACTCTTTTGTAACCCCATGGAGTATTTAGCCTGCCAGGTTTCTTGTCCATGGGATTTCCCAGGCAAGAATACTGGAGAGGGTTGCCATTTCCGTCTCCAGGGGATCTTTTGACTCAGGGATTGAACCCACATCTCCTGCACTGGTAGGCAGGTTCTTTACCACTGACCCACCAGAAAGCCCTGGATATATATGTATGTATGGCTGATTCATGTTGTATGACAGAAACCCACACAATATTGTAAAGCAATTATCCTCCAATTTAAAAAAAAAAAGTACATTTAGTAAAAAAAAAACTGCATTCCACTGAAACCTTACATAACAGCATGTAAAAGGATAAAAGAAAATCCTCTTCATTATCACTCTTCTCAAGTACAAAAATGTATTGAACATACTAGCACAAAATCAATGCATGCATTACCTTGGCTGGGGTATGAATCCATATGGCTGGGTTAAGGAGAACGTGGTCACACAGCTGCTTGAGTAGGGGCATCCCATTCGGCAGATTACTCAGGTATTTTGAAAATACAAGGCAAAGCTCAAGTGCTGCTCTGCTGACGTGGGATTTGGAAGACTGCAGAGGAAGACATTTCAGAAGTCACTACCAACACAAAGCAAGGGGAGTACGTTAAAGGGTGTCAATACCAGAAAAAAGCTGGCCCACAAACTATGCTCAAAGTTAAAGACGCTTTGAGATCCAATAAAACAGAGTGGGGGCAAGGTAAAACAGCAGCAGGTTGTTTTAATTTATGTAACTTGACATTAACCAAAGAGACACACTTGCAAACAGAATTTCTCAGCTTCTTAGCAGAGCAAGTTTCATGGACTGCAAATTAAGAATCAAAAATGTAAAGCATTTCATACTTTACCTTTTCAAGACTATATCCTATTACCAAGAAGCCCTTGCAGGCAAGCATCTGCTCTTGCATAGCAATTGAGTTCTTCAACAACTCCATGATAAAAGCCAGCAAAGTTGAACTAGAATAAGGAAAACAACAACAACCACCATTTGAAAAACCATGTTCTCTTAAAAAAAATGGGGGGAGGTGGTTAGATAAATACAGTCTTTCACTTACCCTTAATAAAAAGTTTCTATTTCAAGGAAACTGATGCTTTACTAAAACTACCTCCAATATTATTTCAGGACTAAAATTTTAACGTAAGATTAGGACGTATTACTCAAATATTTAGTTCATATTCTTTCTCACAAATATATTAATAAATTAATTACTTTTGAAACAACAGGACAAACATGCACAAAATAGAGAAAAATTAGCAATGTCCAAAAACAAGTAGTAAGATGGCTAATAAAAGTTTATTACTTTGCCGTAAGAAATGGATGTAACTTAGATAAGCAAGTATATTCAATTTTGGAGAGGCAGAGGCCAAACAGGTGGAAAAGACAGGGACCAAACAGGTTAGGACAGAAATCCTCAAACTGGCTTAATCTGAAGAGGATAGGGTACGTAAAACGGAGGATAAATAAAGATGGGAGCAAACTGAAGTATTCAAATAATAATTTAAGTATTTTCCTCATTATCTGAACAGAAAAATTTAAAGTAGTAAGACTACAGTCATGTTTCCAACCTCATAACTTTTATATACTCAACATGGAATAGAATAAAGGTCGACTGTTTTGTCCCTCTCAAAAGTTTTGAGAGATTCCCACCAGGAAAGGGAGAACAGCCAACCTCCTCCACAGAAGTACTTATTTTTTAACTGTCAGCAATTCTAATAAAGTTGAAAAGTTAAAAAAAAAAGCAACTGAGCTCTGTTACAAAGGTTTCAGACTTGGATGCAAAAAAACTTTATGAAGGAGCAACAGGTCAAGGATAATTTTAATTATTTTAAATGTAGCCAATAAATACTAGCTTTGATACATAATTGCTTTGAAAAACAACTCATTTTGTTGCCTAAAAATAATCTGGAAAATTTATTACAACACTAAACATATACATTGGTGGTAGACTTCAAGTTGCATACAAAAGTAGAAATTAGAAAGAATTTCAAAAAGGGAGAATACAAAAAACATTAAAATCACTCAATTAATAATTAAACATGATTATTTTATTATAAATAGTTTCACTAGGATATATAGCCACAAAAAATTCATTTCCACATCCTCTCCAACATTTTAATAACTTGTCCTAGAATTCATGTCTCTTAATATTTCATTTTAGGTAAAAATATATGCATTTCTGATATTATTACCATGTCTAACTTTATTCAAAACATTATTTTTTTAGAGCTCCCTATTTCCAACTGATAAAGAATTTAAATATTATTAGAATTGAATTTGTAATAACAATTATAATTCACAAATTTATGTTCTTTATTAACCCTACAACAAATTTACAAGATTGAAAAAAAAACATTGTGCAGCTCAGTGATGAGAATAACTCACATCAAATGAAAGAAAAAACAAAAGGACTCACCATACAGTCAAGTCAATTTCATCAGATAAATATTGCTTATAATCCAACTGTGCAAAAAGTGGAAACAGCACTTGTACTCCTCCAATTGAATGCATGGCACTTTGGATAGAATGTGTTAAAACCGCCTTCACATCCTTGTAAAACAGAAGACACGGTAAAGATTCCAGTGATTCTTTTCCAAAAAATAAATATATTTTATTAAAAATAAAATATAACAGGAACAATAAAATGTTACAATTCATGTATTTATAATAGAAGCTACCAAATACACCTCAATAATACATCAAAATTTACCATTAAAATATTGTTAAATATCATTCCTAGTACCTGGAGCATGAGTGCATGTGGTGAATGAACAAAAATTGAAGGGTTGTCCTTAGGGGATGATTCCAGACAGAGTTGGGCATCTGTGGCGCGTGGATTGTATGTGAATGCAATGGCACCAGAGAGTTTGCCATCATACAACAAAAGCTTGTGATGCTCAGCAAGGAACAGGTCACTTTCTGCTTTGAATTTAAATGTACCCTAAGAATAAAAAGTAGAACAGTTAAGATACTATGCCACAAAAAGAAAATCTAACTATAAATCACCACAAATGTAAAAATTCAAGGCAAATATTGACCATAATATCAATTAAGAGAAGCCCTGCATGTTTAATTACTTCTAAAGTAGTCTGAATTCATTTTAAAGGTATAATGGAAGTCAACTTGACATTAAAAATTTTCATTTTAAAAAAATGTAAAATTTAATGTCCTACAAAGCATGTTTTGTTTTTTCCCATTTTTGTCTTTTTTGTTTCTCTTTTTTATTTTGTTAAAAGGGAACATTTAAAATAAAATTTACCATCTTAAATATTTTTCAAGTGTATAGTACAGTTGTTAACTACACTACACTATTGTATAACAAATTTCTAGAACTTTTAATTCTTGCTAACTTGAAATTTCCATTGAATAACAACTCATTTCCACTGCCTGCATCCCACCCCCCAACCCCCTAGCAATCATATTCTACTTTCTGGTTCCATGAGCTTGATTATTTTATTTTACATGACTCAAACAAGGGAAGTCACAGAGTATTTGTCTTTTTGTGATTGGCATAACATCCTTAAGATTCACCTATGTTGTGGCATGTGTCAGAATTTTTTTTCTGTTTAAAGTTGAGTAATATTCCATTGTAAATACGTATCATTTTCTTCATTCATTCATCCATAGACAATTAGGTTGCTTCAACCTCTTACCTATTGTGTGAATAATGCTGCAATGAACATGGGTGTGCAAACAGCTCTTTCATATCCTTTCAATTATCTCATACATATTTACAGAAGTAAGATTGCTCAATCAGGGTCTTCCCTGGTGGCTGAATGGTAAAGAATCTGCTTGCCAGTGCAGAGGACTCGGGTTTGGATCCCACACGCTACAAAGCAACTAATAAGCCCATTTGCCACAACTATTGAGCCTGTATCATAGAGCCCAGGAACCACGATGACTGAGCCCATGGCCCACAACTACTGAAGCCTGCTCACTCTAGAGCCCTTGCTTTGCAACAAGAGAAGTCAGCACACTGCAACCAGAGAGCCAGCCCAGCACTCCACAGCTAGAGAAAAGCCCGCACAGCAATGAAGACCCAGCACAGTCAAAAATAAATGAACAAAATTTTTTTAAATGATTGCTCAATCATTTTTAACAATATTAAGTCTTTCAATCCATGAACACAAAGTGTCTTGTCATTTATTCATGTCTTAATTCTATCAGCTATGTTTTGCAGTTTTCACTGTACAAATCTTATATTCTCTTGGTTAAGTTTATTCCCAAGCATTCTATCTTATGCTATTATAAATGTCATTACTGTCTTCTTGTCTTTTTGGATTGCTCATTGTTAGTGTACAGAAATGCAACTAATTTTTGTTGTATACAATGTCACCTGTGGGCTTTTCATATATGGCCTTATCATTTTGAGGGAGTTTCCTTTTACTTGTAATTTGTTGAGTGTTTTTATCATCAAACAGCATTCAATTTTCAAATGCTTTCTCTGCCATCTATTGAGATGATTATGGAGTTTTTGTCCTTCACTCTGTTAATGTGGTGTACGGCACTGATTTATTCTCATATGTTGAACCAGACTTACACTTCAGTAATAAATCCCTGCTGGTCACAGGGTATGATCCTTTTAATGTGCTCTTGAATTTCGTCTGCTACTATATTGTTCAGGATTTCTGAATTAACATTAAATAAGTATATGGATATTAATCTGTAGCTTTCTTGTGGTGATTTTTTTGGCTGTGGTTTCAGGGCAATGCCGGCCTCTAAAATTTAGTTTGGAAGTGTCTCCTCCTCCTCTTATTTTTTGGAAGAGATGAGGAGAACTGGTGTTGTGTCTTCTTTAATGTTTGATGGAATTCTCCAGCGAAGCCAGTTAGTTCCATGCTTTTCCTTATTCAGAGGTTTTTGCTTACTACTAATTTCCTTACTAGCTATAATCTATTCAAATTTCTATTTCTTCGGTCTTGGTAGGTTGTATGTTTCTAGGGAACAACTATTACGTTGACACAAAAGTAACTGCAGTTTCAGACCATGAATTTTAAATGGTTCTTCCTAGGATCAAGTGTTAGTTGCACAGCCGTGACCAATTCTTTGCGACCCCATGGGCTCCTCTGTGCACAAAAATTCTCCCGGCGAAACTAATGGAGTGGGGGCACTTCCTTTTCGAGAGGACCTGCCCAAGCCAGGGACTGAACCTGGGTCTCCTGTATGGCAGGCAGATTCCTTCCTGTCTGAGCCACCAGAGGCCCTATCATAGGCTCAAAGACATCTTTATTAATCAAAATAGGGACAATTACAATCAACACTTTTCCAACAAGAAATAACTTTGTTTATTCCCGTAGCATAAAAATCCATGCTCTGGGATCCGATGAACTCTTGGAAAGCATTTTCTGCCTCCTGCTGGTTGGCAAGAGGTCAGCTGAACATGGCAGATGAGCCAAAACTTTGTAGCCCAATTTGGTTTTTTTTTTGAAGTTTGACTTTTGAAGTGTTGGGTGTGCAACATACAGTCAGGCGCTATCATGGAGAAAAATTGTGCGCATTCTGTTGACCAATGCTGACTGTAAGCATTCAAGTTTGCGGTGCAACTCATTGATATGCTGAGCATACTACTCAGATGTAATGGTTTCAGCATGATTCAGAAAGCTGCATGGATCAGACAGGCAGCTGACCATCCAACAAAGACCATGACCTTTATTTCTTACAAGTTTAACTTTGGGAAATACTCTGGAGTTTCTTCTCAGTCCAACCACTGAGCTGGTCACTGCCAATTATCCGATAAAATTCACTTTTCATCGCACATCAAAATTCAACGGAGAAATGTTTTGGGAGATTATAGGATCAATATTCAAAACAAACAAACAAAAAAAACACTGACACAATCCAGATAATTAACTGACTCCTCTGAGTTTACAAAATTAATTTGTGATATAGCATGGAGCAGAAAAAAGTCCAATTAAAACCAGTAATTTACACTTCGATCCTGTTCAAAGTGCAGTGTGTCAAAAGTAGCAGACAGAAGCCTTGAAAATAAACAACTAAACAAACACTTTACTTGATATCTTATGTGAAATTTGGGAGTAAATGATTCCTACTAACAAATCTAAACTAAACTAAATCTAAACAAAAGTAAGTGACATATGTCAGGAATAGCTGTTAACCATATGAAAATAATATGCATATGTAAATACCATTTCACGTGATTAATTACAATTAAAAAAATGTCCTTTCAAAGGACTTAAAGCAATATGGTGCTTCACCAAATGGTAAGAACATACAAAAAAAAGCACTCCATCTTTTTTTCCTTGGGAAACAGTATTTTCCAACTATAACATATTTACTGAAATCTTTTAAACATTTTTCTACATCTCTGCTATTTTAAACAAGCTTTGAGAAAAATCTAAAACATGGTTACAGAAACCAATAGATTTAAACAGTAATAAATAAGTTCAGTTCAGTCGCTGCATCATGTCTGATTCTTTGCGACCCCATGGACTGCAGCACTGCCAGGGTTCCAGGCCCTTCACCATTTCCCAGAGCTTGGACCAAACTCAAGTCCACCAAGTCAGTGATGCCATCCAACCATCTCATCTTCTGTCGTCCCCTTCTCCTCCCGCCTTCAATCTTTCCCATAATCAGGGTCTTTTCAAATGAGTCAGTTCTTTGCATCAGGTGGCCAAAGTATTGGAGTTTCAGCTTCAACATCAGTCCTTCCAATGAACACCCAGGACTGATTTCCTTTAGGATGGACTGGTTGGATCTCCTTGCAGTCCAAGGGACTCTCAAGAGTCTTCTCCAACACCACAGTTCAAAAGCATCAATTCTTCGGCACTCAGCTTTCTTTAGAGTCCAACTCTCACATCCATACATGACCACTGGAAAAATCATAGCCTTGACAAGATGAACCTTTGTTGGCATAGTAATGTCTCTGCTTTTTAATATGCTATCTAGGTTGGTCATGACTTTTCTTCCAAGGAGCAAGCGTCTTTTAATTTCAAGGGTGCAATCACCATCTGCAGTGATTTTGGAGCACAATAAAACAAGCGTGTGCCACTGTTTCCACTGTTTCCCCATCTATTTGCCATGAAGTGATGGGACCAGATGCCATGATCTTAGTTTTCTGAATGTTGAGCTTTAAGCCAGCTTTTTCGCTCTCCTCTTTCACTTTCATCAAGAAGCTCCTCAATTCCTCTTCATTTTCTGCCATTAGGGTGGTGGTATCTACATATCTGAGGTTATTGATATTTCTCCCGGCAATCTTGATTCCAGCTTGTGCTTCATCCAGTCCAGCATTTCTCATGATGTACTCTGCATATAAGTTAAATAACCAGGGTGACAACATACAGCCTTGATGTACTCCTTTCCCAAGTTGGAATCAGTCTGTTGTTCCATGTTCTGTTCAAACTGCTGCTTCTTGACCTGCATACAGATTTCTAAGGAGGCAGGTAAGGTAGTCTGGTATTCCCATCTCTTTCAGAATTTTCCATAGTTTGTTGTGATGCACACAGTCAAAGGCCTTGGTGTAGTCAATAAAGCAGAAGTAGATGTTTTTCTGGAACTCTCATGCTTTTTCAATGATCCAACAGATGCTCACAATTTTGTCTCTGGTTCCTCTGCTTTTTCTAAATCCAGCTTGAACATCTGGAAGTCCTAGGTTCATGTACTGTTGAAGCCTAGCTTGGACGATTTTGAACATTAATTTGCTAGCATGTGAGATGAGTACAACTGTGCAGTAATTAGAACATTCTTTGGCATTGCCCTTCTTTGGGATTGGAATGAAAACTGATCTTTTCCAGTTCTGTGGCCACTGCTGAGTTTTCCAAATTTGACTGGCATACTGAGTGCAGCACTTTAATAGCATCATCTTTCAAGATCTGAAATAGCTCAACAAGAATTCCATCATCTCCACTAGCTTTGTTCATAGTGATGCTTCCTAAGGACCAGTTGACTTTGCATTCCAGGAGGTCTGGCTCTAGATGAGTGATCCCATCATCATGGTTATCTGGGTCATTCAGATCTTTTTTGTATAGTTCTGTGTATTCTTGCCACTTCTTAATACCTTCTGCTTCTGTTAAGTCCATACCATTTCTGTACTTTATTGTATTCCTCTTCACATGAAATGTTCCCTTGGTTTCTCTAATTTTGAGATCTCTAGTCTTTCCCATTCTATTGTTTTCCTCTGTTTCCTTGCGATGATCACTGAGGAAGCCTTTCTCATCTCTCTTTGCTGTTCTTTGGAACTCTGCATTCAGGTGGGTACATCTTTTCCTCTTCTCCTTTGCCTTTTGCTTCTCTTCTTTTCTCAGCTATCTGTAAGGCCTCCTCAGACAAGCAGTTTGCCTTCTTGCATTTCTTCTTCTTGGGGATGGTTCTGATCACCACCTCCTGTACAATATCACGAACCTCAGTCCATAGTTCTTCAGGTACTCTCTCAGATCTAATCCCTTGAATCTATTTCTCACTTCCACCGTATAATCATAAGGGATCTGACTTAGGTCATACCTGAATGGTCCAGTGGTTTTCCCTATTTTCTTCAATTTAAGTCTGAGTTTTGCAAAAAGGAGATAGCAGATACAAGTTTTGAAAATAAACACCTAAACAAACATTTTATTTTATAAATTCCACATAAAATATAAAATAAATAAGCAAAGAGTAATTCTATGATCATCAATTTCTCACTTTATATAATCTTTAAGTACAGTTTTAACAGTATCTGATCATACTAGTAAGGAAACAAATAAGCTGTTAACACAGGATATAACTCAATAAGAATCTGGCGTAGGTTATTTAAAATAAGCAGTTACTTCTATACATTTACCACTTAAGGTTCTTTTCTGGGCCTCGGTATATTCATGAATGAGAAAATAAACTGTAACCAAGTAGGATTATCCCAGAAATGCAAGGCTTGTTTAAACTTTGGACAAGCACTGCAATACACTACATTCATAAAAATAAAGAGATTAAGGTTCCAAGCACCATTTATCACCAATCCTCCCATTACATTAAAAGCATGGGGGTCAGAGGCCTATAGGTAGAATAATGTCTTCCCCCAACCTCACCAAAGATGTCCATGTCCTAATTCCTAGAATGTGTGAATGGTGGCTCAGACAGTGAAGAATCTGACTGTAAGGCAGGAGACCTGGCTTCATTCCCTGGGTCGGGAAGATCCCCAAGAGAAGGGAATGGCTATCTACTCCAGTACTCTTGCCTGGAGAATTCCATGGACAGAGGAGACTGGCAGTCTACAGTCCATGGGGTCTCAAAGAGTTGGACATGACTGAGCGAGTAATACTAACACATCCTGGTGGGCTTAATGCAATTACAATAGTCCTTTCTTAAAAAGAATACTTTTTTCTTTTTTTTTTCTATATTTATTTATTTATTCGGCTGCTCTGAGTCTTCGTTGCAGCATGCCGGATCTTCAATCTTCATTGTGGCACGCGAGATCTTTAGGTTTAGCACGTAAACTCAGTTGTGGCATGTGGGATGTAGTTCCCTGATCAGAGGTTGAACGCCCAGGCCCCCTGCATTGGGAGCATGGAGTCTTGGCCCCTGGACCACCAGAGAAGTCTCTACGAGAATCCTTATTAGAAGGAGGCATGAGGGTCAGAGTCAGAGAAGGAGGTATGACTGCAAAAGCAGAGGCGGCAGTGATGCCACTGCTGGAAAGGAACACATGCCAAGAACTGCGGACGGTGTCCAGAAGCTAGAAAAGGCAGGAACAGACTGCCCCAGAGGCTCCAGAAGGAATGACGTCCTGCTGACATCGTGATGTTAGCCTCACGAGACCCCTTTTCAGACTTCTGACTTCCAGAGCTATAAGGTAATAAATCTGCTATTTTAAGCCATTAAAAAAATAAATAAATAAAGGACAAAAATAACATGATCATCTCAGTAGAAGCATAAAGAGCATTTAACCAAATCCAAAAACTCTTCATGATAAAACTCTTCATGATTTACCTTCCTTATAGAAACAAAGACTGTCTACAAAAAATTGACAGCTAACATAATTGATTATGAAAGACTGATTGCTTTCTCCCCTAAGATCAGTAAAAAAGAAAGATGTCGGCTTTCACCACTTCTTTTTTAATTTTACTGAGGACACTGAAAAGGAGATCCACCTTCTTAACACATGTTAAGTGGGCGATATGGTATTGTCGTCTATAGACACAATGTTGTACAGCAAACCTCTAGAACTTATTCATCTTGCATGATTAAAATTTTAAACACTGATAAGCAGGTCCTTTTTTTCCCTTCCCCAGCCCTTGGTAACCACCATTCTACTGTTTGCTTCTATGAGTCAGTCTTTATCTCATATAAAGAAATCATATAGTATTTGTCCTTCTGTGACTGGTTTATCTCATAGGGCATAATTTCCTCAAGATTCTGTACTGAGGTTCTAGTCAGGACCATTAAGCAAAGAAAAGAAAGAAAAGATGTCCAGATTTTAAAGAAAAAACTTAAATGATGGCAGTTTACAAACACATAATCATATATAATGAAGCACAAATTCACTTTGATGAAGTCCAATTTGCTAAAAATGTAATACTTTTATATGAAAACTTAGGAGTAAATTGTGCTTCAAAATCATATACATATATATGTATATAATCATATATTAATATATAGAAAATGACAAGAAACAAACACACACAAAAAAAATCAGAGCTAAAAAACTACTATAGCAAGGTTGTCCTATAGAAGATAAATATATGAAAATCTATTTAGTTACTATACACAAGCAACAAACAATCTGAAAATGAAATTAAGAAATAACTCCATTTGATATAGCACATAAAAAAAGAAAACAGTTATGAATTTAACAAAATATACACAAGACTTCTTCCAGAAAACTACAAAAAGAAACTGAAAAAGACCCACATCAATGGAATAAAATCCCATATTCATGGATTGGAAGACTTAATACCCTTAAGATGACAAATCTTTTCAAACTGATCTGTAGATTTGACACAGTTTTCTATCAAAATCCCAGCTACAATTTTGTACAAACTGACAAGTATATCTTAGACTCATACAGAAATGTAAGATACCAAAAACAGCCAGAACAATCTTGAACAGGAGCAAAATTGGAGAACTCACACTTCCTGATTCTAAAAATGTATTATAAAACCACAGTATTCAAGACTGTACTACTGACCTAAGAATAGATATAGGTCAGTGAAACAGATTTGAGAGTCCACAAATATTTACATTTATGATCAACTGATTTTTGATGAAGCTGTCAAGAAATACAATAAGGAAAGAGTATTCTTTTCAGCAAATGATGCTGAAACATCTAGAAATGCAAATGCAAAGGAATAAAGTTGCTCCAAATACAAAAATTAACTCAAAATGAATCAAAAATTTAAATGTAAGAGCTAAAAATATAATACTTTTGTATGAAAACTTAGGAGTAAATCTTCATGAACTTAAATTAGCAAATAGGTTTTCAGATATGACACTAAGGCACAAATAATAAGACAAAATACAGACAAACTGGACTTCATCAAAGTGAAACTGTGCTTCAAAGGAAAACAACAGGGAAGTGGCAAGACAAGCCACAGGATGGGAGACAATACTGGCAAATCATTAACCTGCCAACGTATTTGTTTCTAGAATATATTTTTAAAACTCTTAAAACTGAGACTAAGGTAAAGAGGAATGTGGATTCTTGTTCAATGAATACAGAGTTTCAGTTTTACAGGTTGAAGAGTTCTGCAGCTAGGCTGCACAATGTAAAAATACTTAACACTACTGCCTAAGACAGTTAAAGTGGTAAGTTTCATGTGTATTTTACCACAATTAAATATTTTTTTAAAAACCTCTTAAAACTTGACAAATAAAAAGGCAGCTCAGTTTTTAAAAGGGCAAAGGATGTGAATAAACATTTCTCAAAATAAGACATATCATAGACTATAACCACACAAAAATACATTCAACATAATTAGTTATGAGGAAACAGCAAATCAAAACCAAACCACAATGGGACAGCATTTCAAACTCACTAAAATGGCTATAAAAGTCAGATAATAACAGTTGTTGGAGAGAATATGATGAAATCAAAATCCTCATACATAGCTAAGAGAATGTAAAATTATGTAGCCATGTTGGAAAGCAATCTAAAAGTTTCTCAAATAGTTAAATGTAGAGTTACCAAGTCCACTCTAGGACCAAACCCAAGAAAAATAAAAATGTGTATGCACATAAAAGCTCGTACAGAAGGGTTCACAGCAGCATTATTCATAACAATCAAAAGATGGACACAGCCCAATGTCCATCGACTGACAAATGGATAAACAAAATGTGATACACCTACACAATATTATTTATGGAAAAAAAGGAACAAAATATTGATGCATCCTA
The DNA here is from genome assembly GCF_023699985.2 of Odocoileus virginianus. Taxonomy (NCBI): domain Eukaryota; kingdom Metazoa; phylum Chordata; class Mammalia; order Artiodactyla; family Cervidae; genus Odocoileus; species Odocoileus virginianus. Next base: position 6,618,080 of record NC_069685.1, on the reverse strand, counting down.
CAACACGGGTAGACCTCCCAGACCTGTCTCTTCTACGTTTCTCTCCTCTTCTCTTTATTCCCCTCATGATGTCTTTTTTCTTTCACTCTCTTCCCTTCGTAGTCTGCAGAGCAATTTAAGTATATCCAAGATGGGGAAGGAAAAAGACCAACATGTCACTGATACCTACCCTTATTAAAAGATGGAAAGGATTCGTTTTCGATTAAAAAAATTTACTCACAAAGCCACTCATTGGGGAAAAAAAGCAAAATACATAAAAATGGAAAGAACATTTTAAAAAAACAAAAAAACCCAATAAACCAATAGTAGAAATACTATTACTAAGTGAAACACTAAATCATAGACCTGACAAAACATGGTCCACTGGAGAAGAGAATGGTAAACCAATTCAGTATTCTGCCTTGAGAACCCCATGAACAGTACGAAAAGGCAAAAAGATAGGACGCTGAAAGAGGAACTCCCCAGGTCTGTTAGTGTCCAATATGCTGCTGGAGAAGACTAGAGAAATCACTCCAGAAAGAATGAAGAGCCAAAAGTCACAGCGAAAACAATGCCCAGTTGTGGATGTGACTGGTGATAGAACCAAGGTCCGATGCTGTAAAGAGCAGTATTGCATAGGAACCTGGAATGTTAGGTCCATGAATCAAGGCAAATTGGAAGTGGTCAAACAGGAGATGGCAAGAGTGAACATCGAAATTCTAGGACCCAGTGAACTAAAATGGACTGGAATGGGCGAATTTAATTCAGATGATTATATCTACTATTGTTAGCAAGAATCCCTTAGAAGAAATGGAGTCACAGTCAACAAGAGTACAAAATGCAGTACTTCGGTGCAGTCTCACAAATGACAATGATCTCTGTTCATTTCCAAAGCAAACCATTCACTATCACAGTAATCCAAGTCTATGCCCCAACCAGTAATGCTGATGAAGCTGAAGTTGAACGGTTCTACAAAACCTACAATACCTTCTAGAACTAACACCCAAAAAAGATGCCCTTTTCATCATAGAAGACTGGAATGCAAACGTAGGAAGTCAAGAGATACCTGGAGTAACAGGCAAATTTGGCCGTGCTTTTTATCACAGCAACTATTAAAAACTTAGCTATTCAAAAATATTGTAACAACAAAAGAAATGCAGCATAAGCTAAAGTTGAAACTGAGCTAGTAGTCTGCACAGAGCCCCATATATGGCAAGTATATTATGCTTCCCGTAAAACGTTAAAATGTGCTTTGGACTCCTGAGATTTCCTTATGGTACCCTTGGTTATTCTCACATACAGTTTATTAACCCTCATTGTAAGCTGCCACATGCATCACCCATCTATAAATCAAGCTCAACTAACACTGATTAAGCAGTGAACATCAAGTAAAGTACCTTATATCCCAGGCCCAACTGATAAATAGCAAAAATCTGAGCGGCGTTAAGAGCTTCACTGAAAAGGTAAACTGCAGTCATCTGACCACAGAATACCCTGTTAGCATCTGCTGTTTCCGATGAGCCCAGGAAACACTTGTCAAAGGTCTGTGAAAGAAAACAGAAAATTTTATTAGAGAAAAAACAAAAAAATTGTCTCCTCCAGAATTAATAAGAACCTATACTAATATAAATATTTTGTCCTTTCTAAAATATAATATGATTAGATTAAAATTTCATTTAACATTTCACTTCATTTATTCCCATTTGGTATAGAGATCAGGAAAGACATCACAGAAAAAAAGACAAGTTCTCCAAAGTACAATGAACAAAACTTGACGACAAAATGGATGTAGGAAATGGAGTCAGAAAAATCATCATGGACTCTGCAGGTTCATACTTGGTCAACCAAAGAACCAGACAGAAGAGCAGGCTTTGGAGCAACCAGCAAAATCAGGATCTAACTTTGAGCCATGAAATGAATGTGTCTTTTCTGTAAACTGCTATGGGTGAAGAAGCAATTGCCAACAGGGTTCTCTCTGGTTAGAAGCTAAGACTGTAAAGATGGTTTTTGTAGACACCAAGATACAAATAATAGGTTAAGTCATGGGAGTAGATGCAATCTCTCAAAAGGAAGGTGTAAATTCAGAAAAACAGGTGTATGCTTTTCTTATTTACATAAAAAATTTCTCTTAGTAACATCCAGGTTACAGAGATCACACATATGTTTACATCTATACAACAAGAAATAAAAGAAATACTGATATCTATCTAAAAGGATTTTATACCATGAAACTATTAGGAAGGCTGTTGAAAATACGTGTATGTTGACATTAAGGAATATAAAAAGTTTTTAACACTTGGATAATGAAGACAAACCACCTAGATCAAATAACTGATTGCCATGCTGCTGATTTTGGCAAATTCCTTAACCTCTCTGCGCTCAGTTTCACCTGTAAAGATTACAATAGTACTTATCTTGCAAGGTTATAGAAAGTAAAATAAAGGTATTTATTACAATAGCTGCAATGCTCAGCAAAGATTAATATAAGGAGAAAAAAAAAACAGATTGAAAGGCAATATACATATTTGATTTCTAATTTTAAAAAAATTAAGAGTTAACATTTATTGAGCACTTATTCTCTATAAGTCACTCTTCTAATGGATTTCTGAACAGTAGCTCATTTAATTGACATTCTGAGATAGTACTATTTTACACCCTTTTTAGGTGGAGCAAAGGGCTTCCCATGGATCACAGCAATAATCACCTGCAACACAGGAGTTGCAGGAGACATGGGTTCAATACCTGGGTGGGGAAGATCCCCTAGAGTAGGAAATGGCAACCCATTCCAGTATTCTTGCCTGGAAAATTCCATGGACAGAGGAGCCTGTGCAGGCAGGCTACAGTTCAGGGCGTCGCAAAAACTCAGACAGAAATGAGCGACTGAGCACACTCACACAAAAGAGAAAACTTAGGCCTAATAAATGAAGTCATATAGTCAGGAAGGGATTCAAACCTAAGTCTAACAATCCAAGCTCTTAAGGTTAGCATTTCAAAATATGTAAATATGTGTAGATTAGGATAATAGGAGTTAATGGTGAATGGGTGTTGCAAGTTTGTATTCATTTTCCTGATCTGTAATTTTTCAAGGTTTCTATTAAAAATGTAATGTGGGAGGCAGGGAGAACATTTTGAATATAATTCTAACCTATGGATCTCTTTTCGAATCTTGAAAATATTATTTAAAAAATAGTTATCTATAGCAGCTATGAATTAAATGGAAAATTTGTAAGCTGACTTCACCTAACTCATTCATAAAAATGATCAGAACCCTGCAGTAAAGCTCCGAGGTTTAATTTGATTAATGGACCGATGACACAGTACTTTGAGGATATACTCGCTGTTACCTACGAATTGTTGTCTCTACCTTATCCAGAACAATTTTATAACAAGGACTGAGTAATATCTTAGTGACACATTAGCACATTTCCACTCTCTTAATAAACTGCGAGCCAAACTACAATTATAAAAAATCCACCACTGCAGTGTTCTAAAATTTATATTCAATGTAAAATATATTTTTCTTATTTCAATGTAGCTTTCTCAAACTACTTACATCACTCGTGTTGACAAACCATGTTATCTCTCCATAGGAAGCAAGTTCACCGTTCACGTAACATCGAAGCTCACTGTTCTTCCACCGGTTATAAATGTGCACTATAGTTACCATATACCACTGGATAAGCAAAACAGTTAAAAAAAAAAAAAGATAATGATTTTTTCCAACAATTCAACCACGTTTTGATAAAAACAAGCAAAAATCAAATGCTAAATTAAAGTGAAATCTAAAACTAAAATAAGACTACTTTTATTAAATATTCTACCCCTGGAACAATATTGATTCAAGGGAATGCTCTCAACAAATAATGGCTTACCCATGAAATTATTTTTCTAACTTTTCATTATGAAAATTTTTTAAAGGTAAAAAGCTTAATAGAAACTCTCTCACCATCCCACAACTGTCAACATTTTGTCATATTTGTTTTATCTATTTACTGATCTACATATAGATGTTCATTTTGTTAATAAACCATTCAATAATTTCTAAATTTTAAGGTAGAAAAGCAAATACATATCTTTCCACTTGTATTTCCCTGTAAACTCTGGAAATAGCTAAATATTTGCTCTTTTCATTGTCCAAATCCAGAGAGGTTAACAACTGTCCAGCAATTTACACCTCATTTTCTGAACCAGCTTAAGAACAGAGTTATGATCTACCACAGCATTCTGAAGGTTAGATGGTAACATAACTATGACACAGTAAGATCACATACCTTTTGTGGCTTGAAATCAAATTTCACACAGTGTTGAAAGCCTTTTCCTTTTGACTTTATTGATGTTATAATTAAACATCCCCCAACAAAGTGAGCAGAATAACCAAGACCTTTACTGGTTCTGAAACTATAAAAAAATAAGTTTTCATTTCATCTCCAAACATTCTTCTCATTTTTCAAAATAAAGTAACAACACTAAGTTACAGAAATACATACCAATACAAATATGGTTTATCTTTATCCACATTGATGTTATTTACAGGATCCATTCTAAGCCAGGTATGAAATGTAAAACCATTCTGGTATGGCCATTTGGCTATAGGAGGTAATGCAATAGCCTAAAGGGAAAAAATTTGAGTTAGTGACTCACAATGAAAAATTCTGTTACTGAAATCATGAAAATGAGACCTTACATGTCGCATATATTTCTACTATATATTAGTCTACATCATGATCAAAGTATGCAGAAGTAGTCTCTTTATCTGAAAGATTTTCACTAACTTCTAAATTATTCAAAATACATATTAATAATGTTAATTTAAGTTAAACAGAAACATTCCAAGTGATCTGCTTGACACACTAGTCTTACTGCTTCATTTCTTACAATGAACATATGCAAAGAGATTCCAATTAGAAGAGATAGGTAGTGATATCAAAGGAAATTTGTTGCTGAAATGTTAAATAAGGTAATAGAGAAAGATGGAGAAGGAAAGAAAATAGTTAAGGAAAAAGCCTAGAATGTAATTTTTTAACAGCAAATACAAAGCTGAAGAGGATTCATTCATAACATTTTTTATAACATTTTAAAGTTATATTCATAAGTCACTGTGTAGGTGATTTTACCACTTGGCTTAAATTTTTATTTAAAAAATCATAGCACATAATGCAAGGACCCTAATATCTCCAAAACAAACTTGAAAAAGAAGAACAAAGTTGGAGGATCCAGATTACCAATTTTTTAAATTTTATTTATTTTTTTAATTGGTGGAAAACTGCTTTACAATACTGTGTTGGTTTCTGCCAATCAGTCATAACTAGAAATACATCCCTTCCCTCCCTCTCCTCCCCCATTTCACCCCGCTAAGTCATCCCAGAGTGCTAGGCTGGTATCCCTGTGTTATTTAGCAACTTCCCACTAACTACAGTTGTACAATGGAACATTACTCAGCCATAAAAAAGGAATGAATTTGAGTCATTTGTACTGAGCTTAATGAACACAGAGTCTCTTAAACAGAGTAAAGCAAGTCAGAAAGAGAAAAACAAGTATAGTATATTAACACATATACATGGAATCTAGAAAAATGGTACTGATGAACATAGTACAGAATGGACTTGTGAACACAGCAGGGGAAGATGAGGGTAGGACTGATCAAGAAAACAGCACTGACATATCTACACTGTCGTGTAAAGTAAATAGTGGGAAGTTGCTAAATAACACAGACTACCAAATTAAAACCTACAATGCAAAGATACAGTACTGAAAGTTGTGGGGTACTGGCATAATGATAGAGATTGAGATCAACGGAGTAGAAGGGAGAGCCCATAAATAAGCCCTTATGTTTGTGGTCTTGATTTTTAACAAGAGTATCTAGATAGTTTAATGAACAAATGCACTGAGAAAACTCTTATTTACAAGCAAGAGTATGAAGTTGACCACTACCTTCTATGATACACAAAATATCAACCCCAAATCAATCCTGTGAAATGTGAAAGCTGAAACTAAAAACTTTTATGAGGAAAAATAGGAATAATCTTCATGACCCTGAGATAGATAAACTCTTTTTAATTATTTACAAGAGAAAAAAATACATGCACTAGACTTCATTAAATTAAAAACTTTTGTGTTTTAAAGGATACTATCAAGAAAGTGATAGCCTGAGAATGGGAGAAAATATCTGAAAATTATTTATCTGATGAGAAGCTTATATCCAGAAGAATATACAGAGGATTGTCACAAATCCAATATAAATAAATACAGTTTTTCAGTGGGCAAAATATCTGAATGGACACACGTCCAAAGAACATATGCAAACAGCCAATAAGAACATGAAATGATACTCAGCATCATCAGTCATTAAGGAAATACAAATCAAAATCGCAGTAAGATGTTACTTAACATGACTAGGATGGCTGTAATCAAAAAGACAGACATTAACAAGTGTGGGTAAGCAAGTGGAGAAACCAGAAACCTCCTAAACTGATGATGAGATTGTAAAATAAATATAGTCACTTTGGAGAAACAATATGGGAGTACCTCAAATGGTTTGCACATAAGACAATATGACTCAGCAGTTCTACTACTTCATTTCCAAGAGAAATGAAAACATATGTCTATATAAAAACTCGGAAATAAAAGGCCATAGAGCATTTCCAAAAAGTAGAATGCAAATATCCACTAATTAAAGAATAATTAGGTGGGATGGGGAGGGAGATGGGAGGGAGGTTCAAAAGGGAGGGGACATTTGTACAGCTATGGCGGATTCATGCTGAGGTTTGACAGAAATCAACAAAATTCTGTAAAGCAATTATCCTTCAACTAAAAAAGTACATTTAAAAAATAATTAAACAAAATGTGGTATATTCTTATATTAGAATATTAGTCAATAAAAGGAATGAAGCACTGATACATACTACAACATTAATGGATCTTAAAACAGAAGTGTTAAGTGCAAAAAGCCAATCATAAAATTCCAGACATCATATAATTCCATTTGCATGAACTGCCCAAAATAGACAAATTCAAAGAAACAAAAAGTAGAACAGTAGTTGCCCAGGCGAGGGAGTCTGGAGTGAGATGTGCAGTGACTGCTCGAGAGCACAGGGCTTCTTCTGACGGTGATGGGAATGTTCTAAAGTCGACTGTAGTAACAACTGCACAGATGGATGAACACAGATGTTCACTGTCTGCACACTTTAAATGACAGGAGTGTGTGATATGGGAATCGCAACTCAATAACGCTGTAAAAAAAGATCCTACTAAAAGCTTTTCTTTTCTTGTTATAACACTACATATGCATTTAGGTAGACATGAAATATACACATTTTTTATAAGATATTTCATAAAACATGAAAAACATCATAGAGCCAAATTTATTTAATAACACTATTGAGACTTCAAAAGTCTGATTTAAAATGAATGCTGTATCAAGGAAAAAATTTACGCATACTCTTTGTATACATATGTTCTCTCTCAATCAAACATGAGAATAGAGGATGTGAAAGCTGGGTAAAAATAATTTACCCACGAATAACTTCCCTTTAAAAGCTATGTTTAAGGTGAAATAAAATGAGTCAATGAATATATTTAAAACATCTATTCTCTGAAAACTCCAAAAGCTGTGTAGTTCAACTGGCCAAATTTCAAGATACATACAACAAAATGTAACAGACATGTAACAATCTCAAAGAAATATAAATAATAAAGTTAAAACATGCATTAAATAAGGTTTCCCTAATAAGAATACTTTTATCTCCTAAGAATACATTTTTACGCTGGGAGACAAATGATAAACTCAATGCCAAGTGAGCAAAATATTCTGAAAAGCTTCAAATCTAAAATAGTTATTAAGGAAAAATTAGAAAGAAAAAATAACATGAGCAATAAAACCTTCCAAAGAAAACTGTACAATGTTTGTGCAACACTCAAATATCATAAATATTCTTTTAAAACACACTCTTCTTTCTGCAGATATTGCCTGGCTACATAGACGCCATAAAAGGTAGGATATTATGAGAACAAAAATAAAAAATGAATAAAAGATAACTTCAAAATACTTGCTTATAACAGGCAGACCAATGTAATAAAGAGGATGCTAAAAAGCTTCCAAAAATAACACATATACATTATATAATGTAATCATAAAATACTTTGAAACATTACAGATATTACTGCCATACATTAATTGTCTTACTTGTAAACTGACTAACAGTTTATAAGAATGCTGAGACTGATACAATATGGAAACTCACAAGTCAGAAAAACTTGCCTAGAAAGTTTCTCAGAGTTGCTCTCAACTTACACATCAGGTGCAAAAGAAAGAGAAATCAGGAAATGTAACACTAAAGAAAGATAAAAGTGAAACTGCTATACATAAATTTCTATTTCAGAATGCTGAGATAAAAATTCACAAGAAAACATGGCTTATGTTGAAAAGAATTGAGTTCTTATTCCATTGAGACCCCAAGGGGTGAATGGGCAGCTTTCTTAATTTCTTAAAGCCTCTATTTCTTCACCTCCAAAACAGCCAGGAAAAAGGAACAGGCAATATTGTCTTAAGGACTGAGTTAGGTTGTGCAAAGAGGTTTTCCCCAACACAGGACCGGTCAAGAGTGCTTACGAGGCCATACTTTCAGAAGGCAAAGGAAAGAACTTCAAATGATTTCCTCATTAAGATCTACTTACGGCAGCACTCTTTCCTGGAAAGTTGAAAAAGGCATCAGGACCATACTTCTGTGGCATGTGCTTTAACACAGACAGCAACTTTCCAGCATGTGGAGGCTATGAAAATAATTAGCAATTCATTAACCACATTACTCACCATAGAACAAAAATATATACTTTTAATATAGACATACTTGAATATACCACAATATAATCATTCCATAAGCTAAAAAAGCATATATAATATCCAAAAAAGGTGATTTTCAACTATCTTAAAGAAATAACGCATTCTATGCCACTGTTCTATGGGAGGTGCTAGATAAATATGAGCTGGTAGCATTTGACACAAAGCTCTTCCAGGCTGCAGCAAAAACGACCTTTTAAAATTACAAACTACATCATCCCACCTCTCACCCGTTTTTAAAACACTTTCTAATCTCACCAAAAAATAATGCTTATCAAGTCCCACTGTTAAAGGCATTTTAAAACAGTAAAATATTTTAGCCTCATAACCACACTAGGGGTTATCATCATCCCATTTTACAAAGGAGGAATTTGAGGCAGGGGAACATATCCAAGGTCATACAGGTAGTAAGTGGGATGAGAAATCAATCTCATTCCAGAGTCCAAGCTTTTAATAACTACACTTTCCACTTTATACATCCCTCCAGTAGCTTCCCACTGCCTTTTAAAAAAAAGACCAGACTCCTTAACACGGCCCAAAAGATGCTTAACTGCACTCTATCTATAATAGCTTGTAACCATAACAGAGCCTGAGCACAAACTATTCTTCTCCTTAAAATGTTCCACTAGGACTATTCCCCACTCCCAGCCCTCCCCTGCCTTAACTAAATAAATCTTACCCATTCTTTAAGCTCATCTTAATGGGTCCCTTCCCAGGGCAGTCTTTCCTGACCTCTGAAAACAGATCAAATCTTCCTACCACATTTCATTCTACAACATGTTTCTACTATAGAGCATGCATAAAAGTTGTAACATCACATTTGTTTGATTAATGACTCTTTGATCCACAAGTCTCCTCTAACACATTCAACAACCCAACAGCTAAAACAAAAACATGTATTTACATTAACAAGGAAAAGCAAAGGACAACAAGATAATAATTTAAATCAGTTTGCAAGCAAATAGAATAATGTGTAGTGCATGCCTCTTAAAAGTTAAAAGTTTAAAACACTGTCAAACTACAAATGAAATCACAGTCTTGCCTTCATCTTATCTGGTAGCTGCTCTAAATTATCATGAATAACTATCTAGGGGCTTCCCTGGTGGCCCAGTGGTAAAGAATCTGCCTACCAATGCAGGAGACATGGGCTTGATCCCTGCTCTGGGCAGAGGCCACAGGCCACAGAGCAGCTAGGCCCGTGCACCACCAAGTCCACGCACCACAACTACTGAAGCCCAAACACCGGCGAGTCTGGGCTCCCCAGCAGGAGAAGCCGCTGCTGTGAGAAGCCTGCGCGCCACGAGCAGGACGCAGCCCCTGCTCGCCACAACTAGGGAAAAGCCCGAGCAGCAGCAAAGACCCACCCAGGACAGCCAAAACAATCCTGACTAAAAGAGTTCGGCAACCTTTCAGATAAATGCTAACTGGCAAGTGACATTATTAAGCTTGATCGAGAAGTTTTCAATTACCCACACTGTTCAATTATAAAAGTGTAATAAATTACTATAATCACACTGTTTTAAGTAAATTCTAAAATAAAATTACCAAAAATAACCCACAGTCAAAAATAAAAATATAATAACATTTTCATCTATAGAAATCATTACTCAAATTTTCCTTTTTTATCAACCAATTAAAAAGAACACAAGAATAGCACATTACTCCACAGACGCTGCCAGGGGATTGTATACTAGGAAAGCCTCCCAGAAAACAATTTAGTGTTCATATTTCAAGAATCTCTAAACACTGATACACTAGTTCCATACATAAAAATCTATGCTAAAGTAATAATCAAAAAGGCAGACACACATTTAAATATAGGGATTTTTCACTGCACTGATGTGATACCAAAGCTACATCATAACTGAGCAAAGCCCTGCTCTTGTTTTATTAATACAGTACTTTTTTCCCTCTATCCCTGATAACTATACACTTAACCTCAATGTGTTTAATCTGTTTTTTTAATATTTATTTATTTGGCTGAATCAGGCATCATGCAGGATCTTGGAATGTAACACAGATTTTCCATAATAGCTGCAGTACACAGGACTAGCTGCTCTTTAGAATGTGGGATCCCAACATCGCAAGGAGGGAAGTCCTGCTTAATCATTTCATATGTCGACCTTCAAAAATGTGCACCTGTGTGATTATACTTAAAATTTAAAAGCTGTTCGGTTATATATATAAGATAATAAATGTCTAACCCAACATCTTTTAAATTTTAGGTATAATCTATACTTAAATTTTATGTATAATTCTGAAAGAGATGGGAATACCAGATCACCTGACCTGCCTATTGAGAAATCTGTATGCAGGTTAGGAAGCAACAGTTAGAACTGGACATGGAACTACAGACTGGTTCCAAATAGGAAAAGGAGTACATCAAGGCTGTATATTGTCACCCTGCTTATTTAACTTATATGCAGAGTACATCATGAGAAACGCTGGGCTGGATGAAGCACAAGCTGGAATCAAGACGGCCAGGAGAAATGTCAATAACCTCAGATATGCAGATGACACCACCCTTATGGCAGAAAGTGAACAAGAACTAAAGAGCCTCTTGATGAAAATGAAAGAGAGTGAAAAAGTTGGCTTAAAGCTCAACATTCAGAAAACTAAGATCACGGCATCCGATCCCATCACTTTGGAAACAGTGTCAGACTTTATTTTGGGGGGCTCCAAAATCACTGCAAATGGTGACTGCAGCTATGAAACTAAGACGCTTACTCCTTGGAAGGAAAGTTATGACCAACCTAGACAGCATAGTAAAAGGCAGAGACATTACTTTGACAACAAAGGTCCGTCTCATCAAGGCTATAGTTTTTCCACTGGTCACGTATGGATGTCAGAGTTGGACTATAAAGAAAGCTGAGTGCCAAAGAATTGATGCTTTTGAACTGTGGTGTTGGAGAAGACTCTTGAGAGTCCCTTGGACTGCAAGGAGATCCAACCAGCCCATCCTAAAGGAGATCAGTCCTGGGTGTTCATTGGAAGGACTGATGTTGAAGCTAAAACTCCAATACTTTGGCCACCTGATGTGAAGAGCTGACTCATTGGAAAAGACCCTGATGCTGGGAAAGATTGAAGGCGGGAGGAGAAGGGGACGACAGAAGATGAGATGGGTGGATGGCATCACCAACTCAATGGATATGAGTCTGGGTGAACTCCAGAAGTTGGTGATGGACAGGGTGGCCTGGAATGCTGCTGTCCATGCGGTTGCAAAGAGTCGGGCACAACTGAGCGACTGAACTAAACTGAACTGAAATTATACTTTAGTTTTAAATATAATCAATATATAGTCAAGACTGTATATTGTCACCTTGCTTATTTAACTTCTATACAGATTACATCATGTGAAATGCCAGACTGGATGAAGTATACGCTGGAATCAAGATTGCAGGGAGAAATATCAATAACCTCAGATATGCACATGACAACATCATTATGGCAGAAAGCCAAGAGTAATTAAAGAGCCTCTTGATGAAAGTGAAAGAGGAGAGTGAAAAAGCTGGGTTAAAACTCAACATTCAAAAAACAAAGATCATGGCATCCACTCCCATCACTTCATGGCAGATAGATGGAGAAACAGTAGAAACAGTGAAAGACTTTATTTTCTTAGGCTCCAAAATCACTGCAGGTGGTGACTGCAATGATGAAATTACTTGCTCCTTGGAAGAAAAGTTATGACCCACCTAGACAGCATATTAAAGAGCAGAGACTACTTTGCCAACAAAGGTCCATCTAGTCAAGGCTATGGTTTTTCCAGTAATCGTGTATGGATGTCAGAGTTGGCCCATAAAGAAAGCTGAGTGCCAAAGAATTGATGTTTTTGAACTGTGGTGTTGGAAAAGACTCTTGAGAGTCCCTTGGACTGCAGGGAGACCCAACCAGTCCATCCTAAAGGAGATCAGTCCTGGGTGTTCATTGGAAGAACTGATGTTGAGGCTGAGACTCCAGTACTTTGGCCACCTGATGCGAAGAGCTGACTCACTGGAAAAGACCCTGATGCTGGGAAAGACTGAGGGCAGGAGGAGAAGGGGATGACAGAGGATGAGATGGTTGGAAGGCATCACCAACTCGATGGACATGACTTTGAGCAGGCTCTAGGAGTTGGTGATGGACAGGGAAGCCTGGCATGCTCAAGTCCATAGGGTCGCAAAGAGTCAGACACGACCAAGCAACTGAACTGACTGGGTTAGATATATCATTCTATTTTTCACTTTCTACCTGCTTTTTGATATCTATTCATTTAACTCGATGAGCTAAGTTGCTTCAGTCATATCCAACTCTTTGTGACCCTTAGCCCATTATGGGCTATGGGCTATGGTCCATAACCCATCAGGTTCCTCTGTCCATGGGATTCTCCAGGCAACAATACTGGAGTGGGTTGCCATGCCCTCCTCCAGAGGACCTTCCCAACCCAGGGATCAAACCCACATCTCTTATGTCTCCTGCATTGGTGGGCGAGTTATTAACCACTAGAGCCACCAGGGAAGTCCATTTTACTCTATGTATTAATTCTACCTGCTATATAATAATCTATTCTCTGCATCCAATACATTTACCTAGCTACTCTCCTAAGATAAACACACATGTTGACAGTTCACCGACATCAAAAATAAGGCTTGTGAACATCCTCACAGGTTAAAAATAACTCTCTCCCCCACTTATACTTGCTATTATCCAATCTATAATTCTTGATACTACTGATTTTACATATCAATATTGTTTTAATCTGAACATCTCTAATTATTAATGATTTAGCATATATTTGATTATGGGGTTTCTATCTCTGCAAATAAGTGTCTGTTCGTATTCTTTGCTGTTTTCTTATAGTTTTCTCTATACACCAATATAAGAAATGTTTTAATTATATATTCAGAATAAATAATTTGAATGTAAATCAAACCAGTATTCTTCTGGACATGACACCACAATAGGACCTACAATTACCAAGTCACCATAAACAACTAGAAAACTGGACAAAATGTCTGCAACTAAAACTGTCTTGAGACATGGAAAAGAGATAGCTCAAGACTGATCCTTGAGAAAGGCAAACAAAATGAGCCATGATATTCCAAGACTTTCTAGTTGGAGTCAATTTCCATATCACATATCATTGCACAGGGGAGGGAAATCAAACAGAACTTAAAAGTCTCACTGAGTCAATTAGGCAGAAATTGGAGAATGGGTGGTCTGAGGAGGACAGAATCCTCAGGGCAGAATATTACAGAGGAAGGACGAATGCAAACAAGAGTCTCTAGAAATCTTCACTGACCCTTTGACATAATACCAAATTGTGCATTTCTACCTTAAAACTCAACAAGGTAGGTGGCCAAGATTTTAACAGCCATAAGTCAAAGAACTCCCAGAGCTAATACAGAGCCAGGAATCACTGAGACCCTACCAGCACTGTGGAGAGACCTCAGGCTTATACTACCTCTTGCCTCATGTCTGAGACTCAGGGTCATTCACAGAAACTCTACAAAAGTAGGCCAGAATAATAAGGCTGACTTTGCCCGAGAGCAACAGCCAATCTAGACCTGACCGAAAAAAAGTTTAAAGTAGCCTGAAAGGACTACTGACATGCTGCAGTCCATGGGGTTGCAAAGAGTGGGAGGACTGAGCCACTGGCCTGCCTGACTGATGGAAAGGACCACAAGTGTCGATCTGCACTGCAAACCTGTCACAATCTTAAAAGAACCGTAACAAAATCCAGCAGCAGGCACTTAGTCGCCACGAGCTGTGACTAACATCACTATGTCTAAAATCACTAACAGAAGGAAACTAGAAAACACGACCTACAAGTAAAAGCACAGTGAGCGAGTAAAAAACGGATCTAGAAAATACATCGATGACAGAATCAATGAATAAGAACATTAAAGCAACTATTAATATGTTATATATTTCCAACGATTTAAAGAAAAAACATGAATGAGGGGGAAAAATGAAAGATATTTTAAGAAGAAACAAATAAAATTTAGAGACATTAAAGTATGTGAAATCTGAAAAGTTTAAGGGATAATAACAAAACTATAGAAGAAAAGATCTTAAAAATACAGCAATAAAAGCAATTTAAAATGAAGCACAAAGAGAAAAGACTTAAAAAAAAAAAAGTGAATAAATCTCAGTGACTTAAGGCACAATGCAGAGAAGATTAACCAACATGCAATTAAGAGTCCCAGAGGAGTGGGAGAGGGGCAGGAAAATAATATTCGGAGAAATAATGACCAAAATGCTTCCAAACTGATGAAAATTATAATCCCACAGATGCAAGAATACCTAGGAAGAATAAATACAAGGTAAACCTCACCAAGAAACATAATAAAATCACTTCAAATTAGTGACAAAAAAAATCTTAAAAAGCAGAGAACTAAAGTTTGATAAAAAGAAGCTAGAGAGTCTAATCATTTTAATATAATACTATATAACTGCAGAGCACAAACTTAGATATACTCAACAGAACTGGATTAAGGATCAACAGGCTGAGTAGTTGCTATCGGCAATGATTTCTAAAGAGCTCTAAAATAAGCCTAGAAATGCAACAAAAATGGAGAAAATATTTACTAGTATTCCCCTAGGGGTAAGTAACTAAAGCGTAAATAAACAGGTTGATGAGGCACCTGGAGTTCAAAATCAGCTGACCAATACCAAAATTCTCCAAGCCAGGCTTCAACAGTACCTGCATGGAGAACTTCCAGATGTTCAAGCTGGATTTAGAAAAGGCAGAGGAACAAGAGATCAAATTGCCAACATCCGTTGGCTCATTGAAAGAGTGAAAGTTTCAGAAAAACATCAACTTCTGCTTTATTGACTGTGCCAAAGCCTTTGACTGTGTGGATCACAACAAACTGTGGAAAATTCTGAAAGAGATGGGAATACCAGACCACCTGACCTGCCTCCTGAGAAATCTGTATGCAGGTCAGGAAGCAACAGTTAGAACTGGACATGGAACAACAGACTGGTTCCAAATCAGGAAAGGAGTATATTGGCAAGGCTGTATATTGTCACCCTGCTTATTTAACTTCTATTCAGAGTATATCATGAGAAATGCTGGGCTGGATGAAGCACAAGCTGGAATCCAGATTGCTGAGAGAAATATCAATAACCTCAGATATGCAGATGACACCATCCTTATGGCAGAAAGTGAAGAAGAACTAAAAAGCCTCTTGATGAAAGTGAAAGAGGAGAGCGAACAAGCTGGCTTAAAGCTCAACATTCAGAAAAGTAAGATCACAGCATCCAGTCCCATCACTTCATGGCAAATAGATGGGGAAACAGTGGAAATAATGACAGACTTTATTTCTTTGGCTCCAAAATCACTGCAGTTGGTGATTGCAGCCATGAAACTAAAAGACACTTACTCCTTGGAAGTTAACCTAGACAGCATATTAAAAAGTAGAGACATTACTTTGCCAACAAAGGTCTGTCTAGTCAAAGCTATGGTCTTTCCAGTAGTGACGTATGGATGTCAGAGCTGGCCCATAAAGAAAGCTGAGTGCCAAAGAATTGATGCTTTTGAACTGTGGTGTTGGAGAACACTCTTGAGAGTCCCCTGGACAACATGGAGATCCAACCGGTCCATCCTAAAGGAAATCAGTCCTGAATATCCATTGGAAAGACTGATGCTGAAGCTGAAACTCCAATGCTTTGGCCACCTGATGCAAAGAACTGACTCATTTGAAAAGACCCTGATGCTGGGAAAGATTGAAGGCAGGAGAAGAAGGAGACAACAGAGGATGAGATGGTTGGATCACATCACCAACTCAATGGACATGAATTTGAGTAAGCTCAGGGAGTTGGTGATGGACAGGGAAGCCTGGCATACTGCAGTCCATGGGGTCACAAAGAGTCGGACACAAGTGAGTGACTGAAGTGAACTGACCAATACCATCCCTTGCAAAGGACCATGAAAATACACCTAAGGAGGGTAGATCAATAAAGCACATGGCTTTGGTTCACTGAGTGGGTTGTTCAAGTTTAAAGGCCACACTTAACACTACTCAGATTGATAGAGAAGCTAGGTGCTGCTACCCAACATTTTTATTTCTCTGTCCTTAGCCATTTCCTCTTGTAAATGTTGAATTTATATTTGAAATATTAACCATTCAAAGAAGGACCGAATTACCAACCATCTTGGCACACTCAGTCCTCTTACGCCACAACTGTGTCACGTGACAGCAAAAACAGCCCTAAGTCCATATGCTATTCTAATTGATCTCGTCTACTCAATTTGACATTTAACCCCTGTGCAGCAATATCAACTGCTTAAAAGCCACTAAAAAGTTTGGGGAGGGGAATATTTTCAAATATCAAAGAATATTTAAGTTTACCCATTGTCCTTTATCTCCTTGAAGTTTACTGAAGAACAGCTTTAGTTCTCGAACTGTCAAATTGTAGCTAGCCAGCACTCCCAACATGTCAACTAAAAGATCTAGAAACAAAGAAAGCAACAAATAAAATAATTAAGCTACTTATATTTCTTGAAGAATTAAAATACAGAGTGCTTGCTTAAGAGTTTAGACAATAAAGTTCCAGGTACATGTCACATGCTCAGCATCTCTTAAATATTACTAAAGAAGAAAAATACAGTACTTAATAATCAGACTTCATCTCCTCACAACCACTGTGTTACAGAAAGTCATACCTGCAATCATATTGTCAACATTTTCAATTTTCCCAAGCACTTTTTCAACAAGGCCCACTTCAGTGCAGATTTGAAGATTTCGTATACTTTTCTTCAGAATGGCTGTAAACATGCTCCAGACTTCTGCTTGGCAAGTAACATCACATTTTTCCAGTAGGTCCACCATGCAGATGATACTCTCACCTTCTTGAATAATGAAATTCATTTCTAAATCAAACTGCCCTCCTACCAACTTCCAGGGGCAACAGGGAGGGTGGAAAGAAAAAATACATTAAAAGCATTAGCACTTCTTCAGTGTGACTAGAGTACATTACAAAGCTTTAGTTTGGCAAGTAACTACCCATATACATTCTTCTCTACCCCTTACAACAATAAAAAGATTTTTTTAATTAATTTATTTTAATTAGAAGCTAATTACTTTACAATATTGTTGTGGTTTTTGCCATATATCAACATGAATCTTTAAAAAGATCTTAAAACACATACACACACAGCTCTAAAAAAATAAAGCTTCAGAAGAAATCTTCATGTTACGATAGCACAATCAACCAAGACTTAGAATATAAAAACAGAACTATTTTCAACAAAAACAAATACAGGATGTCTTAAATCACTACCTACTGACACTGATGAAGATTTCAGTT
This sequence comes from Odocoileus virginianus, assembly GCF_023699985.2. Classification (NCBI taxonomy): domain Eukaryota; kingdom Metazoa; phylum Chordata; class Mammalia; order Artiodactyla; family Cervidae; genus Odocoileus; species Odocoileus virginianus. The sequence goes on along the minus strand of NC_069685.1, from coordinate 6,599,974 downwards.
GTATCCCACTCTTTGTGACCCCATGGACTGTAACCTGCCAGTCTCCTCTGTCCATGCAATTCTCCAGACAAGAACACTGGAGTGGGTTAACTTAGCTCTATACTTGCTTCCATCTCCAGGGGAACTTCCCGACCCAGGGATTGAACCTGGGTCTTCCTCACTGCAGGCAGATTCTTTACCATCTGCGCCACCAGCAAAGCCCCAATGAAGATCTAACGTAGCTCTCTGCTGCTGCTGCTGCTGCTAAGTCGCTTTAGTCGTGTCCGACTCTGTGCGATCCCACAGACAGCGGCCCAACAGGCTCCCCTGTCCCTGGGATTCTCCAGGCAAGAACACTGGAGTGGGCTAACTTAGCTCTATACTTTCTTTCTAATTCAATGTTTCATCTATGAATTAGGTAATCTGCAAGCTACGCACTATTCTTGCCTGGAGAATTCCATGGACAGTGGAGGCCGGCAGGCTGCAGTCCATGGGTCTCAAAGAGTTGGACACGACTGAGCAATTAACATTGTAAGCTACTCACAGTAACCTAAAGATCCTTTGCTACCTATACAATGTATGAGTTCACAGCAAAAATGAAAAGCTGAAAAAGGCTCAAAATGAACACAAAACTTATAGTTTTTTCTTGTCATATTTCTGGTTTATTATATATACCTACCCATTTTGATCCCTCCTATCAATAATGAGGATAACTTAAACATAAAATTCGCACACACTCAAAGTCAGTAATCAAAAAAATGTTATTTCATTAAGATTGCTATCAGAAAATCCATCCAGAGAAAGCTGTACTGAGACCTATTCCTACCTTGCCATGTCACCCACAGCATTCTCCTACAGAGGGAAAGTTTTTTAATTTTAACAAACCCCAATTGTTTAAACGAAATAAAATACTTTTAGAATTACCTTTGCAGACTTTTTTTTTGGCCATGCCATGCAGCTCATGGGATCTTAGTTCCTCAACCAAGGATTAAACCCACGTCCTCAGCAGTGAAAACAGAGTCCTTAGACTGCCAGGGAATTCCCAGGCCTATCTTTTTTTACTAGATTTTTTAAAGATTTCTATATTTTAAAGAATAGTTACATATATGATTCACCTACACTCCAGTCCTTCTGAACACTTCTTTATTATGCAGTTTTCATTATGCTTTACTAAGCTCAAAAAGTAGGAAAGAATTACAAGAAAGTGAACTGTACAAAACAAAATCTCATACAAAGAATAACAGACCTGACCAAATAGAGTTTACTTCGGAAAAGCAAAAAAGATTCAGAGTTAGGGAATCAATTAAAACTCCCTACAGCCAGGAATGAATATGGATCCCATGTTCTGTCAAAGATACACACTAGCAAGAAAAAGAAAAAATGCAAAAGTGAAAATCAAGAGGCAGTATCTGCATGCAAGGAGATAAGAATTCTTGGCAAGCACAGCGCTAAAGGCTTTTGGTTCTTCTAGGAAAGCTGTGGCAGAGATTTTAGTGTACAATTTTTTGCATCATCAGTAGCAACATGTGACATAGGATGACAACTGTGTTTTTGCTAAGAGTCCCTTGGTGTCACTGGGCCAATTCTCCTAGCAACATGGCCCTAGCTATAAAGTATACATGCTTGGTTCCCTAAGGTGACCCCCAAATTCTGTAAGCTACATGAGAACTCCTAATAGGGATTTTTGTTGTTGTTGTTTTATGATTATTCGTGATTTTTTTTCACTTGATGTGTCCTTAACTTTTATACTGAAATAATTTCAGACTTTCAAAAAATTGCAAAACAGTATACAATTCCTATATACCCTAATGTGAATATATTGTATCATCATAGTACAGTCATCAAAACCAGGTACAATACTACAGACCTTACTCAAATAGCAAGACTTGTCACACTAATATCCTTTTTCTGATCCAGCATCAGCATCTCCTTAGTCTTCTCCCAACTATGACAAGGGCATTCTTTGACTTCTGTGATTTTTATACTTTTGAAGCGGATTTGCCAGCTATTTTAAAGACGGTCTTATAATGTGAATGATTTTTCATGTTTAAATTCAAGCTGTGTATTTTTGGTAAAAAATACTCCATAGAGATGACACGTGTCCTTCTCAGTGTATTAGTAGTTCAGATGATACCTGATGGGTATATTATTCAGATGGTATCTGATGTCAGTATGCCCCACTATTGGTGAAGTTAAATTTGATCTCGTGCTCAAGGAGGTATCTGTCAGATTTCTTCTGTTTTAAAGTTATTATCTTTCATTTTCATATTATTAAGCATTCTTGTAAAGAATACTTTGAGACTACACAAATAAATTGTTTCTCATCATAATTTTAATGGATCTTACGTGGAACTGTAAATACTGTGGCATAGATAAATCGTCATCTTCTATTTCCATCAAACTCTCTATGTTCATTAATTTTAAAGACCTCCTTTAATAATAAAATAAACCTAAAATGTCAGCATTATGCCCAAACAGGAATATTGGAATGACTCTCATGGAAGTCACAAATAAGACTAAGATGTACCATCACCACTATCCCTTGACGTATTTCTGTAGACACAGAAGTCACATTCGGTGCAAAGGCAGCTACATGTATAAATATCACAACAGGGGTTTAAATTCCAATTATTTTCAGATGATAAAGAGGAAAACTAAAAACTGCTATAACTGAGATAAGTATTTGGCAGTGGAACTACTGATGAAAGTTAACAATATGAATCCATCTCAGAAAGAATTATGCTAAACAGAAGCCAACCACCAATGGCTACCTTAACAACTAGAAATATATTCCACAGGTACATTTAAGTAATGATGTTAGATATAAAAATTTCATTTAGCATGCAACAGAAAATAGAAGAAACAATACCCCTCAAAAAGACATGATAAAGTTAGTAAAGTTGTGTTTATATAATGGAATATGATTCAGCCATTGAAAATAATGAGGCAACTCTGACAGAAAAAGTCATCTCTAAAATACACTGTGTAGCTGAGATAATCAAAATGGAGAAAAGTGAATAAGAGGCTACAATTTGAGTATAAAATATAAATATATACCTAAGAATGATACACAAGAAACTAAGTGGTGATTGCTTCTGAAAAGGCAACTGAGCATATGGAGAATGAGGGCGAGGGGAGAATCTGGAGTAAACATACGCTTTAGGATACCCTCCACAGTGATCTAAATAGGTCAGAGACCCAGCTGCAACTAACTTACATGACCTTACCTTCACCTTACTATTACCTACATCAATCTTTCATTTTGATCTGTGTTTATCACTATCAACATGCACCCTTCCAAGAAGCTACCGAATTAATTTTTGAAAAGTAATTTCCAAAAAAACATCCAAATATTTCACCAGCTTTTAAATTGGGTTTACACTGTAAGAGCAGTATCCAGACAGATGTTTTAGGTATTTCTCCATTGCTTTAAATATTGTAAAATATGCCTTTCAAGGAGAAAATTGATGGCAGAAATTGGTACATACACATGTGGCATATTTGATATACTATATGTATGCATGTCTATTATACCTAAAAAGCACGCACAGGGTCTACAGTATGTCATGTTAACCTCTTTAATAGTTATGTGAAGCTGATCAACCTTCAAAACACAAATTTTTTTCCAAAGGCAGGGATCATAATCCAAGTCCAGGCACTGGCTAGTTATTATCTGAGCTGCAGTGATGGCTGTGCACTACAAAATGTAATCTTCCCAAATGTCACAGTAAGTTATGAATACCTGAGCAGCCTAATGCACTTTACTAGCCATGAAATGTGAAAATGTAATCTTATTACCTTTTTTATGGTTGTATTTTTTTGAATAATGTAGCCTGGAAACTGATGTATAGTCTTTTTCTGCATTTTAGCATGATTTGGTCTCCATTGCTATATAGAACATTTTTCAAAACTCTCCATTTCAACATATTTTAGTCTTTGCCCGAACTTCATAAACAATTTTTATAGCCACCTTCAGGGTGGTATAACATTCTTTCTACAGGTTATAGTTTAAAGTACAAGATTATAGAAATTTTAAAGTATATTAGTCAAAGAATCTAAATAAACCTTCACAAGTTTTGTATTAAAACTTCATTTGGGCACAAAGATTATTTTCTTCACAATGATTTTATTAACAAAAGGTTTTACGCTTTTTAGTGATTAAGCCTGAGTCACTTGTATTTTCAAACAGCCAAGAAACAAATATAGACCAAAACTAATTATTTTTCTCTTCAAAACTGAAAAGACTATCATACAAGAAAATTCTAATACTTAAAAGTAAAGACATGTTTTCCCAGGAAACTTGCTAAATTTTTTCTCAAAGATGTAGCAGGTATAGCAGAAACTGGACAGAACACATTCACAGTTTAGTCCCTAACTAGGTATTTCTTATCTCCTGTCTAAGCCAGTCAATCTCTGGTACTATGCTACCGCAGCCCTAGCAAACTGTCACACCTCTGCATTCCCTAGGGTTCATTTCTGATGCTTCCTACTAAATATTTCAGTAAGGCAGATAGAAACTCTTTAAAAAGCCAGACCATGACCTAGAAACTCTTCAGCTTATCTCCTCTCAGCACGTTCATTTAACAGAGACAGACAGTTCTGTGACTGGGACTCAATCTGTCAAAAATAAAACATGTATTGTTAAGGGCTTTTCTTGGAGGTCCAGTGATTAAGACCCAGTGCTTTCACTGGAGGTACAGGTTCAATCCCTAGTCAGGGAACTAAGATCCCGCATGCCACACAGCATGCCCCCCCCCCAAAATAACTCTTCAAAGATAAAAACACAGATGATAAATGTTTTTTAAGAAGGGGCAGGGGAAGGAAAGGCTCACACCAAAATTAGGATATGGATGATTTTTCTGGTGGGGATAAAAAGATTCCAAGACGATAATACTGTCCTATCACTAATCTGCTGTCAGGTATATGTATTTATATTTTATGTACTTTTATATATTTTACACATGTATCTTTGGCATGTTTGATACACTTCACAATAAAAAAAATTTTTTATGTGGTTCCATGATGAAGGTACTCCTAGAGCGGACAGCATAAAGACACATAAATTTAACCTAAAAGGGCACAGGCTACACAACATTCTCTTAGAAAAAAGCTGCATTCTCTCCAATGAACTCACAGATCAAAATAAACTCACAAACCAAAATCAAAAAACACAAGAGAAAACAACACAGCATAAGGATGAGTCAGTAGACATGCTATTAATAACATGAAGTGCTCAAGAACTTCAAACTATAAAATTATCAAATATATGTGATTATAAATAATTACAAAATTATGCAATTAAGACTTTCCAAGAAAGAAAGAAAAAAAGACACAAGATTATGAAGGAAAAGAGGTAAGATATCCCAGCAGATTTGAAAGATAACAAAAATAAACAGAACTTCTAAAATATAAGCAGTCATTGAAATTAAAAACTCAACAGGTTAAAAAACCGAAAGACTTAGGTAAACTATCAAGGAACTAAAACAGCTGAGAAAAGTCCCAGAAGAGGCAGGAGAGTGAGAAAGAAGGAAATAGAAGATACAAAAGAGACACTGAGAGACACTCAGGATAGTATGAGGACAATTACATGTTCAACACAAAGTCCAAAAGTAAACACTGAAAAGAAGGAAAGACGGTATAATCAGCTATAATAACTGAGACCTTTCTCACAGTCATCAATAATGTGAATCCTCAGAATCAGAACACAACAAGTCCCAATTCTGACACAAAAATTAACACTACAGATACTACAGTAACATAATAAAACTTATTTTAATAACGTCAGGTCTACTTTCAGATAAGAAAAATTTCCTGTATTGTAACATTTCTCTCTCCTGGAATATTAATTTCTTTAAGTACAGACAGCAAGGTGTTTCTCTCACTACTACTGATGTAAGAAGAGATGAACTAGATGCTATATATGTTAAAAGAAAAAAGTAAGTTCCTTATGAATTACAGTAATTACAACCCTTAAATTGTCATTTCGAATCCAAAGAATTTCACACAACATAAGAGTCTAAGACATATCCTCACCATTAGGTACTGGCAATGAAATCTGCTATTTTAAGATTCGTTATGAATTATAAAACAGTCTCAACAATAAGGGTTGGGGGTTAAAAATTTTTTCATTTCAGCAATTCACTCTGATTTTCCCTTGTCCCTTCTAAAACTATAATTTTTTAAAAAAATATTCAGGTCCTAGTAATTACAGAATATTTAGTAATCTTAGAAAATTAGATTAACTTTGCTATTCTCTGCAATTGGCTTCCTACTTTCTTGCATCATTTAAAGAACCATACCTTAACATTTTCTTAAGGCCCAATTTAAGACCTATCTCTTCTAAGAACCATTCTGAGTTTTCTAGCCTACCATAAACCTGGGTGGCCCAGTCAAATGTTTCTAACTATAAGATAACAATGTCACATGATTTAACCTAATATTTTAATCATATCATGTATAATTTTTTCATATCACAAGGTTTAATCATTTCTTCAGCTAGTTTCCATCAATCGTTTCTATTCAAATAGCATAGATAATGATCCCAGAAAATAGGAACGATTTCAAAAAGTATTTTTTACCTTTTTTAATCTTCACACTATGTTTAACATTTAATGAATGCATCCTTAGGATACATACCATTAGGTTTAAATATTACTCATTATTTACATAATTTAAAACTTAAGGAAATAAGCTGGAGTTTTTACTATGCCCCAGTGCAAAAAGCAAGAAATCTGAAGTCTCGCTTGTATTATCTTAATCTCTCTCCAAAAGATAAAGTAGGCAGTCAACAATATAATAATGAAGTGTCAAGCCCCCAGCAAAAGCTCAATCTGTTTTATGAAAGCATTTGTCCAAAAAAGATCCTTACATGAAAATTTACAGTTTTGTTCATAATCACCCAAAACTGGTGATTCAAATGTCCATCAACTAGTAAATGGATAAAAAAGCTATTGCACAACAATACAATAGAATATATACTGCAAATATTTATATAATACAATATATACACATTCTATATAATAGTATATTGTATAGGGAATATATAGTGTATAGAGAAGCCCTACAATACAATACTCATCAGCAATAATAAAGAAACAACAATCAATACCCTTAATAATATGAATCAATCTCAAAAACATTATATTAAGGCAAAGAAGCTGGACACAGAAATTACATTTAATTCCACTTATATGACACTCTAAAAAAGAAAGAAGTATAGGGAAAGAAGTTAGATCAGTGGTTGCCAGGGGCTGAGAATAAAGGGACAATTCACCACACACACACACACACACACACACACACACAAAATTCAATATCTTGATTATGGTATTGAATACCCAAATATATCCATCTGTCAAATAAAACAATATATCTAAAAGGATGAATTTTACTGTATGTCTTAGTAATCCTAAGGCTTAAAATAATTCTAAAAAAAAAGCTCAATTCATTTATATCGAAGGCAAGAGAAAAGTAAAATGCACCAACTAGAGCAATCCTCAACCTTTTTGTCACCAGGGACTGGTTCCATCTAAGACAATTTTTCCACTAGACTAGAGGTGGGGGCTGAGGAGCGACACAGTTTCAGGATGAGTTAAGAGCATTCCATTTATTGTGCACTTTATTTCTATTATTATTCCATCAGCTCCACCTCAGACCATCAGGCATTAGATCCCAGAGGTCGAGGACCACTGGACTAGAGACAACAATGTAGAATCAAATGGAGAAGGCATGGAATACGAGGAAATTAGAAGACAGGAACAGAAATTTTTAACCCTTAGCATTCTGTAATGTATACTGCAATCAGAAATACCCTGGTAAGACTAAAAAATTATACCATAATCTCACAGTGAGACTGGTCTGGGCTTGGACATCTTACACTAATATATTAACAAAGATTATAAAGATTTTCCATAATCATAAAATTCTAAACATGCAAATTAAAAGAATTAAAGTAAACTCCATGAGGAACAACTATAATTTCCAGTCAGCCGTTTAATATTCTGAACAAAAGATCCCTTTGAAGTTTTTGTCCTCCTCCTTCCACTTACTGTCTTTTAGCATTTGATGAAATGCTCAGAAGCATCAATAGTTTCTATAAATATTAGGAATACACTTATAGAGATATAATATTTCCAATGCCGTTATATAACTAATCTTTGGGACTTCCCTGATGGCTGAGATGGTAAAATTCGTCTGCAATACCTACAAGAAACAGGTGTCACATGTATCAATTATTTCACATCTATTTATAGAGAAACAAAAGACAAATAATTCACAGCCAAAACCTATAACCAGATTAACTGACTCCTAGCCTCATGCTTTCCTTACATCTTCATTAATAATCTAACATTTAAGTTGGGTTTTCTAAAGTTTCTTTACATAGTGAGCTAAAGGATCTGAAAAATTTGTGAATTTCACCATAAAAAATTAGTCAAAATGCATGTCTTTCAGATAATGAATAACCACCTTTATAGTTTTTTTTTAATTCCCAAATATACTAGGAAGTAGCAAATAATCTGTCCTCCCTCACTGTTCACTGTACCTTTCACAAGAATTAGAACTTTTCACTCAACTATGGCACGTCTACAAAACCAGTATTAACCAAAAAGTAAGTCTAAGTAAGTCTAAGAAACACCGGATTAAACAAGGCAAGAGATAATTACATGATAAAATTCCCAGAGCTTTAATATGTCACTGTGCATTATAAATATCAAAAACATATATACCCAATGTATGGACTTTCCAAAACTTATTAGACAATGTAACGAATTTCTTTTTGCTTTCTCCTTTTTTTTGATAAGAGCTTTTCACAGTAATAGCATTATTCAAAAGCATTTTTGAGAAACACTGGATAATGTATTTGTGTTCTTGAAGTTTACTGCTATGAATAACATGACAGAACTAACTATGTTTATGCATACATTTAGGTCTTTCAAATTTTCAGGTCAATGGTTTAAACAACCTATTTATTTTTCATAGGTTTCTTTTTACAATTTATATAATATAATAATTAGACAAAGAGATATCTTAGGATTAATTTAAGTGAAAAGAAAATATAAGCTACCAATACCCATCAAATGAACCCCTATCCCTTCATGAACAATTCAATTCAAAAACCAAAGAAGACAGATGATCTCCCACATTAAATTAAAGCTGCTCTGTGTCCCCGCAGAGTTCAGCAGAAATAACACATGTGAATTCCAAGCCGAGGTCAGTAAGGACTTCAAGGCTCCCCTTGTATCACTCATCTGAGGAAAACCAGCCACCATGTCATGAGGAGCCTAAAGCAGCTCTGTGACAGACCCACCTGGAGGGGACCTGAGGCTTCCCACCAACACTCAGCACCAACTTGTCAGGCGTCCAAGTAGCCCTGGGGGCAGCTCCTTCAGCCCCAGGCAAGCCTTCAGATAACTGTAACCCCAGCCGACATCTCAAACGTAACCTCGCGAGAGACCTGACCCAGAACTGTCGAGTCAATCTGTTTCTAAATTCCTGACCCACAGAAACTTTATGAGTGTTTTAAGCTGCAAGGTTTGGGGATCATTTGTTACACAGCAATAAATAATATAATTGCAAATCAACCAGTTAATAGTAGTTGGGGGAAACTTTTTACTCTATATATTCTGTGCTATTTTTTTTAATGTAATGCAAAATAAAATAAATAATGATGATAAAAACACAGAACAATAACAACATACATGTATTGAGTGACTGTGCTGTGCTATGCTAAGGCGCTCAGTCGTGTCCAACTCTTTGCGACCCCGTGGACTGTAGCCCTCCAGGCTCCTCTGTCCATGGGATTCTCCAGGCAAGAACACTGGAGTGCCCTCCTCCAGGGGTCTTCCCAACCCAGGGATCAGACCCAGGTGCCCCGCTTTGCAGGCGGATTCTTTACCCTCTGAGCCCCCAGGGAAGCACTGAGTGACTGCTGTGAACCAATCACATAAAAATGCAAATAATAAAAACACAGTCACCTAAACAGTCCAAAACAATAACATGCATGCACTGACAGACTACCGTGAGTTACATACTGTGCCAAGCATTTCACATTACTGATCATTTTTGATTACCTCTCAAAAAATAAAAAACTAGCAAGACACCACACAGTTAACACTTAATATTAGGCACTGAAACATAAGTAACTCACACACAGTCACAAGACACTGAGGAGGCTGAACCAGGGTTTAACTTGATAAAAGGAAAACAGATATAGCTGGAGTAGGCTTTTCACTTCTACCTTCTTCCCTCTCTAGAACACAGACAAGATGCCCAGAGGTACAACGGCCACCCTGATACTGATAACTTATGGTGAACGATGTCAGATTCGTGATCTCTGAAGAAGATTTAGCTTCAGGACCACAGCCCAGGCTTGATCACTCGAGAGCTTTTGTGTAGGAGAGTTTTATTAAAGTATAAAAAGCGACAGAGGAAGCTTCTGACACAGACATCAGAAGGGGGGCAGAGAGTGCCCCCCTCCCTAGTCTTAGCAAGGAAGCTACCGCACAACTGCACTCATCTCACACGCTAGCAAAGTAATGCTCAAAATTTTCCAAGCCAGGCTTCAACAGTACACGAACCATGAACTTCCAAATGGTCAAGCTGGATTTAGAAAAGGCTGAGGAACCCAGAGATCAAAGTGCCAACATCTGCTGGACCATTGGAAAAGCAAGAGAGTTCCAGAAAAACATCTACTTTTGCTTTACTGACTATGCCTAAGCCTTTGACTGTGGGGATCACAACAAACTGTGGAAATTCTTAAAGAGATGGGAATATCAGACCACCTGACCTGCCTCCTGAGAAACCTGTACGCGGGTAAAAAAGCAATAGCCAGAACTGGATATGGAACAACAGACTGATTCCAAATCAGGAAAGGAGTACGTCAAGGCTGTATATTGTCACCCTGCTTATTTAACTTATACGCAGAGTACATCATGAGAAACATTGGGCTGGAGGAAGCACAAGCTGGAATCCAGATTGCTGAGAGAAATATCAATAACCTCAGATATGCAGATGACACCACCCTTATGGCAGAAGTGAAGAAGAACTAAAGAGCCTCTTGATGAAAGTGAAACAGGAGAGTGAAAAAGTTGGCTTAAAGCTCAACATTCAGAAAACTAAGATCATGGCATCTGGTCCCATCACTTCATGGCAAATAGATGGGGAAACAATGGAAACAGTGACAGACTTTATTTTGGGGGGCTCCAAAATCACTGCAGATAGTGATTGCAGCCATGAAATTAAAAGATTCCTTGGAAGAAAAGCTATGACCAACCTAGACAGCATATTAAAAAGCAGGGACATCACTTTACCAACAAAGTTCTGTCTAGTCAAAGCTATGGCTTTTCCAGTAGTCATGTATGGATGTGAAAGTTGGACTATAAAGAAAGCTGAGCGTTTAAGAACTGATGCTTTTGAACTGTGGTGCTGGAGAACTCTTGAGAGTCCCCTGGACAGCAAGGAGATCCAACCAGTGCATCCTAAAGGAAATCAGTCCTGAATTTTCGTTGGAAGGACTGACACTCAAGTTCTGAATATTCATTGGAAGGTGGCCAACACACTTTGGCAGCAGCTCAGAGCTCTGTGACAGCCCAGAGTGTGGGAGGGAGGCTCAACACTAAAGGCTCGAGAATAATGTATACACACATGTATTAACGTTTCTTACATTTTTGTACGAAAGATTAACATCTTTGTACAAAAGAAATTTACACACTATAAGGCAACTATACTCCAATTTTAAAAATTTAATAAAAAAGTAAAAGAATGGTAAAAGGAAAGGCATAAAGTATGTAACTTTTGAAGCATTATTAAGTAGAACCACCAGTGCCAGCAACTGCCTACTACCAAACTCACTGTTATGTAAGAAAACCTGTATTTCATGAAAATAAATTAGATTCTGTTACTTTAAGCACAATACAAACCTAACTAATATAAAGAGGTTCAACAAATGGTGCATAAACAAATGAGTGGGTTGTCAGAAAAAGCTACCTTGGACCACTCTTTGTTTTTAATATGATTCAAATGTATGCATTTTAACTTAGGGGACTACAATTCATTTTGTATCTTAGAAATATTCTTTTTATCACAAAGTGATAACTAAACAATTAAACTGAATACACATAAGAAATGTAAAAAGATGAACAGCAATTTCTGTTTTATGAAATATAATCTCTAGATAAACAGCAATAGCATTTTACTGCATTTGTCTAAATAGTAAAATATTTCAAGAAGGTTAATTTTACTGAGATAAATTATATAATAACAAGTTTTCACAAACAAAGGTGTCAGTGGATATTCTAGAATCAAAAGAGTAAAAACTTCAGATATTAAATGTATTTAAACAAAACTGCAAGCTCTTATAAGTAAAAGCATATAGAGGTGGAAGGAAGGGATTATTATAGGATTATATGAAATCATGTGTGAGAAACCTTTGAAAATTGTAAAGCACTCTAGAATTTAAAGAATCACTCAAAGAATTTTAGGAGTACATATTCAGCACAATATACTAAACCTCTACCAACCAAAATACTTGAAGAATAGCTTTGTTAGTTTTATGATTATTTGAGAGTTAATCAGAAAATGTTTCCTATCTCAAATATTCTAGGCTAAAATGTTTACATATATATTAACAGATGTGCAGTTAGGAAATATCTTACATAAAATTTAAGATGATTTAGATGAATGAATCTTGGGTTCAAATATTTAAGAAATGAGACTGACTACAATTGGGAATATCTAGGGAAAAAAACTGAAAAGAATATTAGTTTAAAAAAGAACTGGAATGGCGAGAGGACAGTATTGGCAATGAGAAGAAAAAACAAAACTGAGAGAAAAGTAGAGCAGGGCTTTAAATCCTAGTCTACATCTCTGGGTTGAGAAGAAGGCAGAGAAAAAATTCACAGTAAGAGTGGCTAACAGTATGAACTCTGACAAGAAGTTATACTCTATAATTCTGGACACTGTAAAGTCCTTTTTTCATTAAAACAGACAATCACTCTGAGAGGTGGGAGGCAGTCAGAACTCAGAAAAGTCAGGATCCAATAATTCAACTACTTATAAAAATATCCCCTGCAAGAGTACACACAGGGGCTTCCCTGGCAGTGCACCAGTTACGACTGTATTCCAAGACAGGGGGTACAAGTTTGATACCTGATCAGGGATGCAAGACTCCACGCGCCTTGTGGCCAAAAAAACCGAAACATAAAACAGAAGCAACACTGCCACAAGTTCAACAAAGACTTGAAAAAATAGGCTGTATCAAAAACATCTTTTTTTGGCTGAATATTACTCAGCCATTAAAAAGAATTCATTTGAATCAGTTCTAATGAGATGGATGAAACTGGAGCCCATTATACAGAGCGAAGTAAGCCAGAAAGATAAAGACCATTACAGTATACTAACACATATAAATGGAATTTAGAAAGATGGTAACGATAACCCTATATGCAAAACAGAAAAAGAGACTCAGATGTATAGAACAGACTTGTGGACTCTGGGAGAAGGCGAGGGTGGGATGTTTCAAGAGAACTGCATTGAAACATGTATATTATCTAGGGTGAAACAGATCACCAGCCCAGGTCGGGTGCATGAGACAAGTGCTCGGGCCTGGTGCACTGGGAAGACCCAGAGGGATCGGGTGGAGAGGGAGGTGGGAGGGGAGACCGGGATGGGGAATACATGTAGATCCATGGCTAATTCATTTCAATGTATGACAAAAACTACTGTAATGATGTAAAGTAATTAGCCTCCAACTAACAAAAATAAATGGAAAAAAAAATAAGATAAAAAGAAAAAAGGAGTCCTTTTAAAAAAAAAAAAAATCTTTACAAATGAAAAAGATTCAACAGAAAAACTCAGAAAATAAGACATAAAAATAATTACTGCAGCACTGATTGTAAAAATGAAACCCTGGAAATAGCCAAAATAACCCCCAATACAGAAACAAATACCTAAACTATGGTACATCCATATAATGGAATATTATGTGGTCTTTAAAAAGAACATAAACCTACATGTGCTGGAACATCAAGACCTTGAAGACATATTAGTGAATTATTTTACAAGTTACAGGAGAGACTTCCCTGGCAGCCTAAAGGTTCAGACTTCACGCACTCAGTGCAGGGGGCGCAGGTTGAACTCCTGGCCAGGAACTAAGATTCCACACGCAGTACCACACAGCTGAAAGACAATTCTGTTGTTGTTGCTGTTTAGTCACTCAGCTGTGTCTGACTCTTTTGCAACCCCGTGGGCTGTAGCCCACCAGGCTCCTCTGTCCATGGGATTTCCCAGGCAAGAACCACTGGAGTGGGGTGCCATTTCCTTCTCAGGGGATCTTCCCAGCTCAGGGATCCAACCTGTGTCTCCTGCATTGGCAGGCAGATTCTTTACCATGGAGTCACCGGAGAAGCCAAAAGACTAGAAAATTACAACATAAGAGTCACAGGCCAGTAGGCACAATATACCTGCATTTCTATAAAGCAGTTACTAATATACTTAAACATAAGGGAAAACTTAGCTTCAGCGTAGATATTAGGCCTATGTTGCTTGGTTTCAGCTAGATGCCTGCTTATGTGTCACTTCAGGCATACCTAAAGTGTAGATGATAAATGATTTCATTACCAAATATATTAACATCACAAACAATCAATATGACAATATCAGTAATAAGATTAAGGGAAGTCATTTACGCAAATCTATGGTTTATTCCAGTAATCATGTACAGATGTGAGAGCTGGACCATCAAGAAGGCTAAAGAAATAATGTTTTCAAACTGTGGTGCTGGAGATGACTCTTGAGAGTCCCTTAGACTGCAAGGAGATCAAACCAGTCAATCCTACAGGAAATCAATCCTGAATATTCATTGGAAGGACTGAGGCTGAAGCTACAATACTCTGGCCACCCGATTCGAAGAGCCAACTTATTGGAAAAGACTCTGATGCTGAGAAAGACAGAGGGCAGGAGGAGAAGGGGAGACAGAAGAGGAGATGTTTCAGTGGCATCACAGATTCAATGGACATGACTCTGAGCAAACTCCAGGAGCTAGAGAAAGACAGGGAAGCCTGGCGTGCTACAGTCCATGGGGTCGCAATGAGTGGGACACAACTGAGCGACTGAACAACAAATATGTACATTCAAATACAGTTTTGGAGTAAAAATCTTTTATGTGCTTTATATGTTGTAAGTCTTCAGATAATTGAAGATAGAATAAATACAAAAATAATTAGCTATTATGAAAGCTGTTATTTTTATATACAAAAATAATTGAGAAGTAAAATAGCTAAAGTAATAGGAAAATGGACTGTCAGTAATACGAATTTTTTTTTAGTATTAGCTAGATATATTACTGTAGGAAGGATGTTACATTCTTTAAAAAAAAAAAAAACAAGGTTTACAAGTAGGATGATGGCCTGTGATAACTGAATTCAAATAAATGATTGGTTATTGCCCTCTGCCTCACACTCTGCCACCAAAAAATCTCAAGGGACAGGATAAACTACAATGAGCAAAGGAGAAGGTTATGAGAAAGTGCCTTCTAATTATTGAGAATCCTCTCAATTCAGCTGTGTACGGTATTAAATATCACTCTTGTTTTACTTTTGTACTTTTTAAGACAAAATAGACTAAAAATACTAAATGGTCAAATTCTCAAATTTTACATAAGTGCATTTTTCAGAGTGCACACATTTTATTAATAGTAGAGTTTCACTGTGTATAAATAATATTAAAATAAAGAACAGTAAAAGATTGAGACTTCTCTGGTGGTCTAGTAGTTAAGAATCTGCCTTCCAACACAGGGGACTCGGGCTCGATGCCTGGTCAAGGAACTCAGATCCCACAGGCCACAAGACAACTAAACCTGAGAGCCACAACTACAACGCCCACACACTCTGGAGCCAGAGCACCACAGTTAGACAGAAGTCTGTGCACCACAGGAGTCTACACACCACAGCGAAGGAGGAAGTTGAACAGTTCTATGAAGATCTATAAGATCTAGAACTAACACCAAAAAAAGATGTCCTTTTTGTCACAGGGGACTAGAATGCAAAAGTAGGAGGTCAAGAGATACCTGGAGTAACAGGCAAGTTGGCCTTGGAGTACAGAATGAAGCAGGGCAAAGGCTAACAGAGTGTTGCCAAGAGAACACACTGATCACAGAAAACACCCTCTTCCAACAACACAAGAGACAACTCTACACATGGACATCACCAGATGGTCAACACCGAAATCAGACTGATTGTTTTCTTTGCAGCCAAAGATGGAGAAGCTCTATACTGTCAGAAAAACAAGACCAGGAGCTCCTAATTGCAAGATCACAGGAAATAACATATAAAAGCCACTGTACGTTTTAATTATATTTCTGTTTACTAGCAACAAACATGGGCTTCCCTATGGCTCAGCAGTAAAGAATCCACCTCAAATGTGTTTGTTTGATGTGGATTTCATCCCTGGGTAGGGAAAGTCCCCTGGAGAAGGAAAGAGCAACCCACTCCGGTATTCTTGCCTGGGAAATCCCACAGAGGAGCCTGGCGGGTGACCATCCATGGAGTTGCCAGAGTTGGACTCAGCAACTAAAACACCACCACCACAGGAATCAACATGTAGACAAGGAAATCAAAAACGTAATACTATTTACAATCATTCAAAAAACTATGAAATATTTTAGATGGAAATCAAACAAAACATGTACAAGACTTGGATGCTGACAACAATCAAGTGATAATGAGAGAAACAAAAGAAGACCTAAATAAATGTAGAAACATACTGTGTTCACAGTATAGGGGTCAATTCTCCCCACACTGATATACAGATTTAACACAATTCCTACCAGAATCTCAGCAAGATTTTTTGCAAATATAGCAAGATTATTCTAAAATTTATATTGAAAAGCAAAGGAACCAGAATAGCAAAAAAAGAAAAAATCTTGAAAAACAAAGATGAAGTGGGAGGAATTCGTCCACTCAATTTCAATATTTACACTGCTGCACGATGAGGTACTACCAAAAGGACAGACATAAAAATCAATAGAATGGAAGAGAATCCAGAATTAGACCCACAAAAATATCCCAACTGAGTTTCAACAGAGATGCAAATGAAATTCAGTGGCGGAATTTCAACAAATAGTGCTGGAGCAATTAGCTATCCACAGACAAACAAATGAACCTTTACCTAAGTATCATACCTAACACAAAAGCTAACAATACAGACAACAGATTTAAATGTAAAATATAAACCTTTCAGGAAAACACAAAGGTGAAATAGTCAGGATATAGGACTAGGAAGAGTTCTTTCTTAGATCTGCCATCAAAAGCGAGACACATAAAAGGAAAACTGATAAACTGGGCTTTATCAAAATTAGAAACTTTTACACTCCAAAAGATCCTTTTAAGGGGATGAAATAATCTACAGACTAGAAGAAAATATTTACAAACCAGTTATCTCATGAAGGAATAATATCTAAAAACCACTCAAAACTCAACAACAAAAAAACAATCCAATTAGAATACTAGAACCAAAAATCCAATTATAAAAGACAAGAAACAGAAATTTCACTAAAGAAGATATACAGATGAACATGAAAAGACATTCATTAAAACCACAATGAGATAGCATTTCATGTACATCATGATGGCAAAAATAAAAAATAGTGACAACATCAATTGCTGACAGGGGTGTGGAGAAACTGAATCACTCATACGCTGCTTACTCACATGTAAGATTACTCAGTCACTGTCAAAAACTCTGGCACTTTCTTAAAGAGAAAAAATTAAATATGCAACAACCATATGATATAGCAAATGCACTCCTGGCGTATTTCCCAGAGAAATGAAAGCTTACATTATGTTCATACAAAAATCTGTACACAAATGTTTATAATAACCTTATTCAACAGAGCCAAAAAAACAAGGAAACGAATTAGATGTTCTTCAATAGATAAATGGTTAAACAAACTAGTATAGTCATACAATGGAATACTATTCAACAATTAAAAAAAATACTAACATACAAAACGATCTATTATAGATGAATCTCCAGAGAATTGTTCTGACTAAAACAGAACAAAACAAAAGGCTACATAGTATATGATCCCATTTATATAAAATTCTTAAACTGATAGACTGTAAGAACTGGAGAACAGATCGGCTGTTGGTAGGGGTTAAGCAGGGGCGCAGCAAGGATCAATGGAAATGTGGATATACAAGAGCAGTATCAGGGAGCCTTACGTGATGGAAATTTTCTCTATCTTGATTCTATCAATGTCAATACTGTATTACAGTTTTCTAAGATTTTCTAATCAGGGTAAACTTAATAAATGGTATAAGGAATCTCTCTGTATGTGAATCTATAATTATCTTGAAATAAAGTTTAATTTTAAAAAATAAGCAACTATATGTGAGGTGTATTAAAAAGCAGAGACATCAATTTGCTGACAAAGGTTTGTACAGTCATAGCTATGGTTTTTCCAGTAGTCATGTATGGATGTGAGAGTTGGACCATACAGAAGGCTGAGTGATGAAGAATTGATGTTTTTGAGCGGTGGTGTTGGAGAAGACTCTTCAGAGTCCCTTGGACTGCAAGGAGATCCAACCAGTCCATCCTAAAGGAGATCAGTCCTGGGTGTTCATTGGAAGGACTGATACCGAGGCTGAAGCTCCAACAATTTGGCCACCTGATGTGAAGAGCTGACTCTCTGGAAAAGACCTTGATGCTAGCAAAGACTAAAGGCAAAAGAAGGGGGTGGCAAAGGACGAGATAGTTAGATAGCATCACCGACTCAATGGACACGAATTTGAGCTAATTTTTGAAGACAGGAGAGGACAGAAGAGCCTGCTGTGCTGCAGTCCATGGGGCCACAAAGAGTCTGACATGACTTAGTGACTTACCAATAAACAACAAATGTGAAGTGTAACTTTGTCATAGATTAACTGTCTCACTGATTATTTACCAGGGAAAAGAAAAACGTATTAACTTAGAGGAACCCCTCACTGGCACAAATGAGAGCCAAATTAAAGGGCATTCAAGAAAGTCCCGTAAGTACAAACTCCAAAGTCACCTAAAGATACACAGTGCCAATTTCTTTAACTCTCCCTACTTCCCCACTCCAGTCAAAGAAAAAAAATGTTGATATAATATTTAATTACTTGTACTATAACTAAAAAAGGCCTGCCATATAATATACCAAAAAATGATTAATCATATATTGATATCACACATTTGATCTATTTGATCTAAGTCCATATCCTACAGACTTAGATCAAATACTTGCATTATAGAATAAGTATGCAAATTCAAACCTTCAAACAGGAAATGAAATTTTCTTAATCCATTACATAACTTCAAATTCATATGTGCACTGAAGGTTAATAAATCATTTAAACCTTCATACACAGAACCTTTTTAAATTTGCATTTATCTACAGTAAATATTGCCATGTTCTTTAACAGCTTGCTAGTTCAATCTAGCAAACTAGTGATTTACAGCAATGACATATTTTAAAAATCAGAAATATGTCACTGTGTGACAACCAGTCACAAGTTCACTAGACTTACATTACTTAGAGTCAAAACATTATAGGATATAAAAATGACAGCAAAATGTCATACAGTCTCTAATCAAATCAATTACTTTAGCATCTGGGTTTGATTTTATGTTTATAACTGTTTAAAACTACACCATCACAGACATTTTAAGATTTCTTATAACTTTAACAGACTAGTTCTATCACCACTGTCTCAATGTTTTCAAACTGTTTTAAAATATGCTGTTAAGTTTCATAGTTCATAATTTGAAGACTCCACAAATACTATTTTGAGGAATAGCAAAATTTAGAATACATAGAAGAAAGCTCTGTATTACTAACTTTTATCCAAAAAAGATGGATTTTTACAATCTTTTAATAATTTGACACTAATATTCTTAAGTAGGAAGATTTATCACTTGTGAAATAAGCTTTAACAATAGAGGAATAAACTGGAAACAACCTAAATAAATGTCCACTCTAATAGACATCTATTGTTTCTGTCTGCACTGCACTCATTTTTCATTTAATTTCCGTCCGTTCACAGCATTCTCCAGGCAGTAAAGTCGCAATACTTCACCCAGGCCATAGAGAAGACACCAGGCCCAGGCCCAGCACATACAGTTCCCCATTCTTCCAGGCACAGTGAGCAATCCAGAGGCGAATATGTGGCCTAAGTCAGACCAAGCAAAATAATCAAGATTTTTTTTTTCTTTTTAATTAGGAGCTAAAAAGAAGGTTTTGGCCTTTTGGGTATAAAGTTAGAAAGATAGGAAAATTAGCAGCTTCTAGCAGACATCGTCCCTGCAACGTGTACAGAGAAATCCTTTGTTCAGCACAATGAATGGAGAAAGAATGTCCTGGTGGCATCAACTTCCTAGTTCTAGCACCTGGTCCCAGAACTCTCCCAGTTTTCACAGCTTCATTCAATGATCTATTCTGGTCCTACAGACCAACCAATCCCCCTATACTTCAGCTGCTTTGATATAAGCTTCTATCTCTACAACCAAAAAAATGTCCACACTAATTTCAAAAAGAAGAAACTAGTTGAACTATGTATGAACTATAAAGTATGAACTATGGATGGGCTAGTTCATCTTCAATGGAATATAATGCAGCTTTTTCTTTTTTTTTTCCCTGACATTTTTATTATGAAAGGTTCTGAACATATAAAAACAGATGAAAAGGAAGGATTCACATTTTCACCACCTAAATTCTGCCATTAATATTATTTTTTTTTCTATTTTTTTTTCCATTTATTTTTATTAGTTGAAGGCTAATTACTTTACATCATTGCAGTGGTTTTTGTCATACATTGAAATGAATTAGCCATGGATTTACATGTATTCCCCATCCCGGTCCCCCCTCCCACCTCCCTCTCCAACCAATCCCTCTGGGTCTTCCCAGTGCACCAAGTCCGAGCACTTGTCTCATGCATCCAACCTGGGCTGGTTATCTGTTTCACCCTAGATAATATACATGTTTCGATGCTGTTCTCTTGAAACATCCCACCCTTGCCTTCTCCCAGAGTCCACAAGTCTGTTCTATACATCTGAGTCTCTTTTTCTGTTTTGCATATAGGGTTATCGTTACCATCTTTCTAAATTCCATATATATGTGTTAGTATACTGTAATGGTCTTTATCTTTCTGGCTTACTTCGCTCTGTATAATGGGCTCCAGTTTCATCCATCTCATTAGAACTGATTCAAATGAATTCTTTCTAATGGCTGAGTAATATTCCATGGTGTATATGTACCACAGCTTCCTCATCCATTTGTCTGCTGATGGGTAATGCAGCCATTTTTTAAAATGAAGTATTTTCATTCAAATTTCCCTACTGACAGATGATCTAATATAGTTAGATATTAATGCCTTTTTATTTTTAAAAAAATCACTTTGTTAAACCCCTATTCTATCTAAAATAAATTTCATACACAGGATTTCATCATTTCTTTAAAAAAGAACCTCAAAAATCAAAATGTGTCTTACAATCAATGACATCATAAATTATAACTGCCAGGTTTTTACCTTAATGTTGAATAAAATAATGGGAAATATTTCAACTAATGGCATCTTAGATTTGATAAAATACAATAGATAATAAGACTGAGCAAGAAACAACAATAAAAACTACACAGTAACCTTAGCAAAATAAAGGAGAAACAAAAATAATTTAAATATATTTTTAATATACAAACCTTTGTTAATGACCACCTAAATAAAGAATCTATATAAATCTCTATGACAAAACCAAAGCACACAGATTAAAAAGTGCATTGGATACTCATACTCTATTGTACTCCAACTACACATGATTTTAAATTCTTGATAAACTTCCAAACAAAACAAAGTATGAACAGAAAATCAATAAGGAAACACTGGACCTGAATTACACTTACAGGCAAAATAGACCTAACAAATAAATACACAACACTGCAATCAAAAGCAGAAGAGTAAATATTCTCAAGGGCACGTGGAATATTCTCTAGGACAGACCATGTGTCAGGCCACAAAACAAGTCTTAAAAAATTTAAGAGGTCAGGAAGATCCCCTGGAGAAGGAAATGGCAACCCACTCCAGTATTCTTGCCTGGAGAATCCCATGGACAGAGGAGCCTGGTAGGCTACAGTCCACCGGGTCGCAAAGAGTCAGACACCACTGAGCAACTTCACTCACAAACCATATAAAGTATATTTTCCAACCACAATGATATGAAACCACGAATCAAGAATGGGTACAAAATTGCAAAATTCAAAAATACGCAGAGAGAGCACTACACAACTGAACAACCAATGGGTCAAAGAAGAAATCAAAAGAGAAAAAATAAGACAGACAAAAATGGAAACGTAACATACTAAAACTTATGTTTTAGTTCTTAGAAGGAAATTTATAGCAATAAAAAGTGTTTAAGAAAATAGAAATATCTCAAATGAGAAAATCTAATTTTATACCTCAAAGAGCTAGAGGGAAAAGCCCAAAATTAGTAGAAAAAAGGAAAAAGTAAAGAGCAGAGCAGAAAAGAAATAAAATATACATTAGAAAGATAACAGAAAAGATCAATGAAACTAACAGCTGGTATTCTGAAAATATAAAATTGACAAAACTTTAGCTTGACTTAGAAAAAAAGTTAAAACTCAAATAAATAAAATCAGAACTGAAAGAAGAGAGACACTGCAACTGGTTACACAGAAATAAAGGATCATAAGAACCACTATGTAATTAAACAAATTTTTAAAAACTACTATGGCTTACTATATGCCCACAAATTGGAAAACCTGGAAGAAATGGATAATTGTTAGAAACCTTCAACCTACCAAGACTGAATCATGAAGAATAGAAAATTTAAACATACTCATGAGTAAGGAGATCAAATCAGTATCAAAAATCTCCCAACAAACAATAACCCAGGACCAGATGGCCTCATTGATGAATTCTACCAAATGCTAAAGAATTAATACCAGTATTTCTCAAACTCATCCCCAAAACTGAAGAGTATGAATACTTCCAAATCCATTTTATATGGCCACCACTACCCTGATACCAAAGACAGACACGGACACTACAAAAAAAAGAAAATTTCTGGTCAGTATTCCTCTTGAAAAGACCCTGATGCTGGGAAAGATTGAGGGTAGGAGGAGGAGACGACAGAGGATGAGATGGTTGGATGGCATCACTGACTTAATGGACATGAGTTTGGTTAAACTCCGGGAGTTGGTGATGGACAGACAGGCCTGGTGTGCTACGGTTCACAGGGTCACAACGAGTCGGACACGACTGAGCAACTAAACTGAACTGATTCTTCAGGAACACAGATACGAAAATCCCTAACAAGACTAGCAATGTGAAGTCAACAGTACTTTAAAAGGATTATGCATCATGATTACATCAGATTTATACCTGGGATGCAAACCACTGAACACCACATTTACAAAATGAAGGGAAAAAAAGTA
This sequence comes from Odocoileus virginianus, assembly GCF_023699985.2. Lineage (NCBI taxonomy): Eukaryota > Metazoa > Chordata > Mammalia > Artiodactyla > Cervidae > Odocoileus > Odocoileus virginianus. The sequence goes on along the minus strand of NC_069685.1, from coordinate 6,576,531 downwards.
TGATCATCTCAATAGATGCAGGAAAAAGTATCTGACAAAATTCTACATCCTTTCATGATAAAAATTCAAAAAATTAGATATAAAAGGAATGTACCTCAACATAACAAAAGCCATACATGCCAAAACCATTTAGCTAAGATCATACTCAATGGTGAAAAGCTGAAAACTTTTTCTTTAAGATCAGGAAGAAGAGAAGAAGTGTCTCCTCCCACCACCACAGTCAACCTAATTACTAGAGGCTTCGGCTAGGATAATTCGGCAAGGAAAAGAAATAAAAAGCATCCAAATTGGAAAGGATGAAATAAAAGTATCTCCCTCTGTAGACGATGTGATCCTATAGAAGACTGAAAACCACCACCACAAAACAGCTAAACTAAATGAACTCGATAAAGTTGCAGTACAAAAGTGACATTAAAAACTTCAACTGCACATCTATATACTAACAATGAAGTACCTAAAAAAAATTAAGAAAACAATCCCATTTATAATAGCAAAAGAAAGAATAAAATATTTAGGAATAAACTGAATCCAAAAGATAAAAGATTGATACACTGAACACTTTAAGACCAAGGTTTTACTGATGACAAAAACTGCAGAAGATGCAAATAAATGGAAAGGTATTCCATGTTCACAGACTGGAAGAATATTGTTAAAATGTTCAGTCTACTCAAAGCAAAGTACAGATGCAGTGCAATTCCTATCAATGGCATTTTTCATAGAAAGAGAAAAACATAATCTTAAAACTCAAATGGAACCACAAAAATAGCCAAAGCAATCTTGAGAAAGAAGAACCAAGCTTGAGGCATTGACACTTACTGACTTCAAACTACATCTCAAAGCTATAGTAATTAAAACCGTATGATACTAATGTTTTAAAAGACACATAAACCAATGGAACAAAACAGCCCACAAATAAATCCATGCAGATGTGATCAACTGATCTTCAACAAAGACAGCAAGACAGCACAGTCTCTTCAACAAACAGTGTTGGGAGAACTGGACATCCACATGCTGAAACCAGACTCTAAGTTTACACCAAACACAAAAACCAATTCAAAGTGGATTTAAGACTCAGATCTTAAGATCTGAAACCAAAAACTCCTAGAAGAAAACCTAGGTTAAAAGCTCTAGATCTCAGCAACGGTATTTTGGACTTAACACCAAAAGCACAGACAACAAAAGCAAAAATAAACAAGAAGGACTATATCAACTAAAACATTTCCAGACAGAGACAGTAACAATAAACAAAATAAAAAGACAACCTACAGACTGGGAGAAAATATTTGCAAAGTATAAAGCAGACAAGAGACTGATTTCCAAGATACATAAGGAACACCTGCAACACAACAGTAAAAACTAATAATCCAATTAAGAAATCTGCTAAAGACGTGATAGACATTTCCACAAAGAAGACATACAAGTGACCAACAGTTATATGAAAAGATGCTCAACCTCACTAACCATCAGGGAAATTTGAATCAAAACTACAAAGAGGGACTCCCCTGGTGGTCCAGTGGTTAAGACTCCATGCTTCCACTGCAGGAGGCACAGGTTCGATCCCTAGTCAGGGAACTAAGATCCAACATGCAGTGCAATGCAGTCAAAAATAAAAAAATTTTTAAAAACTAGGAAGAAACATCACCTCATGTGTAAAAGGATATCTACCACCCAAAAAAACAAGTACTGTCAAGGATGTAGACAAACTGGAATCCTTGTCACTGTGGACAGAAATGAAACATGGTGGAGCCACTATGGAAAACAATAAGGAAATTCTTCAAAAAATTTAAATGGAATTACATATGAGCTAGCAATCTCACTTCTAAGTATTTATTCAAAAGAACTGAAATCAGGAGCTAGAAGAGATACTAGCACTTCAAAGTTCAATACAGCACTATTCAAATAGCCATGACATGGAAAGAATCTAAATGTCTATATACAGATGGATGGATAAAGAAAATACAGTATGTAAGTACAATGGAGTATTATTCAGCCTTATAAAAAGAAGGAAATCCTGCAACATGGATGAATCTTGAGGACATTACGCTAAGTGAAATAAGCTAGTCAGAGAAGACAAATACTGCCTGATTTAACTTACATGAAGCATCTAACATAGTAAAAGTAAGAATCAGAGAGTAGGATGGTGGTTGTCAGGGGCGAGGGAAAGCGGGAAACGGGCAGCCACTAGTCAATGAGAATAAAGTCTCACTTATCAATAGCAATCAGTTCCAGTGGTCTGCTGTACAACTTTATGCCTAGTTAATGTTACTGCATCTGACACTTAAAAAAGGCTAGATCTCACGCTAAGAGTTTTAACCATGATGAAAAAAAAAGAGATTAAAGCAAGGAAATAACTACACATTAAAATATTCCTGTAAGACCACTTTTTTTAATTCTGCATGTATATAACTTGGAAATACACATTTCAAAAGATATTAAACATACAAATATTTTATATGTTTATAAAAACCTACAGAAAATTTGGAAGAAGATATAAGATGATAATAATAGTTATTTCTCAGGTTTTCCTTAGCAGTGGCTGACTTAATTTTGAGTGAGAGGGGATTTGGCAGGGATAAGCTGTTGAAAACATGGGGCACAGAGGTGGGAGTGAAATAAGCCATTATACTGACTTTTCTGAACTGTTAATTTTTACCTACATAAAGTATTAAACATAAACAAAAAAAGTTATATATTTGATAGCCAATAAAATCCTAGAAAAATACCATTCCACAGATCACTAAGCCTAGATTAGATACTACAACCAACTAATATCTTACTATCAATAAAAATAGTCTTTAATACATGACCCATCATCATTTTCTTTTTCGTCTTGGTAGTACGTGGGATGTTTTACCCTCAAAGAACAGAAAATGCAAACTGGAGGTTGTGGAGGAATGTGGATAGGGAAGGAGAATTTAATGAATCAGCTATTTAAAAATAAATGCATTAAAAGCAAAATATCCAAATGGTTTTTCTGTATCTTATTCTCAAAAGTGCTAATCAACTAAGCCTTGGATTTCCTTGGTGGTACAGTGTTTAAGAATCCACCTGCCAATGCAGGGGACACGGGTTCGCTACCCGGTCCGAGAAGATCCCACATACCTAGGGGCAACTAAGCCCACGGACTACAAGTCCTAAAGCCTGTGCGTTCTAGAGCCCGCGCTCTGGAGCCGCCACAAGAGGAGGCAGCGCAGTGAGAAGACCAGGGACACAGCACACAGCAGCCCTGCTCATGCAGCCGGAGAAAGCCCACGCAGCAAAGCCAAGACCCAGCACAGCCCCTTCCTGCTCTTATGTCGGTACTTCATTCTTGTGTGTACAAACTGCCTAAACACTAAGTCAGGGTCTCCTACAGCTTAACACATTATAAAACCAGAAAGGTAAGCAGGGCTAAAAGTTGAAATATTTAACAGAATTAACAGATACTCCCAAACAAAAGCACATTAAAGTCAATGTACCTGTTATTTCCCAAAACATCTGTTACTGTACATTGTCTATCAGTATAAACAAACATGTACAAAGAACATGTTAAAGGTTAAAATTAGACAGCTTTGGCAAGAATTAATATTTAAATGACTTCCACAACATTCTGCCATCAGAAATCTCAGACTGAAGCTAGAGACAAGCTCACAGGCTTGAAATCCAAACAAGACAGAAACATAAGCCTTCACCTAGCTCTTATTAGCTATTTGAGATCTACTATTCACTTAGTAAACAAAAATATCAACTAAACAGTGATTTTCAATGAAAGTCTAATCTAATTTGTATAAACAGGAATTAAAATCAATAAAATATTAACTACATGAGAACAATTCTCACTGAAAAATAATGCAATTTAATTCAGGAATTCTAATAACATTATGTCATTACCACCATATCAAGCATTTTAATCATGTAATAATCCCTGCATAAAAGTCACTTGTGGCTCTTTACACACAGAATGAATTTCCTATCACTTGGCCTACCCCCGAAAAATCTAAAAAAGCCTCAGCGTCCATTCTGTCTGCATATAATCTTAGTGATCCAGCCAGTTCAGACTACATTTATAAGAAGAACAAGCTTTAAAATTCTACTTCCTTATCCTTGTTCAACCTTCAAAGCTCAATTCTCACTTCTGCAAAGGTATATCCAGATGAAACCAAAAAGGAAGTAATGATTCCCCACTCTGACTTATTAGAACCTGACTATTGCAAAGCATGCACAGTTCACACTTACTGCCTTTGGATTATCAGTTATCTTAATATGAGTCCTATGACCATAAAGACTGTAAACTCCAGAGAAGGAAAATGTGGAAAGAACCACGTGTCAGGCATTATTCCCAGATTCTAACAACAACCCTATAAAAATGGGAGTATTATTCTCATTTCACAGATACAGAAACTAGATCAGAAAGAGTATATGACTTGCCCAACATCACAAGCCTAAGAAGTGACAGAGTTAGGAATCACACTGAAATCCATTTGATTCCATCCAGGATACTATCTCTCAGAAAAAAAATTCAAAACTGTTAAAAAGCTCTACAATATATAGCATATCTTTGTGTTCACTTATTCACCTATTTTATTTTTGCAGCAACCCTTATTCATAAGTACTAACACCTTTCTCTGGCAAATACGCTTTCATGTCCCCCTCCTCTGGTTCTTCAGAGGAACTCTTTCCTGACTTCATACAGTCCTGAGAGGGATGTCAATCCTGCGGCCCAGTTTCACACAGTGGTGTGGAACACAGGTTAGGCAATCAAAATATCACGTGCTATCGGATACAGGGATTGTGTCGGTGGTGAGGCCATAATGTAAGTCAGGCCAGACTCTTTCAGGGCTTTGATCCTCTTCATGACGTTATCTATGCAGTTCTTTCTACTTCATGCAGACCACGTTTACTTTCTCCAACTCAATACAACACAAAGTTAATAAAAGGCCAATAATTCCAAAAGGGATAGTTGGGACAAGGGTAAAAATGTAGAAATACATTCTGTTCCTCAGGTCTTACTGAAATATATATTAAAAAAATAAAGGTCAGGACTTCCCTGGTGGTCCAGTGGATAGGAATGCACCTGCCAGTGCGGGGACACAGGTTCAATCCCTAGTCTGGAAGATTCCACACGCTGCAGGACAACTAAGACTGCACACCACAACCGCTGAGCCCACACACCGCAACTCCTGAAGCCGCCAAGCTCTGAGGCCCGAGAGCCGCAACTGACCAGCCCTTGCTTGGGCCGCAACCACTGGAGCCTGTGCTCCAGAGGAGAAGCTGCCCCAAGGAGACTGCGCGCGGCAACAGGGAAGGCCCTGCCTGCCACAACTGTGCTGCCTGCACACGCCAACAGGACCAGCACAACCAACAAAGCTAAGACGTAAACAAAGTACTAAAGATCAAAAAAATAAAGGTCAGGAAACTGGCAGAATGCCTTCAGCTTAGAGAACCTAGAACACAAAACATCATTCTCTTTCTAATTATAATGTATACTGAAATTTACTTAGCAAACAGCTGGAGCAACTGGAAAAAGTAAGAGCTCTAAATCTCATCTATGTTTTACAAGGATTACTACTGGTTTAGTCCTAAGATGAACAGGAAAAGAATTTACAAGTTATAGACTCACAAACTTGGAAAACTTATGGTTACCAGGGGGGAAGGGAGGAGGCAGTTTCAGACTGACATGCACGCACGGCTATTTTTATTAAAAAAACACAAAAAAAAATAAAAATAAAAATAAAAAAACAGATAACCAACAAGGGCCTACTGTACACCACAGGGACTTCTACTCCATATTCTGTAATAACCTAAATGGGAAAAGAATTTTAAAAAGAATAGATACTTGTATATGTGTAACTGAATCACTTTGCTGTAACCTGAAACTAACACACTGCCAATCAACTATGCTCCAATATAAAATAAATATATTTTAAAAATGGAGATGCATCAAAGGTATCATTCATTTGAAGACTTACAGCAAACCATCATATAATATTAGCCAACAAACTGACTAAGGAAGAAATATATAAATATGATTAGACTAAGATGAATAACAGATTTATACCATACTGGCATAATGTACCTCCATACCATAATAATTAAGAAACTTAGAAGTTTACAGAACAATATATTTATAGATTCTCTTATAAATATTTTACAAAACATCAATACTATCAAAATGAGACAAATGAGCACCAATCTCATGGGCATTTGAAGTAATATAGAATCAGCCCTTGCAATGGCTTTCAAAAGTCAGGCTACTTAGTAAAAGCCTGTCAAATTTTGAACATATATGTCAAAAAGCCAATGGTTTAAATAAACAGGAATAATAGTTAAGTCAGTATTCAAATAGCTTCAACAAATAAAGACTAAAAAATGATTCTCAATGACAAATATAAAACAAACATTATAGAAGAGTTGAATACAAGCAAAATAAACTGGTGGAAAACAAAAAGAACAATACATCAGGATTAAATAAGACAAACCAGGTGTTTGGATAGGTTTCGCCAACTCTGTAGGGTTCCCCTGATGGCTCAGTGGTAAAAAACCCACCTGCCAAGCAAGAGACCCAAGTTTGATCCCTGGAGGGGAAGATCCCTGAAGGAAGGAAATGGTAGCCCAGTCCAGTATTGGTTCTTGCCTGGGAAATCCCAGGGACAGAGAAGCCTGGCAGGCTACGGTCCATGTGGCCCCAAAAGAGTCAGACATGACTCAGTGGCTAAACAGCAACGACTCTGTAAAGTGACCTAAACCGACCCTTCCTTGTAGCCACTAACAACTTTCTACTTTAAAAAACGTCAGAAGAGATGCTTTTTTAAAAAATGTGAAACTTCTTTTTCTTTTTAAATGTGAAACTTCTTCAAGAAACTTCAAGAAGTTTCTTGAAGAAGTTTCACACTTCTAATGTTGTGCGTTTAATCGATAGGAATTTCCCAAAGAAAAACAAGCACTTTAAAGTAATTTTTGCTTGTGTTTCCCTGACCCACTTATGTAAAATAAAAGTTCATTTTCCAAAAGCAATCAAACAGAATATACTAACTTGACCACCTGACACCAAACAATGTAATTATTTCCTATCTGAAATTTCATCCAATAGCAATATACACTCACTGAAGCACTTCAGTATCAAATTCTGCCTTAGTTCAGATTACATGGACTCACTTTCTGTAAGTTAATAGTTTGATCAAGCATCTTCTTATAGAGTTAAAAGGATGGACAAAGTTACAGGACAAAAATTGTAATTTTTAAAAATGTATCAATAATTGGTCTTATCAACTTTAATCTTTTTGTTCTACATTATGATTTCAAAAGAAGCAAAATGTACAAATCAGTACTTTTTAAAACAAAGAATAAGAACCTGTAATAATTCTGTTCTCACAACTATGTGATGATACTTAAGATGAAAAGATGTCTGAATGAAAACTTCTGTGAATTTTTACCAAGTAAAAAAGCTATTAATCAATTCCCTTTAAAGAAACCAACACATTATTCTGAAATATGTAAAACAAAGAGAAAGAATCAAGCATTTACCCTGTTTTTTTTTTTTTTTAATTTTCCCTTTGGAACAGAAGTTCATTACAAAAACTTCCAGCTAATGAATGTGGAAATGACAAATTTAGACCACCAACATTTGGAACCACTGATGAAATAATGGATTTAGTAGTTACTAATGACTACTAAAGCCATTCAGTTAAAAAAGTAAAAAGTTCAAGGGAATTTGAAAATAGAGTTAACAAAATCTGCTGCTGCTAAGTTACTTCAGTGTCCGACTCTGTGCGACCCGAGACGGCAGCCCTCCACTGGATTCGCAATCTCATACTCATCAATCTTACCATCACAGAAAGAGAAATGTTAGACTTTTAACACTTCTTAATGGGCTGCTTCTATAGAGAATTCTCATTACAAAAACAAAACAAAACTGAATCTAATCAAGCCTTGACCAGTTTACAGAAAATAATCCCATTTGTGGGAAATTCTACAGAAAAAATTAAAAAAGACCCAATTCTATTGAAAAAAGAAAAATAAGACAGCAAGAGAACAGGGAGGTGAGGGCAACCAATAGATTGAAAAATATTTGAGAAACACATACACCAAATGAAGTGTACACATTATTTGGTTCATGATTCAAATAAACCAACCATATTTAAAACAAAACAAAATACTGATAAAACACGAGGAAATTTTGAATTCAGAATACTTGGTGAATTGCTCTAAGAATGATAATGATGCTGTGGTATGACTCACTTTTTTTTTTATGACTCACTTTTTAAAAGTCTATCTTTTAAACAAACACACAAGTATTTACAAAGTAAAAGGAGAAGGTGAAACTCACATTACTCAGATTGAGCATTATGTGTCCTTATATTTTCTAACATTTTTAAGTTAACATAAAGAATATTGTGCTTGAAAATATTAACATTAACGGAAGTTATCTTTACATCTACCTCATACAATCCTCCAAAAGAGAAGTTAAAACTTCATTATCCAAAATGAGAGCACTAACTGCATTTACCCTGCCCACACTGAAATATGACAGCTTCAATAGCTCTAAAATAAAAATTAACCAGAAATGCTTTTAAGTATCAGCAAAAAGAAAAGTTTAGAAGAGCAGAATGCAAGTATGGATCACTGCAAATGAATCTGTTAACCAGCAAAAATCAGCAGCAACAAAGCACAAGATCAAATATTAACACAAGATGCATACATTGATTTAATATTCATGTTTCATGAGCAGAATTAACGAGATATATAAAAGTACTTAAAAAAACTCATTTAAAAAAAGGCATAAAAATCTCTTAAATACCAAACAAAAAAATTGTAAACAGACCATTCTTTAATCACTTCTGTTCTTTGCATCTACCTGAATGGAGTGGATGATACAAAAAAGACATCTGAATATAAGCATACTATATATGTATGAAACGGTACAGTAAAGCCAATATACCATCATGAGATTATATATTAAAACAAGCATCCTGGAATGAAATTCTGCCCTTCCCTGGTGGCTCAGACAGTGAAGAATCTGTCTACAATGCAGGAGACCTGGGTTCGATCCCTGGGTCAGGAAACTCCCCTGGAGAAGGGAATGGCAACCCACTCCAGTATTCGTGCCTGGAGAATCCCATGGACAGAGGAGCCTGGTGGGCTACAGTCCACGGGCTCACAAAGAATCAGACAAGACCAAGTGACTAACACTCACAAACATTCTGGAACGAAATATATTTATAAAAGTCTCAAAAGCCTTAAAGAAAAATTCATATCATTTTATCCAGCAACTGGACTTAAAGAAATCTATCCCAATAAACCAAAATAATTAAATTACTTTATACATACTTGTTAAGTTACAGTATTATTTATACAAATAGCAACAAACAACTAACTAGTGGTTTAGTCATTAAGTCATGTCCAACTCTTGCGACCCCATGGACTGTAGCCTGGCAGGGTCCTCTGTCCATGGAATTCTCCAGGCAAGAAGACTACAGTGGGTTGCCATTCCCTTCTCCAATCTAACTGGTGGTGGCACTATAATGTGTCAACTTGGCTAGGCCGAGCTACCCTCCCCAAAACTCCAATCCCTGTTCAGCTAGCTGGGTAACTACAGAAAGAGATTCTTATGGGAAATCTGGACGCTGGAATTGAGGCAACAGCCATTTTGGAGCTCATACACACTTTCACTTATCTGATAGCTCCTCTCCAGGGTGGATACAGTGTCTGGGCCTACCACTGTCCCACCTTCCCCTTCCTACACTTCTGGACCAGATGTACGTGTCAGGCTTCATGGCAAAGGAACCCAAATTCTGCAAGACACTCATACCAACAAGGTCAGAGGCAACAAGACGGACCTGCCACGGGCTCCAGCTTACCCTCAGTCTCCTCCACTTTACTTTCATCTTCTCGTCCTGACCACTTGCCTCATGAACTTCAAACTCCAGAATCAGACACAAAGACAAGAGCCTTACTTAAACTAGAGAGCTTAATTGACTCCTACAATTAGGTACAGTCAAACATCCTTAACAAATCCACATCTAGAATCTAGAAAATATTTATAGGCAAGGCTTTGTCCAATGGAGTGAACCCCAAGAAGATTCACGGAAACTCACAAAGCTCTTAAAGAGGTATATATGCAGGAACACCGCCAGCTTGGACTAAGGAAGCTAGAGACAGGCCAGTGTGAGGACAGAGAAGTCTCTGGACTCCCAGAATTTTACTGGCAGGAAGCAAGTTGAGGCTTCTGCTCAGCTATAAAGATACACTATCTTTCTGGAAAAGGGAACACGATTCAGATGGGAGAACAAAGAACCTAGAGAGCAAATCAACAGCCCTGGAAGATTATTCCCAGTTTGAGGGAACTTTCCACACTTGTCTGAATTTCAGTACTCAGACTAGTGGCTCCCTTGTGCATTTCCCTCTGCTTTTTAAACATGAACGTAGGACACAGTTATTCAGAATAGCTCACCATCATATGTTAGAGTGGGAGCAGATAATTTGTCTCTAGTTTTACAAGTTTACAGAGCTAAAGGAACAGTCCACAGAATGTGTTACTTAAGAAACTGCTCCTAAGGAGTCTTACCCATACTTGAACTAGATGCTGAGATTCTGGAACTTGCTGGGGCACTGTAATGTTATGAAATTTCATGTATTTTTGTTAGGCATCAACATTTGAGGTTAATTTGATATGCAGCACAAATTTACTTAATAAGTTGTTATAGTAAAAAGAAAACGGGAAAACACAAATCCCATTGGCTATGACAGAGTAACCAATACTGGATTTAACCTCTCACCAAAAACAACAGAAAACTAAACAAAGTATAGTTAAGCAACTATTTCCAGACACTAGACAGGCAGAATCAGCCTGTGATCCCTGAAAGAAATGAACAAAGTAAGATTTCTGCCAACCTTGTGCCTAGAGGGACTTTTTAAACTATTAAATGGGGAAAGAGAACCCAAGCAGAGCACAAGTTTCAAAGAGTTGAAAAATGATGACACCTTTTATTTTTTTAACTGACCTAAGGAGACCATCTCAAGAGCTGAAGACACACAAATCAGAATTCAGGTAGACTGAGGCAGCCAGAATCCAAGGAGTAGGGGGCCAGAGGAGAAGACTACCTGAGAGATTGCTCCAGAAATCTAAGCAGTGGTCCCTTTGGGCTTACGGATGAATACCGTGCTGCACAAGCCTAGTGTGAGACTCAGAACTCCGCCAGGAGAATAACTCCTGTAAACTAACAATTCTAACACATCACACAGGGCTGGGGGGAGTCTGAATTCTGATCAGAGCAGAAAGATCTTGAAGAGCCACGACTTTGAGAGCGATTCCAAAAGGATCAAGCCTTAGAACATGGCTAAACTATTCTTAGAGTAAAGGCTACTTTATATATATACCACGGCAACATTTGCTGACAAAGATCCGTCTAGTCAAAGCTGTGGTTTTTCCAGTAGTCGTGTATGGATGTGAGAGTTGGACTATAAAGAAAGCTGAGTGCCAAAGAATTGATGCTTTTGAACTGTGGTGTTGGAGAAGACTCTTGAGAGTTCCTTGGACTGCAAGGAGATCCAATCAGTCAATCCTAAAGGAAATCAACCCTGAATATTCATTGGAAGGACTGATACTGAAGTGAAAATTCCAACACTTTGGCCACCTGATGCAAAGAACTGACTCACTGGAAAAGATCCTGATGCTGGGAAAGATTGAAGGAGGAGAAAAGGGGGATGACAGAGGGTGAGATGGTTGGATGGCATCACCGACTGGATGGACATGAGTTTGAGCAAGCTCTGGGAGCTGGTGATGGACAGAGAAGCCTGGCGTGCTGCAGTCCACGGGGTCGCAAAGAGTCGGACACAACTGAGCGACTGAACTGAACTGAATATTTAAAAAACAAGTCTAAGGAATTCCTTCACAGTTCAATTCTTGGGATTACAAGCTTTCACTGTCCAGCTCTGAGTTCGATCCCTGATTAGGGAACTAGGATCCCACCAAAACATGTATTTTTTTAATTAATTAAAAATAATAAAAATTAAAAGCAAGCCTTGACCCTACCCTGAGGGAGTTGCACAGCAGAGTAATGGAAGGTGAAGCTAAAATACTGATGGAAACCATGTCTTTTGAGCAGACAAACTGGGAGAGGCTGCAGACAGTGCAGGACACAGTGAGGAGAAAGCCTGTTGTGAGCCCACACGGGTCTCAGACTCACCCCTGAGCTATGCTCATGACAGACTGAAGCCAGCAATGCAAAGGCTCTGAGAATTTAACCGATCATGTCTCAGGCTAACCCCTGGGTGGCACAAGTACACAAGAGACAGAGCCAAAGAAGCAAAAGTCCCGAAAACTGGACTGATATTGAAATCGTCATGCACAGAAAGCAAGACAAAACCCACGATCTGATGAGAACCAGGTTGGTTACGTGCTAAAACAAAAAATCAGCTTCTCCAAGGAATACAACAGAACTCAAGATCTACCAACAGAACATTCACAAAATTTAAGATCAATTCAAAATTACTTAACAAACAAGAACCAGGCAAATGTGGTAAAATTTAAGAAAAATGACCATAAACAGATAGATGCCCACAAGGTGACTCGCTGTTGGAATTCTCAAAGATTTTAAAGCAGCTATCATAAATAATCTTCCCAAAGTAAAGACAAAGGTAACGAAGTGAGAAATGAATGGCAAGACAAAGGTTCTCAACAGAGAAATCTCAGAAGTGAAAGATCTATTGAAAAACATGTTGAACTTGGACAGGCTCATTTGCAGAATGGAGATGACAGAGGAAATAATCAGTAAATTTGCAGGTTGTTTTGTTGTTTAGCACCTAAGTCATGTCAGATTCTTTAGCATCTCCACGGAATGTGGAATCTTCCAGGCAAGACTACTGAAGTGAGTTGCCATTGACCACTCCAGGGGATCTTCCTGACCAGGGGTCAAACCTGTATCTGCTGCATTGTCAGGCAGACTCTTTACCACTGTGCCACCTGGGAAGCCCAAATATGTAGGTACACCAATATAAATTATCCAATCTGAAGAACAGGGAGAATAAAAATTGAATTAAATGAATAGGCTCCAGGACACATGATAGCCTCAAAAAGTCTAATAGAAAAAAAAAAGTCTAATGAATGTGTCACTGGAGGCTCAGGAGACAACATAAAGAGACCGAAGCAGAAAACTACTTGACTAAACTTGACAATCTTGGAGAAACACAAATTACTTTGAATACAGCGTCATCGTGAGCTCAAACTTCACACAACCAACAGAACAGAGGCCCTCCAGGTAAAACCACTTAATTAATGATGCAGAGTTCAAATTTCTCCCCTGCAACAGCAGACAATAATCTGGATTAATGATCTCCAAACCTCAGATTACACATTCCTATCAGTAAAAAAGTAAGTAGTCAGGTCATAGACATGTTAATGCATAAATTATATATGGACTACTGAATACTAACCTAATATGTTATAAAAATAAGAAAAAGAGATGAAAAATAATTTTTTAAATTTTTATACTGATACAAAAAACTTTTGTACTCTCTTCTTTGTGTGTGTGTGTGCGCTCAGTCATGCCCAACTCTTTGTGATCCCATGGACTGTAACCCACCAGACTCTTCTATCCATGGGATTTTCCAGGCAAGGATACTAGAGTGGGTTGCCATTTCCCACTCCAGGGGATCTTCCCAACCCCGGGATCAAACCCACCTGTGCCTGCCTCCTGCACTGGCAGGCAGATTCTTTACCACTGAGCTACCAAGGAAGCCCACTCTGTTCTTTACTGCTTTTTTTCTTTCTTGAAAGGAACATGAATGAATGTGCATTTTTTAAAATTTTGGCTTAAGAACTGTGTGAAACAGCAATCAGAAGGTCTAAGTTCAGTTCTAATGTCACAACGGATTAGAAAGAGGAATATACAAACACATATAAATTCGACTGTAAGATGAGATACGTTGGCTTTGCTGAAATTCAGGTTTAATTTTCCAGTTTTTCTTACAAACTTTATTATAAAATGCTGCTTTGTTTTTAAAATATAAATTCAAAATTCAATATATTACCTTGAAAAAATAATGTATTAGAAAATTCTGTCCCTCTTTTTTTCAAAGTATAAGCACTTTTTTAAATGACACAGTCTTTCCAGAAACAGAGTGAGAAAATAATATAAATACTTTCAAATATCCATTTTCATAGGACAAATTTCATTCAAAACGAAGTTACTTTCTTCTCACTCACAGCTACCTGTTGAGGGGCACATTATATTTATTTCATAAAAATTACACTGACAATTACTTAGAAAAGATAAATTTAGAAAACCCTTCTTTCTCTAATAGGAAAATGTCTAACTCATTTTTAAATTTTAATACCATGCTATAACTAGTGAAACTTTAATACTAAAAGATTTACAATCCATTCTCATCACTGCTAAAAGTCTATTATTAAAAGAATATTATCTTCAATTTCATTCACCCAGGCACAAGTAAATGTACTGCAATAAACTGAAAGGAAACACTCAGGCGAGGTTTCTGCTATCACCCCTCCAGGCTTCCTCAGGACGCCATGGGAGCTATAAGCCTCACCAGCAGGCAGGATGAGGGTCACCACTGCAGAGCTGACTGTTTCTTATTATTCAGTAAGAAAAGGAATATGAATCTAATACTTTGTTAATGTACTTCAGTGAGTCATCGTAAGCATCCCACTTTGGAGACTACATTTGTTCCCATATTTTATTAAAAAACGACTACTTCTAAGTTTAAAGTTACAATCCAAGTTTTACCAAGTCTTAACCTTCCAAAGGGAAAATATACGGGTGGCTTGGATATCTTTCTCATAAAACAAAGAAATATATGTATATATCTATATCTCAAAGTAGGATAAAATTTATATGAAATTTTTAAAAGAATAACAGCATATATCCATTACTGACAGGATATATGTTAAAGTTAACAGCCTAACAGACATTAAAATCTACTGTTTTCATTTTAGAGACAGAAATAAGCACCCTTTCTAATCTGATTTGCCCCTATCATTTTTGGTACTTCCCCCGTTAACTTTTTAACAAGAAATGCAGGACTCCCTCGGTGGTACAGTGGTTAAGGTCTGCCAATGAAGGGGATGCGGGTTCAATCCCTAGTTCAGGACGATTCCTCATGTTGCGGAGCAACTATGCCCACAAGCTGCAACCACTGAGGCCCTGGGACCCACGCTTCGCAACAGGAGAAGCCACCGCAATGAGGAGCCGGAGCACTACAACCAAGAGCAGTCCTCACTCGTTGAAACTAGAGAAAGCACATTTGCAGCAACAAAAACCCCCAGGCAGTCATAAATCAATAAATTCACATTCTTTTAGGTTTAAAATTTAAATGCAGTATTCCCTGGCTTCTTAAAAAGAGAACTAAATATAACTATTTCCTGATGACACAGATTCATTCACTAGTCATTCATTACTATTCTTTGAATAATAAAGCATTGTATTTGCTTTTTAATTCTGGATCCTCCACAGTTACATTCTCATCTGTCACCTCTCTATCAATCTAAAGCACGCTCCAGATCCCTCTAGTGCATTATTTCGAATATGCTAAGAAAGAAAATTAGACAAGTTTAAAAATTAAATGTTAATTATGAATGATAATAGAGATGAAGAGACTGGTGGTTGCCAGGAGCTGAAAGGAAGGAGGAACGGTGTGTGACTGTTAATGGGTACAGGACCGCTCTTTGGAGTAACACAACATCCTGGAATTATTTGGATATTGTACTGGTCTTACAACCTTCTGAATACACTAAAAGTAACTGAACTGTGGGCTTTCAAATGGTTGGTTTTAAGATATGTGGACTACATCTCAATAAAAGCAATAGAAATCTAAATTTTGAGTCAATAAGGCCATGTATTATGTAAGGCATTGTTAACTACAACCCTATGCTAAATATTCGAGTGCTCTTGCATTCCAGCTTGGGGCAGGTGCAGTCACATAGTGGCTAGACCTTAAACAGAGGGAAAGAGGGGCTACTGGAGAAGAAGGTGGCTGGACAGCCCTCTCTTCTACAGTTTCAGAGACTCACCACGTGATCTCCCTGCAGCGGCTAACTTGAGCTTCTTCACAGCTAGATGATCTCAAACAGCTGGATTTGCATGGCAGCTCAGGGCCCCAAGCACAGGCACTTCAGTTGGCCTCAGAAGTCACATCATGCCACTTCTATCACACACAACAGGCTGAGAACCACAGAACCCTTCCAGTTTCAAAGGGAGGGGACAGAGGCCTCATATGTGAGAAGAACATGTGAGACAGAGACACTGCTGCTGTCATGTTTGGAAAACACCATCTGCCTCAGGGCTGTTTTCCAGTAAGCCAAGCTTGCCCAAAGTCTGACTTCTACACCTGTGGGACAGAGCATGTACTACTTTACTAATGTAGTATGTTCATTTAAACACAGGCACTAAAGCTGGAATTTAAAAGGATATGATTTTTAAAAATTAGAAGTTCGTATTTCTTTCCTTCACTCCACGCTGGGGATCAAATCTATCAAAAATGAAATTTCATTCTTAGTAAGAAAAATTTCAGTCAAATAAACCATGGTTTTAAAGAAAAAAATGTTAACTGAAAATATAGACAAGAAAACACAAGAGTTAAATACCACATTTCATCAATTCTAAGGCTCTTTTTTAATTTTCATATTTTAGTGTCTTTGAAATAATGTATTATATTTAGTGGTTATCTTTTTTTGGTCAGGCAGCAGTCCTATGAAATTTGGTGGTTATTTCTGTTGACTAAGTATAACCATTCATGTCAAGAAACCACTAAGTGTCATCTGAATATGAGCTCTAGGTGGTTATCTTTAAAACCTTCCATTAACACCTTCTGATAAAAATCAAGAAAACACCAGCATCAAAATTTGCAAAACAGGTGACAGTGGCTTGGGAAAAAATCCAAGATGATAATGAAGCACTTTAAAAATGTTACATCATCAATATTTTTAAAGGCCAAGAGAATAATAATGATTAGTTAACACAAATGTCAAGAACTCCTTATCAAAAAGTGATGCAGAAGATTTCAACTGAATATCAAACAGCTTTAGATATACCTTAAATAATTTGATCATATTTTCCTTTATACACACACACACAAAAGAGAAACAGTAAAAATTCTCATATTCAAGTAAGTCTAAAAGAGTCCTTTCAGTAAGTATTGAATAAAATATCTCACTGGTGAGAAATAATGACCAGTTAGAAGATATAATGAGTGAGAAAACACCGTTTACAAGTGAAACATAAAAGAAAAAAATAATTAAGAATAAACTTGACAAAAAATCTAGAATATATAAAACAAATAACAAACTTTCTTGAAAACTATAAAAGTAGGCTTGAACATACGGAAAGACCCATGTTCTAAGTGAAAATGCCTCAACGTAATTAAGATGTCAGTTCCACCTAAGATATTTAATAAATGTAATGTGTTCCCAATGAAAATATCAATGAGCTTTACCAAGGAACTAGACAAGTGGACACTAAATTACAGCAAAATTAATTCACAAGAATTCGCTAGGAAAACACTAAAAGGTAAGAGCTATGAAGATATACTAATGCTACCAGACATTAAAAAGTACTACAGGCGATTCTCTGATTGCCCAGTGGTTAGGACTCAGTGCTTGCTTCCATGGCTGTGGGCCGAGTTAAATCCCTGCTTGAGAAACTAAGATCCCACAGCCGTGCAGCATGGCCAAAAATTTAAAATACTATAAAGTTTCTAAAATTAAAACTGTGTGGTAATAAAGCATGGATAGACAAATAAAACAAAAAAGTACAGAAACAGACCAATGATATAAAACATTAAGTATAAGAAAAAAGAAAGGTAGTATCCCAAATGATATAGTGAGGCTGGTCTTTAGTATTAGGAGAAGTGAACAGACATTTGGGAAAAGGCAAAACTGGATCCATTCCCCATACTACACAGAAAGGATCAGAGATCAACAGGATATAAGATCAATAAAAATAGAAATCTATTATATTTTAATTAATGGCAGATTCAAGATGTTCCTATTCTTATTTTTTCTGCATTTGATAAAATATTCTCAGAGAAATGTTAATATGTCTTACTATGATTATGTATTTTTTTCTTTTCCCTTATATTTCTTCTGATTTCTGCTTTCTGTTTCTTTGTTGTTAGGCATCTAATGGTTTATGATGTCTATCTTCTTTATGAATTGTACCTTTTATCATTAAAATATTTATCTTTGTTTCATTTTAAATTAAATTTAAAAAATAAAATCATACAAATAATAGGAAAAAACATGGGCAAATTTCTATATAAGCTGAAATTAAGGAAAGCCTTTCCATTATGATTTAAAATCCAGCTGCCAAAAAGGAAAAGATTATTAAATTTGACCATATTAAAATGAAAAGCTTGCATGGCAAAATACCATAAAAAAGCTAAAAGACAAACTGGGAGAAAGTATTTGCAACATTCAACAAAGACAGAAGGATAATAACCTGCTCATGCAAAAATATTTTTTATTTACTGATTTTTAGTTTTGGCTACATTGGGTCTTCGATGCCGAGCATGGCTTTCTCTGGTTGCAGCAAGTGGCGGCTACTCTCTAGTTAGTGTCAGGGTTTCTCATTGCAGGGGCTTCTCCTGTTTCAGAGGATAGACTCCAGGGCGCATGGGCTTCAGTTCTGGCATACCGGCTTAAGTGCCCCATGGCATATGGAATCTTCCCAGACCAGGGATCGAACCTGTGTCCCCTGCATTAGCAGGCAGATTCTATACCATGGGACCGTAAGGAAGTCCAAACCTATTTTTTAATGACAGGAAAAAGGTTAAAAAAAACTGTAGAAAATGTGCATACAATTTACAAAAAGATATTAAAACGATCCTCAAACATGTGAAGACATAAAAGTTCACTCATAAGGAAAGGAATACAAATTAAAATTATGCTGAAATACTACTTCTCACATCCAGAATAGAAAAAAATATCAGAAGTTTGATAGTACCCTGTAAGTAAACACGCATTTTCATATATTGCTAGTGGAAACTCAAAATGGTTCAACCCACATGAAGGTGACTATTTTCTAATATTTAACGGAATCACAAAAACATTTGTGCTTTTACCTAGCTATTCTACCTCCAGGAATATATCCCAAAGATACATTTCCAAGTATATAAAAATAGATTTGAATAGATATAGATTCATTATAGCATTATGTAGAAATACTGGAAGCTATCTAAATGTCCAAGTATAGGAGACTGATTTAATAATGGAATATACACACAAAATAAAACTACGCAGTGGTAAAAAATAATAATTACTATAATAATAATAGTCAGGAAGATCTGTAAGGAATGATATAGAGTGGTTCTGTGAAAATAGAAAAGTTGAAAAGAGTATACGCTGAGTGCCAAGACTATTCAAAGGGGAAAGGATGGTCTTGTCAACAAACAGTGCTGGGAAAACTGGACATTCACAAGCCAAAGAATGAACTTATACCCCGACACCTCACACTATATACAAAAAACTGATTCATAATGAATCAAAGATCTAAATATCAGACTTAAAACTATACAACTCTTAGAAGAAAACACAGGGCAGAAGCTTCATGACATTTAATCTGGCAATGATTTCTTGGCTACGACACCAAAGGCACAAGCAACAGAAGAAAAACAGACAAACTGGACTTCATGAAAACGTTTAAAACTTCAGTTCAGTCACTCAGTCGTGTCTGACTCTGTGACCCCATGGACGGCAGCATGCCAGGCTTCCCTGGCCATCATCAACTTCCAGAGCTTGCTCAAACTCATGTCCATCGAGTCGGTAATGCCATCCAATCATCTCATCTTCTGTTGCCCCCTTCTTCTCCTGCCTTCAATCTTTCCCAGCATCAGAGTTTTTTCTAATGAGTCAGTTCTTCACATCAGGTGGCCAAAGTATTGAAGCTTCAGCTTCAACATCAGTCCTTCCAATGAATATACAGGACTGATTTCCTTTAGGATGGACTGGTTGGATCTCCTTGTAGTCCAAGGGACTCTCAAGAGTCTTCTCCAACACCACAGTTCAAAAGCATCAATTCTCCAGTGCTCAACTTAAAGCATCACGAGAGAGTTTCTGAGTAAAAAGGCAACCCACAGAATGGGAGAACATATTTACAAATCAAGTGTCTGACAAGAGGTTAAGAGCTAGAACCTATGGAGAACTCCTAAAATTCTACAACCACCTTATTCAAAAACAAGCAGAGACTTCCATGTCAGTCCAGTGGTCAAGACTCTGCGCTTCCAACACAGGGAGTTCAATCCCTGGTCCAGGAACTAAGATCCCACATGCTGCTTCGCACAGTCAAAAAAATATTTTTTAAAGAAAGCAGAGGACTTAAGCATCTCTTCAAAAAAGAAAATACAAATGGCCGATAACATGTGAAAACAGGCCCAACATCAGTAATCATTACGGAAGTACTAATCAAAACTACCGTGGAGACGCCCCTGGTGGTTCAGTGCTTAAGAACCCACCAGCCAATGCAGGGGACACAGGCCCAGGAACAGCCCACCTGCCGCAGCACAGCCACGAGGCCAGGCTCCAGAGCCCAGCAGTCGCAACCACTGCGCTCATGCGCTGTGCTCATAAACTCGGAAGGAATAAGCAGACGAGAGCCAGACCAGAAAAAAGCTGCCCACAAGAAAGAAAAGACATGTCACTCACTCACTCACACACACACACGGTTTTAGATGGAGCAGGAAGCTTAACTGCAAACAAATTCTCAATCTTTTTCGCAGGTGAACTTTTTGTATATAACATTGGTATATCACAGCAATTATAAAACTATGTAAGAAGTACTCTAAGTGAATGGGATATGTAGATAGTTTTGGAAGCCAGGGTTCTCAGTGTGAAGGAGACATACATTTATAGACTGAGGGGAGATGAGCAAGAATCCTATAGGGGTGGGCCTGATTTGGGGAGGGCAGTGTAACTCATAAATTCTAATATATATAAGTGTATGTGTGTATGTGTGCATGCATACATGTAAGCATGTATAAAATTAAATATGAATGTATGCATACAAGTACATATACTCATATTTGCATATATAAATACATGCATTTTTTCTTCCTCTATCAACTGAAAAAATCCATAAGCAAAGATGCCTCAGGGATAACGAGAATACTTAACATCCAAATCTTGGTCTCTATAAGACCATTCTCCACAAAGGAACCTAAGTTCCTCATAAAAGGGGCTCATTCCAGAAAAGGTACAAGATTAGCCTGGATCAGGGACAGACCAAGATGCTGGAATAGAAGGGCATGGGGCTCACCTTCTCCCACAAATATTGGTTTGGCCAAAAGGTTCATTCGGGTTTTTCCTTAACATCTTATGGAAAAACCCAAATGAACCTTTTGGCCAACCCAATATATCAAAAATACATCTACATGTGGTACAGTTGTCACAGAATATCTGCTGAATGCTGGCAGATAATCTCATAAAACCAAAATTACAAGAAAAATTACCACATAGCCAGGTAGGATTAAAGAAAAAAGGGGGGGGCGGAATCGGGACAGGAACTGCACCCCTGACAGGGAGCTGTGAAAGAAGAAAGTTTCCCTCACCCTGGCCAGCCCCTTCTCCAGGGGGAGATCAGCGGGACAGAAAGAGAGCTTCAGAGGCTCAGAGGAGAGTGCAGCAGCTGGCTGGCAGCAGACAGGACAGAGAGACCTATACAAGGTGCTGGCCACCCTGCTGAGTTCTCAGCCCAAGACGAGAGTCTGCTGGAGCTTCCTGGGGCTCGGGGTGGAAGGACGCTGGGTGCCTAAACGCAGCTTCAGAGGACAGACTCGGGGAGTGGACCGGGGTTGGCTGTGTGGAGACAGGCTGAAGGGGCTGGAGTAAGGTGCACCCAGGGAAGTACGGGGGAAGGAACCCACGTCCACCACTAAAGCCCCGCTGCTAACACGCGCGCACAGACAGAGGGCCAGAGCCCACCCGAGGCCTCATTCTCGGTGCGCTCCCAGTGGGCGTGGCATGCGAGCTCTGGACCAGTGCACCAGCGCCAGCAGCCTGCCCACATGTGGAAGCAAGGGTGGAACCCAAGCCAGTCCCAGAGGCCATGCAGCTTCGGACAGAGGGCTAAAATCTGAGTGTCCCGCTGGCTGTGGGATCTGTGGATTTCAGGGCCTTCAGACATGCGAGCAGATAACTGGTGTAGCTGCAGGGCCTTCAGACATCTGAGCAGATAACTGGTGCGGCTGCAGCTTCTGTGGCGTGTGCACTCAGAGGCGGAGCCAGCGTCTGGGCTGCCTGGCAGCCTCCGCGGAGAATCAGCAATCCTGGCACCAGATCTGTGCCCGTGGGCCTGCACTGGTAGCTTTGTGAGAGCAGTGCCTGAGGGACACCGGGGCCAACTGCCTGAATTTCCACGGCTGCGGCAGGGCCGAGGACAGTGCTAAAAGCAGTGTGCTGTGAGCCCACACACAGGTAACAAGTGACATCACAGAGCTCACTTTACGGTGGACAGCTCCTACGGAGGAAAACCCAGCGTGTCCTCTCCCATCTACCTCCCACGGCAGCTCAGAAACAGTTCTGGGGCATCTACTCCAACAGCTGGGGAGCAGACTGCCCCTGACAGGGCTATGACAACCACAGATCAAAGAGAAGGCCCCCCACAGCATCCAGCAGGGCTCTGATCCCCACACAGTACATGATGAAAGCCACAGCAGGCACCCATGCTAAAAACTGCCTTCGCACCAAAAGTATCAGACTCACACAGGCCGGACAAAGGACACGCCCATAAGAACACCCCTCTGAGATTACAGTAGATAACTGCTTCTCCTAAACCAGACAGTCTGAAATACAAATAAAATGACGAAGCAGAGGCACCACTGCCAACTAAAAGATCAAGAGAATTCCCTTGAAAGAACAAACAATAAAACAGACATCTTCCAGTCTACCAGATCCCAAGTTCAAAAGGGAGGTTATAAGAAACTGAAGAACTCCACTGGTGGTCCAGTGGTAAAGAATTCACCTGTCAATACAGGGGGCACACGTCCAATCCCTGGCCCAGGAAGACTCCACACGCCGCAGGGCAGCTGGGCCTGGGCACCACAAGAGAAGCCACCTCGACAGGAAGCCCAGACTACAACTAGGGAACAGCCTCCAACTGCTGCTAGAGAGAAAGCCCTCAGACAGCTACGAAAACCCAGCACAGCAAAAAAAAATACTGAATGAAGAAAGCCAACCAATGGAAATGCAGATTACTGTAAAGAGGAACCAGAAACTATAAAGAGGATTAAAATGAGAAAACTCACTAGCCAAGACAAAAGCTGAGATAAAGGCAATAAACAACAAACTGGACAAAGCAGAAGAAATAACTGATCTGGAAGATAAACTAAGGAAAATCAACCAATCAGAACAGCAGACAGAAAGACAAATGAAAACAATGAAAGCAATATATAAGACCCTGGGTATCACAAAACATCCCAATCCACACCTAACAGGCAATCCCAGAAAGACACCAAACAGAAATGAAATGTATCTGAAAAAATTACAGGAATTCCCTGGCAGTCCAGTGGCTGAGAATCCATGCTTTGGTTGCTGTGGTTCCAAGTCCAATCACTGGTCAGGGAACTAATAGCCCATAAGCTACACAGTGTAGCCAAAAAAAAAAAAGAGAGAGAAATCGAGAGAAAAGAAATTAAGGCTGAAAACTATCCAAGCCTAAAAAAGGAAACAGATATCCAGGCACAGGAAGGACAGAGAGTCCCAAACAAGATGAATCCAAACAGATCTACATCAAGACATATAATTAAAATGGGAAAAGCTAAATCGAGGATTCTAAAGGCAGCAAGAGAAAAACAAAGAGTTAATTACAAGGGAATCCTCATAAGGTTATCAGCTGATTTCTCCACAGAAACACTGAAGGCCAAAAGAGAGTGTGGCAAGATACAGTCAAAGATCTGGAAGGGAAAAACCTGTAATCTAGGATACTCTATATGGCAAGACGTATTTAGAACTAGAAAGAAAAAATAAAGAATTTCTCAAATAAGCAAAAACTAAAAGGATAAAGCAAGGCGAACCTTATTCTAAAAGAAATAGTCAAAGACTGTCTCTAAATAGAAAAAAAGCAAGAATCTACAGCAAAAGAAAAGTGACAATTGGAAAGTACATCATTTAAATAAGTCAGTGCATGCAAGCTCGCTCAGCTGTGTCCGACTCTGCCACTTCCTTCTCCAGGGGATCATACCAACCCAGGGATCAAATCTGCCTCTCTAGCAGTGGCAGACAGATTCTGTACCACTGAGATCACCTGTGAAGCCCCAAAGAAGTACAAAGATTTTTTTTTTTTTTAATAGCCTGGAATATATTACAATGTCAGAATATACGGCAGTACATCAAAATCTGAGCATCAAAATAATTAAGGACAGTAATGAATTACAAATAGGAAAAAATGGGAACCCAAGAGTTTATATCAATAATAGATAAATGTATAAATGAGGGAAAACAGGATTCTTGCTTAAGCTAGAATGTCAGCAGTTGACTGGTAAACATGAAGGGAATGCTGGAGTTGAAATCATTTTGCAATTATCATTATAGAGGTTTGTTTAGGCAAGAGTCATCCATGGATGTTAATTCTAGGGAAATTTTTTGATGAGGAGCAAGAAATGCTAGATGAAGCACAAGCTGGAATCAAGACTGCTGGGAAAAATATCAACACCCTCAGATATGCAGATGGCATACCACTCTAATGGCAGAAAGCAAAGAGGAACTAAAGAGCCTCTTGAGGAGGGTGAAAGAGGAGAGTGAAAAAGCTGGCCTAAAACTCAACATTCAAAAAACTAAGATCATGGCATCCGGTCCCATCACTTCATGGCATACAAATAGGAAAAAAATGGAAACAGTGGCAGATTTTATTCTCCTGGGCTCCAAAATCACTGCAGAAAGTGACTGCAACCACAAAATTTAAAGACGCTTGCTGCTTGGAAGAAAAGCTATAACAAACCTAGATAGCGTATTAAAAAGCAGAGACATCACTTTGCCAAGGTCCATCTAGTCAAAGCTATGGTTTTTCCAGTAGTCATGTATAGATGTGAGAGTTGGACCACAAAGAAGGCTGAGCACCAAAGAACTGATGCTTTTGAACTGTGGTGTTGGAGAAGACTCTTGAGAGTCCCTTGAACTGCAAGGAGATCAAACCAGTCAATCTCAAAGGAAATTATTCCTGAATATTCATTGGAAGGACTGATGCTGAAGCTGAAACTCCAAAACTCTGACTACCTGATGAGAAGAGTCGACTCAATGGAAAAGACCCTGATGCTGGGAAAGATTGACGGCAGGAGAAGGGGGCAACAGAGGATGAGATGGTTGGATGGCATCACTGACTCAATGGACATAAGTTTGAGCAAGCTCCAGGAGATGGTGAAGGACAGGGAAGCCTGGCGTGCTGCAGTCCATGTGGCTGCAGAGAGTCGGACGTGACTTAGGGACTGAACAACAAACAGAAGATAAGTGCATAGTTTTAAAGTGTCTCCTCACAGATTGCTTATTACTTGCAAGGGCAAAAATAATGGTTATGCAGTGGAGAAATCACACAAGCAAGTAATAAAATTAACATCACCAATGAAGACCAAATAAACATTGTGGGACTCTAGATTTCATGGCTTAAGGAAAACACAACATAACTTATGTATAATTAGTATCAGGAATTCATAACCTGAATCTAATCATGAGCAAGTATCAGAAAAACTCAAAACAAGGACCACTCTAACTTTAAAAAAAAAAAAAAGGTTATTCAATTTGCCAACATCATAAAAGACAAAGGAAGGAAGAAGGTAGAAATATTCTAGACCTAAAAAAACTAACGAGGGCTCCCCTGGTGGCTCAGCAGTCAAGAATCTGCCCGCCAAAGCTGGAGGCAGGAGTTCAAGCCCTGGTTGGGAAGACGCCACATGCCGCACAGCAGCTAAGCCCTAGTGTCACGACCACCGAGCCTGCGCTCCAGAACCCGGAGCCGCGAGCACTGAAGCCTGCGTGCCCAGAGCCGCGCTCCACGAGAGAAGGCGCCACAGCCAGAAGCCCGAGCACCACTCTAGAGAGCAGCACCCGCTCGCTGCCATGAGCACCCCGCACGGCCAAGTAAATAATAAATAAAATTTAAAAAAAAAGAAACAGCACAAATAAATTCAACAGCTGACCCTAGACTGGAACCTGATAAAAGGAGAGGAAACATTATAAGATACTATCAAGTCAACTGACAAAAATGAAGTATAGACAGTGTACTAAAAATATTTTATCAAAGTTAAATTTGTTGAAGTTGATAACCATATTTTGGTTACGTAAGAGATATCCTTCTTCACTATGGCATTAGGACTGAACTGCCAACGTGCTCAACTTATCTTCAAATGTCAGAAATAAACTGTGTATACACATATAGAGAAGCAAGCAATGATAAAACAAATGAGATGGAGTGTTAATAATCAGTCAATCTAGAAAAAGGATGTTCTTGCAACTTTTAAGCTTGAAATTATTAACAAACAAAAACTGTTTAAAAAGTTAGCGATAAGAAAGCATTGTTTCACAGTTCAAAAATTTTTTCTCTTTCTTGATGGTACATAAAATAAGGATGCATCTAGCAATTAATAGCATCCTAGAGTTAGAAAAAAAAATAGTGGATAGGCAAAGAAAAAAACAAATCTTTGGTAAGTTTTCTTTATCCAACTAATCAGCTCTCAGGGAAAAATACAGAAGACCCACCACTTACACTAAATTTAGACTACTTGAGGTACAAAAGACTTAGTATTACCAATCTGGCCTTCAAGCAATTGGGACTTTTTCATCATTTCTTATTTTGTTCTCTAATATGTGCGCTTACTTAACAATCAGAAAAGTACCTACATATATTGTAGAGAAATCAGTGCATAGCTATTTTAAATACGTAATATGTTTTAAACGGGCTTTAAATGATCAAAAACTAAAATGCCCCTTGAAAACTAGGCTTAGAGGTTACTGGAAACTGTTTTAGATTGCTTAATTAATAGGTGACCATCCAAAATTAAATGCTAACAAAGGACAAACTAAAAACAAGGGAAATAATATAAGATTACAGTACATCTAGGATTCAAATACAATATGTGGTAAAAACATAATTCAATTGCCACGAAAAAATAAATAAATAAATAAAGATATAAACGCCAAGATTACCAGAGACTTTTGCTTTCATCTGCATGGTACAGCGTGTTTGTCAAAATTAAAAGTATAGGTTACTTTTGTAATTCACTTGATTTTTATCTCTGTATTTCTACTTCTAGAAGGAGACAGAAACCGCTAAGACAGTCAAATGAATGCTACAGAGGACAGGTAGCAAATTTAAAAGGCACAGAATGTAGGGCAATGCTTATCAATGTAACAAAGTGAAATCAGGAGACTATGAAAGTAATGTTAGAAATTTAGGCAATTCACTGAGCTGGGAAAACACTAAAAACCCAGACTGTGACCTGTGTATTTACGCAAATGACAGGTGCAAAACTGAGCAGTGGGAGGAATAAACTGTGTACAAATAATTTCCTAGGAATTATCCAGTCCGATGATTTTTCCACTTTAAAATGTTCCACTCCCACTAGAAGCTACCGAATGTGAATTCAGTAAACATCCTATTTATTTTTTAATGTTTTTATGCTGAAGTATCAAACGTAGGAACTGAACTAACAGTGTCACAGTTGGTACCCCAAGTCAGTCACAACCCATTTACCATAAGCTGGTCCAGCATTATCACGTTTCCTCTGTGCATTTTTGTTTTCTGCTGTTCGCCCACTGAGAGGCTTGCAGGATCTTAGTGCCCCAACAAGGGACTAAAGCAAGTCCTCAGCAGTGAAAGCATGAGTCCTAACCACTGGACCACCAGGGAATTCCCTGTTTCCTTTACATTTCTTCTCTAAGATGTCAAAAATCAAAATCTGCAGTAATGTGAAAATGTATTTCTCCACTTTGTTTCTGCTATTATTAAAAAATAATTACTTGATTAAAAGAAAATGATACACAAAGACAGAAAGTAGAATGGTGGTTGCCTGAGGCGAGATGTAGAGATTCACTTGTGCAAAATAAAGCGTTCTGGAGATGGATGATGATGAAAGATGTGTGTAACAGTATGAATGTACTTAATGCCACTGAACTGTATCCTTTAAAAAATGGTTAAGATGGTAAACTTTGTTATATACATTTTAACACTATTTTTTAAATTAGAGCAAAAAAGAAAATGACAGTTGATAACCCAAATAGCAAGAAGTAAAGAAAATCCTATAAAAATTAGACTAATGATCTCAAAATCTACTAATCTCCAGACATTAAAGGGTAAGTTATACAACCTAATTTAATAGCTCTCAAGAGCATCATTATGTTATTAAAACCATATAACCATTATTCAGGCTTACAAGTGAAATTCTTTCCAATAAGTTTACATTATTTGTAAATGAGGAGATTAAGGGTGATTAAGTGATTAGGGAAGTCAGTGGTGAAGAATCCGCCTTGCAATACCAGGGACACAGGTTCCATCCCTGGTCAAGACACTAAGATCCCCACGTGCTATGGAGCAACTGAGCCCACACGCCACAACTACCAAGCCCAAACACAACCAGAAGGTCCGAACGCCACAGCAGACGATCCCACATGCCACAGCTATGACCTGACACCCAACTAATTAATTAAAAGTGATTAGGTGATTAGGATGAAGTCATATCTAACTTAGAAGTGGAAGAATTAGGTTTAACACCAGTTCTCTCTCAGTTCTCTCTCCACTGCATAACGTCTGTTCAAAATAAAATGTATTAGTGTATCAAGTATACTTCAGTTTAAAAATAGAATAAATAAAATGTGTGTGTGTATGTTAGTCAGTCAGTCGTGTCTGACTCTTTGCAACCCCATGGAATATAGCTCGCCAGGCTCCTGTTCATGGAATTTTCCAGGTAAGAATACTGGAGTGGGTAGCCATCCCCTTCTCCAGGGGATTTTCCCAACCCAGGGATCAAACCTGGGTCTCCTGCACTGCATGCAGATTTTTACTACCTGAGCCACCAAGGAAGCCCAATAAATAAATAAAATACAACGTATTAAAATCAAGTATTTGACATTACTTACCTGGGTGATACAAAATATTCCATTAAACAAAAATTCCTGATTATTTACTGCAAACTGCAAGCGTGTAGGAATTTTTTCCCCAGGAGCCTCATCCAGAGGATGGCTCTTTGTATTCTTAGTAGATGACAGGTAAGAATTAGAGACTAGTCATCTGAAGACTCATGATGTTTACTAGAAAAAGAAATGGTGTGTGGCTTCTCTCTACTTCTGAGATGTTTTCATTCAGGCATGCATTCATTATTTATTCATGTATTCAACAAATATTTAATTCCTATTCTGCCACGCTGTTTCCAGCCTCTGGAAAAGACACCTTAATGCAAGTCATAAGCCTCATTTCCTACACTACTCCCTTCAACAAGCTCAAGGGAAGTGAAGTCACTCAGTCATGTCCGACTCTTTGCAACCCCGCCACGCTCCTCCATCCACGGGATTTCCCAGGCAAGAGTACTGGAGTGGGTTGCCAGTTCCTTCTCCAGGGATCGAACCCAGGTCCCTTGCACTGCAAGCAGACTCTTCACCATCTGAGCCACCAAGGATCAAACCCAGGTCTGCCGCATTACAGGCGGATTCTTTACCAGCTGAGCCACAAGGGAAGTCCTCTACGGCTCAAAGGCAGCTCAAATTTTTCTGAACCATAAGATGAGGAAAGTGAACCACAAAAAAACTGCTAATAAAACTAGGTCATTACATACAACCTGTTAACATTCAGTAAGAGAGAAATATATGCTGTACATAAGAAAATTTTGTAATCTAAATGACTTAATAGTTAGGATTTGCTATTTTATCCAGTATGTCAAAATAAATATGCAATTTCTTAACTGACATGCCATCTTTCATGAAAAAATTTAAATGGCAATCCGTTATAAATCTTTACCGTAAACACTAACCTTCCTTCATATTCTAATATACACATATTCTTCTTTATTATGCTTCGATTTACCAAAGAAATTTCAAATTGTGTGTGTGTGTAATAAACAAAAAGAGAGGCTTTGACTTTTACTCACACTTTAATGTGGAAGAAAGAAGTAGAGAAGTTAATGAAATCATAAAAGTGGTAGCATAACTACAATATACAAATTACAAAACCATTCTTGCTAGAAGCAAATTCTCTAACATTCATTTGCGTCCCTAGCTATCTTACTGGTCAGAGTATAAACATACATTTAGTAAGTATAAAAAAAGTTAAATTTTAAGCTAAAGGATTTTCTGCCCACTAACTCATTTCCTTCTAAAATAAATCCTGAGAGAGAAGCTCCACTACGGAACTAGTAAAATCAAAGTAACTACTGTATGTCAGCTGGGTCTATGGCGATCATACCCGTCTTCCTTTGTAAGACTGACTGGCTGATTTATATTGGCTGTGCTGGGTCTTGGCTGCCGCTTGGGACCGTGCCTCTCCAGCCGTGGCGCACAGGCTCCTCACTGTGCGGGCCTCTCCTGTTGCAAAGCACGGGCTCTGGGCACACGGGCCTAACTACTCTGCAGCAGCGGGACCTTCACACGCCGCGTGAAGGGGCAGAGAACTCACGGCCCCCGCGTTGGCAGCTGCTTCTTAACCACTGGGTCACCAGGGAAGGCTCGGGGTTAATCACACTTTAAGGTGTTTTTATTCAGCCTTTTAGCCAAGACAAAAATTTAATATATGTATGTTGAAATCTAGAACTCACATAAATTTAATAGCCATATTTTTATATCCTCCTGTTGGGGAAGAAAATGGTATTCGAAAATGACAGCCAGAAGTCCAAATAACTCTTCACTAATCCAATTACTAAACTAACATCAAAATTCTTCCAGTATGCTTAATACATAAATTTGATAACTAAGTACATATTAAATGTATAAAAGCATACTCTTCACAGTCACACAGGCATACTTATCTATTTGTAACATGAAGCCAGTCTATTAATAGTGCTTCCAGGTAGCCAGAATGGAAAAGTTATATATTAAAAAGAACCAAAATAGGTTAAGGGCTTCCCCAGTGGTTCAGACAAGTTCACTCACCTTCTGAACAGTGTCCCTATGACACCAAACCAAGAGCAGTATCTGTTATCTGAAATTAGATTAGTAAACTTCTATCTCAAATGCAAAGAAAAACATAAAGTCAAAGCCCATGTGTAGACACATGCTGACCCTCGGCAATTTTAATATAAAACCAGTTCAAGGGACAAAGAGCCAAACGCCACTGCTCGCAGAGCACACGCTGGACCTGTCACTGAGCACGGGACTGCCACACTTAACACACCGTCTCATCCATCTGTTACGAACTCTGGCAGCAGACTTTAGGTTCCTAGAAAACTGTTCCCCAAAGATTAGTCATCTTAAAGCCTTAAAATCCCAAGGAACAAATTATGAGAACTAAAGAAAACAAAAATATAGAAGCCATATATCATTAATTAAAACATGAATAAATGAAAGAATGGTGATAATGACTGAAGTTGGCTGACAGGTACAAAGGAGTTCTCTCACTTCTGAATATGTTTGAAATTTTCCATGATAAAACTCTTCTTATTTTTATTGATTAGGGCTTTCCTGGTGACCAGATAGTAAACAATCTGCCTGCAAGGCGGGAGACCTGGGTTCGATCACTGAATTTAGGAAGATCCCTGGAGAAGGGAATGGGTACCCACTCCAGTATTCTTGCCTGGGGAATTCCATGGACAGAGGAACCTGGCGGGCTACAATCCATGGGGTCGCAAAGAGTCAGATAAACTGAACAGCTAACACTTTCACTGACTTTATTTTCACATTAAGAGAAAAATAACAATCAGAAGGATAAATTTTCTTGCCCAAGATCACAAATGAGCTTAACTGAGATTCACAACCAATAAAGGAGGGAAAAAGAGAAGAGGTGAGGGGAAAAAAGAAGGGAGACCATAGGATGGTTAAAGGAAAAGAAACCATAAGAGCATAATACACAGAAGACAAAATTAGAGAAACAGAATTTACAAAAAAATTCCACAAGCTGAAAGATTCTTGCATTATTCAATGACAACTACTCAAGAAAAAAGACAAAAATACAACTGAATTTTAAAACCTATAATCATGCTGTTAATGTAAATATTTGTGCACTTTCCCTTAGCTCCAACACATCTAATCCTGAAAAAATTCCATTTCTGCCCTGCTAATAACCACAAAATGAGGGCCTCCCTGCTGGCCCAGTGGTAAAGAATCTGCCTGTCAATGTATGTACCGAGCCCTGATCCGGGAGGAGCCCACAGGCCTTGGGGCAGCGAAGCCTGAGGGCCACCGCTGCTGAGCCCACGGGCCACATCCACTGAGCCCTCACGCCCCAGAGCCCGCGCTCCACAAGGAGAGAAGCCCCCCACCGCAACTGGAGAGGAGCCCCTGCTCACCACAACCTCGAGAAGAGCCCGTCCAGCAACGAAGAGCCAGCAGAGCCAAAAACGGAGACACATGCGTGTGTGTCAAAACCACCCTTGAGTAAATCTGAAGACACAGAAAGGCAAGAGAAAACACAAAAGGTAAAAGGAAACGGTAACACCTGATTCATTAAACTGAAAGCCACT
Source organism: Odocoileus virginianus (assembly GCF_023699985.2). Classification (NCBI taxonomy): domain Eukaryota; kingdom Metazoa; phylum Chordata; class Mammalia; order Artiodactyla; family Cervidae; genus Odocoileus; species Odocoileus virginianus. Next base: position 6,543,957 of record NC_069685.1, on the reverse strand, counting down.
AATGTCTAAAGACAGAAACGTGTTGCAGTTGACAGACCTGCGCACCAGAGCCAGTTCTGGCCCTAACCAGATGGCCTACCTGGGACAGACCACTGATCCTCACTTTCCTCGCCTAAAAGTTGAGAGAATTAGAGTGTCTTATTTCTAAGGTTCCTCCCATACTCTGCCATGCTATAAAGGTTCTGTAACATGCTAAGAAATGCAAATACAGGCATATCTTACTTTCCTGCATGCACTTCATTGAGCTGTGTAGATACTGAATCTTTTAGAAATTGAAGATTTATAGCAACCTTGCAAGCTCCAAAATCACTGCAGACAGTGACTGCAGCCATGAAATTGAAAGACGCTTGCTCTTTGGAAGAAAAGCTATGACCAACCTAGACAGCATGTTAAAAAGCAGAGACATTACTGACAAAGATCCGTCTAGTCAAAGTTATGGTTTTTCCAGTAGTTATGTATGGATGTGAGAGTTGGACCATAAAGAAGGCTGAGCACTGAAGAATTGATGCCTTTGAACTGTGGTGTTGGAGAAGACTCTTGAGAGTCCCTTGGACTGCAAGGAGATCAAACAAGTCCATCCTAAAGGAAATCAGTCCTGAATATTCATTGGAAGGACTGATGCTGAAGCTGAAGCTCCAATACTTTGGCCACCTGATGCAAAGAAATGACTCACTGGAAAAGACCCTGATGCTGGGAAAGACTGAAAGCAGGAGGAGAAGCGGAGGACAGAGGATGAGATGGTGGGATGGCATCACCGACTAGATGAACATGAGTTTGAGCAAGCTCCGGGAGTTGGTGATGGACAGCGAAGCCTGGTGTGCTGCAGTCCAAGGAATCGCAAAGAGTTGACATGACTGAGCGACTGAATAGAACTGAATTCAAATCACTTTATCTTAAAAATGATTTGGCTTACAGTGATGCAGCTTAAGATGAACAGTAGCATAAACCATAAGGTGTTTGCCTGATCAAAGAAAATATTTTGTTACCCCATCTTGAATATGCCAGAAGCTATGTTATTAAACATTACAAGTTTTAAAAAATGAACCACAACAAAGCATCACAACAAACTTACTAGAATGACTAGAATTAAAAACAATGACAAAACCAAAAAAAAATAATAATAATAAAAACAATGACAAAACCAAGTACTGTCAAGAATGGAAAACAAAAATTCAACTACTGATAAGGAGGCAAAATAGTAGAGCTACTCTGGAAAATCGTTTGGCAATTTCTTATAAATTTATAATGCATTTAATTCTATGAGCCAGCAAGCATACTCTTAGTTATTTATCCAGGAAAAATGAAAACAAGTCCACACAGCCTTATACAAAAATGTTTGGAGACACCTTTAGTCCTAACGGCCAACGGAAACCACATGGTAACCTCATAAACAAACTGTGGCGCATCCATACAAATGAATACAACTCAGCAATAAGAAGAAATAAATTATTGATACATGCAAAAACATGAAAGATTCAAACGCAATTCGCCAAGTATGAGAGAGCTTCCCTGGAGGCTAAGCAGTAAAGAATCTGCCTGCCAATGCAGGAGGTGTGGGTTCAATCCCAGGGCTGGGAAGATCCCCTGAAGAAGAAAATGGCAACCTACTTCAGTATTCTTGCCTGGACAATTCCATGGACAGAGGATCCTTGTGGGCTATATAGTCCATGAGGTCACAAAGTTGGACATGACTTAGTGACTAAAAAACAAGCATGAAAAGCTGTCACAAAAGGCTACCCACTCACTGCATGATTTTAATTTGACGTTCTGGAAAAGACAAAATGACGGGCACAGAAATTAGGTCCATATTTGCTGGGTTGAGAATAGGCAGAACGACCTGCGGTAGTCAGGGGCATAAGAGACCTTTCTGGGGAGATAGAAACAATCTCAATTATGATGATGGTTACAGCACAATATACATCAAACTCTACATCTAAAGGCAACAAATTTTATTATATATATCTTAATAAATGTGACTAAAAAAGAAGATAATTAAGGTTATAATCTCTGCCTTTAAGCTCATGGTCCAGTGGCAGAACTATGTAGACATATAATGGAATTAAGTAAATGCTCTAAGTTATAAAAAAATCAGTGGAATGGAAGGAGAACAGTATCTGTTTCAAAGTTGGGCAGAGATTCTTAGAAAGATGGTATCTAAGTTATGTCTTAAGCATGACTATGACAAGCAGAGAAGGAAGAAAAGATAGAAGTGGAGAGAAGAGCTGAAAAAGCAGCACAGAGGTTGTAAAGGCAAGACCTGTTAGAGGAATAAGAAAGAGTTCATGCAGCTCGAGTACGGTATACGGAGAGAACATGAGGGCCAGGAGAGGACACGGAGGGGGAGCCGGGCTCACAGACCACGTTGCGGGTGGCACAGCAGAGGGAGAGGGCAGTGCTGAAAGGCTGCACGATGATCCCAGCAAGAGGGACCTGCGCTTGAAAGTAAGAGGTATCTGATGCCAGACCAGTTGCAGGAATGATGAAGGAAGGAAAGTCAAGGTTAAGGTCAAGTTTCTGGTAAAGCGAAAATGACAGCATTGAATGAGGGCTGCAAAAGGAAATACAGGTTTGTTTGATAATCTTAGTTAGGAGGGAATCATCAGGCTTCTGTTTTCCTATCTACTAATTAGTTTACTTGCATGCCTTCTCTAAATAAAATTGATTATTATAAATTATGTTTAACTACTTTATAAAATAACTGTAGGAAATAAAGGCAACACAGCATAACCTCACCAGAATCTTCACAATGACTTAAGAGACAGCAGACTAACAATTATTTTAAAACTAAAAAACAAATTGTTTTAATTGAAAGAAATGAAATTAGAAAAAGAAAATCTTATCAGATTTAAATATAGTAGTTCCCCTTTATTCATGGGTTCACTTTCCACAGTTGCAGTTACCTTAGGTCAACCATGGTCCAAAACTATTAAATGGAAAATTCCAGAAATAAATAATTTATAAGTTACAGACCATTCTGAATAGAGTGATGAAATCTCAAGCCCTCTCACTCCATCCCACCCAGGACACGAATCATTTCTTTGTCCAGCATATCCCACCATTTAGTTACTTAGCAGCCATCAAGGTTACCAGGTCAACTGTCAATGTAACAGTGCTTGGGTTCAAGTGACCTTTATTTCACTTGATAATGGCCCAAAGTGCAAGAGTAGTGATCCTGGCAACTTGGATATTCCAAAGAGAAGCCATAAAGTGCTTATTTTAAGCAAAAAGCTTAAAATCCTCGACTTATGCTAAGGTTGTTAAGACCTATGGTAAGAACAAATCTTCTATCCATGAAATTGCAAAGAAGGAAGAAAAAGCTATGCTTGTGTTGCAATCAAACCTGAAGCTGCACAAGTTATGACCACACAGTACATTATTAGTGCTTCGTTAAGATGGAAAGGCTTTAAACTCGTACAAGCAAAACTGGGAGATAGTGTAGATTCAGTTCCAGACCACTACAATAAAGTGAAAATTTCAGTAAAGTGAGTTACAAGAAATTTTTAGTTTCTGTGGATATAGAAGTTTTGTTTTTGTTGTTCAGTCGCTCAGTCATGTCTGATTCTCTGCGACTGTAGCCCACCAGGCTTCTCTGTCCATTAAAAGTTATGTTTACAACATACCATAGTTTGTTAAGCATGCAACAGCATTATGTCTAAAAAAAAGAAATGTACATACCTTAATTTAAAAATACTTGATTGCTAAAACATGCCAAAACAACTTCAGTAGTAACATAAAAGATCACTGATCACCATAAAAATGATGAAAAACCTTGCAGTATTGTGAAAATTGCCAAAATATGACACAAAGACATGAACAGAGCAAATGCTATTTGAAAAATGGCACTGACAGGATGCTCAATGAAAGGGTGCCACAAACCTTCAATTTCTAAAAGATGCAGGACCTGTGAAGCGCAACAGAACGAGATCTGCCTGTAACAAGGTATTTTGAGAGAGGGAGAGAACACATTCACATAATATTGATTACAGTACATTGTTATAATTGCTCTATTTTATTATGTTATTGCTGATGATCTCCTACTGTGTCTAATTTATAAATTAAAGCATATCACAGGTATGCATGTGTATGAAAAAAAAAAGTGTATACAGGATTCGGTACTATCCGGTTTCAGGTATCCACTGGGGTCTTAGAAAGTAATCCTTAAAGTAAGGGGAGACCACTGCACTGCAAAAGCTTTCCAAGTTACATATTAAGGTCCAAACTTTTATCTAAAGATCAATTATTTGAAATCCAGAAAGTATTTTCCCAAAGAAACAATGGGATACAAAGTAGAGCTGAACTCTAGAATTATACCAGTGTCATACAAACCAGCTAAAGAAGCAAGGTCACTACCGCCACCAAAGTATAGCGGTTAGAACAGGCTGCTCTGAAGCCAAACTGCCTGGGGTTCAACTTCTACTTCCTCTGCCATTTACTGTCTGACCTTAGACAATTTACTTAGCTCTGCAAACTTGAGACTCCTCACATCTTTAAAATCGAGATGTTAATATCACCTACCTCACAGAGTTACAATGAGGATTAAAAGAGAGAATCAATTTAAAGCATTAAGCACACTTATTCCATGGAATTCTCCAGCAAGAACACTGGAGCGGGTTGCCATTTCCATCTCCAAAGGAGCGTCCCAGGGATCAAACCCTGGTCTCCTGCATTGCAAGCAGATTCTTTACCATCTGAGCCACCAGCAAAGCCCCTGTTTATTAATACTAAACACCAAATATATATCAGGCATTATTTTAAGCAATGATGATAACGTGGTAAACTTACAAATAGAGTTTATTTTCTAATATAAGCAAACACAAAATAAACAAATATCTAGTGGAGATAAATGCTATAAAGATAAAGCAGGATACAGCAGACAGAGTGACAATGAGGGTACCCAACTGGTAGTAGCTAAAGGATCTCTAACAAAGTAATGTCTAAATACAGACCTTAAGGGAATGAAGGAGAGGCTCACATAGATAACTGGAGAAAGAAATTAGATCCATTTCCTGCAACACAGAAGACTTAGATGTCCAGAAACACACTCATTCAGAATTCCTTAAAATGCTGAAATGTTAAACAAAAAAAAAATTTTTTTTTTCATGATTGGCTGAGCTAGAAAGGAACCAAGGAAAATATCTGGAAGAACTAAGTTTCAGTGAGCACTGAGGCCAGTATCTACCCTGGAAGCACCCACCAATCTCTAGTGGTTGAGAAACTGGGTCTAAAGGGACTGCTAAGAGGGAAAAGGACAAAGAGCTTGGGGCCTAAACGAGATAGGGAATCTGAAAAGCAACACTGTCAACTCATCACAGGAACAGTGGACTATCTATCTGCCCGTCTCAACCTGGGTAGAAGGGAAAAAAAGAAGTCTCCCTCCTCTCACTCCAAACTCATACTACCTGTGAGATCTGACAAAACTCACACTAAAAATTTAGTTTCAAGATATTCTGAGTTGAAGACACTGGTGTATGACAGAAGCAAACACCAAAGCTACCAGTAGGAGCACATTGTAAACCAGACCTCAAACTAAACACACAAGTAAAAATCCACAAAACATACACTCACTGCTTTTTTTAAATAATGAAGAAAACAAACTCCCAAGAAACAACCCCAAACACTGAAAAAAATAAAAATGATTAGATATACAATATTAAAATATTAATGTTTAAGAAAATAAAGATATAAGACATATGACTAAGGAAAAGAAACTATTAAAAAATGAACATTGAAAAACACAAGTTCAACATGCAAAAATTATAATTTATATTTATAATATATTGTTTGTTGATATACATAATTAGATAACTGAAAGGAGATCATTCTAGGCAGAGAGAAAACCAAGAGGAAAGGGACCAGAATGGACTAAACAGGACTAAACAGAATGGACTAAACTATTCTACTAGAATAGTAGAATCTACTAAGTACTACTTAGTAGATCTCAAAACACTCAATAAATACTAGCTATTATCTCATAGACGTAGATAATGGAAATAGTCATTTTGTGTTTCCCATTTTAGCATCACATATAGCAGCCAGAGCAGACCTCCAGAAAACTCCACCTAAGTTCAGAAGGGAATAAAAAAACACTGCTTAGTTCTATGAAGTGGGAAGACTCTTAAGCAGTCTCAGTGGTTAAAAAAAAAAAAAAAGAAAGAAAGAAAAAAGAAATCTAAGTCTAGTGTGAGCAAGGTAGAGAAGAAGAAGGAAAATGGAAAAGTATCCCCAAGTGATTCAGAAGATAAGTATCAGAGACAATAAGGATCAACAGAGAAAAAAAAACTATTAAAATTGTCATTCCAAAGTAGGGGACTTTTCAAACTTAGGTATTAATAAAAATTATTAATTAGGACATCCTCTCAGTATTCAAAATTTTCGTTAAGTCAACACTACATTCCATAGTAATGAGAATTTAGAATAAATGAAACTCCCAAACATATGCCAAAATTTTTCATTTTGACTATTTGATTTAATGCTAAACTTTTTCCAAATCTTTTCAAGATAATAACAAGTAAAAAATTATTATTTAATTTTTCTTTTCTGTCATACTACTGCCCTCAGACTAAGGTACTATCTTAAAAAATCATGAACAAAACACAATACAAATTAAGAATAATATTTATTAATCACAAATTAGATGTATGATTCCCCAAATATTAAAGAACTGGTCATTTCATTTCTCTCCTGGTTATGAGAAAGAATAGAAAGAAAACTGATGGGTGGATGTCTTAAACAAATACAAGTTACTATATACCATTTGATACACAGGCAGACTAATGTTCAAAGTCAAATGAAGTATGCACTGTTAAATCAAGGATCAAGTTTTAAGATAATGCGTTTTCTCAAAGCTTATCATTCTTTTCAATGTTTCTGATTATCATGAACTAGTTTTTCAATAAACACAATTCTTGAGAAATTTAATTAACTAGCCATTTTCTATGATTTTAGTATGAGTACCCAACTTAAAATTAATAGTCACACAGTATAAAAGAGTATACAGGATTCAGGTTCAAACAACCTGTGTCCAAAAGAGAATGAAAAAACTACAGAATGATTTTGGAAGGAAAACCAAATGGTCAGATTTGCCCTCTAGATGAACACACCAGCAGCTGTGGAGAGCTTTTGAAAGGAGAAAACAATAGAGAAACAGGAACAGACAATTTTTGTAACTATACAGGCAAAAAATGATGAGTACCTGGATGAGGGCAGTGGTACCAGAGATGCAGAAGAGGGCAAGGATTATAGAAACACCCAGTATCCCAAAAACAAGCATTCATATTAATGATGCAAGCTTGTTAAAGTTCAAATAACAGTCAATATACTCTGTTCAAACAGAAAAAATCTGAAAAAACACTGAAAATTTAGTTCTAGTGAAAAACATCAAAACAGAAATGTATTGGTAAAACAAAAGTATATTAATAATTCATCCACATGACAGTTCATTCCAGATAAAGTGATAATATAGTAAAAGAAGCAAATATCACATTGTATTTCACTTGCCTACTGGCATTAGATTATCCTCCTAGATGGCTTAGATAGACAAAAGAATTCCTTGTGAAAAGTATAGGACAGACAACATCATCCTCTCCTATTAATGTGATCAATGTAGTTAACATATAAAAATCACAAAGATAATTAACGTTCTCAGAGCATCAACACACAGGAATAAGAGCAGGTTGTTAAAAAAAAAAAAAAAAAAAAAGAGCAGGCTGTACTTGTGAAATATCAGAAAATAAAACTAAATGAATTGAAGGATATAAGAACAGTTGAAGAAATGCAGTACTTACAGGATAAAGAACTTACACTTTAAGCTCCATAAAAACAAGGTCTCTGTTTGTCTTGTTCATTTTCTATTCCCAATACCATACCTGGCACACTATTTCTGCCCTATAAATATTCACTAAATGAATGAATCAGTCCCACTGGAAATAGATATTTACTTGTTTCACAAGAGCAGTGTCATATTATGAAATCGTAAGTTTAGTAAAAATAGCAATAAATCTAGTCAAGATAGCAATATGTAAAAATGTTTCACATTAAAATCTTGTTCATGTTGATTCTTTGACTTTGATATCTTACTTGAAAATTTAAATCTAAACTCTAGTTAAATTCACACTGTAATCTGTAAAAAAAAGAAAATAACCTGCCCTCTAAATTTGGGAATTTTATCCAGTAAATATACCATGGAAGCAAATCAACTTCCAATAAAGATTATTTGAATACTAGAGGACCATTAATACATCTCCACAATAGGAAAGACAATAATTGGTATTCTCTCCTGTAACCGATTAATAGGGCTTTCCAGGTGGCACAGTAGTAAAAAAAAAAAAATCCCCCTGGCAACGCAGGAGACTCCAGAAAGGGGGATTCCATCCCTCAGTCGGGAAGATCCCCTGGAGTGGGAAATGGCAACCTACTCCAGGATTCTCGCCTGAAAAATTTCATGGAGAGAGGAGCCTGACAGGCTTCAGTCCATGGAGTCACAAAGAGTCAGATACAACAGAGCACATGGAATGCGCACACACACAGCTAACTGATTAATAAAAGCGTCATCCTTGCAAAGATGGGCACAATAAAGGACAGAAATGGTAGGGACCTAAAACAAGCAGAGATAATAAGAAGAGGTGGCCAGAATACACAGAACAACTATAGGCAACAGATCTCCATGACCCAGATAACCAGGATGGTGTGATCACTCACCTAGAGCCAGACATCCTGGAGTGCAAAGTCAAGTGGGCCTTAGGAAGCATCACTACGAACAAAGCTAGTGGAGGTGATGGAATTCCAGTTGAGCTAATTTAAATCCTCAAAAATGATGCTGTGAAAGTGCTGCACTCAATTTGCCAGCAAATTTGGAAAACTCAGCAGTGGCCACAGGACTGGAAAAGGTCAGTTTTCACTGCAATCCCAAAGAAAGGAAATACCAAAGAATGCTCAAACTACTGCATAATTGCACTGATCTCACATGCTAGTAACATACTGCTCAAAATTCTCCAAGCCAGGCCTCAACAGTATGTGAACCGAGATCTTCCAGATGTTCAAGCTGCATTTAGAAAAGGCAGAGAAACCAGACATCAAATTGCCAACATCCACTGGATCATCAGAAAAGCAAGAGCGTTCCAGAAAAACATCTACTTCTGCTTTAATGACTACGCCAAAGCCTTTGACTGTGGATCACAACAAACTGTAGGAAATTCTTAAAGAGATGGGAATACCAGAGCACCTGACCTGCCTCCTGAGAAATCTGTATGCAAGTCAGGAAGCAATAGTTAGAACTGGATATGAAACAATGGACAGGTTCCAAATCAGGAAAGGAGTAAGTCAAGGCTGTATATTGTCACCCTGCTTATTTAACTTATATGCAGAGTACATCATGTAAAATGCCAGGCTGGATGAAGCACAAGCTGGAATCAAGACTGCCGGGAGAAATATTAATAACCTCAGATATGCAGATGACACCACCCTTATGGCAGAGAGTGAAGAGGAACTAAAAAGCCTCTTGATGGAAGTGAAAGAGCAGAGTGAAGTGGGGCTTAAAACTCAACATTCAGAAAACTAAGATCATGGCTTCTGGTCCCACCATTTCATGGCAAATAGAGGGGAAACAATGGAAACAGTGACAGACTTTATTTTGGGGGACTCCAAAATCACTGCAGATCATGACTGCAGCCACGAAATTAAAAGATGCTTGCTCCATGGAAAAAAAGTTATGACCAACCAGACAACATATTAAAAAACAGAGACATTACTTTGCCAACAAAGGTTGGTCTAGTCAAAGGTATGGTTTTTCCAGTCGTCAGGTATAGATCTGAGTTAAGACTATAAAGAAAGCTGAGCACCGAAGAATTGATGCTTTTGAACTGTGGTGTTGGAGAAGACTCTTGAGAGTCCCTTGGACTGCAACGAGAACCAACCAGTCCACCCTAAAGGAGATCAGTCCTGGGTGTTCATTGAAAGGGCTGATGTTGAAGCTGAAATTCCAATACTTTGGCCACCTGACACGAAGAACTGACACACTGGAAAAGACCCTGCTGTTGGGAAGGATAGAAGGCGGGAAGAGAAGGGGACGACAGAGGATGAGATGGTTGGATGGCATCACCGACTCGATGGACGTGAGTCTGAGTAACCTCCTGGAGTTGGCGATGGACATGGAAGCCTGGCGTGCTGCAGTCCATGGGGTCACAAAGAGACATGACTGAGCAACTGAACTGAACTGAACTTCCTATTACGTGCTCAATGTGGTCAGTATATAAAAGACAAAAAAGATTATTAAAAACTTCACTCTTTTATAGATCAGTATTCAAGGTCATTTCAATTTGCAGGCTTAACTAGCTAAATATGGACTGTGAGAGTAAGACTCCAGTATTTTGCACTGTTGTTGTTTAGTCGCTAAGTCGTGTCCTACTCTTTTGTGACACCACGGACTGTAGTCCACTAGTCTCCTCTATCCATGGGATTTCCCAGGCAAGAATACAGGACTGGGTTGCCATCTCCTTCTCCAGGAGATCTTTCTGACCCTGGGATCGAACCCGCATCTCCTACATCTCCTTTATTGCAGGGGGATTCTTTACTGCTAAGACACCGTGAAGGCGCCTAACTATGAAGTCACTCAGTCGTGTCTGATTCTTTGCGACCCCACGGACTGTAGCCCACCAAGCTCCTCTGTTCATGGGATTTTTCCAGGCAAGTATACTGGAGTGGGTTGCCATCTCCTTCTCCAGGGGATCTTCCCGACTCAGGGATCAAACCCAGGACTCCCACACTGTGGGCAGATTCTTTCCATCTGAGCCATCACAGAAGCAAACTATGTCATTAATTCCATTCAATTTTAATATCACATTTCTTAAAAACTCCCCTTCCTAATACACATTTTAGATTTAAAGGGGAAAAACAAACAAACCCTAAACACCACAAGCTAAATCTTGACTATGTTAGGCATGTTTTAAACTATCTGATTAAACAGAAACTATTCAATTACTTGATTGAAAGATGCCTTAAGTCACTATTTCACATTTAAGGTTCTTTGCAATTATACACTATATATGGCTTACTGTTTAGAACTCAGTTGTAGATTCCCTGAGTTTGAATCTCAGCAATGTTACTTGCCCAGTGATGTAAGCAAGCTACTTATCCTCTGTTTCATCATTTATAAAGTGAGTATTACAACAGCACAGTCCAATCTGCTATAACTTATATCTTCACCTTGAAGATATATCTTCACTTCCTACAGGACTGTTAAACAGTAGAACATGCAGGTATAGCGTGGAAGTGATGTTGGTTCACATGTAATTTCTTCCAAAAGAAAGAGAAATCCTTCACAATACAATAAAAATCTTAAGAAAACATGAAAATTTACAGTACTACTTTCCCTTAATGCAAATAGTGCTTGGTTTAATAATTACAAGAACTACAGTTGACCCTTGAACAATGAGAGGATTGGGGGGGTGCCGATCCTCCATGAAGTTCAAAATCCACATATAACTTGAAATCAGCCCTCCATATATGAGGTTCCTCTACATCCTTGGATTCAACCAACATGGATCGTGCAGTACTATCGTATTTACTATTGAAAAAAGCCCACAAATAAGTGGATCCACACAGTTCAAACCCATGTTGTTCAAGTTCAACTCTACTAACACTTTTCCCACAATATTAAGTACCTGAAATATCTGTGAGTACAGGTGAAGATCTGCAAAGACATTCCCCCCTGATTTAAAACAATGAATTCATAAAGAAAGCTATACTTTGGGTCAGATTTTCAGTAATGGTAAAATATGATATCTATTAAATTCACAATTGTGTTATTTAAAAAAACAGGTTGATGATAATGTTAATAATAACTTTCTAATATCTTTATATAATTTTCTTTAATAATTAATATTTTCTCCATTTTAGATACCAAAAAACTCACTGGTGCCTACTCTTGTTTCTAGAAAAGATATGATATCCCATTTGAAACTGATTAATTATCATATTACTATCAGGACTGACTTAAGTTTCATGTATTAACATCAAATCCACACTTTCAAAAAAAATGTGCTGTGTAAAAAGTTTTACATATGTATGTGTGTATTTATAAGCTCTAAGATATAAAGATTATTTTTATTCAAGATAGTAAAGCCCAAATACGACAAAGACTGGATTCAATTAGGTACTATATATAGAACTTGAGATAATATATTACTTTATGAGAAAAATACTTTCATTAGAAACAACAAAGCTAAATACCTCATCAGAAGCCATAGCTTTAAGAGATTTAGTGTAGCTTATAAGTAAAAGTACTACACTAAAGTTATTATTCATGAACAAAGATCTTATTAGGCAGGGAGAAAATCTTTTTCAGTTCTCAAGCAATAATCTCAAGCAAAACACTCTAACAAAACGCAGTTAATTGAGACCTCAGTTTTTCATCTTTCTGTAAGAATCTACAGAGAAAATGCAGCCCCTCTCCTCTAAAACTAATTTTTATAGAACACAAATTACTTAATCTGGTCAAGAGAAGTCTAAGAAGTAAATGCAAAAACCCAGGTGTAATACAGACAACAAAACTCAGAGCAAGAACATGAGATAGTCACATAACGTGGTGTCTAATCTCCTAACCAAAGTAAGAATCTACTCTATAATATCCCCAATATGCAATCTTCTAAAGTCTCCAGCAACAAGAAATTCTCTACTTCACAAAGCACATTTCAATCACATATTATTCTCGGACAAATCCAATTAAATCTTTTGAAGAATCAAAACAGATTTACACACATCAAAAAAAAGTTTTAAAGTCTAAAACTCAAAGTGTTTTATGAAATTAGTCAATTAAAAAGAATTTGTGTACTCTCAGCAGTGTTTTTCTTTGTACCATTTCCTTTTGTTTTTTACCGCTTATCTTTTCCCAACAGCTTTTAAGTCAAAGACTCACTGGAAATTTACTCAGAGGTAGGTGTCTGACTACATATTCTGTTAGGTGAGATCTAATGAAATACTACTAGAGTAAAAGGAAAAATCTACTTTAAGAGCAAGTTATAATAGACTATTTTGAAAATAATGAAATTGCTCTTCTTAGGGGTAAAACAGATACTGTTATGTGACTCAAAATTACATAATGAAAAATCCAAGCTGCTTGACAAGTATCATCATAAGAAACAGCCAAAAAATAATAAAAGAAATCAATCCTAAACGAAATCAGTCCTGAATATTCATTAGAAGGACTAATGCTGAAGCTGAAACTTCAATACTATGACCACCTGATGTGAACAGCTGACTCACTGGAAAAGACCCTGATGCTGGGAAAGATGGAAAGCAGGAGGAGAAGTGGATGACAGAGGATAAGATGGCATCACTGATTCAATGGACATGAGTTTGATCAAACTCAGGGAGACTGTGAGGGACAGGGAAGCCTGGCGTGCTGCAGTCCATGGAGTCACAAAGAGTTGGACACAACTGAGCAACTGAACAACAACAATAAAAGAAATATACAGTAAGGTTTTACCTGTTGCAGAAAAGAATAATAGATACTAGACTTCCTAATGAATGTAATTTATTTAATGAGGAGATTAAGACACGTCCATTTAACAAACACTTTTAAAGTACCAAGAAACACGGTGAGAAGTTCTGGAGGTACAAAGATAAACAATTTATTCTGTATCTAAAATAAGTACTATAAAACTAAATGTATTCTGGACATTTTTCTTGCAAACATAAAAAAGCATTATAAATATTTTAAAGAAGCTATATATAAAAAGAGGTAATATATAATATAAAAATTAAATGTATTTGATTAGTTCAGCTAAATCAGTATGAGAAACAAAAAGCTTACTCAGTTTCCCTTTCTATGAAACAACAAAAAAACACTCTGACTTTTTCTAATGATTCCCAGTTCCTAAATGATTTCCCAGTTCAAAATGGACCTATTCAAAACAGAAACAAGACTATGTACCTGCAGGGGCCTAAATTATCAATTTTATCATTTGTAAGAAACTATGTTATTAAAATGCACCAACACACCCATATCTCTTTTAAAAATTTTTCAACATTAATAGACAAGCTAACAGTATCTACTCATGAGCTATATAAATGTTCATATACTTTAAACTATTTACTCCTCTGCTGGAAATTTCAATGCACAAAGATGCCTACAGGAGCATTTTCATAGCAGCAAACAAAAAATATATATATATACATATTCAAAAATAATTCATCTCCTCATATACAAAACATTGATGAAAGAAATGAAGACCTAAATAAATGAATACATTCCTTTTCTTCTTTTAACAGAAATTGATTGAGTCCATCCTACAACTCATATGGAAATACAAAGGACCTAGAATAGACAACAATCTCAGAAAAGAAAAACAAAAAGGACATACAGCCCTATTTTTGAAAACTTACTACAAGTTATAGTAGTAATCAAGATGGTTTGGCACTAATGTAAGAACTGACCTTTAGAACAATGGAAAAAAATTAAGAGTTCAGATAAATACTTACAGTTATGATCAACTGATTTTTTACAAAGATGCCAAGGCAATTTAATGCAAAAGGATCAACATTTTGATTCCACTTGTTCGACTTAGTATGAACAGAATTCAAGATTTCTAATTTTAAAAAATAGATATGCAACAAACAACAAACTTTTACCGTATGCAGCACAGGGAACTACAGTCAATACTGTGTAAAAATCTACAATGGAAAATAATTTCAAAAATATATGTGCACATGTATAACTGAATCACACACAAAATAAAAGAATTTTACTCTTTGAAAATTAGTAATGTTTATCTTTTGGCCAGTTTTTCTAAATGTCCTGTGGACATCTAATAAGAAAGCATGAGATAAAAACTTTTAAATATATCTGTGTAGGATATAAAATTAATGTAAATTATTTTAAAAAAAAAAGAAAAGCCTTTTCACCAAATGGCAGTGAGACAAAAAGATGAATTTAGACCCTTATCTTACGTTTCTTTCACATCATACAAAAATTAACTCAAAATAGATCATAGGGCTAAATATAAGAGCTAAAACTATAAAATGCCTTGAACACAGGATGTAAATATTCTAAAGTTAGATTGTGGTAATGCTTGTACAACTCTGGAAACTTACTAAAAATCACTGAACTATATACACTTAAAAAAGGGAATTGTATGGTACGTAAATTATACTTCAATAAAGATGTTTAAAATCAAGTCACCTCTAAAGAAACCGCCTGCCAAAGCAGGAGATGTAAAAGACACAGGTTCAATCCCTGATTGGGAAGATCCCCTGGAGAAGGTCATGGCAACCCACTCCAGTATTCCTGCCTGAAGAATCCCATGGATAGAGGGGCTTGGTGGGCTACAGTCCATAGGGTCACAAAGAATCAGACACAACTGAAGCAACTTAGCACACACGCAATCACACATGTCTAAAAGTGGCAATGACAAAATTGAAAGATACGGTTGGAATATGATGATTTTAACTATCTAAAATTACGAATTTGTACTTAATGTGCCACATACTATTTTAAGTGCTTTATAAGGGCTTCCCTGGTAGCTCAGTCAGAAAAGAAATCTACCTGCAGTGCAGGAGATTCAGGTTCAATCCCTGGGTTGGAAAGATACCCTGGAGAAGGAAATGGCAAACCACTCCATTATCCTTGCCTGGAAAATCCCATGGGCAGACGAGCCTGGTGGGCTGCAGTTCATGGGGTCACAAACAGTCGGGCATAACTGAGTATTTACTCATTTAATTCTTGCTATAATACAGTTTCCCCATTGCAGAGCTGGGGGAACCAAGGCACAAAGAGGTTAAAAAGAACTTGCTCAAGATCACAACAGGGGGTTAAGTTAGCAATTTTTTTTTCTCTTTACACAAATATCTTTTACATTACTATTCAGTTGCTCGGTCATGTTCCATTCTTTTGATACCCCATGGACTTCAGCCTGCCTGGCTTCCCTGTGCATGGAATTCTCCAGACAAGAATACTGCAGTGGGTAGCCATTCCCTTCTCCATGGGATCTTCCCAACCCAGGGAGCAAACCTGAGTCTCCTGCATTACAACCAGATTCTTTACTGTCTGAGCCACCAGGGAAATCCTGTTTATTATTATGCATTTGTAAAGGAGAGTAATAGGCATTACTGGGTGCCTATCCAGCATCCATTCACACTTTGAATGTTTTACCCAGATCTTTGTGTATCCATCCCTCCCCAAACAGCTCAAATACTTTAGAGGAAATTGACTGGATCCTTAGGTAAAGCATAAAGCAGTTAAGCCAATCAGCACATTCCAATGGCCACAGGCACTGCTTCAGTGGTCCAGTCAGGGCTCTTGTTTGGAAGGTGAGGACAGGTGCTCTCTCCCCAGCGACCTGAACAAGAATACACAGGGCCCCCAGGACCACTGGCAACCATCCTACCACCATGAGGGGAAAAGCAACGGACTAAAGCTGACATCACAGAAAGGGAAAGAGCAACAGAAAGAAACTGGTCTTTAATATTACTGTTTCTATATAACTTGCCCTACCTTTAGACTTCCAGATAAATGAGCCTATAAATCCTTTTTACTGTGTTTAAACAGGTTTGAGTCTTCTACTACAACATGAAGTACAGACTAACATGGAGGAGGAGCCTATTAACAACCATGTCTCTATTAGAATAGATTACTCTTAACCCTTAAATTACATCAGGTTTCAGGTATTAAGGAGGAAATAATTCTAGATACGCACATCAAAATAGAAACACAACGCATAATTACCTTTCTAATAAAGGTTCAGATAAAAGCTTGAAAAGAAACTGCCTGCAATTTCATGCGTCCCACAAAATATTTTTTAATAATTTGATATTGTAGATGTTTTTCAATCTAGATCTCTAGTTCTTCTTGAAAAAATCAAAAGGGTCACCCATCACTGGGCCCGTGTTACTGCAGGACAACAATCAGCTAAAATGGAGCAGTAGCTGCCACAAGTACACTCTTCGCAGAGTCAATACAAATGCAGCCTCTGTAGGATCTGCCCAGCTACTGTATGTATCAAGGTTTGCAGCATTAATATTTTGCAGAACCTGTATCAAATGCCACATACTGAGTAATAAAGAACTATATGCCACCTTCTAAGTTTTAATTTTTTTTTTTTTTTGGCCACACTCACCACACAGTTTGCAGGACCTTAGCTCCCTGACCAGTGATTGAACCCAAGTCATGGCAAGAAAGTGCTGAGTCCTAACCACTGAACTGCCTAAGAAATCCTGAAGCTTTAACATTTAAATAAAATGGTACAGTTAATTGTAAAGGAAAAAAAAGTCACGAAAATGTGTATTTGTCACCATCCCATGGAAAACATCATTCTTTTAAATAGCACTGACTAAAAAAATAAATAAATAAATAGCACTGACTACCTATAAATACTTGGTGGAAGCCTTAAACTCAGCAGCAAGTTCCAGAAAAATGCCAAAACATTAATTACTCTGGGTCCAAAAGTTGACAATTTACTTTAGTATACAGATGGAGACAAAATGTTTTTACATTGTGACAAGAAAAATGTAAAACCACAAGTTTGAAATACTTGAATACACAGGTGCACTATTAATCAAAACTTACATACAAAGATTCTCAAAAGAAATTACAAAAAGGGTGGCAAATTTCAAAGAATATTTTAACAGTGTAAGGTCAAGCTACATTAGCAAAGTTGGGGACAACACTCTGTAAAGACCTCAAGTTATATAGCTCTACCACCTCTCCGGACAACGCTCATGGAGGGGAGGCTGTTTAATTTTAACAATACAAACTTTATGGTTTAAAGAAACTAACATGTCATTGTTTAGAAAGAATAGGTAGATATAAGCTATTTTAATAAAATGTCTGAAAAATAGGAAAAAGTTACAAAAGCTATATAAACTGACTAACAAAAACTCCAGTGAAGAAAGGATAAAGGAGGTGCTTGCATAAGGATTCAGTGATACTGGCAACATGCTGATTCTTTAAGTTAGATGGAAGTTTCATGGGGCTTATATTGTTATAATATCTTATTACTTATACATTTAAGACATTCTTTTGTCTGTATGCTATTTTTCACAATTAAAAAATTTTTAATCCAACATACTGACTGTAAAAAAAAAAAAAAAGCTAATAATCAACCTTCTACATCTACATTCTGATTGAAAATCCTGACTGAACCAAAATTTTTTTTTACTTTTTAGGTCTTTTCTAAGCAGTTTTTTGAAAGCTATTTGAATAAGAAGAAGAAATGAAATGTGAACAAAGTTTCACTATTCACCTTTAGCACGACCAATGATTGCTCTGTCCTTAGGTTGGGGAAAGCTATGCCTGTGCTATAAATATCTGCTCAGGAAAGCAAACAACTCTACATCAACTCAAGAAACAGATGTATTCCTAGAAGGTTCGTCATTCTAAGAATCACCAATCTGCTTCACCTGTCAGGCTCTCCCTTTCCTCATCTATAAAATAAGCTCCATGTGTTAAAGACTTGAGGAAAGAATTTTAAAACACTTGTAAAGCACCTGGCCCATTGCCTAGCTGGTACTAAACTGCAGTAACTTTTTTTTTTTATCGCACCTATTATTAGTTAATACAACTTCCTTCTTTGAGTAGAATAGAGACAAAGGCTGATAACTATTAGAAAATATTTAAGTACAGCAGTCCTAACAACACTGAAACGGGCTAGCTTACCAGATTCCTAACATTTTCAGTTTCTGAGATTTTCAAAAGACTGGCCAAGACGCCTGATACCCGGGTAGGAGCATGAAAAGTCTTGTAAGGAAGAACAGAAGAAAAGAACTAATCTGATCCTCTCAGCAACTTTCTCTGCTTTACATGAGAAGAGAATGGTGATGAAGAGGAGGTGTAATTGAACAGATTTTCCCCTCCTTTTACCCAGACACCTGCTGCCCCACAGACAGCTATAAAAGACTTAACCAATCACCTTAAAATCTATACCCAGGTCTAGAATTCTAGGCAGCATATAAACTATTACTACAGAATTTGGGTTTTCCTTAATGATAAAATGCAAGTTGCTCATGTTTGGTCATCCACCTTCACAAAGGGCACTCAAACAGAGGAGCTGGAATCCTCCTCTGCCAGAGGAATGTGGTATCTCGCACACAAACAATTAATGATGGACTGTATCACTATCACAGATTTTTCTTTAACATCCAAGAAACATGAGGTTTAGAAAAATTTAAAAAAGAAAAATCGAGAAGCAAAGTTCTCAAGTCTATCTTGAGATAAAAGAATACATCAACTTGCCATTTATCTTCCTCAGATTCACAAACTGCAGAAGTCCACACATGTGCAAGATTCCCAAAACGTTTTTAACTGTTGAAACTGGATAACAGACACCAGAACTTATTACACTGTTCTATTTTTGTGTACATCTCAGTATTTCCACAATATACCTACTTTAAAGTGTGTACATGTGTGTCTTTGCATATAAACTCCCAACACAACGAACTGCTAGAGAAATACTCTATTGTTCAAAATTTTCATATTCCACAGGTAAGTGAATTTCATCTAGCTAGAAATTTTACCACATTCTAGAAACTGTACCACAGGTAACTAGTCTATTAGTAAAGGTCTAGTGAAGGAAATAACTAACTGCCTTGAATAAAACAAACCTAACCTTGAAAAAATAGAGGCAAAAGGGAAAGGGGCTAAACAGTTATTCAACTACTGCACATTCATACTTGTTCCCTTCCATTATCTTGTAACACAGGTGAGTAGGTGGAAGAAGGGGAAATATCAAAGCCAAATTTATTGTACATTGACAGGCAACAGTTTGAAATAAAGGAATCTAAAAAGTCCCCATTAGAAATGAAAACTATTTCTATGACTACAGGAAAAGGGAAGTAGGGCATATCCACCTTTTAAAAATAACATTCAGTAGCTCATAGTAAGATAACCAGCAGCTTCCAATGCCCAAATATGCTTTGCTGATAGACATGAATTCACAAGAGAAATAAAGATCATACTATTTCTGCTGCAATCCTCTTTTTAATTTTTTGCCACTCAATTTTCAAAAGATGTAACCCTAAATTTCATTCCAAAATTTGACTTTTGTTCCTTATGTCCAAAAATAAAACTAATGGAAATTAAATATAGATGCTAACTTTGCAGCAAATTAATCTTTCATCAGCGCTGTGAACAAGAATTTTTTGTTCAAAATTTATGGCAAAACATAACTTACTCAAAAAAGAGTAGGCAGAACTACCCTTTACATTATTTCTCAAGTCCAAAACAAAGGGCACAAGAACTCATTTAAAATATCAAAGAGAAATGCACACAGATATACATCCCAAGGGGAGAAAAAAAAAATTATAGAATAAAACTCCTCCACAGGAGTCCTCCATAATACTTCCATAGTAACAATTACTTTCTTGGGACCAAAGTGACCTGCTCACTTTCACAAAACCTGGAAGGTGTAAATTTACATAATTCCCCTTAAGTTGAAAAATATCAGAAAGTGATTAACTTAGGTCAGCAGAATTTTGTTTCTATCACCAGCCTGAGTGAAGCACATGGCCTTCAGTTCTAAGGTCTTGTTCTCCAACCCACTGAGAAGATACGCTGATAAAACAGAGATCTACTTACCAGGTTAAAGATAGTTTCTACAATATCCCTGTTGGATACTTCTCCAACTTCAACCAAGCCCGTCAGCACGGCAAATTTCATTCTGATACCCCTGATGGGGAGTCCTGGGGTCAGGGACAAGGCACCCCCTTCGGCAAGGGCTTCTTCTCCTTTCCCCCCACCTCCCCCGTCATCACCTGTTGGTGGCGGGGATGGGACATTATTGTCTTCACTGGCCATGGCGAGTTCACGGGAAAGGACAACTCGGAGTCACGCCGGGACCCAGCCGCCGCGCTAGTAGCACACGGACGCCACGCAAAACGGAAAGGGTCACTCTTCCGAGCTGTGGACAAACCCCAAGAGCAGTTGGTGTGGAAAGTCCTTGGCGTCGCCCTGCTGATTCTGGAGAATGTTTGTCCAATCTCTCTCCCGGAGGCTGACAATAACGCCAAGCCCTATTGGAAGATCAGATCAATGTTAAAGGGGCTCGGTTTTGTTGTAGGGTTTTGGGGGACAGAGGGGAGTAGTTGCTGTCCGTCGAGGCAGTTCCTCCGAGCACCCCGCTTCCAGCCACCCGCGTCCCCGCGGCTCGAGGCGCGGGGTTCCGAGCGCAGGCGGGAGCCGGAGGCCCGGGACCAGGTTCCCTCCTCCCCCACACCCTCGCAGGTTCCCGGCGCAGGGCAACCTCTCCTCACAGGTGCACGGAAAAGAGAACTGTCGCCGGGAAAGGGGGGCTGGAGGAGAGCAGGGGCCCCAAGGCGACCCTCGAGGTAGGAAGTTGCCCCTCACCCAGACACCGCGGGCTCGTCCTCGCCCCCCCGCCCGGCAGCCGCGAGACGGAGGTGGCGGCGGAGATCCAGGGCAGGAAAGGGCGGGGGAAGGGGGCGGCGATGACTCTAACGCTCGGCCCAGGGGGAGGAGTGGAGCGCCTCGCGGGCACCTGAGGCTCGTCGGGGAGGGCGGGACGGTGTGTAGTGGCCAGAAGGGCGGGGGAGGCCCGGCGGCTGCGGCGAGGAGAGGAGGGAGGAGAGAGAGGTCAGCGCACCTGGCCGCAGCCTCCAAGTTTCCCTAGTCCGCTCCCCGGGAGTCCGAGGCTGCACAGAACTCCATGGCTTCCTGGCCCGCCCCACCCCTGCCCTCAGCCTTTGCAAAAACAGCCGCTGCCGGCGCTACGGGTGCGGCTGCGGACCCCGCCGCGGGCGCTGAGGATGCTACTGCCACAGCTCGCCCCGCCACCGCTAGCGCCGCCACCCCTGTGCCCGCTGAAGCTGCTCCCCGCCGCCATGACAGCGCCGAGGGCGGCCGGGAGCGGCGTGCGCGTGCGCGAGCGCGCGGGGCGGTGGGGCGGGCGCGACGGCGGAGGCGACCGCGCGGCGGGGTGGGGAAACGAGGGCGGCCCCCGGGGGCCGGCGGGACGGGGGCGCCGGGCGCGGGCTCGCTCCAGGACCGCCCGTGAGGGCTGGGGGCGCGCCGCGCAGGTAGCTCCAGGTGTATCCTTAGCCCGGCCAGAAAAGACCTTTCTTTTCGGGAGACCACTCTTCCCCCACCTTCCACTCCCCGACCTGTGAAGGTGCTTTGGCGAGTGCCCAGGCGGCGATTCCTACGCTCCTTCTGTTGTTAAGTTACCGTAGGGTCTCCTGGCGCGTAGGGAACCCGCCCTTCGTTGCCAAGGTGTCTTCTTGGAGAAGGACACCTGAGGGACCGCTGAGAGCCAGAGAGATGGCAGTACCGGAGCCAGCAAGGCTGCTGCCCTTGTCTAAGGGGAGCACAGAGTCCCCACCTCTGACAGCTTTCAGCTGCTGCCCGCCTGCCGCGCTCGGCAAAGACTCGGGAAGAGATTACCACTGGGATGCCCTGACAGCTGCCACCTTCCCCTCGGAAGGGAGTGTAGGACAGGAAGATCATTTGCACGAGGAACGGGGAAGATTCCTTGCAGCTGCCGCCCCACCGAACCTCTCCCACATTCTAAGGAAGGGAGGGTTCCTGAGACAGCTGCTCTAAACAGCGTGGAGGCGGGTTCATTCTGCCTGTAGATCTCTGAAGGGTGTTTACCTCTCGGGATTTTCCAATGTGAAAGTTAGTTTCGCCTCATTCTCAGACTAGTTTAAAAGATCAATTATATTACGATTAAAAACAGCTCGGATCATCACCCGTGACCCCTGCGCCCCCATCAACAGTGAAGTGTTCTTCCTGAGGCATTAGTGAAAAACGAACACAAATTGCAGAAGAAAGTGGCTTTTCACCCTTAGGGTACTTACTATTCGAAGCCTTAAGGCCTTAAATATATATGTAATGTTTAAAGGCTTTACCCTCTGAGCCACCAGGGAAGCCAGTGTTTAAAATACTAGCAGTCAAAAATGAAACAAAAGTGGTGTCAAAGTTAGGAAGTACTACGGAGGAATCAGGAGAAAAATTATATTGGTTTGAGAGAGGAAATAGTTTCCTACAGAAAGGGTTATTTGAGACGGACTTGAAAAATGAACTTGATTTCAGCTATCACGTGGAAATTTAGAAGGAGGGGAGCAACATAAGACCAGAAGCACAGGAGTGTCCTTAGAAAAGTTTTAAAGCTTTACACCTTTTTAAAATACTAAAGTGAATTCAGCTGTTACACAGCTCATGGTTGCAAATATCTGTTTTCTCCAAGTGGATTTAATATTCCAAAATGAGGCAGACAGTTTTCTCATGATCTGAAATGATGACTTGTGCATGACCAGGCTAAGAGGCAGTATCAAGAGCTTGCTATTCCTGAAAATTTCCAACACCTCAGGTTTACATTTTAAATCCTTAAGTGAATAAGTCTGGAGGAGAAGTGGGTGTGCTAGCAGGCCAGAGAGACAACTTTCACTTCACTGTTAACACCTGTGGAAGGAGGCAAGGCAGCATTAAACCATGAATGTCTTATATCATTTGCTCCCTGGGATTTGGGCAGTCTAATCTTGAGTACCTTAATATATCTGGCCTATAGGTGCTAGTAGAGTATTTGTAAGAATAAATGCCCTCATTGAGAAGAAGCAGATGATGCTAAATGCCCTAAACACAGTGTGGTTATTTCAACAGAAACAAAACTAAAATAATTATTTGAATTTATATATCACATCATCATCAGTGTTAGTTGCTCAGTCATGTCCAGCTCTTTGTGACTCCAGGGACTACAGTCCACCAGGCATCTCTGTCTATGGGATTTCCCAGGTGAAAATACTGGAGTAGGTTGCCATTTCCTTCTTCAGGCTATCTCCCTGACCCAGGGATCGAACCCAGGGTAATCTCTGGCATTACTGGCAGATTATTTACTGTCTGGGCCACCAGGGAAGCCCATATATCACATAAAGAAAGATAAAAGCAAAATGTTTTAAGATGAAAGGGAAAACAGGTCATCACAAGTCTTGTTTAGCAGAGAGGAAAAAAGGTATTGAAATTCTGAGGGGCAAATACACCCAAATTTGGAGAATAAAGAGGAAAAAATTTGCTTTTAAAACAAAAGGGAAAGGAAGGAATGGGAAAAAAAAAAAAAAGATTACCTTGTATAAAGCCAGACTTAAATTTTTCATCACCATCTAACATATGTCTCTCTCTGACGTCACCACCTTCACAGAATTAAGGGCTAAGGGTTTTCATAATTTTACTTGCCTCCAGCATACATCGAAGTCATAGCAGAGAAGAAAAACAGCAGTGGATTTAGAACAGGAGACTTTGTGCATAACTCAAAGGAATTGAAGCAAAGAGAATGTAATTCCAAGGTGAAATTAAAAAGACTTGATCTATAAGCCTTCACCTATATGCAAAGAAAAGAAAATTTTGATAATAAAAATAGAATGGAATTTTTCTTTGTTTCTACCAGAAAGTACACCCAGTCCACCCAATTGTAACTTCTTGACATTTTGCTAGAGTATAATTAGATTATAATTTAGGGGAAAGGTACCATCTACATGACTTACTACACACCTAAATGTGTATTGCTGGATTTGGAGTTTTCTTCAAACTGTTATTCAGCGTAACTTATATCATAGGCTGGAAATTGATGGCCTTGGCTTGCAGCACCCTCCTCACAAGAAAGGCACACATTGCTTTTACTAGTCATTAAGTCTTACCAATGTTAAGGAAAACTTCGAATGACATCTTTATTGGGCTTTAGACCCTGGGAACAATTGCAATGTAAGAGGAAAAGACATTTGCCTACCCTTATAGTTGGAAACTCAAACATTTAAAAGTTTATGTGATTATTCAGCATCTAGAAATTCAAAATTATCCACATCAAATTAATTACGTTTGGAGCATTTTTAAATTCTTGTTTTCCTTGTGTATGTCACACAGGAATAAGAGACTTTGAAAATGGCAAGTATGCTAGCAAGACATACATTTTAAGGCATAAAATATTAATGACGTATTTAGTGTAGTTGACGTAGACATACACCAGATTGGTTGATTTGTCTCTCTTATTTTCCCATGTCAATTTCATTCTTAAGTAGTGTATAAATAGGTTGCCTGTTTACAGTGTTCTCTTACAATGAGAGATAATGTAGCTCTCAAAATGTATCTCTCTTACAATGAGAGATAATTACAAGATAGTAATTGTCATGCAACTGCAATGAAACGGACCACCACCCTACTCCCTCCTCCCTTGGCAATCTATGTAAGTGCATATCCCTGGAATGATTATTGGCACTGTTCCCCCAGTTCTGAATTGTTATCTAGGTGAGGTCTCTGAGAAGCCAGTGTGTCCCCTGAGAGTGGTAGGTTACCATTTCAGCCACCAAGATATAAATGGTGGTTGATATAGGTAATGAGACTAACAGGAGATTGTTTCCAAGCAAACAGGAGAGGAAATTCCTTTTTCCAGCCCTCATTCTCTGCGGTTTGAACTTTGAAATGCTTGCTAATATTAGATTCCTCTGGAGAAGGGAATGACTACCCACTCCTGTATTCTTGCCTGGAGAATTCCATGGACAAAGGAACCTGGCGGGCTACAGTCCATGGGATCACAAAGAATTGGATGCGACTGAGTGGCTAACAGTTTCACTTTTCACTTTCACTCCACAAGGTGACTTCTGTCATACAGAGGCACACCTAAGAGTATTCCGTCTTAGAACCCAAGCCACATGGAGAAACTGTGTGGAGAACAATCAGGAGCCCCAGCTAAGTTCCCAGCTATCAAACAATGTCTGTCCTCCATGAGAGTGAGCCACTGTGGGTATTCCAGCCAGGTTGAGCCTTCAGAAGACTGCAGCCCTACCACATGATATAGAATTGCACTGTTGGATCCAGTTAACCCACATAGAAATTGTAAGAGGCTATAAATATTTGTTGATTAAAGCCACTGAGTTGTGGAATTTTATGTTATATGGCAATAGATAGAAAACTAAAATATCAGATAAAACAGATTATTTAGCTTTGGATTACTCTCCCTAACCATGTTACTTTTGTTGGTCCAGTGTATAAACTTTAAAAAATATTCCAGCCTGGTCACAGCTATGCTATAACTAAGAGGGCCTGTATGTTAAAGAAGGTGGTGGCAACGTATTTAGCTAGAGATCCACAGGGGAAAGGGGGATTTTGTGTTATCATCACATTTGGGGTTATAAATAAAGTTCACAAGAAATTTTCCAGGGAGGTTTTTCTCTTTGTTGCTAACTGAGAAGACTTAGGTTTGATTTTAAAAAGTACCCATTTCCTTACAGACACCACCCCAAATTATTTCTCTACTGAGAAATGTTAACAACCACCATTCATACGCATACCTGTATTAAAAATACAGGAAGGGGGAAAAATATATAAGAGAGACTTCCCAGGTGGTCCAGTGGTTAAAATTCTGCACTTCCACTACACGAGGCTCTGGTTGGATCCCTGGTCAGGGATACCACATGCCTCAAAGTGTGGCCAAAATAATAAATAAAAACATAGGAAGAAAATGTTCAATTCTACTACTAATCAAATAAATATGAATTAAAATAATATTGAGGTAACACATTTTCTCTTGCTCATTGCAGATATTTATAGTACTCAGTGTTGGCACAGGAAAAATGTGTACTCTTATTTACTGTAAATATATAACATCACTGAGAAAGAGTCTAGTAGTATACTGCTCTTTGACTCTTAAGAATGTATCCTAAGCATAATCAAGTAGCTCAGAGGTAGAGTTAAAACCATGTTTATGTCAGTATTATTTATAATTTCAAAAATTTATAATAAAAAAATTTAGAATCAATGTACGTATCTAACACACATATCCCCTCCCCCCCCAAAAAAAAAGGATTGGTTAGATAAACTGTGGTTCTTTCACACTGTGGGATTCTTTGAAGCCATTAAAAATGGCATTGAAGATAGTAAATAGACATACAAAATTTTCATTATATAATAAATCAAGGGACTGCCTTTTTGAGTCATGTACCACTGATGATGTGGTACCAAATAGGAACAAAAAGTATTTAAAGCAGAAGGAACTTCACTTACTAATTCAAATCTTTCCAAAAATATTTCCTGAGTGTTAAGCACTATACCAGACATTAAGATTAGACATTAGGCATTTAGATTAGAAGAGAAAAATCTAGCCTGTCTTGAGAACTCACAGTCTAATCATTGAGACAGACATCACAATGCAATATATTAAGCCTGTAAAAACCTAATAGGGAGACTTCCAAGAAAAGATTAAAAAATAAATAGAACACGCCAGATGAAAAAGTCAGGGAAGGTAAATCCATGATATGAAAAATCTCCAGAGGGTTAGGAGAAAAGGGAACCCTCCTGCACTGTTGATAGGAATGTAAATTGGTGTAGCCACTATAGAAAACAGTATGGAGCTTCCTTAGAAAACTAAAAATAGAGTTACTTGTGAGCCAGAAGTTCTACTCTTGGGGATATATCTGGAAAAGATGAAAACTCTAATTCAGAAAGATATATGCTCCCCAGTATTCATAGCAGCACTATTTACAATAGCCAGGATATGAAAGCAACCTAAGTAGCAATCAACAGATACGTGGATAAAGAAGATGTGATATATACACACAATGGAATATTACCCAACCATTAAAAAAAAAATGAAATATTGCCATTTTCAGCAACATTTGCGACCCTAGAAATTATTATACTGAATGAAGTCAGACAGAGAAAGACAAATATTATATATCACTTATGTGTGGAATCTAAAAAAATACAAATGAGCTTATTTATGAAACAGAAACAGACTCACAGACATAGAAAACAAACTTATGATTACCAAAGAGTACAGATGGGGGAAGGAGGGGTAAATTAAAGGTATGGGAGTAATAGATATATACTACTATATATATGGAAACAACAAGGTCCTAGTATATAGCACAGGGGACTATATTCAATATATTGCAATAACCTATAGCAAAAAAATAACACAAATATAGATGTATATAACTGAATTACTTTGCTGTACATCTGAAAGTAACACAGCATTGTGAACCAACTACACTGCAATTTAAACAAAGCCTCCAGAGTGGCTGGACATCTTAACTCTTAGGAGACAATTGGATCAGACTGTCATTCTTAAGTAATTATATATTTATTATGGATAGAGCTAGAGCAGTAAAATATATATATATATACTGTTAACACATATTTTGAAAAGCAGATCCTACCACCCCCATTTGGATCACACCCTCTTTACAGATTCTGTTTATTTATGATGAACCTAAGCGTGGGAAACTCTCATCCCATAAAGTTAAATGGTATTCTGATTGTTTAAAATGTCATTATGGCTTTTATTATCCCTGCACAAAGAGGAACATGGAATTGAATCTGTGTTTACAAAATAGGCTGCAGAAGGGAAAACACTGAGTAGATTATGTTCCATTCTTGGCTGTATTATGGGTGAAAATCACGTTAGCATAATCAAGAACCCATGGCTAAATTAAAATTGTTATATAAAAATGATGAGTATGGGATGGCAGGCAAATTGTTAATAGCAAGTTGACTAAAGAGGAAGCTACAGAGGCTGAGGGGACCACAGCAAAACCCGGCAAAGGCCTGGGTTCTACCCTGAAGGCAATCTGCTGCCTTTAGGGAATGTCAAACCCTATCTAGTGATAGGATTTCACTAGACTCTTAAAATCACTGGCAACTACCCAACCCCAATACATATTTGGGTAGAATCACCCATTGTATAGTACTGGTGGGATGCAGTGTTTATATTAGTTTACAATAATTTGCATTTATAGAGGTGTGCAGTTGTGTGGAATAATGAGATTAACACATTCATTGTAGGAGGGTGCTTAGTTTTAGTCTTTTTCCTCCAAATGTTGAGAAACTGAAAGTAAAGTTAAAACATCTTCTCTGGGACTTCCCTAGCAGTCCAATAGTTGGTAATCCACGCTTTTAATACAGGGGGGTGCAGGTTCAATACCTGGTCAGGGAAGTAGGATCTCACATGCCTCACGACTCAGCAAAAAAAAAGTCTTATCTCCC
Source organism: Odocoileus virginianus (assembly GCF_023699985.2). Classification (NCBI taxonomy): domain Eukaryota; kingdom Metazoa; phylum Chordata; class Mammalia; order Artiodactyla; family Cervidae; genus Odocoileus; species Odocoileus virginianus. The sequence goes on along the minus strand of NC_069685.1, from coordinate 6,514,985 downwards.
CATTGGTAGATATCACGCTGTCTTTACTGAGGGGCTCAGAAGTTTATAAATATTATTTACTGTCAATCATCAAGAAAATGCAAACCAAAACCACATTGAGGTATCACCTCACACTTGTTAAAATGACTATCACCAAGAAGACAATAGGGGGCTTCCCTGGTGGCTCAGTGGTAAAAAAAAAAAAACCTGCCTGCTAATGCAGGGAACACCGGTTCAATCCCTGGTCTGGGAAGATCCCACATGCCTCAGAGCAGCTAATCCCACATACCGCGGCTATTGAGCCTGCGCTCCAGAGCCTAGCAGCCACAACGACTGAACCTGCACGCTGCAGCTCCTGAAGCCTGCACGCCCTGGAGCCCACGCTCGGCCACAGGAGACGCCCCCTCGATGAGAAGCCCAGCGAGCAGCCCCACTGCTCACCACAACCAGAGAAAAGCCCAAGCCGCAATGAAGACCCAGCACAGCCAAAAATAAATAAATATTTTTTTAAAAAAGAAGAAGATAGATAAAAAGCATTGGAAATTATGTGCAGAAAAGGGAACCCTTGTACACCGTTGGTGGGAATGTAAATTTGTTCAGCCACTGTGGAAAACAGTATGGAGGTTCCTCAAAAATTAAAAATAGAGCTACCATGTGATCCAACATTTTCTACTTCTGAGTATATATCCAAAGGAAATAAAAGCAGGATATTTAAATTATAAATGTGTCCGTACTCCCACATTTATGGCCACAGTATTCACAAGGGCCAAGATACGGAAATAATATTTTTTTGCTGTTCAGTCTGTACGTCACGTCCAACTCTGTGACCCCATGGACTGCAGTGCGCCAGGTTTCCCTCTTCTCCACTGTCTCCCAGAATTTGCTCAAACTCACGTCCATTGAGTCAGTGACGCCATCCAACCGTCTCATCCTCTGTCGCCCCCTTGTCCTCTTGCCCTCACTCTTTCCCAGTATCTGGGTCTTTTCCAATCAGTCACTTCTTCGCATCGGGTGGCCAGAATATTGGCCTTCAGCTTCAGCATCAGTCCTTCCAATGAATATTCAAGTTTGATTTCCTTTAGGATTGACTGGTTTGATCTCCGTGCAGTCCAAGGGACTCTCAAGAGTCTTCTCCAATACCACAATATGGAAACAACTTAGGTGTCCATAAGTGGATGAATGGATAAAGAAGATGTGGTATATAAACTCGACTATTACTCAGCCAACAGAAAGAAGAAAATACTGCCATTTGTGATAATATTAATAGACCATAAGAGGATTATGCTAAATGAGATAAATCAGACAAAGAAAGGCTAATACTACGATATTACTTATATGTGGAATCAAAAAAATAAAAAGCAAAACTCATAAAAACAGAGTAGAATGGTGATAACCAGAGACTGGGGAGAAGGGGGGGAGAATTGGGGAGATGTTGTTTGAGAACAAGAACAACTAAGAGAAAAATAAGTCCTGTAGATCTAATGCACAGCATAGTAATTATAGTCAACAATGCTATATTATGAACTTCAGAATTGCTAAGAGTCTAGATCTTAATTGTCCCCACCACAAAAAAGAAAGTGATATGGTAGAGGTGTTAGCAAACACAATGGTGGTAATCATATTGCAATGTTGACAATATATCAAATCAACACACTGTACATCTTAAACTTCAGTTCTGTCGCTCAGTTGTGTCTGACTTTTTGCGACCCCATGGACTGCTGAACGCCAGGCCTCCCTCTCCTTCACCAGCTCCCAGAGCTTGCTCAAACTGCCCATCAAGTTGGTGATGCCATCCAAACATCTCATCCTCTGTCATCCCTTCTCACATCTTAAACTTACGTGATGTTATGTATCAGTTATATCTCAATTAAAAAAAAATTCCTGGAGAAGGAAATGCCTTGAGTCTAGAAGAACAAAGAAGATAGTATGACTTGAAAGAAGGCAAGTTTTCTGAAGTGTTCAAACCAAGATAGCAAAGACTGTCAAGACCTAAAGTTTAGGAAAAGCATAGGTTCTAGGGCCTACAGAACCACACAGGGGCTATATCCAATGAATAGATGCAGGTGGAGTTGAAGAGAGAAATGTAAGATTATCTACCGAGATGAGAAAGATCATCAGGAAGAGTGTAAGGTGAAGAGGAACGCAGCTACCGAGTATGGGGCTTGTGACAGATAACAGAATGTCCCATAAGAATATCCACATTCTTTTTTTTTAAAAGAAAAAAAAAGAATATCCACATTCTATTAGGTTGGTGCAAACCTAACTGCAGTTTTGGACTGTGAATTTTAAATCATAATAGCAATGCTCAAACATATCTTTATTAATCAAAATAGAAACCATTAAAATCAACACATTGTTTTGCCAGTGAGAAATAAGTTTGTTTATTCCTATAGCATAAAAATCAATGTTTAGGTTTGGACGAACTCTTGGAAAGCATTTTCTGCCTCCTGTTGGCTGTGGAGGCATTTTCCCTGCAAAAAGTTGTCGATATGCTTAAAGAAGTGGTAGTCAGTTGGCAAGTCACGTGAATATGGCCGATGAGCCCAAAGTTTGTAGTCCAATTCATTCAACATTTGAAGTGTTGGTTGTGTGACATGTGGTCAGGACTTGTCATGCAGAATTGGACCCTTTCTGTTGATAGATGTTAGCTGTAGGCATTGAAAGTTTTGGTGCATCTCATCAATTTGCTGAGCATACTTCTCAGATGTGATGATTTTGCTGGGATTCAGAAAGCTATAGTGGATCACATGGGCAGCAGACCAACAAACAGTGACCATGATATTTTTTTGGTGCAAGTTTGGCTTTGGGAAGTGCTTTGGAGCTTCTCAGTCCAACCACTGAGCTGGTCATTGCCAGTGGTTGTATAAAATCCACTTTTTGTTGCATGTCACCATCTGATCAAGAAATGGTTCACTGTTGTTGTAAGAGAAGACACTTCAAAATGACTATTTTTTTGATTTGCCATCAGCTCATGTTGTTCACTCATTCAGTTGTGTATAACTCTTTGCGACCCCATGGACTGCACCACGCCAGGCTTCCCTGTCCTTCACTATCTCCCAGAATTCAACTTCAGTCCTTCCAATAAATATTCAGGGTTGATTTCCTTTAGGATTGACTGGTTTGATCTTCTTGCTGTCCAAGGGACTCTCAAGAATCTTCTCCAACACCATAGTTCAAAAACATCAATTCTTCAGGTGCTCAGCCTTCTTTATAATCCAGCTCTCACATCCATACATAACTACTGGAAAAACCATAGCTTTGACTTTTACAGACCTTTGCTTTTTAATATGCTGTCTAGGTTTGTCACACCTTTTCTTACAAGGAGCAAGCATCTTTTAATTTCATGATTGCAGTCACCATCTGCACTGAGTTTGGAGCCCAAGAAAATAAAGTCTGTCACTATTTCCCCATCTATTTACCATGAAGTGATGGGACCAGATGCCATGATCTTAGTTTTTTGTATGTTGAGTTTTAAGCCAGCTTTTTCACCCTCCTCTTTCACCTTCATCAAGACGTTCTTTAGTTCCTCTTTGCTTTCTGCCATTAGGGTGAAAATCATGAGCATCCACTCATCAAGCTATTTCACCTTTCCAATTTGCTTCAAATGCCAAATGACTATAGCATGGTTGACACTGAGTTCTTCAGCAACTTCTCATGTAGTTGTAGGAGGATCCTCTCAGTTGGTGGTTGTCATCTTCCAACAGTCGGCCACTGCACCCTTCATCTTCAAGGCTCTCTTCTCCTTTGCAAAACTTCTTGAACCACTGCTGGATTGTGCATTTGTTAGCAGTTCCTGGACCAAATGCGTTGTTGACGTTGCAAGTTGTCTCCACTGCTTTACGACCCATTTTGAACTTGAATAAGAAAATCACTCAAATTTGCTTTTTGTCTAACATCACTTCCGTAGTCTAAAATAACTATAAAATAAACAGCAAGTAATAAGTCATTAGCAAACCATATATATATAAAGGATGTAAGAAATTAAATTAAAATGATGTATAACATAACCACATTTATTTAAGAATATATTCCAATATCAAATGGCAAAGAGTGACAACAGAAAACCTCAATTACTTTTGCACCAACATTACAATCCCAGGAACCATGTGAATATATTAATTCACATGGAAAAGGACTTTACAGATGATTATATTAAAGATCTTGAGATGGGATATTATCCTGCATTAATTATTTCAGCCCAGTATAATTACAAAGGTCCCCATATGTGAAAAAGAAAGGCAGAAAGTATAGAGTCAGTGAGAGATTTGAAGATGCTACACTGATGGCTTTGAAGATGGAGGAAGAGGCCACAGGCCAAGGAATTCAGGCAGTGTCTGGAAGCTGGAAAAGGTAACGAAACAGATTTTCACCTTCAATCTCCAGAAGGAACGCAGCCCCATCAATGCCTTGATTTTAGCCTAGTGAAACCCATTTTAGAATTCTGACCTCTAAAAAGGTAAGATGAATTTGTATTGTTTTAAGCCATATTTTTTTTATAAAAAAGTTAACTATTTTGCCACCTTCTTTATATATGCAGCTAGGCTCAAATATAGAAAATGACATTTTGAAGCCATAACTGCCTAATTCTGTGGTTCTTACCATTGACCATTCTCAAGAATCACCTTTTATAAATCCCAGTGCCCATGCCAATTAAATCAGAATCTTGAGTAGGACCCAGGCATCAATAGTTTTTACAGCTTCCCAGGTAATTATAATATAAGGCCTAGTTTACAACCACTGAACTTTTTTTTTTTTTTTGGCCTTGCAGGATCTTAATTCCCTGACCAGGGATCAAACCTGCACCCTCGACAGTGGAAGCATAAGAGTCCTAACCACTGAACCACCAGGGAATTCCCTGAACTAATTTTTATTGATTAGGGTATGATTGTGCTTACTCATGACTTCTGTGATGACATATACATGTGTATATATATATATATAATGAAATGTGTTTATGTTAATTAAAATAAGCTGTATTAATATAAAGATTTTAGTGTCACTCAGATTATTAGAAACAACATGGAAAGTCTCTAAATCTGAACAATCTGGATCATGTATTTCTAGCCCAAAAACAACAGTCTTCTAAATCAGAGGGAGAACTGAGAGTTCTGTGTAAATAGAAAATGACAGCTAGTTGCTAAATTTCATATTAAAAGCAAGACAGAAATAGTGTCAACTTCAAAATAATTTATTTCTAAAGCAAAATGTAGTAAGAACTTAGCATTTAGGAAAATGCAATTTCCAAGATCTAAAAATGAAATTACTAAAAGTCTGTGATCAACAACTATGGAAGAAATAACTGAGGGAAATTATTTTATGTTGTAAAGTAAAATTAAAAAGCCTTTATTCCTCTGCTAAATTCAGTTTCTTTTAATGGGAAGTTAAAGAATGATAGTTAACAAGTGATAGTTTAACATTTATGTCTTTAAGCTTTAGAAAAACAAAATGTATTTTGCTTATGTCATTTTAACCACTTGAGAAAAATCTCATACAGAAAGTAACACAAACCAGTACTGAGATAGTTCTAGTTCCATGAGTCATAGTTGTAGAAGCTTAAAAGGCAAAGAAAAAAAATATTGAATTGAAGTCCTGGAAAAATGAGGTAAGATGAACTTAAGTGGAAACAACTATGGTAAGCCACCCCCTGACTATAATACACATTTATGTCAGCCTTCTGTTTTGTTCTTTACAGATGGATGGGAATTAAGAATAGAAAATAATTTTCCTTTTTTTTTAAATTCTCCCTCAACCATTGTTAAACAAGGCGGTAGAGTACAAAATGAGCAGAACAACTGAGCAAATAAATTCACCCCCCCCTTAGGTTCCTAAATATTTGACTGCTAAGAAACCAAAGTGAGTTCACTTTTTTTTTGTACTATTAGTTAATTCTGAGTTGTGATAACTCAGTCAAGCTAGGTAAATCTTACCTTTTCAATAGGAAGAATAAAAGGAGACCAGAGACATCTACTGAGTTTTTCATTCCAAATCCAAAGATTGTTAGTATGTCTGGGTGTGTGTGAAGAACTTCTGGTGGCCAGGAGTAAAAGGAAAGAGACTACTTAGGATAACACTTAACTAGCCTACACAAGTGGAGAAGGCAGTGGCACCCCACCCCAGTACTCTTGCCTGGAAAGTCCCATGGACAGGAGGAGCCTGGTGGGCTGCAGTCCATGGGGTCGCTAAGAGTCGGACACGACTGAGCGACTTCACTTTCACTTTTCACTTTCACGCATTGGAGAAGGAAATGGCAACCCACTCCAGTGTTCTTGCCTGGAGAATCCCAGGGACGGGGGAGCCTGGTGGGCTGCCGTCTATAGGGTTGCACAGAGTCGGACACGACTGATAAGACTTAGCAGCAGCAGCAGCAGCAGCCTACACAAGATGGAGGCAGAAAGGGGAAAGGAAAGAATTTAAGATATATTTTTAAAATAGAACTAACAGGACTTGCTGATGCATTGTATCATGTTCCTCTCTTAGGAACCGCGTGAACTGTAGCCTGCCAGGCTCCGTGGGATTCTCCAGGCAAGAATACTGGAGTGAGATGCCATTTCCTTCTCTGATGTATTGGATGTTTGTGGGCAAAGATGAAAGAAAGGGAACAATGAAAAGTGGTTTCTACTTCTTGACTTGAGCAATTTGTGGACATGCAATTGCCTGAGTTGGGTTGGGAGTTGGGTTGGGAGAAAAGTTGGCAGTGAAATCAAGGACTTGCTTCACTCACTCGTTACTACCGTAGCTCCTGAAGGCATTTCAATTGATTTTTTTTCCGCTCTAAGTGGATGGTGAAGACGAGACCCCAGGTCAAGCCTGGAGCTCTCTGAAACGTAAAGGGAGGTGAGGTGAAGAGAAGGAACTAACGAAGGAGGTGGAGAAGGGAAGGGCAACAAGGTATATGGAAAACAGGAGTGGGGAGTCACAGAAGCCAAGGGGGGAAGCGAGTCAGCGAGGAACATGATCAGGGTGTCACTGTGCTTACTCATGACCCTGGTTACTACGATATTGGCTCGTGGAAAATTATGAGACATATCTGTACCAGTGGCTGCACCTGTGAAAGAATGTGCTTTTGTGTCACAGCTGCATTCATATGTTCAGTTCACCCCACCCTTGCTCCCCACAAAATTTCGTTACCTGTAACAAAATTGATGATGGTACATTTATTATTCCTCTTATGGTATTTCTCTCTTCTACTTTAAACAACACTGAAGGGTCTTACATAAAAAAGTAATGCATATGCCAAAAAGAAAAAACCAAAAAGAAGAAAAAAACAAGAAAACAAAACAAAAATAATGCATCTTAGTTGAAGAAAGTTTGGGAAAATGTAGAAAATTTCTTTAAAAAAAAAACAAACTACACCCACTTTTGCAACACCCATACATCTTTGACCCTTGGTGTACATATGTCGCCCCATAAATAAATGATTATTATAAAATTGAGCAGTGAAACATACTGCTTGTAGCCTTCTTTTTTTCACTTAGAAATGTATCACTAACATTTTCTGTGTCACTAGTCTTTTAAATGTGACCTTAAAAATAGCTGTATATTATTACTTTATTGGACTTTCCAAGTGACTCAGTGGTTAAAAAAAGAATAGGCCTACCAACGCAGGAGACTCGGCTTCCATTCCTGAGTTGGGAAGATCCTCTGCAAGAGGAGGAAAAGGCAACCCACTCCCGTATTCTTGCCTGAGAAAGCCCATTGACAGAGGAGCCTGGTGGGCTACAATCACAAGAGTATGGCACAACTGGGTGCAAAAGGAGAAGGGGGCGGCCGAGGATGAAATGGTTAGTTAATGTCACCAACTCATTAGACATGAATTTGAGCAAACTCCCCGAGACAGGGAAGGACAGGAAAGCCTGGCATGCTGCAGTTCATGGGATTGCAAAGAGTCAGGCATGACTAAGTAACTGAATAACAACAAATGGTACCCTAAAAGCAATTAGTGCTTAGTAAATGTAAGCAGTTATAATAATAATTAAAGCACATGTTGTTAATTGACTGTACTTTTAATTTTTTGAAAAAAATTATAAACACACTTTCTGATCAATAAAGCTATCTACTGTTTTGTTTACCAGCTACTCTGGCATTCGGACCCTGCATATAATTTTTGATTCAATCACAAATTTCATTAATTTCTTCGACCCAAAGAGGTAACTCTTGACAATGGGTTTTTCTTTGTTCACTTAGACCATTAGTTAGTTAGTTCAGTCGCTCAGTCGTGTCTGACTCTTTGCGACTCCATGAATCGCAGCACGCCAGGCTTCCCTGTCCATCGCACACTCCCTGAGTTCACTCAAACTCATGCCCATTGAGTCGGTGATGCCATCCAACCATCTCATCCTCTGTCGTCCCCTTCTCCTCCTGCCCAGTCATCTCTTCGCATGAGGTGGCCGAAGTATTGGAGTTTCAGCTTCAGCATCAGTCCCTCCAATGAACAACCAGGACTGATCTCCTTCAGGATGGACTGGTTGGATCTCCCTGCAGTCCAAGGGACTCTCAAGAGTCTTCTCCAACACCACAGTTCAAAAGCATCAATTTTTCGGCACTCAGCTTTCTTCACAGTCCAACTCTCACATCCATACATGACCACTGGAAAAACCAGAGCCTTAACCAGATGGACCTTTGTTGGCAAAGTAATGTCTCTGCTTTTTAATATGCTATAGGTTGGTCATAACTTTCCTTCCAAGGAGTAAGCGTCTTTTAATTTCATGGCTGCAGTCACCCTCTGCAGTGATTTTGGAGCCCCAAAAAATAAAGTCTGACACTGTTTCCACTGTCTCCCCATCTATTTCCCATGAGGTGATGGGACCAGATGCCATGATCTTAGTTTTCTGAATGTTAAGCTTTAAGCCAACTTTTTCACTCTCCTCTTTCACTTTCATCAAGAGACCATTGGGCATCCATAAAGCCAAACTATTTAACTGACCTTTCTCAGGAAATTTCAAATCACAAATCACAAGAACAGTGCTTATCTGATAAAATATATCAACAAGAATCTAGGACTAAACACAACTAACTAGTAGAGACTCCTGCTCTGCCCACTAGGCTGTCAAAGCTGCCTGATTCCTCTACAATGCTCTCTGTAGGGAGTGAAAGGCAAGAGGCCGAGCAAAGTTCACTGGCACCCAGAAGGAATGGAGCTCCTGAATTCTGTTCTGCCTGAAACAGCAACTGCACTCGCCTCTGGCACTTCCCTAGCGGCTCACAGACTACGATGCACCAGTTTTCCAACCTCACCAGATCCTTTTGCTGCTGCATCAAGAAAGAATTATTCTGACTTCTTTTGTAGCTAGCTGAGTTCTCACTCACCTCTTGGTCCCTTTTTTAATCACTGAAAATTCTTCAGGGTTCCTACATATGAAGTATTTGAATCAAACGTTTTGGAAAGTTTTTTTGGAAAAAAGCAGGAGCAACCAGACAGCCTTCCTCCTCCACCTCCACCTCCTTAAATTAAAACTCTTATTTTGTGGACGCTAGGTTATCTACCATGATCTCCTTCTACTGGGTTCCTAGCGTGCCAACTAGAAAAATTACAGGTAGTATGTTTACACAGCCTGCATTTCTATTTACAAAATCTCTCTGCGGAGTTTGCGAAGTTGGATGTTTGTTTTGTTTCCTTCCCCCCTTTTTTTCACAGCTGCACCTGTCGATCCGACTCTAACCAGCAGCCAATGAGCACCGAGGTCTGAAGCCAGTTTCCGACAGGGGAAGTCAGGGGGTGAGGTACCCATCAAACTGGTTTGACTGCTTGAAGATGGCTGGTTACCCCAGTTTTAGCAAAAAAACGGAAACAACAAAATAACCTCACTGTTTGGATTTCTCAGTTGAGAAACTGAATTTGAGGACTGTGAATGACCACTAATACACTTTTTTTTAAAGCATTTTAGGACTGCCATGTAGACGGAGCTCTAGAGAGTTGCATTGTTCTTACAAACAGCACAGACTCTATTATGCCCTCGGGATGAAAGAGTTAGGTCTCCAATAACCTAACCAATTGCTGGGCCACTCTGACAATGAGGAAAATGAGTCCCCTGGGTTACACGAAAGGTGCTGAATCTAAGGACCCCGAACCCATTCCGTTTCAATGCTGGCATTTAGCTTCCTGATTTAGAGGAAATGAAAGGAAGGAATATACTTAAATAAATATTCTCACTCTAGTTGCCTAAAGAATTCATTTCAAAAACGAGGAAAGGAGAGTTTAATTCTATTTGGAGTCCATTTTGTATATTCTTATTTAATTCCTCTGAGTCTCATGTTCTTCGTCTATAAAACAGGACTAATAAAACCTATGAAATGGATTGTTCCAAGAATCAAGCAAGGAAAGAATTACCACTAGATATGGTAATCACTTTTAAAAGAAATTTTTTATATATATAACATAATGAACAAATAATTGGAAAACCAATTTTTCTTTGAGAATCACACAAACTTTATAACTTAGTTCCTTTCTTATTACCAATGAGACATTGGTAATAGACACCCTCTTCCGTGGAAAGACGTGAACCATTCTTATCTTCAAGGTCACCTTTAATTACCTCTCCTCTTCACATCCACAAAGTACTGCTTATGCTTCTTATCAACACGCACCTTATTCTGCTTTGAGTTTAATTACTTGCTTATTCTGGTGGCTCAGACAGTAAAGAATCTGCCTGCAATGTGGCAGACTGGGGTTCAATTCCTGGGTGGGGAAGACCCCCTGGAGAGGGGAATGGCAACCCACTCCAGTATTCTTGCATGGAAAATCCCATGGACAGAGGAGACTGGTGGTCTACAGTCCATGAGAGTTGGACAGGACTGAGAGACTAACAATTTCACTTTCACTTGCTTACCAATCTCTTTCCTCCACAAGATACAACATCTGGCATGATGTCTTGGATGTAGTACATTTTCCATAAAAGCCTGCATTGAAATGAAAGAAGTTGAACATAGAACCTGTTATAGGATCTCGCTGTTTCTCATTGGCAGTCATGTCCTGATTGGAGCCCTTTTATAAATTCTCTGTCAGTGGAAAATGGACCAGAGGAGGGAGTACAGCTACCAACAAAATGAGTTGGTAAGGACAGCCTTTTAAGAAAGAAGGAGGATTAAATTGTTAGATGCATATAGCTAGGGAAGGATGAGGGCTGGTAAAGGTTCATTGGTTTTCCTAGTGACTAGGGATGACCTTCAGTAGAGCTAGAACGGCCTCAGTTAAGTGACAAGGAAAAGCCAGCTCACTGTAGGCTTGAAAGTGAGTGGTGGTGGTTTAGTTGCTAAGTGGTGTCCGACTCTTGCAACCCCATGGACTGTAGCCTGCCAGTCTCCTCTGTTCATGGGATTCTCTAGGCAAGAATACTGGAGTGGGCTGCCATTTCCTTCTCCAGGAGATCTTCCTGACCCAGGAATCGAACCTGGATCTCCTGCATTGCAGGCAGATTCTTTACCAACTGAGCAACAAGAATGACACATCCATGCCCTCCACCAGTCTACTCTCCAGCCATGCCAGCCATATCACAGCTTCCTCTTTACACATTGATTTCCCATCTGCAGGATTTCCTTCTTGGTCTCCCCAGATGATCTGAGGCTCCAATGTCAAGGACCCTGAAACTCAGAAGTCTTTTCTCAATTGCTCCAGCTTAATATGTTCTGTTTTGCCCTGAAGTTGATAACATGCAAGTGTTATTTTTTAACAAATTATTCATTTAATTGGCTGCACCAGGTCTTAATTGTGGCACGTGGTTTGATCCCCCCCTCCCCCCCCCCCCGCCCCCACAGGCTCTAGGCACACGAGCTTCAGTAGCTGTGGCACCTAGGCTTAGCTGCCCTGCAGCATGTGAAATTTTTCCCAACAAGGGACTGAACCGGTGTCCCCTGCACTGGCAGGTGGTTTCTTAAGCACTGGAACACCAGGGAAGTCCAGCACATGGGATCTTTAGTTGTGGCAGGTGGGACCTAGTTCCCTGACCAAGGACCAGACCCGGGCCCCCCGCACGGTTGTTGTTGTTCAGTTACTAAGTCATGTCCGACTCTCTGTGACCCTCCAGACTGCAGCACACCAGCCTTCCCTGTCCTTCACTGTCTCCCAGAGTTTGCTCAAACTCATGTCCATTGAGTTCGTGATGCCATCCAACCATCTCAGCCTCTGCTGGCCCCTTCTTTTGCCTTCAACATTTCCCAGAATCAAGGTCTCTCTATTGAGTCAGCTTTTTGCATCAGGTAGCCAAAGTATTGGAGCTTCAGTTTCAGCATTAATCCTTCCAATGAGTATTCAGGGTTGATTTCCTTTAGGATTGACTGCTTCAATCTCCTTTCAGTCTAAGGGATTCTTGAGAGCCTTCTCTAGCACCACAATTCAAAAGCTCCCGTTGCATTGGGAGTGGTCTAAGCCACTGGACCACTAGAGAAATCTGAGTTATGTGTAAGATTTCTGATGGCATTAAATACATTCAGCCTACTATTAGCGTTAGGTAAATGTATCCCTTATTAGTCTGTAAGGGATAAACAGACTTTAACAAATACTAAATCTTCTTTTCATCATATTACGATACTACTTATTCATATTAGATAGTACATAATGGGTGTTATAATTGTCTTAAGTAGATTCAGACAAGGAATTTTTTTTTTCTTTGTTAGTCTTGTTTATCTCACAAGACCTACAAAAATTATGGGGGAAGTGCTCTATAGCCCTCCGCAAGGGCGGGGGGCGGGGGAGAATGACCCTAACTCTCAGACAAGGAATTTTAAGTCAGAAAAATTAAATTGAGACTTTTATAGCCTCGTTTTAATCCAACAAACATGTATTGAATATCTTTTGTGTGCAAAACATTGTGCCATCAGGGAGTTTAAGATCTAATGCATTAGCCTGCAAACTTTTTACAATAAATAGTCAGTAAATATCTTAGACTTTACAGACCATATGGTCTCTGTCTCAACTACTTAACTCTGTCATGACAATGAGAAAGCAAGCATAGATACTGTTTAAACCCATGACAGTGGCTGTATTCCAATAAAGTTTTGTTTATGAACCCTGAAATTTGAATTTCATAAAATTTTCATGTGTTATGATACATTATACTTCTTTTGATGTTTTAAAAAACAGGCCCCTACCCAAGTAGAGAATGGTATTTCTATGCCCAGATGGGTCAGAACCAGAGGGTTGATGACTGAGATTCCACTACCCCGTTAGCTCACAACCAACCAATCAGAAGAAAGTCAAGCACCTTGTAGCCCTCATCCCATTATAATCATTATGGAGTTAAAGTTTTTTGAGCACAAGCCACCTGTTCTTGCTTGGCCATGGCATAAAATTTCCTCTCCCCCATATTCCAATATTTCAGTTTGTTTCGCCTCACTGTGCATCAGGCATACAAAATTAGGTTCAACAACAGAAGTAACTTTGAAGTTCTAGTCTTAATACTAAAACAATCTATTGTTTTGCTGCTGTTTTTACAGATTGTGACTGACTTGTGGCTTCCCCGGGTGGCTCAATGGTTTATTGAGCCTACCAATGCAGGAGCTATAGGAGACACAGGTTTGAGCCCTGGGTGAGGACGAGCCCCTGGAGGAGGAAATGGCAACCCACTCCAGTATTCTTGCCTGGAGAATCCCATGGACAGAGGAGGCTGCCAGGCTAAAGTCCATGGGGTCACAGGAAGTAGGACACGCCTGAGTGACTGAGTATGCACGCATGTGATTGACTTACACTACTGACTTAGAGTTTCGTACACTGATTCACAGAATATTTATTCAGTGCCTACCTCACTCTCAGCACTATGCCGGGAACTGAGGACACAACTGTGAGGAGATCAGAAAAGATGACTGTTCTCAGAAAAAAAAAAAAAAAATCACGGTTTCTCAGCTACCACTGTAAAATAATTCAAGAATTATCAAAGGATGCTAAAACCAATGGGTGAAAGATTGTTAAAGAACTAAATATTCAGGTGTTTTCAAAATATCGACATTAACTCTCAAGTGGTAAAGGTGTTTTTTCAGACGGGACAGCTTCCTGTGAATGTTTGTTTGACCTCTAATTTGTACAGTGTGTAGCACTTTACAACTCTAGATTTAGGGAGAAAAGACAGAGTTCATGCCTTGGAGGAGTTTACAGTCTGATAGAAGCAGTTCTTATTTTGCCTCTTGTTCAGTAAAGGTATTTTTAGAAGGAAGCAATATGATAGACCCCATCTTAACCAAATGACCAACCAGCATCACCAACAATAGCACAGACTAACATCAGGTCTCCTGATCTGATGTAATCAGTACCTCATCATTATATGGGCTTCCCAGGTGGCGCTAGTGGTAAAGAACCGCTTGCCAATTCAGGAGAGGCAAGAGAGGTGGATTTGATCCCTGGGTCAGGAAGATCCCCTGGAGGAAAGCATGGCAACCCACTGCAGTATTCTTACCTGGAGAATCCCATGGACAGAGGAGTCTGGCGGACTACAGTCCATAGGGTTCACAAAAAGTCAGACACAACTGAAGCGACTTAGCACATTACATTAATATTCTTGCCAAAAATAGATCAGAAAAGATTCTACAAGACAAGGAGCCTGAGCATTCCCTGGTGGTCCAGAGCTTAGGATTCAGCATTCTCACTGCCTCGGCCCTAGGTTTGGTGCTTTGATTCTACAAGCCATGCAGTGAGGTGTAAAAAAGAAAAAAAATTTAAAAAGAATAAAATGTCTTAGAATAAACTTAATCAAGGAGGTAAAAGACCTATACTCTGAAAACTATTAAGCACTGATGAAGGAAATTGAAAATGGAAAGATGGGAGGCGGGAGGGGGGATCAGGATGGGGAACACATGTAAATCCATGGCTGATTGATGTCAATGTATGGCAAAAACCACTACAATATTGTAAAGCAATTAGCCTCCAACTAATAAAAATAAATGGAAAAAGAAAGAAAGAAAATGGAAAGATATCCCATGCTGTTGAATTAGAAGAATTAATATTGTTAAAATTTCCATACTACCCAAAGCAATCTACAGATTTAATGAAATCCCTATCAAAATGCCCGTGATATTTTTCACTGTAAAATAATCCTAAAATTCATATAGAATCACAAAAGACCTCAAATTACCGAAGTAATCTTGAAAGAAGGAAAAACCTGGAAGTCCCAGACTTCAGACTATACTACAAAGTCACAACAATCAAAACACATGCTGCTTACCAGTACAAAAGCAGACAGATACATCAATAGAACAGAACCAAGAGCCCAGAGTTAAACTCAGGCACCTATGCTCAATTAATCTATGACAAAGAAGGCAAGAATATACAAGGAATGGAAAAAAGACAGACTCTTCAACACGTGGTGTTGAGAAAACTTCACAGCTATTTGTAAAAAAAAATGAGATTAGAACATTCCCTTGCACCATACACAAAAATAAACTTAAAGTAGTTTAAAGATATAAATGTGAGACCTGAAACCATAAAACTCCTAGAAGAGGACATAAGTGGAACACTTTTTGATGTAAACCATAGCAATATTTTCTTGAATCAGTCTCCTTAGGCAAAATAAGTAAAATGAAAGCAAAAATTTTTAAATGAGACCTATTTGTGAATAAAATTTAAAAGCTTTTGCACAGCAAAATAAACCATTCACAAAATAAAAGGACAATCTATAGAATAGGAGAATATATTTTCAAATGATGTGACTAACAAAGAGGCAATATTAAAAAATATAAACAGCTCATATAACTCAATATCAATAAAACAAACAACCCAATCAAAAAATGGGTACAAAACCTGAAAAGATATTTCTCCAGAGAAGACATACAGATGACTAGTAGGCACATGAAAAGATGCTCAATATCCCTGATAATTAGAAAAATGCAAATCAAAAGAATAAAGAGACATCACTTCACATCTGCCAGAATGGTTATCATCAAAATGTCTACAAATAACAAATGTTGGAAAGGATGAAAAGTGAACCCCTGTATATTGTTAGTGGGAATATAAATTGGTCCAGCCACTACGGCAAACAGTCGGAAGTTTCCTCGAAAGGACTAAAAATAGAACTACCTCCTTCATGCATGTAAGTCACTGCAGTTGTGTCCGACTCTTTGTGACCCTATGAACTATATAGTCCACCAGGCCCATGGGATTCTCCAGGTAAGAATACTGGATGCCATTTTCCTTCTCCAGGGGATGCCATTTCCTTCTCCAGGGGATCTTCCTGACCAAGGGTTGAGCCTGCGTTTCCTGTGGCTCCTGTATTGCAGGCAGATTCTTTACTGCTGAGCCACGGGGGAAGCCCAAGAACTAGCAATTTCACTCCTAGGTAAATATCCAGAGAAAACAAAAGCATTAATTGGAAAGTATATATGCCCCTCAATATTCATAGCAGCACTATTTACAATAGCAAACACAGGGAAACAACCCAAGTGTCCATCACAGACAAATGGATAAAGAAGATGAGGTGTATATATATGTATATATATGTATATATATACATATATATAATATTATGTATATATAATATTATGTATATACACACATATATAATATTATGTATATATAATATTATGTGTATATATAATATTATGTATATATGTATAAAATATATAAAATATTCAATTGGAATATTACTCAGCCATAAAGAAGAATGAACTTAAAAAAAAAAAGAATGAACTTTTGCCATTTACAGCAATGTAGATGGACCTAGAGAATATTATGCTGAGTAAAATAAGTCAGACAGAGAAAGAAAAATATTTTATGATACAGAAAATAATACAGGTGAATGTATATGCAAATCAGAAAAAGACTCAGATACAAAAAGCAAACTTGTGGTTAACAAAGAGGAGAGGGAGGTATGGAGGGATAAAATAAGAGTATGAGATTTATAAATATAAACTGCTATGTAAAAAATACATAAGCAACAAGGATTTTTGTATACAATAGGGAATTAGAGCCATTATCTTGTGATAACTTATGATGAAGGGTAATCTGCAAAAACACTGAATCACTATGCTATACACCTGACACTAATATAATATTGTAAATCAACTATACTTAAATTTCAAAACAAGAAACAATTGGAAAAAATTGAACATAGATTATATATTTATAGTATTATAGCAACTTAAAATATTTTAGAGTGATAACGGTATTGTTATGCAAGAAAGATTTCTTGTTCTTAGGAGATTCAAGTTGGATTGCTTAGGGGTGAAGTATGATATCTGCAACTTTCAAATAGTTCGGAAAAATACAAACATACAAATATAAAGACAGAAGTAGAGCAAATGTGATGGAATGCTAACAATTGAAGATCAGGTGAAGGGTATTTAGGTGTTCATTGTACTATTCTTTTAACTACCCTTTAGGTTTGAAATTTTTTTAATAAAAATTTGGAGAATTTTTTTTAAGAAAGAGAGCTAAAACAAATAAACAAAAAAAATCCCTATTCCATGAAATTTATATCCTAACAAGTAATACACAACCGCTTACAGATTATAGGAAAATTCAGTGAAGAGCATAAATGTGACATGACAATGAGTAGTTGGGTAGATGGGAGGCTGTTTTGGAGATTGTGATCAGAAAAAACCTTCTCTGCAGAGGTGTTATTTCAGTTAAGACCCTCAAGATCAGCCAGCTGAGTTAAATGCCAGTAGGAAAAGGATCCCAGGGTTCTAAGTTAAGGAAACAATGATTGCAAATGTGTCATGAAATAAATCGGAGAGGTGCAGGCAATAGCCACATTATACAAGGCTATAGGCCATTGTTAAAGGATTGGATTTTCTTTAAAAATTCAATGAGAGATGTCTGCACAACTCTGTGAGTTGTATACGTTAAAAAGTGAAAATTTTGTGATATGTGAATTATATCCCCATAAGAAATTATTTAATAAAAATAAATTCAATAAGAATCCAGTGAAGGTTCTAAGTAAGAACACGATATGACCTGGTGGTTTCCCTGGTGGCTCATATGGTAAAGAATTCACCTGCAATGTGGGAGACACAGGCTCGATCCTTGGGTCGGAATGATCCCCTAGAGAAGGAAATGGGGTATTCTTGCCTGGAGAATTCCATGGATAGAGAAGCCTGGCAGGCTAGAGTCCATAGGGTCACAAAGAGTCAGATACCACTGAACGACTAAGACTTTCATGGGATATGACCTAATTTACCTTTAAAAGTTCACTGTGGCTGACTGCAGCTTTCCTAAGTCACACATCCTCACTGCCATGTATTAAGTTTCCAAATGTGTCTGATCTCTCCAGCAATTTGTAAATACTGGAATCATGGGATCAGTACCCAATGTAACTTTATATTCTTCAGAGTATCAAGCCCAGCACCTTACTCATGTTTTACGTTTAGAAAATATTTGCTAAATGAAATGATTAACAAAGGGAAAACTGCATCTCAGTGATAACCATATATTCTTCATGGTTTACATAATTTACACTTTTGGAATCAAGAAATCAGTGTCCAAATATATATTCAATATGTAAACAGTGAGAGACTTTATTTTCTTGGGCTTCAAAATCACTACAGATGATGGCCGCAGCCATGAAATTAAAAGACACTTGCTCCTTGGAAGAAAAGCTATGACCAACCTAGACAGCATAGATAGATAAATGAGATTTAGGAAGGAGGTGATCACTAAGAAGTCTACCCAAGCAGAGAAGGGATGCAGTCAAGGAAGAAGATTCCCACCGGAGCAAAGAGTAAATGAGAAGGCAAGAGAGGATTGTGTTTGACCTATTCTGTTTGTCTAGGAAAGAGAACAGGAGTAAGACAGTGGAGAGACACCCATCCTGGAGAGATTTATGAGTTTCAAGAAAGACTTTGGATTTAACTCTAAAGGCCAGGAGAACAAAGGAAGAGTTTTAAGGAAAGAGTGGTTTTATGAGATTTGTGCATTCCTAAACAGACACTGGATAAGAGCCAGGATCTGACTGAAGGCAGGGAAATTTGTTTAGATGATACAGCCTAAAACTAGGGGTTCATTACCTGTGGTCAATGGTAGGTTGAAGTTGGATAGGAAAATAGATCTTTATTTTTACTTACTGTTTATTGAAATTTAGGAATTCCTCATGCAAATTCATGAAGCGTTCCATATTTTGAGGGGCCTTCCCTGGTGGCTGAGAAGTGAAGAACCTGCCTGCAATGCAGGAGACGAGGTTACATCCCTGGGTTGGGAAGATGCCCTGGAGGAGGGCATGGCGACCCACTCCAGTATTCTTGCCTGGGGAATCCCCACAGACGGAGGAGCCTGGTGGGCTCGCAGAGTCGGACACAACTTTGCGACTAAACCACCATCAGTTATAAATGTGGGCAATAAACCACAGTACTATTAAATGTGTGTTTCTAAAACTGATAGAAATCAGATATTTTCACAATACATTCCTGCTACTGCAGCTATCACAGACTTCATTTATCCTCATTGCAACTGTGAAATTATAGTAGCTATGACACCCACTGCTAGAACTTATTATTAATAGGTTAATAAAGAAATATATATGTTGCACTTTCATTTTTAAGTATTCTGATAACTGCACTGTAATTTAACGGTTTTCTTCTTTATACATTTAAAATATTACTCTTGAGAAGGGTTCATTGGCTTTACCAGATGGACAAAGTGAGCTGTGGCACAAAAAAGGTTTAAAATCCCTGCTCAGGGTCTAGTTCTACTGAAATACCTCTGACTGAAGCACCAGGCTCCTCTCCCCGACCTTGACCTACTTGTCCCACCTCTTCTGGTTTAGCTGGTTCTTTTCTCCACACTCAGACTAACTCCCTTTAGATTTTACCTCAGGACTCCCTGCACCTACCTTCCCTTCTCCAATCGAGGGTGGCTTCTATATACTTAAAAAAAGAAACTTATCATTTATTCCTTGATAAGAAATCGTGTTGAATTCTGTATTACTGGGATCGCAAGAAGGCAATTTTTAAAAACTTACATTTGAGATTGTTGGGTCAACAAAAAGCACAGTTAAAGGAATCCAGAATTTCTAGTTACCTTCCATTGGTACTTGAGATTAATATTTAAGGTAAATGTGTTAACTGTTTCTAAGTAATTCTGTAATATTACCAAGGACCTTAGAAACTAAAGAAATCTGGAAAAAAGTTCAAGAGCTTCTGAAAAGTTAGATTATTTAAGACCAAACATGATCTGGTCTTTCCTATCAAAGCACTTGTGAGCTAGTGGTTCCTAAGACGTTTTAATATAAAGCAGCCTAGCATTCAGACGGGCCCTCTATCTTCTCTTCTGACAGCCTGTTTTTACCCCAAATATAGCACTTGCATGCGGACACAGCATCCCCAAATCTAACACTTGAGGTTTTAAATATCACAAGCGGCCGTGAATCTCCAGGACATGTAGTAATTTGTCAGTCTGCTGAGGCATGAAATAGGATTGCCTCAGCTGAGGAGTCGCTGAGCCAGTCAGGGGCCTGACTGCCCGGGGGCCACGTCGCCACATGATGTTTTTTTATGTGCACAGCAAATCTCTAAGTGAAGTCCTGTCACCCCCATTTTACAGATGAAGAGTTTGATGAAAAGTGCAAGTAAAATTAGAGGATCTGGAGATTTTCAAAGGCCTTTAGTCCTCTTTAAAGCTCCCAGAGTTGGTGATGGACAGGGAAGCCTGGAGTGCTGCAGTCCATGGGGTCGCAAAGAGTCAGACACAATTGAGAGACTGAACTGACTGAATTGAGACTATTGATTCTGACTCAATTTAAGGAGTGAGCTCCCTGAAGGCAAGGAATTTGTCTTTAATCTTGGCTCCCCAGGGCATATACTGGGTCTGACAATAGTAGGTGCTCCATAAATGCCTTCTAGATCAAATTCTAAAGAACTCTGCCTTCCTTCATAAAAAGGGAATTTCCTGGAGATTACAGCCTCCACCTTGATCCCGTGAATTCCCAGCTTCTAGGAAAGTACCTGTCTCATAAGAATTAAAAGTATTTATGGAGCTTCCCTGGTGGCTCAGTGGTAAAGAACCCACCTACCAGTGCAGGGACACAGGTTTGATCCCTGGTCCAGGAAGATCACAGGCCGTGGAACAACTACTAAGCCAGCACTCTAGAGTCGGAGAGCCTCACCTGCTGAAGCGCACACCTAGAGCTCCACAGTGAGAGGCCACTGCGGTGAGAGGTCTGGGCACCACCGCTGGAGAGTGGCTCCACTCTCGGAAACTGAAGAAGGCCCTCATAGAGCATCAAAGGTCCAGCACAGCCAAAAATAAAATGAAGTATTTTTAAAAATTAAAAATATTTATTAATTGATTAATTTGTGTTTGATACCTGACATACACTTTGTTTTTAGAAGGTTTTCTGTAAATGTCTGAACATCAAAATAAGGTACAAAAGTATAAATAAGCCCAATTTTATAGACAATTAGTAATTCTTTTAAGTTTTCAATGTTTCTATTCTTTGGAATAACTTGAGTATCAATCAATATACCTCCTTGATTATTATAGGAAGTTTTACTTATAAAATATTAGGAGAGAAATCTATATTTTGTTTTGGCTATTGATCATCGGTGCACACAAATAATGGTACTTTTTTTGTGTGTAAAATCAGGTGTTAGGGGCTTGCCTGGTGGCTCAGGCAGTAAAGAATCTGCCTGCAATGTAGGAGACACGGGTTTGATCCCTGGGTCGGGACGATCTCTTGGAAAAGGGAATGGCTACCCACTCCAGTGTTTTTGCCTGGAGAATTCCATGGACAAAGGAGTCTGAGCCTGATGGGCTACAGTCCAAGGGGTGGCAGAGAGTCAGATATAACTGAGCAACTAACACAAGTGTACTCTTTTTTTTGTAAAATCAAAGTACTACTTTATTAAATGAGTTATTTTACATAATATGAACATCAGTATAAGTACAATTGTAAAAATTTTTTTAATAACAAGGATGGACTGATTTTGACATTTCCAAATCAGAGCCAACTGTATATTTACACAGAATTGTCTTTGCTTGAAGCCCCAAAAGGAATAGCATAAAAATGAGCATTTCTGTAGCGCCCCCTTATTTTTGCTGATCAGCAACTTGTTAGAAAAAAGCTGCAGGTGTGTTACTGAAGGTCTGAGATCATAGAAGAGTCGAAGGTGTCACAAATTCACCTGTAAACAACTTTATGCCTGAACATCTAATCTAACATCTAACAGCTAATTCTGGAGAAGTGGAGTCAGGATGCTTTCTCTTAAAGGGCTGCCTGAAGGTCTTAGGGTTTGGCATTTGTGTCCTGCAGACCGTGCAGGTATACACCAAGGCAGCTTTTCGCAGCCTTTTGCTCATGTCCTTGTTTTTTTCTTTTGTCCAGATTGCTTTTTGGCATTTTTCTGCTGAGACGGAATCTTCTATTGTCCAGGAGCCATATCTTCCCACCCTGGCCTCCTCCCTCCTGCCTCCACCCGCTTGTGCACCAGACCCTCTTCCAGTCACGCCAAGGGTACTTTTACAAAATCATATTTTCTTTAAGTTCAAATAGAGTGAAAATAATATTTGATTTCTCAGTTTCTTCAGACATACTTTATCTTACAGAATAAAAAAAAAATTGAGGCAGAAATAAATATGGGGTGGTAGTGGGGGGAAGATTCAAGAGGGAGGGGACATATGCATGAAAGCATTGACGATGGTACTGGCACAAAAACAGAAATATAGATCAATGGAACAAGAAAGCCCAGAGATAAAACCATGCACCTATGGGCACCTTATCTTTGACAAAGAAAGCAAGAATGTACAATGGAGAAAACAGTCTCTTCAGTAAGTGGTGCTGGGAAAACTGAACAACTACATGTAAAAGAATGAAACTAGAACACCTTCTAACACCATACACAAAAATAAACTCAGAATGGATTAAAGACCTAAATGTAAGACCAGAAACTATAAAACTCTTAGAGGAAAACATAGGCAGAACACTCTATGACATAAATCACAGCAAGATCCTCTGTGACCCACCTCCTAGAGTAATGGAAATAAAAATAAACAAGTTTGGCCTAATTAAACTTAAAAGCTTTTGCACAACAAAGGAAACTATAAACAAGGTGAAAATATAACACTCAGAATGGGAGACAATAATAGCAAATGAAACAACTGACAAAGGATTAATTTCCAAAATATACAAGCAGCTTATGCAACTCAATAAACAAACAATCCAATCAAAACATGGGCAAAAGACGTAAACAGACGTTTCTTTAAAGAAGACATACAAATGACTAATAAACACATGAAAAATGCTCAACATAGTTCATTACTAAAGAAGTGCAAATCAAAACTACAATGAGATTATCACCTCACACCAGTCAGAATGGCCATCATCAAATAATCTACAAGCAATAAATGTTGGAGAGGGTGTGGAGAAAAAGAGAACCCTCTTACACTGTTGGTAGAAATGTAAATTGATACAGCCACCATGGAAGACATTATGGAGATTCCTTAAAAAACTAGGAATAAAACTACCATATGATCCAACAATCCCAATACTGGGCATATACCCTGAGAAAACCATAATTGAAAAAGACACACGTACCCTCCAATGTTCATTGCATCACTATTTGCAATAGCTAGGCGATGGAAGCGACCTAGACATCCATCAATAGATGAATGGATAAAGAAACTGTGGTATATATATACAATGGAATATGACTCAGCCATAAATAGGAATGCAGTTGAGTCAGTGCTAATGAGGCGGATGAACCTGGGGCCTATTATATAGAGTGAAGTAAGTCAGAAAGAGAAAACCAAATGTCATATGTTAACACATATTTGTGGAATCTAGAAAGATGGTACTAATGAACCTATTTTCAGGGCAGCAGTGGAGATGCAGACAGAGAGACCAGACTTATGGACACGGGGTAGGGGGAGGTAAGAAGGAGAGGATGGGACAAATGGAGAGAGTAGCATGGAAACATATACACTAAAATATGCAAAATGGATAGCCATCGAGAATTTGGTGTGTGACTCAGGGATCTCAAACGGGGGCTCTGTGACGACCGCGGGGGTGGACTGGGGTGGGAGGTGGAAGGGAAGCTCAAAAGGGAGAGGACACATGTACACCTGTGGCCGATCCATGTTGATGCATGGCAGAAACCAACACAACATTGTAATTATCCTTCAATTAAAAATGAATGAATTTTTTAAAAAGTACTGAGCTTCCCAAGGCTGATTCATGTTGATATATGAAAGAAACTAACACAATACTGTAAAGCAACTATCCTCCAATTTAAAAAAAATGAAAAAAAAAGAAATATAATCAGGAAACTCTTAATAAAAACTTTATTATGTTAAACTGTAGCATTTACTTTAGGCTTAAGATTTGTTCTTCAGAGGGATGAAATTTTATGCTAATATTAAGTCAAAGAAAAAAAGATACACATTTTTCAATATCTCAAATTGTGTTAAGCATAAAAAGGGTCCTATCTCACAATGCTTCCTTCCTGAGGGATCCAGAAATAGACAGGTAAAATCCAAATGTGAAATGTACAAATTTCTACTTAGCTCCTGCCCTTTTTCCTCATTAGCTTCGGCTGGACTGCGCTTGCTCAGTCACTAATGACTATGTGGCCCACGTGTAAATTTAGAAGCCACCTTGCAGAAGCATTTGTCTTTGCCTCTAAGTGTAGGGTTTCAGCAGGCATTTCAGTTACTGTTTCTTGTACATCACGAAAGCACCAGTTTGTAAAATTAATCACTTTCACTTAAAAAAAAAATGAATTTTCATGTGGTGAGGGATAACAAAAACATCAGTACTATTTTTTCATATGTCATATAATCAAAGTAAATTTACCAATGATTGTTTAATTTATATATAATGTATGGATAAAATATAATACAGAAAAACAGTTCTCAGTTCATCTTTGTGAAATGTGGAGATATGTTGACAAATGAGAACATTTTACTGAATCCTAATACATCCTGAGTCTACACATAAGTTGTGTGACCAAAATCATCTCCCCGTCAGTGGTCTTCCACATCTAAAAAGCCAATAGTGGGACTAGTCATTAAAAGTTTTCTTAGCATGCTAACATTTGAACTGTAAGTCACTCTGTTAATTTGCTCTGTGAATTCATTGCTCCTCATGTCAGGTAGAGGAAACCATGGCCCTTAAAAAAAATGGCACACATAGTGCTAATTTTTCTTCCTCTCTTCCTCTCTGATTTTGGCTGTGCTGTGTGGCATGCAGAATCCTTGCTTCCCGACAGGGACTGAATCCATGCCCCCTGCAGTGGAAGTGCAGAACCCAGGGAATTCCCATAACAGCTAATTTTTTAATTCAGAGCAAGTTCTGCTAGAGAAAAAACACCCACCTTCTGATATATCAAAGTATCCAGGAACGACTACTCCACCATCTTTCTCGTTAGCTAGTTTTGATCCCAAGGAATAGCAACATTTGAGTTGGAAAAGAGGTAAAGAAATTTGGCAAATAGTGTCAGTTAAACCTCACACATATTTCTCGATATGTGATGATGAGTCTAAAAGACAAATCCCTAAGTTCACACCTAAAGCATGAAAGAGGCAAAAATTTAGCTCAGATCTAAGGTCTATTACAGTATTGTCTTATAAATAAATTAAGAAAACATTTCCTAAATTTCTGAGCTAGGGTAGCAGATCAAAGGCATTTATTTCACTTTCCTTCCCAAATAACAGTACAGGTAAAGAAGTATAGAAAAAACAGACTAAAGCATCAAAATTTTGGAAGCTGAAAACAAAATAGACCATTGGTACTGACCTAGGCCCAAGAAACCTGAATCCCAGAACATCAGTTGAAAACCAACTCAATTTACTCTACAGGATCTTCAAAAGACATGGAAGTAGCAACGTCAAGAGCTTCTGAATCTTGCAGATAGGAAGCTGAAGAGAAAAGCAGTTTGGGGCTTCACCGCTGGTCCAGTGGTTGGGAATCCAGCTGCCAGTGCAGGGGACACGGGCTCCATCCCTGGGACAGAAGATCTCACAAATATGGGGCAACCAAGCCTGTGCAGCGCAACCACTGAGCCAGGTCTCTGGAGCCCATGAGCCACAGCGACTGAAGACCATGGGCGCCCAGATCCTGCGCCCCCGCGGGAGAAGCCACCGCAGCCAGAAGCTGCTCACGGCAGGGAGAGAGAAGCCGCCCCAACCAGAAGCTGCTCACGGCAGGGAGAGAGAAGCTGCCGCAACCAGAAGCCTGCTCAGGGCAATGAAAGAGAAGCCCTCCATTGGCCACAACTGGAGACAGCCCGGGAGCAACAGTGAAGACACAGCACAACCACAATAAATAAATATTAAAAGAAGATAAACAAAGGCAGCTTGACTTTCCCTTTTCTGCTGGGGAACAACTGTTCCTCCTCAGGCCAGGCGATGGATCAGACATTTATTCTCTGAAGAAAGTAAAAACTTAAAGGTCTCTAGACTATGAAAGTGCCTGGTGCAGTTGAGGGGATAGGTCTGGTACCCCAACAAGTGGACTTATCACCTGTATGCAAATTGAATGCTCACTGCAGAGGCCCCCAGGCCTCTTCCCTGACTTAGTGCCTAGAATGTTAGCAACCAGGCACTCATCCATCTGGCATGAGATTCGGCCTCTCTTTCCAGGTGGATCTAACCTGAGTTAGACTTGCCCATAAAGTCACCCTACAGTGAATGCAGACACTAAGCCCAACATTCAGCATATTCAATGCGTTCTTTTAGTGCCTCATGCTTAATCATGGGGTTACAAAATCAAGGAATACCAGTCATTGAGGGAATCTTCTAACAAGAAAGATACAGACAAATACAAACAACAGCAAATCCCCACAGTCTGGGGGATTAAAGACTATACAAGGAGAAGAAAACTTGAAAAAGAAAAAAGTCATTAACATCTTTCAGAGTTAATTTTTTAAAAATACATGCTGTGTGCTGTCGTGTCCCACTCTTTGAGACCCCATGGACTGCAGCCTTCCAGGCTCCTCTGTCCATGGGATTTCCCAGGCAAGAATACTGGAGTGGGTAGCCACATCCTCCAGGGGAATCTTTCTGACCCAGGGACTGAACCAGCGTTTCCTGTGTCTCCTGCATTGGCAGGTGGATTGTGTACTGGCTGAGCAACCGTAAAACAAGAGCACGATGACATGTAACAGGAATTCTCAGAAAATAAACAAAGAGTCCTTGGGAATTAAAAGCTTGATAGAAGGAGAAAAAAAAGAAAAGACCTTAAAGTTTGGCTTAGAAGATAAAGTTGAAGAAAGTATCCGTAAAGGTAGAACAGAAGACGGAGAGAGGATACAAAATAAGAGAAAAAAGATAATAGAACTGTGGAAACAGAAAAAGTATAACAAAGAAAATCATCAAAATTATTCAAGAAAAATTGTGAGAATGTAAGGACTTACATTTCCAGATTAAAAGAACCCAATAAAAACAGTTGAAGATAGAATCTGTTGAGGATAGAATCTTGAATCAATCTTCATAACAAGTCACTTGTGAAATTTCAGAACACCTGGACAAAGAAACAATTCCACTAGCTCTCAGGAAAAAAAAATAAACAGGCTGATTACACACAAAGGATAAAGGAAAGCAACAACTTTGGACTCCTTCACAGCATCACTGAAAGACAGGCTTTCAATAAGCAAGAGAAATACATTCAAAACTCTGAGAAGCCAACACAATATTGTAAAGCAATAATCCTTCAATTAAAAATAAAATTTTTTAAAAAGAAATACCTTCAAAATGTTGTACAAAAAGATTTCCAACCTAAAACCCTATCCTCAGAAATTATCAATCAAGAACGGGGATTGAAAATGGTATTTTCAGACATTCAAAATCTCAATTTATTTCCCATTTATCTTTCCTTAAGATGCTCCTGGAAGATATGCTTCACCAATATGAGAGAATTAACCAAGAGAAAGACATGTAACAGGGAATCCCAGATGGTAGCTGTGTCCCACACACGGGGGCAACCAGTCCAGGCGGGGCAGGATGACTCAAGGGTCAAGCGCAGCCAGCACCACCACCATCCTCTGCCCTTACACCCTCTGATGGCCTGAGGACGCCGGCGCGAGCCTGACCCAGGCTCCTGTCTGTGTCTTCTCTGGATGTCTCTTACGCAGGCCACAGGAGTTGCAAGCAGAAACTACTGAGCAGCACTTCCTGTCAGGCCAAACTTGAGCTCTGCGACCAGCATCTGGTCCACACCACATCCGTGTCAGATGGGTGCATTGTATTAAGCTCTCTGTTTTCCAGGAATTTTCTACAGAAAGAGGAAGTCTTGTAAACCTTCAGAAGAGCTGAAGCTAGACTAGGATACAAAGACTCTGTTCAGTGTTTTTCCTGATATTCTTCAATAAGTGATGACAATAGTGCCTTTTTTTTATGCAATTAGGTTTGTGATTGCTACTCTGGTTTTCAAAACTAAATTATATATATATATATACCATATATATATATATGGTATATATATATATATACGGTAATTTTTATTTTTGCTGTGCCACACAGCTTGTGGGATCTTAATTCCCTGACCAGGGATTGAACTTGGGAACTTGGCAGTGAAAGCATGGAGTCCTAGCCACTGGATTGCCAGGGAATTCCCTAAATAATATATCCTTTAGGGATAGATATACAAATGGTGGGGCTTTGGGGAAAGCAAACGAGTGGTGGAGACAAAATCAGAATGATAGTTGTCTCTGAGGAGAAAGAGGGAGACGGGTGGGCAGGGGCACACAGACCACTGGTACTAGTGATGCTCTTCCTTCACCCAGGTAGTGGGTCCCCAGATGTATCATGATTGTTTAAAACTATGCATATATGAGGTTTATACAGTGTTCCAAATACATGAAATAGGCATGTTAATAAAAATTATTTAACTGCACTTTATGAAAAGGTGCTTCTATTTTATTACCAACTTTGATTTCAGATCTAATCAAATTCGAAGTGTTTATAAAACTTCATCTCTCTCAGTGCAATTATTTGCTTCAAATAAAAACATTTAGAAGAAAACAACCCTCATCTCTCCTATACTCATGGAATATTCCATTCAAAAGGAAGGCACATAAAATAATACTGCTGCTATGTAAAAAACAAAGAGCAATTTCCTTTCAAATAAGCATAATACAACATGCTTTTGCACTGTGTAAATTTTCTCGGCCCCTGACAGCAATTTACTTGGTAATATTATAAATATAAAAAACTAGGAATATTTTCTCAATGTTTATGCTAACTCTATAAGCAATTCAAATATAATACATATTAATAATAATACTTAATTAGATAATATATTTAAAGTATATTAAAAACCAAAAGATCTAATGTTGCCACTAGTTGACCAATCTCAAGTACTATTTACCCTTCTTAAAACACAATATTCATATTTACTTATGAAATCATTGTGGTCTTAAGTGAATTTGCTTACCTTTGGATTTGAGACTAGCTGGTGAACTACAATCCTGTTTTGATATCCCTGTTTTGGACTTTGGTTTATTTTCAATCTCTGAATATTGCAGAGGTCAGGTAAAGGAATTTTCACACAAGTTTATAAAACACAAATATTTTTCTAGTTTGGCTAAATATAAACTATGGTTAATAAAATTCTAATTTTTTTCTGGACACACTGCCTCAGGTAAGTATCCACTTTTACCTATGCCCAGAGGGTGTCTCATTGCTCATTAAAACTGCAATTTACCCTTTGCCTGAAAATTGCTAATTATATATATCTTTTCTAAAATGTACTACAGTTGTAAGGTTATGATGATCCTATATGCAAGGCAGCAAAAGAGAGAAGTAAAGAACAGATTTTTGGACTCTGGGAGAAGACAAGGGTGGGATGATTTGAGAGAATAGCACTGAAACATGTACATTACCATATGTAAAATAGATCACCAGTGCAAGTTCAATGCTTGAAGCAGGGCACTCAAAGCCGTTGCTCTGGGACAACCCAGAGGGATGGGGTGGGGAGGGAGGTGGCAGGGGGTTCACGATGGGGGACACATGTGCACCTGTGGCTGATTCATGCTGATGTATGGCAAAAACCATCACAATATTGTAAAGTAATTATCCTCCAAGTAAAATTAATTAATTATAAAAATAAAATGTACTACAATTGTAAGCAATTGTCAATCTAAAACTAAAGCTAAGTCATTTGCCCTAGTTATGAGTAGCCTCAGTACTATCCATATAAAAGTTCTTACTCTAAAAAGTGAGGTCTTGTTAATTAACTAATTAATTGAACAAAATTTTATTAGTACTTACTACGTGTGAAGCACTGTACTTGGTACACTAGAAGCAGTAAAACACTGTACTGGGTACAGCAGATAAAACAGAGAAAAATCTCTGACCGTGGGAGCTTATATTCTAGTGTGGGGGGCCGATGATAAAAAGTATAGGTACATCATATGGCATAATATAGTAAAGTAAAAGGAAACGTAGAGGAAAACATAGTAGACAAGAAATGTGTATGTCATGACAACTGCAGGTTTTTGGGGGGGTTGGGGACTGTGGTGGGTCTTTGTTGACGTGGGCTCTATTTGCAGTGGGCAGGGTCTACTCTCTAGACGTACATTCTTTTTGCAGAGCACGAGGTCTAAGGCACACAGGCTTCCATAGCTGCAGCTCACGGGCTTAGCTGCTCCATGGCATGTGGGCTCTTCCTGGACTAGAGATTGACCCCATGTCCCTTGCATTGCAAAGCAAGTTCTTAACCACTGGACACCAGGAAAGCCCACAACTGCAGTTCTAAATGGCATGAAATGGCATGGTTAAGGAAGACCTCACTGAAAAAGTGGTATTTGAGCAAAGTTAGGTGATAAAGACGCGAGACCTGAGGTTATCTGGGAAACAAGCATTTTAGGCAGAGAGACCAGCAAGTATAAAGCCCTGAGATGGGAGTATGTCCAGTATGTTTGTGGGAAAACGAGAAGGTCAGTGTGCCTGGAGTGGAATGAATGAAGACTGCTGTAGGTGAGATCATGTATGGCCTCCTAGGCCACTGTGAGGAGTGTCATGGAAAGCCACTGGAGGATGGATATGGTGGGCATCTTTGTTGCTGTTGCACATGAGTGAAAAAACTCATTACTTCAATTTCTTTTAGTTTTTATTTATTTATTTAAACTGTTTTTCTTCCAGTTTTACTGAGATATAATTGACATATAGCACTTGTGTAAGTTTAAGGTGTATGGCATAACGATTTGACTTATATTCATCATGAAATTATCACAATAAATTTAGTGAACTTATTTCATGATCTGAAAGATACAAAATCAAAGAGACAGAAAAAGCTTTTTCTTTGTGAGGAGAAGTTGGCGTTTGTTGATTAATTTTTGGCTGTGCTGAGTCCCCATCGCTGGGCAGGCTTTTCTCCGGTCGTGGTTCGGAGACTTCTCATTGCAGAGGCTACTCCTGCTGTGCAGCACGGGCTCTAGCGGGCCGAGGCTTCGGGAGTTGTAGCACACAGGCTCTAGGGCGCAGCCTCGTAACATGTGGCATCTTCCCGGATCAGGGATTGAACCTGTGTCTCCTGCACTGGCAGGCAGACTCTACCCCTGAGCCATCAGGAAAGCCCCGGCACTTGTTTTTAATGAGTCCTTCTGGGGAATTCCCTGGTGGTCTAGTAGTTAGGGTTCAGTGCTTTCACTGCCATGGCTCCAGTTCATTCCCTAGTCAGGGAACTGAGATCCCGAAAGCCACGTGTTGTGACAAGAGTCCCTCTGGCTGTAGAATTCAGAATAGGCTGGAGGCAGGGCTAAAAGCCAAAGCACAAAAGTCAGGAGAAGAATCCAGGCAAGACATGATGATGGCTTTGACCAACAGTGGAAATGGTAAGAAGTAGTCAGATTCTGATTATATTTTGAAGATAGAGCTGATAGGTTTTAGATGTGGAATATGAAAAAAAAAAAAAAAGAAGAAGAAGAGCTGAAGCTAATTCTAAAGTCAACTACTGGAAGAATTCAGTTGTCATTACGGAGATGGGGAAGGTCAGGTTCTATCATCAATATGCACATCTGAGTTTAGAAATGTGAATTTATTTCTAAAAAATGTTTGATTAGTTATCAAAAAACAACTTGAATTAAATGTGACTTTTTTTTAATTCTTGAGGATCTGGTAAATGAAAGAAACATTCACAATTGTTCTTTAAAAACAGCACTTCTTATATAATTGTTAAGTGCAACTTGCAATCTTTGCTCTAGTTGAGCTGCTTGAGTCTTAGTTGTATCACTGTGGGTGTTGAAGTTAAGTGCTGGTATTGACTCTATAGCACTTTAATTGTAGGAATTATCTCTTCACCTATCCATCTCCTGATTTTTAATTATCTCTAAAGAAAATTACAGAATTCCCACAATGATTACTCACTGTTCTACACTGGTAACTCCAAAAACTGTTCATTATGATGTAAATAGGATGAGAATATGTCCTCCACTCCACTTCATAGGGTCTATTTCACAGTGGTGTCCATTTTCATTTTGACAGATAGTCCAAATCTAAAAATGTACAGTCTTCTCTCCTATTTTTATTTCTTGAAAATAAATTCTTTGTTTTCAGAGCATCACTCTTGACAATGACTGCCATGCCTGAATTTTATTCGAGTATTCTTTAATGGACATTTATTGTTTATTTCTATAAAGGGAGTTTTGCCTTGCTTTTAAGATTCTAGAATTCTGACTTTACTGTCATGGTAAATATTGGCTTGTTTTTCATTCTTTTTAACCTTAAAATTAATATAGAATCACATGTTAGCACTGATCAAAAATAATTCAATTCGACTTAATGTCTAGTTAAGCAGGCACCTTGGCCATTTATTTTAACCATTTCCAGTATCCGAGAGCCCACTACACTACTTAGCAGTTCACTGCCGTTCTGAAGAGCTCTAACTGCCAAAAAATTGATTTTCACAAGTGTTAAATTTGGCCTTCCTATATCCTCTATTCATTAATCCCTGGAACTACAAAAAGCACAAGGGCCTTTTATTCTCAGGTAAGCCAGTAACTAGCCATGTGAGGTTAGGACTGAATCATAATCACTCAGAGCTCATCATACCATCTAATCTATAAATGAAGGGATGGATCTCTTCTAGCTCTTAAGTTCTTTCCCGTAGCTCTTCCATAGGATCTTAGGATACCTCAGATAGCATTCCTCCCTAACTTTACATCTGAGTGAGTGAGTGAAGTCGCTCAGTCGTGTCCAACTCTTTGCAACCCCATGGACTGTAGCCTACCAGGCTCCTCAGTCCATGGAATTTTCCAGGCAAGAGTACTGGAGTGGGTTGCCATTTCCTTCTCCAATTCATTCCACCCTAATGACTGGAGTTCATACCAAGATTCCTTGTATGACACGGTGTTTAGCTCCTTCACAATCCTTATCATCCCTCCTTGGATCTGCTCCAGATTACCAACGTGCCTAAAGGTAACACCCAGAATTGAAAAAAAAAGTGATATTTTGGATACGGTGTGGGTACTGAGTTCCATGTTACTAGTATTCCATTGTCCGTGTAGTGGTTACCTACCCCCATGTAACCAGTTACCCCCAAATTTAACAGCTTTAAACAGCAAAAAACATGAACTCACAGGTCAGGAATTCAGAAAGGATTTAGCTGAGTGATTCTGGCTCAGGGTCTCTCATGAAGTAAAAGTCATTGACCAGTGCTGTAGTCATCTTAAGACTCAACTAAAGGGAAAAAGAGAGAGAGAAAGACTCAACCGAGGGATCTCTTTTAAACTCACTCATGTAGTTGGCAGGTTTAACTTTCTCAGAGGATACTGAATAGAGAGCCTCAATTTCTCATTACATCATGTGGGGCTCTCCAAAGAACTGCTTACATCATGATGCATCATGACAGTTCGCTCACTCCAGAGCAAGTGACTGTAGGGAAGGGGAGAGAGAGAGACTGAGAGAGGAAGGGGGGAAAGAGAGAGAGGCCACACGTTCTTTCTTCTTATTTTTTTTTTTATTCAAAGAGGTTTATTGGTTATTTGAAATATATCAGACAGTTCTCTAGGCATGTGGGATATTAAATGAACAAAACTGACCAGTTCCTTGCCCTTCTTTATAAAATAATCTCAGAGGGAGTATTCCATCACTTCTGCTATATTCATTTGCTAGAATTAAGTCACCAGGGTCCAGTCCATAGAATTACACATAGACATTGAACATCAGGGGCAGCAGGTGTTGGGGCTATCCTAGAGGCTACGTATTTCAGTTGTGAACACCATTTTTCTGCAAATGCAGCCTAAGATCTCACGATGGTTATGTGCCAAAGGTTCACACTGATCTCATCGATTCAAATTCAAGTTTCTGTTTGTTTGCTTTACAAAGCCATTGATTTTGTACTTAATCCTTTAAACCTAAAGGCAGGACTTATCTCTGATGTTTAATTTGTCTCTAATACATATTTTTAAAAGTTACTTCCTATATATTATAATTCAAATCCCTATTAGAGAAGGAGGATGCTGCTAAAACACATTTTTCTAGATGTTGACCAATGTACTTTCGGTCAGTCTTATGGTGTCTCCTCGAGGATCCAGGGGGGTTAAAGTAGTATTTTGAGTAAATGCAATATCTCATTAAGCCTCAGATTTCTCTTATAAAAGTTGACATTCTTTATTAACTTAATAGAAGATGACCATAAATAAACTATTGTATCTGTGTTGGACTTCCAGGCCTTTTCAATCGTTGAATAACCAAGCCTTGCAGGAACTGAATAGGAGTTCATGTCTGTTCTACTTTCTGTTTCTTTGAGTTACTTAAACTTACTATTATTTAAGATTAAAAAATATTATTTTTCTAATCCAGCTAAAATAAAATTAATATTAGATATAGTCCCCACTTAGAGATTTTTCTTCTACTCTTCTACTAATTAAAGTTTTAGTGTACAAAGTAAATACACAAATTTAAAATGGCACGGTTAAGAATTGAGACACAGCACATTACATTTTAAGAATCTTTAGTATAAAAAACATATTTAGTGTTATAATAAATCTTGCCTCCAGTTTCTAAATAATTCCTTTTCCTTTTATAGAGTAAAAAGCACCTAAAAAATAAATATGAATAAAATGACATTTCTTAATGTTGTAGATGTGTCGTACTAGCTTTGTAAAATATGAAATAAGCACATTTTGAATGACTATTTTTAGTAGCATAGTACAGTTGTGTACTATAAACTAAGGAAGTGTATTTTGAGTTAAACATTACTGATCTGATTCAAAAATCCCATCAAAGTAAAATCATACATGTTTTTGACTAGTGGAGAAAGTGAAAGTGAAAGTTGCTTAGTCCTGTCTGACTCTTTGCTACTTACAGTCTATGGAATTCTCCAGGCCAGAATACTAGAGTGGGCAGCCTTTCCCTTCCCCAAGGGATCTTCCCAACCCAACGATGGAACCCCGGTCTCCCTCATTGCAGCTGGATTCTTTACCAGCTGAGCCACCGGGGAAGCCCAAGAATCCTGGAGTGGGTAGCCTATCCCTTCTCCAGCGGATCTTCCCAACCAGGAATTGAACCAGGGTCTCCTGCATTGCAGGCGGATTCTTTACCACATGAGCTAGTGGAGAAAAAGAGGTTTCAAATTTGTTTCTTTCCTTTCAACAGGAAGAACCATCTTATTAAGATCAGAAGATCCAGGCTCTGTATAGTACTGCCTCTATGGTATGACCTTACATCAGTCAATTCCTCTACATCCTGGTTACTGGTCTGTGAAAGGAAGTAGTTGGATCAAGGTTTCTTTCAGCTTTCAAAGCTTCTGATTCCATGAATTTCCTACAGTTCCCTGTCTCTTCTCTGATAATTTCAGTTGAAAATTGTAAGAAACTGTAGCGAAGAGAAGCACAGGCAAAATAAGTATGCATCTGGTTGCTTCAGTTCAGTTCAGCTCAGTCGTGTCCAACTCTTTGCAATCCCATGGACTGCAGCACGCCAGGCCTCCCTGTCCATCACCAACTCCCGGAGTTTCCCCAAACTCATGTCCATTGAGTTGGTGATGCCATCCAACCTTCTCACCTTCTGTCATCTCCTTCTCCACCCACCTTCAATCTTCCTCAGCATCGGGGTCTTTTCCAATGAGTCAGTTCTTTGAATCAGGTGGCCAAAGTATTGGAGCTTCAGCTTCAACATCAGTCCTTCCAATGAATATTCAGGACTGATTTCCTTTAGGATGGACTGGTTGGATCTCCTGGCAGTCCAAGGGACTCTCAAGAGTCTTCTCCAACACCACAGTTCAAAAGCATCAATTCTTCGGCACTCAGCTTTCTTTATAGTCCAACTCTCACATCCATACATGACTACTGGAAAAACCTAGCTTTGATGAGATGGACCTTTGTTGGCAAAGTAATGTCTCTGCTTTTTAATATGCTGTCTAGGTTGGCCATAACTTTTCTTCCAAGGAGCAAGTCTTTTAATTTCATGCTGCAGTCACCATCTGCAGTGATTTTGGAGCCCCTCAAAATAAAGCCTGTCACTATTTCCACTGTTTCCCCATTTTAATTAATCTTTTTTAAGAAAAAAAATGTTAAAGCAGTTTTAGGTTTGCAGTAAAATTGAGAGGAAGATACAGAGATTTCCCATATTCCCCTTACCCCCCACACCTGCATAGCCTCTCCTATTATCAGTGCCACTCAGTAGATGATATATATATTTTTTTTACTACTGATGAACCTACATTGACACATTGTAATTACCTAAAGTCTACAGTTTACCTGAGAGTTCAATCTTGGTTTTGAACAGTATGTAAGTTTGGACAAAAGTATAATAACATATCTATCATTATAATATCATGTAGAGTATTTTCATTGCCCTAAAATCATTACTATTTTAAAGATTAATCTTTTAATTTTAAATTTAGAAGATTAATTTTTAAATTAATCTTTTAAATGATAAAATGTATAATCTTTGTGGGAAATTCAAATATTTTAGAAATGTAAAATTTTTGAAATGAAAGTCAACCTAACCAGTCTTAGAAGAAATCTCTGGTAGTTTTTTACACAAACCTCTAGATTTTAAATGTGCATTTTAACATATATTAATTCTAACCTAACCTACATAGTTAATGAGCACCTATTATGTACTCAGGTTATTTAAAAAATCATATAAATATTAACTTAGAGAAATGCAATTGCATTTCATCTGATACATACAATTCAAGCCACTGCCTTTTCTCACCTAACAAGGAATCTTGAATACTACATGGTTTTCTGTTGCCCCTTTCACAGATTACTGGGTTGATTCCAATTTTCATTATTATGAATAAACTTTCAGTGACTATGTTCCTTCTTGAAATCTCTTTAAACAGTTTGAAAACAAATTGGCTGGAGCAGATTAAATATGAGTGCTAATTCTGACTCCACCCCCCAAAAGTGACAACAGATACATTATTACCTTAATTGTACCCTTAACCTCCTCAAGGACATTTGGAGAGATCTCTAGAGGTAGTTAAGTTGTTATTTCAATTCAGAGAGCAGTACTCCAGGAAAAACAAATGTGTGTGTAAATCACGAGGAAAATATTTGAAAGAGTAAAATGTGAATTTGGATATGATTCAACATTGTTGATTATTTATATTTTTCTATATATTTCTTATGATGAGAATTTCTAGAATTTCTAGAATTAAAGTTTTGTTACAGTAACAGAACCTATTTCTATTTAGACAGAAAACTGAATTGCTTTTTTATTGAGATGTAATTCACATATCATACACTTCAGTAAATTTTAGTATATTCAGAGTTATGTACCATTACCATTACCTACTTAGAGAACATTTTGTGCTATGCTTAGTTATGTCTGACTCTTTGCAACCCTATGGACTATAGCCTGCCAGGCTCCTCTGTTCATGGGGATTCTCCAGGCAAGAATACTGGAGTAGGTTGCCATGCTCTCCTCCAGGGGATCTTCCCAACCCAGGGATCAAACCCAGGTCTCCCACATTGTGAGCAGATTCTTTACCGTCATAGCACCAGGAAAGCCCAAGAATACTGGAGTGGGTAACCTACCCCTTCTTCAGGGGAACTTCCCGACCCAGGAATTGAACTGGAGTCTCAATTAATCTGCCTGCAGTGCAGGCAGATTCTTTACCAGCTGACCTGCCTGGTAAGCCCACTTGAGAACATTTTACCACCCTATTAAAAAGCCTCATACTCCATTAGCAGTCACTCCTCATTCCTCTGTCTCACCACAACCCCTGACAACCACTAAACTATTTGTCAACTCTATGAGTTTGCCTATTCTGGAAATGCCATATAAATAGAATCATACAACTGGTTGCCTTTTGTGTCTGGCTTCTTTCACTTAACAAAATGCTTTCCAGGTTTATGTATGTGTCCCATATATCAGCTCATTTCATAGCCTGTCTTAGTCACTTCAGGTGCTTTGACAGAATACCACAGACTGGGTGGCTTTAACAGCAAACACTTATTTCTTTTGGCTCTGGAGAATATGAAGTCCAAGGTACTGGAGGATGTGGGTCTTAAGAGAGAACCCTGCATGGCTAGCAGTCACCTTTACTAAAAAGAGGATGCACTAGTATCTGTTTCCTTGTAAGGGCATTAATCCCATCATGAGGCTACATTCTCAAGACCTCACCTAAACCTAATCACCTCCCAAAGGCCCCACCTCCTAAAATCATCACACTGGGGTAAGAGATTCACACATGGCTTTGGGTGGGTGAGAAACAAAATATTTAGTCCACAACATGACGCAATAATATTCCATTGTATAGAATACCACATTTTGTATCATTTCATTAGTTGACAAGCATTTAGGCTGTTTCTACTTTTTGGCTATTATGAATAATGTTACTATGAACACTTGTACACAAGTTTTGTGTGAATTTATGCTTTCAGTTCTCTTGGGTATACACCTAGGAATGAAGTTTCTAGCTCATATAATAACTCTATGTTTAAGCATTCAAGGAACTGCCAATCTGATTTCCCAATGGCTGTACCACTTTTTATAGATATAAATATATTATATATATATACGTTGCTGTACCAACAATATATTAGGACTCTGATTTCTCCAAATATTCACCAATGCTTATTATTGTCTTTTTTTTTCTTTTTTATTATAACTATCCATCCTAGTGGGTGTGAAGTAATATCTCACGTGGTTTTAATTTGTATTTCCCTAATGACTAATGCTGGGAGGGATTGGGGGCAGGAGGAGAAGGGGACGACAGAGGATGAGATGGCTGGACGGTATCACTGACTCAATGGACATGGGTTTGGGTAAACTCCGGAAGTTGGTGATGGACAGGGAGGCCGGGCATGCTGCAATTCATGGGGTCGCAAAGAGTCGGACACGACTGAGCGACTGAACCAAATGACTAATGTTGAGTGTGTTTTCAGGTGCTTATTGTCATTTTTCTTTTTTTTTAATGCTCTCATGCATTAAAAAAAATTTTTTTTGGAGTACAGTTGATCTATAATGTTGTCATTTGTATATCTTCTTTAGAGAAATGTCTATATGAATCCTTTGTCCATTTTTAGTTGGGTTATTTGTCTTTTTATTGTTAAATGTAAGGGCTCTTTATATATCCTGGATACAAATTCTTTATCAGATATGATTTACAAATATTTCCTCCCATTTTTGGGTTTTCTTTTTACTTTCTTGATAGTGTCCTTTGAAGTACAAAATTTTTTTAATAAAAAACAATGATAAATTACATTTTTAAAAGGCCTTTGGAGATCTGGATCCAGCATAATGTTTTCCTAACACATAATAAAATTTCATAGAATTATATAGCAAGTAGAAAAGTAATTCAAGAGTGTATTATAAAAAGAAAAAGAGAAGCTAATTGATAATTAATTAAAAGATATTTTGATGGGTAGGAAATTAAACTTCACATAGCTAATATATGAGAATAAAGACTCTAATATATTTAACTTCTTTTCATATGTGTAAATGCACATAAAGCAGATTGCAAGAAGTTATTTTACACACACAAGCCAGAGAAAAATCTGTGCTTATCCCTAAACCCACTAAGTGGAATTGAAGCAGAAACAGAGTTGATTACTCAGGTTAATGGGTTGGTGTCTATAAATGACAAATGACTATATTAAAAACATTACTAACTGTATATGCTGAACTACCGCTAACAATATTTTACAATAATTAACAAAAGTTGCTTTTGAAATAAACCTTTCTGGTTAATTTCTCCTCTCTCTTTTGAATCTTTGGCAATTAAAAAAACTATATTCAATATACATGTGAAACTTTTACAACAGTTACTATAGAGCATTCAAACATAACAGCTTATAAATTCTCCTTAAGGCAAGAAAAAAACAGTGGGCATAAGAAACCATGAAACACTATTGTAGTCACTCTTGCTCAAAGACTTCCCCAATGTACTTTGGGCTATTCATTTCCTTCTTGTAAATACATTATACCATGCTTTAAAGAAACATGAAGATGCTGTAAGACACAGAAGGACTGAATAAGGAATTCAGGTGGCCAGGTGAGATTTAAATAACAGAGGATTGGGTGAAAGTAAAGTTGGAAGTAGTCTCTTCAACATGCACCAATAACACAGGCAAGAAGAAAGACAGCATGAAGCCGGAAACCCAGTCAAGCAGACTAGTCAAAAGAGTCTGGAACTTAAGCAGATTTTAAATATTGGGTTGGTCAAAAAGTCCATTTGAGTTTGTTATGGTTTACAGAAAAACCCAAACAAACTTTTTGGGTAACTCAGTAACAGATACAGGTACAAACAGCATGTGGCATCTTGATTCCCAGTAACTCTTTTTTTTTTTTTTTCATTTATTTTTATTAGTTGGAGGCTAATTACTTTACAATATTGAAGTGGTTTTTGCCATACATTGACATGTGGGCCTCTGGAGAAGGGAATGGCAAGCCACTTCAGTATTCTTGCCTTGAGAACCCCATGAACAGTATGAAAAGGCAAAATGATAGGATACTGAAAGAGGAACTCCCCAGGTCGGTAGGTGCCCAATATGCTACTGGAGATCAGAGGAGAAATAACTCCAGAAAGAATGAAGGGATGGAGCCAAAGCAAAAACAACACCCAGTTGTGGATGGGACTGGTGATGGAAGCAAGGTCTGATGCTGTAAAGAGCAATATTGCATAGGAACCTGGAATGTCAGGTCCATGAATCCAGGCAATCCTTTGGAAGTGGTCAAACAGGAGATGGCAAGAGTGAATGTCAACATTCTAGGAATCAGAGAACTAAAATGGATTGGAATGGGTGAATTTAACTCAGATGATCATTATATCTACTACTGTGGGCAGGAATCCCTTAGAAGAAATGGAGTAGCCATCATGGTCAACAAGAGAGTCTGAAATGCTGTACTTGGGTGCAATCTCAAAAACGACAGAATGATCTCTGTTCGTTTCCAAGGCAAACCATTCAATATCACAGTAGTCCAAGCCTATGCCCCAACCAGTAACACTGAAGAAGCTGAAGTTGAACGGTTCTATGAATACCTACAGGACCTTTTAGAACTAACACCTAAAAAAGATGTCCTTTTCATTACAGGGGACTGGAATGCAAAAGTAGGAAGTCAGGAAACACCTGGAGTAACAGGCACATTTGGCCTTGGAGTACAGAATGAAGCAGGGCAAAGGCTAATAGAGTTCTGCCAAGAGAACGCACTGGTCATAGCAAACACCCTCTTCCAACAACACAAGAGAAGTCTTTACACATGGACATCACCAGATGGTCAACACCGAAATCAGATTGATTATATTCTGTGCAGCCAAAGATGGAGAAGCTCTATACAGTCAGTAAAGACAAGACCGGGAGCTGACTATGGCTCAGATCATGAACTCCTTATTGCCAAATTTAGACTTAAACTGAAGAGAGTAGGGAAAACCACTAGACCATTCAGGTATGACCTAAATCAAATCCCTTATGACTATACAGTGGAAGTAGGAAATAGATTTAAGGGACTAGATCTGATAGAGAGCCTGATGAACTATGGACGGAGGTTCATGACACTGTACACGAGACAGGGATCAAGACCATCCCCAAGGAAAAGATATGCAAAAAGGCAAAATGATTGTCTGAGGAGGCCTTACAAATAGCTGTGAAAAGAAGAGAACTGAAAAGCAAAGGAGAAAAGGAAAGATATTCCCATTTGGATGCAGAGTCCCAGAGAATAGCCAGGGGAGATAAGAAAGCCTTCCTCAGTGATCAATGCAAAGAAATAGAGGAAAACAACAGAATGGGAAAGACTAGAGATCTCTTCAAGAAAATTAGAGATATCAAGGGAACATTTCATGCAAAGATGGGTTCGATAAAGGACAGAAATGGTATGGACCTAACAGAAGCAGAAGATATTAAGAAGAGGTGGCAAGAATACACAGAAGAACTGTACAAAAAAGATCTTCATGACCCAGATAATCACAATGGTGTGATCACTGACCTAGAGCCAGACATCTTGGAATGTGAAGTCAAGTGGGCCTTAGAAAGCATCACTACGAACAAAGCTAGTGGATGTGATGGAAGTCCAGTTGAGCTATTTCAAATCCTGAAAGATGATGCTGTGAAAGTGCTGCACTCAATATGCCAGCAAATTTGGAAAACTCAGCAGTGGCCACAGGACTGGAAAAGGTCAGTTTTCATTCCAATCCCTAAGAAAGGCAATGCCAAAGAATGCTCAAACTACTGCACAGTTGCACTCATCTCACACGCTAGTAAAGTAATGCTCAAAATTCTCCAAGCCAGGCTTCAGCAATACGTGAACCGAGAATTTCCAGATGTTCAAGCTGGTTTTAGAAAAGGCAGAGGAACCAGAGATCAAATTGCCAATATCCACTGGATCATCGAAAAAGCAAGGGAGTTCCAGAAAAACATCTATTTCTGCTTTATTGACTACGGGAAAGACTTCGACTGTGTAGATCACAATAAACTGTGGAAAATTCTAAAAGAGATGGGAATACCAGATCACCTGACCTGCCTCTTGAGAAACCTGTATGCAGGTCAGGAAGCAACATTTAGAACTGGACATGGAACAACAGACTGGTTCCAAATAGGAAAAGGAGTATGTCAAGGATGTATATTGTCACCCTGCTTATTTAACTTATATGCAGAGTACATCATGAGAAACGCTGGGCTGGAAGAAGCACAAGCTGGAATCAAGATTGCCGGGAGAAATATTAATAACCTCAGATATGCAGATGACACCACCCTTATGGCAGAGTGAAGAGGAACTAAAAAGCCTCTTGATGAAAGTGAAAGAGGAGAGTGAAAAAGTTGGCTTAAAGCTTAACATTCAGAAAACTAAGATCATGGCATCTGGTCCCATCACTTCATGGGAAATAGATGGGGAGCAGTAGAAACAGTGTCAGACTTAATTTTTGGGGGCTCCAAAATCACTGTGGATGGTGACTGCAGCCATGAAATTAAAAGACGCTTACTCCTTGGAAGGAAAGTTATGAGCAACCTAGATAGCATATTAAAAAGCAGAGACATTACTTTGGCAACAAAGGTCCATCTGGTCAAGGCTATGGTTTTTCCAGTGGTCATGTATGGATGTGAGAGTTGGACTGTGAAGAAAGCTGAACACTGAAAAATTGATGGTTTTGAATTGTGGTGTTGGAGAAGACTCTTGAGAGTCCCTTGGACTGCAAGGAGATCCAACCAGTCCATCCTAAAGTCCTGGGTGTTCATTGGAAGGACTGATGCTGAAGCTGAAACTCCGGTACTTTGGCCACCTCGTGCTAAGTGTTGACTCATTGGAAAAGACCCTGATGCTGGGAGGGATTGGGGGCAGGAGGAGAAGGGGGCGACAGAGGATGAGATGGCTGGATGGCATCACTGACTCGATGGGCATGAGTTTGAGTAAACTCCGGGAGTTGGTGATGGACAGGGAGGTCTGGCATGCTGCGATTCATGGGGTCGCAAAGAGTCGGACACGACTGAGTGACTGAACTGAACTGAACTGAATATTCCATTGTGTATATGTACCATAGCTTCCTCATCCATTCGTCTGCTGATGGGCATCTAGGTTGCTTCCATGTCCTGGCAATTATAAACAGTGCTACGATGAACACTGGGGTGCACGTGTCTCTTTCAGATCTAGTTTCCTCCGTATGTATGCCCAGGAGTGGGTCATATGGCAGTTCTATTTCCAGTTTTTTAAGGAATCGCCACACTGTTCTCCATAGTGGCTGTACTAGTTTGCATTCCCACAAACAGTGTAAGAGGGTTCCCTTTTTTCCACACCCTCTCCAACATTCATTGCTTGTAGACTTTTGGATAGCAGCCATCCTGACTGGCATGTAATGGTACCTCATTGTGGTTTTGATTTGCATTTCTCTGATAATGAGTGGTGTTGAGCATCTTTTCATATGTTCATTAGCCATCTGTATGTCTTCTTTGGAGAAATGTCTGTTTAATTCTTCGACCCATTTTTTGATTGGGTCATTTATTTTTCTGGAGTTGAGCTGGAGGAGTTGCTTGTATATTTTTGAGATTAATCCTTGGTTGCTTCGTTTGCTATTATTTTCTCCCATTCTGAAGGCTGTCTTTTCACCTTGCTTATAGTTTCCTTTGCTGTGCAAAATCTTTTAAGTTTCATTAGGTCCCATTTGTTTATTTTTGCTTTTATTTCCAATATTCTGGGTGGTGGGTCATAGAGGATCCTGCTGTGATTTATGTCAGAGAGTGTTTTGCCTATGTTCTCCTCTAGGAGTTTTATAGTTTCTGGTCTTGCATTTAGATCTTTAATCCATTTTGAGTTTATTTTTGTGTATGGTGTTAGAAAGTGTTCTAGTTTCATTCTTTTACAAGTGGTTGACCAGTTTTCCCAGCACCACTTGTTAAAGAGGTTGTCTTTTTTCCATTGTATATCCTTGCCTCCTTTGTTGAAGATAAGGTGTCCATAGGTACGTGGATTTAACTCTGGGCTTTCTATTCTGTTCCATTGATCTATATTTCTGTCTTTGTGCCAGTACCATACTGTCTTGATGACAGTGGCTTTGTAGTAGAGCCTGAAGTCAGGCAGGTTGATTCCTCCAGTTCCACTCTTTTTTCTCAAGATTGCTTTGGCTATTCAAGGTTTTTTGTATTTCCATACAAATTGTGAAATTATTTGTTCTAGTTCTGTGAAAAATACCGTTGGTAGCTTGATAGGGATTGCACTGAATCTATAGATTGCTTTGGGTA
Source organism: Odocoileus virginianus (assembly GCF_023699985.2). NCBI lineage: Eukaryota > Metazoa > Chordata > Mammalia > Artiodactyla > Cervidae > Odocoileus > Odocoileus virginianus. The sequence goes on along the minus strand of NC_069685.1, from coordinate 6,470,036 downwards.
GTATAGTCATTTTCACAATATTGTTTCTCCCAGTAACTCTTATATGCTTCTGGTTAAGAAAGAATTACATTCTCAAACCTGGCCTGAGTCTGCAGTGAAGGTCAGTGGAGTACCTGGCTGAATGGAAGAGCATATAAGCTTTTGACATGGACTCATCCTGACGAGACAGAGGTCCGGGTGCCTGGGAGAGTTTCTTAAAAACCTGGAGCCATGTGTATTCTCCAGAGGGTTCTCTAACTATGCTGGAGAATGTGGGATGAGTTGAATGAGCATTTTACCAGCATTTGTGGAAAATCAGTGTTACCAAGTGGCACTAGTACAGTTAGAATGTTTTAGCCGCTAATAATAAAACCCATTCACCCTGTGACTAATATGCAAACAACTGGGAAATTTATTATATCATATAACAAGGAAGTTCAGAGGGAGGGCAAGGTTGATAGATGCTGTCGCACAACAATGTCAGGAAGGATCCAAGGCTCCTCCAATCTTTACTCTGTCATCCTTTAGGCAGAGCTTCATCCTTCAGAGAACAGCTTCATCCTTGGGCAAGAGAGATGATAGCAAAAAACCTTGGCATCATGATCCAAACATGCCAACATCCAGAGAAAGAAGACAACTCAGGAATGAGGAAGTATTTCTAAGAACCCTGGCACAAGTGGTCACACTCCTAATTTGGAACCAATTGCTGAAAAGAGCATAGAATAATTATAATTCATTTAGACTGGTCATCTGAGGTGTATGAAATGTCAGAATCAACTACTTATACTAAGATTTTGCTTTTGTTGAGACTTCCTCAGTTTCCCCTTAAATTGTCTGTAAGTTATAATGTCATAATTATTGACTGATATCACAAAGGAGATACTGCATAATCTTTTAGCTCATCTGTTTTGGTAAAGAGCTTTTTTCTTCTCCCGTGACATGAACCATAACTGAGGTACTACTGTCCTATGATGACCTAGAAGGAAACAGATATCTGAATACTTGGCTTGTAAATCAAATTTATAAAGTGATGAAAATGTCTGAGAGAGAAATAAATTCACATTAACTATGCCATGCACATGTGAAACAGTTTAATCACATGTAAGTCAGTATGATTAAGGTTTAGAATTAATGGTATAAGCACTTACTATTGAACTCAAGGGAGTAGGGGGTGTGAGGGGGGACACTGTGACCTGTCTTGATTCCAGAAAGACAGATAGTTAAATTATTAATGACATTTTATCCAGCATCACAATAAAGGCTACAAGGACCAAGCAATTAAGGAGTGAGGAACAGCAATTACAGGTGACGAGTTATAGTACACCTATCCATCAGCAGGCCTGGGTTAATTGTGCCAGAGATATAACAGGGGAGGGCCTATACCTTTCATTCTTAAAAGAAGTAAAGAAGTTAAAGAAGTTCAAGTCCTACCGAAGATCACTATTTCCAGGCACCTAAACTCACTAGCAGATTTGTGTCTCCATTCCTGACAGGCCAAACAAAGGTGCTGAGAGAGCTTGAACTATTAATTAGCGCAAAAATGCCTGAAAGCACCCAAAAGACTTTTTTTATTTGGGGAGGTTATTTTTTACACATGTTAGATGGGAGTATCTTTGAAATTCTAAAGTGAAAAAAAAATACAATGAAATACATGGACCTTATTCATCAACAGAGGAATGGATAAAGATGTGCTACATATATACACAATGGAATATTACTCAGCCATAAAAAAGAACAAAATAATGTCATTTGCAGTAATATGGATGGACCCAAAGATTGTCATACTGAGTGACATTAGACAGAGAGAGACAGATGTTATATTACACTGCTTATCTGTGCAATATAAGACAACAGTACAAATGAGAACTTATTTGCAGAACAGAAATAGTCACATATGTAGAAAGAAACTCACAGCCACTAAGGGGGAGGTGTGGGAAGGGATGACTTGGGGTTGACACATCCACTCCACTGATGACTGACAGGAACTTACTGTATAGTGCAAGGGAGTCTATTCAGTGCTCACTCATGAGCTACACGGGAAAAGAATCTAAAATAGAGTGAATATGTGTATATATGTAACTGATTCACTCTCTTGTACAGCAAAACTAACACAACATTGTAAATCAACGACAAGCCAATAAAACTTAATTAAGAATTTTAAAGCCTCATTTTTCCCTTGATAACTCTGATTTCATTAGATACTTATAGCAGTGGTATTCAAACTTTTCTGATCATAATGCACAGTAAGAAATACATTTAATATGGTGACCCAACACCCACAAATCACTTTATATTTTCTAAAACTGAAACAAAAAACTCATAATAGTTAAACTTTCTAAGTACATGCTAGTCCTACTCCATTTCATTTAAAAACAAGTGCTGATGGACACTCACTGAATTGATTCCATGACCTACTAAAGCATCTGACTGGCAGTTCGACAAGCATGGCTCTAAGGTCAGTGGATACGGAACCCGAGTTCCTTACCACAAATCATGCCTCGGCTGGGCAATGGTGAGAAGTGGCCGGCAGGGTGGCTGAGTCCCCATTTTCATCCTCCCTGTTAGCCCAAAGAACACAGAGCTCCTCTCTTAACTTTACGTGGCCTAGTTAATTTAAATAAGATTTTACCAAAGGCTGAGGGATGACAAGAGGGAAGTGAACAAGAATAAAATGAGCCTGGAAGATCTTTTGTTAAGATAAGACTCATTCATCTACAGCTTTGGTGGCTAGGCCTGGCCGCCTCCCAGTTGCAGAGGTCATCCTCTTTTTTCCTTCCAGAAGCGCCCTGAAATGAATTCTCAAGAAAACAACAGAGTAATTAACAGCCAAATACCTGCAGTTCCCCGTCCTGGCCCTCCAGTCCCTGGTTTCCTATTTCTTTCTCACAACTTCCCTGACACTTAGCACAGTAAAGACTCGCTCCTCAGGGAGAGCCCTCACCCCTAATGTCAGCAGGAGGACCTTGCCCTGTGGCTTTATCCTTCTGAGTCAAAAGCTTAACATCCTTGGAAGAGATGTACATAAAGAATTCTTTCATGACTTCTCGAAGGACTGATTAGAGTAAATATATTCAAATTTCCAGAAAGCAGGTACATTTACTCTGGCCCGTCTGAAAGAATACTGTGATAAGCTCAGGTGGGATAGAGGCATCATTAGAGCAGCAAAAACATCATGCTTCCCAATCTTAACTTTCTTTTTTCCTTCCTGAGAGTACAGTCTTGTAAAGTCCAACTCACTGTACCTTAAAGGACAAGTTTCTTGTTCTCTCTGAATCCCAGTTTATTCATCCATAAGATGGACCTAAATAGTACTCACAAGTTTGTCAAAAAGGATTAAGTGAGCTAACTAGGTAACATGTATGATTAATTTAGCTAATGATCAGTACATGGCAGCTGCTGCTTTTCTTAGGCTGGTTGGCTATAGACTAAGAAAGCAAACACTGTAAACTTCTTGTTTAACAAAAGAAATTTTAGGTTGCCTGATACTTCCTGGTCTGATGTTTTCCTTGGGAAGCTTTCTTCCTTTGGGAAGCCTCTTATCTAGAAGGATCGTGCTAGTGTTGAGTTGCTTCAGTTGTGTCCGACTCTGTGCGACCCCGTGGACTATAGCCCACCAGGCTTCTCCGTCCATGGGATTTTTCAGGCAAGAATACTGGAGAGGGTAGCCTGCCTTCCTCCACGGAATCTTCCTGACCGGGGATCGAGCTCATGTCTCCTGTGTCTCCTGCATTGGCAGGTGGGTTCTTGGGAAGCCCCATCTAGAAGGATACCACTATCTATATTCTGGTCTGCTCTCCTGCTATAATAGAATTCTGATTGTAGGTGCAGTGGATATAAAAGAAAACAGAAGGGCAAATATTCTTTCTAGGAATAGAAAGAAAAATGCCCACTTTAGTGACCCTAAGGGCTGAGACCACTCCAAGAGGCCTTGTGCTTCCAGTCTACCTCCAGCCTACCAAATTTGTGATGCCAGATGGATTTCCTAAAGGAGAGTTCTGATTGCATCACTTCATTGCTCAATAAATGACCTTAGCTCCCCATAGCCTACCAAAGAAATTTGGAACCGCGTTATTTTGGTATTGGGTATACATGAAGGAAAAGGGTCTAACTTGCTTTTGTTTTCTGAAATAAAATTCATGTTTTATTTTATGCAAGACAGGAAAAATTTAAGCATAAAACACTGTCTTTGCCCTTTGGCCTCCTCCCTCCTACCGTTGCATTGTGTCTGCATCATGCATCAACCACAGTCCCCCATCAGCAGAAATACCTGCTCAACCATGAAGAGCAACATTCTCCTGGCATCAACAATGTGACTCCTTAAATAATAGCACTCATTCCTCCCTGATCTTGTAAGGGGTCACAATGACCCACACTTTGTACTTGCAGAACTGGACTGTGTAAACTGCCAACAATACACATTTAATGTACAGCCTTCTGTTTCAAAATAACCTACATAACTGGGTTTGGACCTCTAATGAGTAGGACATTTCTCAGAGCTTTCTTAGAGGTTGTTCATGGGTGATAGTCCTCAAACTGGCTCGAATAAAATTTTCCAGTTCTTTCTTAAAGCACCTAATTATTCACAATGTTTTTTAAACAATAAAATGTTTATTTTTGTTGTTGGAGTCAGTTTGCTTTTTTATATTTGAAAATTTTTATTTCTTAAACAATGGTAGGTATAAGTGCTTTGTTTTTATTATTATCCTTGTGGTAAACTATATACAAGAAAAAAATTTACCATTAGTGACATTTAGTGTATTCACAGTTTGTACAACCATCACCACTATCTAGTTCCTGAATATCTTCATCATCCTGAAGAGAAATTCTGTATCCATTAAACAATTACTTCTTGTTTCTCCCTCCCCCTCTTCCCAATCTTAGGGAATCAGTAATCTGTTTTATGTTTTTAGGACTTTGCCAACTCTGGTTATTTCAATAAATGAATCATAAAATAGTTGGCATTTGTGTCTGGATTCTTTCACTCAGCATAATGTTTACAAAATTCTTCTATGTTGTAGCATGCACCATTCTTTTTTTTTTTTACCCATATGGATATACCATCGTTTGTTTCTCCAAAACAAAAGATGGACAATTGGGTTATTTCCTTTTGGCTACTGTGAATAGTGCTGCTATGAATCAGTTCTTTAGGTTATATAGCCAGCAGTAGAATTGCCAGATCTCATGTCTAACATTTTGGAAAGCTGACAGTCTGCTTTGCAAAGTGACTACCATTTTACATTCCCACCAGCAATGTTATTTCTCAGCATCCTTACAAACATTTGCTATTTGACTTTTTGATTATAACCATCTTAGTGGGTGTGAAGTGTTACCTTATTGTGGGTTTGATTTGCATTTCTAATGACGATTAGTCATCTCTAATGACTATTGACGTCATTTAGTTTTGCATGTTCTTGTTGGTCATTTGTATGTCTTCTTTGGAGAACTGTCTACACAGATCCTTTGCCCATTTTTAATTGGGTTATCAGTCTTTCATTACTGAGTTGATAGAGTTTTCTATATATTCCAGATACAATACTTAGCAAATATATGATTTGCAAATGTTTTCTCCTGTTTTGTGGATCATCTTTTCACTTTACTAATAGTTTCATTTGAAGCAGAAAATTTTTTAATTTTGATGAAGTCCAACTTCTCTATTTTCCTTTTTTGCTCATGCTTTTGGTGTCGAATCTAAGAATCAATTGTCAAACTTGGAAGTCAAGAAGATTTACCTCTATTTTTTCTAATGCTTAATAAATTTAGCTATTAAATTTAGGTCTTTGATCCATTTTGAGTTAATTTTTGTACACAGTGTGAGATAAGGATCCAACTTCATTCCTTCACATATGGCTATTCAGTTATCCCAGCATCATTGCTGAAAAGACTATTCTTTTCCCGTTGAATGGTCTTGGTACTCATTTTAAAAATAAGCTGACCATAAACACATGAGTTTGTTTCAATTTAATTTACCCCTAAGTATTTTATTCTTTCTGATGTCATTATAAATAGAATTTTTTCTTAATTTCATTTTCTGAGAATTCATTGCTAATGTATAAAAATACACTTGAGTTTTGTATATCAATCCTGCATCCTGCAATTTTACTGTACTAGTTTATAGTCTCTACTTTTGGTTTTGGGGGGTGCTTTTTTTCTTTTTTGATTCTCTACATACAAGATCATGTCATCTGTGCATATGGTTTTACTTCTTCCTTTCCAATCTGAATTCCTTTCTTTTCCTTGCTTAATTCCTCTGTTAGAACCTCTAGCATAATGTTGAATAGAAGTAGCAAGAGTGGATATCCTTGTTTTATTTCTGATCTTAGGGGAAAATCATAGTCTTTCACCATTAAGTGTACTGTTGGCTGTAGGCTTTTCATAGGTGCTTTTTATTAGGTTGAAGAAGTTCCTTTTTATTTACTAGTTTGCTAACTGTTTCTATCATAAAAGGATGTTGGATTTTGTCAGTGCTTTTTCTGCTTCTATTGAGATGATCATGTGGATTTTGCTTTTTTAAAAAACTGAAGTATAGTTGATCCACTCCAGTATTCTTGCCTGAAAAATCCCATGGACAGAGAAGCCTCACAGGCTACGGTCCATGGGGTTGCAGAGTCAGACGAAACTGAAGTTACTTAGCACGCGTGTACACAAAGCTGATTTACAATGTTAGTTTCAGGTGTGCAGCAAAGTGATTCAGTTATAAGTATATATGTAGATATCTACATTCTTTCTTTAATTCTTTTCCATTATAGTTTTTAATACAAGATATTGAACATATTGTACTTCCTTGTGCTATATGGTAGATCCTTGTATATTATCTATTTTGTATATGGTAGTGTACATGTTAATCCCCTACTCTCAATTTATCCCTTTCCCCTCTTTCAAGGAACTCAATCCTGAATATTTATTGGAAGGACTGATGATGAAGCTGAAGCTCCAATACTTTGGGCACCTAATGCAAAGAGCAGACTCATCAGAGAAGACCCTGATGCTGGGAAAGATTGAGGGCAGGAGGAGAAGGGGACAATGGAAGATGAGGTGGTTGGATGCCATCACTGACTCAATGGACATGAGTTTGAGCAAGCTCCAGGAGATGGTGAAGGACAGGGAAGCCTGGCGTGCTGCAGTCCATGGGTTCGCAGAGAGCTGGATGTGACCGAGCGACTGAACAAGCACCTCTTCCCCTTTGGCGACCGTGTTCAGTTTCTATGCCTCTGAGTCTGCTTCTGTTTTGTAAGTCAGTCCATTTTTACTATGTTTTTGATTCCACAAGCATGTGATTTCCACATGCATATTTGTCATTCTCTGTCTGTCTGACTTGCTTGGTACAGTAATCTCTAGGTCCATCCATGTTGCTATAAGTGGTATTATTTCATTCTTTTCTACGGCTCGGTAATATGCCATTGTATATATGTACCACGTGTTCTTTATCCATTCATCTGTTAATGGACACAGGTTGCGTCCACGTCTTGGCTATTGTAAGTAGTGCTACTATGAACACTGGGAGCTTTTTCTCCCAGTGCATATGTTGTTTTTTTGTTTTGATTTTCCCTTCTAATTTTATTAATATGGTATATTACATTTACTGATTTTGAGAATTAAGCCAATCTCACATTCCTGAAAAATATCCCATTTGGTCATGGTATATGATTCTTTTTATATGTTATTGGATTTGATTCTAGTATTTTGTTGAGGATTTTCCACATCCATAAGAGATACTGGGTTTTAGTTTTCTTTTTGTAATAGCTTGTCTAGTTTTATAATAGCTTTGTCTGGTTTTTTAAATCAGGGTAATACTGGCCTTATAGAATGAGCTTGCAAGTGCTCCCTCAACTTCTGTGTTTTGCAAGCATTTGTGATGAATTGGTACTAATTCTTCTTTAAATGTTTGGTAGAATTCATTGGTGAAGCCATCTGGGGTATGGCTTTTCTTTGTGTGTATAAACAGAAGGAAAGGGGGCAGGGCACAACTTTTGAAAGAATGACATAGTCATAGGACATGACAAAAACTGGTCAGAACCATCTAGGTCCAAGTTTCCAGTGAAACTTGAGCCTCATTATACACTCACTGTAATACATTAGCACCTAAATGACACAGCTACCAGTGCCATGACAGTCCTGAAGCTAACCATAAAACGTAAAAAAGTGGGTGATGGCCCCTGAAATAGAATCATTCTCCCACTCATTAGCCCATGAAATTACTCAGCCCATAAAAATTAACCACACCAAGGCAGGGCCTCTCGCCTTCTGAGATGGCCCACATTCTGTGGGTGTGTTTCTCTCTAAATAAATCCACTTTGTCTCTCGTTGAATTCTGAGACAAGACATCGAGAATCCGAGCTTCATTAAGCCCTGAGAACAAGTGTGTGATCTCAATTAAAAGATCATGGGTTCAAGTCCCAGTCTGAATTGCAGTTTCAGGTACTTTTTATTACCAATTCAATGTGCTTATTATATACCTATTAAGATTACCTGTTTCTTCTTGAGTTAGTTTTGGTAGTGTCTTTATAATAATCTGTCCATTTCACCTGTTATCTAATTTATTTAATTTATTGGCATATAATTGTTCATAGTATTCATTTATAATCCTTTTTATTTCTGTAAGCCCAGCAAGAATATCCCCTATTTCATTTCTGATGCTAGTAATTTGAGTCTTTAAAAATTTTTTTCTTGGCCAGTCTAGCTAAAAATTTGCCAGTTTTGTTGATCTACTCAAAGAACAAGCTTTTGTTTCCATTTATTTTCTCTATTGTTTTTCTATTCTCTACTTCATTAATTTCCTCTCTAATCTTCATTATTTTCTTCCTTGCTTGCCTAAGATTTAATCTGCTCCTGATTTTCCAGTGTTTTAAGATAGAAGGTTAAGTTATTGATTAAAGAGCTTTTTTTTAATTCAGGCATTTTCGGCTATAAATTACATTCTAAGTGCTGCTTTAGCTATATCCCATAAGTTTTAGCATGCTGCTTCATTTTCATTCATCTCAAAGTATTTTCTAATTTCACTTTGGCTTTCTCTTTGACCCTTTGGGTATTTAGGAGCCTGTTTTTTAATTTACTTATGAATTTCCCCAGATTCTTTCTGTTACTTATTTCTAATTTCACTCTTTTGTGAAACAAAATTCATATTTTATGGCAAGACAAGAAAAATATAAACAAAATGTTCTCTTCCTTTGTTCTCCTCTCTCCCCCTACTGTACATTGTGTATCTGCATTTGCTGCAACCAAACCTTCCCCACTGGCAGAAATCCCACTCAAACACTAAGAGCAACATTCTCTCAAGACAACTCCTTAAAGATACCTTCTTGATATAGGGCCACACTCAGATCTGGATTATGTAAAATGTAATATATCTTTTGATGTATAGCCCTCTGTCTCAAAAAAATTCCTATATAGCTGTGTATTGACTTCTAATGGGCAGAACAGGTCTCAGAGCTTTCTGAGATACTCTTTCTGGGTTATGATCCTCAAATAAAAATATCCATTTTTTTCCTTAGATTGACTCATTTTTCTTGACACTTGTTTGAGAACATATTTTGTATTATTTCTATCCTCTTAAATGTATTGAAGTTTATTTTATGGCTTAGCATATGGTCTATCCTGGAGAATCTTCCTTGTGCATTTGAGAGGACTGAATTCTGCTGTTGTTGGGGGGAGTCCTCTCTCTGTATCTATTAGGCCTAACTGGCTTAGAGCATTGTCCAAGTCATCAATTTCTTTATTGGTCTTCTATCTAATTGTTTGTTTTTGAAAATGGAGAAGTTTCCAATTATTATTGTAGAACTACTTTTCCCTTCATTTGTCAGTTTTTGCTTTATGTATTTTTGATGATCTGTTGCTGGATGCATGTATGTTTACAATTGTCATAGCTTCCTGATAGATTGACCCTTTTATCATTATGAAATATCTCTCTTTATCTCTAATAACATTTTAATACACTGTCTATTTTGCCATATTAGTCATTTTACTTTCTTTTGATGTTTGTATTACATATCCTTTTCTTTTCCTTTACTTTCTATTTATTTGTATTTTTGAATATAAAGTGTCTAGTTTTATAATAGCTTCTTCTGTAGACAATATATAGTTGAATCCCTTTAAAAAGTTCAGTTTGACAGTGTCTGCTTTTTGATTGGATTGGTTCATCCATTTACATGTAAGTTTACTGGACTGCATTTACATTTGTCATTTTTGCTTCCTATATGTCTCATATGTTTTTTTGTTCCTCTAACTATTTTTTAGTGCAAAAACACACAAAAATGACTGTATATGTTTCAAGAGGGGTAATCTTAGTTGTTCCCAGATAGTATATGCTGGTTTTTCAACCCAATGTTGAATACAGGATTATCGATACTGGATGATGAATACAGTAGTCTTGCCCAGTGGTTCTTAAAATGCGGAGCAAGATCAGCAGAGGCAGTATCACATGGGAATTTGTTAGAGGAAAAAAGTTAACCTCTGTAATCACACTTGGCTTTGAATCCCAGCTCTACATTTACAGCGGTGTGATTTGGGGGAACTCAGTAAAGCATGGAGCCTTTTTCCCTCATTTAATAATCCTGTCTTACACTGCGGGTGGGAAAGCTGTAAGAGACTAAAGGAGACAACATAAATACTACTGCCAGATCAGGACTTCTGATTTTCTTTCTCACTGCAACAAAATAACAAAAGCTTCTGCCTGTTTTCCCTGTATTTTCAGTGTAGCTACCAGCAGCTTAAATTGCTTAAACCACTTCTCACTTTAGCAATCATTGAGAGGGACAAATGCAGAAACAGGAATAGGAATAGAAAACATGAGGTTGTGTGGTAGGTTAGCAGAGAAGAAGAGAAATTCAGTCTGAACTCATCTCTCAAGCTGCCCAGAAAAATTAGGTGGCAGTTTAAATGTCACTCTGGATGATAATGTATGCTCAAGGTCTGAAATTATAGCAACTAAAAAACTCACTGTTTCTCTGCATTTTTAACTTTTACTGAGACCACAGCAATAATCCTGTGAGGTAGACAAGGCAGGCATTATTATCTTCATTTTGCTGGGACCTAAGTCTCAGAGGGATTAAGTGACTTTTGGTGGGAAAGCTGGGACAGAAGCCATGTCGGTTAATTGCAAATACACTTATCACAGTACTTGAGAAGCACTCAAAATAAAGGTCATATGGAAAGGATAAACGTCATGCTATGTATCTCAACAATACTATTGAATGAATAAATATCTGATTTACAAGTAAAAATCTTGTTACAATGAACAACATCACAGAGATCCTAATTAAGTGAATATCCATGTATTTGCAATACAGGAGTTGAGGGTAGGAAGTGTGTTTGTGGATATTTGTTCTGATTAAAAGTTTAAACAAGAGGCATAATGTTTATGAAGTCTTCATAATTTGAATTGACTACACACAGACTTTATGGTGGTACATATATTGTTCCACTACATCATTTAAAGGTGTCACTGAGTAGCATCCATGTACAGATTAGGCCAGGTGTAAGTATACTAGACTGCAGTGCTCAATCTCCTTAGCATGCTAGACCATAAGATTCTTGAGGGCAGAGCCCTGTCTTTGAATGAATCATCATATCAAAATGAATAAATTTTGAATATCACTAATGGATGAATGAATGCCTGAGTCTGTGAGTGAATGTATTTCTTTTAAAATCATTCTGTATTTACTCCTCTCCTGTCAAAAGCACCTTTCTCTATTTCTGACTCTTTAGAGGTTAGAAACAGACCTATACTCTCCTGCTGGTCGAAAATATTTCCACTTAATCATCTCACACTTGTCAGAATGGCCATCATTAAAATATCAACAAACAACAAATGCTGGAGTGAGTGTGGAGAAAAATGTTGGTAGGAATGTTAAGTTGATTCAGCCACTATGGAGAACAGTATGGAGATTCCTCAAAGAATTGAAATATAATTACCATATGATCCAGCAATCCCACTGCTGGGCATATACCAGGACAAAACTATAATTCAAAAAGATATATGCAACCCTTGTCCAAAGCAGCACTGTTCACAATAGCCAAGACATGGAAACAACCCAGATGCCCATCGATAGAATAAGTGATAAAGAAGATGTGGTACATATATAATAGAATACGTATCATGGAAAGAATGAAGCAATGCCAACTGCAGAAATATAGATGGACCTAGAGACTATCATACTAAGCAAAGTAAGCCAGAAAGAGAAAGATAAATACCATATGATATCACTTGCATGTGGGAGCTAAAATATGACACAAATGAACTTATATATTAAACAGAAAGAGACTCACAGACATAGAGAACAAAGTTGTGGTTGCCAAGGGGGAGGGGGTGTGGGGGGTAGATGGACTGAGAGTACAGCATTAGTAAATGCTATTACATATAGAATTGGATAAACAACAAGGTCCTACTATATATACTGTTTATCAATAAGCCATCATGGAAAATAATATGGAAAAAGAACACATAGATATATGTATAATTTAATCACTTTGTCTATAGCAGAAATCAACACAGCATTGCAAATCAACTACACCTCAATAAAATAAATTTAAAACAACCAACCAAAAAAACTAACAAAACACTTCCACCTAGTTCAGTTCAGTTCAGTTGCTCAGTCATGCCCGACTCTTTGCCACCCCATGAACCGCAGCACGCCAGGCCTCCCTGTCCATCACCAACTCCCAGAGTCCACCCAAACCCATGTCCATTGAGTCGGTGATGCCATCCAGCCATCTCATCCTCTGACGTCCCCTTCTCCACCTTGCCCTCAATCTTTCCCAGCATTAGGGACTTTTCAAATGAGTCATTTCTTCCAGAACCTCTTTTCCCTCTCCCACTGGTTTATCCCCTAAGTAACAGTTCAAAATGACTCTCAGTCATTCAGACCTTATGTTGGGACCCTGAACTGCTCACCTAAATTTGCTTACCACCACTTTCATTATCCTACTCAGTTCTTATGAGCCAAGTTTCTGATCAAAATCAGCCCATTCAAGGTTCTTTCTGGTGCTCCCTGTTCCCAAGCTTTTTATTTCTACAACACCTTTCATGCATTCATTATAGTGCTACATACTTAAATAGAGAATTAGTTAAGCAAAAAAAAATAGTATTCTTATTTACATTTGTAAATGTATTGCTAATAAATGGTGTAGGAAATAATTTCCCTTTCAGGGTAAAAGAATGAGGGAAATGGGAAAAAAGAAATTTTTCTGAATATCTACTTTGTGTCAGTTACTTTCCATGCATTTAATTTTCAAACGTAAATTCAAGTAAGGTAGACAGAGACTAATTGTTCCTAAATATCCATTCTTCTCTTCTTGGAAGACTAACAGGATTTCTGGTAGGCACATGACTGTACAGATAAGGTCTACATTTCCCAGCCTCTCTTACAGGTAAGTACATCAAAGTGATAGGAGCAGAGTAGGTACATGGAACTTGCAGATGGTGGAAATTCCCAGGTGACCCAGTGGTTAGGACCCTGCGCTTTCACTGCTGAGGGCCTGGGTGGAACTAAGATCCTGCAAGCGGCACAAGCATGGCCAAAAAATAAAAAAGGACTTGTAGATGGTATTCTGCAAGGAAAGAAATATGCCTTCCTGTTCGCTTTTTCCTCTCCCTGCTGAACTAAATGCTAACTTTCAACTTGGGCCACATGAATGAAAGCAACACATTATGGATGGCAGAATAATAAGATTAAGAAGGGAATGGATACCCACTGCAGTATTCCTGCTGGGAGACTTCTATGGACGGAGGAGCTTGGTGGGCTACAATCCCTGGAGTCACAAAGAATCAGTCGTGACTGAGTGACCAACACTAATCCCCAGAGCCTGTGCATCAGCCCTGGACTGCATACAGTGGGACTGCCGCATGACTAACAGGTAACTTCTACATTGTTTATGCCTGTTAGTGAGGTCTCATTATAGTTTCTGAGTCAAGGTTTTGCTTAACACCTTGTACAACCTATGTGAGTGGCATTCCCTGGAGTTGTGCAACTTGGCAGTTTTGAACTCACCTTCCAGCTAACAGAGTAAGGTGAAGACAAATTCAGAAAGATGAAAAACTTCTCTGAAGTCAAACTATTAAGTGATAAGGTGAGAATGAATCCAGATACACATGATGCCAAACTGCGACAACACTAGATTCTGCCTTAGATTTTCAATTTGTGAAATGTTACACAGGAGAAAAGTTCCACTACTTATAGTAGATATTCTATTATATCTACTACTGTGGGTAAGAATCTCTCAGAAGAAATGGAGTAGCCCTCATAGTCAACAAAAGAGTCTGAAATGCAGTACTTGGGTGCAATCTCAAAAATGACAGAATGACCTTGGTTCGTTTCCAAGGCAAACCATTCAATATCACAGTAATCCAAGTCTATGCCCCAACCAGTAACACTGAAGAAGCTGAAGTTGAATGGTTCTATGAAGACTATAAGACCTTCTAGAATTAACAGCAAAAAAAGATGTCCTTTTCATCATAGGGGAGTAGAATGCAAAAGTAGGAAGTCAAGAGACACCCGGAGTAACAGGCAAATTTGGCCTTGGAGTACAAAATGAAGTAGGGCAAAGGCTAACTCTCTTGGCAAGTTTTACCAAGAGAACACATGGTCATAGCAAACACCCTCTTCCAATAACACAAGAGAAGACTCTACACATGGATGTCATCACCATGGACATGGTCAATACTGAAATCAGATGATTATATTCTTTGCAATTGAAGACAGAGAAGCTCTATACAGTCAGCAAAAACAAGACCTGGAGCTGACTGTGGCTCAGATCATGAACTCCTTATTGCAAAATTCAATTTAAATTGAAGAAAGTAGGGAAAACCACTAGACCATTCAGGTATGACCTAAATCAAATCCCTTAGGATTATACAGTGGAAGTGACAAATAGATTCAAGGGATTAGGTCTGATAGACAGAGTACCTGAAAAACTATAGACAGAGGTTTGTAACTACAGGAAGCAGTGATCAAAACCATCCCCAAGAAAAAAGAAATGCAAAAAGGTAAAATGGCTGTCTGAGGTGGCCTTACAAATAGCTGAGAAAAGAAGATAAGCTAAAGGCAAAGGAGAAAAGAAAAGATATACCCATTTGAATGCAGAGTTCCAAATGTTAGGTAGTTAGAATAGGAAACAGGAATCCAGAATGGTGGTGGCTAAAAGACAAGGAAGGGAAAAGCCCGCCAAAATAGAATTAAGGAAGGTCTGAGGACTGGAGTGAGGACCTCAGGTAGAACAAACAGCACTCCTGGCTAGCCCCATTTACGTAGGGCAGGCCAAGGGGGGAGGAAAAGACATATAAGAGGAGCCAAAGGGCCGTGGGTCACTTTCTCCACCCACCCCCCACGTGCTGAGGTGCTCTTCTCTTCGAGTCTTTGGGTTGAGAAGCCTTCGTACCTTGAGGATGGATTTACCTGCTATTTTCTAAATAAAATAGAGCTGTAACACGGAGCTGTAACACTGATTTGTCTAAGAGCTATAACACGGTCCGTTTGAGACCTGAGAGCTATAACACGGTCTAAGACCCGAGAGCTGTGATACGCCGAGGGCTTTAATGTCCGTCACTCCAAATCCTTGTTGTGACGAGACAGAACTGAAGAGCATACACTCTCCTGACACAAAGAAGAGCAAGGAGAGATAAGAAAGGCTTCCTCAGTGATCAATGCAAAGAAACAGAGGAAAAGAACAGAATGGGAAAGACTAGGAGATGGTGAAGGACAGGGAAGCCTGATGCGCTGCAGTCCATGGGGTTGAAATAGTCAGACACGACTAAGTGACTGAATACCAACAAGTTATACTCTTACAATGTAAGGGAAGTGGTTTCAATTCCCACTTAAAGCCAGCAATAACGGCTGCATAGGTATCAGAGAAACGTGAGTGTGCCTCGGATGTGCGCTGTTTTAGAGACAGCAGTGGTAACAAGGAACCCAATTTGATTGTACGGCTGTGCCTCTGTGACGACACTGTATCACCACCTGCAGATGTGTCGTCAGCTTTCCTTCCTAACTCTCTTGCTTCCCTCCCCGGACAAGCTCCTTCTTCCCATCTGTTCCCCACAAGAAACCACAGGGCTTAGCGCGTTCCAGCAAGAGCAACACTTGACATTGAATAAGGTTAAGGACAGGGAGGGACTCAGTGAGTGTGCAGCTGAGAAAAAGACAGTAAATCTTACATTCATTTTGGAGAGAGAGAGAAAAGGAGAGGTAACAGTTACTCAGTGTCTACTATGTGCTAATTCCTGTGCTAGGCTTCCAATGTATATTGTGTCATTTAAACTTTTCAGTAACCACAGGAGGCAGCTATTGTTTCCACTTAATCAGCGAGAAAACAGACTCTAGTACAAAGTCCCATACCAGGTGACAAAGCAATGGTTTGAAACCTGGTCTGGCTTCAAAATCCATGTTCTTTCAGTTATACCCTGAGGCCTTTAAACTTGTTAAAACTGTCTTTTCTTGTTTTCAAATACATTATCTCCTCTATATAACTCCGAAGAGCATCTTGTTACCTTAAGAAATTTTCCAGGCCTTAATGTGTTTGACATGACCAATAAAATATTCTGCAGCACTCGGGGAATTCAGCTGATCTTTTGTCACAGGGCAATGAAAGGTGCCAGTTGGCAACAAGATAAGGAGCTAAAGCCAGAATGCAAATTAGCATACTACTTCCTCAAGAGACAACGCTCTACTATGGAAAAAAACAGTCAACTGAACAGTGTGTTCAGTGACATGATTGATCTCATTCTCTTTGCCAACTGATCATAGTTTGTTGACCTGTACTGTTCTGACCACTGTGCTTTTGGAGAAAATAGAGTGCGTTTTCATAATCCCATTTCATAATCCCACTGTAGAGGAATACCTCTACAATGAGACCTCATTACTCCAATTTCACTTTGTAAATAGAAAAGAAAGAGAAAAGCTAAATTTCAAAAGAAAATGCATAGTCTGATATAAGGTAAAAATATTAATCAGGATTCATCCATTGATTGAGTCATCCATCTATTCATTCAAGATTAATATACAGAGAGAGAGATTTAGGACAGTCTCTGCCTTCTTCCCAGAAGGGAATGAGGTAGTGTAGGTGTTAGTTGCTCAGCCATGTCCAGCTCTTTGCGACAACAGGGAGTGTAGCCTGCCAGGCTTCTCACTTCATGGAATTCTCCAGGCAAGAATTCTGGAGTGGTAGGAAAGCACCAATTAAAAAAGAAAATCATTACAGTGAAATGTGATTATCGTTGATTCCTCTTTTTCTTCCCACATCAACTAATCAGCATATTCTTTAGGCTCTCATCTTCAAAACATAACCAGAATTTTTACTTCATCCTTCTACCCAGGGCAACTGCACTCACTTGCAGTCCAGAGGAGGTCATCTGCATTTTAGTCTCCTTGAACGGGGTCCTGCTACCACAGCTCTCCACCCTGTGCAGCCCCTCCTCTGTCTCCCTACGTGCAGCTCCTGTCGTCTCCTTGTTTCCACTCCTGCTCACCACACAGTGTTCTCCACACAGCAGCCAGCGTCACTCTGCTGCTCAAAATCCTCTGAGGGTTTCTCACCCCACACAGAAAAACAACAAGCCCTTACTGTGGCCTGCAAGCCCCACCTTATCTGAGGTAGGCAACAAGGTCATTTTCTAAACATGACAGGGAATAGGCCGAGTTGGGGACAGGAATAGCATTGTGAGCGACTGGAATAGTCACACATTGAGAGGAAGGGCAAGGGTTGTTGACAGGGAAAAGGGTTGTCGGGGGCCCAAGACTGAACTGAGATCATTGATTTCTAATAGTTCTAGTCTGAAATGTGCAGTTTTCTCCAACCACGCCATGAGGGTAAGGGTCATTGTAAGGGTACGGAAAAATGCACATTAGTTTTTACTGCAACCCAAACTCTTCCAACACTTAAAACAACAAACACTTATTATTTCTCATGATTCTATGCATCAGCTGGGTGGGTCTTCTGGGCGAGCTCACTTGGACTGCACGGTCTAGGATGGCCTTTTTTAAAAATACCTAATGGGGATGGGGAATACATGTAACTCCATGGCTGATTCATGTCAATGTATGACAAAACCCACTGAAATGTTGTGAAGTAATTAGCCTCCAACTAATAAAAATAAATGAAAAAACAAACAAACAAAAAAAAAACAAAAAAAAAACCCTAATGGTTGATAGCCAGGTTGCTCTGGAGAGACCTCAGCTGGGCCTTGTTATTTCCCCTTCAAATCATGGCTCCTCTCCAGCAGGCTAGATCAGGCTTCTTCAGGAAGTAAGCTCAATGTTCTAAAGAGCAGAGAGAGTGAGCCCACATGCGCCAGCATCTTTTAAGTCATTGCTCAACTTGCTAATGTCCCTGGATGAAAGCAAGTCCCTGGATGACTAAGCCCAGAGTCAGTGCCAGAGGGGACAACACATGGTCATAGATATAGGAAGGAGTGAAAAACTGGGGGCAAATACTACCATGAACGGTAAATTGCACACTGAACTAGGTTTAGGGTTTTCTGGGCTGGGTCAGAGAAGGCGAAGGCTTCGAGGAACTACATTTTTGGTGAAAAAGTATGTTGTTCACATGAAACAACCATGAGCTGCAGTTGAAAAGAAAAGGAAATGAGATAGAGGTGTTTACAGACTGGAAGAAAATGATGTTACAACTTGGGAACCCATTCGAACATGGTGGGGGGAGACGTTCCCACACCAACAAAAAACTCTTGGCCACCAGCTGGGTATCCTAAATTTAACCTGATTCACAATTGGAAAGGTTAATGGCTCAGTCTTACAAGACTCCCACCACCCCTCAGATGCCAATCTCAATTACGTTCACTGGGTTTAAATCTGACATTGAAGATGTGTGAAAGAATAAGGAACAACGAAGTGATATAAATTGAACACATGAAGTATAATGTTATAAAGCAATGTAACCTCAATAAAAAATAAAGTTTAAAGAAGTGACATAGGGCTACCCTGGTGCTCCAGAGGTTAAGAATCCGCCTTGCAATGCAAGGGACACCAGTTTGATCTCTGGCATGGGAAGATCTCACATGCCGCAGAGCAACTTACCCTGTGTACCACAACCACCAAGCCCATGTGCCTAGGGTCAGTGCCTAAAGAGAAGCCTGCGCACCGCAAGGAAGAAGAGACCC
Source organism: Odocoileus virginianus (assembly GCF_023699985.2). Lineage (NCBI taxonomy): Eukaryota > Metazoa > Chordata > Mammalia > Artiodactyla > Cervidae > Odocoileus > Odocoileus virginianus. Next base: position 6,450,955 of record NC_069685.1, on the reverse strand, counting down.
CACTAACCACAGCCAGAGAAAGTCCGGGAGCAGCAACAAAGACCCACCACAGGCAAAAAAGAAAATAAATATATCTTCAAAATAAATAAATAAGTGACATAAACTGAAAAAAGCACTTTTTATTTTAGAAATAAAAAACATAGCAATCAAACTTCAGACAAAATGACTGGGTGGATTTAACAGATTAGTCACAGACGAAAAGAGAATAAAGTAATATTGACACTTTACTGTTGCTGTTCAGTCACTAAGTCGTGTCCAGCCCTTTGCAAACTCGTGGACTCCAGCACACCAGGTTTCCCTGTCCTTCACTATCTCCCAGAGTTTGCTCAAACTCATGTCCATTGTGTCGATGATGCCATCTAACCATCTCATCCTCTCTTGCCCCCTTCTCCTCCTGCCCTCAATCTTTCCCAGCATCAGGGTCTTTTCCAGTGAGCCGGCTCTTCGCTTCAGGTGGCCAAAGTATTGGAGCTTCAGCACAAGTCCTTACAATAAAAATTCAGGATTTATTTCCTTTAGAATTGACTGATTTGAACTCCTTGCAGTCCAAAGGACTCTCAAGAGTCTTCTCCAGCACCAGAATTCAAAAATATCAATTCTGCAGTGCTCAGCCTTCTTTATGCTGCTGCTGCTAACTTCAGTTGTGTCTGACTCTGTGCAGCCTACCAGGCTCCGCCATCCCTGGGACTCTCCAGGCAAGAATACTGGAGTGGGTTGCCATTTCCTTCTCCAATGCATGAAAGTGAAAAGGGAAAGTGAAGTTGCTCAGTTGTGTCTGACTCCTAGCGACCCCATGGACTGCAGCCTACCAGGCTCCTCCGTCCATGGGATTTTCCAGGCAAGAGTACTGGAGTGGGGTGCCATTGCCTTCTACGCAGCCTTCTTTATGGTCCAACCCTTTTTTTTTCGGTCCAACTCTTATATCCGTACTAGTTGTTTACTAGGCTTGCTATATTGACAGCTTTTGTTCCATTTTATTCCATCTGCATTTTGAAATTCCTAGATAGTTGAGACCCAATAAACTCATTCACACCTCTCATGCTATCATTTAATCGATATATTTTAATTAAAACTGATGATTGCACCATACAAGACAACAGTGTCAGAGAGATACAGTTTTTAAAAAGCTTTCACTACACGGCAAAGGTGACGACTGGAATTTGTACCTCTGACAAGTCCCTCAGGTGCTGGTGTCTCCAGAATAACCTAGACACAGCTGACTTCATTGGTGACTTCCCTGTGACTCCTGCACTCTTGGGCAGAAAGAGGAATCAGTTTAGGAAGAAAGCAAGTTCAACTTTTATTCTGACTTGCGGGTTGATAAAATTTTCCATTGGGAAATTTTTAAACCAGCGAAGTGCCACCTATGAAGTAAACTTAGTAAAGGCAACTGTCAAATATAGAATTAATGGTTTATTAGACTCAGTACCATATTTGGAAGGACTCACTGATTTCCACTGATCACTAGTAGTCTTGAATCTGTGATGAGACAAGAAAAATAAGGTCTGTAGAGTTTTTCATAAAGCTGATTTAGAGTACGGGTTCTTTATGAATTTTTAGAGAGTTTTCTTTTTATTTTGGGGGTCAAATATAATTTTTAAGTGAAATGAGGCCAATAGAAAATGGCAGTTGTTTTTGGTTTTGTTTCATAGATTGGTGAAAATTTTAAATTGTTATCATGTTGATTCCCCAAATTATTTTGAAAATCTAAATTGATCCTCAAAGTTCAAAAGACTGGGACCATCACCAATGTTGTCTACTATTATTTATTCATCCAGCAAACATGATGAGGGCCCACTATGTGCAAAAAATTGGCCACAAATAAAATGACTGCACTGCATGCCCTCCTGCTTACAGTAAGAAAGGGACACATTTATCAGTAGTTACTAACAAGTTAAGTAGTGTTAGTTCTTCTGGGAAAAGATGTGAGGGAAGGCTTGTTTGTCTGGGGAATTAATCTCTTAGTGAAAGAAGAAAGCTGCCTTGAAAATGAGGCTTCCCTAGTGGCTCAGGGGTAAAGAATCTACCTGCCACGAAGGAGAAGTGGGTCCCTGGGTTGGAAAGATCCCCTGGAGAAGGAAATGGCAACCCACTCCAGTATTCTTGCCATAGACAGAGCATCCTGGCAGCCTACAGTGCATGAGTCACAAAGAGTTGGACGCCACTTAGTGACTGAGCACATTCACATGCCTTGAAAATGCACAGGTATTTGATGAGGGAAAAGGAATGGAGGCAAGAGAAATCTTACTCCAAGGAATTTTAAATCGCTCTAAATGTCCAGAGCTGGGGTATCCACTAAAGACTAAGGTAGTGTGAGAATGAAAACAGAGGTAAGTCAAGATAAAAGAGGTTTTGTAGGCTAAGCTAAGGACTTTTTTTGCCCTAACAGTAAAGAACCTGCCTGCCAATGCAGGAGACTTAAGAGATGTGGGTTTGATCCCTGGATCTTGAAGAGCCCCTGGAGGAGGGCATAGCAACCCACTCCATTATTCTTGCCTGAGGAATCCTATGGACAGAGGAGCCTGGTGGGCTACAGTCTATAGGGTTGCAAAGAGTCGGACACGACTGAATCGACTTAACACACCCACAAGGACTTTTTAAAAAATAATTGTGATAAAAACACAATATAAAAGTTATCATTTTAACCATATTTAAGTGTACAGTTCAGTAGCATTAAGTATATTCATACTGTTGTGAACTAAGCAGGCTAGGATTGGAGATTTAGGAAGACTGTTTTAGAAAGTAAGGGTCACAGGAGGTAAGGGATGTAGGCTTGAAGGACTGGAAGAGATTAAAGGACTTGAAGGCTAGTGGGAGTGATGTGACTCCAGCCAGGTTTCTCACTTGGTAGCAGAGATTCTTGCCAGAGGGGAACTCAACATACCACTGGCTGAGTACCAAGCCTACCTGGGCCAGCTTTTCAGAGACTGATTACACATTTGAGGCTAGCAGACCATATCCAGCCAGGAGGAATTTCCTTATCCCCTGCAACTGAAACTTTTCCCGAAAATATCAAAGTATCTGGAAACGCTGCAACCATAGTCCCTCATACTCTCAGGCAAACAATGAGAACTCACGCCACTGGAACAAACACCCCCCCCCCCCCCAAAAAAAAAAACCCATCGCTCCCAAAACACCTTTTTATCAATGTATAAGAAATTTATAGAAAAGTACACTAGTGTACAGCTTGATGGATGCTCACAAGGCGAACGTATTCCACTAACCAGCAGCTTTCAATAACAAGCAAAATTTAACCAGTATCTTCAATGTTACACATATTTAATCTTAATCCTACGAGGTAGATCACACTACTGCCTCCAACTCAAATACAAGGAAGTACAGACAAGTCACAAGGCTAAATATTATTACTGAAACTAGCATAGAAACCTAGGACCTGCTGTCTAATCCCGAATCCCACAGGTTTGGGGTTTGAGAAGAAACAGGCTTGAAATGATACGGTGAGTTCAGCTTCGATTGACGCTGAGTGAGCGTCCGCTTCCAAGGAAACCTACTTCCGGACTTCAGAGCCTCGGAAACCATCTTTACCAGGAGTCCGCACCTCAGATTACCAGCGCCAGCACTTCCGGAGCTTGGCCTCTCAAGTAGCGGCCGCGGCATTCTGCACAGCCTCCCCACACATGAGGGCGCTGTCACAGGCACAGTCGGACGCTTGCCTCTCTCTGTTGTCGCGATATTCTTGAGGCCGGAAGAGCGTAATGTCGAAGGTCACGTAGACAGCGCGTCCCGCCCCGCACGCCTAAGTTCTCGCGCGAATTGCACTTCGGCCCTTTTGGCTCTCTGAGCTGCACCATGGCGGTCGGCAAGAACAAGCGCCTTACGAAAGGAGGCAAAAAGGGAGCCAAGAAGAAAGTGTAAGTGGCAACTATCGCGGCCTCCGCTTTGAGGGACTCCTGCCGGAGTCGGCGAGCGGTTTCTGAGCCGCAGAGTAAGCCGGATGGCGAGGATTCTAGTTGGATTACGCTGGCGGTGCGGGGTTGGTAAACTGAACCGCGGCCCGGCGGCGGCCGGTGCTGCTTTGAGGCGGGCCGACTGTTTTTCTCTGGCCTTCTGGGCCTAACGCGCGCCCCTTTTGAGTCAGGTTTCTGTCGCGAGTCGGACAGGAGCTGTGGAATCATGGGCTTCGTAAATTCCACGGATAATACCTTTCTAAGATCTGGAGATGTGAAAGGCACTTTTGCGGTTCACTCAGGACCCTGCGCCTCTCCGCTGCTTGGGCCGGTTGGAAGCTAGCAAGAGGTCCTAAAGCGTGCGGGTTACCAGTGTGTGTCTTCACGAAATAGTAAAAGTGAAGCGACATTGCTTGTCCGGAGGCAGTGTTGGTATGGTGGGAGGACCGATGGTGTGGGGAGAGGGTTTATGTTCGTGGCATTATTAATTGACCGGAGTGAAGAGCTAGATTTACGTGTGCGCCTCTAACCTCGCTGAGAAGAATTTAGTTAGCCTTTTAAAGTAATTAGAATGAGGAAAGTTCAAAACAATTACCTGATTTTAAAACTTAAGCATGTTTTTAAATCTAGGGTTGACCCATTTTCTAAAAAAGATTGGTATGATGTGAAAGCACCAGCTATGTTCAATATAAGGAATATTGGGAAAACATTGGTCACGAGAACTCAAGGAACCAGTGAGTATCTTATTCTTCATTGTTTTTCTTCCATTGAGACATGCGTGTATCTTGGTCTACTGTTCGTTCTGTGGTGGGATATTTAAGGAAATGTCAGCTTTTGATTGCGACTTTGGCCCCATTGGGGACTGTTTGTCCTATGGCGCTTGTGGGAGCAAGATGGTACTTTTAAGAATTACCAGTAAAATGGGCATGGTTAGTTTTGAGCTTCTAATAAGCACTGTCAGTAGTCATTGGTGACCATATGGATCTAGTTAACAAACGTTAAGGTCTTTATAATTTTCTTAATGCTTGAACATTAACTTAGCTGGCTTGACTTTGCTTATGTTGTTCCTAATGATAACAATTGATTCTTGTTTTATAGAAATCGCGTCTGATGGCCTCAAGGGTCGTGTTTTTGAAGTGAGTCTTGCTGATTTGCAGAATGATGAAGTAGCATTTAGAAAATTCAAGCTAATTACTGAGGATGTTCAGGGCAAAAACTGCCTGACTAATTTTCATGGTATGGATCTTACCCGTGACAAAATGTGCTCCATGGTCAAAAAATGGCAGGTGAGGAGAAAATGCCTGGTGCTGCAGTGGGCATGGTCAAAGCTGTTGTGACTTACTGTCAGGACGGAGCGTGTTGTCCTGTTGCGGGGTAGATTGTTTCAGTCTGATGTCTTCTCGCTGCCGTTGGGTGTGGACTTGAGCGTGAGCGGCAGCCGTGGTTGTCCGTTGCTCACTTGTCCCCACACTCTGTGACCCGTGGACTGAGCTGGAAAAGCTCCTGTCTGTGGGGTTTCCCAGGCAAGAATAGTGAAATGGGTAGCCATTTCTTTCTCCAGGGGATCTTCCCATCCAGAGATCCAACCTGTGTCTCCTGCATTGCAGGTGCATTCTTTACCAATAAGCCACCCAGGAAGCCCTTAAACTGAGTTCAGGATTTAATATTGGATTATCATCAAAGTTTTTTTTGCTGCATGAATTAGCACAGGTTTGCAGTTTTGGCTTTGCCTGCTCTCAGAATACCTTTGAACTTCAAAATCTTGTGAATTTTATCATGGGGGGAGACTGGGCTAGTTTTGTCTGTTGTACTATACAATAGGAGAGACAGAGCCTCTGGAGTGAGATTGAAATTTGGTTACCTTTTCCCAGTTATAGTCTCTGAAAAGTAAGTTTAGTCCAATCCAGTCTCTTAGTCCTGTCCAACTCTTTGCGACCCCATGGACTGCAGCACTTTCCCTGCCCATCACCAACTCCTGGAGCTTGCTCAGACTCATGTCCATCGAGTCATTGATGCCAAAACTATCTCATCCTCTGCTGTCACCTTCTTTTCCAATGAGTCAGTTCTTCACATAAGGTGGCCAAAGTATTGGAGTTTCTGCTTCAGCATCAGTCCTTCCAATGAATATCCAGGATTGATTTGCTAATTTAGGATGGACTGGTTGGCTCTCCTTGCAGTCCAAAGGACTCTCAAGAGTCTTCTCCTACACCACAGTTTAAAAGCATCAATTCTTTGGTGTTCAGCCTTCTTTGTGGCCCAACTCTCACATCCATACATGACTACTGGAAAACCATAGCTTTGACTAGATGGACTTTAATTGGTATAAAAAGTAACTTGCCGCTTGCTAAGCCTTGGTTTTTTTTTAAATGTAGGTAAGAACATTAGCTCATGGAATCAGGATGAAATAAAAGATCCATGTAAGCATGCTTTGTACAGAACTTGTTAACAGAGCATTTGCTACAAGTTAGTTTTAACTACAGGAAATAACGTCATTGGTTCAGATACCATTTGGGAATGTTTTGTGTGTGGGAATGAATGATGACAAAATGTTTCGGTCCCAAATGATATAATGATTATACTGTTACATTTCTGACATTCCCCTAAGGTTTTATAGTTGTATTTCTGGAGGTATTTTTGAGATTTTTCACTATGATTGCATTATATTCATTTTTTTTAAGTAAGGCATAAAATTTAGAAAATGCAAAGAGGGCAAATCTTTTCAAATTTAGGTAGTGTTAAGAGTATGGATTTTTTAAGATTGTTTTAGCCATGAAATTGAATCCTTATTGTGGCTTCGGTTTGGAACATAAAGGACATTTTAAAGTATATGTGTTTGATGTTATTACATTAAATGTCAGTATTGTAGAGTCTCCCAGAACCCATTTTTTGTTTACTTGCAGAGTTAAAAAATTGACTGGGGGAGGAGCAGATTGTTAAAGGCTAGCATATGTATGTAAAAGGGGGGGTTCTTTGCAGATAGTGATAATGAGGCTAGAGAAGCTACCTGGAGGAGGGGAGGAAGACAGCCGAGAGGACTCAATGTTTATTAGGTCTGGAGGAGAGTAAGAATTCAAGATGACTGTTGGTAAGTTCACTTCAAGGACATTAACACTGTGAATTAGCCCATTTATATTATACTTGATATTGTGTAATGAATACTTGACCTTCCACTTTTTTTAAATTGGGATTTGAGGGATAAAAATGGATAACTTTAAGTCTGGTATAACTGACGGTGTCATTTTTTCACTAGACCATGATTGAAGCTCACGTTGATGTCAAGACTACCGATGGTTACTTGCTTCGTCTGTTCTGTGTGGGTTTTACTAAAAAGCGCAACAATCAGATCCGGAAGACCTCTTACGCCCAGCACCAGCAGGTGCGCCAGATCCGTAAGAAGATGATGGAGATCATGACCCGAGAGGTGCAGACAAACGACTTGAAAGAGGTGGTCAATAAATTGTAAGTGTTTCCCTTACAGCACAACCCTCAAAGAAGGAAAAGCATGTGAGACAAGGTGCGGTCAGAACTGTGTTTAAATTCCATGAAACTGTCTAGCTGCATCTTTTGAAATGAAACCATGTTAAGTGTTCAGTAAATGTTGTTTGATGGTTTCTCATTTGGGCAGTTAGTGAGACTTGAAGCTCAGGACTCATCTTTGCCTTAGAAAATACATTGAGTTGACAAACCTTTCACAGTTAAGTATGGGAATAAATGATGACAAATGTTTCGGTCCCATATGATGTCTGATGATAAAACTTAACATTTTTCTGATGTTCCCATGTAGTTGCTTAGAGCTGTGTTTGGAAAAGGCATAAGGCTTAGATTCAGAAGGCTCAAATGCTGATTTTGCTACTAAGTAGCTGTATAATTCAAATTATTTAACCATCACCTATGAAGGGGCAATAACAATGAGGATAATTGTGGATTAAATGAAGTGTAGGTTTATTCTAACTTATCATTACTGGTTTACAGGATTCCAGATAGCATTGGAAAAGACATAGAAAAGGCTTGCCAATCTATTTATCCGCTCCATGATGTCTTCGTTAGAAAAGTAAAAATGCTGAAGAAGCCCAAATTTGAATGTAAGTGAAGTCACGGGATTTCTGAAAGAAAATTGTGTAGAAAAGTAGAAAAATATAGTTTCCTCATTTCTTTTTTTTTTCTTTTTTGAGGCCAGATGTTACTTTTTCTCCTCTTGTCTTCCCTGTATAGTATTATAGAGTATTGATTGTTTCAAGATATGGTAGGCTGTAACAATTTTAATTTTCTCCTTCTTTTCAGTGGGAAAACTCATGGAGCTACATGGTGAAGGTAGTAGTTCTGGAAAAGCTACTGGGGACGAGACAGGTGCTAAAGTTGAACGAGCTGATGGATACGAACCACCAGTCCAAGAATCGGTTTAAAATGCAGACTCTTAATGGTGACAAATAAAAGATCTTATTTGTGGTAGTTTTTCCCTGATCCTTTTTTTAAAATAATCTTGACAGCTTGTTTAAGATGTTCTGATTTGTGGTGAAGTTTTCTTACCTTTTATGTGTATTTTATGTTTTTAGTTACTAAGTAGCCGAGAAAGGGTAAGATCTATTTTAAGCAGGAATGGTCTTAAAGTATTATAGATGGTGAATAAAAGGAAACCCTTTGTTTACATGGTTGAAGTTTTGAAAGTGAAAGTCACTCAGTCGTATCTGACTCTTTGGCAAGAATACTGGAGTGGGTTACCATACCCTTCAGGGATCATCCCAACCCAGGGATTGAACTCAGGTCTGCATTGGAGGCAGAGTCTTTACCATCTGAGCCACGAGGGAAGCCAAGGTGGTTCTCAAATCTCTGAAAGTCTTATTAAAACATTTTGGGGCCTTGCTTCCAGAATTTCTGATGTTGTAGTTCTAGGATGAAGTCTGCAGTTTGCAAGTTTTCAGGTGATACTGGTGACAAGGAGCCATACTTTGTGAACCACCGTCATAAACCGCACAGTGGAAAGAAAAGAGCTTATTGCCATTTAGGTTTTTCTGGGTTTGTCTTTTAAAAATATAAATGCTGTCTTCTGTTCTCTAGAGGTAAATCTCCCACTGACAACCTTAATGGTCAAGCTGAAGTTGGCTAGACAAGTGGAGAAACTGGTTATTGGTTTCCTGTTAAGTGGGCATTTGTCTGCTATCCAGTATTTCCTTCTAGTCACTCACCCATTCTGTTCTATACCTTCTCTGCTCAGACCTCTGGTTTTTCATTCTCAGTTCAGCTGATGGCCTTGCTTCTTGAGAATAAGAACCTCAGAAATCCTGTTATTTCCACCCTACCTCATGCTGGGAAGGGCTGAAGGCAAAAGGAGGAAGGAGGTGGCAGCGGTTGAGAGATGGATACCATCACTGACTCGGTGGGATCTGAGCAAATTCTGGAAGATAGCGAAGGACAGAGACGCTTGGTGTGCTGTAGTCCATGGGGTCGCAGAGGCAGACACACAAGCCTCAGATTCTACCGTCTGTTCTTGGCTCCATCAGTTCTCACCTTTTTCATTCCTCTGCCCTTCCAGATACATCCCTATTCAAACTTACAGCAAAGCTTGAAAGTTAACCATATTTCTTGCATGTAATTTTACTTTTCTTGCTTGAATCTGTTGCATTTGGGCTTTTCTCTGACACTTTTTCTTACACACCACTCTTAAGGAAGCTGTTGCTGTCAGAATCAACAGATGTCACTGCTAAGCCAGTGGTTGGTTCACCCTTGGCTTTCCTTTTACTCCTGTAACAGGATGACTGACAGTTGATTTTCTCATGTTTCTTAACTGTCTCCTGGAATTGGCCCTCAGACTTTCCCTCCCATGTTGCTAGCTGCTGTTTGCTAGCTTGTTTCAGGCTTCAGTGTTGGAGATCCCCAGTCCTTTTATGTTTACCAATATTCTTTCTAAAAATAGTCTTACTCAATTTTTTGGTTTTAAATAAACTGACTCAGAATTTTACTTCTAGTCTCTACTTTTTTTGAACTCCAGGTTTGTCCCTCCAACTCCCAGCTTAATGTCGATAGGCATTTAACATGTCTAAAATTGTATGACTGAACAACTTCACCCATCCTATTACTTTTTACAATTTATTTTCTAAGGAAAATACTTACTTGGCTGCATCAGGTCTTAGTTACGGCAAATAGGCTCAGTGATTGAGGTGCATGGACTTAGCTGCTTCATGGCATCTTAGTTCCCCAACCAGGATCGAACCCTGGTTACCTGCATTGCACAGAGGATTCTTAACCACTAAAATGCCAGGGAAGTCCCCCCATCCTGTTTTAGACCAAAGTAAGTCCTCTGGTCATCGATTGACAGTTCATTCAAAAGAAATTTGGCAGTCCAGTGGTTAGGTCTGTGTTTTTAGTGCCAAGGATATAAGTTTTTAATAAAGAAGAAACTATCTGGAATCTAACCATTTCTTACTGCCTCCATTTCTGTCACTTTGGAGGAAGTCATTACCAGCCTGTGCTAGGAATTGGTTGTGTTCAGTTGCTCAGTTGTGCCCGACTTGCAACCCCACAGACCGCAGTACACCAGGCTTCTCTGTCTTTCACCATCTGGAGCTTGCTCAAACTCCTGTCTGTTGAGTCTGATGCCATCCAACCATTTCCTCTGTCATCCCATTCTCCTGCCTTCAATCTTTACTAGCATCGGGGTCTTATGAACTGGCTCTTCACATTAGGTGGCCAAAGTATTGGAGCTTCAGCATCAGTCCTAATGAATATTCAGGATTGATTTCCTTTAGGATTGACTGGTTTGATCTTGCAGTCCAAGGGACTCTTGGAAGAGTCTTTTGCATCACCAATTTAAAAGCATCAGTTCTTTGGTGTTAGCCTTCTTTATGGTCCAACTCTCAAATCCATACATGACTACTGGAAAAACCGTAGCTTTGACTATATGGACCTTTTGTTGGTAAAGTAATGTCTTTGCTTTTTAATAATGCTGTCTAGGTTTATCATAGCTTTTTTTTTTTTTTTTTTGTCATAGCTTTTCTTGGAAGGAGCAAGTCTCTTTTAATTTCGTGGCTGCAGTCACCATCTACAGTGATTTTGGAGCCCAAGAAAGTAAAGTCTGTCATTTTTTCCATTGTTTCCCCATCTGTTTGCCATGAAGTGATGGGGACCAGTTGCCACAATCTTTGTTTTTTGAATGTTGAGTTTTAGGCTAACATTTTCACTCTTCTCTTTCACTTTCATCAAGAGGCTCTTTAGTTTCTCTTTGCTTTCTGCCATTAGGGTGGTGTCATCTACATATCTGAGGGTATTGATGATTCTCCTGGGAATGTTGATTCCAGCTTGTGCTTCATTCATCCTGGCATTTCACATGATGGACTCTGCATAGAACTTAAATAAGCAGGATGACAATATACAGCCTTGATGTACTCCTTTCCTATTTGGAACCAGTCTGCTGTTCCATGTCTACTTCTAACTTGCTTCCTGACCTGCATACAGGTTTCTCAGGAGACAGGTCAGGTGGTCTGGTATTCCCATCTCTTTTAAGAATTTTTCAGTTTGTTGATCCATACTGTTGTTGTGCCAAAGGCTTTGGCACAGTCAATAAAGCAGAAATAGGTGTTTTTCTGGAACTCTCTCACTCTTTTGATGATCCAGTGGATGTTGGCAATTTGATCTCTGGTTTCTCTGCCTTTTCTAAATCCAGCTTGAACATCTGGAAGTTCACAGTTCATGTACTGTTAAAGCCTGGCTTGGAGAATTTTGAGCATTACTTTCCTAGCGAGTGCAGTTGTGTGGTAATTTGAACATTCTTTGGCATTGCTTTTCTTTGGGATTGGAATGAAAACTGACCTTTTCCAGTCCTGTGGCCACTGCTGAGTTTTCCAATTTTGCTGGCATTTTGAATGCAGCACTTTAACAGCATCATCATTGAGGATTTGAAATAGCTCAGCTGGAATTCCATCACCTCCACTAGCTTTGTTTCTTGTGATGCTGCTTAAGGCCCACTTGACTTCTCACTCCAGGATGTCTGGCTCTAGGTGAGTGATCACACCATCGTGGTTATCTGGGTCATTAAGATTTTTTTGTGTGTAATTCTGTGTATTCTTGCCACTTTGTTAATATTTTCTGCTTCTGTCAGGTCCATACCATTTCTGTCCTTTATTGTGCTCCTCTTTGCATGAAATATTCCCTTGGTATCTCTTAATTTGCTTGAAGAGATCTCTAGTTTTAAATTGTTTTCCTCTATTTCTTTGCATTGTTCACTTAGGAAGACTGTATCTCTCCTTGCTACTCTCTCAGTCAGATGGGTATATCTTTCCTTGTCTCCTTTGCCTTTTGCTTCTCTTCTCAGCTATTCTTAAGGCCTTCTCATAGACATTTGCCTTTTTGCACTTCTCTTTCTTGGGGATGGTTTTAATCACCGTCTCCTGTACAATGTCATGAACCTCCGTCCGTAGTTCTTCAGGCACTCTGTATCAGATCTAATCCCTTGAAAATATTTGTCACTTGCATTGTATAATCGTAAGGGATTTGATTTAGGTCATAGCTGAATGGTCTAGTGGTGTTCCCTACTTTATTCAGTTTAAGTCTGAATTTTGCAATAAGGAGTTCATGATCTGAGTCAGTCAGCCCCTGGTCTTGTTCTGACTATGGCACTTCTCCATCTTTGCAAAGAATGTAATCAGTCTGATTTCAGTATTGGCTATCTGGTGATGTCCATGTGTAGAGGCAGCTCCTGTGTTACTGGAAGAGGGTGTTTGCTGTGACCACGCGTCCTCCTGGCAGAACTCTGCCAAGAGTTAGCCTTTGCCCTGCCTCATTCTGTGCTCCAAGGCCAAACCTGCCTGTTACTCCAGGTTATCTCTTGACTTCCTACTTTTGCATTCTAGTCCCCTAGAGTGAAAAGGATATCTTTTAGTTCTAGAAAGTGTTGTAGGTCTTCATAGAACCATTCAACTTCAGCTGCCTTGGCATTATTGGTTGGGGCATAGACTTCAATTACTGTGACATCGAATGGTTTGCCTTGGAAACAAAGATCATTCTGTTGCTTTTGAAATTGCACCCAAGTACTGCATTTCAGATTCCTCACTTAAATGGCCCCAAAGCTTATGCTTTTACCTCTTAAATCAGTAGATCCTGCTGATACATTCATCCCTGTCCTTCAGTCCTTTCCCTCTTATTTTTCTATAGTTTTAACTTCTGGCTACTAGGAAAATTCCATGTGGACAGCTTTTTTGGGGGGAGGAAGGTGGAGTCTGGCTCACTGCTACACTCTCCAGTCCCTTGAAGTTCAGTATTTTTTGAATAAAGGAATGAATGGCATTCCTTTACTGAAGAAGCAAATGTTTTTAGTAGAAAACAGTTGTAGATTTGGGTCTGAAGTGACAGGTGCTTCCTTTCCAAGGTAGAAGTTGGGAGTTGAGTCTACAGGGTGATATTCAAGGTGGGGACCAGGAGTGGAGAAGTGGCTTGCTGCTTCATGCTGAACATCGAGTAAGATGATACAGCCAATGAAGCTCCGGTCTGCTACAGCTCTGAGGAGGGCTTGGCATGGTTCTCCTTTAGAAGGATTCATTTGAAAACGCTTCCAAAAATGTTTTTTAAATGTGTCAAGGCATGACTGAAATAGCAAAACTATCTTGATTTGAAACTGGCTCTGGCTTTAATGTGTACAGTTGAGCAGCACCGTTAATTTGAGAGAAGGAAAGACTGCCAGGGGAGTATGCTAGATTATTGGAGTGAGCCTAATTATACAAGTTCTGAAATGCAGAAGTTTGAGGCAGAAGTGATTGTAATACAATGTGAAGACTGCCTAGTGTTGCTGCATCTTCTCTGAGGATGGAGAAGGGGCCATGGGCCAAGGAAAGAGAATGGCTTGTAACAGCTGGAAAAGGCAAGGACGTTCTCAGGGGCACACTGGCTGATAGAATATCCCATCATTATCCCACATGGCATGCATAAACCTCAAAATAACACCACCAATTTATTGAACAGTTTCAAACACTTTTAGCACATGGCCCACTACATCTATAGTACTGTGTAAACACCACTTGAGCACATGGCCAGAACTTTCCCCTCAGCTCTTAGTCTCAACGCCACAAGGTTATATTCTTAGTGCCCACTCCCAGTCAAGCTGACTGCTCTGGAGTTTTTTTGCTGAAGCTTCTTTTTTGGTTGATTGCTCAGGAAGTTCATTTTCTGCATTCCTGTATGTTGAATACAGTTTGTCATTTGCTTTATATGTGAAAGTCACTTGTATTTGGATCTAAACTTCTCAGCTTACTCTTTGAGCATCTTAATTATATTCTGTTTTCTTCCGGCATAAAGCATTGCTAATGCAAGTCTGATGATAATTTTCTTTCCCTTGCAAGTCACCTGGTTTTGGCTAAAAGCCCAAATAATCTGTTGTTTATTCAAAGTCAAATAACTTTGTAAAAATACTTCTTGGTAACAGTCTGATAGAATAGTCTCAGGTATGCAGCGTAGGCATACCTTGGAAATACTGTGAGTTTGGTTCAAGACCACCTCAATAAGGTGAATAATACAACAGTGAGTCTCGGGAATTTTTTGGTTTCCCAGTGCATGTAAGAGTTACATCATCATTTAAGTGTACAATAGCACTGTCTTTAAAAAAAAACATTAATTTAAAAATACTTTATTGCTAAAAAATGCTGAACATCATATGAATCTTTAGTGATTCATAGTCTCTGCTGGTAGAGGCTTTGAAATATTGCAAGAATTGCCAGAGCATGACACAGGTAGGAATGAGCAAGTGTCGCTGGGAAAACGGCGCTGGTTAGACTGCTCAACAAAGTGCCGTCAGACTGAATGGTTTATCTACACTCTGTATAGTTTCAACAGTGTTTTTTTTGTAGTGTAAACTGCCTACAGTAGTTGTTAGCATTTCTCCTGTTTTCTTATTTGTTTTTTTACAGGACCTTTGTCTGTAACCTGGCAGCTGTTGTCTCTAACCATCCAGGCTCCGTGTTCTTGTATGTTGGGCTGTATTTCTGTAAGACAAGGGTTGGCTAATTACTCCCCATGGTATAAATATGGCCAGTTTCTGTTTTTGAATAGCCTACAAGCTAAGAATGGCCTTTCAGTTTTTAATATGGCTGAAAAAAAGTATTTCACTATGTGGGGAAATTATGTGAAATTCAAATTCCAGCATCCATAAGTAAAGTTTTATTGGAACCCAGTCAACATTCGTTTATCTTCATGTGTTGTCAGTTGATGCTGATTGCACTACAGTGGCAGAGTTGAGGACTTGGCGACGGAGCATACATGGTACTCATCAGCTTGCAGGACGCTGCAACTCGCAGTGACTGACTGACTCCACAATTTGAGTGCCACACCTATCACATTTGTAAAAAACATCTTCAAAGATGGCAATATATAAAATCTCAATTGCAAGTCAATAGTAACAGGTGAATCAATTTTTTTTCTTGCATATACAGATGAACCTTTATTTAAAATAGCACTTCAAATAAAAGGGACAACCATCAAGTGTTCAAATTGTGAAGAAATAGTTGAAAACCTGGACTGCAAGCTGCCAGGTGAATTGCTTTTTAATGATGCAGAATCACTTTGAACCCTAATTAGGTGGGATGTTAACACCCCACCACAAAGGATCTGTATTACAGAAAGAAATTTATTCAACAAGCATCATAATTTGACTTCATTAACAGAAGTTCTAGAGATTTGTTTCCTGTCCTAATGCTTACATAGGAAGGAAGTGAAAGTCGCTCAGTTAACTGGTTAACACTTACACCCCTAAACATGAGGTTGACTGCCTGAAGGGAGGCCTGACTCTGGGAACTGGAGACAGTCTATCCGTCAGTAAAGAGACCTACCTGGTCAGGTAAAAATAGTGTTCTCTGGGATGCACCAGCCTCAGAAACTTGGAAAATTGTTTCCCACCCCGTTATCTGAAGCACAGCTGCTGCTTCAAAGGGACCGTCACTTCAGAGACCCTTGACTGCCTGGACCCGAGTCCTGGTAGCTCAGCTGAGTGAAAGGTAGTGGCATGCACTGTGCTGCTGAGGCTGGCTAGCTGCAGCACCAGCCATGCAGAGGCGAAGAGGTGGTCCCTGCTCGGCAGGTCTGGGCATGCGGACTCCTGTGCTGAGTGGGGCTTTTGCTCATGGCATACTCATCTGGCTTGCCACTTGAAAGACTCTTCAGACCAATTTAAACACCCCTCTTAAAGGCTCTATGTTGTGGGCACAAGTTGTGGCTCCGGGTTGGACAGGGTTACTCAGGTAGTGAAGTGAAAGTCGCTCAGTTGTGTCAGACTCTGCAACCCCATGGGCTGTACAGTCCATGGAATTCTCCAGGCCAGAATACTGGAGTGGGTGGTCTTTCCCTTCTCCAGCGGATCTTCCCAATCCAGGGACTGAACCCAGGTCTCCCGCATTGCAGGCGGATTCCTTACCAGCTGAGCCACCAGGGAAGCCCTACTGAGATGTCTGTGGAAAAGGCCAGGTCTCTGATGTGACCCAGGAGAACCCTCACACATGGCTACACGTCCACCATCATGGGCTGTGCACACAATAGATCTTCCTCGTGCATGACACGCTCGGACTCCTGCCAAGTTGGTCTGTTCGTCTTTTTTTTTTTTTTTGGTCTGTTTGTCTTGAGGTGGTTGGGGCCAAATCACAGGCTGACTACTGACAGACTACACCAGTCCTTTGGTCACCTTTCCGGGCAGCTGCTGGCGCCTCAGCACTACTGAGGCATTTTTAGGTTATAATAGTGCTGTCTCGGTCCAATCAGCTGGCTGGCCACACAGCTGCAGCACTTGAAGCTAAAATGCCATATGTATCATGCTCTTAGTTTTCCGGACCACTTACAGTCTCACAATGGGGCACTTTCTGTCACAAAGGCCACCTGGCAGATTTGCTATTTATTTAACAGCTTCCTGCTCTCCATGGATACTTAGCATAGCTGAGCATTAAAAAGCTTTCTAACTACTCCCCTCCTCCAGTTCTACATACCTGATTGGGTCACAGACTATGGCGATCCCCCTGAAAGGATCATCTCATCTTGGTTGCCTCCTGGGTAATAATCAGAAAGTCTGGGTGACAGTAGGGATACTTGGGAAAAATATGAAATTATAGGTACAGATTTTGTGGCAGCTGAGGGAATACAACAACCTTGGCATCTGGGAGGAAAAGAAAGGAGGGAGGGAAGGAATAATTAGTGCACTATGATCCGGAGAGCATCGTTTCTCAACTGGGCCTACTGGTATTTCAGGCTGGACAATTCATAGTTGTGAGGAGCGGTCCTGTGCCGTGTGGGATGTTTAGCAGTACTGCTGGCCTCTACTCACTAGATGCCAGGAGCATCTTTCCCCAATTTGTGACAGAAATGTTTTCAGACACTGTCAAATGTCCCGTGGGACAAGATTTCCCGCAATTGAGAACCACTACCCTTGATCCAGGGCTTCCCTTGTGGCTCAGCTGGTAAAGAATCTGCCTGCAATGTGGGAGACCTGGGTTCAATCCCTGGGTTGGGATGATCCCCTGGAGAAGGGAAAGGCTACCCACTCCAGTATTCTGGCCTAGAGTATTCCACGGACAGTCCATGGGGTCGCTGAGAGTCGGACACGACAGAGTGACTTGCACTCACTCACCCTTGATCCAAAATTGCTATCTGGGTCAAGTGGCTTGTGTGTGTGCTCAGTTGCTAAGTCGTGTCTGACTCTTTGTGACCCCATGGACTGTAGCCCGCCAGGCTCCTCTGTCCATGGGATTTCCCAGGCAAAAATACTGCAGTGGGTTGCCATTTCCTTCTCCAGGGGATCTTTCCGACCCAGGGATGGAACCCACATCTGCATCTCCTGCATCGCAAGCAGATTCTTTACCCCCCGAGCCACCTGGGATCAAGTGGCAGCTGCATCTAACAATCTGACTCGCCACTGGGCTTGTCATAAACAGGACCATTAATGCAGAGCCTGTGCCTGGTGCCATCAACAGTAGCTCCCAAATGCAAACATTTACAAACGTACCCAGAATAACACAGCCTTGATTCAGTCTGGCTGATCACATGCTTTTTTACAATGGAAATATTCAATATTATGGCCAGGGGTATTACATAGTGATTTGATATTTGCATATATTATGAAGTAATCACCACAATAAGTTACACTCCCCCCAAAGTTATTACAATATTGACCATATTCCTTATCCTGTATATTACATTGGTTTATCTACTTTATAACTGGAGGTTTCTATCCTTTAATCTCCTTTACCTATTCTGGTCCACCCCTCCTGGGAAACCACAGAAAACTAGTTTGTTTTCTGTATCTGTAAGTCTCTGTGGTTTGTTTCTTATATTCCACTTAAAAGTAAAACCATATGTTTATCTCTGACTTATTTCACGTAGCATAATACCCTCTACATTCATCCATGTTGCCACAAATAGCAAGATTTTTTTAATGTCTAATATTCCACTATATAATGTCTAATATTCCACTATATATATATATATATATACACACACACACACACACACACACACATATATATATACACCACATCTTCTTTATCGGTCCTCTATTGTAAAAATGCTGCAATGAACACTGGTACATATATCTTTTCAAATTTGTGAATACCTGGAAATGAACTGAGGGATTATACAGCAGTTCTGTTTTCAACTTTTTCAGGAAACTTCATACTGTTTTCATAGTGGCTGAACCTACTGACAATCCTACCAGCAATGCATGAGGATTTCCTTTTCTCCACATCCCCAAAACCTATTTGTCTTTTTGATGAAAGCCATTCTGACAGGTGTGAGGTGTGGTTTTGATATGCACCTCCCTAACAATTTGATATGCATTTCCCTAACAGTGTTTCATGAGAAACACTAGGCTGGATGAAGCACAAGCCAGAATCAAGATTGCTGGTAGAAATATCAATAACCTCAGATATGCAGATGACACCACTCTTATGGCAGAAAGTGAGTAAGAACTAAAGAGCCTCTTGATGAAAGTGAAAGAGGAGAGTGAAAAAGGTGGCTTAAAGCTTAACATTCAGAAAACTAAGATCATGGTGTCCAGTCCCATCACTTCATGGCAAATAGATGAGGAAACTGGAAACTGACTATTTTTTTGGGCTTCAAAATCACTGCAGATGGTGACTCGCAGCCATGAAATTAAAAGATGCATACTCCTTGGAAGGAAATTTATGACCAACCTAGACAGCATATTAAAAAGCAGAGACATTACTTTGCTGACAAAGGTCCGTCTAGTCAAAGCTATGGTTTTTCCAGTGGTCATGTATGGATATGAGAGTTGGACTATAAAGAAAGCTGAGCACCGGAGAATTGATGCTTTTGAACTGTGGTGTTGGAGAAGACTCTTGAGAGTCCCTTGGACTGCAAGGAGGTCCAACCAGTCCATCCTAAAGGAGATCAGTCCTGGGTGTTCATTGGAAGGACTGATGTTGAAGCTGAAACTCCAATGCTCTGGCCACCTGATGCGAAGAGCTGACTCACTGGAAAAGACCCTGATGCTGATAAAGATTGAAGGCAGGAGGAGAAGGGGACGACAGGATGAGATGGCTGGATGGCATCACTGATTCAATGGACATGAGTTTGGGTGAACTCCGGGAGTTGGTGATGGGACAGACAGGGAGGCCTGGTGTGCTGTGGTCCATGGGGTCGCAAAGAATCAGACATGACCGAGTGATTGAACTGAACTGAACTCAACAACAATTAGTGATGCTGAGCATCTTTCATGTGTCTGTTGGCCATCTGTATGTCTTCTTTGGGAAAATGTCTGTTCAGATCCTTTGCTTAAAACTTGGCTTATTTGTTTGATGTGTTGTATGAGTTCTGTATATATTTTGAATGCTGTTGTTATCAGTAGCTAAGTCGTGTCTGACTCTTTGCAACCCCATGGTCACATGCCAAGCTTCCCTGTCCTCTACTATCTCCTGGAGTTTGCTCAAGTTCATGTCAATTGAGTTGGTGGTGCTATCTAACCATCTCATCCTCTGCCAGCCTCTTCTCCTTTTGCCTTCAACCTTTCCCAGCATCAGGGTCTTTTCCAATAAGCTGGCTCTTCACATCAGGTGGCCAAAGTATTGGAGCTTCAGGTTTAGCATCTGTCTTTCCAATGAATATTCATGGTTGACTTCCTTTAGGATTGATTGGTTTCATCTCCTTGGAAGTCCACAGGACTTTCAGGAGTCTTCTCTAGCACTAGCATTTGAAAGCATCAATTCGTCAGTGCTCAGCCTTTTTTATGGTCCAACTCTCACATCCGTACACAACTACAGATAAAAACATAGCTTTGACTATACAGACATTTGTCGGCAAAGGGATGTCATCGCTTCTTAATATACTGTCTAGGTTTGTCATAGTTTTCCTTCCAAGAAGCAAGTGTCTTCAAGTTTCATGGCTTCGGTCACCATCCACAGTGATATTAGAGCCCAAGAAAAGAAAATCTGTCACTGTTTCTACTTTTTGTCCTTCTATTTGCTATGTAGTGATGTGATCAGATACCATGATCTTAGTTTTCTTAACGTTAAGTTTCAAGCCAGCTTTTTCACTCTCCTCTTTCACCCTCATCAAGAGGCTCTTTAGTTCCCCTTTGCTTTCTGCCATTAGAGTGGCATCATCTGCATATCTGAAGTTGGTATTTCTCCTGGCAATCTTGATTCCAGCTTGTGATTCATCCAGCCTGGCATTCTGCATGACGTAGAACAGGGTGACATATACAACCTTGTTGCATTCCTTTCCTAATTTTGCAAAAGTCTGTTGTTCCAGCATTGAAACATGTATATTATCTAGGGTGAAACAGATCACCAGCCCAGGTTGGGTGCATGAGACAAGTGCTCGGGCCTGGTGCACTGGGAAGACCCAGAGGGATCGGGTGGAGAGGGAGGTGGGAGGGGGGATCGGGATGGGGAATACATGTAAATCCATGGCTAATTCATTTCAATGTATGACAAAAACTACTGTAATGATGTAAAGTAATTAGCCTCCAACTAATAAAAATAAATGGAAAAAAAAAAAAGTCTGTTGTTCCATGTAAGGTTCTAACTGTTGCTTCTTGACATGCATACAGGTTTCTCAGGAGACGGGGTATTCCCACCTCTATAAGGATCTTCCATAGCTTGTTGTGATCCACATGGTTAAAAGCTTTAGTGCAGTCAATGAAGCAGTAGTAGATTTTTTTTGGAATTCTCTTGCTCTATGAGCCAATGAATGTTGGCAATTTGATCTCTGGTTCCTCTGCCTTTTCTAAATCCAGCTTCTACATCTGGAAGTTCTCGGTACATGTACTGTTGAAGCCTAGCTTGAAGGATTTTGAGCATAACCTTACTAGCATGGAATATGAGCGCAACTGTCTGGTAGTTTGAACATTCTTTGGGATTGCCCTTCTTTGGGACTGGAATGAAAACTGACCTTTCCCAGTCCTGTGGCATCAGCAGAGTTTTCCAAATTTGGTGGCATGTTGAGTGCAGCACTTTCACAGCAGCATCTTTCAGGGTTTGAAGTAGCTCAGCTGGAGCTCCATCATCTCCACTCGCTCTGTTCTTAGTGATGCTTCCTAAGGCCCACCTGACTTCACCCTCCATAATGTCTGGCTATGGATGAGTGAGCACGAGGCTGGGATGCGCCAGGTTACCCAGTCATTAAGACCTTTTTTGTATGGTTCTGTGCACTCTTGCCCCCTCTCCATATTCTCTTCTGCTTCTATTAGGCCCTCAATGTTTCTGGTAAGGACCAGATATTTTCCATTATTTTCCCATTCAGTAGGCTGCCTGTTTGTTTTGTTCATGGTTTCCTTTGCTGTGCAAGAGCTTTTTAGATTGATGTTGTCCCATTTATTGTGGCTTTTATTTCCCTTGCTTGAGGAGATGGATTCAAAAATATACTGCTAAGACCAACATCAAAGAGCATACTGTCTCTGTTTTCTTCTGAGAGAAGTTTTATGGTGTCAGGTCTCACATTTAGGTCTCTAATCCATTTTGAATTTATTTTTGTATATGGAATGAGAACATAGTGCAGCTTGTTTTGCACTTAGCTGTTCAGTTTTCCTGACACTATTTATTGAAGACGTCATCTTTTTCCCCACTGTATTGTTGCTGACTCTTGACATAAATTAATTGTCTGTGTAAGTGTGGGTTTATTTCTGGGCTGTCTATTCTGTTCCATTGATCTATGTGTCTGTTTTTGTGCCAATTACATACTGTTTTGATGACTGTAGCTTTGAAAGTAGTTTGAAATTGGGGAGATTGATACCTCTAGCTTTGTTCTTCTTTCTCCATATTTTGATTAGAGTATTTTGTGTTTACATACAATTTTTAGAATTATTTTTTTCTAGCTCTTTGAAAGATGCCTTTGATATTTTGCTACAGATTGTGTGGAATCTGCAGATTGTCTTGGGCTGTATGGTCGTTTTAACAATATGAATTCTTCCAATCCATGAGCATGGTATATATTTCAATTTGTATCGTCATTTTCTGCCATCAATGTCTTATAGTTTCCAGAGTATGAGTCTTTTACCTCTTTGGTTAGATTTATTCCTAGGTATTTTATTCCTTTTGATGCAACTGCAAATAGGATTGTTTTCTTAATTTCTCTGGTAGTTCATTATTCATGTATTGAAATACAGCGGATTTCTGTAATATTAATTTTGTATCCTACAACTTAACTGAATTCATTTATTAGTCCTAACATATTTTTGGTTGTCTTTTAATGATTTTTCATATATAAAATTATGTCATCTGCAGACAGGTTTACTTTTTCCTTTCTAATTTGGGTTTCTTTTATGTCTTTTTAAAATTTATTTTCATTTATTTATTTTTGTCTGATTGCTGTGGCTAGGACTTGCAATGCATTAAGATTGTCAGTCAGTTCCTGCTAAAAAAAGAGAGACAGAGGCTTCCCTGGTGCTCCAGTGAATAAGAATCCACCTGCCAATGCAGGAGACACAGGTCTGATCCCTGGTCCAAGGAAGAACCCACAAGCCTTGGGGCAGTTAAGTCCTCGCACCACAACTGCTGAGCCCACACTCAGCCCAGGAGACACAGCTGCTAAGCCTGTGCGCCGAGAGTCTGTCGTCCACAACACGAGACGCCACTGCAGTGAGAAGCCCGTGCACCTCAACGAAGCAACTGGAGAAAGCCTGTGGGCAGCAACAAAGACTCGGCACAGCCAATAAATACATACATTAGTTTTTTAAAAAGAGGATAGAAAACCTGGGGGTAATTCTCCTTTCTGAATGATGAATCTGAATTATTCTCCTGAAAAAAATTTCATTGAGTTATTGCCTAATTTGTAGTATTTAAAGATAAATAATCCATGGTGTACATACAATTAAGATTTCTTAAAAATAAATCCAGAATGTGTCCCAGACTCAAATATAAACTTATTAGTTATAAGCAATTGAGTTGATCTATTAGAGTCCAAAATACTGAAACATTTGTGCTCCATGTGTATAAAAATCTCAGTTTAAGACTGCCCTGCTGTTGCCAAGTGCACAGCCCTACAGATGCAGATCTTTTCAAGATTTGATGTTCCAGGCATTCAAATATTTCCTATTAAACAGAAAAAGGAGTCCCCATTAATGGATCAATCCATGTTTGAGTTTTTAGGTAACATCAATATAAATAGCCTACATAAAATTGAGAAGCTCAACAGAAATCTTTATTTCTTTTTTAAAGAAATAAATTCAAGGTTTTATTCTCTGTAACTTATTCTAGTCATAAGTATTACACTCGAGAAGTCATAGTTTTTTTTTTTTTAATAATAAACCAATTCTACTTATTTAACTACTAAAAAAGAAATGTATCACTTTAGCACAACAAATACAAAAAGTTCTGAATCAGGACTCAGTAGAGATACGCTTTGCTTTAGGCTCTGCCATACCTGTATGACCTTAGGCAAATCATTTGACCTCTGCAGGTTGAGCTCTGATGGGCAGACTTCCTTCCTTGGTTTAACAGGATGAGACTGCAATTAGGTAAAAGGCCCCTAGATGGTGGTGGTGTTCTGAGTTAGGCTTTGTATTTCCCCTACACCCCAAAATACAGTGAAGCATAAAGGAGTAGGTTAGAAAATTATTTCCTATTTAGTTCTGAAAAAATTCACTGCTAAGGATTCAATTAATGACATTCAAAATAGCACTGAGTTATGAATCATATGGTCCAGTTACATTTGATATTAATTAAAAGAAATATACCATGAATGATTATATTAATACCAAATATATCTTTGTAATTAGCCTATATCATCAGGTGTATTTATCTAAGCTTAAGAAGCTGAACAAAAACTAAACAATTATTGTTAAGAGTACTGATGCACAACAACCCTATAGAAAAATTAATTTTTTTTCAAATGCCAGTTCTGACAAATTTTGATAAATGTACTGATTTTTTTTCATAATGAATATTTCAGACTATTAAAAACCTATGATTCCCATGAGCACAAATGACATTAACCGCCCCTCCCCAGTCACATAAACTAGAGCATCTTCTAAAGAAATCTGCTGTCTTTCAGTGTTCAAAAGGGTAAGAATTAAATTACTTCTCAGTTTAACCCACCAAAGAAAAAGGATTTGGAGATCCTAGTCTGTGGTGGCTTAGATGAACAATATTAGGTTTTCAACTAAAATTCCTGAAAAGAGCAAGAATACATTTCTATTTCTCCACTGTGAAATTCACTGAGTATAAAAGTCACGTTCAATCAATATGCAGAAGAAAAAAGTACCTATGAAAACCTACACCATGCTACATTTTTACTTTTCATCGGTTGAGTAGGTAATAAATGACAAAAAATGTAGCATGATGAAGTGGAAGACATATAACTGCAAATTTTGTTTCAACAAAGATTTTTTGTCAATAAATTAAAGACGAAAGATATTTGGATCATAGTGGCTCCAAGATAGTATTACTATTACATGAAAGTTACCCCATCCATCCAGCCAACCAACCAACCAACCAACCAAAAAACCTCTATTGAGCCTATATGGTGCAAACGGCTAGAGATAAAAAGATAAGATATCATCTCCATTCTCAAAACCTCAGTTCAGTATTCATGAGAAAAGGACTTTGAAAAGTTCAGTTCAGTTTATTATAGTGTCAAGTAGATATACACCTATTGCACTTATCATTCTGCTGACAGAGGCCAGAGGAATATTTTTCTCCAATAAAGCTAGGTTTTCCTGATTTTCAATATAAGATGTTAAGATTACACAGGCAAAGAAATATACCTCATGCCCTATCCCAGTTCCCCCGAGTCTCACCTTCCTGCTGTTATACAAGCTTGCTGCAAATAGGAATTTAGTTGAGACAATGCTTTAAGCCATCCACTTTTTATGAAATTACTCTTGAGTGGTATTTGACCAGTTTTCTTTATTCCATCTTCTATACCCAAAACATCTTAAAAAAAAAAACAAACAAAAAACAGCTCCCATAGCTCAAAATCAATTGTAACCATATAATGGGAAATGAACTTTAATCAAAGACAAGGTAAGTCTCTCCTCCGTTATAGAACCCCACATGGTGTTCACATAATGGTTTCATCACTTAACTGCCTAACTTTTTGGACAATGGAAACAACAACAAAAGCAAAAAGGCGGCCCAGCATATGAAAATCTTCTCAAAAACAGAAGAAAGTTATGAACATTGTTGGGAAAGTGTTTTACATTTCCAATGAAATTCTATTCCATTGATCTGTTTGAAAGATTGTCTTCAACCAATATATTTGGCTTCAGCCCAGAAGCTGTAATTGATTCGGTCTCACAATGAACCACTTTTTAGCTTTAAGACTTTTATCTTAGGCCTGGAGTGCATAACAATGGATAGCAGGAAAGTGGTTTTTATTTACTCTTAAAAACTGCAGGGATGAGCTAGGGGGAAAAAAACAACCCTGAAAGTATTAGCCTTCAGATTCTCAAATTATTTTTAGCTCTGATTATATTTGGAAGAATGAGCTGGGGGTTTGGCATTGTTTCCCATCTTAACAGTTGCTCTGTATTTTGAGATATATGTATGTGATTCATAATGTACCACTGTTACAAGACACAGCTTTAATATATTACTGGGGTAACACAAAGAAAATGAATTTTTCTTTGAGTACCAGTAATTGTCAAAAGAATGATTACAGAATCAGAAAATGTGCTTTATAATAACCCTGTTAACATAAAGTATACACAGAGGAAAGAAATAAGTACTGCAGGTATGTGAAAGAGTTAGTTATATTAGCAAGGCTTTTCAGGGTGGTTTTGGTTCTTATGACCAAGATGCACCAAACTGTAACCACTTTCAGACACTGGGACAAAGGGAAAACATCTGGCAACACAGGAGCATTTGGTGACTGTGAGCTGATTCACCACATGCTCACCGAGGCTCCACTAGTCAATGAACTACTCCCTTCTGAAACAAGGCTTTGCCCCGGTCATAAGGATAATGCTCTCAAGCTGTTAGAATTAATTTGAATGTCAAAAATGAAATTTAGGTTACCAACCATCGCCTGAGAGTTACAGCATGTAGAATAACACATGACCTCTTTTAAAACTGAAGTGAAAAATGAAGAAGCACGGTTAATTTACTTGTGCTGATGAACACAGACGTCCCAGTGCAGGGTTCGCTTCTGAGCGTCCCAATGCTGCCCTGTCGCCAGACGCTCTGCCGGGGGGAGGGTCTGCCTGCCTTGCTCCTGCCTGATGTCCTCCTTGGTAGAAACGGGCGCATGGGTTTCCATGCGCCCGTTTCTAATGCGAATGAAAGCTAACTACAAAATCAAGATGTTTTCTGCTTTCAGAAAATTCTAGTATACCGCATACAGCATCGATATTTCTTTCGGTTTAAAAAAATAGTGCAAAAACATATCTGATAGTCAAAGTGAGAGTTCAAGTGAGTTTTTGTGCCAAGGAGCACAGTCAAGCATCACCTTTAGCTAACTTGTAAAAACTGAATGTACGTTTTGGGAAATATTCCAGATTTTCCCATCAGTTCTCCACTCATCCAGTCATCATCGACAGATTCCAGCTCTGTTATTATGTCTCCAGCCTGTAGGAAAACAGGAATTGGAAATAATGATTACGTTTCTGTGGAGTGTACACATGTTAAGCTGCTTCTCTTCCTCAAACCCCATTCCTGTCATTGTCATCTTTGTTGCGTTTCCTGGTTGTATTTTGTGCCCCTCAAATTCACCACTCCTAATCTAAAATTCTTCTTTAATAAATAAAAATACCAGCTAACATAAGTATATATATATAAATTTTTTCCCCAAATAACAAGTATTTATCAGGCACCCACTACGTGTCAGACACTCTTCTAGGCACTATGGATACGGCAATGAAGAAAGACCTTATTCCAGAGCTGGGAGATGGTAACTGAGCCAGCGGAGGAGGGCAGAAAGTGTGAGCTGCCACCGCGTCAGGGCAGTCTGGGAAGGCCTCCCCCAAGGCGACACGCAAAGGCCTGGTGACGAGAGGGCGCTGCATGCCCACTGTGTGTGTGTCGTGTCCTTTTCTATCTGCTTTATGGCAATTAACTCACTTATTTTATTTTTTATCAAAATAAGAACAGTGAAAATTAACTCATTTAAACAATACTGCAGTCCTAGAAGTGGTACCATTATTTCCCCATTTTTGAGAAATATTTTTAGAGATTTCCTTATTTTATAGAGAAGGAAACTGAAGCTCAGAGGGATTACGTGACTGGCACAGTGCTGCATGTGTCGTTAGTGGTAGAAAGAGGATTCAAATCTAGTGATTCCAGGGCCTATCCAGGAATCATAATGGATAACTTAATGTTAACCATCAGGCATGAGGTCACCACATTATACAGTCTACCTTTTTACTTAGAAAGGTTTTTACTAAATTGGCCTTTTCTCAGCCTCCTGAGCATTTTGTACTGTACATTTATTCTTCCACATAATGGTATTCTTCTCCACCATTTGGTGCATTCCACTCCGCCACGGCCTCAGTATCAGACTGCACTCTTCCTGTCCCTGACTCAGCACATGATTGTCTTCAGTGGGCTACTCAAAGGGTTGTGTGTCTTATTCCTGTGTGAATTATATTATCTCAACAGACGAAGACATAAGTTTTGAAATTATCTCCTGAAACTATTTTGTTCTTTATGGTTTCTAACCATTTCCTGGAACCTGAGTTTAAGATTCTATAATGGTCCAAGAATACCCTGGCTACTTTTAAGGATATGTTTATCAGGTTAAATGGATTTATTCTATAAATCCTAGGACACTGCTCTTTGGAAAACTGGTTTAAAGTCATTCTTAACGGAAAATGGAAAGGGAAAATGCTGACTATCCAATGTCATTAATTTAGTTTACTCTGCTAAAATGTGTAAAAATTTTGGCATTCAAAGTTTCCATTATAAGTTCCTTCTGGTTCCTAATAATCCTTGACTAAAACTATTTTTCTTAGTTCTGGTTCATACATACATACATGTATGTCACATCTGTTTTCTGAGAGCTAGGACAATTTTTAAAAAGTTTTATTTACTAATATTATATGGATATTGAATAAAATATTAATGATCAACAATACTGAAAATGGTACAGCATCCCTTAACTAAAAAACTCCAGAACTATCTTGCTTACAGTCAGGCATTTGTAAAATGAAGACAACCTATTTTCTGGATGATTATACTGACATAACCTAAATTGAAGGCCAAAATAATACCCAAAAAGTCTGAATCCAGAGAGTTCACTTGCAGTAACAGTATACTTGAGGGTAAAAGGAATTAATTTTGAGACATTGACTCTCAAGATTGAAAAGGACTAGGGCAACAGTTTCTAAACATTTGGATTTTATGGACCAAGAAATTAAAAAGAAAGAAACATATAGGGTTACCAATTATAATTTTGCATAAGAAATATGTATCATTTACTAGTAATGTTTTATAACAGAAGCCACATTTTAGTATGAAAAAGAAATTCTCAGAAGAAAGTAAACTCCATCACAAAACAGAAAAGTTAGCAACCTTATACTGACATATCTCAGCATGCCCACCTTTCTCCATGGCTCCCCTAAAGCCTCCATATCCCCAGCCATCACTGTTTTCCTCATTTTGTTGTAGACAGGTGTAAACCTTATGTGGGTACCCACTGTCTTAAGTCTCATCTTGTCCAATCACTCCTGGATACTTCAATTCCCTCTGTGGCATCCCTGCTCTGAGTAGCTCCAGTGATGGGGAATCCCCACTGCCTGACAACTCTTCTGATGGCATCTGGCCCAAGACCAAAGCACTACCGTGGGTACTTTCCTCTGACCACAATCCACCTGTGGATGCAGAAACAGGATCATGCAAGTATTCTGTCTGAGATTAAGGTTAGGCTTTAGGGTTCTTAAGAAACCCGTCTCAAAGCACCTCGATC
The DNA here is from genome assembly GCF_023699985.2 of Odocoileus virginianus. NCBI lineage: Eukaryota > Metazoa > Chordata > Mammalia > Artiodactyla > Cervidae > Odocoileus > Odocoileus virginianus. Next base: position 6,421,733 of record NC_069685.1, on the reverse strand, counting down.
TTTTGGGATCACTACCCTAGAGTCTGTTCAGTATCTCTGTGGACAACGCTCTGGGGCCTCATGGCAGTAGGCCAGCTGCAGTAGGGGCCACCTGACTTCCCCACGGATTTCAAGACGTGACAGCAGCAGGCGGCAAGGGCCATGCAGAGGATCAGCCCTTCTTTACTTCGGGGGAGCTGCGCGTCATGGGATCTTAACTCCTGAACTAGGGATCAAACCTGTGGCCTGCAGGGGAAGCACAGAATCTTAACCAGGGGATCACCAGGGAAGTCTGAGGACCGTCCTTTACTAGGGTTTCCAGTGAAGCCTCCAGCATTAGTGAGGTCACATGTCATAAGGCTGAGGAATAAGGAATTTGTTAGGCAACTGTGGGTCTAGCAATATCAATAAGACTTCAAGTACCTAACTGCTCTGCTGATAAGATACATTTGCCCTAGTCACTTCTCTAATCTCATCCTTAAGAACGAGGGTCTGAGATCTGTTCATTCTTGATCAATGATCAATACTCCATGCAAGTGTTCACTCTTCAGTGGAAGACATTTCAAAATTTACAGCTGCTTAATGAAGTTACAAAAAAGATGCACATTCTGACCTTGAAGGAAAGCTCATCTTCATTCTCCCCATGGAAATCATACAAGGCTTTGGCCTTCCTCCCCTTCAGCGATAAAGCAGCCATGCCTTTTGCCTCAGCTGTGAAGACACCGAAAATTCAAATACATAGAAAGACATTGACTAAAACACAAATCAAACATTTTAAGAAATCCCCCTTGTCATTTCCAGGACATAATATTTTCAATTAATTTTGAATTTAACTTGCAAAAAGATGACGGATGTTCTCTTAGCAGAAAAAAAATTATACAAAATATATTCAGGAGATAAAACTAGCCATTATTGATTAAAGGCATCTTTACCTCTTTTTCCCCCATAACTTCAACAAATTATATGCAGAAAGTTTGCATAATCTTATGAATTAACTTTCAAATATAGGCCAACAACTTAAATTGAGCATGGCCAGAGGGAAAAGAAATCTGTATCATTTCCAAGGTCTTGGGGCCCCCTTGGAGGGTAAGAGCCTCCCGGGCAGCAGTGGTACCTGGGCAGGGCCGCACGAAGACGGCGGGGAAGATGCCCTCTCGGTCCCGCAGTCTGCCCTTGTACCAGTCGGAGTCCACTCGCTCCAGGATCAGGATCCGGTCTCCCCTCTTGAAGGATAAGTCCTCACCGGTCTCTGCCATGAAACTGTGCAGAGCTTCGCACCATTCTCCACAAAGATTGTCCTCCTGTTACAAATCAGTTTGGTAAGAAATGTGAAATTTTATTTCAGATTAATTTTCACAAAGCTTAAAAAGTGGTGGCAAAAAAACTAAGGAGTCACAATGTTTCAAAGTCTGAGGGCCACTTTAAATTACTCAATACCTAATGTCACTAATGAATTTCAGAAATAAAAGCTTCCAATGACTTTTTTCTTAAAATTCTAAATGACATGTGATAAAGTTTGTGACTTTTGCTTTTAAGGGATATATAACGCTTAAGTAAAATTTTTTTTCTAATTATGGTCTGTGACATTGTGTGTGCTAAGTCACTTCAGTCATGTCCAACTCTTTGCAACCCCATGGACTGTAGCCTGCCAGGCTCCTCTGTCCATGGGATTCTGCAGGCAAGGGTACTGGGGTAGGTTGCCATGCCCTCCTCCAGCGGATCTTCCCACCAGGGATGGAACCTGTGTCTTCTGCATTGGCAGGTGGGCTCGTCACCTCTAGTGCCGTCTGGGAAGCCCATGATCTATGACAGTAGATTAAAAAATTGGATAAAAGTTTATCATATTTGTATATAGTATTTATGACACTATGAAAACATTCTGGCAAACATATAACTTTCTTTTTTTCTTTTTTTCGGCCACACAGTGCAGCTTGTGGGATTTTTTTTAGTATTATTTTTTATTGAAGGATAATTGCTTTACAAGCTCATGAGATTTTAATTCCCAGACCAGGGATTGAACCCAGGCTCTTGGTATTAGAAGCCCAGAATCCTAACCACTGGACTACCAGGGAATTTCCAAGCATATAATTTTCAGTGAAGATCTTTACCTAAATTAGGAAAGATCAGAATGGGCAGTCTGTTAATTCCCAGGCCTCTACCTGGTGATTCAGCAATAAAGCATCTGCCTGCAATGCAGGAGATGTGGGTTCAATCCCTGGGTTGAGAAGATCCCCAGAGGAGGAAACGGCAACTCACTTCAGTATTCCTGCCCAGAAACTCCATGGACAGAGGAGCTTGGTGGGCTCCAGCCCAGGGAGTTGCAAAGAGTTGGCCACAAGGAAGCACACAGCTGAGTGCTGCACACACAGCTGGCTGAGAGGCTATCGGGTCCCACGGCCCAAGACTGCATTAGCGCACACTTCATTTCACAAGTCACAGTTCACTCCAAGGCTGGCAGGGTAACCACCCGGATGTGGTGGGCTAGCTTGACGGTTCATGCTCCAACAAGAATGCGTTTTACTGCAAATACATCATAAGAGGGTTCTGCTCTGTGACAAGGAGTCTCTGCCAACTCGGACGGGTGCCCTGTGTTCAAGAAGCTCAAGCAAGGAGGCAAGGATTACACCAAGATCAAAAGCTTAGAGCCAGATGGGCCTGGGTTCCAGACCAGTTCTGTCACTCCCAGTTAACACAGAGCAAGACGTCTCACTGCTCTAAGCCTCAGCTTCATCTCAGGGCTCACGTGGGGATCAAATGAGGTAATACGTGTAGACTGCTCAGCATGGTGCCTGGCACATCTTAAGTTCTCAACAGTTGATGGCTTCAAAGAAAAACAATAAAATAAGCAAACAAAAAACCCTAACCCTATCCTCTTGTTCCTGCACTTGAGAAACCAACTCTATAGAAGAGTACTTGTCATTCCTGAGAAATAGTGGCCACCATGCGAACATTTCCTTTTGAAGAACTGTGGTCACTTTCTCTTTCCTGTTTGACGATCAGTGGGGGATGAGAGAATTGAGAGACACACAGCCCAATGACCCCTGATGTTGTGACAATGACCCCGTCAGGCTCACTCTTCTAAAATCTGTCACAAAAAACGATGGAAGTCACTCACATTCCCATCCAGTTTGAACACTTTTGAAGTCATGCTAAACACTGTAAAAATTTTAATACATTTTTTCTCTCTCCCATTATAAAAATAATGCAAATGTTCCTGAACATTTGGCAAGTTCGGAAATCTACAAAGAATGGGAAAAACATCCATCTATCTATAATGTTAACCACCTAAGGAAACTGAATGTTAACAACTTAAGTACATTTCCTGCTAGTCTTTTTATGCTGTATATTCAGTTTCACTATATGTTTTCCTCCCATGACATTTACTTTACAAATCTAGTTTTTCATGCTCAGAACATTTTCCCAATAATGGCCATATTCAGGTTATTTCCAATTTTTTCATGTTTATAATAACACCGCTATGACCATCTTTGTCACTAAAACCTTGTCTCATTTTTCATCTTTAGGATGAGAGATAAAAACAATGATAACAATAATCTGTACTTTTCCTCTTTTTAACAATCACATACCTATAATTACTTGTTTGCTGTTGTTGTATTGAATCTTTGGTTAACTAGATATGTTAAATGGTATTTTATTGTCTCCTTACATACAAGGCATTTCTTTGATTACTGTAAGGTTAAATAATTTTTTTAGGGACTTCCCTGGTGGTCCAGTGGTTAAAACTCTGTGCTCCCAACACAGGGAGCGTGGGTTTGAGATCTGGACAGGGAAGCCAGGTGGTGCAGCCAAAACACAAACAAACAAAAAACCTTTTTTACTATCAGCCATTTATACTATCTCTTTCATGAATATTCCAATGTCTCTTTCCTCATTAATTTTTATCAGTGTTTGTATGTTTTTCTAATTCATTTGTATGATGAGCTCTATGAGCAAGAAAAATATTAATCACCTAACTATTTACCTCAAATATCTGCTACATGAATTTAAAAATTAAACACTTCTTTTGATAATTATGATTTTAATAGTCCTCCCAGAGATAAAACTTGGCTTTCACCACAGTTATCTATTCAAGCAGCCTACCTGAGAATTTGCACCAGAATCTTCTTTTTTGGTCTTTGGTGGTACCTTTGTGCCTATATTTTTAAAAGAAAAATCAAAACTTCAGATGTAAAGACCATACAGCATTGGGGAAAAACTTTGGGAGGAAAGTGAAAAGTCTGGGATTCCAGATCAGTCTCTTCATGTACTGGCTACTAGCTTTGCCAGGCCAGTACAAACTACCCTCTCTGGGTTTGTTTTCTTTACTGTAGACCGAAAGAGGAAATACATTACTTATACTCTATAGGCCATTTCTGTTTAAAAGTTGATGACTCTTTTTTTTGGCCATCTCTAATATGAAGCTTCCGATATAGCTAATATGAACGGCTTCCCTGATAGCTCAGTCGGTAAAGAACCCGCCTGCAATGAAAGAGACCCCTGTTCAATTCCTGGGTTGGGAAGATCCATTGGAGAAGGGATAGGCTACCCACTCCAGTATTCTTTGGCTTCCTGTGTGGCTCAGCTGGTAAAGAATCCGCCTGCAATGTGGGAGACCCGGGTTCCATCCCTGAGTCGGGAAGATACCCTGGAGAAGGGGAAGGCTACCCACTCCAGTATTCTGGTCTGGAGAAGTCCATGGACTGTGTAGCCCAAGTTGTCACAAAGAGTTGGACATGACTGAGTGACTTTAGTAAAAAAAATATGAAGCTACTGTTAATTATCTAAAACACAAAAACCAGCTCTTTGAGAGACTGCCACAATAATGACTATCCCCAAAATGACAAATACCATTTAAAAATAATTTTTCCTTCTACCTTAAAAAAATATGGCAATGTGGATTGTTATTCAACTTAAGTATTAACCTATTACCTGGTTTATTTGAATTAGGATCAGTCAGACAGTCAGTTCAGTCGCTCAGTCGTGTCCAACTCTTTGCGAGCCCATGAATCACAGCATGCCAGGCCTCCCTGTCCATCACCAACTCCCGGAGTTTACTCAAACTCATGTCCATCGAGTTGGTGATGCCATCCAGCCATCTCATCCTGTCGTCCCTTTCTCCTCCTGCCCTCAATCTTTCCCAGCATCAGGGTCTTTTCCAATGAGTCAACTCTTCACATGAAGTGGCCAAACTATTGGAATTTCAGCTTCAACATCAGTCCTTCCAATGAACACCCAGGACTAATCTCCTTTAGGATGGACTGGTTGGATAGAATTAAGATAGTACGCAATAAAAAACCATATTCTCTATACTCACTTAAAACATTTGTACCAGAGGTGGGATGATCCTCAATGAGTTCCACAAAGTTAAGGGGGAAGATCCCAGATCTGTCTCCAAGTTCTCCTCTCGCCCACTCATCATTCACATACTCTTTAAGAATAATAATTTCTCCCTCTGAGAAACTTAACTCGTCCTTCTGGTCTCCAATATACTCAAATCGAGCAATACACCTTGGGCCTCTGAAGAAAGATCACATTTGTGGGTTAAATTAGGCAGTACTAACTTTCAAAATGCCTGGAAACCCTCATTTAATCTTTCAGTGAATATTTATTTTGTATTTACTTTGGAACAAGATATAAGAGGCATAATTTAAAATTTCCATGAAGAAGACTAAGCTACATTTCTAAATGACAGTCCTTACTTTGTAGATACAAGCCTGTTTCACTCAGAAAGGCTAAAGTCACGGTTTCTAGTACATGCAGAATGCCAGAGAAGCAACTAGTGGTTAGTTTAGGTTGTCACATCTTTTGATCACCTTTTCATGACAGAATCTCCCCAGTCTCCATGTTTTTGTATCCCTGGGCCACAGTAATCCAGGGCTGAGTCTGAACCCTCTCAAGTCATAAACGCACTGAGTTTAGACATGTTAACCCCGAGGATCTCAGGGCAAGACATCAAGCTTCCATGGCAGAAAAGCAATGGGCATCAGCTGGGCAGGGTAGATGCTTAAGATATGTTGAATCAGTGAGTTCTGTATATAGATAAATGGTCTTCAAAACTAGGAGGTTCAAAGAAAACACACTCGACATATTATCTTACAATATTTAATCTTATACCTAACACTGTTGTTTTAAAATGATTTTTGTATCTCCTTTAAAAAGGCTTCAGTTCTGAGAATTGGAACAATCCCTAAATGCTCTGCAATTCTGACTGATAATAAGATTAAAAAAGACATGAAATTGCATCCCTCGAAGACATGACTGAATACCAAACCTTCGATTTGAGGTTTCAGAAAGGAAGTTTCAATGGCAATGACTAAGGAGAGGCAATTGCCTGAAAAGAAAAGGTTGGTACTGGCTGCAATCAAAGTCTGATTTAAGTCAGGTCAATGGATCAACGGCTATGAAAGCCCACTTTAAATTCAACCTGCTGACACAGTAAACACCGCTTAAAAATAGGAGAAAAGCGGAACCTGAAACAGAATGAAACTATTGTGGTCTCGGAAGTTTTCTTATTTGTGATAACCTTTGCATTTATTTTCTGAAGTCCTCAGAGAGCGTATCTTCTTATGTCTGACCTATTCAAAGACAGGTTTACAGTCTTCAGGAGGTACTGAATTCTATTAATTTGCTCATTTAACTGGAATATAAAGTTGCCTTGTGGCAATGTTTTAAATCACAAAGGAGTTACAATGATGCATAAAAGGATACATAAATTCACTGAAAGGTCTTCAAACATAAAAGAAGGCTCCTCCAAATTAACTCCTCCTTTACTTTCTTTTATGTCCTCTCAAAAACAAAACAATACAAAATACCTAGCAGATTTGTAGACTTCATATTTCTATTAGGTTTAAATATTTTCTATTGTTGGAGGAGACAGTGGGCTCCTGTCTAACACTCGGAAATGAACTGTCTGAGGAGACACATGTGCTGACAAAGCAAGAACCATTATTGGGAAGGGGCGTGGGGGTGGAGAGCGGATTATTGGGAAGGGGCGTGGGGGTGGAGAGCGGATTATTGGGAAGGGGCGTGGGGGTGGAGGGCAGCGGGGTAAGGGAACCCAGGAGGACTGCTCTGCCTCGCGGCTGGCAGCCCCAGGTTTTACTGTAATGGGTTAGTCTCCTGGTGGTCTCTGTGCAACGATTCTGACTCAGGGTCCTTCGTGGTGGCATGTGCACTGCTCAGCCAAGATGGATTTCAGCAGGAAGGATTCTGGGAGGTTGGCAGGACATATTACAGTCTGGCATCTCTTCCCTCCTTTTGGCCCCTCCCAAATTCTTCCAGTTAGTTTTATAAGACATATTATGGGCAGGCATCTCCTCCTTTTTTGGCCTCTCCCAGATTCTCCCAGTTAGTTTTCATGCTTCTTTTCGGGACCTCCTGTTGTGAGACAACTCGTTCAAGTGGTTATTGTCACGCCTGGTCAAGGTAGGTGGTTTTGGTCAATGGTTCCCTAACACTATGACAAAAAGTATTTGAACTTTCTAGAAATAAGTTGGTAGATAAATACCAGAAGGCCAACACAAAATGCAATGGATGATGAAACCTCTCTATTCAGACAAAGTTAGGCTGTGGGAAGCACCAGGACAGACTGTGGCTGTCTATATGCCCTATATTGGTACAGAGAGTTGCTATTATCAGCGTGCTGCAATTTCATCAGAATTTTTAAACAAGTCGTTTTCCTCATAATTAAAAAGATACACTAAGAATCTGAATAATCATGCATCTGAAGTGTTAAAGCTTGTTAATTCTTTATGATATAAATGCTCATATCCTTTGTGTTTTGTGCAAAAGAACACAAGTAAAACTTACTTAACACAATGAGATGAGATGGATTCCCTTTTCCCATTTCCTCCTGGAACATCAATCTAGTAAAGACAAAAATCAAGGCAACAATTGTATTATTTCAGATTTTCATAAGATAAATTTAAGGTTAAGTAATTAGGAAATTTACAACTGAGGTTAACCAGTTTAGCTAGGTATTAAATCTACAAAACATACCATAGATGCTAAAAAGGTATGAAATCCAGAATTTGGGTTTTGAAAAAACTCCATAACTTGTGATGTAGCCCTCCTTGTAGAGCCAATCAATCTTCCTCTTATTTGCTGGAATAAGCACATCATGTCGTTCCCCACTAACTGGGGCTCTCTATCTCATATCCCCTAAGTTGAAAACATCAGGTGAGGAGGGCTTAGCATAGAAACTAGGCATAGGTACTAGCTAGACACTTAGCCAAAGTGTTGGTAGAATTCTGCAATATTTCCATGACCCCAAATAAAATCTTTTAACCAAACTTGTGATTCTGTCCATTTTCATAACCCTGGGCCATTTTTTCCCCTGCACTGTAAGCAGGGAAGGAAGAGAGGACTTAGCACTCAGTGAGCATCTAGCGGTGAGCATGTTATATAATACCTCATCTACAAGGCTGAGTAGAGCTAAGTTGTGATGAAGTATTTGACCGTAATGCACTAAGTCAGAAAACTACTTAAAGCTTTGAGGTTTACATTAACTAAATCAGTGCCCTTCTTGATGAATTCCAAAAGTTTGAAGTTTTAAAACAACTTTTTAAACTTGCAGGCTTAGAAATAACACACCAATAATGTGGCAAATACCGTGTGACTGATTTCAGTGTGGTAACTGTGCTTTTTAAAGTACGGCTACAGCCCTTCTTGCTTCTACTTGAGCTTAGTCTCCGGCATTGCCGTGCAGACTGACTCACGTAGAAGCAAGAAGGGAAACCTTACACCACTGACAATTTCTGGAGGTCTTGTGAGATTAAGCAAGACCAAAAAAAGAAAAAAAAAAAACAGTATGGCTACACTGGGCAGAAGAAAAATGAGGAAGAGTGCTAAAACCAACATTATTCTTAATATTAACTTAAAGAATGTGGTTGGATTTCTCCAAAGAATCAGGGTATTTATATATCAGACAACTTGTAAGACCCACATTTTGTAATTCCAGAGACTCAACCTCATTTATACTTGAAACATATAGGTTATCTGTTATGTCTGTTTGCTAAGCTTCTGGTGTAATCGAAAATCATTTGCTTCCCCTCCTCAAATAAGTGGTTAATGCTCAACTATTTAAGCTAGCTTTATTGATATTTTTCAGTATCAATAAGTTATATCAGCAACTGAGCCATTCTCTTCCCATTGATATAAATGCTCGCGTGGCAGTCTTATTTCATCTCTATGTTTCTCAGCCACCCAGGCTTAACACTCAGGGCTCTACCATAGGGTCTGCTTTCACCAGTTAGACTGTGAGGGTGTATAAAATTCTAACACTTTAATATAATATTTTCCAGTCAGATTTGAAACCATTAAGTGAAAAACCATTCCCTCCAATGAAAGTACTTTAGTATTGCAAATCTATTTTTTTAAGAAGAATCTTCTCATCTATTTGTCTATGGCTGTACTGGGTCTCTGTGCTGTGCAGGCCTCCTCCAGCTGCGGTGAGCGGGAGCTGCTCCCTGGCTGCGGGGCACGGATCCTCACTGTGCTGGCTGCTCCTGCCGCAGGGCACCGGGCCTAGCACGCGGGCTCTGGAGCCTGGCCTTGGCAGTTCGCCACATGGCTTAGTTGCCCCACGGCGTGTGAGATCTTTCCAGGCCAAGGGCTGAACCTTTGTCCTCTGCATTGCAAGGTGGACGCTTAACCACTGGACCATCAGGGAAATCCTATATATATATATATATTTTTTTTTAAAGATAGAAATAAATGGCAATGGAAAGAATGAAAGAAATCAATAACGAAATGCACTCCAAAGAAAAAGAAAAGTGGTACCATCACCTCAGAGAACAAACATTCCTATAGGACAATCCAGTATCACTTAATTCTTGTTTGCTGAATGTTTCAAAGGATTAACATATACCCTCAAGTGCTTATCAACCCTCCAAGAATAGCTGTGGACCTGCAGTAGCTTTTTACCTTAGGATTTCAGATAGCATTTAAGCATTAAGTTCTAATACTCCATAATATATTAATAATTAACCACTACCTAGTTGAACAAACCTTTATTTCTCAATTTTCAAATACTAAATGAATTAATAGAAGAGACAGAACCAGAAGCCAAGAATCTAGGCATCTGGTTATTTTTTTCAAACTGTAAATTACATGGAATCCATTGCATATATGACCGATTTCAACATGCACAACCTACTTACAATCACTTTGACGTAGTTGGCCGGAAATACACCAGTCTGGTTTCTACATTTCCCTCTGTACCAATCTGTATCTATTTTTTCCAGAAGATGAACAATTTCTCCAGAAGTGAGGCTCAAATCATCAGCTTGCTCTGTACGATAGAATTATAATGATGTGTGATCAATTACTCTGGTTGCAGAGCTGATTAAAGCAGAACACAACGTGGCATTCAGTTCTGTCCACCGAGGCAGTATGTTCTACTGATTCTGAGAACAGATTATACTAATTGAATTGACATAAAAAAAATTTTTATTTTCCTGGATATTGCTATTATGAGTTTTCCCTTTTAAGATCAAATGAGATATATTTACCAGGCACTGACTGATAGGGAATGCTTGAAAAACACACACACACACAAAACATTGTGCTTGCCAGTGATTCTTCCTGTGCGACATACACGTCTGCTGAATACATATTTTAACGATGAAACCATTTTATAGACACGGTATAATATTCATATGATTCTCAACCATGCTTAAAAATCATTTCAATCTCAAAATACTAAGGGAGTCCTACAGCTCTTTAGCATATAAATTTACTTACACTGAAATAAAAATCAGTCTACCAAGTGGACAAAAAAAAAGGTATAAATAAATCGGGAATTTATTTTATTTGAAGCCTTGGATATAAAAGGTATTTAAAAATTGATGACAAAAATGTATATTTTCATTTCATAAGTAATAGCTGAGCTATGTGTGTTGGTTTTACAACCCTTAGCAGAAAAGAACTTCACTTAGTAAATCTGAATTAATTTCATTATGTTGGGAAAGAGTTAAAAAGTTTCCAACTGGTAGGCAGTTTGCTATTTGTTCATGTGTAAGTAAAACACTGTCTCCTCCTCCTCTCTCTCTCTCACAGGGAGTATCAAAAGCAAGGGTATGCAGGTAAGCTTTCTGGCATGGCTGGGTGCAGTCAACTCTTCCTGAAGGTGGGGTGATGGATAAGATGACCTGTCCAGTCTAGGGCTCCATCGGTACAGAAAGTGAAGACAGATGTCCTTGAGAGGTTAACCTGGGGAGGATGCCCGATCCTGGATCCTAAGTTTCTACCGCTTTGTCATCTCTGTCCTTACCTGCTGGGAAATCATGAAGGACGACAGCGTGGGGGGCACCAGTGTCAACAGGCTTCTGAGGGCAGCTCGGATCCTGCGGGAGCAAACAGAGCTGTGAATGGCGCGTGCATGATGCATGCTGGATTTATTACTCACTCGGAGACCTTTGTTTGTTTTTTCCCTCATTGAGGTCCTCTTGACACAATTATATTATGAGTACAAGATGCAGACCACACAGCTGAGCCAAACAAGGGAAGCATGACCGAGTGGAAAAGGTGTGAGTCCCTGCCGGAGGAGAAGAGAAATAACTCAATTATGATACCCCCCCAGCACTTTTCTTAAACTGAGAGAGTAAACAAAAGGACATTAAACTTAAGTTTTTGTTGGTTGTTTTTTGTCTTTTAAAGCAGTATCTATTCTACACTGAAGTAGTCATTTTTACTTCTTTACCTTTCAAGGATCGCTTTTTCCATAAACTGTGATCAGAACTAAACCTTAAGAACAAGACCTTAAAAGTATTCTCTTCATTAAGACGGAAAAAGAAGGAAGTTCTGCAATTTACACTCTTGCCTTTCGTAATGAAAAGAGCTAAAGACTTTTACAAAAGTATAATTCACAAAAAGTAAAATCCATTTCATTTATTACCATTTAACTGAATGCCTTCTCTAATTTGAAAGCCAATGCTACCTCTCATGCCTGGCCTGGATTTTCTATTTAATCTGAATGGTTTATTCAATAGTAATTCTAAGTAAATTAGCAAACAGAATTCAATATTCTCCACCCATCTAACCAGCTGCTTAGACTAGCCAGAGGAGAAGCCAGATTTGAAGAGTGACTGTTTCTTAATGACAGGCAGTTGTTATCCACATCATCATCATCATCATCATCCAATCTGCTGATGGATATTATCTGGAATTATAACTTACTTTCTTTGATTTTTAAATGAAAGTGATTTTTTGTGCCTTTCTTGTCTCTTTCTTCCTTTAATGGCTCCTGCCCATCAGGGACTGCCCCTTTCCTGACCATGATGTTCAGCTGGTCAGACATCAGGGGTCGTGGTCCACCCCCTCCACATCCGCCCTGCAGCTCCTTTGGGCAACTCTTTTCTGAATCAACTGTAAGGCAGCTGCGGAGGCACGCTGCCTGCTCTCACATCAGCTGAACTTAATACAGGAAGGGCTAAGGCAGCCTGGTGTATCAGTTTACCAAAGCAACACCAACATTGTCTTAGAGGCTGCTTGGTGCTTTTCCTTAAATAAATGGGCATAATGGGAATTTCAGGGATTGCGGAAATGAACTATGAGATATGTTAAGCCTGGAGGGGCTTTAAAAATTACTCTTTACCCAATTTAGCATATGTGTGGTTTTCATTTTTTTCTGATTTACATCTGTAGACAAAGGGATGACTGCTCCAATAAATGGTGTTAGGCTAGATGACTTTACATCTGGAAAAAGTGAAGTCAGAGGCCTACCCCACACCAAACATAACCATGGACCTGCAGATGGACCAAAGCCCACACACCAGCCAAAGAGGGTAGTAGGGGGACAGTGGGCAGCCGGTGCCTCCCGCTCTTGCCTCCCTGCCTTCTGTGCACGGCTGTCCCTTTGATGCTGCTCATCACCTTGGCCTGGCAGGTGAAGGGTGAGAGGGCAGGTGAAGGGTGAGAGGCCAGGCGAAGGGTGAGAGGCCAGGCGAAGGGTGAGAGGGCAGGGGAACGGGGCTGGCCACAGGGGTCGGAACAACTCAGGGGCAGGAACACACCATTAGAGTGGATATCTGGGAGGGAAATCTAACATATTTCAAAGTTCTTTCTAGTATGACTATAATAGCTAATACTAATGAGTAATGAGAATAGTTAATATACACTGTTTGCCCACTATGCACTATTCACAATACTAAGCACCTTACAGATGCTAAATTACCTAAATTAATTAGCTCATTTAATTTTTTAAGGATCTTTGAGATATAAGGCACATGCCATAAAATTTAAGCATTTAAAGTGTACCTAATTTTAGCATATTCACAGAATTGTGCGACCACCACCACAATCTAACTTTAGGACTTATTTATCATCCCTCCAGAAGCCTCGCACCCATTGGCCATCACTCCCCCTCACCCTTCCCCCAGCCCTGGGCAACCACTAATCTACCTCTGGATCTACCTATTCTGAACTTTCATATAAATGAAATCATAACAATAAATCAATTCTATCATCAACTCTGAGGATTCTCATATCTACTTCACACATTTTAAAAATGAGGTTCAGAGAGGTCAGATCACTGCCTCCGACGGTGGGAGGTCAACTGAGACCCACAGTGCAATCCCTTGCCTCCCTGCTCGGTCAGCCCAGCCTTACCTCATAACCTGCAACGTCTTCTGTTGACTAAGGCAGGGGAGAGTAACACAGTTTTAGAGATATTTACCTTCACACTAGGCTTTCAAGTAGGTTTTACTTTTCTGAAAAGGGTAATGTTAGCCATGACCCAGAGCCTACGAGAGGCCCCATTGAGGTTTCACCAGCTGTGGGTCATTGGTGGTCATGACTTCTGCAAGTCATCACAAGCATGAGTAAAGTAACGTTCCAAGTGACAAAACCATGAATGTTTATAAAAGAACAACTTGTAATTTTTTCAGCTTCTATTTTTCTATTTCTTTCTTTCAACTTCTATTTTCCTCTTCAGAAAGGAAAGCTTTCTGACAGTACAATCCCCATGGCTACCCATCAATGTTTCAAAAGAGAGGAAGCACAGTGGTGACAGAAGGGTAATGCTGCCTCAAAGCAGAGAAATGAATGACAGAAGAACTTTCCCCATGTGGACTGAAGTCAGAAATGTCAACATTCCAGCTGCAGCCAGCATAACACATATCTTCTCTGCTCTCCGAAATTCCAATCTTTAGTTTCTTAGCAAACCTCAAATGATAGACTGCCTTCCAAGAAGAACTGCATGACATTATGAAAACTAGGATGAATGACAAACCAAACACTTTAACTTGGCTTAAGTGACTGATAGGTCTCATTTTTCATGTTTGCTACATTACCTAACAGACAGTGAAAATTTTAACTGGATACCCCAAGCAGCTCTTTAAAAAATATGCCTCTGTAAATTGTTCAATGGCATTTTTCTTGCTCAACAAATGACCTTCAATAATCATTGTATTCTCCTAGGCTCCACAGATTTGTTAGGCCTAAATAGTGACTTCAGAGTGTTGTAACATTTCATTTCATTATTTTATGAGCTATGATCAGAGAAACAAGGACTATACTCATCTTAAATCTTACAGGGAAGCTTTTTAATGTCAGCCTTTATAGGGCCCTCCTTAAAATAATTATCCATTCTGCTAGAAAACCAATCTCTAATACTTTGGTAAATGTATTTACATTATTTCAAAAGTAAATAGGTCTCACAGCTGAAAATTAATGACTGAGTGTCCTGGATGCTGCGAGTCAGCATGATATGAGGAAGGCAGACCACACGGTAGTCACTCTGTATCAAAGTGATTAGTGTGGCAGTGGCAAGTCTCTTAGAAGTAATTTATTCTTAAAATGGAATAAAACGCTACTGTAATTTTTACTCTGGTTAAAATAAACGTGCTAATAAAAACCTGAGGATGAGCTATAATTAATAGTTCTATGAAATGTGCTTCCATGTGTGATATGAGGATGGTACAGTATTAATTCCTCACGTTTGGTCTGCTGCTAAGATGTTCGTCAAGTGGCGTGATGATCTTCATCTGAGACAGGTGAACTCTGCCAGCATCATCTCCCTTCCGGCACTCCAAGTAATTACCTTCTGCCTGCTTCAGTATCACCAGGACGTCCCCACGCTGTAAGGTAAAATACCACTCTCTGAAGCAATTATTATTTAATAAAACATTATTACTTTTTCCACATTTTAATCTTTGGAGCCTAAAGCATTTAATAATGTGTAAAACAGTAACAGAGGCCAGCAAATTTTTTAAAAAATTTGTCAGTAAAGAAGGAGCTCTACTTTACCTTACAAGAAAGTTCTCCAGGGTTTTGTGGGATGACATCTTCATTGGCAATTCCATGAGGCACAGACATCTTGAACATAAACCAATATAAAGGATTATTCATAATCAAATAACTGCATCCTAAGAGGCCGATCATGTGGGGATTTGGCACACGCGCCTGCAGCATAACTTCCATCGGGTAAACTCATCACCCAGCTTCCTCAAGCTCAGGATCTAGTTGGTGGGGCTGCTGCCTACCAGGACACACAGAGTCCTTGGGGGCCTGGGGCTGAGCCCACAGGACTCGGGGGCTGAAGGGGCCTAAGGTCCCCCTTTCACAGTCACAACCGGGAAGGTCCACTCCACCAGGTTCCCAGAGCGTCATAAGGGCGAGTGCCCGGCACTGACCTCACAGCCTGCAGTTCAGCGGGGCTGACGGGGGACTGGTGTGTCCCGTGTGGGGTTGGACAGGCTGCTTCTACCTGCCTTCAGTCTCTTTCCCTGCAGTCTCTCTGGTGCCGCTGCCTGACCTCAGTCATTCCTGGTCACTCAGCCTTGTCTGATCTGAGAATGGCTCTTAGGTCTGTAGCCTCCTCTGGCCAGAGGACTCTGCCCCCTGCTTTGGTAAATCCTGGCTGATAAACACGGGTTACAGGGCTGTGGAGTACAAAAGGCGTACCCAGAAGATGTGACCACACAAGCTCATGTAGAACAAGAAAGGGAGGCTGCCCTCGGGAGCAAAGACACAGCACAAGGGTGCGGGCTAGGAGGCGGGGAGGATGGGGTGGCTTCCAGAAGCTGTGTCAGGGCGTCAGGGTGCCAGAGTGGCCCTGGGGGGCAATTTAATGGTGGGGCACCCACAGGAAAGATGAGGGGTTTAAGGAGTTATTTTGTAAAGAGACATACTCCTCTAATCTATCACCATTTTGATTTATTAATTTCTTTACTTTTCTGGCCTGGAGAATCCCATGGACTGTAGAGTCCATGGGGTCGCAAAGAATTGGACATGACTGAGACACTTTCACTTTCACTTCACTTTTAAGTTATTCAAATGCTTTATTGACATTATACAGCTAGGCTAAGACCTATAAGCAAAATCTGATACCCCCAATGAGGCTCTTAACATGGAACAGGCAATATAATTAGAGACTTTACAATTAGTAACATGATTTTCTTTCTCTTTTTTTGGCTGCACAGGCTGGGCTTTGTGAGAGCTTAGTTCCCAGACCAGGGATTGAAACCACGCCCCTTGCAGTGGAAGCATGTATTCCTAACACTAGACACCAGGGAAGTCCTGTAACACTATTTCCTTAGTATGGCTTAATGGTAAAGAGCATGGGCTTAGACCCAGTCAATCTGTGTTCCAATCTTGGCTCCACCATTACTGGCTTTGTGATCCCGGACAGGCTATTTAATCTCTCTGAGTATTATTTTCTTCATCTGCCTAACAGAAATAATAATAGTATCCACTTCACAGGGTTGATGTGAGGAACAAATAGTTATTTAATATATATAAAGTGCTTCAAACAATGCCTGACTCATGAGTACTCAACACATCAGCTGCTGCTTTTATTATTTTTAAGTAAGCTATCCAAATTAAAATTTTATCAGTTTAAATGAATATGAATATATATGAATATCATACCTCCTTCTTATCTGTCTATATCATTCCCTTAAGAAGAGGGAAAAAAAATCCTAAATGGTTTAAAATGAAAACAATTTCCAGCTCAATGATGGAACTGTAGAACAATATGAAATGAATAAATGCTGTTCTTGTTAAGAGCTACTGTTGTACAATTGTTTAAAAAGTGCCAACACTCCAGCTCCTTATCATTTTAATTTGCTCTAGATTTCATCAGGTTAACCTGACCAAAGTAGAGAGAACACATCAACTCCAAAGACAAAGGCTTAAGGTCACAGGATAAGAAAAACATTCAAAGAGAACAAATTTAATATCTCAACTATCTTGATTATTGATGAAAACTTCTAACTGGTAACTATTAAATGGACCATGATAATCAGGTTTAAAAAAGTGGAAAATGAGGGAAAAACCATTTTAATAAAAACTTTCTTTCCACTTCACTTCAAATTTTACTCTGTGGGCAAGGAAGATATAAGATATAAACTATACTGAGATGTGAATATAATATCTGTCAGGTACTCTCATCAGTATAACCTACCGGGTCAGGTTCTTCAGAATTTCTGTTTGGTCAAGCCAGACAGCAGACTGCAATCCCTGCTGCCCTGCTTCCTTTTCCTATGTTTCTAATAATGAAACTGTGCTTTAACGACTTAGGTTTTATCACAGCCTACTTGTCTAAAACACTCTAGCATCAAGGGTCAATTACACATCTGTCTCACCAACTTTTTCTAAGGAACAGGGGTCTTATATATACTTTAGGACAAACCTCTGGACCAGAAACATTTTTAAAAGCTACATTTACCATGTACTTCCTGTAGAGAGGGTGTCCTGGTTTGGGACGCGGGGGCAGTACTGGATCTTGATTTTTAAAGACTTGACTCTTGGCTTTTGAGAGTCCAGGTGCCAAGTTACTTGTTTTTTTCTGAAGATCCATGTCAGAAGAAGACCGATTAAAAGGCAGCTTTTTATGTGATGCTCTGGTTGCTGGAAGTTTAGGGGGAGGTGGTCTCTCGGGGGCCCCCTTGGGAGGAGGCTGTCGAGCTGGTATGACTTTTCCATTTACAGGCCTGGAATTCAATGTGGCAGCTGTGAGTCAGGATTTGATTGATGGTAGGTTCTGCTTTGTCCTTTCTTACACACACACACACACACACACACACACACACACACAGGGCTTTCTGCTAATGTAATACCATTTACTAGAACATGTTGGGTATGCTATTTTTCAGCAAATGACTGCTGCATTAAACATTGTATTATTAGAAGAAATGCCATGATGTTCCAGCTTCCTCTTATCTTGCACTAGAGATTCATTAGTTCAAGACAAACAAGTATTTACTATCATGAGCTCTCTAAGGCCCCATTTGCTCTTAAACACACCATGACTGTTTCAGAAAACTAAGCACTTTCTACCAAAGCCTGAGATGGAAAGCTTATAATAAGACATCATGTAGATGTGATGGGGTCTTCTAGATGATCAGGAAGGGAAAAACAAACTCTAATGTTCATGTTCTAGGAATCATTATTAAAACTCTAATTTAGATTAAAAGAAAGCTAGTTCTGAAAATAGGATAGCAACACCAACCAATGGACTTTTATAAACAATGGAGTTTGATAATAATAATAATAACAATAATGAAATAATAAAATTTTATAAACAAATTTTATAAACAGTGGAGTTTGAGCAAACTCTAGGAGATGGTGAAGGACAGGGGGTCCTGGCATGCTGCAGTCCATGGGGTCACAAAGAGTCAGACACAACTTAGCAACTGAACAACAACAATATAGATTCGTGTGTGTGCTCTGTGAGTTTTTAGATTGTGTTAAACAAGAAACAGAGATTCCTACAACCTGCTGTCAGAAACAGACTGTGGGCCTGGGTAAATTTGTGAGTTATTTCTAAAAAAGATAGAAGGCCAACAACACAGAAAAGAAAGTCTGGTCTCGGAGTCATTAGATTTTCTTTAACTGACTTTTTAGGGGTTTTCCCACGCTTACCGACCTGGGTGGCAACCTTGGGGGTCCTCGCATAAAACCTCCTGATTGACCAGCAATGTCAGATTCCTGAAAGAATCAGAGAATGGTTTTCAGTTAAGGTTAATCTGAAACAAGGCTTGTCAAGAGGAATCATGGACAAATTTTTGGCTAGACCTATAAGTGGAAAAGTAGCTGAGTTACAGAAAGGAGATTAGAAGAGTTTTCTCATCCTGGTCCTCACTGTCCATGTCACAGTGCAACTGAGAACAGAGAGGCAGAGGCGGGGGGTCTGTTGCTGTGGACCATGGCCCACCCGACGGCACTGGTGACTGCACACCCAGCATGTTCTAAGGGATTAAGGATGATGCTTAACTCACGATAGGTTACAAAGTGCCAATTTAAGCAGGCACTGTAGGGAATTTTAAAAAAATATGGCATTTATTTATCCCATGACAATACTTAAGATATGCAGTGCTCCTAAGTTTAAACATATAGTGAGGTGGTTGATTAGTGTGTTTTACCTAGAACAGCCAAATCTCTCATACTGGCTGGTTTCCACCTTGTGTGGTGGGTTTTGAATTGGAAGGAAGTGGGAACATAACAGAAACTTAAGGAGTGGCCTGAAAGGAGAGCATGTGAGAAGAACAGAGAAGGCTGGAGAAAGCAGAGAGCTTATACCACAAGAATCCCTTGGAAGAAACGGAGCAGCCATCATGGTCAACAGAAGAGTCCGAAATGCAGTACTTGGACAAAATCTCAAAAATGACAGAATGATCTCTGTTTGTTTCCAAGGCAAAGCATTCAATATCACAGTAATCCAAGTCTATGCCCCCAAACAATAATGCTAAAGAAGCTGAAGTTGAATGGTTCTATAAAGACTTACAAGACCTTCTAGAACTAACACCCAAAAATGATGTCCTTTTCATTATAGGGGACCGGAATGCAAAGTAGAAAGTCAACAGATACCTGGAGTAACAGGCAAATTTGGCCTTAGAGTACAGAATAAAGCAGGGCAAAGGCTGATAGAATTTTGCCAAGAGAACGCACTGGTCACAACAAATACCCTCTTCCAACAACACAGGAGAAGACTCTACACATAGACACCACCAGATGGTCAATACCAAAATCAGATTGATTATATTCTTTGCAGCCAAAGATGGAGAAGCTCTATATAGTCAGCAAAAACAAGACCAGGAGCTGACTGAGCTCAGATCATAAACTCCTTATTGCCAAATTCAGACTTAAATTGAAGAAAGCAGGGAAAACCACTAGACCACTCAGGTATGACCTAAGTCAAATCCCTTATGCTTATACAGTGGAAGTGGGAAATAGATTCAAGGGACTAGATCTGATAGACAGAGTGCCTGATGAACTATGGACGGAGGTTCGTGACATTGTACAGGAGAGAGGGATCAAGGCCATCCCCAAGAAAAAGAAGTGCAAAAGGCAAAATGGCTGTCTGAGGAGTCCTTACAAATAGCTGAGAAAAGAAGAAAAGCGAAAGGCAAAAGAGAAAAGGAAAATGCATTCCCATTTGAATGCAGAGTTCCAAAGAACAACAAGGAGGTAAGAAAGCCTTCCTCAGTGATCAGTGCAAAGAAATAGAGGAAAACAACAAAATGGGAAAGACTAGAGACCTCCTCAAGAAAATTAGAGATACCAATGGAACATTTCATGCAAAGATGGGCACAATGAAGAAGAGAAATGGTATGGACCTAACAGAAGCAGAAGATATTAAGAAGAGGTGGCAAGAATACACAGAAGAACTATAGAAAACAGATCTCCATGACCCAGATAACCACGATGGTGTGATTACTCACCTAGAGCCAGACATCCTGGAATGTGAAGTGAAGTGCACCTTAGGAAGCATCACAAAGAACAAAGCTAGTGGAGGTGATGGAATTCCAGTCGAGCTATTTCAAATCCTAAAAGATGATGCTGTGGAAGTGCTGCACTCAATATGCCAGCAAAATTGGAAAACCCAGCAGTGGCCACAGGACTGGAAAAGGTCAGTTTTCATTCCAATCCCAAAGAAAGGCAATGCCAAAGAATGCTCAAACTACTGCACAATTGCACTCATCTCACACACTAGTAAAGTAATGCTCAAAATTCTCCAAGCCAGGCTTTAACAGTACATGAACAGTGAACTTTCAGATGTTCAAGCTGGATTTAGAAAAGGCAGAGGAACCAGAGATCAAATTGCCAACATCCGGTGGATCATCGAAAGAGCCAAAGAGTTCCAGAAAAAACATCTATTTCTGCTTTACCGACTATGCCAAAGCCTTTGACTGTGTGGATCAACAAACAAACTGTGGAAAATTCTGGTATTCTGGGAATACCAGACCACCTGACCTGCCTCCTGAGAAACCTGTATGCAGGTCAAGAAGCAACAGTTAGAACTGGACAGTTAGAACAACAGACTGGTTCCAAATCGGGAAAGGAGTACGTCAAGGCTTCATATTGTCACTCTGCTTATTTAACTTATATACAGAGTACATCATGAGAAACGCTGGGCTGGATGAAGCACAAGCTGGAATCCAGATTGCTGGGAGAAATATCAATAACTTCAGATATGCAGATGACAACACCCTTATGGCAGAAAGGGAAGAAGAATTAAAGAGCCCCTTGATGAAAGTGAAAGAGGAGTGAAAAAGTTGGCTTAAAGGTCAACATTCAGAAAACTAAGATCATGGCATGTGGTCCCATCACTTCTGGGCAAATAGATGGGGAAACAATGGAAACAGTGACAGACTTTATTTTGGGGGGCTCTAATATCACTGCAAATGGTGACTGCAGCCATGAAATTAAAAGACGCTTGCTCCTTGGAAGAAAAGTTATGGCCAACCTAGACACCATATTAAAAAGCAGAGACATTACTTTGCCAACAAAGGTCTGTCTAGTCAAGGCTATGGTTTTTCCAGTAGTCATGTATGGATGGGAGAGTTGGACTATAAAGAAAGCTGAGCGCTGAAGAACTGATGCTTTTTAATTGTGGTGTTGGAGGAGACTTTAGAGTCCCTTGGACTGCAAAGAGATCCAACCAGTCCATCCTAAAGGAAATCAGTTCTGAATATTCATTGGAAGGACTGACCGTAAAGCTGAAACTCCAATACTTTGGCCACCTCAGGCAAAGAACTGACTCGTTTGAAATGACCCTGATGCTGGGAAAGATTGAAGGCAGGAGGAGATGGGGATGACAGAGGATGAGATGGTTGGATGACATCACCAGAAGTTGGTGATGGACAGTGAAGCCTGGTGTGCTGCAGTCCATAGGGTCATAAAGAGTTGGACACAACTGAGCAACTGAACTGAACTGAACTATACATCTAGAGCAAAGGGTTTGGATGTGCTGAGATTTTTGGAGGAAAGAGCAAAGGGAGGTGGTGTGAAAAACAAGAGAGGGAGAGTTGGAATCTTTGGTCTGAAGGTAGATGAGAGAAATTGAAAGTGTGGAGATCAACAGGAAGACTTCTCTAGGAGAAGGGGTTCAAACTGTGATAATTAAATAAGTTTTCTGAACATGTTATTGCCCAGGGATTGGGTAATGAATATAAAACATGGAAAATTTTTTCAGATCATCTGTTGAATGAGAAGTTAGAGGCTCTTAATGCCAAGACTTCTATTCTTTATTTTAAGGGAAAAGTCCTCACTAAATTCTTCTAATTCTAACTGAGTCTTTTTTTCAACTTTCCTACTTTCTAAGCCCTGACCACTGACATCCAGGAAATAATATTTTTCCAAGACCACCATAGGGGAGGGGAATGCTAGGTCTTTAAACTGACATTCCTTTTTTGTTTTTTGTAAAGGTGATATAGCTACAGATTGATAATCTTTGGGCTAATTTGGTCTCTTTTCCCCCTTCTTATCTTACAAATGAGTTAAAACTCACTTCTGTGGTTTGTAATTCACACTGAATATTTACAACTTTTCCTTAAATACCAAATGATTAATTGCTAATAACTGCGATCATCTGAATATGTTTCAATGTTTTATAATCCCATTTTAAAAAACAAATTAAGCTTGCCCTTAAAACTTGGTTTCACTAATGAGTTCAGTTAATGTAGTGAGACAAGTCACCAGCTCATAAACCCTGCAATATTACAGACCATCATCCATGCCTTATAAATACACTGCTGCCTATATGCCTCCCAACAAATCCTGCTATGATACCTGAAAAACTCATTTACTTCTTTGGCCACCTTTAAAATTGAAACAAAGAGAAAAACACTCCAGCAGATAGGTAGGAACTCATATACTTTTTCTTCAAAATTACTTAATAACTAAGGGCAGATTAGAAAAAGATTTATAAATTTGACATGGATGATGTACTTTAATAAAGACATACCACACAATCCTAATCTTCTACCAAATATTAGCTGCAGTTTTCTCTGGGTGGTTTACATATCTTTATGGGGGATCTTAAATATCTTTTTAATTTCTCAATTTTGAATTATGAGCAAAAATAAATCAGAAAAAAAGGCAGTATACTCGAATCTTCCAGGACTGTTAGGCACATTTGAAAAGGCATTGCTGCACTGGACAGACTTCACATACTGAGAGGAGGGGCTTGGTTCTTGCAGGAGCCATGGTCTCAGTGTCTGGTCAAGTTCAGGTTTGCGCACAGCTTCTGCTGACAGTCTTTGGAAGATTATTGATTAGGGATTTCCTGTTTTTCAATATTCCGCACATGCATGGAGCTTCTCTGTACTTGCCTTGTGCAGTTTTTCTCTAGCTCTGACATCCCTGAACTATGACTTTTGATGTATTTGGGTAAGCATTTTAGGTCTGGGTAAAGTTGGCTTTTCTGTTTGTACTGCCCTGCAGATGCCATCTTTTTGTTCATCTTCCTTGGGATGGTTTCTCATGTTCAATTTAAAAACAATTCCAGCCCCCTCCCCTCTTTCTTGCTGTATTTTCAAAAGACAGACATCTCTTCCTGTTTGCTGGCATCACGAGCAGCCTCTGCAGATGTGTCTTCTCTCCCTTCTCCAGGCACTGACACCACGTCTCACGTCCTGAGTTCATCAGAGCGCTCCTGGGCTGCAGCTGAGATGCCTTCCACCTTCCGGGCCACGTCCCCCAACTCTCTCCCTGCGCTGGTTGGCAGAAGCCGTGGATTCCCACAGAACAGTCTGCCCCCACTGCCAGAATGGCACCATTGCCTCCTGATGTTCCTCACCCTGGAGTCCTTTATCGTGTAAGTGAGGACTGAGATTTTGCAGGGACAGCCATCTTGTCATGAGACGGAAGATTCCCTGGCTCTTGAGGCAGGAGAAGCAATAGAGGGTCTTTGCTCTGCGCCTCATCCGAAGACTCACCTGTCAGAGACCCTCTCTGCATGGGTCACCACACTGGCGAAACGTTCTTTCCATCTTTCCCCACACCTGAAGACTTTCTGGCCTCTGGTCGAAAATCCACTCAGTAATTGTAATTCGTAAAACAATAGGAATTTCTCAGTCATAGACTTCTGGCCCTGGAAATCTATGTGCGTGACTTCAGCCAAATCACTTAGCCTGGGGTCTCTTTCTTGTCTCTTCTCCCCTCAGACCCAGTGTGCCTGTTATGCGCGCATTCCTTACAGCACAGCTCGGGGGGCTCTGAGCGCCCCCCGTAAACACTGCAGGGTGAGATTTCTGCCACGCTGGTCATGCGAGGTAGAAACAGTGATGAATAGAGTTCCCTCTGCAGATGGTTCCGTTATTCTAACTTCCTTTTCTTTCTTCTTTTTTTCTATGTTGGAGTTGCTTTGTGGATTGCTTAACATCAAATGGAATAATACTTAACATTTTAATGGTTGACAAAGCCCATGACTCAATGAATGCTAAGTATGTCTACTCGTCATCCTCTCACTCCATTCTACAGCCCTTCTCAGTAGAGGCTGGTAACCTTCTCAAGTAACTTTTTCTCCACGGAAATATGGGATTTCCCCCATTCAACAACTCCATGGCAGGATCTCGATCATCCTCTTTTGGGTTTCCTTGGCCCAGTTTTAATAAAAATTTATTACCAAGTACTTTGAAATGCAAGTGATCACTAAATTTTAATTCAGCCTACAGGAAAATCTCATTAACTTGATATTGGCTAATTCAATTTAATGGATCCATCAAAGAAATTTCTCTTCACTAGATGATTAGATCAGTTTGCATGTATAATAAGCATAGTTAATTCACAATGTAAAACTATTACGAAATTTGAACTGAAAATTTGGCTGTAAGACTTTAAGAACTGGTTTCTTTTGAAACAAACTGTAAAGATAACCTAGGAATTTCAAAAAGTATGGAAAAATGGTATTGAAGTTGGAATTTTTTAAAAAAGTGTATATATTTAAAACTTTTGACCACCATCTGTTAACAAGCACATGCTAAAGCACTAATTTTAAATTTAAAAAATAATTTTCGCCTAAATTTCAGATGAACAAATTCTCACGATTATCTTAAAATTATGTGATTCATTCAGTATTTCAAATATAGTCTGATCAATGAACTAAATCTGTTTTCACAAAAATTAAAAGTTTGTAGAGATTTTTAATAACTTCCTCATCATCAGTGCTATTTAAAAGATAATGCTGGGACTCTCAGGGTGATCTGAGTTTGCCTGCCCATGCAGAGGACACAGGTTCCTTCCCTGGTCCCGGAGGATCCCACATGCTATGGAGCTACTCGGCCTGTGCACTCTAGAGCCCAGGCTCTACAAACAAGAGAAGCCACTGCAAGGAGAAACCCATGCATCGCAACAAAGACTCAGTGCAACCAAAAATGTAAAAAATAAAAAAAAATTTTTAAAGACAATATACTGCTGCTAAGTCACTTTAGTCATGTCTGACTCTGTGAGACCACATCCCTGGGATTCTCCAGGCAAGAACACTGGAGTGGGTTGCCATTTCCTTCTCCAATGCATAAAAGTGAAAAGTGAAAGTGAAGTCGCTCAGCCATGTCTGACTCTTCACGACCCCATGGACTGCAGCCTACCAGGCTCCTCCGTCCATGGGATTTTCCAGGCAAGAGTACTGGAGTGGGGTGCCATTGCCTTCTCCGGACAATATACTGGTATAGGGAAAATTATTTTATGATGAAGTACAATGAATTAGCCTAAGTCTTTTATCCTATATGAATTTAAAAAATATTAAATAAGTACATGGAGCTTAGAAAATGGTTTGTAATAAAGGTTTTATCTGACCAATAGTAAAATAATTTAGACATCAGCTGAGTACTTAAAATTAGTGCGTAGCTTAGGACAACCTATAATGACCACTTACCAAGTTTCTAGTTCTGTCAACATTACCAAGCTTTCCAGATACTGTGCTAAAGGTGTTTCCAATAGGTTTTTCAGTAGGGAGAGGAGGTGGGCTTTGTGGATCCTCTTCATGTAAACCTGAAAAAAACAGAAATAATTAATCAGTAATTTTTAGTCTTCGAGGGTTTCACAGGATGAAAAGACTGCAGCTTACTTCCTTAGGAAAATGTCTATACACAAAAGAATAGATAGCTAAGCAAATGAGAAAGATCTCCTGGCAAATCTCAGAAAATTGATGGGTTAGCAGCCATCAGTTAATTTTACCAAATGTTTTATCAAGAGTAAAAATGATACTAAATAAATACAACAGTAAGCCAGCATTTGTTGGAACCTTCTATGGACTAGGCATTAAGTTAAGGCACTTTATTCATATGCATTTCTCTAACCAACATCTATCTAAGTGCTAGATCTGTTGAGTCCACTAGCTAGTAGCCATATATGGCAGTTTGAACTTAAATCTTAATTAAAATTAAATAAAAAGTTCAGTCCCACAGTTGCACGGACCACATTGTAAGTTCTCCGTAGCCACATATGGTTACTGGCTACCATATTAGAACGCACTATGCTAGATACTGTTGCATCCATTTTACCGATGAAGAAACTGAAGCTGAGAAGAAAACAAATGAACTATCCAGGTCTTGCTTCAACAGTACATGAACAGAGAACTTCCAGATGTACAAGCTGAATTTAGAAAAGGCAGAGGAACCAGAGATCAATTTTCCAGTATCCGCTAGATCATAGAACAGAGCAAGGGAATTCCAGAGAAAATCTGCTTCATTGACTATGCTAAAGCCTTTGACTGTGTGGATCACAACAAACTGTGGAAAATTCTTAAAGAGATGGGAGTACCAGACTACCTGTGAAACCTGTATGCAGGACAAGAAGCAACAGTTAGAACCAGACATGAAACGAAGGACTGGTTCAAAATTGGGAAAGGAGTACGTCAAAGCTGTATATTGTTACCCTGCTTATTTAACTTATATGCTGGGTACATCATGTGAAATGCTGGGCTAGATGAATCACAAGCTGGAATCAAGATTACCAGGAGAAATATCAACAATCTCAGATATAGAGATGATATCACCCTAAGGGCAGAAAGTGAAGAGGAGCTAAAGAGCCTCTTGATGAAAGGGAAAAAGGAGAGTGAAAAAACTAGTTTAAAACTCAACATTCAAAACACTAACATCACAGCTTCTGGTCATTACTTCATGGCAAATAGATGGGGAAAAAATGGAAACAATGACAGATTTTACTTTCTTTGGATCCAAAATGACTATGGATGGTGACTGCAGCCATGAAATTAAAAGACAGATGCTCCTTGGAAGAAAAGCTATGACAAAGCTAGACAGTGTATTAAAAAGCAGAAGCATCACTTTGTTGACAAAGGTCTGTATAGTCAAAGCTATGGTTTTTCCAGTGGTCATGTATGGATGTGAGAGTTGGACCATAAAGAAGACTGAGTGCGGAAGAACTGATGCTTTTGAATTGTGGTGCTGGAGAAGACTCTTGAGAGTCCGTTGGACAGCAAGGAGATCAAACCAGTCAATCCTAAAGGAAATCAAACTTGAATATTCAATGGAAGTACTGATGCTGAAGCTCCAATACTTTGGGCACCTGATACGAAGAGTCAACTCATTGGAAAAGACCCTGCTGTTGGGAAAGATGGAAGGCAAGAGGAAAAGGGGATGACAGAGAATGAGATAGTTATATGGCATCACTGGCTCAATGGACAAGAGTTAGAGCAAACTCCGGGAGATGGTAAAGGACAGGAAAGTCTGGCATGCTGCAATCCATGAGGCAGCAAAGAGTTGGACATGACTTAGCAACTGAACAACAAAAACATCCAGGTCTTGATGCTAGTAAGAGTCAGACCACAGCTTTGAATCCAAAAGTCTATTTTCATTGTAATAAGCCTTGCTGCTTCCTAATAGGTGGTGTGACCAACCCTCCCCCAATCCAAATAATTAAATGTGCTTTCCAATTCATCAGCTCCAGATTAATGGGCTTAATTGCTCTCATTTCCACATGCAATATCTTTACATCCAAATTATATCCTTAACCCCGAAATAGTGTACCAACTTATTATAAAAAGAAGAAAACAAAGATGACCAGGTTTAATTTGTGATAGCTAATTAAAAGCTGTGTGCAAAATACTTGGAGAGAGGATGATGGTAACATATAAAGGAGGCTGAAGCCACCTTTTACTGGTTAAGGCATTTAAAGGTGATGGGAAGTTTTCTCATTCAAATGAACACTCTCTGCTTCCATTTCACATGAAAAACTTATAACAAGAGGATGAGTTCCTGTTTTATTCACAGACAGGGAAACACTCACAAAGGAGGGAAGTGCCTAGGCCAGCTACTAGGAAAACAAGGATCCAGATACAGGCAAGCTTTCTTAGTGAGAGGCGGGGCTGCCACACAGAGACCGTCCAACTCCACTGCCACCTTGAAGACTCTCTCTGTGTTGTAGTTTCCTTATTCTTACGCAGAAATGATGAATCACTTAGGATATATTGTCGTGACAAAAAACTTAAGGGTACAAAGTAGTAAGAACATGAAAGTAGAGAGGAGATAGCTTCCTGGAAGGAAGGGACATAGTAATTATCTGATGTGGGTACGTGGGGGAGGTGGAGATTTTCGATTTCAAATAAAGTGGTCAGCGGAGGCCTCAATGAGAAAAGTGCCATTTGAGCAACAACCTGAAAGAAGAGTGAAGAAGGAAGCTATGCAGATATCTGGGGAAAGGACATCTGAGTCAGAAGAAACAGATCTCCAGGGGAAGAAGCTGACTGAGTCAGAAGAAAGAGCTCTCCAGGGGAAGAAGCGGTTCAGAGCAAGGAGTTTTGTACCACAAAGCTGTTCGTTTCTTTTCTTATGCATTCCAAGTTCTTCAGACACCAAGTCTTATTTATTTTTCCTCTATAGCATTTATGCATTGCTTAATAATTATAATAATAAAATTTTAGGGGACTGATTTTTTCTTTTTTGGCTGTGCCTTGTGTCATGTAAGATCTTAGTTCCCCTACCAGGGATCAAACCAGTGTCCCTTGAAGTGGTAGCACAGAGTCTTAACCCTTGGACCACCAGGAAAGTCCCTGGGGAATTAGTTTTTATATAAATAAAAATAATTCTCTAGGAACTAGCCCTTCAGTTCTCTTACATATAGCAGTACAGAACTCAGCTTTCTAATAGCTCCCGGAGCTTTGTCAGGGTAATAAATAAAGGTGCTTCTTCAATATGTCTTTTTCAGGATTTCAGGACTATTAATTCGACTTATCAGTGTATAGGAAAGAATAAATACTGCAGGACTGAGTTACAAGGCTGGCCCTTGATGGCCTAGAAAGCTGGATTTTGGGAAGGTTCCCACCATTTCCAGAACAGATAAAATAAAAGAATATGGTTTATGCTGAACACCTGCTTTCCTTCTGGGAATCTGGAATTTTGGTACATAACAAAATTTCTAGAGGTGCCCATGTAAACAGCCCCCAACAAAACCCCTGGGTACTGAGTCTCTAATGAGCTTCCGTGATTGACATTTCACAGCTGAGGAGACTGAGGAACATCCTGTGCAACCCAACTAGGAGAGGACTCTCAGAAGCTTGTGCCTGGCTTCCTCCAGACTTTGCCCCATGAACCGTTTCCCTCTGCAGATTTTGCCTCTGATAAATCACAGCTGGAAACACAACTGTATGCTAAGTTCTGTGAGTCCTGCAAGCAAATCACCGAACATGGGGGTTTTGGGGACCCTGATACAACAGAAGAATACATTGCAATGTACAAGTTATATTCCTTGAAGCCACATAAGCTTTGGACAATATTTATTATCATTATATCTCACACAGCTTATTAAAATCCCAAACACGTTATAATAAGGTAACAGCAAGCAAGCAGACAACCTAATGAGCTGTCATGTGGGCTATATCTGTGGGTTATATCATGCTGTCAAAAGAAACACATGACCAGTTCTTTAGTCTAACACTACTATATAACTTCCTATGAAGCTTCAACAGTACGTGAACCGTGAACTTCTAGATGTTCAAGCTGAATTTAGAAAAGGCAGAGGAACCAGAGTTCAAATGGCCAACATCCTCTGGATCATCGAAAAAGCAAAAGAGTTCCAGAAAAACATCTATTTTTGTTTTATTGACCATGCCAAAGCCTTTGACTGTGTGGAAAATTCTTAAAGAAATGGGAATACCAGACCACCTGACCTGCCTCCTGAGAAATCTGTATGCAGGTCAAGAAGCAACAGTTAAAATTGGACATGAAACAACAGACTGGTTCAAAACTGGGAAAGGAGTACATCAAGGCTGTATATTGTCACTCTGCTTATTTAACTTATATGCAGAGTACATCATGAGAAATGCTGGGCTGGATGAAGCACAAGCTGGAATCAAGAGTGCCGAGAGAAATATCAATAACCTCAGATACGCAGACAATACCACTCTTATGACAGAAAGCATAGAAGAACTAAAGAGCCTCTTGATGAAAGTGAAAGGGGAGAGTAAAAAAGTTGGCATAAAGCTTAACATTCAGAAAACTAAGATCATGGCATCTGGTCCCATCACTTCATGGCAAATAGATGGGGAAACAGTGGAAACCGTGACAGACTTTATTTTGGGGGGCTCCAAAATCACTGCAGATGGTGACTGCAGCCATGAAATTAAAAGATGTTTATTCCTTAGAAGAAAAGTTATGACCAACCTAGACAGTATATTAAAAAGCAGAGACATTACTTTGCCAACAAAGGTCTGTCTAGTCAAGGCTATGGTTTTTCCAGTAGTCATGTATGGATGTGAGAGTTGGACTATAAAGAAAGCTGAGTGCCAAAGAATTGATGCTTTTGAACTATGTTGTTGAGGAGACTCTTGAGAGTCCCTTGGACTGCAAGGAGACCCAACCAGTCAATCTGAAAGGAAATCAGTCCTGAATATTCATTGGAAGGACTGATGCTGAAGCTGAAACTCCAACACTTTGACCACCTGATGCAAAGACTGACTCATTGGAAAAGACCCTGATGCTGGGAAAGATAGAAGGTGGGAGGAGAAGGGGATGACAGAGGATGAGATGGTTGGATAGCATCACCGACGCGATGGACACGAGTTTGAGTAAACTTAGGGAGTTGGGGATGGACAGGAAGGCCTGGCGTGCTGCAGTCCATGAGGTCACAAAGAGTCAGACACGACTGAGCGGCTGGACTGAGTGAAGTGAAAAGTCATTAGATTTTTGTACTGTTGACTTTCTCTCCTCATTTTTCAGGGCAACTCTGTTCAATCTTCTCACTGCATGGATTGGAGCCATTTGTTAATAAAACCATCAAGAGACTAAAGCCAGTATGATGCTTCTAGGCAGTGTTTTACAGAGAGAGAGGTCCAACCCTAAACTAAAGGGTCACATGGCGTTGCAGGGCACGCCTGCAGTGTGATCCTCGGATGCTGCAGGTGAAGGGCTGGTATACTTGCTACGCTGTTGCCAGGAGCACAGGGGCAGAGTCTCGTCAGACAGAGGCGAGGATGCCTCCGGGCTATGCAAAAAAACGTTAGAGGACAGGAAATGAAAGAGGCTCACAGAGAGAGTGTGTGATCACCCTGGAGCCCACTGGATGTCATTTGTGTGCATACATCTCACACACTTTTTCCCTTGGCCTCTAGGAATCTCTCTTATAATAATATCAGATTTTTGTTTGCAGTACTTACTAAAACTCATCCAAAATTTCATGTGAGAGTGTGAAAGTGGTTAGGGCTCTGTACTTCCAAAGCCAAGAACCTGGGTTTGTTCCCTGGTTGAGCACAAAGACCCCACAAAGACAGCACCCCCAAAAAAATCAAGTAGGAAGTTTATAAAACATGTAATGTTATACTAAGTAAAAAGTCTTTTTATACATTGCTACGTTTTTAAAACTTTTGGTTATTTCCCTTCAGACAATTCACACATAGCTATATTTAGATTATGCTGACTGGAATAATATACTCCTAACAGACATAAACAACTGTATTTGCTATCAGTTTCAACTACTTCTCTACTGTATCTTTACTACTGGCACTAACATAGGATAATATACTTATTCTGAGTTTAAGCCTCCTTCTAATCTCTCTGCCTCAAAGGATGTTAAAAAAAGTAAAATCTAAATTAACTATCTAGAGAATTATGAAAAAACAACTTGCTTTTATATGTTCTCAGCTATGAGTAATAATAATAAACAGCCAATAACACATAATTTCAGAAGCAGACATTGATAAATTAGCATATATTTTTCCCCAGCTCCCAGAGTAACAAATAAATGAGGCAGAGAACTGCTTACATTTTCCTGGTTTGGCTGGAATTCGAATCACAGTGGGCTTCCTGGTGGGTGCTGGTTGAATTGCTTGTTCCTTTGTTGGTTCTGTTCTGGTGGGGAGCTGAAAAGGATCTAATGAAAAACAGTTGATTTTGCACATTTTAGTTAATATGGACTCAAACAAAAAACCTCATTCATAATTAAACAGTCATATTTCTCATGCCCTAGGGAAAACTATTCATGGATAAACAAAATCTCAGTTTGCAGAGACAAAAACAAAATCAGGGCTCATGAAAGGAAACAACTTGGAGCTCTGTAAATAATTTATATGGCTTTTTTCCCTCTCTGATGAGAGATAGCCAGGACAATCTTCAATTATGTAGAAGCTATCTTTCACGGGAGTGTAATCATTTTATAAGTGTCTCCCTGAAAATGAGGGGCAATTGAAACAAGGAGCCCATTTCCCGGCACTGTGAAGCCTCCTGGATCCTCCACTCCCATGCCTCTGCTAGAAAACCTCCCCCGAGGGCCGCCAGGGCCTACAGGGGGCGCTCCGCAGTCTTGAATAGTCAGGTAAACCTACACCTCACTAATATGAAACAGAGAGCGTTTTACCCTGGAAGTAAGGTAAGACATCTCCCTTCAAATATTTAATTTTGGTGCAAGGATATATGAATGAGCATTCCTCTGTCTTAACTCATTCATTTAAAAATGGACACTATGTGCTTAGGTAGAGTATTTTAAACAAAAGCACAACCACCAAACTTGCTTTTTCCTTTTTCTCTGGCCACAGTGCATGGCTTGTGGGATCTCAACTCCCAGACCAGGGACTGAACCCTGGCCCTCAGCAGTGACAGCATGGAGCCCTAATCACTGTACCGGCAGGGAATTTTCCCATCAAGACTTTTTCCTGATAGAAATAGTCTTTTTTCCTTTAACACAAATGTTCTTTTTAGTAGCTTGGAAAAATGACCATAAACTTTTTAGAAGATGAGAAATCTAAAAATAAATAGATTAGCAAAAACAAAATCAAATGCTGTATGATGCATACTCTGCACGGCACATGGGATCTCATGAGGCTGCTTCTGCCTTTATTCCACAAGAGACAGAATGAATATATCTTGTATTTGGCACCTGTCCTCTGGATCTCACCTGTGGGGAGATGCTCCCTGTGAAACAATGCACTCCAAGTGTTCGTGGTTGGCCTGTTACAGCCGTTGTTCGATAAAGCACCTTTTGCTGACCAACTCTTTTCAGGATATATGAAAAGCTGAGCTAAGGATCAGAAGCGCTTTCAGCTCCCTGACACTTGCCTTCCCTCCCACCCAGCTCTCAGGACACCCCAGACCTGTCACCAGAGCAGCACCCGCTCACTAGTCACTTGCTCTCATGTCTGCCTACCACGTGCGACTAACAGTGAGAGGTGGGAGCCAGGACAGTGAAGGACAACCCCACTTTAAGTTTGCTATCTACCACCTACATAAGACCCCCAGGGGGCACGCTAGATAACACAATTACTGCTAGGCTACTGGGAAAAAAATTAGATGACCCCTCTATGGAAACCTACTAGTAGCACATTAGTGAGGCGAGCCTTGTCTATGTTCAAAAATCCAACTCAACGTCGTCAAAACAATGTCAAACTTTCAGAAAAGGCTCTTACAATATAACCCTAGAAAATCAACAAAGCTCTTTTAGGTCTAACCAAATTCTTTAATCCCTTATTTTGTTACAGCATTATTTTTCATTTCAAAAATAATAATTATTGTAAAAATGGGAAACATTGAGAAAATATGATAGAAAATCTCCTGTAATCCCATCCCTCTAGTAAAAATTATCTAAAATTTGGTGTGTCTGTCTACAGATTTTTTTTCTATTATTGCACTGTAGATATTTTTGTTTTTCGGAGTTTCTGGGCTGCAGCACATGGCTTGTGGGATCTTCCCCGACCAGGGACTGAAGCCGGGCCATGGCAGTGGAAGCTCTGAGTCCTACCACAGACGCCAGGGAGATCCTGATTATGCAGGTATTTTGAAAAGTAAAAGGAGAATCATTTTATATCTATTTCTCTGTGAGACAGGCTAGGACCTGGGACTCTTGGCGGCAGTGCTGCATTGCTCGCACTTGGACACACCCCTCCTCAGGCGACTAAGAAACTACACGAGACTAAAATAGCTGCATGCATTTGCATCTGCTGCGGACTCTGGACAAAAGATACAAGGAGACCAAAGAACCCAACTGCCACTTCTGAAGAACCCCAAGCAAAAGCAGGATACGGCACATGCCCCCTGCATACAATACCGCCTGAGGGGTGGGAAAACATCTATGCTACCCGTCCAGCTCAGAAGGTAAAGAATCTGCTTGCCAATGCAGGAGATCGGGCTTCAGTTCCTGGGTTGGGAAGATCCCCTGGAGAAGGGAATGGCTACCCGCTCCAGTATCTTTGCCTGGAGAATTCCATGGACAGAGGAGCCTGGCAAGCTACAGTCCATGAGATCACAAAGAGTTTGGACATGACTGAGGGACCAACACACACACACACACACACACACACACACGCACACACACACGCCTGCAGCTGGACCCATGACTCACTCCACACCAGGAACCAGCTTGGCCCCTGTTGGAGAACCAGTGAGCAAGGGAAGCTGTCGCTGTTCTCGCTCCCCGCTGCTACAGGAGGGGCCCGGATAAAGCCTTGCCTGAATTTCTTGTCTGGCCTCTAGTCATTTTCTATTGATTAAGGAGCCCAAGAACCTGGGGGGTAGGTAACATTTGTAACTTGCTCTTTTTTTCATTCAGTATTGATTGAGTGCATGCTACATAACAAATGCTGTTCTAGTTACTGAGAATATGTCAGTGAACAGAGCAAAGAACTCTGCCCTCATGATGCTTACACTTGGGCAGGAGATGGAGACAACAAACAATAAATATAATAGAAAAGTGATCCATGTGGTATTTTACAAGGTGAGACGTGCTACTGATAAAGAGACACGTTGAGCAAGGGGGGACTTCAGGTGCGGGCTGAAGGGAAGCAGGCTGAACGTGAATGGCAGAGCAAGAGGGTGTGCAGAGCAGAGGGCTCCAGGGCCTCCAAACAACTGGATTTTACACATCCTAACAGTTTTTCCAAGTTGAATAATACACAGCTCGTCTTTGGGAAAGAGCAGTGCCCATGATAAAAAGGGGTAGGTACACCAATATGAAAGCCCATTATTGCAAACACTACCTGACTCTGAACTCCCTGGATGTTGCATCTGAGTACTGCTGGCTAAAACGGAATAATCCGAAGACCCCATGTAATCTGGCATCTATATGATTCAAACACAGCAACGTCCTATCTTTCCTGTGTGCACAGCTTTCCTTCCTGTTCGTCTCTCTCTCCCCTGCTGTCGCCCCTGCTCTGCCCCCGGGGCCCGTGTTGGAACCTGCTGACCGTCTGTCCCCTCCTGTGGCTGTGGCACAGTCTTCACCATCCCCACCCCACAACCACGGCTGTGACAGCCATCCTCTCAGAGCTCTGCTTCCTCCTGGGAAGAGGACCAAAACTCAAGAAAAGGATTGAGACTGATAACCACTCTTGGTGCTCTCCATTCAAGCAGCATGTCGGCGCTAACAGCTGCTTTGGGGCCTTATAAGCTGTTGGTTATTAGGAGAGGTGTCTAGTTGGTGAGTTTAGGGGGTGACTGTGGAGGGAGAGGAAAATCTTGAGTGTGGTATCACTTGAATCGTTCCCCAATTCATCTGAAATTCTGTCTTTTTCACATTCCAGGAGTGAGAGCATGAATAAGGTGGGTGGGGAAGGAGAAAGAAGCCGCTCAAGGGCCCTCGGTGGACTGGGCACAGGGGCTCCCAAATGTGCTTGCTCTTGGAGGACTGGCCTCAGGGAACCCCAAAGCCTGCAGGTCTCACCAATCGCATTAAAGGGTGTAGTCATTCTTTTACACTTGCTGGGTTTAAACTGAAGTAGCAAAATACAACTTAAATACAAAGTATTCAAAATATCCTAGACATTCACTCTCTTCTTGGTCCTTATTTTTAATATCATTAGCTACCCTTTAATAATTGGCACTCAGATCATGGGTAATTATTCTACTATATATGTCTCTGGAAAAGAGAAGCAAGGAAGCCTCAGTGTCCCGCACTGTGTTGTTCGGCAGGAGTGGGTCTGCCTAGCGACCTCCCCCAGCTGGGCTCCCTGAGTCAGCGAGCTCGGCATCCGCCTCTCTGCCCCGTGCTGTCCCAGGCTGCCGTCCAGAAGAGGCGTGCAGATAAGCGGGGAGGACACACAGCGTCACGGCAGTGAGAAGGCAGAGCCAGAGGCCTGGTTTTCATCTTGATGATGCTGTGTGAGTCTCTCTCTAGCTACACCATATGTTTACTTTTATGTCTTTCCATGAGGGGGGTGTTTTTCTCCAACAGCGATGTAAGTAGGTGACCTAGAAAGCAAGGTGGCACCTCATGTTTGGGAACTCCTGGCAGTGCCAGGCAGGAAACTGTCTACTATGGCATGTTTTTTAGCAGCAAGTTAATAAATAAATAAAAACAAAACATCCTGAAATGCCCATCACTAGAGGAGACACTGACTCGACTATGCTGTGCCCATACCGGGGAATATCAGGCAGGTGTAAGCGAACAAGGGTCAGACTTAGATCCACTGGCCCCGAGAGAAGACCTGAAACCTCAGTACCAAACGAAAAAAGCAAGCTGCTGAGTAATGGGTACAGTTCAGTAAAAATTTCTGTAAAAAGCAGGAAAAAGTTTATATATGTGTACACATCTGTAAGCTTTGGTTTGGAACATTCAAAGGCACCAAAAGCTACATACAAAATGGTTCACACTGGTTACTCTGAGGATTTGAGTGAATAGGAGAGAGATTAATTTTTTATTTTACTAAATGTTTATATTGTTTTGTTACAGCAAATGTTACTTTGTAACTGAAACAAAATCCAATAAAATAAATTCAATGACATGAAAAAGTTACAAAATTAACCTGAAATAACACCTGTGCCAAATAAATTGAAACAAAAATCACTTAGAAATAAAAGGAAAAAATATGAAAATACTTGTCCCTTTAGTTGCTTTTTCAAGGCAATAACAGCCCTAAAATTTTCCATAAAGTAACCAGAAAAACAAAAACTCTTTTATTGGGTTATTACTCCTCAGTGATTCTATTTAATAGGAAAGAATGCAGATGGGTATTTTTGAATTTGCCTAATTTAGACATATTTAGTTAATAATAATTAGCTTTTATTTGTAACCTTGAATAATATAATTGTTTAGAAACGGTGTATTTTATTATTTAAAAAATTTATTTTTTAAAATCCTCAGCCTATCATGACCCACAGGCTGAGGAT
Source organism: Odocoileus virginianus (assembly GCF_023699985.2). Classification (NCBI taxonomy): domain Eukaryota; kingdom Metazoa; phylum Chordata; class Mammalia; order Artiodactyla; family Cervidae; genus Odocoileus; species Odocoileus virginianus. The sequence continues at coordinate 6,383,985 of NC_069685.1, read as the reverse complement.
CAGTGCAGGAGGCCATTTTTTCTCTGGGGCAAAGACAAGAGATATCTCTCTTAGTTTCTTTCATCCTAATTCTGCTTATGTCCAGCTATTTAAAGGCCAGGTTCCCCCAACCTCCCCTGCCTACCAAGTTCCCTCATAAAAGACAACCTTTGTTAGCATTTTTTACATGACTTCCAAAGACAGGATATTTGCATGTAAGTATGTGTTTTAACACCAACAATAGTTAAAATACCATGAATACTATCTATACTTTGTATTTTTCACCTAATAGTATCTTGGAGATTGGTCCATAGTAGGGGATAACAGGTGTCTGCCTCTTTTTTAGTTACTGCACAATATTTCATTGTATGGATGCATCAGAATTTACCTAAGCGGTCCACTGAGGATTATTTCTAATATTTCATAGTAGAAGTCCTTGATCTGGGGTGAAGAATAGGCCCTTGAGGCTCTGGAAATAGTACCTCCAATTGTGCATACATGTCAAAACAGTATTTTCAAGGGAGTAAAAGATTCATAGGCTAATCAGATTCTCTGAGTTCTGTGATCCAGAAAGGGTTAAGAACCTCAGGGTCATAATTTTCTCTATCAAAGACTGTTTCCTCTTGCTTCTACAGAAAAAAATCACAACTGTCTGCAAAAGCACCTCCTAACCAAGTCTAAGGCAAGTCCACGGCATCTTTCTCTACTGTCATTTGCAGTGTTTACTCAGCCCTCCTTCCAGCCCCTCACACCTGCTGCCAAACAAGCAGGCCCCTTCACACCTGTACCCGCATGGTCTTCATTACCAGGCTGAGAAAAACACTGATGGTAATGTAGTTTTCTGCCCATTACCTGCCTCTAATAATATGCTTGTCATCATAATTGGTTTCACCATCCTTGGCTTGCTTTTCTGTCATTTTTTTCCCCTTGAGTTCTGTTAATAGCAGAAATTGGCTGCTAAACTATTATTCTGATCTGTGTAATGGGGCTGAGAGCAGAAGCATTCTGCTTTTTTGACAACTGGGTATGATTTGTAAAGGTGTGAAGAGGAACTGCTAATGCTTCTCAGCTCCTCAGATCCATTACATTAACCTGGAAGGCATTCTAGCCAAGAAATGAATCCAATATTAAACGCCTGTTTTATGAGTTTCCCCTTAATAATTTTTCTAATCCTTACAATGTTTTCATAGCTTCAGTATTTTCTGATCTCTATTTCCTGAGATTAATATGGCAACTTTATTTTATGAAAACTACTTTATTGGATTTTCTTTCTTTATGAGGGGAGAGAAAAAGAAGGAAAGGCCTATTTGTGAGTTTCTTGCCTTTCTCCTGGGTTCCTCCCCCAGTTTCTGGCTAATGCCAGAACAATTAGGCAAGTTTTCACAAAGAGACTATAATCCTTTACTTACAAAGATAGTACTATTAATATACCATCAAAAAGTCACAAAGCCTTACAGCATAGGGAATACAGTCAATAATATTGTAATAACTTTGTATGATGGCAGATGGTAACTAGACTTATGGTGATCATTTTGAAATACTGAATCACTAGGCTATGCATATGGAACCATCATAATGTTGTAGGTCAATTATACTTCAGTCTAAAAAATGTGTAGGGCTTCCCTGGTGGCCCAGTGGTTAAAAATGTGCCTTGCGATGCAGGGGGAACCAGTTTGATCCTTGGTCAAGGAAGATCCCACATGGCAACTAAGCCAGCGCACCACAACTATTGAGCATGTGCGCTACAGCCCATGCTCCACAAGGAGAGAAACCACCACACTGAGAAGCTCCAAGGAGCAGCTCCCACTCGCCACAACCAGAGAAGGCCCGCATGCAGCAATGAAGACCCAGTGGAAACAAGAAAAAATAGTTTCCTCTCCAAAAAAGTCACAAAGCCCCAATCATTAACCAAAAGTGCCCCTACATTGTGAAGAACTCAGAGAGAATCTTGAATGCCTCTGGAGGCCAATGAGCAAGGAAGCAACAAGGTCCAATGTGTGCTCTAGAAGCATGCCTTGGGTAAGCATGCTATGGTTGATGGCGGTTTGGAAGCAGAAGCAGAAGCTCAGTTAGCAGGGCACTGCGGTTATCCAGACCTGAAGATTAGAAAACTGGGCCAGGAGCAGGAGGGGTGGAAATGAAAGAAAGAGCTACTCATAAGGTAAAACCAGCAGGACCTGGCAACTTATTGGGTGTGAAGGGCAAGAAGTAAGACTAATAACCACCACTTAATGAGCACACACTGTGTTTCAGACAATGTGATAGAGCTTTCCTGCATAATCATATTTAATACTCGCAATGCCTCCACGAGGAGTGTTATGATCATGTTTTATAGATAAGGAAACCAAGGCACTATGGGGTTAAGTAAATTGCCTCAGGTCCCACAGCAATTAAGTGGTGGACCCAGCCTGCCTGACTCCAAATTCAAACACCTAGCCACTGTGTGTGACAGGGAGGGAGGCTCCAGCGTGACCTACAGGACTCTGTAGGAAGGCTGGAGTGTAACGGAGGAACCAGGACAGGGGCAGAATACAGGAAGAGGAGCAGGTTTAAGAAGAAGACCGAGGGACTTCCCTGGCAGTCCAGTGGTTAAGACTCAGCACTCCCAGTGCAGGGGGCACAGATCCAAGCCCCGTTTGGGGAACGAAGCTCCAGCAAGCCATATAAGTAAATAAATAAAAATAAAAAGAAGACAGGGCTCAGTCCACAAGTTAAGGCAGTCAGGTAGGGCAAGCAAATGACACCTTTTACTGAAAGGTGCCTCAATAATTAAACGTTGTACAGAAATCGAGAAACAGAAAAGGCTGAGTAGGAAGCTCGACACTATATTCATGTTGATGTATCCTGCTGACCTTCCTTTTTGAAGATGACTGTGATTATCTGCTTGATGACACAGAATAAATCCTCAGCAATTACTAGCCACGTTGCCATCAGCACAGCCTCTAGCAGCTTCAGAAGGCGGTGTTACTTTCGCTTGGAGTGTTCCCACCCCTTCACAGCTCGCTGGTGTTGGATCTAACCCTCCCTGTCCTACTCGGAACCCTGTTAACACTAAAAAGATCTAAATAAAAAATGCTATAATGAAGACTTGAAAAGTTCTTAATGTGTTGCCTGGTTTAAGGATTCATGAAAATGTTGAGGTGCAACATGATAGAGTGAAAAATAAGCTAGACTTAGAAAAAAAAGATGCAGCTTGAATCCTGCTTTGGAAAATTATTAGTTTTATGATAGTAATTAAGTTATGTATTTATCTCAGTCTGATATTCTTCATATGTAAATGAACCATGATGCAGGGTTAGTGTGAGGATTAAATTCAATCATGTATCTCTGGGATCTAGCAGAGGGTTTGGAACACAGCAGAAACCCAATATATTCTAATGTTTTTCTTTTCACTTCTTATGGACAAGAGACATGCTACAGCCAGTTCCAATGTTGTGTGTGTGTGGTAAATATTTAATAAATATATGGTTATCATCTGAAATACATCTGTGCTCTGCAGAATTTGGTTTTGCATTACAGAGTTTATATCATTTTGATGCATCTTACACATTTACAAGATAACAGCTAACCTTTAGAAAGTAGTATTATGCTTATATGATCATAAATTCTATCCAAATAAGTGAACAGCAGTAAAAGGAATCTTATTGATGACAAGTAGAGCAGCTTGGTTTGGCAAATCAAAGATAAGCTTTACCATCACATTCTCCATCTGAGCAGTGCGAGGAAAGGAAAAAAAAAAAGACTCTCTGCCTCTTGGGAAATCTAATATTGGCAGGAAACTTACAACTGTTGTATTTTATTTACAAAACTTCAGCATTCCCAAGGGAAGGTGTTCTGCGAAGACTGTGGAACAACGTTTTGCAGCATATGGCTGGGTTTACTGCTCTTGCAGTAAAGCCCTCCGCGGGGCTGGCGCCTCTCCCGGCACTGCCTCAGGGCTCAGACTGAGCAGGCCTTCTGGGGCACGACTCCCCATCTCTGAGAAGTTTCCCCTACATCCTCCTCATGCGCGAAGCTCTGCTTGCCTGAGGAAGAGGCAGCCTCTCATCTAGTTAAGTCCCTGGTCCCAGCCGGCTTATTCCTGCCTTGATGACAGTAAGCAACACATGTGGGACTTCCCCGGTGGTCTAAGACTCCGAGCTCCCAATGTAGGGGGTCCTGATTCAATCCCTGGTCAGGGAACTAGATCTCACATGTCGCAAGTAAAGATCTTACTAAAGTAAGATCCGGTGCAGCCAAAGAAACATTTTAAAAAACCCACACGTGTCCCTCTTTGTCTCTATCTCCCCACCTCAGACTTTCCCTTCCCTCTGATTTTCTTCCACCTAGCTCCTTGTTTCTTAACTTCACTGTTTCTCCCTGTCTGTACACACACACGCATGCATGTGCATGTCCACACCTCAAGAACTCACGTGCTGGAAATGAAACCAGCAGGTGCCATTGCAAGGTAACCGTGTGAGAAGTTGAGATTCCTCTCTACTTCTAGGCTTTACTCACCCAGAACCATGTCTGGACCAGCAGAGTCCTCAGCCAGGCTCCCAGACGGTGCGGGTAAAACATCGTCGTCGAAGCTGATGAGGTCTACGTCCCCCGGAGGCTGGCTCTGCTGCGCAGGGGCCGGGGGGCTGGCTGGGGGGCCTTCTCCCAGTGACCTGAAGGCTTTGGCTTGTGACGCCACCGAGAGCCGGGGAGGCACTGGGACTGGTTTCAGCAAAGCCGCAGAGCAGGGGGTGCTTTCCGAGGACACCGATTTCCTGGGCAGTAAAGGCCGGGGAGCGGGAGTCGGCGCTTTCTTCCCACCGTTGGGACTGTCAGCCGCGGGCCCTCCTCCCAGACTCTCCAGGTTAATGCTCCGGATAAGGCCAGGATTTGGTTTCTTTGGCAATTCGGGTTTGGTGACGGGGCTGCTCCCTGCTTCCTTCGGTGGAGAGTGAGGGGTGGGGGCCCCCCTGAGTCTGCTTGCGGTCCAGGAGTCCCATTCTCCGGAAGCCCTGTTGGCTGTAGGTTTGGGAGCCAGCGAGGGTTTCCCTGAGGAAACGGCAGGTCTTGGCGGGACTGTGCGGGGCACGATCTCTGGCTTCTTGGGCAGTCCCAAGCTTTCTGTATTTGTCTGACCCTCAAGTGCTTTGATCCTGGAAACGACAGTGCTGCGGCTCTGCTCTGCGTTCATCATGTTCATCACGGCCTGACCCTCAGGGTGGCTGGTACCTTCCCACAGAGGCGGGGGCCGGCTTGGGGCTGCCTCCTCCTGCGCCGCTGTCGGGCTGCTCTGGGAATTCTGCTCTTTAGCGTGAGAATCTCTGGCCACTGGTCTGAGGTTGCTTTTTGATCTTGGTTTTGGCACTGGACATCTTGGAGCACTGGAGTTTTGTGGACAATTTTGTTCTTCAGAAATATCAAAGACTATTAGAGGCTCCTCGTTTGTCGGAGGGTGCCTGGCTGAGATGGCTGGGGAAGGCTGGAGGGGTTTCAGAGGTGCCTGCAGGGCTGACAAGACCAAAATGAACAGAAGCTGCGATGTGACAATGTCAATGAAGAAAGATACACAGATTTTTAAAAATACATATAGAATAACAAGAGATTTTGGTTTCCTTCTTTAGTAAAAAGTAATTCTAAAATCATGGGGGAGACGTTTCTATTCAGCTTCCTGCAGGAGGGTTCTTGAGGTTGCATTTATTCATTTAAGAAATATTCATTATATAATATTTTTAAAACACCATTAAATTCCTGATTCTCGGTAGATGTATCAATAAACCATCTCTCTTGTCAAAATTCTAACAACTCTTGCTTTACTTTTCCAAGGTAACTTATTCTTATCTGTTATCTTAATATGACGCCCCTTTCTTTTTGCCATGCGGCATGTAGGATCTTGGGCTCGGCAGACAGTGCAGTGGTTAAGAATCCATCTGCCAATGCAGGAGATGCAAAAGACTCGGGTTCAATCCCTGGGTTGGAAAGATTCCCTAGAGTAGGAAATGGCTATCTACTCCAGTATTCTTGGCTGGAAAATTCCATGAACAGAGGAGCTTGGTGGGCTACAGTCCATGGGGTTACAAAGAGTCAGACACGACTGACTGACTGAGCGCAGACACACACTCACACACACACACACATGCAGGATCTTAATTTCCCAACCAGGGATCAAACTCCACACCCCCTGTATTGGAATGCAAAGACTTAACCACTGGATCACCCGGGAAATCCCTACAAGGCTTTTAAAAAGCCTAAAAGGACAACAACTTTTAGCATCCTACCAATTTTAAGTTGCTAAATATAACAGTTTTCTCAATGGAAGTAAAGGGCATCAATATGAGTTAAAAGGATGATGTTTTTGTGATATGAACTAGGATGAACCCTAGAGATTGGGGCTGCAGCTTGTGAGAATGATCTATTATAATAATCACAGCAAGCCCAAATAAAGCAAGCACACAGTGATCACATACCGACTGGAAATCGAGCTCAATGAATTATGCACAAATTGCAAACTATTTTAAAGGCTGGAGTCTACTGATTACTTCCTGAGAGCTAGGTTGGAAGGAAGGAAGACAAATTACTTGCATTACTTTGAGGCAGATGGTTGTCTATTTCTTCTGAAAAGTCAGTCTGAGTTGCTGAAGTAATAGTGTGCCGTGGAGTGGCAGCAGCATTATTATTATTTGTAGTGTTAACTTGAACTTGGTTGATTTCTTTTATGACTTGTTCATAAGATGGTGGGAGCTGCAAAATGAAGAATGAAGATTTTAAACAGCTGTAGGCAATAGCCAAGGTTCTTATCTTTGAACTTCATTTAAAAATAAAATGCAAAGAGGTAATGCGATATTTATTCACCTCAGCAGGAACCAGCTCACTAGGCCTCCAAGGGCCTGCTGCAGAAGCTGGGGGAAATGCCAGTCCTGGTGGGTGGGCTCCTGGAAACCACGAGGTGGGCCTCAGAGGCTCAGCTGCCACAATGGTGATCTCTGGGCGCCTGGAAACAGACAGAAGCCTCAGTGAGGTTTTGTCTATTTGCAAGTGTTCAAAGATTTATGAAAATAACTATCACCCAACAAAGAGACATAAGGCCTGCCAGTCACAGAAATGACCTGTCTGGCTGGGGCTGTCTTGAACAGTATACCTGGGCAGGCTTTGAGGGAGCAAAGGACAGCCGTCCTCCGAGACACTGGCCTCAGAGAGTTAGACATACGCCTCGAGCACGCTTTATGGCCTTGGTTGGTCAGAATTAAGAACCAAGACCCATACAGCCTCGTTCTCCCAGGGCTCTGCTATCTAGCCTATGGAACAAACATAGGTGCATCCTGAGGCAGAAAAATGCATTGGTCAAATGGAAATGTTTCGTTTCCTGTTATTACAAAGCACATCCTCTGCAAAAATACTAATAAGTAGAAGAACAGCTTCCTCCTCCTCACTCCACCTCTCCCTCAGTCAGAGTTAGCTTTAAGTGTTTAGAGTTTGCATGTTCACTTCTAGACCCTGATGTGTGTTTCTGTGTTCCTGGTCAGTTTGTATATGAATCTGAAGATAAATCTTCAGTCCTGAGGAGCAAACAGTGATTTAGGTGTGGCTTCTTTCATTATTTTCTTAAGCTTACTCTCTGATCTCATGTTTAACCTTCAACCTGATTTTGTAACAAATACCAATTGCATGACTCTGAGCAAACTCTTCAACTTCTCTTGAGCCTCACTTTTCTCATCTAACAAATAGGTGTGATGATGACCTGCTCGGCTTTTCTCTGGTCCTCTATGGAAAATAAAAATAAAATGCACTGCCATTATCAAAACTGTATACGCACAAACACTCTCATGCTAGCTTGTGAAAGAGCTGAACCTGCCCATTGATTTTGTTTGAACTGTATTCCCTAAGAACCTCTGCTTACAGATTTTAAACATTTAAAGAATAAGAATTATTTATTAGGACAAATAACTGAAGTAAGAACATATTTCAAAGAGAAAAATGATTAAACAAACTATATGATCCCCTCACAAATATTACTTGATCACAAAAGTCATATATTAGAAGAAACTGCATTGACAAAGGGAACTATAATTACCAGATCTAATTATGAAGAAAAGCTAGGTTCTGAGGTATATGTACAGAATCTAGATACCTATCTTCATAATCTGGAATGTACTATTCAAAGTTATTAATTGTTGCTGTCTTTACATAGGAGAGTGAATAAGCTGTGTTTTATTTTTCATATTTTTCTTAGTTTTCCAATACTTTCTGTAATGAGCATGTATTAAGAGTTACAAAAATTGTTTCACAAATTGCATTTAGCCAGTCCCCTCTGAGATATAATGCTAAGTGTAGCACAATTAACTTACACTTCCCTCTGTGGAATCCAAATGAGTCATTCCAATGTTTTTATAGCTTTTATCTAAATAGATAGTGAGTTACTAGTTAATAAATGCTAACCACTATACATGTATTAGCCCTCATGCCAACCCTATGACGTACTTTAAAGGTGGGGATACATAAACTAAGAAAGGTTAAGGAGCTTGCCCAAGGTCACAGGGTGAGACAGTGAAGTCAGGACTTGAACTTGGTCAAAGTCCCTGTTCATTGCTCTACACTGTACTTTAAGAAATCTGAAAGCAGGGACAATAAGTCTACCTTGCTATCCATCTACCTGTCCACCCTTCCATCTGTCCTACCATCAGTCTATCTACCAGTCCTTCCTTCCATCTGTACAGTGACTCACTCCGCCCTGCTCCCTGGCCCCACCAGTCACCTAGCCCTTTTTATTCACCTGCTATCTATCTAGCTTGCCTGACTTTTCCTTTCTTTATCTTTCCTTTATTCTGTTTTCTATCCTGTCATCAGTTCATTCATCCATGTGACATTTACTAAGTAACTATGAGGTACAAAGCATATCTTTGAATAATTTACAGCAATGCTTTTCATATAGCAATTGCTTAATAAACATTTTAAAACTGACTTCAGTAAATGATTACTGTCAAGAGAACGTTTTCAGGCTTGTACTGCTTCTTTTCTCAAGAGAAATCTTCATCATTCAAACTTGTAGACTAATTCAGAAAATGTATTGATGAGGTAGAACACTGTAATATACTGTTTATGAGAAAAATATGCAATTTGTTAACTGATGATACTTTTACTTCATAATTAGCAGAATATATGTCCTCTATTATAAATATAAGCATACCTCCTATCTCGATGAAGCTCACTCTGAATAGAAGTCCGAGAAGCTACAAAAGAAACAATACTCTGATTTAGTACAAAATTCATACATTGAATAAAGGTTTAAACTTTTACAGGATACAATTTTGGAAAAAGTTAGCTGACACTTGACATCAGATAGAACATATGAATTTTATCACCCATAAGTAGAAAAGCAAATCAAAACAATCTTCTCATATGGCATAAAGTTATTTATAGTTATATATTTGAGTTGCATAAGAAAATATAGATTTCAAAAACATTCCAAAGCACATTTTGTGGTTCTGAAAATAATTTGAAGAATGAACAAAGTAGACAGCTATTAAGTAGAAACTGCCTGGTAAGAGCATTATGATGATAGGAAATAAAAATGGGCAGAAAAAAATTTTAAATATCTATTCTAATCCATATGACTATGCTTTTGTGTTATTTCTTTATAAGTCTATTGAAAAGAGAGTGGAAGTGGTCAAATTTCCAACTATTTTCTAATTTTTCTGGAGTTTTACGAGGTTTAAGTTGTTTTATTAAGTTGAGATAATACATGCAAAAAGTGTTCAAATCACTCCTATAAACATGTTTAGAGACTATTATTGTACATGCAGCACTAACTTTTCCCTTAAACCTCAAACTCCAAAAACTAGATGGATTACATTTCCAAATTTTATTTTAAAATTAAATTCTGTATTAACCAGATGACTTGGAAAATGTGTCACACATGGGGTCACTATTACACACACATGTGTAACAGAGAACAGTATTCCTATTTTAAGAAGCACATTTAAAAGATAACTTAAAAAAATCAAATAGTATATGGTAAAAAATTTGTGGACAAAGGGGGATTTGTTTCAGATATTTCTATTTCTACTTCCTATGTTTCTCTGATCTTCTACTTTTTCAGTTCTTTCTATTTGAACAGGTTGAAGGTATGAATCTTTCTTCCTCCTGTTAAGTTCTGGTTCCCTCTGATCCAGGAGGCTGCCCAAGCTGGGAAGGCAGGGGTAGAGATGGGCGGCGGGGATGAAATTTAGGCTGGGGCTGGAGCTGTGACAGAGGATCCTGCATGGGGTTAGCAAAGCAAACCTAACACCTGAAGCCAAAACCCTTGGATCTCGAGCTGGAGGATGTTCTGACCTATCATCAACTGGTGTGACCGACTGGTACATGTCTATCAAGAGTTAAACCAAGTTGAGGTATATTTTCTCTACTGGAAAAAGAGTGCAGAGAGGCTGAAGCTCTGAGCAGCAGGTCTGATTTGTAAGAATGGTTTCATTAAGTCAGAGGCTCACCAAGTAAGCTACAGTCACATCACCACAATCACTAAAGCCAGAATCAGCAGACACAGCACTTTTAAAAGACATCATGTTATTTATCATCACAAACATACCTCTTCCACGGGGCATTTTTGCTGTGTACTATTCATGAATGCTAAAGGAAAAAAAGAAGGGGTTACAGAAGAAGAAAGGGAGAAAAAAAGAGTGAACCTAGTTGCCTAAGCTCTAAAAGGAATTCAGCAGCAAAACTGTCTTGCCATGCCAGTTTCTCCCCCTCTGTATTTTGAGAAAAAGGAAAAGTTGATGAACCATAGTTTCAGAGAGTAAAGAATAATGTTGCAGGCAGGATATTCATACACATAACCACAGGGGGGAAAAAAATCTTCCTATAGTTTTTAGCAAAAAAAAAAAAAAAAAAAGAATCATTTTACAAAATCAATTTGCTACTTCAACAGGGATCAATTTTAAAGTATGAGTAATATGTAAAAGGTAATTCAGTAGTCAATTTACATTTTTCACATTGGTGGCTTTTCACTTGACTCTGCCCCTTCACACCAGCGGCTGTTAGGAACTGGCCCCCACCCCTGGAAAGCAGACTGGAACTCCCACACTGATGGAGCAGGATGAGGGGACTGAAGGCCACTAATCGTAATTACAGGCCTTCTCCACAGTCTTGCAGAATCACTCCTCTCCCCTCTCCTGCTTTGAATTTTTCCCCTCACACTCCCTCATCTTTGAAATCTCTTTTTTCTCCTGACCTTTTATAGGATGACTGGCACTTTTTGTCAGTGAACAAGTTTAGCAGCTAGAAACACTTCAGATTTTCATGGCAGATTTTCACGTAGTGCCTCACAATCTTCCTGCTAATTTCTCAGCTATCTGCTTAATCTCATTCTCATTTGCCCAGATTAAATAGATTTGATCTGGTTGTTGCCAAGAGGATCAAATTTGCCACCATGGCCCACACAGAACACGCTCTTTTTAACCTCTGCCACAAACTGCCAGTCTTCCGTGCATTTGGGATTAAGACCACAGAACAAAGGCAAGATTTTCTTAGTGAAATGTCTATTTTTCATAGACTCATTCACAAACTTTCCAGTTCATATGGCTAAATTCTCAGTACAAAGGTCCAGTAGTTCATAAAAGATTGAGATCTGGATTTGCAATGTTAGTGCTAATAAAGAACTCTCCTAAATTCCAACAGGGTCATAAGTCTGGATGGATACTTAATGACCATCCTTCTCCAATCCTGAGGTGAGGAGAATGACCAGTTAAACTCCTTGTGGAGCCAGGAGAGCTGGATGCTAGCCCTCATTCTAAATAATTCAAAATTAGTAACTACATGAGGGGCAGGAGAAATAAACACATAGAAGGATTATTATACTACAAGCATCTTTGCTATAGTACTACCTTACCAATAAAAACCACAATAATAAAAATACTAACTACATTTGCTTCAGACAGAGTATAAACAAGAGGCATTTGACATGGTAACAGGAATACCCTTGGAGTGGAAAGCTCAAAATGGCCTTGAAGTCAGGAAGTCTAGGTTCACATCTCAGACCTATCTCACGAAGCCATTTAATCTCCTAGACTCAGTATCCCTACCATCTGTAAAATGGGGTTAACACCTACGATGCTGGCCATTATTTTATAACATAAATGAACAGTTCCTGACTCATAGTAAGCAATGAATATTAGCTAAGTCTGTGAATTTCAAAGGATAATTTCCTCTTAAAAAGTTAATGAAAGGAAAAGCATGTATTTCCGTATATATCTATGTAGAACACGTTCAAGAACTCTGCCCAAAATATTTAGTGTTCATAAGAATGAACACAAAAGGAAGAATCTCAAGACTTGACTGGATCCAGAATCATTATGAAAGAATTTAAAATACAATCAGTTAAGGAATATTGCTTTCAAAATGTGATAAGTTCTTTTCCTTTTCAAGAACAGATGACTAAGTCTGGGATAGGAAAGCAAACATTTTATTGGGTTGGGTAAGACAAAATTTCCACTTCATGGATCATAGCCTTGACATAACTATGGGGCTTGTGTAACATAATGAAGCTATGAGCCATGCCACCATGCAGGGCCTACCAACACGGATGAGTCACAGTGAAGAGTTCTGACAAAATGTGGTCCACCGGAGAAGGGAATGGCAAACTACTGCAGGAAAGAAAGCACACATGATTTGGATTACTTTTGATTTGCTCAGCTTATAAAATGAAGAAAATAATATCTACTTTATTAGGGTTGTTTTAAGGATACCCTTCACAGATCACTCCCTAATCATTGCAAAGAGGCATATGTAACTCAATGCAGCTATGAGCCATGCCATGCAGATGGGTCATAGTGGAGAGTTCTGACAAAACATGACCCAGTGGAGGAGGGAATGGCAAACCACTTCAGTATTCTTGCCTGGAGAATCCCACAGACAGTATGAAAAGGCAAAAAGATATGAGACTGGGAAATGAGCTCCACAGGTCAGAAGGCCTCCAATATGCTACTAGGGAAGAGCAGAGGGCAATTACTAAAAGCTCCAGTAAGAATGAAGCAGCTGGGCCAGAGCAGAAATGACACTCAGTTTTGGCTGGTGGTAAAAGTAAAGTCTGATGCTGTTAAGAACAGCACTGCATAGCAATCTGGAATGTTAGGTCCATGAATCAAGGTAAATTGGGCGTGGTCAAGCAGGAGAGGACATCTTAGGAATCGTGAACTAAAATGGATGGGAATGGGTGAATCTAATTCAGATGACCATTATATATACTACTGTGGGCAAGAATCCCTTGGAAAAAATAGAGTAGCCCTCACAGTCAACAAGAGTCCAGAATGCAGTACATCGTGCAGTCTCAAAAACGACAGAATGATCTCGGTTTGTTTCCAAGGCAAACCATTCAACATCACAGTAATCCAAGTCTATACCCCAACCACTGATGTTGAAGAAGCTGAAGTTGACTAGTTCTATGAAGATCTATGACACCTTCTAGAAATAACACCCTCCCAAAATATGTCCTTTTCATCACAGGGGATTGGAATGCAAACCTAGGGAGTCAAGAGACCCCCAGAATAACAGGAAAGATTGGGCTTGAAGTACAAAATGAAGCAGGGCAAAGGCTCACAGAGTTTTGTCAAGAGAGCACACTGGTCATAGCAGAACCTTTTCCCAACAGCACAATACTAAAATCAGACTGACCATGTTCTTTGCAGCCAAAGATGGAGAAACACTATACAATTTGCAAAAACAAGACTTGGAACTGACCGTGGCTCAGGTCATGAGCTCCTTATTGCAAAATTCAGGCTTAAATTTAAGAAAGTAGGAAAAACCACTAGGCTATTCAGGTATGACTTAGATCACGTATGATTATACAGTGAGGTGACGAACAGGTTCAAGGGATTAGATCTGGTAGCCAGAGTGCCTCAAGATCTATGGATGAGGTTGGTAACACTGTTCAGGAAGCAGTAACCAAAACCATCCCAAAGAACAAGAAGTGTAAGAAAGCAAAGTGGTTGTCTGAAGGGCCTTGAAAATAGCTGAGGAAATAAGAGACATGAAAGGCAAGGGACAAGTTCAGTTCAGTCGCTTATATGTACTCTGCACATAAGTTAAATAAGCAGGGTGACAATATACAGCCTTGACACACTTCTTTCCCAATTTAGAACCAGTCCATTGTTCCAGTTAGTTCAGTTGCTCAGTCGTGTCTGACTCTTTGCGACCCCATGGACCGCAGCACGCAGGCTTCCCTGTCCATCACTAACTCCCGGAGTTTGCTCATACTCATGTCCATCAGGTCGGTAATACCATCCAACGGGTGATGCCATCCAACCATTGTTTCATGTCTGGTTCTAACTGTTGCTTCTTTACCTGAACATAGATTTCTCTGGAGGCAGGTAGGGTGGTCTGGTATTCCCATCTCTTTAAGAATTTTCCACAGTTTGCTGTGATCCACACAGTTAAAGACTTTGGCATAGTCGATAAAGCAGAAGAAGACATTTTTCTGGAACTCTCCTGTTTGTTCTATGATCCAACAGATCATAGTAGATGATCTGTTTGCCCAGAGTAGTAGATGTAGTGGTCATCTGAATTAAATTTGCCCATTCTGATCCATTTTAGTTCACTGATTCCTAACAGGTCGATAATCACTTTGCCACCTCCTGTTTGACCACTTCCAATTTTCCTTGATTGATGGACCTAAATTCCAGGACTCTATGCAATATTGCTCTTTACAGCATGGGATTTTACTTCCATCACTAGTCACATCCAAAACTGGGCAATGCTTTTGCTTTGACTCAGCCTCTTCATTCTTTATGGTGCTATTTCTCCACCTTTCTCCAGTAGCACATTGGACAACTACCGAACTGGGGAGGTTATCTTTCAGCCACAGGACTGGAAAAGATCAGTTTTCATTTCAATCCCAAACAAAGGCAATGCCAAAGAATGTTCAAATTACAGTACTTGTGTTCATTTCACATGCAAGCAAGGTTATATTCAAAATCCTTCAAGCTAGGCGTCAGCATTATGTGAACTGAGAACTTCCGGATGTACTAGCTGGGTTTCAAAGAGGCAGAGGAACCAGAGATCAAATTGTCAACATCCGTTAGATCATAGAAAAAGCAAGAAAGTTCCAGAAAAGCATCTACTTCTGATTCATTGACTACGCTAAAGCCTTTGATTGTGTGGATCACAACAAACTGTGGAAAATTCTTAAAGAGATGGGAATACCAAACTTCCTTGTCTGACTCCTGAGAAACCTATATGCAGGTCAAAGCAACAGTTAGAACCAGGCATGGAACAACGGACTGGCTCTAAATTGGGAAAGAGTACATCAAGGCTATACACTGTCACTCTGCTTATTTAACTTATATGTAGAGTACATCATATGAAATGCCAGGCTGGATGAAGCACAAGCTGGAATCAAGATTGCCAGGAGAAATATCAATAACTTCAGATATGCAGATGACACCACCCTTATGGAAGAGAGTGAAGAGGAACTGAAGAGCCTCTTGATGAAAGTGAAAGAGAAGAATGAAAAAGCTGACTAAAAACTCAACATTCAAAAAACAAAGATCACGGCACCCGGTCCCATCACTTCATAGCAAATAGATGGGGAAACAATGGAAACTTTACTTTTTTGGGCTCCAAAATCACTGCAGATGGTAACTGCAGTCATGAAATTATTATTATTATTTTTTTTTTCCATTTATTTTTATTAGTTGGAGGCTAATTACTTTACATCATTACAGTAGTTTTTGTCATACATTGAAATGAATTAGCCATGGATTTACATGTATTCCCCATCCCGGTCCCCCCTCCCACCTCCCTCTCCACCCGATCCCTCTGGGTCTTCCCAGTGCACCAGGCCCGAGCACTTGTCTCATGCACCCAACCTGGGCTGGTGATCTGTTTCACCCTAGATAATATACATGTTTCAATGCTGTTCTCTTGAAACATCCCACCCTCTCCTTCTCCCAGAGTCCACAAGTCTGTTCTATACATCTGAGTCTCTTTTTCTGTTTTGCATATAGGGTTATCTTTACCATCTTTCTATATTCCATATATATGTGTTAGTATACTGTAATGGTCTTTATCTTTCTGGCTTACTTCGCTCTGTATAATGGGCTCCAGTTTCATCCATCTCATTAGAACTGATTCAAATGAATTCTTTTTAATGGCTGAGTAATATTCCATGGTGTATATGTACCACAGCTTCCTCATCCATTTGTCTGCTGATGGGCATCTGGGTTGCTTCCATGTCCTGGCTATTATAAACAGTGTGCAGTCATGAAATTAAAAGATGCTTGCTCCTTGGAAGAAAAGCTATGGACAACCTAGACAGCATATTAAAAAGCAGAGACCTTATTTAGCTGACAAAGGTCCATCTAGTCAAAGTTATAGTTTTTCCATTAGTCACGTATGGATGTGAGAGTTGGACCATAAGGAAAGCTGAGCACTGAAGAATTGATGCTTTTGAACTGTGGTGTTGGAGAAGACTTTTGAGAGTCCCTTGGACTGCAAGGAGATCAAACCAGTCCATCCTAAAGGAAATCAGTCCTGAATATTCACTGGAAGGACTGATGCTGAAGCTGAAGCTCCAATACTTTGGCCACCTGACGCAAAGAACTGACTCGTTGGAAAAGTCCCTGATGCTGGGAAAGATGAAGGCAGGAGGAGAAGGGGACAACAGAGGATGAGATGATTGGATGACATCACTGAATCAATGGACATGAGTATGAGCAAGCTCCAGGAGTTGGTGATGGACAGGGAAGCCTGGCGTGCTGCAGTCCATGGGGGTTGCAAAGAGTCGGACATAACTTAGAGACTGAACTGGCTGACTGACTGTGGGCAAGAATCCGTTAGAAGAAATGGAGTATCTCTCATAGTCAACAAAAGGGTCTGAAATGCAGTACTTGGGTGCAATCTCAAAAATGACAGAATGATCTCTGTTAGTTTCCAAGGCAAACTGTTCAATCCAAGTCTATGCCAGAACCATTAATGCCAAAGAAGCTGAAGTTGAACTGTTCTATGAAGACCTATACAAGACCTTCTAGAACTAACACACACAAAAAAGATGTCCTTTTCGTCATAGGGGACTGGAATGCAAAAGTAGGAAGTCAAGAGATACCTGGACTAACAGGCAAGTTTGGCCTTAGAGTACAAAATGAAGCAGGGCAAAGGTTAACTCTCTTAACAAAGAGTTTTGCAGTGATTATAGCGAACACCCTCTTCCAACAATACAAGAGATGACTCTACACATGGACATCACCAGATGGTCAATACTGAAATCAGATTGATTATATTCTTTGTAGTTGAAGATGGAGAAACTCCATATAGTCAGCCAAAACAAGACTGGGAGCTGACTGTGGCTCAGATCATGAACTCTTTTATTGCCAAATTCAGATTTAAATTGAAGAAAGTAGGGAAAACCACTAGACCATTCAGGTATGACCTAAATCAAATTCCTAACGATTATACAGTAGAAGTGACAAATAGATTCGAGAGATTAGATCTGATAAGAGTGCCTGAAGAATTATGGACATAGGTTCGTGACATTGTACAGGAGGTAGTGATCAAGACCATCCCAAGAAAAAGAAATGCAAAAAGTCAAAACAGTTGTCTAAGGAGGCCTTACAAATAGCTGTGAAAAGAAGAAGTGAAAAGCATAGGAGAAAAGGAAAGATACACCCATTTGAATGCAGAGTTCCAAAGAATAGCAAGGAGAGATAAGAAAGCCTTCCTCAGTGATCAATGCAAAGAAATACAGGAAAACAATAGAATGGGAAAGACTAGAGATCTCAAGAAAATCAGAGATACCAAGGGAACATTTCATACAAAGGTGAGCACAATAAAGGAAAGAAATAGTATGGACCTAACAGAAGCAGAAGATATTAAGAAGAGGTGGCAAGAATACACAGAAGAACTGTACAAAAAAGATCCTAATGACCCAGATAACCACGATGATGTGATCACTCACCTAGAGCCAGACATCCTGGAGTGCGAAGAAGTCAAGAGGGCCTTTGGAAGCATCACTAAGAACAAAGTTAGTGGAGGTGATGGAATTCCAGCTGAGCTATTTAACATCATAAAAGATGATGTTGTGAAAGTGATACACTCAATATACCAGCAAATTTGGAAAACTTAGCAGTGGTCACAGGACTGGAAAAGAGACAAACAGAAAGATATACCCAGTTGAACGTGGAGTTCCAGAGTATAACATGGAGAGATAAGAAAGCTGTCTTAAATGAACAATGCAAAGAAACAGAGTAAAACAACAGAATGGGAAAGAGTAGAGATCTCTTCAAGAATACTGGAGATATCAAGGGGATACTTCATGCAAGGATGGAACAATAAAGGACAGAGACAGTAATGACCTAAGAGAAGCAGAAAAGATGAAGAAGAGGTGGCAAGAATACACAGAACTGTACAAGAAAGATCTTAACGATCAGGGTAAGCACAATAGTGTGGTCACTCCTTAGGCTGGATATCCTAAAGTGTGAAGTCAAGTGGGCCTTAGGAAGCATTACTATGAACAAAGCTAGTGGAGGTGATGGAATTCCAGCTGAGCTACTGAAAATCCAAAAAGATGATGCTGTTAAAAGTGCTGTACGCAATATGTCAGCAAATTTGCAAAACTCAGCAGAGGCCACAAGACCGGAAAAGGTCAGTTTTATTTCAATTCCAAAGGAGGGCAATGCCAAAGAATGTTCAAACTACTGTGCAACTGTGCTCATTTCACATTCAAGCAAGGTTTCAACATTATGTGAACTTAGAACTTCCAGATGTACAAGCTGGGTTTCAAAGAGGCAGAGGAACCAGAGAACAAACTGTCAATAGTCATTGGATCATGGAGAAAGCAAGAGAGTTCCAGAAAAACACCTACTTCTATTTCATTGACTATGCTAAAGCCTTTGACTGTGTGGATCACAGCAAACTGTGGAAAATTCTTAAAGAGATGGGAGGGTCAGAACACTTTACCTGCCTTCTGAGAAACCTGTATGCAGGTCAAGAAGCAACAGATACAACTGAATATGGAACGACTGGTTCAAAATGGAGAAAGGAATATGTCAAGGCTGTATATTATCACTCTGCTTATTTAACTTATATGCAAAGTACATCATGTGAAATGCCAGGATGAATCAATCACAAGCTGGAATCATGACTGCTGGGAGAAATATCAACAACTTCAGATATGCAGATAATACCATTCTAATGGCAGAAAGCGAAGAAGAGCTAAAGAGCCTCTTGATGAGGGTGAATGAGGAGAGTGAAAAAGCTGGTTTAAAATTCAGCATTTAAAAAATTAAGAACATGGCATTCAGTCCCATCATTTCTTGGCAAATAGAAGAGGAAAAAGTAGAAGCAGTGGCAGATTTTATTTTCTTCGCCTCCAGATGGTGACTCCAGCCATGAAATAAAAGACATTTGTTCCTTGGAAGAAAAGCTAAGACAAACCTATTAAAAAGCAGAGACATCACTTTGCTGACAAGGGTTCGTATGGTAAAGCTATGGTTTTTCCAGTGGTCATGTATGGATGTGAGAGAGCTGAACCATAAAGAAGGCTGATTGCTGAAGAACAGATGCTTTTGAACTGTGGTGCTAGAGAAGACCCTGAAGAGTCCCTTCAACTGCAAGGAGATCAAATCAGTCAGTCCTAAAGGAAATCAACCCTGAATATTCTTTGGACAGGCTGATGCTGAAGCTGAAGCTGCAATACTTTGGCCACCTGATGTGAAGAGTTGTCTCATTGGAAATGACCCTGATGTTGGGAAAGGTGAAGAGGGCAACAGAGGGTGAGATGGTTAGATAGTATCACCAAATCAATGGACATGAATTAGCAAGCTCAGGGAGATACTGGAGGACAGAGGATCTTGGCGTGCTGCCGTCTACAGGGGTCACAAAGAGTCGGACATGACTCAGTGACTGAACAACAGCAACAAAGACAAAATTTGCTTCTGCCCTTTTTCTTATACAATGCACAAAAAGGGGAAATGGAGAGGGAATGGCACAGTTATTTTTCATTCTATTTTATATGGCAGCACCCAAGGATCTGCTTGGCCTTCTCGCCTAAACATCAGAGATAATTATAACCAACACATAGTTCTTTAGTGTACACAAAGTGGGTGCTACATTAAATGACAAGTGGGTCATTATTTTTTTAACCGACATCTTAAAGCAGGCATTTCCCTCTGTTTTACCTCTCCCTCCTTCCCTCTCTCTGGGGCCCTGCTTCATCTCTTCCTCTCCTCCCATCTCCTCGACAGTGTGGTCTCCCCACTGACTCTTTGCTCGGGGTCTACAAACATCTCCAGGCTTCTTTCTAAACAGTCTATATGTGTGCACAGATCTCTCTGCTTGACCCTCCATCCTTCTCCTCCTCTTTCTACCCAGTGCATGAAAGAGTAGCCTATCCAGCTGCCCCCACTTCCCACGCTCCACTCACTGTTGAAATGACGTGCAGCTTCCAGCTTCACATCTCCCAGACCGGTCTACTCGAAGGTCACTGAGCACCGCACACACCCTGGTCTCACCTCCTGTCACCTCGCCTGCTGCAGCAGGAAGCGCTGTTTGCGGCTTTCACTCGTGCGCTTTGAAAACCTCTCCTTCCTTGGCCGCTAACATCCAAGTGTCTCTGAGTTTGTCTATTACTGTATCCTTCTTTTTCAGCTTTTTTTGGCCCCCTCCTCCTTAGCCGGCCTCTCCTAAGCCTTGCATGGTACAGAGGCCTCAAGGTAAGCAAGATCCATCCTGGAGGATCTATAGGAAATCAGGTATGGATTACAAATCCCCCCAAAAAGAGGTCTTGAAATCCAACAGGGAGGCAAGGTAAGAAGTCAGAGAACAAAGGCAGGAGTTGGCAGACAGACTCCTGTGGGAGGAGGTCACATCTCTCTGGCTCTAGAGAACCTTAAAGGCACGGCTTGATCTCAGACACCAATGTTTCATAAGATTCTGTCTTTTTCACCTTCTCTATTTCTTGGTTTCTTGTTTCATTTTTTCTCCCACCTTCTCTATTGATTGTCAGCACTACCTTCCTAAATATTGAGCTACTTCCAGGGTTTTGCTTACACACATATAACCTTAATTATCCCAAATTATACCTTTAGCAAGAAACTCTTACCAAATTTCGAAATCCTACTTTTCTTTCTAGATTCTTTTCCTGCCCCATCTCCCCCACTTTCCCCAAGGGCTCTAAGGCATGTACAGCTATTATAAACTTTTCATTTCATATATGAATTCCCACCAATATTCATTGTGGCATTCCCACACCTTTATAATTCATGACCATCATCAAAAAATTAAATATGGGAAATGTGAAATCCTTTTCCGTGTTGTCACCTGACAAGGTGTTCACTGCAATGGTTCAAATGCATGCTCTTCACACCTGTGGGTATCCTGAATTCATACTAAATATTTGTTATGTTTTTAAAAACAGGATACTTCTCCTCAGGGTGGTGACCTCAGCTCAAAATGCAAAGAACATTTAATATCCCTTTCTTATCTTTATTTTTTAAAAAATAACGGTTAATTCAGGTGGTGCAGTGATAAAGAATCCACCTGCCAATGCAGGAGACACAAGAGACATGGGTTCGATCCCTGGGTCAGGAAGATTCCCTGGAGAAGGAAATGGCAACCCACTTCAGTATTCTTGCCTGGGAAATCCCATGGACAGAGGAGCCTGGCAGGCTACAGTTCATGGGATCTCAAAGAGCTGGACAAGACTGAGTGACTGAGCACCCACCATCCATGTTCTATTTGGAAAAGGGATGTTTGCAAAGCCTTTTATTAAAAAGAATGTTGAACTCTTGTACCAACAGCAAATATTAAAGCTTTAACCAAGAAGTAAAGTCAGGAAGTATGAATGTACCATTTTAGAGAGAGTTCTGTTACAGTACTTCTATCATGTATGTGGAAGTGTAAGCTGAACTCCATAAGCATTTATAGAGTTAAATAAAAATAGTGTGGAAGTAAATCGGTAAAAAAGTACAGGATTTGATATTTTTGAAACCCATCAGATGTTTCTACCTATGGAAAATAGTTACAATTTATATTAGATCATTAAAATTGACTAGATAATACATTTGTTAAAAACAGGTGTGTTCTCTAAAAGAAAAATACTGTTCTCAGGAACTGGTTTATAAATAATTGAAAGTTGAAAATAATCTTGAAAACCTAGCTGCTTGTCTGAAATGGTTTATTACTCCTTAGGAGAAGCTACTCTTGTCAGATTCTTTGTAAGATTCATCAAATACAATCATATGCTGGAAATCTAAATCATCATTTAAAATTATTTCAGAGGAAAATACAGAGCAGGAAAAATAAACTTACATCTCTTGATTACTGCTCTAATTGATGACAAGGGTCCTTGGCTAGAAAAAGAAAGAAAGAAAAGTTATTACACATTCATTCATTAATCTTTTTAAAACAGAATCATTTATAATGCCAGATCATTTCCGGGATGCAAATAGCTGCAAGCAGCCAGTTTGATATATTAGTTACTGGACTATCATATTTATAAAACACAAATTAAAAAACTTTAAAAATTGCCTTTGAGGGACTTCCTTGGCAGTGCAGTGGTTAAGAATCTGCACTTCTACTGTAGGGGGCTCTATCCCTGGTCAAGTAACTAAGATCCTGCATACCTTGCAATGCAACCAAAAAAAATTGCCTCTGCTATTTAAGATGCTTTATGAGAATTGAGGAGGCTGGTATAAGTAAAATTTTGCCTTAAAACTGTTTTTTTTTTTAATTTTTAAAAGTAATTTTGTCTGCTTTCATTTTTGGCCCGTTGGGGCTTCGCTGCGGCGCGCAGGCTTCTCACGGCGGCGGCTTCTCGTCGCAGAGCACGGGCTCTGGGTGTGCTTCAGTGGTTGCCGCACACGGACTCACTCTTGGGGCGCAGTCTTAAGTTGGGTTGCCCTGCGGGACGTGGGATCTTCCTGGACGAGGGCTCGAACCTGTGTTCCTGTACTGGCAGGCGGATTCTTCTCCACTGTGCTACCATGGAAGCCCTTAAAACTGTTTTCATAGCTTCTGCATACTGAATCTTCCAGAAAAATTCTGGACACAGCTTAAGGTAGTAATTACACGGTGCCTAGAAGAATTTTGAGCTGCTATATCTCTTTTGTGTTTTGACATTAGAATTCTTGTCTTCTACATCACATCAAACTAGATCATTTTTACAGTCATTTGCCTTGGTGGCTCAGACGGTAAAGAATCTGCCTACAATGTAGGAGACCTGGGTTCGATCCCTGGGTCGAGGAGATCCCCTGGAGAAGCAAATGGCAACCCACTCCAGTATTCTTGCCTGGAGAATTCCATGGACAGAGGAGCCTGGAGGGCTACAGTCCACTGGGTCGCAGTCAGACACGACTTTCACCTCTACTTTTTTTATTGACCTAAAGACTAACAGCATTTCTTCCTAAGATTAGAATTACAAATATACCTGCCTAAAAAGAAAAGTCTTCTGCTTGCACTGGGTTTTGTTCAGTAGCTGGTTGGTCCTGGCTGCCCCTGACTATGTGACCTTGGCTGAGTCACAGAAACCTTGTGAGCCTCATCTTACTGGCCAAAACTATCTAACTGCAAAGGGTAATACTATTAATACAAGTTTGTAAGGTTGCTTGTTTACTTGTTTCTTGTCTTTATTCAAACAAGCTGGATTAATTGTCTTTAGAATCATTTAGAAAAAATATACAACCATGAAATTTTAATGATACGATCTAGGAAAAAATTGTTTAAAAATTCCTTGGTTTTTTTTTTTTTGAATGCTTTTTAAAAAATTTATACTTATTTTCCAGTTTGTGCTCTTTTAAAGTTTATGCCTATAGTAATCTATATAAATCCCCTTGCTAGGTGGATACGGAGAAGGAAATGGCAACCCACTCCAGTACTCTTGCCTGGAAAATCCCATGGATGGAGGAGCCTGGTAGGCTACAATCCATGGGGTCTCAAACAGTCCAACAAGACTGAGCGACTTCACTTTCACTTTTCACTTTCATGCATTGCAGAAGGAAATGGCAACCCACTCCAGTGTTCTTGCCTGGAGAATCTCAGGGAGGGAGGAGCCTGGCTGCCGTCTATGGGGTTGCACAGAGTCAGACATGACTGAAGCGACTTAGCAGCAGCAGCAGGTAGATAAGATAAAACTTAAAGAATATACAATGTGGGCAGGGAGGCGGGAGGGGGGATCGGGATGGGGAACACATGTAAATCCATGGCTGATTTATGTCAATGTATGGCAAAAACCACTACAATATTGTAAAATAATTAGCCTCCAACTAATAAAAATAAATGAAATAAAATAAATGAAATAAATGAAAATAAAAAAATTAATGAAAAAATGACTATACAATGATATATCAGCTCAGTTTATGGGAGGAATAATTTTAAGCATATACTATTATACCAGAGAAGAAAAAAAAAAAAACCAAAACTCCAGGAGGTCTCCAATATCATGATGGTAAGACTGTAATTAAAAGTATAGTATTTTCAGTAATATTTATTTTTTTTAAAAAAAGGTTCTTGAAGGCTTTCTGTAAAAAACTACTTGAAAAAAGATTAATATATGGTGACATAAAACTGGTATTAATAACAGCACTAAAATACAAGCAGGTTGACTGAAGTTTTTTGTTTTTACCAAAAAAAAAAAAAAACTTTATTTTTTTCCTCTTCCCCTTTATTTATTTTTTTTTTTCATTTATTTTTATTAGTTGGAGGCTAATTACTTCACAATATTGCAGTGGGTTTTGACTGAAGTTTTGAGAATAAACTTCTTGGTGTAAAACTGGAGAGACTGCATGTTAACATCATGTTGACTTAGATACAGCAGTTAAAAGGATCAGAATCAGTACTTAGAAGCAGGGCCAAAAAAGGTGAAGTTTCATGTATGTGTCCAGGCAGGGTTTAATGGATATAATCGAATATCTACATGTAGTAATCTCCTTATTTAATACCACTGATTTTACAGGATGTTATAACACTTTGTTATCTATGTGAAGGAGAAAGGCATATTGACTGGGGTGGAACATGGTAGGGGGTGTTATGGTTAAACTGTTCCTCCCACGCCCCCGCCCCCACCAAAAAATATGTTGAATTCTTAATCCCTGGTACCTCAGAGAGTGACCTTATTTGGGAATAAGGTCAGTACAGATGTCATTACTATAGTCAAGATGAGGTCATCCTAGAGTGGGGAGGGCCCCTGATTCCAGTGTAACTGGCGTCCTCACAGGCAGACCCTGTGAAGACAGGGGCACACAGGGAAAGTGCTGCGCAACGCGGAGGCAGGGAGATGGGAAGCAGCTTCCAGCAGAGGAGTGCGGGAGACAAGCCCCCAGAGACTAGGGAGAGGCAAGGGAGGACTCCCCTGTGGCTCTCAGGGAAGAACGCCCTCGACAGGCTGGATTTCAGTCTTCTAGACTCCAGAACTGTGAGACAACACACTTCTGCTGTTGTAAGTCACCCAGTTTGCTAGGGCAGCCTCTAGAGTGCTGAGTGGGAGTGATAATTCACGGAGCTGTATACTTCGTGTATTTTTCTGTACGTTAACACTTAAATAAAAATTTGTGTCAGGAATTCCCTGGTGGTCCGGGCCTTCAGGCTGCGCTTTTACTAGCAAGGGTGAGGGTTCAGTCCCTGCTTGGCAACTAAGATCCCACAAGCTCTTGTGAGGGTGGGGGTGGCCACTGGAAACCTTGTTACAAAATCGAATTTTGACTGAGATTAATTTAGGTTCTACAGTTCTCAAGACGTGCAGCATCATGTTTAGGCTAGATCTGGAAACAAACCAACATCTTATATCTGGTTTAAAGTTCTGCTGTAGTGGTTGACAGGTTTTGTGGAAGAGAGAAGAAAGGCCTGTGGTCAAATGCAGGTCTATGGGAAGCAGTTTTGGGAGATGCTGCGGTAGCCTCCAGGCTGTGCAGTGCATACAATACAATTTCTGTACCTCAAATGGAGCTGCGGTTGAAAAACCCGTGGTTTTGCAGATGCCCCCGTATCTCCACCTTTCTGCAGAGCCCAGGCTACAGGTGAAGGTACCACTCCATAGTCTTAGAAGAAGAGCGTATGGGAATCCTGCTCAGCACAGTTCAGGCTCCTGTCCCAGCAGGGAACACCCAGGTAGGACAGCCACCACGGGGCAGAGGTGTGCTCACCTGGCCTCTGACTAAAGAGCGGGCAGCAGCAACTGTTGTGGACCCAACTGCCCACATTCACTTCCAGCGCCTCTGCTTGCCAGCTGGTGCAACTTTGTGCAAATTAAATTAAGCTTCTCCAAGGAACCTTATTTCCTCACATATAAAAGCACAGATAACTCAACTTCCTCACAAGGTTGCTGTGAAGAATAACAGGGAGAAACCATTAAAGCAGGAGACTCCAACCTCCAGGATCTAATGTCTGATGATCTGAGGTGGAGTTGATGTAATAATAATGGAAATAAGATGTGCGATAAATGTAATATGCTAGAATAACCCCCAAACCACCCCACCCCAGCCTGCCCTGGATCCGTGGAAGAACTGTCTTCCACAAAACTGATTACTGGTGCCAGAAAGGTTGAGGACTGCTGTATGGAAGCATTTGATGCAATGCCTGGAACGAAGTGTGTGTTCATTAAACACAAATCACTATGAGCATGATTTGTTTGTTCATAATCTTTGGGGGCATCACAAAACATCTGACAACACATGTAAACCTTGACGAGTTCTCTGATAGCCTATAGAGAGTAGGCCTAACAGTTTACGTTAAGAGATTTTTTTCCTCGAGGCTTACTTTGCTCTCCTCTGATTTCTGCTGTTCAGACAGAACCTGAGCCCAGACCGACTCCTCCACGACAAAACACAGGACTGCAGAAGTGCATCTGCACTCCATTTTAATGTTCTAAGCCTGTGTCCTGGCTCCTGGCAGAGCTGACCCAGATCTTTCGCCGCCTGCTCTTCAAGCACTGCTGCCCTATAACCAGGAGTCCTTGCTCTCAGTGCAGCGGATAACCCAGTCCAGAGCATGAGAATCTTGGAATCTTCTAGAGGAAAATGAAGGGTTGGGGAAATGGCTTTTGGATCCTGAGGAGGAGAACCAAAAGTTTGGGTCAAGAGAGAACTGTCTCAGGCCTGATTGCTGCTGTGGATTTCTCTTCCTCCAGGACTCTGGGGTCCCCTTCCATCTTTTCTAACCACTTGCCCCAAAAAGCCCCTCTGGGCCTGTGCTGTAGGATCACTGTCTCCCGCTGCTTCTGCACAGAATCTTGCTTAGTGGTTAAGAAGATGCTTTTAAGAAAGAAAATTGCATTTTGAAAATTAGTTTCTCAGCATAATGAAATGAAATTCCAGTAAGGAATATAATGATGGGAATAGCTTATTATCATGTGTGCCAAACATAACTTTGAAAATGAGGGGGAAATAGGCCTAGAGGTTAGGGCTTCAGTCACACAGCTGGAAAGTGACAGAAAGTGAAAGTCGCTTAGTCGTGTCCAGCTGTTTGCAACTCTTCGCATGGACTATGCAGTCCTTGGAATTCTCCAGGCCAGAATACTGGAGTGGGTAGCCTTTCCCTTCTCCAGCGGACCTTCCCAACCCAGGAATTGAACTGGGGTCTCCTACATTGCAGGCAGATTCTTTACCAGATGAGCTGTCAGAGAAGCCCCAATATGAGGGAAAGTGACAGAGGCAGATGTGAATTCACTGCAGTCTGATTATAGACCAAACGTCTCTAATTCAGGTTAGGGTGGGTGGGTAAAAGTTTCTGAATATTCCACAAAGTTCAATATGTAGGCAAATTACTTACAGGTATAAAGCCTCCCCCCCACCCCACCCCAGATTTCATACAGATTCTGTAGATACAGGAAAGAACAAAATAAAAGTTGCTAAGTATGACGTTGTAGTGTTGTCAACAACAACAAACACAATGGTCATTCTTAATCTCATCTAAGAAAACCCAACCTCTCCTTATTTTGGGTCACATTTTATTTATTAATATAACAGTAAAACAGATTCTAAAAAATATTTACACAACCTTCAAAGTAACAGTTTGTTCCTAGGTTTAAATCCATCCTTCTCCCCCTCACTTTGCTAAGGAAAAAATCATTTCTGCAAATCCAGGAGCTGCTAGATTCAGTTTGGTAAACAAATGAGAATGATGCCTGCAGGTGCCCGACGTCATCACCACACGGGTTTTTGGAGCTCCTGTCTTCAGAGGGAACTGAAAATACCTCTAAAAATGCATTCTTTATAAAAATCCACAATACATGTCATGTGCATATTATTAAAGTACCAGTCAATAAAGACATCAACTTAACAAGGAGTTGAGTTAATGTGATCCAGAGGTACAGCCCTCTCGTCAACTTGACAAAGCTGCCAGTGGATGTAAACTTTATCTCATGGTAATATCTTCTCTGAAGGCTCTCAACATTTGGACGGATTCACCTCCACCTCCCCGTAGAAAGGTTTAACCAGATTGGTGTGATTTTTTCAGGTTGAAAGAGGCACTCTGTCCCATCCATTCACTCATACATCCAATATTTATTACATGTATAACATGTATCAGGCACCAGACATGCCTTGAAAGCACAGACTCTGACCTTGGTGAGAAAGACAAATATCAGAGGTGCTTTTCTATTCAAAGTATACAGGGGTAGGCACAAAGTGCTATGAATGCAGAGAAGGTATACATTGCTCAATCGTGGCGTCTAACATAGGACATGTATCTTGACTGAGCCTGAAGAATGTGAGAAGGAAAGCAGGAGTGAAGAGACAGCTGAACATGATCTAAGCACAGCATATGAAGAAGCCACGGTAAGAGAGAAAGATTTGGAATGCAGATGCCACGCTGAAGGATGTGGGAACATGCCAGAGGGAATTGTCGATGCTGGCATGACCAGTCAGGTTAAACACTAAGAATCCATAGTCAGGGATATGACAGCAAATTGTTTCAAAAAACAAGTAGGAATTTGTTTGGGACATCTCCCTAGAATAAACATTGTTGACCATAGCTAGTCTGTATGCACCAGCCATGATGTTTATGGCATGTCTGACTTTTTAAGAGTTCATGAATAAATCCTGGAATGCTGGTATTATATGTCTTGAATTGTGGAAAGATCTACATTTTTATGGATGATAAGATTGACATGTTAATATTTTAAAAGATAAGTAATGAGTAGATATAGGAAAAAGAAGATAAAAATGAGCAAGACTAGATTTCTGAAAGGGCCAGAAAGACACTGGGGTAGTCTAGGATGTCTTATTCAAAAGCATGTTTATTAATTTATGAAGCTCTAGCTATGTACCTGGCATTCTGCCACAAACTGGGGACACCAATGTTGATAATACATAGTCTCTTCCCTCAAGAAATATGCAGTCTTTTTGGCAAGATCAACAAATGCAAGATAAAAACAGAATGTGACCAAAAAAATGTTATGTGAGGTATTATGGGGGCTGAGAGGAGGGGTGTGTAAATCACCCTGGAAGCTGTGAGGAGGACACAGAGCTGAGGCCTGAGCAGAACCAGGGCAAGTTTTCTCGTCTTTGGAAATACTGACGTCTGTTAAAGGCGTGGGGTGCAGGGGGGGGGGGGCTGCCCTGTGTGTAACGGAAGGCTTAGCAGCATTCCTGACCTATACCCACTAGATGCTAAAAACATGCTCCCTACCCCCAACACTTGTGACAACCCAAAATGTCTCTGTTGTTGTTCAGCCACCCAGCTGTGTCTGACTCTTTGTGACTCCATGGACTGCAGCATGCCAGGCCTCCCCTTCACAGATCACTGCTTTGCCGTGGCGAAGGGGCTTGCATAACTCAGTGAAGCTATAAGCCATGTATGAGTCTTGGGTGTAGGCCACCCAAGACAAAGTGTTCACTACAATCGTTCAAATGCATGCTCTTCACACCTGTTGGTATCCTAAATTCATACTAAATATTATAAGTTATGTTTTTAAAAACAGAAAAATTATCCTCAGTTGAACTAGTAAGCCAATGACAACAAAATAGAGTAATGGTATTTATATGGATGGGAAAGAAACTGGCTTTGCCATTTCCAGTTGCCAAGTTGATGGCGGCAGCAGGGGGATCAAATGGGGGTGGGAGTGGAGGCTCAATCTGAGGGAACAGGACAAAGGCAGTGATTAGAAGAGAAGAAAGAAGAGAAATTTCTAGCACCAAGAGCAGCCTTTGAAAAGTGGTACTATCACCATGTCAGGTGAAAAAATTAGTCTTAACTAAGAAGGAACATAAGAAGTCAGTCATTCTACGAACACAACCTTTTTAAGTTAGGTGTTTATAAACCAAGTCAGGTGTTTATGTGCACTGCTTTTTTTTACGATATTAATTTCAGCTCTACAATAAACCTTCACTTGCTGTACTGCAGGAAAAAAATCATTATATATACTTTCATAAGCAGATCATTGGGCCAACCCATAATTTTCTCTTAAGACAGAAAGTAATAGTGTTACAGAATAACAAAAATACCTGTGCTTTCATCTTTTGTATGCATCACTCAAATTTTTATCACCCTACATTACCTGCTAGATTAAAACAATATCATGTAATGGGGAAATAAAGTATGAGTTAGTAAATAACATTTACTACTAAGACAAATATAAAGCTATGATGCCATTTTAAGTGTCTAAGTTAATATCATGATCACAATATGTAGGGCCAAATCTGATAAACTGTGGGGAATGGAAAAAAATAAGTGTAGTTACCTGAAACTAATGAAAACAAATTATGTTTTAGCTTTAAAACTCTGATTAGCTTCCATAAAGTTTGGGTATGGCAAGGAGAATGAGTTCCTTCTTCAGACTTAGAAAATAAAGATTAGTAAAGAAAAACAATTGAGATCTAATTAGAATGGCTTTTACTAAAGTTAAAAGCTAAAACAAAACTACAAAATGCTTCTATTATTAATCATACTGTGAAAGCTTTACAAAAAGTTATATGAGTCCTGAGTTCATTAATTTTTTCATCACATTGACAGCTCAACTATAATCACTGAGATCTATAACGTAACATTGCTATATCAGGTTATTTTTCTATTGAGTCTTTTTAAAGACAAGAAAATCATTTGTACAAACCTTTCTTTATATACTTGGTTTCATGACAAAAAAAGTTAATACATATTTGAATGAGTTTAATTAATATACTTTACCTATTATAAAATGTGTAAAATGGGTTCTATTGACAGTGTAGCTGTGAGCATGAACAACAGACAGGCAGAGAGAAAGCAAACAGGATGCATGATATACCTCTCAGGGCCTCGTGACTGTAGTGGGAAAAGGAAAGAGTCTGGAGCCAGCCAGAGGCCTGCTTTCCCATTTGTGTGCATGCTTAGTTGCTCAGTTGTGTCTGACTCTTTGCAACCCCATGGACTGTAGCCCGCCAGGCTCCTCTGTCCATTGAATTTTCCAGGCAAGAGTACTGGAGTGGGTAGAGCTCAGCCTATGTACTCACTTACTGGAATTATTTCTTATCTGTAATACGTGGATACTAATGCCCATCTTTTGGCTTGTTACTAAAACTGAATGACCAAAAAAAAAAAAAAAAAACCTACATAAAAAATACAGTACAGTGCTTGGCACATCTGGGGCTTCCCTAATGGATCAGCGGTTAAGAATCCAGCCTCTGGTGCAGGGCATGTGGTCCTTGGTGTGGGAACTAAGACCCCACATGCTGCAGGGCAACTAGGTGCACGGGCTACAATTACAGAAGTCCGAGCCCTGCAATGAAGAGCCCACACAGCCGAGTTCTATTTTTCTACCCTATTTCCCAGCACACAAGTTTCTGGAGTCCATAATTACACCAAGCTGAAATTTTTTGGAGATACCCTGCCAACACCAGTTGAGCTGCCCAGTAGTTATCACAAGTCTACCTTATAAATTCAAATAATTGACCATTCACATTTCAGCTGCAATTATTATTCACAACTTACAACCATTCTGAGCTTCACAATGCACGCTTCTCATGTACCTAATCTGTTTTGAAGCTGAAGCAATAATAAAGCCGAGAGAACAAAGCAGATCTACAGGCTTTCTTGAGCACTGTATTTTCCCCACTGAGATCACATCCCTGCTCCTTTAGGTCATCCTTCCCACGATGTTTTTCACCAAATGGGCATGGTGATCAGTGGCTCTGCAGTTTCATATTTCTTTAGCTTTGTTAAAAAAGAAAGTGTTCAGAGATCCTAAAAGAGGCTTTTAACTCTACTATTAATAACTAAAGTACATTTAAAATTAGAATATGTTGCCCCATCCTTTCCAACAGTTTTTTCCTTTTTTCCCCACACATGCATGTCTTGATTTCCTAATTACACTGTAGACTTCTCAAGGAGAGTACCCGATGATCTTCCACTTGTTTTTTCGGGATAGCTTGGTGGGAGTCACAGGCTCACTGAACTACTGAGAACTCAATCCTACTCACAGAGAGAAACACAATAGCATGAACAGCACAGGTGATCCCACCTACAATCTACCTAATAAGCAAATCCCCAGAAATAATTTCACTGCTGGCTTTGTTCTGCTTGTTTGTTACATCTTGTTGTATGAACATCTTGCCAAAAGTGTCTGGGTCTGATGCTTAAAAATAGGAATTTTTCATACAAAATGTCACCTTGATAAGCATCTGGTGTTCAGTGAAGAACAGAACTCTCTCCTAACAGTAGATGGAAAACTCTCTTATTAAGAGATGGTATCCATCGTGGCACCTAATTTGGCAACAAATAATGTACTTTAAGTGTCAATTAATGGAATTTTAGCGGTAATTCTGCCTATTCACAGGTTTTTACCGTATGCTATTTTTAGAACCTGTCTCTTTATTAAAAAGTTAAGCCTCTGGTAATTCCCAACCAATAACCAGCACATCACTGGTGTGCTGCTAAACTTCAAATCATGACCCATACACAATAGTACACAGTGATGTTAATCAGATGCAACCGCGAGTTATGTTACTTGATGCAGAGCATGTACAACTTGCCCCAGAAGAGGAACAGGCATAACGTCAAGTCAGCACCTAAGAAAGGTGGCATTTACCGCAACATGTAAGAACAGGATCTTTGGCACGATCTTAAGATGTTAATACAAAAAGGCTGCAAACTTTGGGTTTGATGTATAACTGTGTTCAATAAACATCTTTTGAATGAACCAAGGAAACAATAACCAGAATAAATCTTTTCTGCTTTATGTCTTTCTTCTATAGTCAACCTGAAGTGATCTATAGAACAAGTTTACATAGAAAACCTGGGCTTCCCTGGTAGCTCAGTGGGTAAAGAATCTGCCTGCAATGCAGGAGACCCTGGTTCGACTCCTGGTTGGGAAGATCCTTTGGAGAAGGGATAGGCTACTCACTCCAGTATTCTTGGGCTTTCCTGGTGGCTCAGGTATTAAAGAATCCACTTGCAATGCGGGAGACCTGGATTCGATCCCTGGGTTGGGAAGATCCCCTGGAGAAGGGATAGGCTACCGACTCCAGTATTCTGGCCTGTCCATGTATAGAATGTATAGAATTTCATGACCCCATTCTATACAGTCCATGGGGTCGCAAAGAGTCAGATGCAACTGAGTGACTTTCACTTTCATGTAGAAAACCTAGAAAGACAAAAAGGGCTAAAATTTACTTTTCCCTTTCCTGGATATATAGCAATATAGGAGGATTAATTTTTATGATTAGAAGTTATTTGTTGATAAAAGTATGAAATTCCAGAGAAACATCTACTTCTGCTTTATTGACTATGCTAAAGCCTTTGACAGTGTGGATCACAACAAACTGTGGAAAATTCTTAAGAGATGGGAGTACCAGACCGCCATACCGTTCTCTTGAGAAACCATGTGGGTCAAGAAGCAACAGCTAGAACCAGACGTGGAACAACTGACTGTTCAAAATTGAGAGGAGAGTGCAACAAGGCTGCATGTTGTCACCCTGCTCATTTAACCTCTATGCAGAGTGCATCGTGCATCACGGGAAAGCCAGGCTGGATGAATCACAAACTGGACTCAAGATTGCTGGGGAAAACATCAACAGCTTCACATATGTAGATGACACCACTCTAATGGCAGAAAGTGAAGAGGAATTAAAGGGCCTCTTGATGAGGGTGACATAGGAGAGTGAAAAAGCTGCCTTAAAACTCAACATTTAAAAAATTAAGATCATAGCATTCAGCCCCATCATTTCATGGCAAATAGAAAGGGAAAAAGTGGAAGCAGTGACAGATTTTATTTTCTTGGATTCCAAAATCACTGTGTTCAGTGACTGCAACCATGAAATTAAAAGATGCTTGCCCTTTGAAGAAAAGCTATGGCAAACTTAGCATATTAAAAAGCAGAGATATCACTTTGCTGAAAAAAGTCTGTGCAGTCAAAGCTATGATTTTTCCAGTAGTCATGTATGGATGAGATGGACCATACTCATTATGAGTTGGACCATAAAGAAAGCTGAGTGCCAAAGAACTGATGCTTTTGAACTGTTGTGTTGGAGAAGACTCTTGAGAGTATCTTGGACAGAGATCAAACCAGTCAATCCTAAAGGAAATCAACTCTTAATATGCATTGGAAGACCTGATGCTGAAACTGAAACTCTAATACTTTGGCTACATGATGCGAAGAGCCAACTCTTTGGAAAAGACCCTGATGCTGGGAAAGATTGAAGGCAAAAGAATAGGCCAGCAGAGGATGAGGCAGTTAGATAGTATCACTGACTCAATGGACATGAATTTGAGCAAACTCCAGGAGATAGTGGAAGACAGAGGAGCCTGATGTGCTGCAGTCCATGGGGTCTCAAAGTGTTTGCTACCATGTAGCAACTGAACAACAACAAAAGCATGAAAAGATCACAACATTCTAAAAAAGTGTCCATGATATGCCAGGACAGAGTGAGGGATAATAAAACGCCCAACATGTGGCAGTTTCAGCTTGAAGCACTGCAAACATCCAGAGACAGATTTTGCAGACTTTTGTCCTATTAGCTGACGACGTCTGTATTCTGACCAAAAGACAGGTATGTACCCAGTTACAAAGAGAACAATTTTAATTTTCAACTAAGAACTTTAATGCTTATTTTAACCCCAGGTATTATGCTAGATACCAAAAAACAAGATCTATGACTAGGACATGGTCCCTGGTTGTAAGATACTCATGGTCTAGTCAAAAGCCTGTGGACTGAAGCTCACAATATGTATTTCTGCTTTTCCTAAAATAAAGTCTTTCATAGACTGGGTACCTTTATTAGAGGTATTCTGTTGCATTATTTCCTCTACTAGTCTATAAATTCCTTCCCAGGCAAATGTATATATTGGAAAGATGTTACATATAAACCTTAAATTAAAAAAAATTAAGACAACTTTTAAAGTACTTTTGGCATGTTCAGATTCCATGCCATAAAATATTTCAGATCATAAGTAAAGAACAAGTCTCCTAAAGACTAGTGACTAATGGCAGTTCTTGTTCTTCAAGCTTATTTTTACTTTCTTGAAGTAACACATACTGTCACTTTAGAAGCCAGAGAGCCTTAGAAACTTATTATAACAGAACGACAGCCCCTTGCCCGTGGCCCTCCCGAAGTTTCTCCAGAACCTCAGTGTCTCCGAGCTCCACTGGCGCCACACAGAGGCCTGCTGGGGCCTCGGCTGTTTTCCCTTGGAGGTCCCCGGGCCCCCTGTATCTTTGCAGCCTCTCTGCATCCCCCCATCCCCCCCGCCGTGCCCAGGGTACCCGGGACCCAGCCAGCCTGGAGACATGCTCTTCATCTGTGGGAAAGTGTGCTGTGTTTTCTCTTGGACAAGTTTCCTCTACTGTTTGTCTTCCTGGAAAACTTACTGGTCGATGTTTAGCTTTCTGAATTCATCCTTCAATTCTCTTTTTTCCTTGCCTGCCTGTGTGACTCAAGCAATTCTGCCCTATGTAACAATGACTTTTAAAGAATTTAAAGAAAAGCTCTTTGTAAAAAAGAAAAAACAAAAAAAGAAAATCCACACTCTTCCCTAAAATCCATCATCCTGGTTTAAAAAATTCTATGTAGCAGAGCTTCTACTAGAAAAGACTGCCATTTCCTTTTGGATACTTCCTTAATGGATGTTCAGGGAAAACCTGGGATAAACTCCTAGGACAGACACAAGACTGGCAGGGGTCTCCACCTGGCAAGAGAAATTAGGACACAGGAAGTGTGGTGGAAATCCAGAGTCACCTGGTCACACCACAGAAGGGAAAATTAAAGGCAGATGTTTCCTAGATCACAGACTGTACACTGAGTCCTAAGGCCTACCTAATAAGAAGCAAACACAAAGTAACAACCCGATACTCAGGGATGAAAAAAATGTACAGGGAGCAAAGAGAAGGTGGAAGTTTCTCCTAATTGATTAATTTATCACCTACCTAGAAAAATCTGCATTTGGTATAAGTTGTGTTTTTTTTTTTTTTTAAATGATGGTTCTCATGAGACCATATAATCTTTTCTTTTCTCTTGGTCCCATTATGCAAAAAGATGGAAGACGGTTGGGATGCAGAAAGAGAATACGTAGAATGATGCTGTCCCCTCCACTGCTTCTATAAACTCAGAGGCGTACCTGGTAACATTTTATGACGTGTCAGTTCGGAGACAAGCTCTTTTCTAATACTTCTGGTTATAGCTTTTAGTTACCTTTTTTCTTCCTTAGTGTATGAACAAATCTAGCATTTAAAAAAATAACCTGAGATTGACTCTATTCAAAGGAATATATATGTAGATAAGTAAGTGAGAGTATCTGATTAATAGGTTATTTGAATTTTAGGATATAGGATATATCCTTGAATATCCTATATCCTTGAATTTAAAGGATATAGGAGGACAAGGCAGGAAGGATGGGAGGAGGAAAAGAGGATTTAGACTCTATCCATAACCTGATAAATCTATCTCAGTAAAAGTGAGTGGATTCATTTTCAGTGGGGGTACATTTAGTATAGACCATATTTTTGGCTCTAACCTTGACATTCCTGACTCACTCTGAATAATTCAGGACTGAAACCTAGAAAACATAATGGCATAGTATGGAGGCGTAGTGTCTCCTGATGATGCAGCAATCAAAATCAGCACCCAAACTGAAAAGTTCCAGAAGCAACTGATGTCTGTTCTGGGCCATCAACAAGATGTGTGCCAAAGGGATGTGTGTAGGCATATGAGTATCTGAGAAGATGCATCAGTTTCAGCATGTGGTGGCTTTCAAATGAAACTAAACTGATCTCAATTAACCAGGAAAATATTCTTTTGTAAAAAATAAAACCTTACTACTATCAATAAAAGCACATGCAAAATCAGTGGGTTTAGTAGAAGGCAGCAGGGAAAGAAAAAAGGTGAGAAACATGTGTTTGCGTTTCTCCATTCTTTACGGTATGAAGGAAAAACCGCCACAAGGGATGATAGTTTGCTGTTTTTCATTGCAAAAACAAACACATATTTTAAGCATCTGTAATTGATCAAAATATTAACTGATGCTTCCAACAAGATAAAAAGAAATTAGGTCAGTTTGAAACCCTGTCTTTAAAAACTTACAAAGGTAGGGACTTCCCTGGTGGTCCAGAATCCACCTTCCCATGCCGGGACTCGGGTTCGATTCCTGGTGGGGAAACTAAGATCCCACATGCCATGGGGCAATTACATCAGTATGCCTCAATAAGAGACATCCATGCACTGCAACCAGAGAGGCTGGGGCGCAGATAGAGGGCCCACGCACCACAACAGAGACCCAGCACAGCCAAAAAAAAAAAAAAAAAAATTACAAAGGTATCACTTCTAACAACGTTAGCTCAATTTTTTATTTGAAATAGTGAGGCAGATATTTTTTAAGGCCTAGGTTTAAATGTTATTCATAAAAAGGTGTAATTATTTGTTAGAAGACACTACAAGATTTTTTCGAGGCCATTAACTTTTTAAAAATCTCTTTTAAAAGTAAACGTTGCAGCCACCCATTTCTTAGCTTCATCATCTCTTGATCAAAGGTTTTAGATTGGCTAAATTTTTCCATTAGAATTTCCTTCAGAATTACATTTCTATCTTTTTACCAAATCGCAGTAATGTCTAAGTCAGAATAAAATAGATTTAACCAAAGGTGGAGGAAATAACAATGAAGCAATGAACATACAAAACAGAAAAGCCTAATCAATGTAATTTCAAATATTAAAAGCCTAAAAAGGTTTTTATTTTGCTAATAAAATCAAATACAGTAAGAAATCACTTAATCAAGTACTTAACAAGTTGGCAGTTCTCAGAGTTCCTGCTAAAGCTTACAGCTTTGACTAAGAATGTAAAAGAGAACAGAGACAGCTGAGCTCATTCTAACTGGCGGATTTGTTTTCCTTTGGGAATTAAAACAGCCCTTCAATAGCAAATAGGGAGAAAAACTTTTACTGCAAATATTCAACAAGTTTTCCATTATGTAAGAGTGCAAGCAAGACACTTACCAGTTATTATATATCTCTTTTTTACAAATCCACTGGAAATCTTTTTCATTGGAAAACAAGAACATATTTGGCAGTCAAAAGACTTTTTTTTTCAGCCAAAAGACTTTAAAGTCATTTAAAATGATGACTACCAGGAGTTATATGAAATTACCTAATAGGTATACTAAATTTTGGGCTTCCCAGGTGGCTCAGTGGTAA
The DNA here is from genome assembly GCF_023699985.2 of Odocoileus virginianus. Taxonomy (NCBI): domain Eukaryota; kingdom Metazoa; phylum Chordata; class Mammalia; order Artiodactyla; family Cervidae; genus Odocoileus; species Odocoileus virginianus. The sequence goes on along the minus strand of NC_069685.1, from coordinate 6,345,464 downwards.
AGAATCCACCTGCCAACGCAGGAGATGAGAGAGATGCGTGTTCGATTCCTGGGTCTGCAAGATCCCCGAGTAGGAAATGGCAACCCACTCCAGTATTCCTTCCTGGAAAATTCCATGGACAAAGGAGCCTGGTGGGCTACAGTCCATGGGGTCACAAAGAGTGGGACACGACTGAGCAAGCACATATGAAGACTGTAGACCCCGAGCACAACTGCCCTCAAAGTATTAATAGCAGGACATTTAAAAAGATTCACAGAGTAAATCTATTTATGAGCATTAGAAAAAAAGCAGAAAGAAGGGAAGCCAGAAGACGCAGGAGAGAACACAGGAGAGAATAGGTCCAGCTGTACCGTGGATGAGCACAACTCCAGAGTTCTCAAAGGAAGGACTCTGCCTGAAGCCTGAGGCAACCCACAGGGGCACCATACTTAGCTCTAACTATCTGCTACAATGGAGATTTATGCCGCCGCTTTCACACTATCCTTTCCTTTTCCCACCCACACTGGAGGGACAGGCACTGCATTCAGCCATTCTCACTGAGTCTCACCAGCTATACCAATGAAATGGCCGAAAGTGCAGTCTGTGGCAAAGCAACAGCACATGACCGATACAAAATTAAATGGATCCCCAAACTGAATATTCAATGTGACCCTAATCTTGTTTTTAAATCTTACCTAAAAAGTCATATATATACATATATATGTACACATTATATATATATATATATACTTATATAATTTATATGAGTATATTTTATATTTATACAAGAAAAATGAGAACAAATCTACCCAGTGGTGTGGTGGAACCAGCTTATTCTGGCTTCTGAAAATAGACAATTAAATTTTCAGAAATTTTGCAGACCAGTTTTTAAAACATAGCTACTATTTAAAATTATATAAACATTTAAATCATATAAACTTACAATTAAACAAATTACATAAAAAAGGTAAACTTGGGTTGCCCAAAAAGTTAACCTGGACGAACTTTTTGGTCAGCCTAATAAATACTCAAAACTTATAATTTCTTAATTATTTTATTAAATTTTATCATTATCTATGCTCTTGAGATTATTTATTCCTATGATTTCTGAATGGTGAAAATACTGTATAATGATGTACTACTGTGCAATTTTTCCCAATTCATCATCACTGAGGTCATGATGGCCAACAAAACACTGGCAAACCAGGGTTCGCTTTATTGTTTTACTGATTGTCTAGACATAAGAAAGTGACTGAGAAAATGTTAATAATGTAGATTCAACATAAAAACAAGTTTGTAGCTGTTACATTAGGAATATCACAAAAATTTGAGGAAATATTCTTCCAGGATTTGAAAACTATTATATGAATCAGCAAGAAGTTGCTCAAGTCATTGACAAAATCTGACCTAAGTTTTGGTTATTTCACTTTCATCTTACTCATTAACATAAACAAAGGTATCAACCAATATTCATATGAAATTATACTTAACTGGTTGTTAAACATGTATAAGCATATCACTGCATATGATTTATCTACCTATATCTCTATATTTTCCAAGTTTTATATAATGAACACGATTACTTCTGCCATTTGTAAGTTATTTTTTAAGAAAGATTAATTATGGCAAAAACCAAAAAAGTGATTGGTTCATATCAAATTTATGGCTTTTTTTAAAAAGACTTTTTAAATGTGAATCATTTTTTTTACAGTCTTTATTGAATTTGTTACAATATTGTGTTTGTTTTATGTTGTGGTTTTTTGGTCACAAGGCATGTGAGATCTTAGCTACCTGACCAGGAATCTAACCCACATCCCCTGCACTGAACTTAACCACTGGACCACCAGGGAAATCCCAAATTCATGACTTTTTATTAATAAAAATTATATTCAAATCATTAGATAATCAATAACTCTATGGAAACAGCAGGCTAAGGTCAAATCTAAATGCCATTAGCGGGATAAAAATCCCCCAGAATCCTAGTATGAGTAGCAGCATGCATACAACTTCAAAACAGGTTTCAAAAAGAAAATAGCCTATATATTTTAAAAACTTCTATGGATCTAGTGCAAACTTTTCAAAAATAGTTAATAAACACACAAAAATCCCTTGCATTCCTATGAGACTACAGAAAGAGAAATTAAGGAAACAATTCCATTCACCATTGCAATGAAAAGAATAAAATACTTAGGAATAAATCTACCTAAAGAAACAAAAGACCTATATATAGAAAACTATAAAACACTGATGAAAGAAATCAAAGATGACAGAAATAGATGGAGAAATATACCATGTTCATGGATTGGAAGAATCACTATAGTGAAAATGAGTATACTATCCAAAGCAATCCATAGATTCAATGCAATCCCAATCAGGCTACCAATGGTAGTTTTCAGAGAAGTAGAACAAATAATTTCACAATTTGTACAGAAATATAAAAAACCTCAAATAGCCAAAGCAATCTTGAGAAAGAAGAATCGAACTGGAGGAATCAAACCTGCATGACTTCAGACTATACTACAAAGCTACAGTCATCAAGACAGTACGTCACTGGCACAAAGACAGAAATATAGATCAATGGAACAAAAAAGAAAGCCCAGAGATAAATCCACACACCTATGGACACCTTATCTTTGACAAAGGAGGCAAGGAAATACAACGGAGAAAAGACAATCTCTTTAGCAAGTGGTGCTGGGAAAACTGGTCAATGAATGAAACTAGAACACTTTCTAACACCATACACAAAAATAAACTCAAAATGGATTAAAGATCTAAATGTATGACCACAAACTATAAAACTTCTAGAGGAAAACACGCAAAACACTCTCTGACATAAATCACAGGAGGATCCTCTATGACCCACCTCCCAGAGCAATTGGAAATAAAAGCAAAAATAAACAAATGGGACCTAATTAAACTTAGGAAGGAAACTATAAGCAAGGTGAAAAGACAGCCTTCACAATGGGAGAAAATAATAGCAAACGAAGCAACAGACAAAGAATTAATCTCAAAAATAAACAAGCAGCTCATGTAGTTCAATTCCAGAAAAATAAACAACCCAATCAAAAAATGGACCAAAGAACTAAACAGACATTTCTCCAAAGAAGACATACAGATGGCTAACAAACAAATGAAAAGATGCTCAACATCACTCATTATCAGAGAAATGCAAATCAAAGCCATAATGAGGTACCACTACACGCTAGTCAGAATGGCTACTATCAAAAAGTCTACAATAAATGCTAGAGAGGGTGCAGAGAAAAGGCAACCCTCTTACACTGTTGGTGGGAATGCAAACTAGTACAGCCACTATGGAGAACAGTATGGAGATTCCTTAAAAGATTGGAAATAGAACTCCCATACGACCCAGCAATCCCACTGCTGGGTATACACAACAAGGAAACCAGAATTGAAAGAGACACGTGTACCCCAATGTTCATTGCAGCACTGTTTACAATCGCCAGGACATGGAAGCAACCTAGATGTCCATCAGCAGATGAATGGACAAGACAGCTGTGGCACATATATGCAATGGAATATTACTCAGCTATTAAAAAGAATGCATTTGAATCAGTTCTAATGAGGTGGATGAAACTGGAGCCTATTATACAGAGTGAAGTAAGACAGAAAGAAAAACACCAATACAGTATACTAATGCATATATATGGAATTTAGAAAGATGGTAACGATGACCCTACATGCGAGACAGCAAAAGAGACACAGATGTAAAGAACAGACTGTTGGGCTCTGTGGGAGAGGACAAGGGTGGGATGATTTGAGAGAACAGCATTGAAACATGTATATTACCATATGTGAAACAGATCACCAGTCCAGGTTTGATGCATGAGACAGGGCTCTCAGGGCCAGTGCACTGGGACAATCCTGAGGGATGGGATGGGGAGGGAGGTGGGAGGGGGGTTCAGGATGGTGGACATATGACTGATTCATGTGAATGTATGGCAAAAACCACTACAATATTATAAAGTAATTAGACTCCAACTAAAATAAATAAATAAATTTACACACAAAAAATAGTTAATAGTCAAATTATTATATGGGCTTCCCTAGTAGCTCAGCTGGTAAAAGAATCCACTGCAATGCAGGAGACCCCAGTTCAATTCCTGGGTTGGGAAGATCCACTGGAGAAGGGATAGGCTACCCTCTCCAGTATTCTTGGGCTTCCCTGGTGTCTCAGCTGGTAAAGAATCCACCCACAATGCAGGACACCTGGGTTTCATCCCTGGGTTGGGAAGATCCCCTGGAGAAAGGACTGGCTACCCACTCCAGTATTCTGGCCTGGAGAATTCCATGGACTGTATATTCATGGGGTCACAAAGAATTGGACACGACTGAGCAACCTTCACTTTCATATACTTTCAATCAAATTAAATTATCATAAACATTTAGAATTTAAAAATCATTAATGTGGGGCTTCCTTGGTGGCCCAGTGGTTAAGAATCCACCTTGCAATGTAGGGGATGCACGTTTGATCCCTGAGCGGGGAACTAAGATCCCACATGCCATGGAGCAACTAAGCTCACAAGCTGCAACTACTGAGCCTGTGCACTACAAGTAGAGAATCCATGGGTCACAAGGGAAGAAGATCCTGAGTGCTGCAACTAAGACCAATGCAGCCAAATAAAAAAATATTAAAAAAATAAGAGTAAAAAAGAATGTATTTATTATTTCCTTTGCGTATTCTACATTCAGAGATTCTCCTAGGTGCTAGGGACAAGAGTAAAAATTATGAGCCCTGGCACTCAAAGAGCTTATATAGATAAGTGGAGAAGATACATAAGTAAACAGGCAAGCTCTTTTTTAGAAAAATTTAATCAGGCAATTTTAATACATATTAGGGGGTGTGGGAAAACCTAAGGATATCTGGAATCTTTAGAAAAATAACATCACAAATATAAAACAAGTCATGACAGTCAATTCAAATGAATAGAAGGGTGAAATATAATCAAACTTTAAAAAAATCATAAATTGGATTGCAAGTGGCAAGACTGTGAAGATATGAACAGTGAAGTGTACCTCCTTGCAGCAGCCAAAGTCAGAGATACTCCTCAAATTCCCAGCTAGTTCAGGGCTGGTGTTTCCAGAACAGGTTTGGCCATCCTAACTCAAATTTCTAGTGGCACCCAAGACCATCCTGCTCACCCACCACCAATGCCTATGTTACCTTAAGAATACCAATAGATACGGCAATTCTTCCCTGGGCCGTGGCTCTTCCTGTTACAAGAATTCCTAACAACAGAAGTCAACTGAAATGAATGTGCAGATGGACAGATGGATGGATAGGCAGGTAGGTGGACAGACAGGCAGATGGATGGGTAGATAGAATTGTTGTTTTCTTAAGACCCTTACTTGCAAAAAAGAAGATACATTATTTAGTAATTCCCACTCCCTGTATCGGAGAAGGCAATGGCATCCCACTCCAGTACTCTTGCCTGGAAAATCCCACGGATGGAGGAGCCTGGTGGGTTGCTGTCTATGGGGTCACACAGAGTCGGACACGTCTGAAGCAACTTAGCAACTCCCTGTATGTCCTCTTTATTTAGGTAGCAAATATCATTCCTGTTTTATTGATAGAGCAGTGAAGAGAGGAAAGCTTCCAAACACCCGAAGCTGGTGTGATAATGCCACACATTTTGCTTCCAGACAAACACTGTTAATCCGGGGGCCATGGTTTTCCTGGGAGAGATGTACAGCTGTTGCAGTCTGAGTTGAACCCAGTCAGATGACATTTTAAGTTTTTTCCTGGAATTTCAAGAAAAGAAGAAAGAAGGAAATGGAGACAAAAGAGGAAAGAAACATAACTACAAATGGCGAGGTTTGGATCTAAGACATTTCCAAGTTCCTCTCCTAATCCCACTTTATTCCCACAGGCCACAGCCCTGAGAGCAAGGCCCTGAGAAAGCCAGGATGGGGTTCCTCTGACAGGAACCCACAGTAGCAGCCAAGGTTCCCTTAGCATTGCCGCCAGCACTTTTACCAGAGTCAGCTGATGTGGGCCTATCCTTGGTGGTGGGGCAGCAGGGCTACTGGATGGTTTTAGCAGCCTGAGAAAACAGCAATGTGTACAGACAGTCAACACACAAGTACACATCAGAGAGGTTATTTTCTGTTAAACATGGGTTATTTACTTCTGCAAGTATCCTCAAAAGGGAATACACTTCTTGAGATCCTGAGATTTCTAGTTATTTGTAGTTCATTTGCAAGTATCTCTTCTCAAATCAGAAAACACTGATCATCTGTCATGTTACCAAACCTAGAGACGGAAAGATGAATAGCTGCCTTCAGGTGGTGAGCCAGACTTATAAACACATAATTATGAACTATAATACAGGGTAGTCCGTGATCTAGACAGAAGCATGCCCAAGTAATTAGGACCCAGTCTTTAGTTGGTCCTGTGGGATCAAATGTTTCAAAGAGTAACTTTAAGCCCCATTTTAAACATAGAGATTGTACTTATATTCCCCCTTTAACTCTAACATTTCCTTAGATATGTTTGTTTTCAAACTAGGACTCTGTATAAGAATAGTGATCTTTCTCTTATTCAAGTAATTCAGGCTTGATCATTTTATCCTAGATTATCTGGTAAAACAGAATAAAAGCTGCTTACTATGCTAATACTGAATTGTTGTAACTTATTTTGTCACACTAGTTTTATATGTATTTGGGGGGGAAGATTTTTTAAAAAATAAAATTAAAAATTTTGTAAAGTCTTTTTTTAAGTTTATAGAAAAGTTGTGAAGACTAGTAGTTTTCACATACCCCACACCAGCTGCCCCTGTTATTTACATCTTACATTAATCGCTACAGTTATTGCACTATGTAAGCGCTTTTCTTGCTGCACTCGGTTACACGGCTGTGCACACGCTCTCTCCAGCTGCAGTGAGTGGGGTCTCATCTCCAGCTGCGATGCTCGGGCTTCTCACTCTGGGGGCTTCTCCTCCCCCAAGCATGGCATCTAGGGTGAGCAGGCTCAGGAGTTGTGGCTCATGGCTTAGCTGCCCCATGGCATGGGGAATCTTCCTGGACCAGGGATAGAACCTGTGTCTCTTGCACTGCAGGGTAGATTCTTAACCACTGGACCACCAGGAAGTCTTGTGTTTTTAAACACTCTGATTATGCAAACTCTGCTTTTCATGTTTTATTTGTTAAGAGATTGTAGGTGGTACTAGAAAAGATCCCCTACAAGAATTAGTGTAGTGTTGTCAAAACCCAAATATTTTTTTCTCAAGGTGAGGTCCTGTCCAGAAAGAGGAATGAGGTCAAGCAGGCCCAACTGTGGGGCTCACCACATTGACTAGTGTCACTAGAAAGAACATCTGGAGTGCTGCTTTACAGAGAAGAGAAGGGCTAGTCAGAGGAGGACAGAAAGACCGCTAACCTTAACAGTTAAAGGGAAATTAGGGAGAGGCAAAGTTCCTACAGATTGTCTTTTAGGGTTTCAATTCCCCAGATTTAGTATAAACTACCTCACTGCTCTATAAATGCTTATCATACACAATAACTATTTGGTGAATATAAGTGAATCTCACTTTCAAACATGGCATCATAGAAACCTCACCCTGGAGGAGGAAATGAAAACCCACTCCAGGATTCTTGCCTGGGAAATTCCATGGACAGAGGAGCCTGGCAGGCAATAGCCCATGGGATGGCAAAAGAGTTGGACACAACTTGGTGACTAAACAACAAACACTGATATACAAAATTTTGATTGGGTATCTTTTCATTTTTCATGGGTAGATACCTAAATGTGGAATTGGTCGATTGTAGGGTAAAGTGCCAAAAATTACTTAAAAAAAAAAAAAAGAAAAAGAAACCCCAGTACATTTGTTTGATATCAAATTTGCATTCATTGATGTTTCATGGAGTTTTGTTATTTTTGTCATGATACTTCCCTAACATGAGGGCTACCCTAAATGCAGGTTGTGGTTTTGCCTCAGGCTTAAGGAAAACAAATCTATGGGTGATCTGAAGGCTATATTCTCAACAATCACTACTATAAAACAATAAAGGGTGGTATATTTTTTATACCAAGATCATGTGTCTGTGCAAATAAGGGCCAAACAGAAGAGTGGAGAGGGGAGAGGTGACTCAACCTTCTACTTAAAGCATCTGATAGCATTAAGGCTGTAAGTGAATTCCAGAGACACAGGGCATGTAGGGCTCAGGACTAGAAGTTTTCCTTCTGAAAGCTGTCAGATACAAAGAGTGGACTGTGAGAAGAGTTCAGAGGTTGGAGGTCCAGGTACAGGCATGCCACAACTCTGAGCATAACTGCATCATTTAATGTCAACTTTCTTATCTGTCATATAATATCATTTGATTGGATGATCTTTATTCTACCCTCCACTCTAAAATTTTTTTAATATGAAACTTAAAAAACTCCAAGATTTCAGTTTAAATTCTACTTGGTAAGAATTAATTGCTTAATCTAACTAGAGTGAAAGACGTTAGAGCTGATAACTAGTCCATTCCAGTGGCTACAATAGCTAGCCTAGGTGACCTTATTGAGCACTGCTCTAATGCCTTACACCTTTTAACTCACTTATCCCCATGTCCACCCTTACCTTAGAAGAGTGTATAAATATGTTGTGACCTCAATTTTACAGATGAGGAAAGAGTTTACATTCAAGTTCTCAAAGCTTGTAACTGATGAAGCCAGGATTTAAATTTTGATGGTCTGGTTCTTAGACCAGCAAATTTGGAAAACTCAACAGTGGCCACAGGACTGGAAAAGGTCAGTTTTCATTCCAATCCCAAAGAAAGGCTAATGCCAAAGAATGCTCAAACTACTGCACAATTGCACTCATCTCACATGCTAGTAAAGTAATGCTTAAAATTCTCCAAGCCAGACTTCAGCAACACGTGAACTGTGACCTTCCAGATGTTCAAGCTGGTTTTAGAAAAGGCAGAGGAACCAGAGATCAAATTGCCAACATCCGCTGGATCATCGAAAAATAAAGAGAGTTCCAGAAAAACATCTATTTCTGCTTTATTGACTGTGCCAAAGTCTTTGACTGTGTGGATCACAATAAACTGTGGAAAATTCTGAAAGGCATGGGAATACCAGACCACCTGACCTGCCTCTTGAGAAACCTGTATGCAGGTCAGGAAGCAACAGTTAGAACTGGACATAGAACAACAGACTGGTTCCAAATAGGGAAAGGAGTACATCAATGGTGTATATTGTCACCCTGCTTATTTAACTTATATGCAGAATACATCATGAGAAACGCTGGGCTGGATGAAGCACAAGCTGGAATCAAGATTGCTGGGAGAAATACCAATAACCTCAGGTATGCAGATGACACCATCCTTATGGCAGAAAGTGAAGAAGAACTAAAAAGCCTTTTGATGAAAGTAAAAGAGGAGAGTGAAAAAGTTGGCTTAAAGCTCCACATTCAGAAAAGTAAGATCACGGCATCTGGTCCCATCACTTCACGGGAAATAGATGGGGAAACAATGGAAACAGTGGCTGACTTTATTTGGGGGGGCTCCAAAATGGGAAATAGATGGGGAAACAATGGAAACAGTGGCTGACTTTATTTGGGGGGGCTCCAAAATCACTGCAGATGGTGATTGCAGCCATGAAAAAAGATGCTTACTCCTTGGAAGGAAAGTTATGACCAGCCTAGACAGAATATTAAAAAGTAGAGACATTACTTTGCCAACAAAGGTTCATATAGTCAAGGCTATGGTTTTCCAGTAGTCATGTATGGATGTGAGAGTTGGACTATAAAGAAAGCTGAGTGCAGAAGAATTGATGCTCTTGAACTCTGGTGTTGGAGAAGACTCTTGAGAGTTCCTTGGCCTGCATGGACATCTAACCAGTACATCCTAAAGGAAATCAGTCCTAGGTGTTCATTGGAAGGACTGATGCTGAGGCTGAAACTCCAATACTTTGGCTACCTTATGCGAAGAGCTGACTCATTGGAAAAGACCCTGATGCTGGGAGAGATTGAGGGCAGGAGGAGAAGGGAACGACAGAGGATGAGATGGTTGGATGGCATCACCGACTCAATGGACATGGGTTTGGGTGGACTCTGGGAGTTGGTGATGGACAGGGAGGCCTGGCATGCTGCAGTTCATGGGGTTGCAAAGAGTCAGACACGACTGAGTGACTGAACTGACTGACTTCTTAGACCCGAGAGCCTGAGTTCTTAGCCGCTGAACATCACTGCCTCACCTGTAGCCAAATATTGAAAGGAAGTCACCAAAGACAAAAGAAACTTTAAAAAAATTTAAATAAGTGGAAATTGTGAATTAATTACCAAAGGACTCTGAAAACTTGTCTTTTTTTCACAGACTCTTCATGACTGGAAGATTTAAATCAGAGGAAGGGGGAAAATGTCTTGAAGATTATTAGAAAATGATTGAAGACTTTCATCACTTCTGGGATTTATTCATAATATATACCATGTCGAGGAGTATATGCAAATAAATGTTTGAAAATTCATGGGGCTGGCTGTATTTGTGTTTTAAGAGATCCCACATCAAAGAGGGGTATTTTGGGGCTGGGTTTGTGGGTTTTTTTTTTCCTTTTGTTGGTGGAAGAAGACAAAGCAAAAAAAGTCTTCTATTACGAAGGCATAGATCTGCTGTCAGTGTTCATAAGAAAAGCAATACATTTTCCTCTTCATACAATGTATTTGTATGGCAAAAATCTGGTTTGTACACAAATACTTTCAAGAACTATTCTGCTCTGTTCTTTCAGCATAATCATGATACCCTAACCCAGGTGGAAATAAATCCTAGAGTCAAGGATACAGTTTGGGATAGTCCTAAAGCCAATGTAAGTATGTAATTTTCATTTCTAAATTACAATATTGTTGAGATTCCTTAGATGTTATTTTATTACCGTGCAAGGTTAAAAGCAACTGAAACGCTTTAAACTTGAATTTAATAAATGGGATTTTAATTCTGAGCATACAAGGGTATCTTAGGAATTCCCACAAACAGGAAGTACAGCTGAACTTCATCCAGCACTGAAAACAAAGTAGTTTCCTACACAAACTCTTCTTCTTCTGAGACCATATCATCCTAGCTTCTCTCTTTAAATCTCCTGCTACAGTTGGACTCTTTCAGTTTGGTCATCAGTATACCTGGACAGTGTTCATCAGTATATATGCCCCAACCAACCCCAAATCTAAATAATTTTCAAGAAGAAAAATCCAAACAGTGAGTTCAGCTTATAAGGATTTATTTCTACTGAGAGTTTCTCTTTGGAATCTGTAACCAAAGAGAAAGTACTGGGCAAGAGATGGTGATAAATGTTTAGGTCTGCTTGTCCTTCCTTGATAGCATCCCTGGACTGCCCGCACAAGGCAGTAAGCTAGGGACAACTTTATCTCTAGGAAACAGGTTTACAACTGACGGGATGTTTGTAGTTTAGACCCAATGTTACTCAGAAGCATTCAGACAATCGATATTTTCCTTCTATTCTTTTATTTTCTTAATTACTAAAGGGCACTGATTCTCAGCCCTCCTTTCCAAAAGAAGAGAGAGTCACACACAAAGTCCTTCTTTGGCACTGCTGCCTTATTTTTGCTGCATTTAGAAGTGTTGTGCAAGGGTGGGCAGGCTTACTCTGCATCTTCTGAGAGCTGCTCTACAACTGGAATGTGATGGAAAGTGATAAAATCTTGTCATGGGGCAGAATTGAATGTTCTGACAGTGTCCAGAGGAGCCCCTCATCAAAAACGAGGTGTCCAACCCTGAAATTATATTTTTGGAACCTGGTCCGATTTCCAGTTTCAAGACAATATGGAATTTCCTTTAAAAAACTAGAAATAGAGCTACTGGATGATCCAGCAATCCCACTCCTGGGCAAGTATCTGGAGGAATGGATATCTTGAAAAGATATATGCACCCCAGTATTCATTGCAGCTCTATTTACAACAGGGCAGATATGGAAGAAACCCAAGTGCCCATTAATAGATGAATCCTCAGCTATAGAAAGAATGAAATATTGCATTTGCAGCAAGACGGATGAATCTAGAGAATATCATACTAAGTGAAGTGAGCCAGGTAGAAAAAGACAAATATTACGTATCACTTATATGCGGAATCTAGGAAATAATATAAACGAATCTATATACACAACAGACTCACAAGCATTGAAAACAAACTTATGGCTACCAAGGGGAAGGGAGAAGAGGAGCGATAACTAGGAGTATAGGGGATACAAGCTACTACAATAAAACAGATAAGCACCAAGTGTCGCTGGACAGCATGGGGAACTATATTCCATACCCTGTAATTAATCTATAATGGACAATAATCTGAAAAGCTATGTGTGTGTGTGCCTGTGTATCTGAATCACTTTGCTGTACACCAGAAATTGACACAATACTGTAAATTAACTACACTTCAATTTTAAAAAGAGACAAAATGGAAGGGTTTTTATATATGAAACGACTGAATCTGGATCAACAGTAGGGTTCTGTTAATGACACAGCAGGTGATTGGGCTTCTAAATGACTATTTGGCAATTCTGTCCACACTAAGATTCTTCCAGGAATTTTATGGTACGATTTTATGGTTTACAGTCTTATGCAATACATTTGAAGAATGTGATACATGCTCTGCCAGTAAGGGAATGCATGTAAATAAAAAATTAAAGTCCAGTTGTACAAGGACATTTATTAACTGAGGTAAAATCATAATCTAAGGGCAAACTGAGATAAACAAAGATGGATACAAAGTTCACTCAACTAAAGGCTATTTAATACAGATTTTGTAAGACTGTATAGATAACTATTTCTAAATTATATTGCAGGAAAGCAAAGAACAGATATAAAATATAATCCAAGGGAAAGAGAGAAAAGAATTAGGATGAAAAAACTTAAGGGCCAGGATTTCCATGAGCTCCTTGGACTGCTGAGAAGTGGGTGGCCACAGGTGTCAGTCAGTCTTGAGAAAGAGTAGCAAATACAGGACCAGCTGCTGTTCCAGTTAACTGCCTGCTGATAGTTTAATTTAAACAACTTCAGAGAAGCTCCCAGACTAAGTAGTATGGCAGTGGTAGGCCAGCTGATAAACCTTTTCAATTACCCAACTGACAGACCATATCAATGCTTCATTTTCATTCCCATCACACTAAGGGAAAATGCTAAAGTCACATTTCTTAAAGCCATAGTAAAAAATACATATTCTCTGTAGAATGACATAAAATGTTAATAATCCTTTCATATCTCTGATTGCAAAAGGATTTTTCCCTACAAAACCTGTATACACTTCAATTTTTCACCTTGTTTACAACATTACAGATGCTACAGCAGAAATGATACTTCTCTTACAGCTTAGAAAACATAATGCCAAAAAGTAATTACACACAAGCTATAGTTTATAGAGGTACAGGAATCAAAATATACGGGTAGGGAGATGCTACAGAATTATAGTAGTTAAACTAAGCCCAGCAGAGCATGACATTTTAATAGACATATTTAGAAAGGAGAAAAGCAAAAACAAGTTAAATCTTTTGCTTTTAGCTAATCTATTTAAACCATAATGTGATAATGGTAAAGTGTCAAAATAAAATCCTAACATCTTTGTAAGGCCAAGAATAGGGTTGTTGTTCAGTTGCTAATTTGTGTGCAATTCTTTTTGACCACAAGGACTGCAACACACCAGGCTTCCCTGTTCTTCACTACCTCCCAGAGTCTGCTCAAATGCATGTCCACTGAGTCAGTGATGCTATCTAACCATCTTATCCTCTGCCACCCCCTTCTCTTTTGGCCCTCAATCTTTCCCAGCATCAGGGTCTTTTCCAGTTAGTCGGCTCTTCACATCAGTTGGCCAGAGTACTGGAGCTTTAGCATTAGTCCTTTCAATGAATATTCAAAAGTGATTTCTTGTAAGCTTGAAATCCATGGGGTCACAGAGATTCAGACACAATTTGGTGACTGAACAACAACAACATGTACATCTACACTACACACAGATATATCCTCACTTATGCTAAATATTATATTTGAGTATCTACTACATATATGTATAGAAGTAGACTAGGATAGACACTGAACCAGACTCCGTTGCTTATAGGACAAAGACAGACACCACATATTTCTGTACTACTAAAAAGTGTTTTCATGTGTTACTTGTTTAACTCTTGGGTAACAAAATCAAAACGAGGTAAAAATCCACAGAGCAATAAAAAGTCCCTTTACCAGAGGCCAAAGGAGAGATAAGAAAACCTTCCTCAGTGATCAGTGCAAAGAAATAGAGGAAAAATATAGAATGGGAAAGACTAGAGATCTCCTCAAGAAAATTAGAGATACCAAGGGAACATTTCATGCAAAGATGGGCACAGTAAAGGACAGAAATGATATGGACCTAACAGAAGCAGAAGATATTAAGAAGAGGTGGCAAGAATACACAGAACTATACAAAAAAGATCTTCACGACCCAAATAATCATGATGGTATGATCAGTCACCTAGAGCCAGATATCCTAGAATGCAAAGTCAAGTGGGCCTTAGGAAGCATCACGAAGAACAACGCTAGTGGAGGTGATGGAATTCCAGTTAAGTTATTTCAAATCCTAAAAGATGATGCTGTGAAAGCGCTGCACTCAATATGCCAGCAAATTTGGAAAACTCAGCAGTGGCCACAGGACTGGAAAAGGTCAGTTTTCATTTCAATCCCAAAGAAAGGCAATGCCAAACTACTGCACAATTGCACTCATTTCACACACTAGTAAAGTAATACTCAAAATTCTTCAAGCCAGGCTTCAACAGTACATGAACCGTGAACTTCCAGATGTTCAAGCTGGATTTAGAAAAGGCAGAGGAACCAGAGATCAAATTGCCAACATCCGTTGGATTATCGAAACAGCAAGAGAGTTCCAGAAAAACATCTATTTCTGCTTTATTGACTGTGTGGATCACCACAAAATGTGGAAAATTCTTAGAGATGGGAATACCAGACCACCTGACCTGCCTCTTGAGAAACCCGTATGCAGGTCAGGAAGCAACAGTTAGAACTGGACATGGAACACCAGACTGGCTCCAAATAGGGAAAGGAGTACATCAATGGTGTATATTGTCACCCTGCTTATTTAACTTATATGCAGAGTACATCATGAGAAACACTGGGCTGGATGAAGCACAAGTTGGAATCAAGATTGCTGGGAGAAATATCAATAACCTCAGGTATGCAGATGACACCACCCTTATGGCAGAAAGTGAAGAAGAACTAAAAAGCCTTTTGATGAAAGTGAAAGAGGAGAGTGAAAAAGTTGGCTTAAAGCTTAACATTCAGAAAATTAAGATCATGGCATCTGGCACCATCACTTTATCAAAAATAGATGGGGAAACAGTGTCCGACTTTATTTTTTGGGGCTCCAAAATCACTGCAGATGGTGACTGCAGTCATTAAATTAAAAGATGCTTACTCTTTGGAAGGAAAGTTATGACCAACCTAGACAGCATGTTAAAAAGCAGAGACAATACTTTGCCAACAAAGGTCCATCTAGTCAAAGCTATGGTTTTTCCAGTGGTCATGTATGGGTGTGAACTATAAAGAAAGCTGAGTACTGAAGAATTGACTCTTTTGAACTGTGGTGTTGGAGAAGACAATCTTGAGAGTCCCTTGGACTGCAAGGAGATCCAACCAGTCAATCCTAAAGGAAATCAATCCTAAATATTCATTGGAAGGACTGATGCTGAAGCTGAAACTCTAATACTTTGGCCACCTGACTCATTTGAAAAGACCCTGGTGCTGGGAAAGATTGAAGGCGGGATGAGAAGGGTATGACAGAGGATGAGATGGTTGGATGGCATCATCAACTTGAAGGACATGAGTTTGATTAAACTCCAGGAGTTGGTGAAGGACAGGGAGGCCTGGTGTGCTACAGTCCATGGGCTCACAAAGAGTCGGACATGACTGAGCGACTGGACTGAACTGAACAAGTAGAGGAAACTACAGGTGTAGACTATGAGTAGAAATGGGAACAGTGTTTGATTATGTTTGTTTTTTTTTAACATTCTCAATTACTTCCTTTTTATTTTCCTCTTGCAGAAATAATCAAGAAAATTTCACTCAATTTTATGCTCCTGTCCTGTAAAAACACCATTATTGGTGTCACAGAATTCAAGAAGGTCTTCTTAAAGACTTTTAAAATTATGAAATTTTTCAAGATTCAAAAAAAGTATAGATAAACAAAGCCCAAAACTGAGCCATTAATATACACTTGAAACTCCCTGTGTACCCATTTCTCATCCATTCTTTTGATAAGCAAAGTCCTAAATCGACTATTTATAGTCACTTCCATATGTACTTTTTGTATACTTTTAATTTACTTTTTAAATTTTTTTATTTTGTATTGGAGTACAGCTGACTAACAATGTTGTGATAGTCTCAGGTTAACAGCAAAGGGACCCTGTCATACATATACATGTATCTATTCCGAACTCTTCTTCCATCCAGACTGCCACACCATATTTTTATTTTAAAGGTACGCATATTCATATAAAAGTATATATATACATATAGCCATAAAAATACAATAAAGAATATGCTGCTTGTGTTTCACCTATGACAAATGGAGTCAGCAAACTGTTTTTTGAATCTGAAGTTGACAAACTTTTTCTATACGGGGACAGAGGATTTGAGGGCCGTGTGGCTTCTGTTGTAACTAGTCCGCTCTGCTGCAGGGATGTGAAAGCAGACACAGAGAGTATGCATACAAATGGGTGTGGCTGAGGTCCGATAAAACTATTTGCAGGAATAGGTGGCAGGCCAGATTTGGCCCATGTGCTAACCTCTGGTTTATATATATGGTGTCATACTGAGCTATCTTTCTTCTATGACTTGCTTTTTTTTGTTTTTAATTGATGTATAGTTGATTTATTGGGCTGGCCAAAAAGTTCATTTGGGTTTTTCATAAGATGTTATGGAAAAATCCAAACGAACTTTTTGGCCAACTCAATACAATGGTGTGCCAATCTCTGTTATACAGCAAAAGTGACTCAATTTTACACGTGTATATTATACATGTTTTTTAAAACATTCTTTTTCATTATGGTTTATCCCAGGAGACTGGATATCGTTTCCTACAATTTATTTTTGTCACCCCAAATCCTGTTTTTGAGATTTATCTATGCTGTCACATACAGCCGCAGTTCCCTCAGTCCAAGGAGTGCTACTCTCAACATTACTGGACACAGCTCCTTTGGCACAAGTCAAAGTACTTCTCTAGGGTATTTAATATCTGCTGGGTCATATGGTCTGGGCATTTCTAACTTCACCATACAGTGCTCAGTTACTCTCTAAATATGCTATTCCGGATTATTCTCTCACACACTTGTAATTGTCAACCTTTGGGATTTCTGCACCAACTCAATGGCAGTGAAATGATATCTCATCATCACACTGGTACACGTCTTCTTAGTATTAGCAAGCCAGTAAATCTTTCCAAACATCAGTTGGCTTCTCAGGATTCATCTTTTCTGAGCTCCCTGCCCCCGTTCTGCCGAGTTATTTGTCCTTTTCCTCCTGAGGTGTATTTACATTGGACACTAACCACTGCTGCCTGTGTGTGTTTCAGTAACGACTTGTTTCTTCACACGCTTTTGTTGTCTTCATGTGTATAAGTTTTAAAGTTTTACACAGTCAAATTTGTCCATCTTTTTCTGTGTGGTTTCTACTTGTTTAAAAACTCATTCCCTACTCCAGCGTCATAAAGATATTCTCATGTATTTCCTCAAAATGTTTTACTTTTATGTATTTAGATTCTACCTCACATGATAAAGCAAATTCCATCTAGAATGTTTTTAATAGAGGTAGTCAACTGTTCTCGCACCACTTGTTGACACGTGCACTTTCCCCCTGACCTGTGTCGCCAGCTCCTTCACAGCGCCTGAACAGCGCCTGACTGGCCGTGCGTGCTGTGCGCAGACGCTCAGTCATACCCAGCTCTTTGTGACCCTGTGGGCTGGAGCTGGCAGGTTCCTCTGTCCATGAGATTCTCCTGGTGAGAATACTAGAGCCGGGGAGCCATTTCCTCCATCAGGGGATCTTCCCGACCCAGGGATAGAACCCACATCTCTTATGTCTCCTGCATCAGCAGGCAGGTCCCATATACCACTCGCGCCACCTGGGAAGCCCATGTGTATCTTTGCTGGGCTCTCCCTTCTGTTCCCTGGACCTCTTTCTCCACTGACAAAACAGTTTTAATTGCTTGCAAGAGTCTATCTCCCAGTTTTGATCTTCAAAGTTGGTTATTCTTGTTCTTCCTGATAAATTTTAGAAAATTTTATTTTTGTCTAATTTTAAAATAATTTTTGTGAATTTTACTGAAATTCCATCAAACTTTATAAACAGATATCAAAGGCTTTAAAAAAGACTAAGATTAAAATGATAATTTCTGAGAAACAGATTAAGGGTTCTCTGTTTTGCTGCCTTCTTATTTTTTCTGTTATAAATTATTTCCTTGCAGTACGTAAAACATTTAAGACAAAGTAGCTTATTTTTCAGTCGCCATAAGTTATTGGGACCTATTATTCAGACCTGCTGGGGTGGTAAAAAAAGTTCCTAATTTTCCATTGCTGGCACTGATTACTACAGGGCTTAACTTTCTTTATTATCTTTAGCTCCTACTTCCCTCTCAATTAGTTTCCCAACTGCCATTCCATAGTACATTTTTCTAGATGTTATTAGTACCTGTGTCTGGGAAAGGAAGTTATAAATTCAGACAAATTTAAAAAATCCTCTGTGGTAAGTTTTTGACTTGGAGCTTTATAATGCATTTCAGTATATCAAAGACCCTCAGTAAAGAAATATGTCTAATTTTGTTAACTCACCATTTCCAAATTTTTTGCATGCAGTAATTGTTGACTTTTTGCAAACTGATTAATATTCTACAAAGAAAGTTCCACGGGACATCAATTTGGGAAATGGTATATTTAAACTAACAAGGAAAAGACAAGAATTCAGATATTTCTGACTTCTACAAAACAAACCAATCAAAAAGTACCCAGCAAGCCTCTCCAAAATGCTTAAGTGATGCCTTTTTTTAGCTTGGGGTCTTAGTGTTGACCTATACCTAATAAAACTTTTCCTTTAACTTGACAAAAGTTTTACTTTCCTTTTTATTTCAGCACTGAAATGAAAGAACAGGCAGCCGTCCCAGATTTATTCACCTCTCACTGTGAAAGCTATAGGAGTATTTGGCCTTATAAAAACACAAACCAAAGAAATGCATCTCTCTTATGCATGCTGGGCATTGAGCCCATGTTCTTGCTGCCAAGTGGCCTGAGGAGAACCAAAAAGCACACCAAAATTAAGTGACTTTTGTTTATATTTTCTCCCCTCTGCCCTGTTGATGCAGCAGGTATTAATCTGGTTGATGGACTGGCAGGGTGGCCTGCTCAACTAAGGACAGCAGGGGAAGAGCAGGCCACTGCCAGTCTCGGCAGACACCTCAGACAGAGGACAGTGGCCTTTCCTGGAAAACGCTTCTTTCTTATAGGGTGTGCTCCTCGCTGCTGTAGTAACAAGCACTCAACAGCATTCATGGGCAAGCTTTTGAGAGGCAGGTTCTTTCCAGTCAGTAAGGAAAAAATATTGGCATTCCCTGTCTCTCTTTGAACTACATCTGACGTTTATTCCAACATTTGTTTATTAAGTGCTTACTGTGAACCAGGCATGTGCTAATTGCTAGGGTTACCAAGACCAGCCTCACAGTCCTGGAGAGCCTGAAAGTATAAATTAGAGGTTGAAGGCTGAGCGCCACAAGCACGGCCTGAAGTAGAACTAGGAAGACTTGGATCCTGACGTAAGCGATCGGGAATGTAAATCCCAAACAATGGGCACTCTGTGCTCCTCAAAGCTGGAGACCTTCCCTTGTTTTCTGTTGTGTCCTGAGCCTGGATTAGGGTCTCTCAACAAATATTATCGGCTATTGAATGAGCACGAACTGGAGCCGTCTAGAATCATGATTTGGCTATGCATGAAACTTTTCCATTTTATCCCCTCCACTAACTTGTCCAGCTTTTCCTTGACAGTGTCCCCCACAGATGCCATTCCATCCTTGACCTGCTACGTCTGGAAATCCTTCCTCACATTGTGCAGAAATCCACTCTCTCAACTTTGCACCCACAGATGTATATTTTGCCCCCAGGACAACACAGAACATATAGAACAATTCCGTCCACTGTACTGTGTATGCTTAGTCACTCAGTCATGTCTGACTCTCTGTGACCCCATGGACTGTGTCCCGCCAGGTTCCTCTGTCCATGGGGATTCTCCAGGCTAGAATCCTAGAGTGGGTTGCCATCCCCTTCTCCAGATTCCCTCCTCGACTACTTCTTGTTGTGAAAATTTCAAGTCTACAGAAAAGCTTAAGGAATAGTACAGTGAACATCCATATATACGTTTCATCTATTCACCAATTATTAATATTTTCCTGTATTTACTGTTATATCTCTGTTATTTAATGTTCATGAATTATTTGAGACTATGCTGTAAACATAAGCCTGTGTCGCCTCTAATACATCTGCTTACATTTCCTAAGAATAAGGGCATTCTCCCACATAACAGCTTTCCTATATACACCTAATCAGAGAAATATTAACAAAAAAATCTAAAATAAAGTTCATATTTAAATTTTCTTAATTATCCCCAAAGCATTTTTTTTTAATCTAGATTTTAAAATTCCAGATTAAAAAAAAAACAACAACCATAGTCTTTTAAAATCTAAAATATCTTTTTAGCCTTTTTGTATTTTCATATTACCTTTTCTTGGCCAGGGTTCCTATTATATAAATGACATCTATGTGCACTGCTAGAGCATCAGCTGGAGTCACAGAATGTCAGGCTGTCTCACCCGAGAGCGAGACAGATGGTGACAGGTATACAAGTTGGCCACTTGATTAACAATGTGATTACCAGGGCTCTTCATTGACAAAGGTACATTTTACCCTTTATAATTAAAAACTTAAGTATTTCTTCTTCTACATGGATTTTAAAAAAATCATTGTTAGAATCTATTGTCATTTAAAATTTTTGCTACTTGAATTGTCCCAGATTTGGCCAATGGGAGCCTCTTGAAGCTGCCTCCTAGGCCTTTTTGACATGACCCCAATGGTTGAGCACTTCCTACCTTCCTATTAGTAGGGTCCAGGCTTACCCGGACTTTCCCTTTCCCAGGATCTGGAATTAGCTATTCCTCCGAGGCTCCCTGGTTCTTCCTAGCAATTGAGAGCTAATGCTGGGAACAGCAATTATGAGAACAATTTTGCTAGTCTCTTCTACAGCCTTTCAGGTGTTTGAATCCAGTTATTTCTGTTTTATACCCCTTCCCAAACTTCCAAACCATGGCTAACTTCTCCCAATTCCTTAAACAAGTCTTCCTATGACTTAGCTTTGACTTCTACCCAGCTCTTCTCTTTCACTTTCCCTCTCCCAACAACTCAGCTGTGGTCTTCTATCCCAGTGGTTCCCAACCTGGCTCTCCATCAGACTCACTCGCCACTTCTTTAATATACAGATTCCCATTATCTCCTCACTCCACACCTACAAATCTCTGGAGTAGATCATAGGATTCTGCTTTTAAGTACCTCAAGTAATATCGACAAAGCCAGTCCTACACACACTTCAATTTGTCAAAGCCTTGTGGGCCCAGAATTGAATAGCATATCAAAAGTGTGGCCGAGAGCTATCACTTTTCTTATACTGGACATTCTAGGTCTTTCAGGATAATTAAATCAATGCTGATATTTTGGGGGGCGGTGGAGGCAACAACATGAAATTTTTGACTCTTAATGAATGAATTTATATATTTATTTTGTTCTTGTTGGCTATGCTGTGGAGTTTGAGGGATTTCAGTTCACTGACCAGGGACTGAACCTGGGCCATGACAGTGAAAGCCCAGAATCCTAACCCCTAGGCCACCAGGGAACTCCCCTCATGATGAATTTATGAAGAATTAAATCCTCAAGGTTTTTTCAAAAATATTGCTAAGTCACCTCTCCCCTATTGCTTCATGCTCCATTGATCTTTTAGCCATAGGGGTAAGGATTTACATTTGTTCCAATTAAAACTCATATTGCTTAATTCAATCAAACCTTCAGTATGTCAGGATCCTGATTTTATCATCCTAAGTATTTTTTACCCTTTCAACTTTATGTCACTCACAGTCAAGCATGCTGTCAAAGTCTTCTTACATTCTTTTTTTCTATTATTTTTTAAGTATTTAAAAAATCAATCTTACATATTTTTCTATGATTATGGCTATCTAACTGTACGTGTTTGTCAAAACTCATAGAATCATACACCAAAAAGAGTGAATTTTAATGTATGTGAATTATACTCCTCCCCCCAAAAAACACCTCACATCCCAAGTACTTAGTTGTATTTTCCTCCCAGATTAGATCTCAGTAACTTACTCTGATTGACAATCTCTGCAAAATGTACTGGAGCTTCCCTGGTGCTTCAGATGGTAAAGACTCTGTCTGCACTGCAGGAGATCTGGGTTCAACCCCTGGGTTGGGAAGATCCCCTGGAGAAGGAAATGGCAACCCACTCCAGTATTCTTGCCTGGAGAATTCCATGGACAGAGGAGTCTGGTGGGTTACAATCCAAGGGGTCTCAAAGAGTCAGACACGACTGAGCGACTAATAACACTATCACACTATCACAATATAAAATACAAAGAAAAAGTGATAAAATGTGGAATAAGGTGAAAATGATATTAAAAAGTTACAATCCTTCACAGAACTAGGTTAAAAAATCAAAAAAGATCTGTCATTCTTGCCTAGAGAGTGGAAGTTAGACAATTTTCCACATATAAGTTTGACAAGTGTTAGTTGCTCAGTTATGTCCAACTCCTTGTGATCCCAGGGACTGTAGTATAAATATATATATATATACTGATAAGCTCTACAAAGAATTAATTACATCAAATTTTTAGCAGTATACTGCCATTTCCAGTTGATGAAAGACATTTTTTTTTAATGATTTCTACTTTAAAAAATAATTTTTAAATTTCTATAAGCTCATGCTAGCTTTATACATAATTAGAAAAATAAAGCAGTACACATTTATAAAAATACCAATTAAAGAAAGTGGAGGGAAATAAACCACAAAAGAAAAGAAACAGGGATTAAAATAATTTTCTGTAAAAATATACCTGTCACTGACACAAATTCTCAAAATAAAACATGTCTTCCAGGTAGTCAATACTTTTTAAAGAATGTTTGTTCTGAGAATGAACAGTATTTCCCTTGTGAAGCCTGAGGGCCATGGAAGATTCAAATATACAGTGTTTCAAAAAGGCACACTTGCACTTCTTCCAAATAATATTTCCTAAAAGAGAAGCTATATACAGAGTTATTAAATACTATAACTATAAATTCATACCTTGAAGAACGATGCTCTGGTTTATTTCGTTCGTTTCGATCTGTAAAGAAAGAAGACAGTTACATTTTTAAAATGCTCTTTAGAAGTCTTAGAAAAGAAGTTCTCAAATACCAGCTGCCATACCATCAGATTTCACAAAGGACTGTTCAAAGGTTGCTGTGTCTTCCCCTACATAAGGCTCTCCTTCAGAGTTGAGAGGATTTGTCTGACAGAGGAGTTATGAAAGATACAAAGAAGGACAGGCATATAAAGTTTTTACGGTTTGTTAAAAATCATCTACTTAGAAAATATATCATTACATGTATTATTTCATTTTCAAAGATCTTTGCTGTTTTAAACACTTTGCTAAAATCAAAACAAGTTTAGCTAAGGAAAGAAAGTAAGGAAACTGAAAAGCCACAAATTACTCAGCTCAAAAAAATCATTCCATGAATCATGGTTGGCAAAAGTTTCTAACAGGATGGGGAGGGGAAAGAAATGAGCAGTCAGCTACATCTGCAAATACACTGAGACCAGTACAGCCTCCTCCTTAACTCTCTATCACCCAGAACTTTTCAGAAGTTGGATTTCCATGTTTCACAGAAAATTAGGTCTAAAGTGCTACAAGGCAGTGGTTCTCGACCAGGGGCGATTCTGCTCCTCCTCCCAAGGGGACACCTGGCAATGCCAGGAAATAGTCTGTGGTTGTCACAGTTCAGGAGGAAGGAGATACTGGCGTCTGGCCGGCAGAGACCAGGGATGCTACTAACCACTACAACAAAGAATAATCTCACCGAAAATGTCAACAGTGTTAAAATGGAGAAATCCTGCTACAGAATAAGAGGCCAAAGCCTAGCTGCTAGACGTTTTTAAAAGTGCCTCTACATACTACTCTAAATGTGCTTCATCAACCTGAAGACTATTATATATAAGAGAAAGAACCATAAAATCCACAGGTTGCCCTTTTTTTTTTTTTGACTAATGATTTTTCCTTCAGTACATGCATAAAAATAAATGAAGTAGCAAGATAGCAGTATTAATGAAAAACTAACAACAGAAAGCAATGGGTAAAAAAAAAAAGAAGAAAGTAAGCAACTGGTAAAACCACAATAAAGTCTTATAGAATGACTTTTAAAAATCCTATGCAAGATTATCAAAAGGTAGTTTTCTAAACTATCTTCTGAATTAACACTAACATGATATGATTTAGTGGCTAAACAAAGATTAGACTAGAATCCTTTCTTCCCCCCTTAATTTTACTGCTGATGCAGCAGCATAAAGACAACGAAAACATTCTCTAAAAGTTCTGAAGAAATTTTATGAGAAAATTATGAAAGAAAATGAATCAGATTTACAATAGTTAAATACAAATTCTTTCTGAATGGGTACTTAATAAAAAAGAAATGTCTTTTTAAATCAAGGAGTTAGCACACAGGAAGATACTGTCCTCTGAAATCCTGACAAGGAGAAAGACCCACAATAAAACATATTTGTTTAGCTAAGGCTCTCCCAAACACATGAGGTTAATATGCTTCTGGTTCCAATTTCTCTACACAGTGACTTAGTGTTACTGCCACTTTTAAAACTTTTAATTTAACTTAGTTTACCCCTCCTCTAAATAAAAATCTAGTTTTTCATTTGTTGAGTACTACAAAATTTAAAGTCAGGAATACAGCGCACATGTTAAATCATTTTTTACTGTTTCTCTTCAGCTTTTAGCCTGTTAGTTTTGCTAACAAAAGTAAAGCCTACTGTCTCAAAGTAAAGCCAGAAACTAGATGCACATCAGCTATCCTCATAACAAAGTAATAGCTCTTACCTGTAACTAAGATGAGCTAAGTGTGCCCGTAATACAATTTGCTGTGGCTGGTGTCTTAGTTTCATACAGCTCATTTAGGCACGTAATAGCGAATTCCCCTACAAATCTTCCTAGTCATACAACACACAGGAGGAGGGGAGAAACAGAGTCACGATGCATGTAAACAAGACTCAGCCTCCAAGGTTCCCCCCAGGGCCTGTTCCGATTGGCGGATGTGCTGTGATCAGTCTGCACAGCTGGAATGCAGCCGTTCAGGAAGCAAATGGCTCATAGCTCTCCTTCATTCTTGCTTAAAACAGGACATTCTACCAACATTCTAATACTTTCTGCTCTAAGAAAATACAAATACCTTCCCACTGTACTTCCCTGTGGAGAAGTAATTAAAATTGGAGACAATAACTTGATAATCTGTTGGATGACATTTTAAACGTTTCCTCCCAAATTCACTCTTAGTGTACACATGTTACATTTCCACATAAATATGCATACACAGTGCTTATAATACGTTACTCCTAAGACCCATATATTTGATAATTTGAGGGTAAGGGTAAATTATCCATTACTTAAAGTATTCCCCCATCTTGGCTCTTGGCAATGGAAAACAAATTAAGATTCATGTTCTTGGCTTAAGCTTTTTTCTTAAAATACACAAATAACTGGACTTCACATTTTTCCATAAGCCATCTTTTAGCTTGAAAACATATAAATATATACTGTGTGCATGTTGTGTGTCTGCATTTTAATATACTTATTTTAAGCAAAGTAATTCTCATGATAGCCGACACTATTGTGCAATTGTCAAGAAATACGTTAGTGTTAATGCTGAATTTCTGGCAAAATAATAAGTGGTTATTTTGATCCAAAAGCTGAGACTGAACAAAACAAAGCACTGAGGGTAGATTCAGAATCTGGATCTTGCCAATGATAATAAAACATTTGGATTAAAATTCCCTTAAGAAAAATGAGAACAGATCTATAGCAAACATGGACATTTCATCTTGACTACATACAGTACTTTAAGCATATGGTTTCTATTTATTTCAAATCAAGTATTCTTTGGCATATTCCCCCCAATTTTTCAGAGTTCTAAGTTTTAAATAATTATGAGAGAAAATACTTGCAAAGGCTTCCCAAATCTTTACATACTTAGATAATTTACTAGCCCAAAGCCTCACCATTTCCACAAAGAAAAGAGTTACGGAAAATAAGAATGGCCTTTTTCAATTATGGTTTTCTCAGGGTATATGCCCAGTAGTGGGATTGCTGGGTCATATGGTAGTTTTATTCCTAATTTTTAAAGAAATCTCCATATTGTTCTCCATAGTGGTTGCATCAATGTACATTTCCAACAACAGTGCAAGCGGGTTCCCTTCTCTCCACACCCTCTCCAGCTTTTATTGTTTGTAGTTTTTTTTTTTTTTTGAAGATAGCCATTCTGACCAGTGTGAGGTGATACCCCATTGTAGTTTTGATTTTCATTGGCAGAAGCCAACATAATATTACAAAGCAACTATCCTCAATTAAAAATAAATTCAAAAAAAGAATGGCCTAACTCTAAAATTTAGTTACCCAATGCTGCAAATTTCCTGTGGACAATGCACTAGCTCCAGGGACCCAGGCTGGCAGTATACTTTCAAGGTGAAAGTCAGCATGGCTGGATGGCTGTGTGAAAGTGTACAGCTTTGTAGGTTTAAGTCACTCACTCTTTCTCTCTCTCTCTCTCACACACACATACACGCCATGCAAGAGACAGAGAGAGACCTTAGACTTCCTGCTCCCACTCATCCACATCTCCTGGTTAATAAAGCTCATTGAGGAAATGGAAGAACACCCTGAAAGAACAACAAAGGCAGAACATAGGCAGAACTGGTGCAAAGGGTGTTCAAGACTCTGTATGTGTGGGTGTTACAGGGACAACTGAGGAGGCAGCGGGCAAGAAAGCAGAATCAGGACAGCGCTGGGAAGCTTCACGGGTCTGAGAGCTCCAGATGACCAAATCTTCCTGCCATGATGACTCCTGGTCCTAAGTAATCTGGACACTCAGGATCCCAATGTTTATATATTTATATGGTATACCATCATTGTAGAAATAGGCCCTTATACTGGCAGGGACAGCTTTTTGAAAATGGAGAGACAGATTCTACTACTGCTAATTATTCAGGGTGATTCTGAATCTAATAGTATAACACTTTGAAATGAATATAACAAAAATGCAGATGTCCTCTTTTGTTTTGATTAAAAGAAGAATGGCCAACTCAGAACTTAGTAGAATCTACTCTAAGAAATGTGGGATTTGAGAATCTGGCTCTAATCAATTAACTAGAGAGAAAAATCAAACCCCATTGGTTCAGGACTTATATTACTAGCTCAAGTGGGCAACAAAAGGTCCTAGGTCATTCTTTGAAATTTGTGGGAAGACTCAGTCCCCAGGAGTGAAAATACATCGACACACTCAAAACAGAGTAGGAATCTCTCCTGTATTTCATACTGGAGTGCTAATATCTCTCTTTAGAATGACTATTATCTGTGAAGGGATTCCACATCACACTTCCAAGCATTACTTACACATTCCAGCTTGGAAGTAAATATGAATACTTTATGTTATTTTAAAGAATGATCAATGACAGTCAGTATTAACTGAAAGATCTACATGTTCTGAAGAAGAATTCTTTACACCTTATCACAAACAGAATAAATTAAACACTGAACTCCTCCATGAGAAGAGAGAAGATACTCAGGGTTCACAAATCTTACTCTAATGACTCTTTAAGAGATGGCAAAACTGGTTCTCCTCAATAGTACATGGACGGAATTTTATATATCTCAGATGAGAGTTTCAGAGGCTTTCCTAAAATCTTTAAATGCCATTTCCTGAGAAAATGACAAATATGTTTACTAGGAATGAATCCAGGATTCATTATACAAATTACTGACACCAGCTAACACCTAGTCACCTCCTCTTTCTAATTAAAATTCCACACTTTGTTCAGGTGTACTTCCAAACTGATTTTTAGCCACTTTTGAGACTCCCACAGTGACTAATATCACTTCACTTTAGTACAGTTCAGTTGCTCAGTCCTGTCTGACTCTTTGAGACCGCATGGACTGCAGCACACCAGGCCTCCCTGTCCATCACCAACTCCCGGAGTTTACTCAAACTCAGGTCCATTGAGTCAGTGATGCCATCCAATCATCTCATCCTCTGTCGTCCCCTTCTCATCCTGCCTTCAATCTTTCCCATAATCAGGGTCTTTTCAAATGAGTCAGTTCTTCACATCAGGTGGCCAAAGTATTGGAGTTTTAGCTTCAACATCAGTCCTTCCAATGAACACCCAGGACTGATTTCCTTTAGGACAGACTGGTTGGATCTCCTTGCAGCCCAAGGGACTCTCAAGAGTCTTTTCCAACACCACAGTTCAAAAGCATCAATTCTTCAATGCTCAGCTTACTTTATAGTTCAAATGTCACATCCATACATTATTACTGGAAAAAGCACAGCTTTGACTAGATGGACCTTTGTTGGCAAAGTAATGTCTCTGCTTTTTAATATGCTGTCTAGATTGGTCATAACTTTTCTTCCAAGGAGCAAGTGTCTTTTAATTTCATGGCTGCAGTCACCATCTGCAGTGATTTTGGAGCCCCCCAAAATAGTCTGTCACCGTTTCCACTGTTTCCCCATCTATTTACGATGAAGTGACGGGACCGGATGCCATGATCTTAGTTTTCTGAATTTTGAGCTTTAAGCCAACTTTTTCACTCTCCTCTTTCACTTTCATCAAGAGGCTCTATAGTTCTTCTTCACTTTCTGCCATAAGAGTGGTGTCATCTGCATATCTGAGGTTATTGATATATTTCTCCCAGCAATCTTGTTTTCAGCTTGTGCTTCATCCAGCCCAGTGTTTCTCATGATGTACTCTGCATAGAAGTTAAATAAGCAGGCTGACAGTATACAGCCTTGACATACTCCTTTCCTGATTTGGAACCAGTCTGTTGTTCCATGTCCAGTTCTAACTGTTGCTTCCTGACCTGCATACAGATTTCTCAAGAGGCAGGTCAGGTGGTCTGGTATTCCCATCTCTTTCAGAATTTTCCACAGTTGTTGTGGTCCACACAGTCAAAGACTTTGGCATAGTCAATAAAGCAGAAATAGATGTTTTTCTGGAACTCTCTTGCTTTTTTGATAATCTAACAGATGTTGGCAATTTGATCTCTGGTTCCTCTGCCTTTTCTAAAAGCAGCTTGAATATCTGGAAGTTCACGATTCATGTACTGCTGAAGCCTGGCTTGGAGAATTTTGAGCATTACTTTGTTAGCATGTGAGATGAGTGCAATTGTGAGCATTCTTTGCACTAGAATAGTAGTTTGAGCAATCTTTGGCATTGCCTTTCTCTGGGATTGGAAGGAAAACTGACTTTTTCCAGTCCTGTGGCCACTGCTGAGTTTTCAAATTTGCTGGCATATTGAGTGTAGCACTTTCACAGCATTGTCTTTTAGGATTTGAAATAGCTCAACTGGAATTCCATCACCTCCACTAGCTTTGCTCATAGTGATGCTTCCTAAGGCCCACTTCACTTCACATGCCAGGATGTGTGGCTCTACCTGAGTGATCACACCGTTGTGATTATCTGGGTCATGAAGATCTTTTTTTTTTGTACAGTTCTTCTCTGCATTCTTGCCATGTCTTCTTAATATCTTCTGCTTATTTTAGGTCCATACTATTTGGCCCATCTTTGCATGAAATGTTTCCTTGGTATCTCTAATTTTCTTGAAAAGATCTCTAGTCTTTCCCATTCTATTGTTTTCCTCTATTTCTTTGCACTGATTGTTGACAAAGCCTTTCTTACCTCTTCGTGCTATTCTTTGGAACTCTGCATTCAAATGAGTATATCTTTCCTTTTCTCCTTTGCCTTTTGCTTCTCTCCTATTCACTGCTATTTGTAAGTGACTAGTATATTGTTCTTTTAAGTGGTAAACTTTCAATACATATACTGGGTTGGCCAAAAAAGTTGGTTTGTATTTTTCTGTAACAGCTTATGAAAAACCCGAATGAGCTTTTTGGCCAACACAATATATCTGTTGTTGTTGAACTTAAGAA
Source organism: Odocoileus virginianus (assembly GCF_023699985.2). Taxonomy (NCBI): domain Eukaryota; kingdom Metazoa; phylum Chordata; class Mammalia; order Artiodactyla; family Cervidae; genus Odocoileus; species Odocoileus virginianus. The sequence continues at coordinate 6,315,217 of NC_069685.1, read as the reverse complement.
AGTTACTACTCTCTTAATCCAAGGAATGAAAGACTTCTGTGAGTGATGTTTACACAGCACTGCCCATGCTTCTGTGGGTAAGTGGAAAAGTCTGATTGACAGCACTGCCAATACTGACGCCTTTCATTAATTCTAATTATTAAATGCCTCAGCTCATGCAAAGGCAGCACATTAATCACAGGGAGGGGGAATCAGAGACAGAAGGTAAGTTTTGTCAACATACAAGCTAAGCTTCAGTAAAGAAGCAGACCGCCTCTGGAATCTGTTTTCTCCTTCCCATGCCCACTGCTTTTGCCTGCATTTCAGGTTATGATCAGCACTTGTCTGGATGGTGATGTCTTGACTCAATTTTTGGTTCCTGTCTCATCCTCTCCAATTCAGCTGTATTGCTTGGCCAGATAAATCCATGCCTCAGAAAAATTACAAATCACTGTGTGCCCTAGATCTGAGAGAATTCTATGAGGTAATGACAGATGCATCCTTAGAACTTTGCCTGTGCATTCTGAGCACTCAGTAAATGTCAGCTGCCATCTAGGGTTAAAAGGACAGTTATTAACTAGAAGTAGTTACTAGTACTATTAACAGATAGCTGACTAGTAAGGAGCAGCTGCTGCGCTTTGTGGGAGCAGCCGTGAAGAGATATCCCATGTCCAAGGTAAGAGAAACCTAGTAAGATGGTAGGCACTGAGAAAGGGCATCAGAAGGCAGACAGACTGAAACCACAATCACAGAAAACTAACCAACCTAAACATATGGACCACAGCCTTGTCAATGAAACTAAGCCATGCTGTGTAGGGCCACCCAAAATGGACAGGTCATGGTGGAGAGTTCTGACAAAATGTGGTCCACTGGAGAAGGGAATGACAAACCACTTCAGTATTCTTCCCTTGAGAACCCCATGAACAGTATGAAAACGCAAAAAGGTAGAACACTGAAAGATGAGCTCCCCAGGTCGGTAGAATAACTTCAGAAAGAATGAAGAGATGGAGACAAAGCAAAAACAACACCCAGTTGTGGATGTGACTGGTGATGAAAGCAAGGTCTGATGCTGTAAAAAGCAATAGTGCATAGGAAACTGGAATTTTAGGTCCATGAATCAAGGCAAATTGGAAGTGGTCAAACAGGAGATGGCAAGAGTGAACGGTGACATTTAAGGAATCAGTGAACTAAAATGGACTGGAATGGGTTAATTTAACTCAGATTATATCTACTACTGTGTGCTAGAATCCCTTAGAAGAAATGGAGTAGTCATCATAGTCAACAAGAGTCTGAAATGCAGTACTTGGATGTACTCTCAAAAATGATAGAATGATCTCTCTTCATTTCCAAGGCAAACCATTCAATATCACGGTAACCCAAGTCTATGCCCCGACCACTAATGCTGTAGAAGCTGAAGTTGAAGGGTTCTATGAAGACTTACAAGACCTTCTAGAACTAACACCCAAAAAAGATGTCCTTTTCATTATAGGGGACTGGAATGCAAAAGCAGGAAGTTAAGAAACAGCTGGAGTAACAGGCAAATTTGGCCTGGGAGTACCGAATGAAGCAGGGCAATAGAGTTTTGCCAAGAGAACACACTGGTCATAGCAAACACCCTCTTCCAACAACAGAATAGAAGACTCTACACATGGACATCACCAGATGGCCAACACCGAAATCAGATTGATTATATTCTTTGCAGCCAAAGATGGAGAAGCTCTATACAGTCAGGAAAAACAAGACTGGGAGCTGACTGTGGCTCAGATCATGAACTCCTTATTGTCAAATTCAGACTGAAATTGAAGAAAGTAGGGAAAACCACTGGACCATTCAGGTATGACCTAATCAAATCCCTTACGATTATACAGTGGAAGTGAGAAATAGATTTAAGGGATTAGATCTGATAGACCGAGTGCCTAATGAACTATGAACAGAGGTTCGTGACATTGTACAGGAGACAGGGATCAAGACCATCCCCAAGAAAAAGAAATGCAAAACAGCAAAATGGCTGTCTGAGGAGGCCTTACAAATAGCTGTTAAAAAAAAAGAGAAGCCAAAAGCAAAGGAGAAAAGGAAAGATATGCCCATTTGAATGCAGAGTTCCAAAGAATAGCAAGGAGAGATAAGAAAGCCTTCCTCAGTGATCAATGCAAAGAAATAAAGGAAAACAATAGAATGGGAAAGACTAGAGATCTCCTCAAGAAAATTAGGGATACCAAGGGAACATTTCTTGCAAAGATGGGCTTAATAAAGGACAGAAATGGTATGGACCTAACAGAAGCAGAAGATATTTGAAGAGGTGGCAAGAGTACATAGAAGAACTGTACAAAAAGATCTTCATGACCCAGATAATCATAATGGTGTGACCACTCACCTAGAGCCAGAGATTCTGGAATTTGAGTCAAGTGGGCCTTAGAAAGCATCACTAGGAACAAAGCTAGTGGAGGTGATGGAATTCCAATTGAGCTATTTCAAATCCTAAAAGATGATGCTGTGAAAGTGTTACACTCAATATGTCAGCAAATTTGGAAAACTCAGCAGTGGTCACAGGACTAGAAAAGATCAGTTTTCCTTCTAATCCCAAAGAAAGGCAATGCCAAGGAATGTTCAAACTACCACACAATTGCACTCACCTCACACGCTAGCAAAGTAATGCTCAAAATTCTCAAGCCAGGCTTCAGCAATACGTGAATCGTGAACTTCCAGATGTTCAAGCTGGATTTAGAAAAGGCAGAGGAACCAGAGATCAAATTGCCAACATCTGCCGGATCATAGAAAAAGCAATAGAGTTCTAGAAAAATATCTATTTCTACTTTATTGGCTACACCAAAGCCTTTGACTGTGTGGACCACAACAACTGTGGAAAATTCTTAAAGAGATGGGAATACCAGACCACCTGACCTGCCTCTTGAGAAATCTGTATGCAGGTCAGGAAGCAACAGTTAGAACTGGACATGGAACAACAGACTGGTTCCAAATCAGGAAAGGAGTATGTCAAGGCTGTATACTGTCAGCCTGCTTATTTAACTTCTATGCAGAGTACATCATGAGAAACACTGGGCTGAAGGAAGCACAAGCTGTAATCAAGATTGCTGGGAGAAATATCAATAACCTCAGAAATGCAGATGACTCCACCCTATGGCAGAAAGTGAAGAACTATAGAGCCTCTTGATGAAAGTGAAAGAGGAGAGTGAAAAAGTTGGCTTAAAGCTCAACATTCAGAAAAGTAAGATCATGGCATCTGGTCCCATCACTTCATGGCAGATAGATGGGGAAACAGTGGAAACAGTGACAGACTTTATTTTTTGAGCTCCAAATACACTGCAGATGGTGATTGCAGCCATGAAATTAAAAGACACTTGCTCCTTGGAAGGAAAGTCATGACCAACCTAGACAGCATATTAAAAAGCAGAGACATTACTTTGTCAACAAAGGTCCATCTAGTCAAGGCTATAGGCTTTCCAGTAGTCATGTATGGATGTGAGAGTTGGACTATAAAGAAAGCTGAGCACTGAAGAATTGATGCTTTTGAACTGTGGTGTTGGAGAAGACTCTTGAGAGACCCTTGGACTACAAGGAGATCCAACCAGTCTGTCCTAAAGGAGATCAGTCCTGGGTGTTCATTGGAAGATCTGATGTTGAAGCTGAAACTCCAGTACTTTGGCCACCTGATGGGAAGAGCTGACTCATTGGAAAAGACCCTGATGCTGGTAAAGATTGAAGGCAGGATGAGAAGGGGATGACAGATGATGAGATAGTTGGATGGCATCACCAACTCAATGGACCTGAGTTTGAGTAAACTCCGGGAGTTGACCATGGACAGGGAGGCCTGGCGTGCTCTGGTCCATGGAGTCGCGAAGAGTCGGAGATGACTGAGCGACTGAACTGAACTGAGTGACTGGTACCGAACATTAGTGATTACATAAGTTACCTAACCTCTCTAACCCTCAGTTTTCTCATCTACGCATGGGAACAAATTTTATCTTTATAGAGCTTTGTGCAGATAAATGAACTAAAAGGTATAAGGAGCTTAGCTCAGTATCTGGAACACAAACTCGATGACTCTAATCCTGTTATGACCATTCTTACTGTCTTCCATGCCTGGTTCAAGAACTACCTTCTTCATGAAACCACCCTTGACTCTTCTTTCTCTTCAGCATCCTTGTATTAGTTTCCTATCACTGATGCTGAAGCTGAAGCTACAATACTTTGGCCACCTGATGTGAAGGGTCGACTCATTAGAAAAGACCCTGATGCTGATAAAGACTGAACGCAGGAGGAGAAGGGGATGACAGACAATGAGATAGTTGGATGGCATCACTGACTCAATGCACATGAGTTTGAGCAAGCTCTGGGAGATGGAGAAGGGCAGAGAGAAGCCAGGCATGCTGCAGTTCATGGGGCCGCAAAGATTTGGAGACGACTGAGCGGCCAAGCAACAACAAGAACAATCACTGCTGTAAGAAATTAACTTAAAACTTGGTGGCTTAAAACAACAAAGATGTATTTATTATCTTACAGAAAGTTATAATAGGTTTCACTAGGCTAAAATTAAGGTGTGTGCATGGCTATATTCCGTCTGGAGTTTCTAGGGGAGTGTCAGTTTCCCTGCCCTTTTCAACTTCTTAGGGTCACCTGCATTCCCTGGGCTTGTGGTCCCTTCCTCCAACAATGTAGCATCTTTAAATCTCTGACTTCTTCTGTCTCCCTTTTCCAATGTACAGATTCCTTATTATTGATTACACTGGGCCTGCTGGGATAATCCAAAATAACGTTACCTCAGGATCAGTGGATAAGCAAAATTGTTCTTCTTTGCCATGCGATATAACACAGTCACAGGTTTTGGGGATTAGACCATGACATCTTCAAGGGGGGAGCATCATTCTGCCTAATACATCCTATCAGAACTCTTATACAAGCTCTACCATTCACTTGACATTGAGCAATACCAAATAATGCTGTATTTAGTATCAGGCATGTTTCTACCACTTTTCAGTGCGGATGATGAAAATAGGACTCAGACTCTGCTTCACAGTCACCCTCTGCAAATGTCTGTTGATAATGGTAACATCCAAAGCCCTCTCAATCCCTTCCGCCTGCATCCTTCAGGCTATAGTTGGCTCCTTGATATATCTGACATTGCTAAAAAAAAAAAAATGGGTCTCCTTAAAATTCCCATTTTAAATTCCCAGGTGGCGCTAGTGGTAAAGAATCTGCCTGCCAATGCAGGAGATGTAAGAGAAGTGGGTTAGATCCGTGGGTTGGGAAAACACCCTGGAGAAGGAAATGGCAACCCACTCCACTATTCTTGCCGGGAAAAGTCCATGGGCAGAGGAACCTGGTGGGCTATAGACCGTGGGGTCACAAAGAGTCAGACACGACTGAGCACACACACAGAAGTCCCATAATTTTTACACCCTAGTGGTTTGAGCCATCTCTGCACTAAAATGACCCACATTTGGTCTATTCTCTTGTCTCAAAGGAGCTCTCACCAAACCAAACTCCACACAGAAGATGAAAACCTACACAGCACATTTGAACTGGAAGAAGAATCAGCTATTTGATAACAGGCTGCTACTTCTTTTTAATAATTCTTCCTTCAAATAGTTCAACAATTTTGATTGTTGAGCGCAACTCACTACTTTTTCTGATTTTTATGTCCGTTTCAGAGGTGAAAATTGGAGCCACCATCCACACTGCCCCTTTTCACCGCAAAGTGAATTCGGCAGAAACGTTAGGAAGATGGGCATTTCATCAGTGCCACTGAGGGCCTGGGAGGAAGGCGACGAGGGGAGCAGACGGAAGCAGGCTTCACAGCAGGCTGTCCTCAACCCTCACTGCTGCTCCCACCGCAAGCTCCCTACTGAGTCTCTTAGTAATTACTTTCATAACTCTTCTTGTTACACAATCTCACTTTTTTCAGCAAGTGAAACTTGTGATTTAAGAAGGGATAAAGAGACCTTTTAGTTAAGTATAAATCTCTATTTCCCCTACTGCCAAATTAAAAATATTAGACCCATATTTAAAATACTAGGGGCAATCCTATGGGCTTTTCTAAAGGAGGTGTAAATTTTACCTGGAATAAGATATGCTTCAAGAAAGGTAACCTGAGGAAGTGACCCAATAACAGGGATTGCTTTCAGTATTTCCCAATTTATTAATATAAAAACCTCTAGGGTAGTTACAAAGCATATTAGTACCTCAAAGGCTCTAAAAAATCTTCAATTAACATTTTTGTTTACCTTTGTTTAACTAGCATTTCCCAAACTAATTTAAGGGTGAAGCGCTTCTTACAAAATCAGACTTGATATCTGGTGCCTTAGTATGACCAGTGCTATCTCATTATCACCACGCCCTCCTCTGGGAACCCAAGGTTCCTTTACAAAGTTAGTATTTGCAGCTCTGTGTCCAGCGCCACGTTTGACATGTGGGTGGCACTTCTCTAACGAACTGAACTCCAGCTGGGATAGGGCCAGCACGGTACGCAAACAGGTCAAACCCTGATCTTTGAAGATTATATTAAATGTGTCCTTTCTTTAACCCCATCACTTATTTATCTTTGACTTTGCATTGTTTGGGTTAATTTGTGCATTTTAGGATTAAAGGTTCCACAAAAAGAGGTGAGTGCATGTAGTGCCTCTGGGTCTCTACTAATGGGTGGCAGCCAAGATGGGAAATCAGCTGCTATTTCACAATGACAACCGAGAGAGAGGTTAAGAGCACTCTAGATCAGATGGGCCTTGTTTTGAGTTCTTGCTCCACTGTTTATGACCTGAATGACCTTAGGAAGGTAGCAGCCTTTGTAAGTCTCAGCATCCACGTCTGTAAAAGGTGGGAAAATCACCAGAGTAGCACGCATCTCATCATACTGAATGAGGATTAAATGAAGAGGTGCATATTAAGGATGGTGTGGTGGCTGAACACGATAAATGCTCAATAAATGTTCACTACTATGATGATAATATGAGGGATACACAATATTCACAGAGTTCATAATACTGTGGGTAGAATTATCCAAAAGGTAATCAGCCTTTGTCCAATATGGATTATTTTAATTCTGTAGGATTTTTTGCTGGCCTATTACTGGTCAAGAGGGCAGGAATGTACTAATAAATAATTTCCAAGTCTTCCCTCATCCAGCAGCTCCAGTCTCTTTCCCCTTCCCCTTCTTTTGAACCAAGGGCTACTATGAAAAATTAATAAATATGATTTTCACTTTTTTTCATTTTCCCATTGCAGCCTCTGACAGAAGTGATAAATAAGCCCTAAATGCAAGCAGCAGAAGGGAGAGAAAGAACTAAAAGGCAGACAGAGGTAGTTCCTTCAAGATGAAAACCTGTGCCCACCAAGGATCACCACCCCTCCCATCCTTCCATCTTTTCCGGTTAAAGTTCATTCTGAGGGTGTTAAGCCCTCAAAGTCATTTTCTGAGACTCAAGAATTCTAATATGAATTTCCTGAGGAGTATGAATGAGTGATATAAAGAAAGAAACTAAATAGATTAAATACAGATGCTGTATCTGTTTCTGAAATTATTGAAATCTGCTTCCATATTTTAGGATGTTATGGATTTCTTTCACAAGCATCCAGAAAACAAAGATTAAATGTGTTATTTCAAGTTATCAAAGGATAGGTAACATCTCTAACCATAGGTTGCCTTTTCAGCTATTAGGGTAAAAATAAAGATGATTTTTCCCCCCTTTAAGGACTGCTGCTGCTGCTGCTAAGTCACTTCAGTCGTGTCTGACTCTGTGCGACCCCATAGACGGCAGCCCACCAGGCTCCCCCGTCCCTGGGATTCTCCAGGCAAGAATGCTGGAGTGGGTTGCCATTTCCTTTCTCAATGCATGAAAGTGAAAAGTGAAAGTGAAGTCGCTCAGTCATGCCCGACTCTTCGCCACCCCATGGACTGTAGCCCACCAGGCTCCTCTGTCCATGGGATTTTCCAGGCAAGAGCACTGGAGTGGGTTGCCATTTCCTTCTCTACCCTTTAACGGCAAAAGGTCCAATCTCACAGCTCCCCTTCCTTTAGTTCAGGATGATTTTGAAGATGTCACAACAAGGTTTTACCTTTCTAGAATTGATTCTGCAAAGTAAGCAAATAACAGAAATCACTGTAACCAAGAGAATCCATTACCTGGGGAAGGAGGAAACAAAGGGAAGATCACACTATCCAAATAGCAGGCACATCACTCTGGTGAGCGAACCTCCTACATAGCTGAGAAGTTTCTGATCTGAATCTTCAAACAGATTTTTATCCACAGTGGGGGAGTCTTGGCCTCTTATCTGAAATGATGAAAAAGGTCAGGCCACATCCAAGCCTTGCCACATCACCTTACAGAAGGGTAGAGAATGTATTCTCTGCACAGCAGCACGTGACTTCCTGCAAGTTCCAGCCTACCTGGCTCCTTCCTCTCCATTCCATTAACAAGCTGCCACCCACACCAGCACCTCCAAAGTGCTGCCAGGACACAAACGAGGAGCATGCCCAGGAGCCTTCTCTGCTCTTCAGCTGTGTGGCTCAGTTCTTCCTATTCACAGTTCTCAACACACATGACCTTCGGGTGAGAGGAAGCTCCAGAGGCACCTGCCATCTCTGCTTGAAGCCTTATGTTTCCCACGGGCAGAAATAACGCTTCCCCTCCACGCCCACCAACAGACATAGTGCCCCGGACCTGCTGGCACTTAGCACATTTTGACTTACGTTATAATTCTAATCAGAAGATATGGTTCATACATAAAAGGGAACATTACTCAGCCATAAAAAGGAACAAAACTCAGTCATTTGTAGAGATGTGGACGGACACACAGAGTGAAGCAGTCAGAAAAATAAATACCATATATTAAGGCATATATGTAGAACCTAGAAAATGGTACAGATGAACCTATTTGCAGAGCAGGAATAGAGATGCAGATGTAGAGAATGGACATGTGGACACAGCGGCGGAAGGAGAGGGAGGCATGAGTTGAGAGAGCAGCATGGACACATATACACTACCATCTGTAAAATAGATAGCTAGTGAGAAACTGCTATATGACATAGGGAGCTCAGGGCTTCTCTGGTGACTCAGCAATGCAGGAGATGTGGGTTCAATCCCTGGGTCAGGAAGATTCCTGGAGAATTCCCTACCCACACCAGTATCCTTGCCTGGGAAATCCCCTGGCAGGCGACAGCCCATGGAATTGCAAGAATCAGACAATGACTTGGGAGCTAAACAACAGGGAGCTCAGCTTGGTGCTCTGTGATGACCGAGAGGGAGAGACGGGGACGGGATGGGAGGAAGGCGATATTTGTGTATAAAACTGACTCATGCTCTAATACAGCAGAAACTAACACCATATTGCAAAGCAATTACACTCCAATTAAAAAAAACAAAATCAATAAAAACTGCCCTTTATGTACGTCTTCATGCTCTCAGTTCCTCCAGGACAAGGCCTTGTATACCCTGTAATGCCTGGCAGAGCCACTTACACACAGGAGGTAAACGAAAGTATCTGTCACTGAATACACTGCTATGAAACCTCCCCAACACCTCTGCAAACTGGATAGGCTTTGCGTTGCTTTGTGGTTTTTTTGGAGGGGGCAGCAGGCAATGGCTGTCATTAATTCATAGAGAAGAGATTGTGAGTTACCATGGGAAGGCTTCAAATAATTTTTATTTGGAATGGAAGCATTTTGAAGTGCTACTTCAGAATTGCAGAATTAGTAGAAACATATTCATATGATTAAAAATGCACTCCTTAAAGTTGGGGTGGGGAGGCAATGCAATTATCACAAAAAAAGCACAGGAAGCTGCACAAAGGGCTCATATCTGTGGGTCCCAGGTCACAAAAAACAACTGAGATCCATTCGAGAACTGGCTATTAGTATGCCAACACCACCACCAATGACAGCTGTTACTCATTTCAGTTCAGTTAAGTTGCTCAGTCGTGTCTGACTCTTTGTGACCCCAGCATGCCGGGCCTCCATGTCCATCACCAACTCCCAGAGTTTACTCAAACTCACGTCCATTGAGTCAGTGATGCCATCCAACCATCTCATGCTCTGTTGTCCCCTTCTCCTCCTGCCTTCAAGCTTTCCCAGCATCAGGGTCTTTTCCAATGAGTCAGTTCTTCGCATCAGGTGGCCAAAGAATTGGAGTTTCAGCTTCAGCATCAGTCCTTCCAGTGAATATTCAGGGTTGATTTCCTTTAGGATGGACTTGTTGGATCTCTTTGCAGTCCAAGGGACTCTCAAGAATCTTCTGCAACACCACAGTTCAAAAGCATCAATTCTTTGGCCCTCAGCTTTCTTCATAGTCCAAGTCTCACATCCATACATGACTACTGGAAAAATCAGAGCTTTGACTAAACAGACCTTTGTTGGCAAAGTAATGTCTCTGCTTTTTAATATGCTGTCCAGGTTGGTCATAGCTTTTCTTCCAAGGAGCAAGCGTCTTTTAATTTCATGGCTGCAATCACTGTCTGCAGTGATTTTGGAGCCCAGAAAAATAAAGTCTCTCACTGTTTCCATTGTTTCCCCATCTGTTTGCCATGAAGTGATAGGACCAGATGCCATGATCTTAGTTTTCTGAATGCTGAGTTTTAAGCCAACTTTTTCACTCTCCTCTTTCACTTTCATCAAAAGGCTCTTTAATTCTTCTTTGTTTCCTGCCATAAAGGTATGTGTCATCTGCAGATCTGAGATTATTGATATTTCTCCCAGCAATCTTGATTCCAGCTTGTGCTTCTTCCAGCCCAGCATTTCTCATGATGTACTCTGCATATAAGTTAAATAAGCAGGGTGACAGTATACAGCCTTGACATACTCCTTTTCCTATTTGGAATCAGTCTGTCGTTCCATGTCAAGTTCTAACTGTTGCTTCCTGGCTTGCATACAGATTTCTCAAGAAGCAGGTCAGGTGGTCTGGTATTCCCATCTCTTTTAAGAATTTTCCACAGTTTATTGTGATCCACACAGTCAAAGGCTTTGGCATAGTCAATAAAGCAGAAGTAGATACTTTTCTGGAATTCTCTTGCTTTTTTGATGATCCAATGGATGTTGGCAATTTGATCTCTGGTTCCTCTGCCTTTTCTAAATCCAGCTTGAACATCTGGAAGTTCACAGTTCACATACTTTTGAAGACTGGCTTAGAGAATTTTGAGCATTACTTTGCTAGCGTGTGAGATGAGTGCAATTGTGTGGTAGTTTGAGCATTCTTTGGCATTGCCTTTCTTTGGGATTAGAAGGAAAACTGACCTTTTCTAGTCCTGTGGCCACTGCTGAGTTTTCCAAATTTGCTGGCATATTGAGTGCAGCATTTTCACAGCATCATCTTTTAGGATTTGAAATAGCTCTACTGGGATTCCATCACCTTCACTAGCTTTGTAGTGATGCTTCCTAAGACCCACTTGACTTTGCATTCCAGGATGTCTGGCTCTAGGTGAGTGATCACATCATCAAGATTATCTGTGTTTACTATGTTAGAGGCGTTCTTAATACATTCTTGCTTAATCTTCACAGAAGTCCCATCATGCAAGTCTTTCCCATACTACTAATGAGAAAACAGTCTCAGAGAAGCTAGTTAAACAAAAAAGGAGTACAAGTTTTCAACCTGGATTTGAAGAACCCCAAAGTCCCTGCTCTTCCCACCACATCAGAAGGCTGGCAGTCCCACATGTTTGATGAACTACAGAGTAAATGTACAGAAATACTGTCTACCACGAGCCATGCTTATATTTCAGCATCAGACAGTGTATTGTTTAGAGACTGAATCCAGGGCCTCAAATTCCTTCCAACTGTTTCCGAGGGGTTTTCTTCAGCTCCATAAAACCTACAAACACCCTCTAATAAACTGCTAAGAATACAGAAGATTTTGACTTGGGCATCTTATAACAAGATGTCTGAGCTGCGCAAATAATTTCTATTCAGTACCTAGTGCTCTCAATAATCTTAAGCTAGCAACATTAAATTTATAGGCTCAACGGAGTATGGACATAATGGTAGGGACAATTCATTTTAAAATGAACAGACAGTGAGACAAGTGTGAATGCTGTTGAACACTGTCTGTCGTTAATACCTTTGTTGTTAATTCCTATACCGTCAGAGTGAAAGTTCTGAAAGAGAACAAAGTGACTGCAGAGAATTACAGTGAGCCCCCTACATTTGAACCTTCAAGTTGTGAACTTTCAGAGGTGTGAATGTGCGCTGGCATGCCCAATCATGAAAGTCAGCTCATGTGTCTGGTGTGCGCGGCCACACACGTGCATCCTCTGCAAGCGGCTGTGCTGTTGTGTACTTTACCGTCCAGTACTGTATAGAGCACAGTAGTTCACTGCCTTTAGTTCAGGCCCAGTATGTCTGGAAGCAAGCGTAAAAGCAGCAGAGATGTACCAGGTACTACTGTACTTTTCAAGTTACTATACTGTAAGATAACGTATATCTTAAAAATGTTTTGGGGATTTCCCTGATGGTACAGTGAATAAGAATCTGCCTGCCAATGCAGAGGACATGGGTTCGATCCCCAGTCTGGGAAGAGACCACAGGCCACGGAGCAACTAAAGGCCGTGGCCACAGCTGCCCAGGTGTGCTCCACAACAAGAGAAGCCACTGCAGGCAGAGCCTGGGCGTCATGCAGAAGAGCAGCCCCGCTCACGCAACCAGAGAAAGCCTGGGTGTAGCCATGAAGACCTAGAGCAACCAAAAGCAAATAACTATTTCTAAAGGTTTCACATTTTGTGTTTGTTTTTATGTATTATTCGTGTGAAAAGTATTATAAGCCTATTACAGTGCAGTACTGTACAGCACATTATGTTAGGTGGGCACCTAGGCTAATCTTGTCGGATACTTACAAACAAACTGGACTAATGAACACACTCGCAGAACGGAACTTGTCTATATGCAGGAGATTTACTGTGGTATAATTTTATAGGATACCAATCTGGATTGTGGCTGATTTTCTTTTCAAATACAATTATCCACCTTTTTGTTGCAATGCAAAGTCCATTCTTAATGACAGCTAAAACACACAACATTGGGGGATGAGGAGGAAGAACTGTAACATACTGATACAAAAGTCATGAACCAGAAATTGGCTCTGGGACAGCTTCTGTGTCATTTATGCACACCAGACCTTCAGATATCTTAGGTTTGCCTGTCATCACTACACCACTCCATACCTAGACTCAGCGACACAAAGTGAAATATGTTTGTTTGCAACATTCATAAATTAAGGCAATTAAAAATTAAGCTTAAGAAACAGAGTGATCATCTAGTCAGGAAACAACCAATTATATCCAGTAGCCAGTCAAGGCTTTCCTTTTGAGCTAAAGGCAGAAAACTGCTGTCCACACAAAGTTGGTGATCCGCCTGGGAAGATTCCCTGTGGAGGACCTGGGGCTTGAGAGGGAAAAAGACTAGAGTTTAAGGTAATTTATGACTGATGGTAACTTCAGTCCCAGAAATTTAGAGATGAAGAAGAAAGACAGGTCCTAGAGGAAAAATACAGTAAACTACTCCATCTCCAGATACATCTAACTCCTTCCTTATTTTAGCAATTTGGGAGGGGAAGGGGTTGAAAAGTCCATCTATTGGTACATCCATTACTATACCTGTTGACACAGGCATTTATATCATCCAGAGGAAAGCGTTTCTGGAGAAACAAACCCACTATATATACCAGTCAATTTAGTCTTTTATTCATAAACATGTACCTACAAAATAAGCAAACATCTTAGGGAAATCAATAATATAAAATAGAAAGACCAAGATGAACAATTACTTTTGAATTAAAGGAAAATTTAGGGAATGGAAGGGACTATTTCATTCTCATACATGAAAAAGCATGTCACATCTACAAAAGAAGAAGATTCTGTCATGAAAAAGGAGCAATTGGAGAATAAGAAACAGTTCTTGGAAATTAAATATGACTATAAATATAAAAGATTAAATGGGTAATCCATAAAAAAACAGAACAGACACTGCTGAAAACTGGATTTGTAATCTAAAAAATAAGTTGACAAAATTTTTAAAAACACAGAGATCAAGATAAAAATGAAAAGCAATGGAGAATAGATTTAGGAGGTACACAGGATTCCTAAAATCAGTGTTTCAGGAGAAGATTATAGACAGACTAGGAGGGACAACATGCTCAGAAAATGACAGATGAAGAGTTATGAACAAGAAATACTGTATCCTGAGAACTTAGTATATAAATGTTCAGAAACAGAATTATTTTAGAAACATGCTCCATTATTCTGTTTGGAGAAAATCTCTCAAGAAGGATGGATGAAGGAAAGGCAAAAATGAAAAGCTTGCAATGGTTCTCTTCACTCTGCGATAGTACCTATAGAGAGCGGTGGCTAGAGGAGAGCTCATTAACCCAAGAGAAGGGCTAGAAACTGAAAACTGCAAATCAGAAGATGAAACAGAAATCATAGGAGCAAAAAAGAGCCTAGGGCAGTTCTGTTCACCAGGTATTCAAAGAAGAGAGAAGATTCTGCAATATAAGGCTTAACTTCCCCAATGCATCACTCTCAGCATTGACCAGGTAATACCAAAGCATGAGTCATATACTCAACTTAAAGATGCAGCTAAGACTCTGCAACAAAATACCATTTGATGCTCACTAGGATGGCTGTAATTGAAAAAGCAGGGTAATAATAAGTGTGGGAAAAGATGTGGAGAAAATGGAATCCTCATGCACTGCTGGTATGAATGTAAAATGGTACATCTTCTTTGAAAACAGTTACCCCATGACCCAGAAATCCCACCCTTAGTTGAAAACCCAAGAAAAGTTCAAACATACATTCACATAGACACTTGTTAAAAAATTTTTATAATACTATTATTCATAATAGTCAAAACGTAGAAATAACCCCCAAATCCATCAACTGACAAGTGGATAAGTAACATGTGGTACAGCCACACAATGTAATATTATTCAGCAACAACAAGGATGAAGCACTGATACATGCTATCCATGGATGAACCTTGAAAACACCATGTTAAGCAAAAGAAGATTAGTCACAAGAAGATCACATATTCAATGACTCCATTCACATGGGATGATCAGAACAGGCAATCTATAGAAAGACAGAGTGTGAATTTGTGGATTCCTAGGGCTGGGGAGGATGAGAGGTCAGGGTGAAAGGGTTCAGGAATTTTTCCTGGAGAGATGAAATGCTCCAAAACTGATTATGGTGATGGTTGCACAACACTGTGAATATACTAAAAACTACTGAACTGTATAAACAGGTGAATTAGATGATATGTGAATTATATCTAATAAGTTTTTAACCAAAAAAAAAGCTGCTAAAAATAAAAGCCCTGATTAAGTGGGTGAATGACAGGTTTCTATTTTAATATTTTAGGAAGAATAAGGCTTGCCTGATGGCTCAGACAGTAAAGCATCTGCCTGCACTGCAGGAGACCCAGGTTTGATCCCAAGGTTGGGAAAATCCCCTGAAGAAGAAAATGGCACCCCACTCCAGTACTCTTGCCTGGAAAATCCCACGGGTGGAGGAGCCTGGTAGGTGTAGTGCATGGGGTTGCAAAGAGTCAGACATGACTGACTGACTTCACTTTCACCTTCAAGACGACATGAATTAGGACTCTGAATATTCATGTTTGAAAAGTTCTGATTTCCAATCTAAAATACTGCAGATAGTTGGATTTCTGGTTCTTTAAGAAAAATACCTGTAAAGTCCCCATACTGGCCTGACCAACCAGATCCATGTGAAATGGGGGAGGAGTGGGAATAATCTGGGCTGCACTTACGTCCATTCAGCGTGCCGTATGCATCAGCCCTAACCCTCACAGCCCTGTGACTATTCTCACTTAAACATGTAACTATTCTCACTTAAACATGTGGGAAGTGAAGCTCTCAGACAGTAAGCAACTTGCCCGGGGCTTCCCAGGTGGCTCAGTGAGAAAGAATCCACCTGGCAAAGCAGGAGACACAGGTTCGGTCCCTGGGTTGGGAAGACCCCCTAGAAAAGGAAATGGCAAACCACTCCAGTATTCTTGCCTGGGAAGTCCCATATACAAAGGACCCTGACAGGCTCCATGGGGTTGCAAAGAGATGGACACGACTTAGCGACTAAACAAGTAAATTGCCCAGGGTCACAGGATCAGCAAAGGGTGGAACTGAAACTGGAACTCAGCTTAATCTGATTCCAATCTCATGCTTAAGGTGGCTTTTCACAACAGCACATTTCTGATCTTTTAAAATAAATAGTGAAAGAGACTAAAAACATCACATTTCTATTAACAAGTCAGAATTTTGGTTGTAAAAAGGAAAAAAAAACTATAATGGAATAAAAAGGGGAAGATGTAGTTATAAGGATAGGTTTTATATGACTTTAAATGGTTCTTTATACCCCTGGGTCAGAGAAGGCAATGGCAACCCACTCCAGTGTTCTTGCCTGGAGAATCCCAGGGACCAGGGAGCCTGGTGGGCTGCCGTCTATGGGGTCACACAGAGTCGGACACGACTGAAGTGACTTAGCAGCAGCAGCATACCCTTGAGTGATGGCTGACTGGGAGATTAATGTCACTATTCTAAGACATAAAGCGTCTGGTATGGTGGCTTCCATAATAATGGGGGTTATATTTAACTAGGGCCAGAAGATTCTTACTCTCTAAATATTATACATGGGAAATAAAAAAGATAAGTGATCTTTCAATAAAAATCTGTAAGAAAGTCTCCTAGACATAGATTTGGCTTTGATAGTAGTACAACTAATTAAAATGAAGGAATCAAGGGGGGGAAAAGAATAAACAAAATAAATTTCCAATAATAACTCCAGGTGAAAGACACTCTGATAATTCCATAAGAATACTTCTGACTATTAGATAAATTGTAAAAGGATTTAGAGAGAACAGAATACCTTCAAACTTTTCTTCCTTCTCCCCAGAAACAAATATTGTATAGATGAAAGCCTTCTCACTGGTTCTCTCTCCTCAAACTGTATGATGCCAAGAGCAAATAATGGTGCAATCAAGAATTTGTGCACTTCCTTAGAAATTTGCATCCAAATATTTGTAAGAAAAATCACTTAATAGGTAAATTGAGAGTACTCTGTTATGATCAAATAAAAAGTATTATTATAGCAAATAAAAATTTAAGCCTGTACACTATAAAAGGGAAAAAGAAATGTCTCTTGCTTTCTGTTTCTCTCCATAAACACCATTAAGATATGGGAGTCAAACTGTATATGGGGTAATTGAAATGATTCCCACCTCTGGTAAGGATGTCACTGACAACATGAAGTTCTTAAATGTTTTAAGCATTCACACCATGTTGCCTACTGGCAGAAATTAAGTCATAAGTGGATATGAGATTAACATATGGTAATCAATATTGTTATCATTTTAAAGACAAAAACAAAGCATGAAATATTAGATCTATACTATGTGTTTACAAAGCTATTTCCTAAGTTAACGAGTCACAACTGTTGGAGAAAAACGAATATTCAAAAACTCTTAATTTATTACTCTTTCCCTAAGTATTGAGGAAAACTGTTATTCTTTCATATAAGCTTAGAGAAGACAGTAACGTGGTTTGAGAATCACTGTTAAAAAGGAGACAAACTATAAACAGATTTTCAAATCCTTGTAAGAAGAACTGAACAGGAAGTATATTTCCAGATACTTCCTCTTCAAAAAGTGAAAAACTCAATGGATTTTCAAGATGCACTGTGGAATTTAAACTCCAAAGTGTTACATACATATCTTCAAAACATTAGCAGACACTGATTGGTAGGGAGGCTAAGTCATTTTTGTGGGTTACTGAAATAGCTACTAGCTCCTGAATTTAATAACAAGGAAACAAAAGCTGATTTTACCTTTAACAGTCTATAGTAAATGAGACAGAGACATCTCACTGTGAAGCCACAGAATTGTTTCACATCTTGAAAAAAGAAAATGCTTAAGGATTTTCTTGAGTTGAAAGATACCCCAATACATGATTCTGGTGGAATCACACCTTTATATTTTAGAGAAATTGTTTAAAACATTAATAGGGCATGGGGGAAAGCTCAACATCCAAATTAACCTAAGGAAAATAGAATCTGCAACTAGATTAAGAAAGCAGGATGCGTGTGTGTATGTGTGTGTGTCTGTATGTGTCCAGTCACGTCCGACTTTTGCAACCCCAGTGGACTGTAACCCTCCAGGCTCTCTGCCCATGGAATTTTCCAGGCAAGAACACTGGATTGGGGCTGCCATCTCCTATTCCAAGGGATAGTCTCAACCCAGAGATTGAACCTGTGTCTCTTGTGTCTCCTGCATTGGCAGATGAGTGAGGATGCTAATACTTGATTCTAAACTGTTTCTCTCTGTATCTGAAGATTGCAGAAATGACTTTTTCTCAGAATTATCTTAAAGAAAGAAACAATAAGGGATTGGGGATGAAATAGGCCAGAGGATTAAGCAGTACAAACTTTCAATTATAAAGTAAATAAGTCACAGGGATATAATGTACAGTATAGGGAATACAGTCAATAATATTGTGATAACTCTGTATGGTAACAGATTACTAGACTTGCAGTGATCAATTCATAATGTATTTAAATGTTGAATTACTATGTTGTACACCTTAAACTAATATGATATTGCATGTCACCTATACTTCAACTAAAAGAATTAAAAGGAAACAATAAGAAAAAAGGAGATTAAAACTAAAATTTAAACATAAATGCAAGGTTTATTTTTAAAAGGCCTAACTATACTGTGTTATAGTCACAGGCCATAAGATACATATATCAAATGAAATGTACATTCTGGAAGAGCCTGAGATGCAAGTGCACATCAGAACTGTCTCTCAATTGTACTATCCAATTTAAAGTAATCTGTACAGAGAACATTTTCAATATTGGATTGAAATGTTAACCAAGTGTCAATGGGTGTGTCTGTCTCTAAAACATAATTATAACAAAGAAGACACGAGCAGGAGCAATCTCTGTTAAACAGAATTAAAATATTTACAAGAATAATTAAACTGCTAAGGAATTTTATCACTGCTGACCTTTATGACGTAAAGTCTGAAAACGAACATATTCATTCAAGTCTTGAGTAGAAAGTATAACAAGACACAGTTCCCTGTTAAATTTGTTTCTTAGGGAAAGACTAAGGGGACATCACTATATGGCAAGATTTCAGATGAAAGTTCTACTCCAGGAAAAGGAACTTCTCCCTCTGCAGTGTCAAGCCTGTAGGAGAACAAATCTAGGACAGAGATGGATTCCTTTCACCATCCCAGCTTTTAGTGGTGACTGTACCCAAGGCTCTGCTAGACAGTCCAGGGACAGACATACCTGTTCCCTGTAAATGACTATAAACACTCCTGGTTTGCTCCTGTTGAAAAGTTATCTAAATTTGCATTTATACATTGGCCCAATGCAGGCTTATGACTCTTTCTCTGAGACCTGACCCATTCTCAGTTCCCAAAGAGACTAGGAGATGTCTCTGGCAGTCTAGTGGTTTAGACTATGAGATTTCACTGCATGGGGCACAGGTTCAAACCCTGGTTGGGGAATTAATATCCTGCATGTCATGTGGGGGCATGACCAAAAAAAAAAATGTTATCTGAAAGATTGGAATGAGGTTACCTGGAGAAAGAACAACATGGAGAAGTATTGGAGAGACACATGACTTTAGAACTGTCTTGGGAGGAAAAATAAATAAATAAAATAAAGCTGAAAATAAAAAATTTTTCCCTGGTGGCAACTGTTTCGGCAGATTATTTTTTAAGTAATGCTTTTAGGAAAATTTCTCCATCAGATTAAGTTGCTAAAACAAAGCTACGAAAGGTAAATATTCTAACATCATTTACAATTTGAATAGGAAAACGAAAACTCAACTCCAGGAGCACTAACAACATTTCTATATTTCAGGGTTTCCAGTGTTTTGGAAAAATGTTTTGAATTTGGGATTTAATTTAGGTCATACTTGAATGGTACAGTGGTTTTCCCTACTTTCTTCAATTTAAGTCTGAATTTTGCAATAAGGAGTTCATGGGGTGAGCTAAATCAAATCCCTTACGATTATACAGTGGAAGTGACAGATTCAAGGGACTAGATGTGATAGAGTGTCTGAAGAATTATGGACATAGGTTCGTGACATTGTACAGGAGGCAGTGATTAAGACCATCCCCAAGAAAAAGAAATTCTAAAAGTCAAAATGGTTGTCTGAGGAGGCTTTACAAATAGCTGAGAAAAGATGAGAAGCGAAAAAGAAAGGAGAAAAGGAAAGATATACCCATTTGAATGCAGAGTCCAAAGAATAGCAAGGAGAGATAAGAAAGCCTTCTTCAAGTGATCAATGCAAAGAAACAGAGGAAAACAATAGAATGGGAAAGACTAGAGATCTCCTCAAGAAAATTAGAGATACCAAGAGAACATTTCATGCAAACATGGGCACAATAAAGGACAGAAATGGTATGGACCTAAAAGAAGCAGAAGATATTAAGAAGAGGTGGCAAGAATACACAGAAGAATTATACAAAAAAGATCTTCATGACCCAGATAACCATGATGGTGTGATCACTCACATAGAGCCAAAACATCTTGGAATGCGAAGTCAAGTGGGTCTTAGCAAGAATCAAGAAGAACAAAGATAATGGAGGTGATGGAATTCCAGTTGAGCTATTTCAAATCCTAAAAGATGATGCTGTGAAAGTGCTACACTCAATATGCCAGCAAATTTGGAAAACAGCAGTGGCCACAGGACTGGAAAAGGTCAGTTTTCATTTCAATTCCAAAGAAAAGCAATGCCAAAGAATGCTTAAACTACTGCACAATTGCACTCATCTCACATGCTAGCAAAGTAATGTTCAAAATTCTCCAAGCCAGTCTTCAACAGTACATGAACCGAAAACTTCCTGATGTTCAAAATGGATTTAGAAAAGCCAGAGTAACCAGAGATCAAACTGCCAACATCCACTGGATCATCAAAAGAGCAAGAGAGTTCCAGAAAAACATCTACTTCTGCTTTATTGACTGCGCCAAAGCCTTTGATTGTGTGGATCACAGCAAACTGTGGGAAATTCTTAAAGAGATGGGAATACCAGACCACCTTATCTAACCTGAGAAATCTGTATGCAGGTCAAGAAGCAAGTAGAACCAGACATGGAACAATAGACTGGTTCCAAACTGGGAAAGGAGTACATCAAGGTTGTATATTGTCACCCTGCTTATATAACTTCTATGCAGAGTACATCATGCAAAATGCTGGGCTGATTCCAGCACAAGCTGGAGTCAAGATTGCCAGGAAAAATATCAATAACCTCAGATATGCAGATGACACCACGCTTATGGAAGAAAGCGAAGAAGAACTAAAGAGCCTCTTGATGAAAGTGAAAGAGGAGAGTGAAAAAGTTGGCTTAAAACTCAACATTCAGAAAACTAAGATCATGGCGTCCAGTCCCATCACTTCATGGCAAATAGATGGGGAAACAGTGGAAACAGGGACAGACTTTATTTTCTTCGGCTCCAAATATACTGCAGATGGTTACTGTAGCCATGAAATTAAAAGATGCTTGCTCCTTGGAAGAAAAGCTATGACCAACCTAGACAGTATATTAAAAAGCAGAGACAACAAAGGTACTTCTAGTCAAAGCTATGGTTTTTCCAGTAGTCATGTATGGATGTGAGAGTAGGACTGTAAAGAAAGCTGAGGGCTGAAGAATTGATGCTTTTGAACTGTGGTGTTGTAGAAGATTCTTCAGAGTTCCTTGGACTGCAAAGAGATCCAACTAGTTCATCCTAAAGGAAATCAGTCCTGAATATCCATTGAAAGGACTGATGCTGAAGCTGAAACTCCAATACTTTGGCCACCTGATGTGAGGAAAAGACCTTGGAAAAGACCCTGATGCTGGGAAACGGGACAACAAAGGACGCCATGATTGGATGGCATAACCGACTCAATGGACATGAGTTTGAGTAAGCTCTGGGAGTTGGTGATGGACAGGGAGGCCTGGTGCGCTGCAGTCCATGGGGTCACAAAGAGTCGGACATGACTGAGCGACTGAATTGAACTCAACTGGGAAAATGTTTGAGTTAAGGTTGTGTTGTATACTCTCAATAAATGAAGGATATAAATGATTACATTCTATTTGGGACTTAACAAATTACCTCAGATTTTCTTTGCAATGATGATGTTCAATTCTAGTGGGAGTAATGTAAATACAGACACTGTTACCATCATCTGTAGGAAGGGGTATGATCTATCTGGAGAGCAATATGGGCCTTTAAAAAGTTTATGCCTTTTTCCATAAAAAAAAAATGAAGTAATGCCATTTGCAGCAACATGGATGGACCTAGAGACTATCATATTATGTGAAGTAAGTCAGAAACAGAAAGATAAATGCCATATGATAGCACCTACATGTGGAATCTAAAATACAACACAAACGGACTTATCTACAAAACAGAAAACAGTCTCACAGACAGCGCAGACTCGTGGCTGTCAAGGGGGAAGGGGTTGAGGGCAGGAGGGACTAGGAGTTTGGGATTGTGCCTGTGCTTGGTCGCTCTGTCCTGTCCGACTCTGTGTGACCCCATGGACTGCAGCCCGCCAGGCCCCTCTGTCCATGAGGATTCTTCAGGCAAGAATGCTGGAGTGGGTTGTCATGTCCTCCTCCAGGGGGTCTTCCTGACCCAGGGATCTAACTCAGGTCTCCCACATTGCAAGCAGATTCTTTACCATCTGAGCCACTAGTATATATAGAGGGATAAACAACTAGGTCCTATCGTATAGCATAGGGAAGTATCCTGTGATAAACCACGACAGAAAAGAATATGAAAAATATATGTATATATAACTGAATTACTTTGATATACAGCAGAAATCAACATGTCAACTATACTTCAATAAACACTTTTTTTAAGTTTATGATTTTTTCTCTAAAATCTACTCCTAAAATTCTATGTTCAGGGGTAGAAAAGTGAGAAAAATTTCCATATGAAGATACGTATTATTGCACTCTTTGTAATCTAATGGTCAACAATAGAGGAATAACAAATTCTGACATATTCAAGATTTTATAAGCTATGCAGTTATTGTCATATCCAACATTCACTGGGTGTCAGACACTTTCCTGAGTGCTTACTCACTCAGCCTTCACAAGAGCCCTATGAAGTAAGTTCTCTTATTTACTGGTCCCACTTTGTTGACAAGAAAAGAAAGAAGTTGAGAATTGCTGAGATCACAGAGCTGGGTCCTGGTACTGAGATTCCAAGCCTGTCTACCTCTAGAACCCAAACTACTCAGGACTATCCTACACTGCTGTTTTGTATGTTACTTTTCAAATGCGATACTGAATTCTTTTCTATAATTTTTTTTCCAAAGATTTTTGTTTTAATAGTCACAGCAAAACTGATCTTTGGTTTTCTTTTAGGAAAAATATCTTTTTGTTGTTTCAATATCAATGTTATTTTCCCTTCATAAAAAGGTAAATGAAAACTTCTCTTCATTTTCTATCTTCTAAACAACAGTTCAAAATCATATTGGGATGATTTGTTCCTTAAAGTGTGACAGATCTGCCTTGTAAACTTGAAGAAGAGAGAAGAGAGGGTAAATCTTTAACAAATTTTTCAGTTTCATCAATAATATATTTTCTTTTAGATTTTCTGTCTTCCAAGGCCAGCTACGGTCACATACTTTCCATTTCATTAAAAAACATTAACAGCTTTATTGAAGCATAATTTACAGGCCATAAAATAACCTGTTTGAAGTGTACAATTCAATGATTTTTAGTAAATTGTCAGAGTTGTGCAACCATTATTACAATCATTTTAAAACATTCCTATCACCCTAAAAAGATCTCTTCTGACCACTTAGAGTCAATCCCTGCTGTGACCTCCAGCCCCTCCATTTTGTCTTACTAGTATAAGTCTATAACTAAAGTTTTTGAGCAGATGCATCGAATACACACACACACACACACACACACACACACACACACAGACATACATTATATATACACAAACACACACACACACACACATACATTATATATACACAAACACACACACACACACACACACACACACATATATATAACTTATTTGGGCACCCTGGGTTCTAGCTGCAACACGCAGGATCTTTCCGTTGTGGCATGTGAACTCTTAGTTGTGGTATATGGGATCTAGCTCCCTGTCCCGGATCAAATCTGAGCCCTTTGCACTGGGAGCGCAGAGTCTTAGCCACTGGACCACCAGGGAAGTCCCTGCATCTATTTTATATGGATTAAATAAAACAGCAGAGTCAAATCTTGAGTTGAATAGCATATCATGTGACTGTATTATATTAAAAAGTTCTTTACTTTTGAGAAAACAATGTGGTGCTGTGCATAAGTGGTATAATTTTCTCATTGCTCTTTTAAAGCTACCTGATACTTATGGGAAAAAGGCAGTATAAGTGTTACCATTTACCTATCTTCAGTACTGAGGCTTCCAGAAACACTTATTTTTAATAGCCCACGGGCAGCAAGCAATAGGAAGACAATACTAAAATATGATCATCCTGCCTCCAGACAGAGATGGTCATCAGAGATGACCATTCTTCTTTATTTCATGTTAACTGTATTTTCTAACAATAAGATAGTTTTAAATGATTTTTGTTTTCTTAACTGCTTCCCCCCGCCGCCCCTGCCCCCCCCCGCCACCCCCCCATCCCCCACCACCCCCACCACCCCCCCGCCATAATAGCCTAGCTACTTCTAAACTGAATGAAGTGTTTTACCCATAGTGTTCAGGAATTTAGTGCTGAGAATTAAGCCGAGCTGACTAGAAGTCTAGCCAATATATTTTTAGTTAGCACTGAATAGAGATTTCTCTAATTAGGAAGCATTAGTGTCATTTGATTTCTGATCCTTGCTTCAAAGTTCTCCCCATATAGTAGGGAACATTAAGTAAAAGATTAAACTTAATTTACCAAGAAAATATTTTTACATGTTCAAACATGCATGATCCAGTCAGAAGCATATTTAGGATCTAAGGTTAGCGAAACTTCCTGAGTATCAAGAATTTCTTCTAATAAAGGTCAACAGAAAATAGACTCTTGAAGAAGTGGAAATAGCACTGACTCTGGAACCATAAACACGGGTTCAAATCTATTTAATTCCTCTTCCCCCTCTTTCTCCCTCCCTCCTTCCTTTACAGCATGCCCCACCCCCCCAGAAAAACAAAACAAACACACTTCAGAGGAAACATACTCCCAAGATTTTCTTGAAGTGAATTTATACTGATTTAAATTTCTTAAATTCTGGAACAAAAGTAACTAAATTCAGTTGCTTCCCTGTCAACTTAATATCCTTGTTGGCCATCTGTTACTTTTTTTATCATTTTCTCCATAAAGACATAAAGTGAGCCTCAAAGACATTTAAGTGCATATTACAAGACTGTTTTGTGTTTTAAACCGATGTGCACTTACATGAAAACCCAACCATAAAGCACTTAAGGCTATGTAATTATTTTGCTGACAAATACAAATTCAAAATAAAGGTAATCAAAATACACATATACTCAGACATATATTCAGAGTCTGCACATACCCTTCATCCTAGGTATATCCCCATCATATCTGTAAAAGTCACACTACTAAAATATATTTTCTTCGTTAAATAAAACAAAAACAATTATACTTGGCTCTGCTAGTTTCATACTGAAAGCTTAAATGTTTCTCTGAAAAAGCATCAGAAAAAGCTATCAGTCACCAACAAGAGATAACTTTTACTACAGTTCATAAATATAAGATTCTATATAGAATAAGCACGCATGCATGCTCAGTTGTGTCTGACTCTTTGCGATTCCATGGACTGTAGCCCACGGGGATCCTCTGTCTGTAGGATTATCTCAGCAAGATTACTGGGTCTTCCTGACCCAGGGATTGAACCTGTGTCTCCTGCTCCTGCATTAGCAGGCTGATTGTTTACCACTAACCCACCCAGGAAGCCCATAGAATAACCATGAGAATCTGAAAAAGCAGTACAAAATCTACAATATGTACTATTACAGGTCTCTCCTTTCAAAAAAGGTCAAAGTTTAAAGATCTGGAAATCTGATTACTGATACAAAATTTCTTTCCAATTTAGTCACCAGAAATTCAGAATTAAACTTAGATAAAATCTGAAATCAATTCTTTATCTGGGTTTACCAGCAGACTTGAAATCTTTGCAAACTTATGTAAAAAACTAGATTTGGAAACATTTCAGAAACAAAACAAATCAGTTCTGTCCTTGTATTTCTATGACTTCTATTAATCTCCAGCCCTGCCTATGTCCACTTTCCTATTTAAGGTGTTGGCTAAGGCCTGCTTTGTTTTAGCAAAGTCTCAGAATTTGGAGAAGCATTACTATTCCATACTCTACATAAGGAATAAGCGTAAAACTATCTCGCTATTTTTCTTATTTCCCAACTTCAGTTATTCCCCCCAATTATTACAGTACTGTCTGGTTAAAATATTTTCTCCTTGTGGTCTTACCAGATTGGCTGAACTGGAGAGGGTGGGAAGACAACCAGTAAGAATGAGGTGGGAAGAGATACCCTCAGGCATAATAAACGGGGGCCAGCTTTTTGGAGGAAGATTTTGCAACAGAGATTAGATTTTTCTTGTTTTCTTCTACAGGTAACTTCATGGGCTGACTCTTGCTTCTTAAAGGTCAGAGAGGAAGGGCATCACAGTGGCTGGCTTATGCGCTGTTGGACATTTTCCAGTCAAGTGGAGGCCAAGTCTCTGGCCTCCTCCACAAAGGAGGGGTCCCTCCATAGTCAGTTTCCAGAGGCAGAGTGGAGGCCATGTGCTGGCTCCATTGCGCATGCTGCCCAGCATGTTCTCAAAGCTGTCTCAGAAACAGAGATTGTGACACATGCTAAAACAAAAGGTCTTTCCTTCTGTAATCCTATGTCAGGACAATTCATATCACAGCAACATACAAGTATGCAGGAAGAGTAATAAAGAATACACATATTTAGCGTAATTTATAATTTATAAATTTATAATTTATAGCAGAAAATAAAGAAAACCTAAGTGTCCAATCAACAAGGGCATGATTTTCTTGGCCTAATTTTCAAACTATACTATTTCTATACTGTGTACTGCTATGCAGCTGTTCTAAAGAAAAGTAATTAGGTTGGTATATATGGGCACAGGAAGTAGAAAAAGTTTGAGTAGGAAAAGTTACACCACATAAAAGAATACTTCTGCTTTTTTTCTGTGATGTAAATATACATCTGCATGGATATGTGTATACAAACCCCACACAAATATATAAGTACAGGCAGAAAGACAAGGACCCCACACAAATATATAATCATAGGCAGAAAGAGAAAGAAGGACAGAAAGACAGACCTGGAATGATGTTAAAAACAACCCACGACTTGCTAGAAGTAGAGAAATGTAAAGAAAACTCTACTTCATACATTTTTCTACTATTTAAATTTTCAGTAATGGTAAAGGAGAAAACCAATCATATATTATGTTCAGCATGAAGCAGAAGAGGGAACCAAGCCTAGTAACATTTTAATAATAACTATTAATTCTCAGTTTCTTCCCATCTGCCTGCCTGCCTGCCAAGAGAGAAGGGGAGTTCTCTGTGCTCACATGTGCACTAGACCTAACTGTGTCTTCCAGGGGAGTTTTATGAACTGAATGGAAATCTATAGCTGATAAAAGGAGCAGTTTGGTTAGATTAATTGCAGCTGAAGATCAGGCAAAGAAGTCCACTATCCTATGGATGCATTGCAGCCTCAAGTTTCAGTGGCCCTCCAGCCTGGGGCCTTGCTTGGTCCTCACTCTGAAGGACTCAGGGAAAGTGCAAGAAGAACCTCAGACCTCTGTGTGCTCCTGATAAGACAGTCACTGCCTTTCTACCATAATCCGTCTTCAAAACTAAATGATCTTTTCACTCGTCCTCAGACACTACCTCTGTGGTCCTCTCTGGTCTCGGCATCACCAACAACTGCATCCTCTCCACGATCTCAATGTGAAGCATTTCACCTTCCCAGCACATGTTATCTTACACTTCTTATGGCAAGAATGCCACTTCCAGTATTTTTCAACTCCATTAGGATCTATAATCCACTGATTTTTTACCTCACTTGACTCTCTACCCTCCCCATTCTTAATTTCCCTCTTTTCCAGTTTAAATTCCTGATTTATCTTTATAATCATTCCTTTCCCCTCCCCCTTCACCACACGATCACCAGAAATTCTCAACTTGATCAGTCACCCTTCTGCTCCCCCCATGCCTCCACCCCTGTTGCTGAACAATGCGTGTAAACACACAACGTTGCCAATTTCACTTCAAGTGGGTACTTTCTGTGCCCAGCAGTGACACTGCTATTTCTCTGGCCCATTCATCTCCCACACTCAGTTCACTTCTTCTTAAGTCCTCAACACTTCCCTTCCCATCCTCAGCAGATGATTTCTTTCCTAGTTCACTAAGGAAATGAAAACCATCAGGAGACAGTTTCTACAGCCACATTTCCCGCCAACCAGCATCTGTGTCCACATGCTTGCTTGTGCTCCTGTAGGAAGGACAGGTCTGTGCTCCAGTCTAAGCATCCTCATCCTCAACCAGTGAGTTAGGCTCAGTCCCCTCCTATCTCAGGGACACAACTTCAGCAATTTTCCCACTTTCTCTCCTGCACCAATTTCTCTCTCAGATAATTCCATTAGTACACAAACATGACATAATTTCTCTCATCTTAAAACAAAAACTAGAAATGCTGTTCCACCCAGGCTCTTCTGCCAGCTGTGCCTCTACTTTCTTTAACAACAAAATTGCTGTTAAAAACTGCCTGTATATTTGCCGTCTCCAAGCTCTCTTCTTTCATGATACCAAATCCAAAGGTTGCTTCTCTGTTGTTTGCCGCATTCGGCAGCCAATCACTTCTTCCTTCTTGAAATGCTTTCTGCGCTTGGCTTCCAGAATAATACACCAGCTCTCTGCCTTCCTCTCTGCTATCCACTTGGTCTCTTATCGGTTCCTGCTTACCTCCATCAAAACTTTGGTGTGATCAATGCTTAAACTCACAGAGGGTTTTATTTATGCTCATTCCCTAGGCAATCTTACCTCATCTCTTGGCTTTAAATACTATCACATGCTGACACCACCCTAATCTAGCCCTTTAGTCTGTGGCAATCTCCTGATTACAGATTTGTATATTCAGCTACTTAGTAACATCTCCAGTTAGACATCTGGCAAGTGTCTTAAACATGCCTGTAAATGACCTTCTACCCCTCAACAACCTGCTCTTCCTCCAGGTGCCCCAGCTCAGTAAATGGGGAGTCTCCACTTCAATTGGCTCAGGCCCCAAACCTTGGAGTCATTGTTAACTCCCACCCACAACCAACCCATCATCATGTCTCATTGGTTCTGCCTCAAAAATGCCACCAAAATCTGCCACTTCTTATCACTTCTGCCTCCATGGCCTTGTCCAAAGCCACCATCACCTCCTGTCCAAATTATTGCAATGATTTTCTGACTGACTTCCCTGTTTCTACCCTTGACCATTCTCAACTCAGTAGCCAGTAAGATCCTTTGTCAGGCCAAAATCTTGCCATTCTACTTAAACTAGAAACCAAAGGCCTTACAGTAGTCTCTGAGAGCCCATGTGGTGTGACCCTGCCCCTGATTTGACCTCACTACCATCATGGGAGCCCCTTGCCCACTCTACTGCAGCTTGTGTTTCCCAGACATCCCAAACACACCTCTGCTCGAGAGCCTTGTAAGTTACACTCAGGGCTTCAGTCCCTTTTCCCCAGTTAGCCCCTGGCTCACTGCCTCTCTCCTCAGATTCCTGCTCAGAAACCACCTCACTGACGCCTCCTCTGAACCAATCTATTTAAAAATGATGCCCACTCCAGCAACCCTGTCTTGTTTAAATTTTCTCCTAAGAAGTTGTCATATCTGACCTCAAATTAAAATAAAAAATCCATGATGACGGGGCTCTTTCTATGTTGAAAGTGAAAGCGGCTCAGTCGTGTCTGACTCTTTGCAACCCCATGGACTACACAGTCCATGGAATTCTCCAGGCCAGAATACTGGAGTGGGTAGCCTTTCCCTTCTTCAGGGGATCTTCCCAACCCAGGGATTGAACCCAGATCTCCTGCATTGCAGGTGGATTCTTTATCAGCTGAGCCACAGGGAAGCCCAAGAATACTGGAATGGGTAGGCTATCCCTTCTCCAGGGGTATTCCCGACCCAGGAATCGAACCAGGGTTTCCTGCATTGCAAGCGGATTCTTTGCCAACTGAGCTATCAGGGAAGCCCTTTTTCTGTGTCGTCATGCTTCTATTCTGGAACAGTACCTGGCACAGCCATCAAAAACATGACTGCTGAATAAATGAGTTCTGTCTCCTGGACTTGGGAAGGTGCTGTAGTGTGGAGTCAGATTTCGAGACCATGAATCAAAAAAAATCTAGATTTAAATCTGATTACTAAACTAGGAGGGCTTCCCTGGGCTCAGTTGGTAAAGAATCCGCATGCAATGTAGGAGACCCCAGTTTGATTCCTGGGTCGAGAAGATCCCCTGGAGAAGGGAAAGGCTACCCACTTGGCATTCTGGCCTGGAGAATCCCATGGACTGTATAGACCATGGGGTCATAGAGAGTCGGACACGACTGAGCAACTTGCACTTGCACTAGACCAGGAAACAGAGGCAACTCCCAGCTTTGCTAGTGAACAGTATGATGCAACTAGTTAAGTCATATAACCTCCACGGTTCTAAGCTTCCTCATTTATAAAATAGAGATGAAAATATGCTCCCTTCCCAGAGTCACTGTGTAGATGACAATGTTATGCAAACATAAAATACTGTCAAGCTTCTATATCATGTTAAACTGTTTAGAATCAATTCAACATTTATAGACACTAGTTTATTCTTTTTGTAAACCAAGAAAAAAAAAACCCCAACTTGAATTGTAACCATTTCTAAACTGACCTTTCATCTGTAGAATTTTTAATTGTCTACATTATTAATTATACACATTAGTACCTTAATCATAATATTTAACTGCTGGCCTCATGGCCATATTTAATTTTGCTTTGTATTCCAAGACCTTATCTATTCTACATAGGGAGAGAAGAGACTTGATATCTTGAGATTTGGGATATTTTTTTGACTCTGGATTGTCCTTCCTACAGTCAACAATCAGGCAAACCTGAGGTGGACTCTCACAGAGCAGCAACATGAGACAGATTCCTTAGGAAACCTCTATTTATTCTTCATCTTATTTAGGAAATAAAACATCAATAAAAAGTCAAGACAGTCCAAAGGGTATGCAGAGAACACGGACCGCACCAAAGCACAGCTGGAAAGAGTGGTATTTGAAAGAGGAAAGAGGAATCTTCTCCAAATTCTACTTTTATTTCAAGTTACATAACAAGAAATAGCAACACTTCTTTTAAGTTAGTTCAGTTCATCACAGACATGACTTTACCATGATTCAAAATGACGACATCCCCGTTTGTGAGAAAAAATATAAGAAACAAGAAATGTTCTCAATCACCTATAAAACCACTTACTATGTTAACTTCTGTGCTTTCTACAGTACTGTAACAAACTCACTGAGTTAACTGACAACGGGGAAAAGTTATTTCCTGAATAAGGGTATGGTTCTTCTCACCAGATGGGATAAGACGTGAGGTGTGAGCTAAGTGTGCTGTGCTGTGCTTCGTTGCTCGGTCGTGTCTGACTCTCTGTGACCCCATTGTTACCGCAGCTCACCAGGCTCCTCTGTCCGTGGGATTCTCCAGGCAAGAATACTGGAGTGGGTTGCTATTCCCTTCTCCAGGGGATCTTCCCAACCCAGGGATCGAACCCAAGTCTCCCACATTGCAGGTGGATCCTTTACCGTCTGAGCCACCAGGGAAACCCACCAGGGACGTTCACCCTGTTTTTAGATCACAGTTTTTCCCCTGTGCCTTGATCTCTTGAAAGCTTCAAGTTAAATTAATTCTCTATTTCAGTAATTATAATAATCCCATCCTTGCTATTTGGAAGTATAATCTCTCCTCTTTATTTCTATAGGCCTCCTCATCTCATTCATTTTTATTGTACTCATGATGCCCTTCTGTGCCAAGTTGATATGGAACATTAGAGTCTCAGTAACTGTTTTGTCATGGCCATGTTTTTAAAAACAGCAGTAACATTTGCTCAGCACTTGGGTGATATGTCTTGTCTAGGATCAGCCAGTGCCAGTGTTAGTGGCTCAGCTGTGTCCAGCTCTTTGCAAGCCCGTGGACTATATCCCGCCAGGCTTCTCTGTCCATGGAATTCTCAAGGCAAGAATACTGGAGTGGGTTGCCATTCCTTTCTCTAGGGGAAGCTTTCTGACCCAGGGATGGAACCCGGGTCTCCTGCACTACATGCAGTTTCTTTACCATCTGAGCTACCAAGGAACAAAAGTTCTCAAAAATCAGTCTGTGGTGAAGCCAGGAACGAGGCTTGACAGCCTGGGCCAGCACACAGTGCTCTGTCCTCGGCTCTCAGAGCCACCTGCCCCTCCTGTAACGAGGGTACTTGTAAGGTACCAAGTACAAGTCGAAATCTCCAGAGTTACTTCCTCATTCCACCTCTCTCAGACCAGAGTGTGGGCCCCTTGGAGGCAGGCACCCCCAAGATGCCTACCCCTTTACAGATCTGCTCCACAGTTAGCACAATACTCTGTACACCATAAAGACCCAGTAAGTATTCCCTGACTTAGCAAGGCGAAGAACAAATTACACCAGGTAGAGACCGAAGCACAAAAGGGCAAGGGAGAAAGAACATATTGGTCAGCTAACTGACTGGCGTACTTCCTCTTTTTTATCTTATCAGTCCTGTAGCTATTCTCAAGGCCAAGGACTCGGGGCAGGCCTCGGCCGGCCCTCCGGACCCGAGTTCAGGGACCTGCCTCAGAAGTGCACTGCTGGCCGGCACGGGAGCGGCGGGGACAGGGACTGGGAGTGGGTGGGAGCGACTGGGCGGCCCCAGACGCGGTGGAGGAGGCAGAGTGAGCCTGCGAACTCCCCTCGGCCCACACCAGGGTGCCTGTGCCAATGGAGCCCTGCGTCCTAGCGCCCACCCCCACCACCCCTCCCCCCACAGGCGGGAGCCCCCGCACCCTGGTCCGCCCCGGCAGTAGGGGGCGCCGAGGCCCTGGCTCCTGCCCGGGTCCTGCGGCCGCACCCTCCAGCATCTGGACGGAGTGCGGACCGAAGAGGGGGGAGCCCAGGACCGCCTGAGGGGGGGAAGCCGGTTCCGGCCCCGCTTCTAGGCTGCTCCCCAGCTGATCTCGCTCTGGGATCTGAGTCCAGAAAGCAGGAGGAGGAGACTCTGAGGACAGAAATATGGGCCCTGCGGGCTGCGTCTTCCTCCTGCCTCTTCTGTTGGGGATCTCAGGTGAACTCTTGGGGTGAGGAGAGTCCTGGCGGGGGCGTCAGGGGCCCTTGGAAATAAGAAGCCATCCTGGGTGCCCTCCGCACTGCCCCCTTTCTCTCTCCAGGCACAGATGAGGAGGAACCCAAGGATCTCGTCAAGTCAAGTAAGACGCCCCGGTCAGGGTCGGCATGCCCGGGGACACGGGAAGGGGCCTGGTGCCGAGGAGGCCTGGTGGGGAGGGGGTGTTGGGGGGAAGGGTCCCAGGGCAGGCCCCCAGGCCTCTCTCCTCTTCGTCGGCAGTCTGCGGGCGGCCCGCGGTTTTCTCTGGCATCGTCTCCGGCCTGGAGGCCAACGTGGGGCAGTGGCCCTGGCAGGTCAGCATCCGCCAGGGCTTGTCTCACGTCTGTGCCGCCTCCCTCATCTCAAAGCAGTGGGTGCTGACAGTGGCAAGCTGCTTCCGGTGAGTGCGGGCCCTGCTTAGGGGAGACCCATCAGGGAGGTGGGTGACGGGCTCCTGGGCTAAGGGCAGAGGAGTTTGTCCGGCATTGCCTGAAACAGTTCCTAAGAAGGAAGTCCAAATGTTTCCTGCCCTAGCTAGTTCAGTACTAGATAGCTCTCTTCACATTTGAAAATCATCTTGACAGAAATGAATGTCTAAAAAAAGTTTCCCACCCCCCCCCATCTAATTCCCTACCCACATCTTGACACCATTCTGGGTGCGTGGTTCTGAGCTCTCTTCCCTCTCTCTAGGTGGCCGCCCCTATTCCTATGGTTTAAAAGGTCACAGATTGGTTGACAGCATCCACATTTTCATCACCAGCTCCTAACTCTGTTCTGGTGCATTTCTATTCAGCTGTCTCACTGCTATCTCAAAGACAGCATGATCAAATGAGAACTACAATTTTACCGCCACCAATATCCCAAACCTTTCTCTCCCTTTCTTCCCATCTCATGCGATAACACAGCCAGTTGCTCAGAAATATGAAGCCTCACTTTCCCTTACCCTCCACATTCACTGCAAACACCTAATTCTTCAGTTTTACTTCCATAAAATACTCTTGACTCTAGTATAGTTGTCCTTGACCACTGCAACAGCATAATAGGTTTTTTTTTTTTATTGGAATATGATTGCTATACAACATTGTGGTTTCTGTAGTACAATAATGTGAATCAACAATATGTATACAAACATCCCCTCCCTCTCAATCCTGCCTCCCAACCCCTCATCTCACATCTCACCCATCAAGGTCATCACAGAGCACCGAGCTGAGCTCCCTGTGTTAGAAGCAGCTTCTCACTAGCTGTTTATTTTACACATGGTAGTGTACTTATCCATGTTACTCATTCAATTCATCCCACCCACTCTTTTCCCCCTCTGTGCCCACAAGTCCCTGCTCTGTGTCGCCTCTATTCCTGCCCTGCAAATAGGTTCGTCAGTACCAATATTCAGTATTTGTTTTTCTCTTTCTGACTTACTTCACTCTGTATCACAGGCTCTAGGTTCATCCACATCACAACAACTGTTTTTTGCTACCTTTATACACACAACAAAGTGATTTTTTTTTTAATCAGAAGCAAAATCATGTCATTCCTTCCTTCGAATCCTCCAGTCACTGCTCAGGAACCTAGAATAAAATCTGTAAGCCATGAACTGCTAGGTGTCTGCTCGTCTCTGCATCAGCCCGTTCCACTCCACTCCAGGTTTATTCCTATCTCTAGAAGCTGCTGCGCTCTCCCATCCTCACTGCCTGTGCATACACCATCTCCCTGGGATGCTTTCCCTTCCAGCTCTTCACGTGGCTGGCTCCTGCCCCGTGGGCTTCAGTTCAAAGGTCCTCTCTTCAACAAGACTTTCCCTGATCCAATCCATAGGCTCTTCCCTCATCTTTTACTTTCTACCTTAAAATCCTGTTTATTGTCTTCATAAGGTTTTTCACAATTAAAAATTTGATACTTGTTTACTTGTGTGTTGTCTCTGCCTCCCTCCCTCTCTCCCAAGCTCTCTATCTCTTTTGATACAGACACACAACCCTTGAGACCAAAAGCCCTATGACAGCCAGGTGATGTCTAAGTTTCATTTATATATTCAGGAGATACTAAGCACTTATTGAAGAAACGATGCTTAGCCAGGTGAAAAATACAACCTCCAGAACTATGGGCTCTGCTGGGACACTGCACGACTGAGGCACGAGAAACCCATGCTACTTGTTCTGCTCCTCTTCTTCTCAGGTCTAAGGACCCCAGAAAATATGAGGTACTGGTGGGGTCACTTCAGGTCTCCGGTTACCAAGGCCCCAAAACAGCGGTCATCCCTGTGTCCAGGATTGTCCCCTACCCCGGCGTCCAGGGACACGCGCCCAGTGCCATCGCTGTGGCAGAGCTGGCCCGCCCGCTTTCCTTCAGCCCTCTGGTCCTGCCCATCTGTCTCCCGACATCAGCAGTCCAGCTGAAGAACGCAGCCTCCTGCTGGGTGACTGCATGGGACAATCCTGGGATATTCCAGTGTGAGGATAAGTAGATTTTCTGAGCTCGGTTTGCTCCACTGACATCCCCCCAACTCTGTCCCACTGCTGGCACAAGACGTGCTGTGCTCTTACTCTCTAGCAACCAGTCCAAAGGGTTGCAGACTTTGAGTTCTCCTCTCACCCCCAGCTTCTCTGCCTCCTTCTTACTTCTGCTGCTACAGTTACTTTGCGTATTTACAGCAGCTTTTGCTGCTATGTCACAATACCTCTAAGACCTTAAAAGTGAATAGGCCAAGGCACTGAACTTAATGAGAAGAGAGTTCTCAGTTCCCCTCCAGTGCCCGGTAGAATGTGTGTGGGCTGGCGGACAGGGAAGCAGACATGAACGTGGATCCTCAGCAGGTCCCGAGTCAGACTGAGAGGATTTCACATACCAACAGTCCTGACTGTCTCAGTATATCAGATCCACCTTCTTACATTCCATGGAACATAAAAAGTACATGTCAAAGCCAAACAACATAATCTCACATCTTCATTATCGTACGTTTTCCCAAATCAAAAGATTCTTCTGCTCTCTATGGTATCTGAGCAGGAACAACTGCCTTTAGTCTTGTTCAGACCTAGGGACTGCAGCCTTGAGACCATGTGCCAAACCAGAAATCAGAGTACTGCCTATGATGGGGGCAGAAACTTGAAATCAGAGATATCCCTGAAAATCAAAGGCATGAAGCTGTATCCAAAGCTGAAAGTTGCTTCCTAATTTTTAACACAGCTTTGCCTTTTTGATCTTATAGCTATGACACCACCTTACACACTGAAGGAGCTACAAGTGCACCTCATTGATCTCCAGACATGCAAGAAGTATCAGAAAGAAAGCTTGTTGCGAGGAGCCGAGCCCATCAGTGAAGCCATGATCTGTTCCCGGCTCCCAGTGGGGCAGCCAGGCGCGTGTATAGTAAGAATCCACTCCTACAGGCATCTTTCAGAGCCCCTCCTTGCCCCAGTGCTTCCTCCACGTCTCGTAGCTTTGTGGTCCCTGGGTGAATCCAGGAGTGTCGGGACAGGCCCAAACTCCACAGCTCTTGGCTAAACTATTAGTCTCTTGCCCTGTGCCTGGCCTAGCCATATGTCCTCTCTCCTTCAGGCCAGTAGAGGAGACCCCCTGATGTGCAGAGTGAAGGACTTCTGGGTTCTAGCAGGAGTGATGAGCTGGGGATCAAACTGCATCGGAATCGACAAGCCTGGAGTATTTACAAACATCAGTTTCTACAAGTCTTGGATTGAGAAGTCAGCCGTCTCATATGCTGACCTTTCTGCTACCCCCAGATCAGACTTCTCCAGGTTCTTCCCGGTAATGCTTCTGCCTCTCATATTCCTGGGGCCACCCTAACTAGCTGAGGGAGAAAGAGGAAATGCTTTAAGTTGAGGATTTTGAGAGAGATTTTGAAGATTCAGCAAGAAAGAAGCAGGTCAGCTCCCCTCGAGGCACAGCCCCCAGGAGCCACATCTGCTTGCTGCCTTGTCTCCTACAGGTCAACATGGAAAGCAAGGTGCCCCGTGTAAATAAAGTTTGGTTGATTCTGTTATTTCTCATATTCATTTTTTGGATGAAACTGGAGTCGGGGCCTGGGGAAATACAGAAGCAGAGAACTTTAGGGCTGAAAGGGATCGGGAAATCCCTGACCCAATCAATTCCCCACATTCTACAGAAGCAGCAGCTAGGGTCCAGAGA
Source organism: Odocoileus virginianus (assembly GCF_023699985.2). Classification (NCBI taxonomy): domain Eukaryota; kingdom Metazoa; phylum Chordata; class Mammalia; order Artiodactyla; family Cervidae; genus Odocoileus; species Odocoileus virginianus. The sequence continues at coordinate 6,277,693 of NC_069685.1, read as the reverse complement.
GGTGAACTAGCTTGCCCTTGGCTGAATTAAATTAAAACCATCCAATATGGGACTAGACTGAGTTCTAAAGAAAAATCAGGGACTTGGAGGATTAGCAGGTTTCAGTGGAAGCACATTAGGCAAGAGGAGCCTAGTGCAACATGTTAGCTATCTACTGCTGTATAACAAATTACCCCAAAACTGGAGACAACATTAACTATCTCTCAGTGTCTGTGAATCAGGGAGACTTAACTAGGTAGTTCCTACTAACGGTGTTTCAAGAGGCTGCTTGCTGCAAACTGCAGTCATCTTCAAGTTCAACTACTGACAGAAAGAACCTGCTTCAAGGTCACTCTCAGAGGCCTCTCTGTGGGGAGAGAGGGCAGTTGGCTTCATACACAGTGAGTGATCCAAGATAAAGTGACAGAAAACACCCCAAAGGGAAGCTGCAGTCTTTCTATAACCAGAAAGACATCTCATTACTTCTGTTGTATTCTATTCTTTAGAAGTGACTCAACAAGGTGTAAATATCAGGAGGCAAGAATCACTGCAGACACAACAGCCACCTTGTACAAATGCAATAAGGAAGGGTCTGGAGGTGAAAACTGACTCTGTTTAGCAGTCAGACATGAAGCAGAGGCGTGGGGTTAAACTGAAGTTTGGGGAAAGAGTATGTCTGAGTCCCTGTTCATCCCACTGAGAGCACTGCATGGTTGTGTTCAGAGAGGGGTCTAAGAACATGTCTCACTAAGGGCTGTATGGCTGCTTGAATCCCATCCTTTTCTTGATATATGAAGAGTCATTAGGAACATGAGATTTTATGCTGGCCAGCAGTGAGTTAATTTATCAATTTCCTAAGATACTGATTAAAATGGTTCAGGATATTCCATATTACTAGACAAATAATAGTGAGAAATAATTAGGAGTTTCAGGAAGATGGTAAAATGAACAGCAGCAAAGTGAACATTTCTTGCTCAAATTTCATTCAACACCAATGAAATCACTGTTTGAAAATGAAAATTTTCATTAATAACTGCAAAGATAAGACAGTTACATAAAAATAAGGAAGTTAAATCTGGGTGATCAAAAATCCTTCCATATATGAAGAAAATAGTTAAGAACATTGAAAAAAATTAATTTCCCAAATGTAAAAATTATGTAAAATATAAGCAGGATTCAAAGACCAATTACAATCTATACTCAAAAGAACACTGTGCATGTTTATAAGATCTTAGGATTTATTTTTTAGATGATAGCACTACAGAATTGCAAGCAAGGCATAACTGACACCGGAAAAATGCTTCAGCAAAAGGTAAACTTATTAAATATATGAGATACTAAATAAGTAAGAAATGACAAAAGAATATGAGTGAAGAGGATGGATCTAAAGATCTATCCTAGGCTGGAAAAGGAGAGAGACTCTTTGTCCGATGAAGATAAATTTTGTATTTATCTAGAAAAACATGTTCTATTAAAGCCAAGAAATCAAGTAAAGAGATAAAAACAGGTTTTAAAATCATACAATAGTTGGAAGGTACTTTAGAAGTTGTTTGATACAACTCTCAGCTCAAGGCATTCAGTTTGCTCCTTTCACACACCCCATGTCTGATGTGATACTTTTTAATACAGTAGCACTGGGAAACGAACTAACTACTCACTAACCTTGGGTAACGGGGGAATGGAACCACACAGCACCATGCTACCAACTGCTCACCAAGATCTTCAAAAACTGAAACTTAACAAGTAAAACATGCACATAATGAAGGAGATGAAAAGAGAGAGTTTTCTGTAGAAAATATCAGTAACTACATGATTCTGTGTTTTAGGAATAAGCTAAACATGGAGATTTGGGTATAATCTCAAGGCAGCATACCAGGAATGAGACCATACCAGACAAAGCTTAAGTGTTACCAACAGTATTTGGTACTAACCGAAGAAAAACATCATTAGGAAGAGGAAGGGTCTCCACATGGAATCAAAGAAAACAAAAGCCAGATACCTTTGTGTTCATCAGACCCTGGGCTGTGAAAGCAGAGAGACTCTGAGTCAGATGAACATAAGCTTTGTATATATTTAGAAAAACATGTTCTGTTATGGAGAAGCACTCTTTCACCCAGTTCTTTTTAGAAGAAGGGATATTTCATCCTCTTGAGTGAAATGCTTGTAGAGATTTGCCAGTTCCACTTGTTCTGATCTTTGAAGCCTCTTCAAACCATCACTCTTTTACTAATTTGGTTTCCCTACTCAACATGAAGAAGGTGTGCCCAGGTAGGGAAAAATGAAAATGCCAAATGATAAACACGAATAGTCCTCATTGCAAATCAACATCCTGGTTCATGCGCAAGTCTCTTAAATTTTAGTGAGTCAGTCTCTTGAATTTGATCTATTCTAGGTGCTCTGACAAGAATTTCAGAAGCTAAAAAGCTGAGTCCAGAGCCAAATCATGCTGCCTGCCAAAGTGGTTTCTCTGGGTGTCATGACATCTTTCTCTCACCTCCAACTATAGCAGGAACTTGTATTCACTTTATATCTTCTTTATATCAATTACTATACCGGCCACTTTAAAAATTATCTTATCTCGCCCTAACAACTCAGGAAGGTATTATTTATTCCACTTTTACAAATGAAAAGACACACTCAACAACAACAACTGAGGATCAAAGAGGTTAAGTAACTTGCTAAGTTCACACACCTAATATTTAACAGATTTATTCAGGATTGTCTGACTCAAAAGATTCAGCTCCTTCCACTATACCAAATTACCTCCATTCACTATTAGTAAGCTCTATGAAAGATCTTTGTACAACTCCAAAATCACACCTGCCCTTTGATTCTAGTTCTTTGTACCTCTTGCTATATTCCATCAGAAATTGATGGCACACAGCTTTACTTCTTCTGAATAGGTAAGAACAACCTTGAGAAGAGAAAAACTGCTGTCATCATCTTCCTGATCTTCTAACAGTATCTCTTATACTGTCTTGCAAAGAGAAAGTATCAAATCTCATTTTCTAAATAACAAAATGAAAGCCATAGACTAAGAAAGCTAGCTGTCAAAAGGGAAAGGAAAAATTCATTTAGTATAAATTCAAATGAATAAACAAAAAATATCTTACTTTAGTGATCAAAAGAACAGAAGCAACTCCTGCAAAGGGAGACTGATTAAAAGGCAGCAGGACCCAGGGGACACAGGAGGGAGCTCAGAGCAGGACTAGGCCCTATGGAGAAAGTGAGCGCAGGCCAATGAGGCAAAGGGCTGGAAGAGGAACGGGGCTGTCTCTAGAAGGCTGTGCAGGCCTTGGCCCTGACACAAATGCCAAGTATATGGGCTTGTTCCAAGACATGCTGGTTAGTGGAACTATTTCTTGTCCAAGTTCAAGAACTAAGACCAGACTGGATCTCTCAATAGAGGGCATAGCTGTCTGTTGCTGCCAGGCCAGGGCCTGAGACACACTGGCTAGAGAAATCAATAATTCTTTACAAGATTTTCATAAAGGGCACTATCCGTTTTCCAGTGTAAAGGACTGCTCTGATAGAAAAGAGACAATGGAATCCATCTACCTTTCCTGGAACTACAGATAGAAAGCTAAACCCCCTGCAAATGTACTGCTGTCCCTGTTTTGTTCCCAGGGTGCCCAAGAGACAACTGCACCCTGAAGTGGCATCCTTACTTTACAGCAGCGGTTCCCAACCAAGGGTGGTGGCTCTGCACTCCACTCCTCCCCACCTGGTGACATTTTTGGTTGTCACAACTCGGGGTGGGTGGTACTCCTGACATCCAGCAGGTTAAAGCCAGAGATGCTGCTTAACATCCCCCAATTCACAGGACAGCCCCCTACAAGAAAGAATCACCTGGCCTCAAATATCCATAGTGCCAAGGCTGAGAAATCCTGGTCTATAGGCACCATTAACATTAATCTAAGCCATCATCAAGAGGACCTGTCTGATAGAATTAAGACAGGCCTTAAAACTGGGATATTAGTTCAACAAAAACACTAATAAAAACAGTGGCTACTATTTATTGTTTTGTGCTTAAATAGTCTTAAGTACTTGCCCTGTATCTCATTTAATTCCTACCCAAATCTTGTGGGGTATTAGTAATTCCCATTTTGCAGAGATGAAAAGGCAACTAGGCAACAAGCCACGTGGCAACTAATAAAGCTTTCACCAACACCACCATGTTGCCACTTCCCAAACCAACAGAGGTATTTGAAGATAACGTTAATGATAACAGGGTAACAGTCTGGGAACAGAAAATCTAGGACCCAAAGACAGGGAATGATGAGACAGACAGAGCTGGAAGAGTTATCTCCAGGAAAATCTCCAGAATGGACATTCAACACTTACTCTTTTGCTTCCATTCATACTTTCTTTCTTAGAAGAAGCAAAGGAGCATTAAAATGGGAGACCCACCCAAAATGTTTCTTGATGGCTAAATCAAAACTAAGAAAGTATTTGTAGAGGGATAACAGAGGCAATAGACAAAGACAAATAAATGCAAATAGATAAGCAATTCATAAATCAATGTTACATCTACAAAGAACTTTGAGAGCATCAGCTGATTCTAGTGCCTTCATGGTACAACAAGAAAATACAGGCCTTAGGGGAAAGGTGACTTCTTTAAGGTCATGCAGTCATCACCATGAAAATAACAGCACTGTGGCCTGAAGACCAGAGGAGATTTCTCCAGTATGGTACAAGAGTTTAGCTTTTTGGTCACCCCATGATGCTTGTGGGATCTCAGCTCCCAGACCAGGGATTGAACCTGGAACCATGGCAGTCAAAGTGCCAAGTCCTAACCAGTGGACCGCCAGGGAATTCCCAAGAGTTTAGCTTAGATTTAGAAAGGACTCATGGGTTCTCATTCTTGTAAGAATGGACATTTGCTTACATAACTCACTATTACTGTTACACCTATCAAAATTAACAATAATTCTTTCATACCATCTCAATTCAGTTCAGTTCAGTCACTCAGTCATGTCTGACTCTTTGCGAGCCCATGAATCACAGGACGCCAGGCCTCCCTGTCCATCACCAACTCCCAGAGTCTACCCAAAGCCACGTCCATCGAGTCGGTGATGCCATTCAACCATCTCATCCTCTGTCGTCCCCTTCTCCTCCTGCCCTCAATCTTTCCCAGCATCACGGGCTTTTCAAATGAGTCAGCTCTTCGCATCAGATGGCCAAAATATTGGAGTTTCAGCTTCAACGTCAGTCCTTCCAGTGAACACCCAGGACTGATCTCCTTTAGGATGGAGTGGTTGGCTCTCCTTGCAGTCCAAGGGACTCTCAAGAGTCTTCTCCAACACCACATTTCAAAAGCATCAATTCTTCGGCACTCAGCTTTCTTTATAGTCCAACTCTCACATCCATACATGACCACTGGAAAAACCATAACCTTGACTAGATGGGCCTTTGTTGGCAAAGTAATGCCTCTGCTTTTTAGTATGCTGTCATACCATCTAATACCCAGTTAATGATCAAATTTCCTTGATAGTATCAAAATGTTTTCTTAGAGCTGATGTGTTAAATCAGGATCCAAACCCCTTAAGCAATCACAAAGACAACTAGATTTGCAAAACATCAATTAGGTTACAATTTACAGTCATGGCAGTAGGTAAACAAATAGAGAAAGGATTAGTTTTTTTTGAAGTGTCCACTTCTAGAATCTGAAAAACGTGTTGCAAGAGGTAAACACCTCCCTGTCCTGAGACACAGCACATGTGGCACTTCCCCACCACAACAGTCCCTGTGGCTGAGCTGGCCACGTCCCTGCATGCTCATCATGCACGAGGGCACAGACGCAAGGGCACAGCACTACAAAGACATGCGGAGTCCAGAGCCATGAACCTATGGTCTGGTAAGAAAAGATCATCTGCTCAGATTCTTTGGAACTTGAACTGAAAATAAGAAAAAGCTTGAGTAGTTTACAGTGGGACAGAATGAAAAGACATGCAAGGTGGCTGGGCCATCCTGCCGGCAGAAGACCAGGGTGAGGATTTGGAACAGCTGCCCTGAGCTCTGACGCCACGGATCCAAAGCCCCCGGTCAGTCCTGGGCTCCAGCTCTGGGCTCGTCTGTCCAAACACAGCCGCAGAGGTCCTCTCACTCTGTTCTCCTCACTGTTCTCAGATACCTGCAGTGGTCTGCTGAGGCTGTCATCACAAAGTACCACAGAGGGGGCCTTCAAAACCAGAAAAGTGTTTTCTCAGTTTTAGACGTGAGAAGCCTGAGATTAAGAGGTCAGAGGGTGGGTTCCTTCAGAGCAATGAGAGGGACAATCTGATTTAGGTTTCCTGGGCCTTCTCCCCTCTGTGTGTGTGTCTGCGTTCAAACGTCCTCTCCCTATAAGGACACCATCACACTGGGTTAAGGCCTATCGCAATGATCTCAATTTGGGCTTCCCAGGTGCTTGGTGGTAAAGAATACACCTGCCAATGCAGGAAATGAGTGTTCGATCTCTGGGTCAAGAAGATCCCTTGGAGAAGGAAATGGCAACTCACTCCAGTATTCTTGCCTGGTGAATCCCATGGAGAGAGGAGCCTGGCGGGCTACAGTCCGTGGCTGGCGAAGAGTCAGACACGACTGAGTGGCTGAGCACACATACACGTGACCTCACTGTAACCTCAGTCACCTCTTGGAGAGACACCATCTAAGAACACCATCACATTCAAAGGCACCTGGGGTGTGGACTGCAACTATACAACTACAGACAGGGGGAGATACATTTTGGCCCACACAATATCTTTATTTATTTATTTATTTATTTTCCATTTATTTTTATTAGTTGGAGGCTAATTACATCATTGCAGTGGTTTTTGTCATACATTGAAATGAATTAGCCATGGATTTACATGTATTCCCCATCCCGGTCTCCCCTCCCACCTCCCTCTCCACCTGATCCCTCTGGGTCTGCCCAGTGCACCAGGCCCGAGCACTTGTCTCATACACCCAACCTGGGCTGGTGATCTGTTTCACCCTAGATAATATACATGTTTCGATGCTGTTCTCTTGAAACATCCCACCCTCGCCTTCTCCCAGAATCCACAAGTCTGTTCTATACATCTGAGTCTCTTTTTCTGTTTTGCATATAGGGTTATTGTTACCATCTTTCTAAAGTCCATATATATGTGTTAGTATACTGTAATGGTCTTTATCTTTCTGGCTTACTTCGCTCTGTATAATGGGCTCCAGTTTCATCCATCTCATTAGAACTGATTCAAATGAATTCTTTTTAACGGCTGAGTAATATTCCATGGTGTATATGTACCACAGCTTCCTCATCCATTCGTCTGCTGATGGGCATCTAGGTTGCTTCCATGTCCTGGCTATTATAAACAGTGCTGCGATGAACATTGGGGTGCACGTGTCTCTTTCAGATCTGGTTTCCTCAGTGTATATGCCCAGAAGTGGGATTGCTGGGTCATATGGCAGTTCTATTTCCAGCTTTTTAAGAAATCTCCACACTGTTTTCCATAGTGGCTGTACTAGTTTGCATTCCCACCAACAGTGTAAGAGGGTTCCCTTTTCTCCACATCCTCTCCAGCATTTATTGCTTGTAGACTTTTGGATAGCAGCCATCTTGACTGGCGTATAATGGTACCTCATTGTGGTTTTGATTTGCATTTCTCTGATAATGAGTGATGTTGAGCATCTTTTCATGTGTTTGTTAGCCATCTGTATGTCTTCCTCGGAGAAATGTCTGTTGAGTTCTTTGGCCCATTTTTTGATTGGGTCATTTATTTTTCTGGAGTTGAGCTGGAGGAGTTGCTTGTATATTTTTGAGATTAATCCTTTGTCTGTTGCTTCGTTTGCTATTATTTTCTCCCAATCTGAGGGCTGTCTTTTCACCTTGCTTATAGTTTCCTTTGTTGTGCAGAAGCTTTTAAGTTTCATTAGGTCCCATTTATTTTTGCTTTTATTTCTAAAATTCTGGGATGTGGGTCATAGAGGATCCTGCTGTGATTTATGTCGGAGAGTGTTTTGCCTATGTTCTCCTCTAGGAGTTTTATAGTTTCTGGTCTTACATTTAGATCTTTAATCCATTTTGAGTTTATTTTTGTGTATGGTGTTAGAAAGTGTTCTAGTTTCATTCTTTTACAGGTGGTTGACCAGTTTTCCCAGCACCACTTGTTAAAGAGGTTGTCTTTTTTCCATTGTATATCCTTGCCTCCTTTGTCGAAGATAAGGTGACCATAGGTTCGTGGATTTATCTCTGGGCTTTCTATTCTGTTCCATTGATCTATATTTCTGTCTTTGTGCCAGTACCATACTGTCTTGATGACTGTGGCTTTGTAGTATAGTCTGAAGTCAGGCAGATTGATTCCTCCAGTTCCATTCTTCTTTCTCAGGATTACTTTGGCTATTCGAGGTTTTTTGTATTTCCATACAAATCACACAATATCTTTAAAACAATCTCTCACTGTTTAAGCTAGTTTAAGTGAGTCTCTGTTGTTTATAACTGAATAACAATTACCAAAACAGCTATACTTTCTGGTATTTTAAAAAATTATTATGGTGTTTTTTTTTCAAAATTCATAAAAGTTTAAGATATAAGAGAGCAACAACATGCTTTAACACTACTAAATTCTGCCTTTGCACACTTAGCACCTATAAATGATGGGGACAGGAAACATGAAAGGCACAGAGAAAAATTCTGTGGCAGAGGCAGGACTGAAGCTTTCAGTTTCCTATCAATCAGGAAGGCTGGCCACTGACAGCTCAAAGGCAAGTCCATTCCAAGGCTGCTTCCAGAGATATCTTTCTCCCAAGGTAACGCCCCCTCCAGGAGGCAACCTGCACCCAGTCCTTTGGAAGTTCAAGGATCCAGCCTTCCTGTCTCATTTCAGGGTGTATTTGAAGGGCCATCTGAGCTCCAGAGTAATCTGTGGGATTGGCTGAGGCCTCTGTTGACAATGCATCACATCAATCTTCCCTGTGCCCAATCCTGTTTCCATCCCCCCCACCCCCAACAAGGTGTTGATCCTAAGACTCCTTCCCAATAAACTTCCTGCACACAAATCTCTGACTTACAGTCTATTTCCCAGAAAATCTAACTTGCAATACATTCTATGGCTAACACTGTAAAGGAAGATGGGGAAAAAAACCCATAAAAATATTAGAAAAAATTAGCCGGGTGTTGGGTTAATTTCCTCTTTTTCATTCTTCCTTGTGAAGAATCCCGCTGCTCTTCCATTTCCTTACTAGAGACAGGGTTCCGAGCCCTTGAACCTGCCCTGGGCAGCAGCAACTGTGCCCACCGCTCACCCTTCCCCACCCCCAGAGGCAAAAGCCCCAGACGCTTAGTCCGCCTGGACAGCAGGGGGCACCTCGAGCCCAGCGCCTCTCCTGGGTCCCACAGCCGCACTTCTCAAGTCTGCTCTCTTCAGCTCCTGGCCAGGGTGAGGACCCAGGAGGAGGAGCGGGTGCAGCCGAGGATCCAACCAGGAGGAGAGGCAGATCCTGGCCCTCTTCTGAGGCTTCTCCCCAGCTGGCCTCACCCTGGGAGCCTGAGTCCAGAGAGCAGGAAGTGCGGACACTGACGAGAGAAATATGGGTCCTGTGGGCTGTGCCTTCCTGCTGTCCCTCCTGCTGGGTGAGCCCCCGAGGTGGAGGTGGGGGGAGGCAGAGGTTTTTTGGCTCAAGAAGTTGCCACATAGACTACTAGGACACTGCACACAAGGGACGTGACTTCTGAAGGGTGTGCCCTGAGAACGTCTAAGGGGACCCTCTGTGCCAGGGTCAGCAAATCAGCGCTCTAGGTAAACACAAAGACCCCTGCCCTCGGGGAGGGGGGGTGGGGTTACAGCCAATGCCTGTAGCAAATATGTAAATTATGAGGCAGGTTAAGCAATAAATACTGTGACCTGAAAGGGACCTCTGGAGTGCAGAGAGGCTTTATGTTTTAAACAGGGTGGATCAGGAAAGTTTCTGTAAGAAGAAGCTATTGGATCCAAGACTTGGACGAGATGATTTGGCTAAAAAAATCAGGGAAAATAGTAATTCAAGCAAATGGAACTGAAAATACAAACACCTGTCCTTGATTTCAGGAATTATACTGTTCCATTTATTTTTCCAGCCCATGGTGATTTAAAAGCAGGATTGGCTGAGGGTAGCAAAAAGATAATAGGTAGCAAAAAAGAAAGAGACACAAATACTGCAAAATGCTAGTTCAGTTGAAGAAAACAGGACAAAAGTAAACAGCTTATACACCTTAAAAACATCTGAAGGCATGAATGTATTTACAACCTCACATACTTGATATTCCTGAAGGAGACGGTGAATCGTTAAGTAAAAGTTAAATTATGTTCCATACATGCTGCTAAAAAGTCACGTAAGTATGTAATTAGGAAGATTTTTACTAGCAGGTAGATATAAAAATTTGGCCTTTAACACCAATCTGAGAAATTGAAGTCACAGAAAGCCTTTCTATTCAGAAAACCTGGATATATAACAGGTGTTGTTATATATTATATAACAGGTGTTGTTATATATTATATATGTGTGTTGTTATATATTAATGATACAGTGTATTTGTTTTAGGGTCTTTCCTATCCTCTTTTCAAAAGAAAACCCTCCAGTCAGGTGAGTGGTTTCCACTTGGGTCCAAGACTGCTGGGTTTGGAACTGGAATAGGACAGAGAATGGAGGATAGGGAGGACTCAGGTCCTGGCAATGGATGGGAGTTTGGAGATGATGAGAAGATGGGGATCAGAAGAACAGGACAACCAGACTTTCACATTTCTCTCTCCTCTTTCTGTAGTGTGTGGACGACCTGTACACTCAGGCCGTGTTGTGGGTGGCAAGGATGCTGCTGCCATGCGCTGGCCTTGGCAGGTCAGCCTGAAGTTCTCCAACTTCCACATCTGTGGGGGCTCCCTCATCAGTGATAGGTGGATAGTCACAGCAGCACACTGCTTACAACCGTAAGTTCCAGCTGGTGATTAGGACACACAGAGGTAGGTTTTCAATAAATAACTGAATGAATTCATGAATGAACCAACAGACAAAGGCAAGTTCCAAGACAAGCAGGTGGAAGGAAACCTAGGTCATCCTGGACTCAGGACAAGGCACAGAGATTAAAAAAAAAAAAAAAAGAATGATGAAAGTGGTCACTATATTAGAAATTTTTCTTACTTATCACCAAATCACCTCCTAAACACCAGTCAGGAGTTTTGTCTTAAGCTGTTTTGGGTCACAAACACAATCTGTGAGAGAAGCAAGGTACCATGTGGCGAGCAGCCGTGAAGCAAGAGGCCCATATAAAACTGATGTCTCCAGCCAACGGCTAATGAAGACGTGACAGACCCTCTCTGAGTTGAGTCTAGAGATGATACTGCACACCACCTTCAGTAGAGCCTGCTCAGAAGGAACCAGACTCCTGACGAGCAGAAACTGTGAAAGGTTTGCTGTTTTCAGCCTCTAAGCTTTACGGTAATTTGTTGTGCCACAATAGATGACATATATAAAGAATGAAACAACCAAACCTTTCAATAACAAAAAGTTCAAATAAAGTAATAACTTCAAAATGCTGAGGGAATTCCAACTTAGAAGTCTGCCCATACCTACAAACTATCCAACAAGTGTGGGATAGAAATAAGACATTCTCAGATACACAAAGCGGCAAAGTTCTGTCAGCAGCTCTCATGCGTAATCTCTCAGGAAGCCATAGTGGAATACGCTTCACCAAAATGGAGGAGGGAAAACAGGAAAACACAGAATAAAAAACAAAAAAACAGAATACAACACAGAAGAGAATCCTCAAGAAAATCATAAAGAAAAGTACCAAGACTGGAGTCATAGGGCAGAGGCCTTAAAAAAAAAAGTATAGTATCGATAGAATGCCTAACACTATCAACATATTGAGAGATTTACACTTTTGGCAGACAGTTGGGGAAAACTGATGAGTTAGTGACAGGTACATAGAAAACTAAAAATGCAAACAAGTGAGACCATATTATTAGCTCCAGAAGAAGCAAAAAGTTTTATAAGAAATATAATTACAGTACCAAATATGGCCAGGAGGTGAATGTTTTCATAGTCACAAAACATACATATTAAATAGTAATCTGACAAAAAATTATCATAGATTAGGAAGATGGTGAAAGAAAGTGGGTGAAGTGGCTGTAATTGTTGGTTCAATCCTTACCATGTACATAGGAACACAATGTTCTAAAATTGAAAAAAATTAATGGCAATATATAGGGTTTCTTAAAAATATAGGGAAAATGCTAGAAGAGATAACAGTTGAAAGTGATTGCCTTTGGATAACAAGAATTGAGGGCAGTAGGGCAGAGAATGTCTGTCATTCATTTATTTTGTAAATCTTATCAAACTACTTGACATTTTAAATTACATGAACACACAGACACATACACACACATATATAAACTTGGTGGTTATATTTTGCTTTAATTTTTTATGCAGAAATAAAGGTCTAGTGCTCAGAAATCAAAACTGAAAATAAAACAATAACTACTAAGCATATTTGTGATGGCTGAAACAATGGAGAACAGCAGAGGTGACGAAAAGAACGAGTGAAAAACTGCAAAACAAAACTCTGGCCATTAGAATAAAAAAGGATACCACAGAAACAGTAGACAACAAAAGAAAGAGTGGTCAGGGAGGTGGGGTAGGAGAAGAGGATACATACAAAACCTATGCCAAGCTGGAAGCAGCCTGGTTAACTCCAAGTCTGTTACCCTCCTTTGTTCCCCAAAGACGCAGCCACACAAAGGCAGCTTGCTGTGACTCAGCTGTAAGCAGAGAAGTGCAGTCCACTTTTGTTCTCTTTCTCTTCCCCTCAGGACATGGATTCCTTTCTTATACACTGTGTGGCTGGGGTCAATTCATATCAACAATCTAGGCGAAGGCGTGATACATCATGTGAGCCGAATGGTCATCCATCCCACATACAATAATGCCAGTGGGGACATTGCCCTGCTGCGGTTGTTCACTAGAGTCACCTACAGTTCTTCCATCCTGCCCATCTGCTTGTCCAATGTCAAAAAAAAGCAGTTGATAGTTCCAGGCTCTTGCTGGGTGACTGGATGGGGAAAACTGCGAGAAGGAGGTGAGAGGGCACACAACAAGGGGTTGTTTTATACGTCACCTTCTGGTACCCACTTCAGGGCATTCATATTCTGGGCACTTCAATACTGTAGCAAAGACTGTCTACAAAACCAGAGCAACCAACTGACACTCTCCAGAAGTTTTCAAATAAAATGTCTGCCTATTTACATGATTATTAACTCATATTTTGGCTAGAATCCAGCTATACTGGTAAGAACAAATACTAACAATTTATATATATATTTATTTAACTTTTTTTTAATACTAACAAGTTAAATACATAATTACCTCTCTGAAACAGAGGTTAACAAGTCTGATTTAAAGTTTGGAAAGAATCTAGTGCTTATTTAATCTGTTTTCAAAGTGTTGTGTCAACTCTTTGAATACTTTGGAATATTCACATTTTTACTTAATCAAAACATATCAGAATTTCTCTTTATCTAGAACCTTAAGAATGCCCCAGTTGGCACATCAAAAAATTGCAAACAGAATTTTGAATTATCCATTGTTTTAGATTAACTATGCCACAAAACTGTTCCATTAGCCAACATGATGAGAAAGTGACTGTATTCTGCTTTTGGATTACCATTCCAAGATGTCTGCATATCATGACTGAATGTTGTCCCCACTGTTCCAGGTTGCTTTTCCTTTCATTCCTATTTATCTCTACAGATGCTGATAACCCTACCACACTCCAGGAAGCAGAAGTACCCATCATTGAACACCAGAAATGTGAAAACATATACAACCCACTGGCCCCCTTCTTGCCGCAAGCACAGCCGGTCATCGAGGAAACCATGGTGTGTGCCGGTGATCTTAACAAAGGGAAGGACACCTGCCAGGTTAGGGTTTGCTCTTGAAAATTTTAATTTTAACATGACATCTTAATTTGGATCCAGGTTTGCCCATCTGTAAACAACAGTGAATTGGGAATCAGGAGACAAGCATTCTTACAAAAATTATTTGTTTTCATCTGGATAAATCACTTAAACTTTATCTATTAATTTAATCTCTTCAACTATTGATCTAGAGTAATGCTAACTAGTGGTGTTTGGGTTTTCATAGTCTCATATGTTTTCATAAGTAAGAGGTTAACATAGAAATACCAACTTTTTAATTTTTTCAAGGCAAAAACATTTCATTGTACACTTAAAATGTGTCATTCCATTGTCTCCTGATCATAACTGTCTGATGAAAAATCAACAATCATTTGTGTCTTCCTCCATTGGGTGTGATGTACTGTTCTCTGGCTTCATCCAATATATTTTCATTCATATTGGATTGTTAGAAATTTGAATGTCATATGCTAGGTGTGGTTTTCTTTGTCTTTATCCTATTTGGGATTCACTGAGTTGTTGTTTTAATCTACTCTTTTCAGTTCAGTTCAGTTGCTCAGTTGTGTCCGACTCTTTGCGACCTCATGACTGCAGCATGCCAAGCCACCCTGTCCATCACCAACTCCCGGAGTTTATACAAACTCATGTCCATTGAGTCAGTGATACCATCTAACCATCTCATCCTCTGTCATCCCCTTCTCCTCCTGCCCTCAATCTTTCCCAGCATCCGGGTCTTTTCAAATGAGTCAGCTCTTCACATCAGGTGGCCAAAATACTGGAGTTTCAGCTTCAGCATCAGTCCTTCCAATGAACAACCAGGACTGATTTTCTTTAGGATGAACTGGTTGAATCTCCTTGCAGTCCAAGGGACTCTCAAGAGTCTTCTCCAATACCACAGTTCAAAAGCATCAATTCTTGAGCGCTCAGCTTTGTTTATAGCCCACAACTCTCACATCCATACATGACTACTGGAAATACCATAGCCTTGACTAGACGGACCTTTGTTGACAAAGTAATGTCTCTGCTTTTTAATATGCTGTCTAATCTATTCTTTTACCTTTCATCAAAATTTGGGAAATTTTCATTCATGATTTCTTCAACTATTTTTCTGCCTCATATCTTTCTTTTCTTCTTCTAGTTAAAACTAGAAGTTTGTAAATTATACCTTTTGATATTTTCACACAAGTCCCTAATACTCTTTGTCTAATTTTTACCCTTTTCTGTTTTGTCAAATTTGATACTTTAAATTAACCTATATTCCAAATCATTGCTTCTTTCTCCCGCCATCCACATTTTTCTGCTAGGTTCATCTAGTGAGATTTTTATTTCAGATATTTTATTTTTCAGTTCTAAAACCACCACTTGGGTTTTACTTCCTCCCTGCCTCTCTCTTTTATACACATGCACACATTCTTCTACATCTCTGCCACAATTTCCTATCTGTATACTCATTATTAAAAAAATCAATCAATGTACAGTGACACAACTTCACACTCACTAGGATGACTATAATCAAGATAGATAATAAGGGTTGGCAAAGAATTGGAATCTTCATATACCTAGTTAAAATGTAAATGGTACAGTCATTCTGGAAAACCTCAAAAGGTTAAGTATAGACTTACACACACACACACAAGCATAGACTTACCATATAATTTAGAAATTCCACTACAAAGTAAACACCCAAGTAAAATGGAAACATACATCCGTATAAAAATTTGTACATGATATTCACTGCACCAATATTTATAGTAGCCAAAAAGTAAAAACTAAAATGTCCATCAACTGATGACTAGATAAACAAAAACAAGGTATATCAATAAATGGAATATTATTCAGTCATAAAAAAGGAATGGAGTACATACACATACTATAACATGGATGAACCTTGAAAAGAGTATGCTAAGTGAATGAACCAGTGAAGTTGAAATTGCTCAGTCGTGTCCGAATCTTTGCGACCCCATGGACTGTAGCCTACCAGGCTCCTCCATCCATGGAATTTTCCAGGCAAGAGTACTGGAGTGGGTTGCCATTTCCTTCTCCAGAGGAATCTTCCCGACCCAGGGATCTAACCCAGGTCTCCCGCATTGCAGACAGACGCTTTATTGTCTGAGCTACCAGAGAAACCCTAAGAGAGACATAAAAAGTCATATTTTATATGGTTTCTTTTAAGCAAAATGTTCATAATATGCAAATCCATGGAGAAAGAAAGTAGATAATTGGTTGGCCTGGGGCTGGAAGGAATGGGAGGAAAAGGGTGACTGCTAAAGTGTATAAGGTTTCTTTAGGGTGTGACACAAAAAGGTTGTGGTGATGGTCGAACAACACTGTGAATATACAAATTGAACTGTACACTTTAAATGAGTAAATTATATAGTATGTAATTTACAGCTTAATAAAGCTGTTACCAAGAAAACAGGAAGACTGAGAGACTATCAACCACTATCACCACCATTTTATATAGGGAAAAATTACTTGAACACTAAAAATAGCAAAAAGGACCTAAAAATAGAAAAATAAGGAGTTCCCTCAATGAATTTAACTTTAGTGAAAAACTCAAAATCTTTATTTCTTTTTAATCACAGGTAAGTATTTTGAAACCACTCATATATTTAGCTAAGATTTCTGCCAATTTCAGATTCCAAGATTCCAAGTTTCTGGTGCCTCCCCCAGGTGGTAGGAGGTCTGGCTCCCTTCCAGGTTTTATAGCTCCGCGGGCTTCGCTGCTCCGTGGCTAGGAACCTCCACCCCGGCTGACCTCTCTCCTCTTCATGGCCCTTCTTCACTGTGCTCATGACCTTTCTCTCTTCCACAGGGTGATTCTGGAGGGCCTCTGGCATGTCATATTGATGGTATATGGATCCTGATAGGGTTGTCAAGCTGGGGAACAGGATGTGGTACTTCTTTTCCTGGAGTCTACACCAATGTGACCTACTACCAAAAATGGATTATGTCTGTTATCTCAAGAGCTGAGGTCTTAGGTGCAAACAACCTGGACTTATCTGACTTCTTATTCTCTATTGTACTGCTTTCTCTGGCTCTACTGGGACCCTCCTGTGCCTTTGGGTCTAACATTTTACCAGGACAGTAGGAAGTGTAGCTGACACTGCTGACCAAGGATGTGGCTAGGAAGGAAGGTGTGGAGAATAAGCACTCTGGGCAGGGAAGTCACACATACTGTCACTGGGAACTCTGGATGACTTTATTAAAATAATCAAAAATGATCCTGGTTTTGAGGTCCTTGATTCTGGAAGTAGCTTTTACTGGCTGGAATGCCTACAGCTGATAAATAAGAATGCCATTTTGTGTATGGCATTCTTTGTCCTTGACAATGCAACTTACAAGGCAGGAAGGATGCCTTCTATGAAGAAGTATGTCCACAGAAGCCAGCAAGAAAAAAAAAGGCAAATAGTAAGGTCCTCAAGAAAGTACATTAAGGGTTTACTCGGTACCCATGGGTCAAATTTGAGTTTCTTACCTGGTCTATATTTCTCTTCTTCTTCTACTATCTTATACTTCCCCTCTGTAGCAAAGTATCAAATAAGAAATCCAAGAGTTAGGGTCATTCTCCCCCGCCCCCCGCCCTTGCGGAGGGCTATAGAGCACTTCTCCCATAATTTTTGTAGGTCTTGTGAGATAAACAAGACTAACAAAAAAAAAAAAAAGAAATCCACATATGTGTTTCAGTTCTGAATATTTCTGAAATTTTTAGTTTTTGAAATACTTACATGACTACTACCAAAAATAGATTAATGTAATCAGCTCAAGATCTGAGGTTTGGGTTTCAAGAATCTGGACCTAACCAGGTTACTGTTACTGCTATAATAAAGTACTTTAAATATTTGTAAGGAAAACATTATTTCTCTTGCGAACTAGCAAGTTTCTTTTTACTTTTTTAAATTTATGACTGTGCTGTCTCTAGCTGTGGTGCCGGGTTTCTCACTGCGGTGGCGTCTCTGGTGCAGCACACAGGCTCTAAGTGCGCAGGCTCAGTAGTGATGGCACGTGGGCTTAGCTGCCCCATGGTATATGGAATTTTCCAGGATCAGAGATCAAACCTGTCGCCCGCTGTACTGGCAGGCAACTTCTCAACCACTGGACCACCAGGGAAGTCCACATGCTATTTTTTGTTCAATAATCACAACATCTATACTATTTCCCTTCCTGTTTAGGCTTGGAGGAGCTCAGAGCTACGTTTTATACTGGATTTCAGTCATTATCTTTCTCCTGTACTATCTAGTATAATTCTACTCATACTCTTTTCTATTTCAATCATCTTTCATTTCTCATTGAATGAATGTAAGTTTTGTTGACTTTATGGTAAGTCAACTTTCAAAAACAATGTTTTTGGATAAATACATTTAATAGGAGGTGAGAGGGATTTGGATTTCCCTGGCAATCCAAAGGTTACAATTCTGCACTTCAACTGCAGGGGTGCAGGCTTGATCCCTCGTTGGCGAAGCTTAAGATTCTGCATGTCATGCAGCCAAATAATAATATTTTTTTAAAAAAGGAAGTGAGGTAGGCTTGAAAAGTTAAAACTCTTGCTAACCCACAACCTTGCCTCTCCACTGGACCTCCACTTTAGCCTCCCAATACCATTCCCATGTCCTTTCTTCACTCATACCTATCAGTTCAGTTCAGTCATTGAGTTGTGTCTGACTCTTTGCAACTCCATGGACTGCAATACACCAGGCCTCCCCATCCATCACCAACTCCTGGAGTTGACTCAAACTCATGTTCATTGAGTTGGTGATGCCATCCAACCATCTCATCCTCTGTACTCCCCTTCTCCTCCTGCCTTCCATCTTTCCCAACATCAGGGTCTTGTCAAATGAGTCAGCTCTTCACATCAGGTGGCCAAAGTATTGGAGTTTCAGCTTCAGCATCAGTCATTCCAATGAACATTCAGCACTGATTTCCTTTAGGATGGAGTGGTTTGTATCTCCTTGCAGTCCAAGGGACTCTCAAGAGTCTTCTCCAACACCACAGTTCAAAAGCATCAATTATTTGGCACTCAGCTTTCTTTATAGTAAAACTCTCACATCCATACATGACTACTGGAAAAACCATAGCCTTGACTAGACAGACCTTTGTTGGCAAAATAATGTCTGCTTTTTAATATACTGTCTAGGTTGGTCATAACTTTTCTTCTAAGGAATAAGCTGCAATCACTATCTGCAGTGATTTCGGAGTCCCCCAATATAAAGTCTGTCACCTTTCCACTGTTTCCCCATCTATCTGCCATGAAGTGATGGGACCAGATGCCATGATCTTACTTTTCTGAATGTTGAGTTTTAAGCCAACTTTTTCACTCTCCTCTTTCACTTTCATCAAGAGATTTTTTTTAGTTCTTCTTCACTTTCTCCCGTAAGGGTGGTGTCATCTGCATACTTGAGGTTATTGATATTTCTCCCAGCAATCTTGATTCCAGCTTGTGCTTCATCCAGCCAAGCATTTCTCATGATGCACTCTGCATATAAGTTAAATAAGCATGGTAACAATATACAACCTTGATGTACTCCTTTTCCTATTTGGAACCAGTCTGTGGTTCCACATCCAGTTCTAACTGTTGCTTCCTGACCTGCATACAGGTTTCTCAAGAGGCAGGTCAGGTGGTCTGATATTCCCATCTCTTTAAGAATTTTCCACAGTTTATTATGAACCACACAGTCAAAGGCTTTGGCACAGTCAATAAAGCAGAAATAGATGTTTTTCTGGAACTCTGTTGCTTTTTTGATGATCCAGCAGATGTTAGCAACTTGATCTCTGGTTCCTCTGCTTTTTCTAAAACCAGCTTGAACATCTGGAAGTTCTCAGTTCATGTATTGTTGAAGCCTGACTTGGAGAATTTTGAGCGTTACTTTACTAGCATGTGAGATGAGTGCAATTGTGCAGTAGTTTGAACATTCTTTGGCATTGCCTTTCTTTGGGATCGGAATGAAAACTGACCTTTTCCAGTCCTGTGGCTACTGCTGAGTTTTCCAAATTTGCTGGCATATTGAGTGCAGCACTTTAACAGCATCATCTTTTAGGATTTGAAACAGCTCAACTGGAATTCCATTACCTCCACTAGCTTTGTTTGGAGTAATGCTTCCTAAGGCCCACTTGACTTCACTTTCCAGGATGTCTGGCTCTAAGTGACTGATCACACCATTGTAATCATCTGGGTCGTGAAGATCTTATTTGTACAGTTCTTCTGTGTATTCTTGCCACCTCTTCTTAATATCTTCTGCTTCTGTTAGGTCCATACCATTTCTGTCCTTTATTAAGCCCATCTTTGCAAGAAATGTTCCCTTGGTATCCCTAATTTTCTTGAGGAGATCTCTAGTCTTTCCCATTCTATTGTTTTCCTTTATTTCTTTGCATTGATCACTGAGGAAGGCTTTCTTATCTCTCCTTGCTATTCTTTGGAACTCTGCATTCAAATGGGCATATCTTTCCTTTTATCCTTTGCTTTTTGCTTCTCTTCTATTTACAGTTATTTGCAAGGCCTCCTCAGACAGCCATTTTGCTTTTTTGCATTTCTTTTTCTTAGGGATGTTCTTGATCACTGTCTCCTGTACAATGTCATGAACCTCCATCCATATTTCATCAGGCACTCTGTCTATCAGATATAATCCCTTAAATCTATTTCTCACTTCCACTGTATAATCGTAAGGGATTTGATTAGGTCATACCTGAATGGTTTAGTGGTTTTCCCTACTTTCTTCAATTTAAGTCTGAATTTGGCAATAAGGAGTTCATGATCTGAGCCACAGTCAGCTCCCAGTCTTGTTTTCCCTGACTGTATAGAGCTTCTCCATCTTTGGCTGCAAAGAATATAATCAATCTGATTTTGGTGTTGGCCACCTAGTGATGTCCATGTGTAGAGTCTTCTCTTGTGTTGTTGGAAGAGGGTGTTTGCTATGACCAGTGTGTTCTCTTGGCAGAACTCTATTAGCCTTTGCCCTGCTTCATTCTGTACTCCAAGGCCAAATTTGCCTGTTACTCCAGGTGTTTCTTGACTTCCTACTTTTGCATTCCAATCCCCTATAATAAAAAGGACATCTTTTGGGGGTGTTAATTCTAGAAGGTCTTGTAGGTCTTTGTAGAACTGTTCAACTTCAGCTTCTTCAGCATTACTGGTTGAAGCATAGACTTGGATTACCCTGATATTGAATGGTTAGCTATGGAAACGAACAGAGATCATTCTGTCGTTTTTGAGATTGCATCCAAGTACTGCACTTCAGACTTTCTTGTTGACTATGATGGCTACTCCATTTCTTCTAAGGGATTCCTGCCCACAGTAGTAGATATAATGGTCATCTGAGTTAAATTCACCCATTCCAGTCCATTTTAGTTCACTGATTCCTAAAATGTTGAAGTTCACTCTTGCCATCTCCTGTTTGACCACTTCCATTTTGCCTTGATTCATGGACCTAACATTCCAGGTTCCTATGCAATATTGCTCTTTACAGCATCGGACCTTGCTTCCATCAGCAGTCACATCCACAACTGGGTGTTGTTTTTGCTTTTGCTCCATCCCTTCATTCTTTCTGGAGTTATTTCTCCACTGATCTCCAGTAGCATATTGGGCACCTACCGACCTGGGAAGTTCATCTTTCAGTGTCCTATCTTTTAGCTTTTTCATACTGTTCATGCGGTTCTTAAGGCAGGAATACTGAAGTGGTTTGCCATTCCCTTCCCCAGGGGACCATATTTTGTCAGAACTCTCCACCATGACCTGTCCATCTTGGGTGGCCCTACACAGCCCAACATGGCTCATAGTTTCATTGAATTAGACAAGGCTGTGGTCCATGTGATTAGTTTGGTTAGTTTTCTGTGATTGTAGTTTTCAGCCTGTCTGCCCCCTGATGGAGAAGGATAAGAGGCTTATGGAAGTTTCCTGATGGGATAGACTGGCTGAGGGGGAAACTGGATCTTGTTCTGATGGGCCCTGCTCAGTAAATCTTTAATCCAATTTTCTGTTGATGGGTGGAGCTGTGTTCCCTCCCTGCTATTTACCTGGGCCAAACTATGGTGAAGGTAATGAAGATAATGGCGACCTCCCTCAAAAGATCCCATGTATGCACCGCTACAGTCTGTGCCCCCAACCCTGCAGCAGGCCACCACCGATTCATGCCTTCGCCGGAGGCTCCCCGACACCCGCAGGCAAGTCTCCTATGGGGTCACTGCTCCTTTCTCCTGGGTCCTGGTGCACAAGGTTCTGTTGTGCCTTCCAAGAGTGTATTTCCCAGTCCTGTGTAAGTTCTGGCAGCTCGATGGCGGGGTTAATGGCGACCTCCTCCAAGAGGACTTATGCCATACCCACACCCAGAGCCCCTGTCCCTGCGGCAGACCACTGCTGACCCGGACCTCCCCAGGAGACGCTCACAGTTCTGTCTCAGTCTCTGTGGGGTCCCTGGGTCCTGGTGCGCACAGGTTTGTTTGCGCCCTCTGAGCATCTCTGGCAGGAACGGGCTTTGATTCTAAACGCGAGTTCGCCCCTCTTACCATCTTATTGGGGCTTCTCCTTTGCCCATGGATGTGGGGCATCTCCTCACAGCCACTCCAGTGCCTACCGTCTTACTGGGGTTTCTCTGACCTTGGACGTGGGCTATCTCCTCACGGCCGCTGCTCCTGACCTTGGACGTGGGGTATCTCCTCTCAGCCGCTGGCTGCTCCAGCACCGCGCAGCCACTGCTCACCGCTCATACCTATGCTCAACTGCATTTGTTCTCCCCAGATTTCAGACTAGTGTTTTAAAAGATTTTTAAAATGCTCTTCTCCCCTTTCCCCTGTTTGTTGTTGTTATTGTTCAGTCGTTAAATCATGTCTGACTCTTTGCAACTCCATGCACTATAGCCCATCAGGCTCCCCTGTATAGTATGTGATTTTCCAGGCAACAATACTGGAGTGTGTTAACATTTCCTTCTTCAGGGGACCTTGCCAACCGAGGGATGGAACCCATGCCTTCTGCATTGGCAGGCGGCTTCTTTACCACTGAGGCATTAGCACACATCAAAGGCACCCTACTGCTCAGAAAACAAGGATCCAAGTCCCTAACTGGACGTAAAAAGCCTGCTGGGTCTGACCCCAGTCTGCCTCTTCAGCCTCATTCATCCTCACCTGGACTGCTCTCTGCACGCTCAACGTCCTCAAATGCTTCAGAAGCCCCTTCTAAGCACTGGACTTTCATATCTGCCATTTCCACTTCTCTGCTGTCTTTGCCAAGTTAACTCTTTCTGTGCCTTCAGATCTCAATTCAGTCTTCACTTCCTCAAGGAAGCTGTTCCCAGCTCTCCTGATGAGAACAATCCCCCCAATATAGTCTCGAACTCCAAAGCTCTTCTTGATCAGACTCAACACAGGTGTAACTTAATGTTCATTTGTATAATTGTCTAAATGTACATCTGTCTTACCAAAAAGTAGAGAGGTTCAGGAGAGTAGGAATTTTTGTTTTTGTCAATCACTATATTCAAGTCTCAAGAACTATCTGTTAGCTGTCCACTGGCAGATGAATGGATAAGGAAGTTGTGGTACATAGACACAATGAACTATTACTCAGTTATAAAAAGGAATGCATTTGAGTCAGTTCAAATCAGGTGGATGAACCTGGAGCTTATTATACACAATGAAGTAAGTCAGAAAGGGAAAGAAAAATGCTGTATATTAATGCACATATAGGGAATTTAGAAAGATGGCACTGATGATCCTACATGCAGGGCAGCAAAAGAGACACAGACATAAAGGACAGACTTTGGACTCAGTGGGAGAGGTGAGGGTGGGATAATTGAAGAGAATAGCACTGAAACATATACATTACCATATGTAAAATAGATGACTAGTACAAGTTCAGTGCATGAAGCAGGGCGCCCAAAGCCAGTTCTCTGGGACAACGCAGAGGGATGGGATGGGGAGGGATGTAGGAGGTGGGTTCAGGATAGGAGGGACACATGTATTGTTGTTTAGTTCTTAAGTCGTGTCCAACTCTTTGCAACCCCATGGACTGTAGCTCGTCAGGTTCCTCTGTCCATGACATCCTCCAGGCAAGAACACTGAGGTGCTTTGCTATTTCCCTCTCCAGGATACAAGTATGAAAGTGAAAGTCGCTCAACCATGTCTGACTCTTTGTGACCCCATGGGTATAGTCCATGGAATTCTCTAAGCCAGAATACTGGCATGGGTAGCCTTTCCCTTCTCCAGGGATCTTCCCAACCTAGGGATTGAATCCAGGTCTCCCACATTGCAGGTAGACTCTTTACCAGCTGAGCCACAAGGGAAGCCCAAGAATACTGGAGTGGACAGCCTCTCCCTTCTCCAGTGGATCTTTCCAATCCAGGGATTGAACCGGGGTCTCCTGCACTGCAGACGGATTCTTTACCAACT
Source organism: Odocoileus virginianus (assembly GCF_023699985.2). Lineage (NCBI taxonomy): Eukaryota > Metazoa > Chordata > Mammalia > Artiodactyla > Cervidae > Odocoileus > Odocoileus virginianus. The sequence goes on along the minus strand of NC_069685.1, from coordinate 6,253,439 downwards.
GAGCTATCAGGGAAATCTGGACACATGCATACCTGTGGCCAATTCATGTTGATGTATGGCAAAAAAAAAAAATCACAATATTGTAAAGTAATTATCCTTCAAATTTAAAATAAATAAATTGAAAAAATAAAAATAAAAATCTGACCTAAAAAGAAAATTCTCTAATCTACAGCTCTTATTCGGATTGTTCCTAGATATATACTTAAAAAAAAAAAAAAAAAGAAGTATTTGTTGAATGAGGGAATGAATAAATGAATGATAAATAAATACACAATCTCTTTGTCTCACCAACTAAGAACTAGGGTGTTTTGTTTGTGGAGATAGCCCAGAACTTGGAACAATGTCTTACACAAAGCAGCTTTTCAAATACTGGTTAAATAAAAGAGGAAGGAAAGAATGTTTCAGTCCCATTCTTTCTTACCTCTCTCCAGCTATAAGGCACAAAGGAGCAAAGAGTACACAAAACAGAGAGATTGAAATGTTTCTCAGAGACAGTCATTCAAGCTAAGCAAGTTCTGGAATGATTCAGAGGACAAAGCAAAATGGTAGCCGAGAGAAAAGAACACGCAAGACAAAAGCGTGGCTAGAAAAGAAAATGGAGGAGAAAAGACAGATGAAAATCAAGAATGGGAGAACAAATAAGAAGAGAAAACACATACACGGGCCAGGACCACACAGCAAGGGGACATAAATAAGGTGAAGAAAGCCAAAACACTGCTTCCAAACATTCCTCCAGACCCTATGCAAGCAACTGCTCCACAGCATGGTGGTCTGACAAAATTGTTCTCATGAACCAAGAGTTGAAACACAGAACTTTTGGAGAGACCAGGCCACTCAAGTGAGAAGAAAGGGATAGCCACAGAAGAAGATCACATGACCTCACTGTCCTGATCACTACAGGTTGGACTTGCTAGGGATGAGCATCTGACTTTAGAGCTGCCCAGAGGTTAGTGGGGCAGCAGACCTAGCACCTTAACCATAGACAGACTAAATACTGGACAACACAACAGAATCCTTCTACAGTAAGTCAGTGAGCAGTCAACATTAAGTGCCCACCATGTTCCAGGTACTGAGGATACCGCAGCACCTGTAACACACCAGGCCTGCCCTGAGGGAGCTGACATTCCAGTGGGCAAGAGAGACAATAAGTAAACGCAAACTACTGTCCTCCCCCTGTCTTCACTTGGGGTTTGTTCCAGGGCCTCCACAGATACCAAAATCTACAGATGCTCAAGTTCCTTACAGAAAAAGGCACAGTAAGTTGACCCTCCATACCTGTGGTTCCACATTCATGGATTCAACCAACCCCATGGATGCAAAAACCTCAGCTTACAGAGGGCCAACTGTAAATGTTTATTATAATGTCATGTACAAGAAAATCTGACAAAGGAAAATAGCATGGAAGCAGCAGATAAAGTATGAGGGTGGGGGATTCCACTTTAGGTAGGGTGGCCAGGCAAGTTTCTCTAAGGAGGTGACATTTACAGAGGCCATATGAAGGAGAAAAGCAAAACAAATACCTGGGAAAGAACATTCCAGGTAGACAGCATAGCAAGCACAAGGGCTCTGAGGTGTGAGGATGCTGCCCGTGTGTCAGAACAGAGGCCACTTCTGAGGGTGGGGGTGGGGGTGGCTGGAAACTCAGAGCAGGGGCGGGAGCGACCTGGTAGCCGCAGGGAGGACTCTGAATCGAATTCTCAGTAGGATAAGAGGGCGTCGAGGGCCGAGAGCAGGGGGAGGACCACAGAACAGAACAGAAGATTCCACATTACTGTTGACGGTAGCCTGCAGAGACCATGAGGGAGCTCGGATGGTAGACAGGATAGGTGGATGGGAGCAGAACGAGACAAGCAGAGAGAATGGGAATCAATACCAATGAGCTAACCAGCACAACAGCAAGGGCTACAGGACCAGACATCAGTAAGGAAGGTTCGATTCTCTGAGGCTGTGGCTGCTTTTACTTTTCCCTATTCTCTGTTGGCTCCACCCTTATAATAAGGCCCCAGTAATCAAAGTGGTGAAGGCATAAGTCTAAGTTTTTTAACATCTACTTTATAATTCATCACTCAGATACCTACCTTATTACTTGTTGTTTTCCCTCTAACCCAGAGCAATGTTCTTCCCATTCCTTCCTTCTTTTTCCTCCTCAGGGCCTTATATCTGTCCTCTGTACTTGGACCACCCTTCTCTTGTACACCTCAACCCAATCAATCTGTTGATTAGGAAAGGAGGTAGTGAATATCTGAAAAAATACACTAAGGGACCCTAGGAAACGATTTTAAAAACTAAAAAGCAATCAGTTAAATACACGGTATGTGAATTATATGTCAATAAAGCTATTTTTTAAACAAATGAATAGGGAAGTTTTCTCCCTGCTCTAACAAGCAACTAACCTGTGGCTTATTTAGGGCTTTCTAGGATCTTCTATATAATTCTTGTGATTGTATTCCAAAAAAAGGCTCAAACTACATATATTTTCTGTTTCCACTGCTAAAACACAAAATATAAAGCTTAACCCAATATATGAGTACAGCACCTGGAAACACATTACGAGGACAACAAATCAGTACACATTTGTATTTACAAAGCTAAAATGTCATGCTTACGAGTAATGAATTTAGTCCATGCCACCACTGACCAAATGCAGAGAAAATTAATAGGAACATCTTTATACTTTATTTTGGATGGGGGTTTCAATAGCCTTTCTGCCTTAAAATTTTATTTTAATTTGCAGAACACTTTATTCCTTGGAATATCTGATTTAATATGCTCCAATTTGCATTTTCTTATCTTGAGGAATTTTAATTAAGGTTGGTTTTGCTAAGGTCACACTGAACATATAAAACTATATATACTAAAGCTGCTAAAAATCCAACCACAATTTTTTCCTTAAAAGTGAGCAAATATAATTATTTCTAGATCTTTTATTTGTATAAAACAGACTATTTCAAGTAATCACCTACTTTTTTACTTTATTTCATTAAACTGTAAAGTCTCCCACAACATATGGGAGTATTCCAGAGAAAAAATTCAGAACAATAAAATGTGGAAGTTATATTTTTATATTATTTCAACAATGGGTATTTCGTCTTTTTAGACACTTGGCTTCATTCTGAAGCTATATTCTCTACACCAATTTTGACTATGTACAGGTCGTTTACTGGGAATCAGTAGCCTGAGAATTTTGTTAAACACGTTCTTTCTTCAGGAAGGAGAGGAAGGAAAGGAGTCATTTAAAATAAACAGAGATTAGATTAATTTTATTCCATACAAACAATAGAGAGGAAATGTTCACTGTCATGAGAATAAAGAAAGAATGAAATCTTTCATGGGAAATTTGAACTGCTTCCAGGATAATTATCCTCAACCAACCCAAATTCTCTCCACAGTGTCTTCTACCATGTGCGTCTTCTCTTGCCATCATCATGTGGTTGCAATAAAGTGACTAAGGTATATTCCTGGGGCTCTTGGTGCCATTCTTCTGACACCTAGCCCACACTGTCTCATACCATAATTAACAATGGTAATTAACACCCAGGAGTAAAAAGAATAGGATGAAGGGCTAAGGCTCCAAAATGCTGAAGGCATCCTGATTTCAGTGGAAATTAGTGAGAAGTGGACAGTTTCTAGATGCAGTTGTGTGGCAGAACTGAGAAAACATTTTGAGTGGGTTCAAATGTGATTCAATGGATTGGATGTGGGTGGTGGAAGTGAGGGTGGTAACTGGGATAGGAGAATGGGAAAGATATAGATTTGAAAACAGAAATCAAGAATGGCTGCTAGGTTACTGGTTTGAGGATGGCCATGCTATTGAAGGAAATGAGGAAGGCTGGAGGAGGAATAGATTTGCTGGGCTATCAAATCCAGTGATGGCCCCCAAGGGTGTCCCTGTCTAATTCCCCACAGCCTTTGAATATGTTACATCACCTGGTAAAAGCAACTCTTCACATATGATTAACTTAAGTAGTTTGAGATATGGAAAATATCCTGGATTATCCAGGGGGGGTGCTCAATATAATCACAGATCTTTTAAAAGAGGAATGCAGGAGAGTCAGAGATGTTTATGAGACTATGCAGAAAGATGGAAGCTGAAAAAAGAGAGGAACAAAGATGCTATGCTGCTGGCTTTGAGGATGGAGCAAGGAGCCACAAGCTAAGGAGTGCCGCTGGCCTATGGAAGTTTAGAAAGGGCAAACATGATTCTCCCCTAGGTCTAGAGATAAAACGCAGCCCTACCAAACTTGGTTTTAGCCCATTGAACTGACCTCCGGATCTGTAGGACAATAAATCCATGCTGTTTGAAGCCACTAAATCTGTATCAATAGCAATTTGTTATAGCTATAAGAAACTAATACATATATATTAGATTTGAGATGTCTATTAGATATACAAGTAGAGATGCTGAGTAAGCAGTCTGAAGCTCAGAGAGGGCAGGACTAGAGAAATAAAACCAGAAGAATCTGTTTGAATTGTGTATCATTTTCCCCATGTTGCTCTAACCCTGCATCCCAAAAAAGCACTCAACCGCAAACACATTTTTTCACAAAATTTCAAGATGGTCAAGAATCCCTATTTTCCTGAAATCTCTAGCGTAAGTAATCATAAAGCAGCCTGTTCTAACCCTAATAAGATGACTGCTCCCTCCCTAATTAGAAGGAAACCAAGTAACTCTCTTCATTTCAAAATAAAAATCTTTCTTACAAAAAACCTTTACCCCAATACTTATTTAAAAAAAAAATCCAAATGTTATAGAAATATCTAACACAGAAAGTTCAAATTTCCATGTACCCACTGTGTTCATCACTATTACCCTTTACACGTCCTCCTCTTGCTTAAAGATGTGGTCAATTTACCTCTGACTCCTTTTTAAATGTTTATACAGATAAACAGTTTCTTTTAATCTTGCTTTTTTTCCTTCAATTAAGCTTACTTTTTAAAATTAGCTTAAGATAACAGAAATCTGTGGTTAGAACAGCTGCAAAGCTTCAGAGTGGAGACTTCTGATTTCTTCTATTAAGAATTCCATATAACTAGGTTAGATAAAAAGAAAGGATAGCAAGCAGTTGGTTGATCAAAGAAATTTTGTGTCAATGAATTTTAAATAATAAAACATTCTGGCGTGAAAATTTAAAATCACTAGAGTATCTTCAAAGGCAAGTATCTGAATTTCTCCTATCCCGCTATGAGTTCGATGAGGCTATTTTTATTTCTGAAACAGAGACCTAACATGAAAGACCCAGAGGAGATAGTATTTTTTTTTAAGATGCATATGTTTCATATTCCTTTTGTCCAGAAGTTGCTGAGTTGGTATCATAAGGAAAAATACGTTAGCTCACTGAAAAGAGGACCAATAAATGACAAGTTCCAAAATGGGCACATTTTAAACTTCTAAAAACAGGTCTCAGTGAAAGTAAAACAAAACCAGTATCAATCAGCCTTTCTTCGGGAGCCCATCTAGCTTAGCCAAGCCCTTCCAAGAAAGGGCATATACTACCAAATACTATGTGAGTTCATAAGATATGGTCGAGAAAAATCTTTCAAGAAAGATTATATTTTCCAGTCAAGAATGTAAGCTAAGTATAACAGGACTGACTCGGGAATTCCTAGGAAAAAAAGAAAGAAAAGGTTCAAGGCCATGCTAAGAAATCTGAGCTTTAAGGAGTAGATAAGACACAGAGGTTTTAATACAGAGGAATAACATGATCAGTTCTCATTTTAGAAAAACCACTTTGATCACTGTACAGAGAATGAATTACAGGAGGTAGAAAGCCTAGTTAGTTATAAGGCTGTCGGGAGTGGTGAGAGATGCTTGGTCCAGGATGGTAGTAGGAGGGAGGAGGACTGAGTCAGGGCCGTAGAGAGGATGTATTCAATAGACTCTGGTAATGCCTGGTTAGACAGAAGTAATTATGGTAAGGCAGGAAGTTTAAGAATTTCACCCAGGTCTCTGGCTTCAGTAACTTGAGCTGTGTTACTGTCCCAGTGAGACATGGGACCTTGGAAAAGGCAGCTTAGGGGTGAGAATTATAAGTTAAAGACATCAAGAGTCTATAAAAAGAAATCCAAACAGATATTACATTCTTACAATGAGCATTTGTTAAATAAGTAAGTAGAGAGAATTAGAATATGTTCCAAGAGCTCAACAGGCCAATTTCTAGTTACCTGTTAGTTGCAAGCATTCATTAAAAATGTAACACATAAAGAATTCTAAAAGCAAGTTTCTGCCATTAGTTTTAGCTTGCTCACATTAGGGAACCTTTAAAGAAGCTATAGTCGATGATGTTCCCAGTGTTTCCCAGCTCTCCGTGCAGAAAGATGATCCACCCACTCAAGGTACCAGGTGATTTGCAGGGCCTCCTAGAGAAGGATTACCCTTCCCTGCACCACTAACATCCAGCTGGCCAATGTGAGTAGAAGTAATACACACCTACTTCTGAGAAGTTTTAAAAGCTGGCATATGATTTGTTCATTGCTCCTTTCCCCAGCAAGGGGTTACGCCTACAGCCAGGATTCCAGAATGAAGAAGACAAGTGCGACTGAGCTACAGCTCACTGTGTTTGTAACCACAGCAGTAACAAAATATGCCAGATGTATGATGGATATAGGTGTCTAACAAATAACAATGTATGATCTGTATTTCCCCTCCTCCCGCTGAATTTTTCTGGTGATCTCCTAAGAAGCAGTGTAATGGGAGAAAAGAAATAATTGGCGCAAGCATCCAAATATTTAAAAAAAAAATAAAGAATTTAACCTGAAGGAAAAATTGACAGTCTGGAGTCAGCAAACTTTTCTTTTAAGGGATAAAAAGTACATACATTAGGCTCACAGGCCACACTGACCCTGTTACAAATACTCAGCTCTGCAGATACGGCACAAAAGCATTCATAAACAATATACAAATGAATAAGCATGACTGTGTCCCAATAAAACTTTATTTACAAAAACAAGAAGTGAGCCAGATTTGGACCACAGAAATACAGTTTTCAGATTCCTGGTCTAAACTGTTCATATTGTCAATGAGGGATCTGAGACCCAGAGAGATTAAATCAAGGACATACAGCTGGCTGCTGGCAAGCTGAATGTTAGAATGCAGGTCTCCTGAATCCATTTTTCTGGAATAGATTCTGTTGGGTCACAACTTGGAGATGAAGCACACAGGAAAAAGGGTAGAGAACACAAGGGCAGGTTTTGAATTTGTTAAACAGTTTTCAACAGTGTGGTGATACGGATTTGCATTTTAAATGATTATGGCTTTCATAAAAACAATGAATGTCATAAGATGGAATAGGTGAACAAATGATAAATTAGCCAGTGTTTGAAATATGATCTTCAGAGGAAACACAATTATACACTTCTTTCCTACTATCATTTTCTCTAACACTCATCAATCATTTCTTTTATCAACATGACAGCATTTGCCATTGCAGTAGCTCATCTTAAGGCAAAACAGGTTCAAAAAAAAAATACCACAACATGAGCAACAAATACACTAGGTCAGCAATTATTTCACATGGTATTTTTAATTTATTGTCTCTCTCTTTTAATTTTCAAAGTAATACTCATCGGAGGAAACTCAATACAGAAGTGTATAAAGTGACACTCCATGCCCTCAATTCCCCTCCCCAGTGCTAACAAATGATTGATTTATATCAGAACATAGCAACAAAGCTACTTTCTCTGAGTCATTCTTTAAAAAGCAAAAGAGGAATATGGATTCTCCTGACCAGACATTCCTTGAAAATCAGGTTTTTAAAAGCAACAGCAGGCTAGGGGGTGTCTGGGCCTGGAACTAAAATAAGCAAGCTGCCCCTGGAACTAAAATAAGCAAGCTACCCATGCAGGGTTTAAATGAAAAAGGGTCTTGACCCCAGCACTGTAACTGGATGAGTGATGCTCCTCATATTCCGTGATAATGCTACTGTAGGATGTACAAACACTTCAAAATGAGTAAGACTATCCTATCCACACCTTCTCTTTCAGTATTTTATTGGGAAAAACTTGGTCACTTTGCTCATAAAAAGACGGACAATCTTAATTAGTTACTTTTTAATCCATACTTGAGTGCCATCAGTGACAATGGCAGACTAAAAAACTTCAAAATTCTGTTCTCCAGAAAAGCAATGGAAAACTGGAAAATGGAAACTGGCAGAATCACCTTTTTTTGAACTCTATAAACTAACCAAAAGTTTGCAGCAACCACTTGATGCATTTAAGTACAATGAAACAATCAACAAAAACAAGGTGAGTTTTGGTTGGAGTAGCAAGCTTTGTGGCATTTTAACTAACCATAGTCTCATTCCCCATTCTCCAGCTCAGTGGTAGCCTTGAAAATAACAACCTGTCTACCTGGTACCAGTACTAGTACCAGAGGGAGCAGAAAAGACTTCATTCACAAAGAATTGTAATAATTTGTTTTGACTTGTCTGGAGGCACCTCAGAAGTCCAGCACAAAATACTTGCCTTTATCTTGCCTAACTCAAAACTCTCCAAACCCTGAAAAGTGGCTAGCTGGAGAAAGCTTATTGAAGTCATTTACAGACAAATAAATATATTAGTTGCTGCTGCATGAGTCAACGGATAATAGTTGGGGCAAACAACAGACTAACCAAAGAAACTGGGAGGAAAGGCTAGAGGATGAGATGCTTTGGGGAATAAGGGCTTTGAAAAGCTCCCACATATTCCCGGGAATCTGAAAGTCCGTGTGCATTCTCAGGGTGAGTGCAAGCTCAGAAGGACCTGAGATGGCCCTAAGCTCTCATCTGTGACTGACCTACAAGCTCTGCACAAGCAGAAAGTGAAGGCTAAGGTAAACTGTACACTACTTGGCTGAGTATTGAAGGTATGCTGTGATACACACACAGAGCCCCCCTGCAATGACAGAGGTTTTTGGTGGGGTTTTTTTGTTGTTCTAGGCATTTAAGGAAAACTGTCTAATCACTAGCTGTCCACTAAGCTAATGAAACGGAGACTTCAGTGTCACATATCACACAAAAATTATACACTTTACAAAATTAGTTCAGAAAAATTACTAGACAAGTAAAAACAATTATAATAACAGCAATAATAAACCCTAGGGAGGAAGAAGAATCTGATTCTAGAGTTGTAATATTGTAATATTCAAAATGTCCAATTTTCAACAAAATTATGAGGCGCATGCACAGAAAAAAAAGTAATCAACATAAATAGTTCTGTGAAAGCCCAGATATTGGACTTACTAGAGTTTCCCTGGTAGCTTAGGCAGTAAAGAATCTGCCTGCAGTGTGGAAAACCTGGGTTTGATCCCTGGGTTGGGAAGATCCCTTGGAGGAGGGCATGGAAACCCACTCCAGGATTCTTGCCTGGAGAATCCCCATGGACAGAGGAGCCTGGCGGGCTACAGTCCATGGGGCTGCAAAGAGTCGGACACGACTAAGCAACGAAGCACAGCACAGCACAAAGACATCAAATTAACTATTCAGGAAGTTCAAAGAGCTACAGACACTGCTAACAGAATGAAAAAGTAAACGGCAGACCAGGAGAAATATTTTCATATGTTACATCCAGCAAAATAATTGAATGCAAAATATATAAAGACCTAAAATTTGATCATATGGAAACAAACAAATTTTAAAATGTGCAAAGATTTGACATTCTTCACCAAAGATGATATCATGGATGGCAATTAACCACATGAAAAGATGCTCAACATCATTATACATTAAGGAAATTCAAATTAAAGCCACAAGAAAATATCACTACACATTTATCAGAAAGACTAAAACAAAAGCCAAAGTGAAAAACCTGACAATACCAAAGGCTGATCAAGATGTAGAGCAACTGGAACTCTCATCCATTGCTGATGGTAATGCAAAATGGTTTAACACAACTCTGAAAACACTCTGGCAGTTTCTTATAAAGTTAAGCATACACTTACCATATGACCCATCAAAACAATGTCCAGGTACTTAAAGCTAGAGAAATAAAAACTTATGTTTATGCAAAAATCTGTATGTTTAGAGCAACTTATTCACAAACACCAAAACCTGAAAATCACCTAAATATCCCTCATCAGGTAAGTGGATAAACAAACTGTGGTGCATTCATAGAGTACTATTCAGCAGCAAAATAACATGAATGAGTCTCCACATTGTGCAGGATGAAATGATTCCATTAAAAGGCAAAATTACAAAGACATGGAACAGATCAGGAGTTACAGGGCATAGGGAAGATGTGACTGCAACAGGAAGCACAGGAATTTCAAGATGATGAAACTTCTGTATTCTGACTATGGAGGTGATTACATAAATCCACACCTGTATTAAAGCTCACAAAACTATGTACCCAAAAGAAGTCAACCTTATGTGTGTAAACTTGTGTATGTAAATTTAAAAGCTAAAGGAGAAAAAAGACTGCAGGGGTTCAAATTCCATCTCTACTTCTCTCTGCCTCATTGTTCTCGTCTTGAAAACAGAACCTAACTTTCTGTGTTAGTTAACATGAGTTCCTGGCATACTTTAGCACTAAATTAGTTACTGATTGATCAATAAAATGTTCTGTTCAGACATGCTAAAAAGTTGGTACTTTTAAAAACCTACTTACAAGAAATCTCATTTTCAATGAAAAAAGCAAAGAATTAAAGACTATTGCGCTTAAAACCCCTAATTTTTCATTACCTTTATTAAACATTCATCTGAAACCTATGAGGTGATCACTACCAAATTATGGTCCTCAAGGTTTACACAATTCATGTGCTCAAGGAGCTACTGAAAGGCTTGTTCCCAGTGCTACATGAATACTCACCATACTACTTAACATGGAGAGCAAACGTGCTCTAATTAAGATTTAATACTCAACCTTGTGTATCATTTCCCCTCTCCAGGGAAGTTGCCAACTGGAAGCTTCTTTTCCTGAGTCAGGACAGGTCAGCATCCTTGGACTTGGCCCTGGCTGCGCTGCCTTCATCCCATCCATCATCAGCTGGTCCCTCCCTCCTCAGAAACATCCTTAACATCCACCTTCCTCCCATTCCACAGATAAGGGGTTTGGAGTTTTTAAGAGGCAGTAGCTGCTGTAAGTAACAGCGGCTCCCATCTTCCCAGTGTCTCCCTCTTTACCTGAAAAGCAGCCTCCTTTCCTTGGCCAAACATCCAAGTCTACACTCGACTTCTCAGAGCAGAGGTGCCTGGGACCCAGGGTGGTGGCACTCTGGGGCGGGAGCGGTGGCTCACATCCCAGAGGAGCACCCGCCACCGCGGGGCCATGGGGACCATCGAGGGAGGCCGTCAGGAAGGACCCTGATTGCTGAGCTTCATATCCACTTGCTGCCCCCCTCAGCCCAGAGCCTGGTGCCAGCCGCAGTGATGACACCAAGTGGCAAACATGTCCTCATCACTACTAAAAATGCAACAAGAAAACTTCTTGCAGTCTTGGGAGTGTGCTGTTTCAGTGAGACACTCGTAGAGTAGATATTCCCTCACCATTGCGGTGTACACAAGGATCTGGGTTAGAATAAAATGTAATCAAATGAACAATAAAGACAACCTTAAATCATTGAAAACATTTTCTATTTGTGTTCTATTTGACAACTATGCATTGAACATGTGTGCCAGGCACCCTTGTGGTTTAGGAGGCTCTAACAATGAACAAAATACATCTTTCCCCATGCTACTCAATAACGAAAGGGTGTTCAGGTCATGCATGGAATCTGCCGGTTGTACCTTCTCACCCTCATAGCTAACCTCAGATTGCACCCCAAGCTCAAAGTCTCATCTGACAATGATACCAAGCAATGCAAGTCTAAATGACCAACACAGTGAGGCCAAATAACACTAAAACATTGGCGTCTGGAACAGAGAAAGGTTCACAAAAGGAGATGGGTGGCTCACGCCCTAAGAACCCCAAAGTCACTGAAAGCTTTCATCTCCAAGGTAGCCAGGCACCCAACCTACTGGCCCTCAGGTTCCTTAAGCCACCCAAAAACAGGTCCCACGGACTGTGATGCAGGCAAACTGCCAGTGCCTTTAGGTCGCAGAGACAGGGGTAGTGGAGAGGCTCACCACTGCCTCGAGGCCTGGGCCGAGCCGAATTGGTGGCCGCGGTGAGGGCTCTGAGCCCTGCAGGACACAGAGCTAAGCCCATTCTGGGCCCCCAGCTCACCCGCTGGCCCACGGCCAGGTCAGCTGGAGGGCCTCAGGGAGAAGGCCGGGATCGTCTCTTACCTCACTCTCCACCTCACCACCACCGCTCCACGGTTGTCTAATTTTCTTCACTAACCGTAGCTCCTTAACCGCCGGCTTCTTGTAGGTAGGACCCGCTGCTGTGCTTACTGGCAAAGCAGGACCCTACTCGGGGCTCCCTGACAGTTGGGTGCTGGTGGGCGGGGCCTGGTGGGGCACTCACCAATGGCAGAGCAGGACCCTACCCTGACAGTTGGGTGCCGGTGGGTGGGGCCAGTGGGGCACTCACCAATGGCGGAGCAGGACCCCTACCAGGGGCCCCCTGACAGTTGGGTGCTGGTGGGCGGGGCCCGGTGGGGCACTCACCAATGGCAGAGCAGGACCCCTACCGGGGGCTCCCTGACAGTTGGGCGCCGGTGGGCGGGGCCAGTGGGGCACTCACCAATGGTGGAGCAGGACCCTAACCGGGGCTCCCTGACAGTTGGGTGCCGGTGGGGCACTCACCAATGGCGGAGCAGGACCCCTACCGGGGGCTCCCTGACAGTTGGGTGCCGGTGGGCGGGGCTCGGTGGGGCACTCACCAATGGCGGAGCAGGACCCCTACTGGGGGCTCCCTGACAGTTGGGTGCCGGTGGGTAGGGCCCGGCGGGGCACTCACCAATGGCAGAGCAGGACCCCTACCAGGGGCTCCCTGACAGTTGGGCGCCGGTGGGCGGGCCCAGTGGGGCACTCACCAATGGCGGAGCAGGACCCTACCCGGGGCCCCCTGACAGTAGGGTGCCGGTGGGCGGGCCCAGTGGGGCACTCACCAATGGCAGAGCAGGACCCCTACCGGGGGCTCCCTGACAGTTGGGCGCCAGTGGGCGGGCCCAGTGGGGCACTCACCAATGGCGGAGCAGGACTCGCTGCCTGGTAACAGGACGCCAGGTAGTAACGGGCAGCAGTAGCTGCCGTGCTAAGGGCTGAACTCACTGTGCTGTTCCAACAGAAGCAGCTGCAGGCCATTCTCAATTCTCAAATGCAGGTGGCCAGGTGAGTACCACAAGACCCTACCGTCCTCCTCCTTAAAAGTACCTATCTCTAGTTTGTCATTAGCGTCTGCCCCAACGGGACACTCTGTGCAGGACCCTAGCTGGACAACCTACTTAGAGGCTCTTCCTTGGGGAGGCTGACTACAGGAAAAACAAGAGCCATTTATTCAGTAAGTTTAGAGCTATGGAACGAGAAAGAGGTAAACTGAGTCACCAAAATGATGACAGTGGTGACAGTAACAGAAGGAATAACAATCTTCCCAACTTACAAAGGAATGTTCTCTGGGGAAACTATTTGCTGTGTTTCCAAATAACTTTTTGCTGTATTTCCAAATGAACTATTTACTATATTTCCAAATGATTTCTGACGCTACTTCCTGTGTCTTTCACTGGTATATCCTTATAATAAGCCTCCCATCAACTGAGGTTAGCTGAACCTCAGGCCACTATTTCTTACAATCTGAAAGAACATAACTATCACACACATTACTTTCCTGTTAATTCAATGATAGGCCCTTACATCATTCTTTATGTGAAGTCTTCTTGCTGCTGCTGATGCTAAGTCTCTTCAGTCGTGTCCAACTCTGTGCGACCCTATGGACAGCAGCCGTCCAGGCTCCTCTGTCCACAGGATTCTCTAGGCAAGAACACTAGAGTGGGTTGCGATTTCCTTCTCCAGGAGTCTTCTTAAGCTATGAATAACACAAAGTGTTAGTCACTCAGTTGTGCCTGATTCTTTGTGACCCCATGGACTGTAGTCTGCCAGGCTCCTCTGTCAATGGAATTCTCCAGGCAAGAATACTGGAGTAGGTAGCCATTCCCTTCTCCAGGGGATCTTCTTGACCCAGGGACTGAACCCAGACCTCCTGCATTGCAGGCAGATTCTTTACCATCTGAGTCACCAGGGAAGCCCCATGGATAACACAGGGAGTGTACATAGTCCATGTATAAAATGCATGGTAGATTCCACTTATTGTTTGACTGAAAGGCAACACAACATAAATTACTTATGATGGACACACATTACAGGGACTTCCTTGGTGCTCCATTGGCTAAGACTCCAGGCAGGGGGCCCGGGTTCAATCCCTGGTCAGGGAATTAGATCCACAGATCCAAACTAAGAGTTCACATGCCACAACTAAAGATCCCATATCCCATGCAACTAACACCTGGTGCAGCCAAACAAATTTTTGTTTTAAATTACAGTTTAGGGCTTCCTTGGTGGTCCAGTGGTTAAGAACCCGTGCTGAGATTCAGGGGGCTGGTTGGATCCTGGTCTGGGAAAATCCCACATTTCGTGGGGCAACAAAGCCCACACGCCACAACTACTGAGCCTGTGCAGTAGGGCCAGCAACCGCACCTACTAAGCCCACGTGGGAAAACTACGGAAGCCCGCACACCCTAGAGCTTGCGCGCCAGAACAAGAGTAGCCACTGCAATGAGAAGTCCAAGCACTGCGACTAGAAAGTAGCCCTGCTCGCCACAATCAGAGAGAACTGCGTGTAGCAACGAAGACCCAGCACAGCCAAGGTCATAAGCCAATTAATTAAACTCATTATGTAAAAAATAATAATAAATACATGTTCAAAAAATTACAGTCAAAATTCCAAGAAAGCACAGTGAAACCACTCAACATCACATTTTTAAATAGGAGACGAAGCCAGTGAGTCTCAGCTCACATAGAACTCTAATTAAAACTCCAGCTCTCCAGCTATCCCAAAAGTACTTAATTAGGAAATCTGAGTGGAGGGCGAGCACACATCTTGTAGAAAACTCCTCAGTTAATTCCGATGCCCAGTCAGCACTGAGAATCCCAGTACTGAGGCAGAAGTAACTGAGGGCCTTGTTACTCAACGTGTAACCCAGGCACCACCAGCAGCAGCAGCATCTACAGTCTGTTAGAAAGGCAGAATCCCAGGCTCCACCCTGAGCCTATGAAATCAAGATCGGCAGTTTTACAAGATCTCCAAGGGATCTGTAGGCACATTAAAGTTTGAGAAGCACGGTTTTAAAGTTTAAAGCATTGCTATAGAAGTGTAAGAAATACCATACCATGTTTTTCAAGTTGAGTATCTCAAGAAGAAAGGAGAAACAGGAACAGATCAGCATAAAAAGATAAAATGTTTGTGATATTAGGCATTTCACATTACTAAGCATCTAATTAAGAGTAATATTCAAATACAAGTCTGCACATTTTAAAACTTGAACTACCACTCCTTATTCCAAATGAATTTAACTTACAAACCACACCTTCCACTGGCAAGAGTTATACCTCAACTGAGTAACACAAATCTACTGTATAATCTCCAGATAACTTGTTATCTCCATGGAGCTAGTGTGCTGAGGGACACTCCTCATGAAGAAGTAGAGACACAAGGAGTGCGGTGACAAGGCAAAAAAGGATCTTTTACCTGGGTAGCCCCAAGCTGAGTGAGGGGCCATCCAGATTTTTGTGAAGACCTCTGTGCTAGTTTCAGAGGACCCTCTGGAGATGGTGACATTTATCCAGCAAAAGGAACTCTCCACGTGTGTGCAAACGTTTTCTTCTGTGCCCCCTGTGCTTGGCCGGCTCTCAGAGAAAAAGCATTTAGCTTTCTTCCAGTACAGCGATTCCTTGATTAATGTATCTTCAGAAAACAACACTCCAGCACGATGCAGGCAGCCATACTGGACACAAACTCTGAATCTTAAGCAGCAGGCCTGGCATGAGCTACAGGCTCCTCAGTGATGCCACTGCGAATCTGCTCCTGTGCAGCGGAGGGACAAAACCTCCTCCCACCACAGCTTCTGTCTGTCCATGCCCTGAGAAGCATTAAACATGGCACTTGGCAAAATGACAAAATCAGAAAACTGTTTTCAGATTCTAGAGGTTTCCCTTTCAATCCTGCTAAACAAGGATGACCATGACCCTCTTTAAGAAATGTACATTACACATGAGAACCTGACATTTATAGGCATTTTTCCCACAGTAAACTTGTAGAGCAGTTAGAGAATAAATAATTCCCATTCAAAAGATGCAAAAGGGAGAGACATCTAAGTTATTTGTCCAAGGTCACATTATAATAAAGCACAAAATAGCAGCAAGAACCTAGGTATCTTAAGGTAATCTCATGGTAACAAAATTAGCCTAGTGATAAGGAGAGAGAAACAAGATCAAGTCAATTTTTATCAGCCAGGAATTGGATTCAGCTGCTAATTATAAAGACCTAAGATGCTGGAAGGGATTGGGGGCAGGAGGAGAAGGGGACGACAAAGGATGAGATGGCTGGATGACATTACTGACTCGTTGGACATGAGTTTGGGTAAACTCCGGGAGTTGGTGATGGACAGGGAGGCCTGGCGTGCTGCGATTCATGGGGCTGCAAAGAGTCGGACACAACTGAGCGACTGAACTGAACTGAAGATAACTATTGTTTCCCAGGTGGTGCCAGTGGCAAAGAATCCGCCTGTCGATGCAGGGGACGAAAGAGACATGGGTTCAATCCCTGGGTCAGGAAGATGCCCTAGAATAGGAAATGGCAACCCACTACAGTGTTCTTGCCTGGAGAATCCCATGGATGGAGGAGCCTGGCGAGCTCCAGCCTATGGGATGGCACAGAGGCGGACACAACCGAGCACACATGCACCCATGCAAGGCAACAGAGGCTGAAGTCAGACAGTTTTTTCTTAAATAAAGGAGAAGCAGGCAGTCAAAAGCTCACATGATGACTCTACCAACGCTGGGAACTGACAGTCCGTGTATTTTTCCTCTCCGCTGTTCTCAGTGTGCGGCTTCCATCCTCAAGGTGACCTCATGACTCAGGATGGCTGCTGAACCACACACACCCTTGTTTCTGGTAGGAGGGGGACAGAAGGGGGTACGGGCAAAAGGATATTCTGTACAGTTGAGTCCCCTTTAGAGAATTTGCCTAGAAACCCCACTCAACAACTTCCACTTGCATCTCATTAGCAGGCTGGGTGAAGCAGTCTCATAGGTGGGTACTCTGCCCCAGTCAGTCACACAGGGTCCCACTGACTAAGGAAGGGGGATGAATACTGGGGAGGCCACTAGGAATCTGCACAGACTCCGGCTCCATTGCTTTCTAGCTGTGTGGCCTGGACTAGATTATTTAGCTCTCGAGGTAAACAGCCCCTTCTGTTTCTCATCTGCCAAAATGAAGGGAGTCATCACACCTATCTCATAGGATTGGTATGAGGACTAAGGGAAAAAAAATACACATAAGACAATTAGAATACCACCTGGAAGCCAGCACACGATAAATATTAACTCACTGTTTGGTTATCCTAGTCCAGAGCTTTTCCAAATTCCTCTCATAATCTAACTTCTTCTCCATTTCCAAAACTGGAAAGGAATTCATATTAGTGCTTGGCACCTGTGGATATGCTAGTGTGAAGGAGTTTTAATCATAGGCCACCTCAAGCTGGATATGCATTCCATGTCTTTCTTTTGTAATTATGAAAGTGTGTGCCAGACATCAGGACGTATCAGATTTTCTGGACAGAACTCGGGTGGAGGAATCGAGCTCACGTTCCCCAAAAGGAAAGGTCTAAACACAGTCCCAGTGGAGATTCTGGAGAGCCCAAAGAAACTAAAAAAGAATGATATCGCCTGTGCAGAATTCCACACAACTTATGGAGATATTCTACCCCTGAGGAGGTGAAACATAACTCTTACTCTAAGTGTGGCCTGCACAGTGACTTCCTCTAGTTCCTGTGGTATGAAAGGAGGGAGGAGTAAGCCTGGGGTAGAGAAACCTGACCAACACTGCCTCAGTTAGGTGATCAAGGTCAATACCAATAGTAATAAGTGATGTTAATACTATACCCTTAAGTGTGGAGAAAAGGGGACCCGCTTGCACTATCTGTAGGGATGTAGACTGATACAGCCATTATGGAGAACAGCATGGAGGTTCCTTAAGAAAAACTAAAAATAGAATTCCCATATGACCCAACAATCCCACTACTGGGCATATACCCTGAGGAAACCATAAATGAAAAAGGCACATATACCCCCAGTGTTCACTGCAGGACTATTTACAACAGCCAGACATGGAAGCAACCTAGGTGTCCATGGACAGATGAACAGATAAAGAAAATGTGGTACAAATATACCATGGAATATTACACAGCCATAAAAAGGAATGAAATTGGGTCATTTGTGGTGATGTGGATGGACTTAAGAGTCTATCATATAGAGTGAAGTGAGAGAAAGAAAAACAAATATCATATACTAATGTATATATATATGGTATCTAGCAAAATGGCACAGATGAACCTATTTGCAGGGCAGGGATGGAGATGCAGACATAAGGGACAGACAGGTGGACACAGTGGAAGGAGGGGAGGGTGGGATGAATGGGAGAGTAGCACTGAACCTCTATACACTACCACGTGTAACACAGCCAGCCAGTGGGAAGCTGCTGTATAGTCAGGGAGCGCAGCCTGGCACTCCAGGATCACCTAGAGGGTGGGATGGGGGTGGTGGTGGAAGGGGGCCCAAGAGGGACAGCATATATGTATAGATATAGCTGATTCACTCTGTTGTACATTAGAAGCTATCACAACATTGTAAAGCAATTATACTAAAAAAAAAAAAGAGAGAGAAAGAAACTATACCCTTAATATGTGGTTAATATGTTACCTCATGGGCTTCCCAGGTGGCTCAGTGGTAAAAAATCTGCCTGCCAATGCAGGAGATGCAAGAGACTCGGGTTTGATCCCTGGTCCAGGAAGATCCCCTGGAGTAGAAAATGGTTAACTCCAGTATTCTTGCCTGGAAAATTCTACAGACAGAGGAGCCTGGCAGGCCACAGTCCATGGGGATACAGAGTTGGACGCGACTGAGCGTGCATGCACGCACGCACACACACACGGTACTTTACCTCTCAAACACCCCAAGCTCCAGTCTAAACATTAGAACGTCAGATCCCCAAGAGTGACATTCTACAAAGTATCTGACCAGTACTCCTTAACACCATCAAGGCCATCAAGAACAAGGAAAATCTGAGACACTGTCACAGCCAAGTGCAGCCTGAGGAGACATCACAACTATCTGTAATAGGACCATGCAAAGCAAGAATAAATTAGGTAAAAATTAAGCAGATGTTAATTAAGGGGAAATATGGGTGTGGGAGACGGGAACCTTCTGTACTAGCTTCACAATTTTCCTGTAAATCTAAAACTATTTCCTGTAAATCTAAAACTATTCTAAAAAAAAAAGTTCACTTAAAAAAAGAAAACAGCCACTCCTACAGGGTCGGCTGCTCTCCCGTCTCGAGGGTGTACTATCTGTTGCCCATTTAATAAAGATCTGCTTGCAAAAAAAAGAAAAAACAATGCTTTATTGCCTGTTCACTCCTCCCCAGCCACACACCCATCCCCACCCAAAGGCAAGCCTAGAGCCCCTAAAGGTGAGACATACAGAGGCTGAGGGGCAGAAACTGACGTTCAACCTCCATACAAATGAGAGGCCCCGGCCTCCTTCCTTCCCTCCCATCACCCTGCTCTGCACTATGAAGCTACTAGATGTATATTTCCATCTTGTACTTAACACTAACATTTGCATCATACCTATGTTCAGTATTATAAATTCCCCTAGGATGTACACAAAGAATTATACATTTCCCCAGAACACAGCTCACATCTTCCGCTGATAAAGCGGAGTACCATCCCTTGACCAATGAAGTGCCCATCTTGAGAGACACAACGTAAGCCAGCGTAACAGCCCTTCTCCAGGTAAGGCATGCCTTAAGCCTGGCACCTTTGGCTTCTCCTTCATCAACGAATAACTTCACAAGGAACCTGGAGAAACACCCCTAGATCTGAACCTGCACACTGGCACGCTTCTGTAAACCAAGTCAGAAGTTCTTTTCCTGCTCATGTCCTATCATCCCAAAATGCAAAGCTGGAAACCTCATCCTTTCAATTAATAAGGCAAAAACTCAAGCCCAGAAAGATGCTGTAAGTTGCTGGAGGCTAAAGATGCTTACTCCTTGGAAGGAAAGTTATGACCAACCTAGACAGCATATTAAAAAGCAGAGACATTACTTTGCCAACAAAGGTCCGTCTGGTCAAGGCTATGGTTTTTCCAGTGGTCATGTATGGATGTGAGAGTTGGACTGTGAATAAAGCTGAGCACCAAAAAGTTGATGCTTTTGAACTGTGGTGTTGGAGAAGACTCTTGAGAGTCCCTTGGACTGCAAGGAGATCCAACCAGTCCATCCTAAAGGAGATCAGTCCTGGGTGTTCACTGGAAGCACTGATGCTGAAGCTGAAACTCCAATACTTTGGCCACTCATACGAAGAGTTGACTCATTGGAAAAGACCCTGATGCTTGGAGGGATTGGGGGCAGGAGGAGAAGGGGACGACAGAGAATGAGATGGCTGGATGGCATCACCGACTCCATGGGCATGAGTTTGAGTAAACTCCAGGAGTTTGTGATGGACAGGGAGGCCTGGCGTGCTGCGATTCATGGGGTCACAAAGAGTCAGACATGACTGAGCGACTGAACTGAACTGAACTGAACTTAAAGCTAATTAAGAGAGATCTGTGTACAGAGGATTAGACTCTAAGTACCACTGAATGTAGGGCTTCCCAGGTGGCACTAGGGTAAAGAACCCGTCTGTCAATGCAGGAGATGTGAGAGCTGTGGGATCAATCCCTGGGTCGGGAAGATACCCTGGAGGAGGGCATGGCAACCCACTCCAGTATTCTTGTCTGGAGAATCCCACGGACAGAGGAACCTGGTGGACTACGGTCTATGGGGTTGCAAAAAGTCAGACACGACTGAAGCAACTTAGCACACACACACCATTGAATGTAGAAGTGAAACGTTCTGAGAGAAGGCAGAGTTGCCCCCAGAATGTCACATGCCAGTGAAGTTATAGAAGCCTTGGATGAACAGTGGCAAAGATTAAAAAAAAGAATGAAGGAATGCACCCTGGTTAAAAATAGGATGTGGAGTCATCGACTTCCCTTTGATTTGTTGAAATCACTTTGAACACAATGATTATGTCACAAGAAAGAGCTTTTCTTTTGTGATGAAGAAGAAAAGGTATTAATAAAAATCATGACAAGCCACATTAAAATAGCTTGTATGGTGCAAGGAACGTCAAGTGAAGAACTAGGCTCTGTCTTTGATGGTCTTGTAAGATTGATATATTTCAAAAAGATACATGAATTCCAAAGCAAAGCAAATACATTTGATTAGAAATGGTGAAGATGCAGTTTTACCTCCTTTTTCTTTGCCAACCTGAAACTGTGTAACTATTCCCAAATGAAGAAAAAATTCAGACTCAATGAAGTGTTAGATGTTTTAACAATAACAAAATTGTACATAAACACTAACAACATTATAGGCAGTATTTAATATGTGCCTAGCTGTGTTCTAAAGGTATTACGTGTACTAATTCACTCAATCCTCAAACCCTATGCAATAGGTTTTATTAATATTCCCATTTTACAAGTAAAGAATGGACGCACACAGAGAGGTTAGGTAACCTGTCCAAGGTCACACAGTAAGAGGTTGAGTCAAGAAATAAACTAAGATAGTCTGGTTCTCTTATGCTAACCTCCATTTTATAGTTACCATGAACTACTTGATCTTCTTATTTCTTTAAAGTATATTAGGCTTACCTTCCCTAATTCCATGACATGCTCTTTAAAAGCAGGGAACCTATTTTATATATTTCTTTGTATTCCCTGTATTTTCTACACATTTTGCTTACATTTTGTTGACAGGATGACTAGTAGATCTTCTTCAAGACCTTGGTGAGTAGAGAATTTTTAAACAGCATGTCCATATATCCCTGGTGTCTGTGAGATTTATAATAACTTTCTCAAAATAAATTAGATAACTTTGGAAATCTAATAACAAAAACTGTAAGCTATGGCCCAGAAGAATTAATGTAGTTTTCAAAACGATACAACTTATTAGGCAGAGCCACACACTCTGGGCCATATGACCTGACATGTTGTATGAATCAAATAAATAATGGTTCGTGACTTGAAACACCCAATAGAGTAACTGAGGTGCAGCTATATATCTAGCTGTGTTCTTTTTAGATTAAGTTTTTTTTTTTTTTAACACTTCTGAGTCTCAATTTACTCGTCTTTAAAATGGGGATATCAAAAATGTACCCTCTTCCTTCTCAGGTTGTTGTAACCATCAAGTTCCATCTGTGGAAGTCCCTCCTAAGTAGAAAAGCACCAGGTAAATGTAAAAAGTATTTCTAAAATATAACAAGCAATATGCAGGTATAAACATGTGGAGCATTCGAAGCAACTGACTTTTACTAGTAGCCAGCAGGACAGCTTGGAAAACCACAGATTTTCAGGTCAAAAAAGACCTGGATTCAAGTCCCCATCCTGCCACTTACAGCTTGAGGGATCTTGGGCAAGTCACTTAAATATTTTTTATGTATTTCTGAGCCTCAATCTTTTCAATTATAAAATGGAGAAAATAACACCTCCCCCACAGGAGACAACAAGTAAGAAGCAGTTCATAGGGAACACAACGAAGAGAACACAACGAAATTTAATTGTGACCTCATATTAAAAATATCAGTTATTCTACTCAGAACACATGGGAGAAATTATATCTGTCCTTCCAGAGTTTACCATAATCACATCAAACAGAGTAAATTTATTTAATATTTATTAAACCCTATCAAATGCCAGCAGTAAAGAATCCTCCTGCAAAACAGGAGACGCGTAAGACATGGGTTCAATCCCAAGGTCAGGAAGATCCCCCGGAGGAGGAAACAGCAATCTGCTCCAGTATTAGGCCTGGCCAGCTAGAGTCCACAGGGTCACAAAGAGTCGAACACAGCTGAGCACACAAAATTAAATGCCTACCACTCCTCGGAATTTTGTACTTCCTGCCCTTTGGAACGACTTCGCTTTCACTTTTCACTTTCATGCACTGTTGGAGGAAATGGCAACCCTCTCCAGTATTCTTGCCTGGAGAATCCCAGGGACAGGGGAGCCTGGTGGGTTGCCGTCTATGGGGTCACACAGAGTCAGACATGACTGAAGCGACTTAGCAGCAGCAGTCCTTTGGAGAAACAATATAAAAATGCTGTCAGGTCACTCAGAGTTCTCAGACCCATTTGAGATTCTGACGAAAGCTATGGCATCTCTCCCCAAAGAAAGCTACAAAACTTTTAGTAGACACAACAGAAGATATAGAATATCTTCATGACCTTGAAGTAGAGAAAGCATTCTTAACAAAGGAGGACAGCGAGGAGAGGAGGGACCCTTAACTATAAAGAAAAAGATTCATAAATCTACCTACATTAAAATTATGAATTTCTACATCAAAAGAAACCATGAACAAAAATGTTTTACATAAACTAGAGAGGAAGCACAATTTGCAACACATGCAACCAATGGAAGCTGAGATTCCTGTGCAAGTAAAAAGCTCCAACAAATCAATAAGAAAAATAAGCAAAAATGTAACATATGAATGCAAAGGAAAGAGACTACAGCTGCACGTAACAATATGGATAAATCTTACAAACTTAACACGGAATGAAGAAAGCATGACACTAAAGAATATATACAGGATGACTTCACTCATGTGAAGTTGTCAAATAACTAAATAAATCATGCTTAGTAAGGTAAAAATAATACTGAATAGGGATGCACATATATATGCATATGCTCTATGCAAGCATACACGTGTAGGTAAAACTGTGCAGAAAAGGGGGAAAAAAGTGGTTCCCTCAAGGGGAAGGAAGACGTCATGTCTAGGAGAGGCCAAAGTTTGCTTCAGGAAATGATAATACTTGGGCACAGGTTACGAGAGCCTTACTTTATGATTTACAGGTTTTATATGTTCTCCTGAATATACATTGCAAAGTAAAAAAAAAAAAAAGCCCTTCCACAACCACACCTTGTATTTAGCAGGGAGAGAAGGAACTCACAGACTCCCTCAAGTCCATACACCCTAAGTTTATGGTGTCAAGCTCTGTGAGATCAAAGAAAAAGGGAGAAATCCTTAGACTGTGAGGTGGTGGAGGAAGGAGAGAGGGGGTGAGGACAGGAAAGATGGAAGAGGAGGATGAAGAAATGGGAGATCCCCCCCTGGTTGCCCAGTGGTTAAGACTCTACCTTCCAACGCAGGGTGTGTGGGTCAGACCCCTGGTCAGGGGGCTAAGGCCCCACACGGCTCACAGCCCCAAACCCAAAACGTCAAACAAAAGCAATATTTTAACAAATTCAATGATGACTTTAAAAATGGGTCAGGTTAAGGGGGTGGGGGGTGGGGGCGGGTAGAAACATGAAGCCTCTAGGTCAGCTCCTACTCTCTCCCTTGGAGAGAGAACACCCGGCACAAACATAACTAACAAATGCCCAAGCTTGGTAAGGAATGCAACGGAGTCTGAAAAACACACGGGAAACTAATGAGAAAGAGGAGCACAGCTTGCAAAGAAATGTAAACTATTAAATAATGTGTCTCCAAAGAAAGAAGCCTGCTAAAATAGCCAGTTTAACCCTCTGCCCACTCCATAATGTGTCCTCACCCCTGAACCCAGACAGAGTATAGAAAATGTTAGAAACTGTAAACACCAATTTCTGAGTGAAAAAGAACACCATGTCACCTCACAGCAACAGATTATCACGGAACCTAGAAAAGCTCCTAGTAGCCCTGGGAAACTAAAGAACTGGCAAAAACAAGTTACAATATGCCATTCCCACCGGCCTTGGAATAAACACATATACTGCAACTACATGATAAACATGTATCTGGATCATATCTAGTATGACTTCCGTAAGGCTCTTCACAGAACATATGTGAAGCTTTTTGCTGAATATAAGAGGAGCCCAAGGAATGTTTAAATCAGTGGAAAACAGAGGAATATCTCTGTAAAGTTTTTCATTGTATTCTCCCATGAATTACTTACTCGTATCTAGCAATCACCTAGTATTTCATTAGATCTGGGTTTATACTAAACAAAACTATCAAGACGTTATCTTCAAAACGGTTGGTGTTTGTGTGGTTAGTCAAATGCCTTATTTTGCTGGAAAGAATAATGGGCAAAAGGAATGATTTTTTTAATTACAAAAAGCATTTCATACTTTTAATAATCATTAATAACATGCAATAATTTACATCGTGCAAAATATCCTTTTCTAATTTTTCTCATATCAATTCATTGTTTATTTACTGCTTACAGTTTCTAGTCCTCAAATCTTATTGACATTAATAATCCCCACTACGTATCAAATATTTAGATGGTAACACTCATTGCTAGAAAGAAGTCCAGAGCAAATAATCTAGATTTCCTCGAAAAAACTTCCAAAAGGAAAAATGGAATTTGGCATTTGGACAACATGAGAAGACTCATCTTCCAAAAGGAATGATTTTTCAGGGTTCAAGATCCTACATGAGCATCAAATCAACTATTTCTTCACGTTCCACTCAAACTCCTTTCATCCCATTTTCTAGCCTCCATTTGTTCCCCAGAAACTCAGGACCTTCTTTCAATTCTCCAACTTTCTTTGAGGTTAAGGGAGCCATATAGAAAAGTTTCTCCATGGTTTACCGGAATGCTCAGTGTATTCCACTTTCTAAAGAGGCCTTAATGAGTGTGCACATTGGAATCTTTCTCACGCCTCTATCTCCCTTTTATTGTCATCTCTTCCCTCTTGTGTTCTTCCCTCTTGTTTTCAGATAACTGGCTTATCCAGTTGGAACCAAAGACCAAAGAATTTCCTCTCTATTATGTTTAAGTGAAAAGCTCCCCCGGAAAGTGAGGGGGTGTGGGAGTACACTCCCTCTTCCACTTCTGCGCCAAACTATTGATCCGTGCACCAAAAACAAGATCACAAAAGGAGTCATATGCCCAGAAGTGATTCTCGGTCCAAATGCATCACCTTTTGGAATGCTATATTCTGGGCGGGAGGAGGTGGGGCGAGGCGGGGGTGGTGTCACCAAGTAACTCTAAAGCAAGTCCTGTAGAAACTAGGTGCACTTGGGCGATTGGGGGTTGGGAGGGCAGGCCCAGGTCCGAAGTTCAAGAGGCACCGAAACCCAAACCCGACTGGACTATTAGCACGTGCTCAGACTCGGTTGCGACAGCTTGGCAAGCCTATCGGGAGGGGGCATTCTGCACCGGCCTCTGACTCATCCAGAGATAAGGCAGCCACAAGTTCCAAGCCAGCAGCTCCTGGATTTAGTCTGCACGGAAAATGTGTAGTTTCGGCTCCAGGGCCCCTAACAGGTAGAGCTAAGCTTGAATTTCCTGGGGCTCGGCCCCAGAGTGAGGATGGGAACGGAAGGAAAGCCACTCTCCCCCCGGCTCGCCTCCGAGAGTTGGAGGTGCCGATCCCCTCCGGGCGGGCGAGGGAGCCGCCGGCGTCCGGAGCAGGGGCGCCCCCGTCCCTCCCCTCGCGCCGCCCGAGCCCCTCACCTGCGGCCGGGTGGCCGGAGAGCACGCGGCCCCGGGCGCGGCGCGGGCCCCCGAGCTCGCGGCGCTCGCGCAGCTCGTCGTCCTCGTCCTCCCGCCGCCGGCCCTCAGCCATGGACGAGCCGCGCGGGCCCGCGCGCCGGCCGCCAGCCCCGGGCGCCCCACGCCCGCAGCCTCGGGCCTGGGAGGCGGCCCCGGAGAGCGGCGGCGTCGGAAGCGGCTGCCTCTTCGGTTCCACCTGCAGCCCACGGGGGAGCGGCCGGGCGCGGGCCGAGCCGGCTTCCCCGCCTCCTCGCGCGCCCCGGCGGCCTCCTCCTCCGGCTCTCCCGCTCCCTTCCCCGCCCCGCGGAGCTGGAGCCGGGATCGGGCGGGGTCTGGCGGGGCCTCGCCTCCTCGGGGAGGGGTTACCGGCCGCCGAGCCGCCCCGCCGCCGCACACGCCGCGCCACCAAAACAGACGGGTACAAAATAAACAAATGGGATAGGAAAGGGGGAAAGAGGAGGTGGCCTGGCTTCTTCCTGCCCTTTCACAATATTCCGCTGTCAACAGGAAACCCATTTGCTGGACAATTAAACAAAAGGAGGAGGAGGAACCTGCCCAGAATTGAGTTGGAGAGATGGGCCAGCTGGAGCATGTGAACTTGGGAACGAACTTGGTTGGGAGTTTGGTGGCGCCTCTGCGTTGCACCAGTTTTTTCCTTTCCCTCTCTTCTCTCCCTTTTAAATCCAACCTCTGGGCAGAGCATAGAGGATTTTTAACGCTGCGAAGCCAGTCTGCTGCTGCTGCTGCTAAGTCGCTTCAGTCGTGTCCGACTCTGTGCGACCCCATAGACGTTAGCCCACCAGCCTCCCCTGTCCCTGGGATTCTCCAGGCAGGGACACTGGAGTGGGTTGCCATTGCCTTCTCCGGTGAAGCCAGTCTATATGATACTATATGGTGGATACATGTCATTACACATCTGTCCAATCCCGCAGAATGTACAACAGGGAGAACCTTAACGTAAACCACAGACTTTAAGTGATTATGATGCGTCAATGTGAACGCTGAAGAGCTGATTCTTTTGAGCTGTGGTGTTGGAGAAGACTCTTGAGAGTCCCTTGGGCTGCGAGGAGATCAAAACAGTCGATCCTAAAGGAAACCAATCCTGAATATTCATTAGAAGGATTGATGCTGAAGTTGAAGCTCCAATAATTTGGCCACCTGATGCCAAGAACCGGATCAGGTTCTTCATTAGAACTCATTGGAAAAGACCCTGATGCTGGGAAAGATTGAAGGCAGGAGGACAAGGGGAGGACAGAGGCTGAGATGGTCGGATGGCATCACCGACTCGATGGACATGAGTTTGAGCAAGCTCTGGGCGAAGGTGAAGGACCAGGAAGCCTGGCGTGCTGCAGTCCATGGGGTCACAGAGTCTGACAGGACTCAGGGCCTGAACAACAATGTAAATTCCTCAGTTGTAACAAATGTACCACTCTATGGAGACTGTTGATAATGGAGGCTGTGCGTGTGAAGGGGCTGAGAGATATGGAAAATCTCAGTCTTCAGCTCAGTTTTGCTGTGAACCAGAAACTGCTCCAAAATATATAAAGGCTAATAAGCAATTTTTTTTCGATGGACTCTCCCGGTATTCTAGGTAACTTAGGGTTAGGAAGTGGCCACCATCTTTAGAAGAAGATGTGTTTAAGAGCCTGGTACCTGATTATTTGCAGAGAGGCAGTGTGGTGAAGTGACAGAGTGGTGACTCTAGAGTCAGAAACTGTCATTTGAAGCACTTCAATAAAGCTGAAAAGAAGGGGGTAAGAAAGTTAATTATGTGTATCCATACAGAACACATCTGAGAGTCATACTTGCACATACACACTTCGGCACACAAAGAGGCAGATTCTGAAATCTCAGGAAAAGATATCCAAGCAGCAGAGACACTGTCTGGACATGACTCCGTGGGACACTCCCCAGTAGAATGAACAGGCCTTTATCTTCAACCTCTTGCTCTATTTTTGAAAGCTTGTGAGGTCTCCTAATGTTCAGCGTGGGAGAAAAAGACAGGGAGAAAGGGGTCACTGAAAATAGAATTGCCGGCTATACCGGAGCACTCTTTGCCTTTTTAATAGTGATTGTTGCTTCCAGAAAAAAAATCTTTCTGCTTTCAGGCAGGTTAGAACCACAGTCAATTATTTGGAATTGAGGTCAAATTCACAAGTGAAATTTTATTACTGCATTAGCAGTTAAATAAGCTTCCCAGGTGGCTCAGTGGTAAAGAATCCATCTGCCAATGCAGGAGACCTAAGAGACACAGGTTGGATCCCTGGGTTGGGAAGGTCCCCTGGAGGAGGAAATGGCAACTCACTCCAGTACTTTTGCCTGAAAGACTCCGTGGTCAGAGGAGCTTGGCAGGCTACAGTCCATGGGGTCGCAAAGAGTTGAACACAGCTTAGCAACTGAACATGTGTTAAATGAGCAGACATCTGGACAACTTGAAGTTAAACTAGAAGAAAAGAAAAGGTTCTAGACCTTGAGGGTTGTTTTCAGTGTTTAGAGTCACTTTAAGTGAAAATATATTTGTCACTTACCTTAGAGAATAGAGTCATTTGCAAGCCCCTACCTTGACTACAATAAATGATCTGCCTGCACTGCAGGAGACCCAGGTTCAACCCCGGGGTCAGGAAGATCCCCTGGAAAAGGAAATGGCAACCCACTCCAGTACTCTTGCCTGGAGAATCCCATGGACAGAGGAGCCTGGTGGCTGCAGTCCCTGAGTCACAAAGAGTCGGACACGACTGAGTGACTAACACTGGTGATAACCTTGACAACAGGACAACTTCTCAACTTGTTGGGGTCTTCACAATTCAGAGTTTTACTCTGAAAAGAGCTGAAAGTGTTCTGAACGTCCCATTCGATCAGAGCTTTAGGAACCTATGCCCTTCTTTCCAGGTGTAGGTTCAAGCGCATTTTCCACTCAGCAAACATTTATGTAATCATTGTATGACAAACATCGCACCAAGTGCTGTGGGGAAATTCAAAAGAAGGAAAGAAATATTTACTCTGGGGCTCTATGGTTCATATGGGTTTTCTCATCTTCAGTGAACAAAACATAGTTCCTGTCCTCCAATGATAGGAAGACAGATCCAGTTTACACAAAACAAGCCAATATTTGGTAAATTCTATCATAAAGACATAAGCTTAGATGAGAGTACCGAGATAATTCAATAGAGAAAGAATTCTTTGCCATTGAAAGAATATGAACCCCTACTTTATACCATATAAAAAATTAACTCAAAATGGATCCTAGATCTAAATGTAAGAGCTAGAATTATAAAGCTCTTCAAAGAAAACTTAAGAGTAAATTAAATTTTAAAAATGTAATCCTTAAAGAGGATTAAACTATTGTAACATTGTATTAAGCAATGGTTTTTTAGAGTGTTGCTTATACCAAAATATACAAGAAACAACTGAAAAAATAAATTGGACCCTACCAAAATAAAAAACTTTTCTGCTTCAGAGGTTATCATCAAGAAAGTAAAAGACAACTCTCAGAATGCGAGAAAATATTTGTAAATCACATATCTGGTAAGGGACTTATATTCTGAATATATAAAGAAGTTAAAAAATAAGATACAATTAGCCCAATTTTTAAAAGGACATTCTCCAAAGAAGAGATACAAATGATGTATGTGAAAATGAAAAAAAAATTCAACCTTATTAGTCATTAGGGACAAGTAAATTAAAACCTCAACGAGAGGTCTTTTAACACATACCAGCATGATGACTAAGATAAAAAGTCTAGACAATAGAAGATGTTAAAGGATATGGAGAAATTTCAACCCTCACACATGTCTGGTGGAACGTAAATTGGCAGAGCCACTTTAGGAAATAGTCTGGCAGTCCTCAAAAAGTTAAACATAGAGTAACCATATAACATAGCAATTCTACTCATAGGTATATACTCAGGAGAAATGAGAACATGTACATTGAAAAACTTGTATCTGAATGCCCACAGTGGCATTATTTATAATAGTCAACATCACTATGAACAAAGTTAGTGGAGGTGATGGAATTCCAGTTGAGCTATTTCAAATCCTAAAAGATGATGCTGTGAAAGTGCTGCACTCAATATGCTAACACTTTTGGAAAACTCAGCAGTGGCCCCAGGACTGGAAAAGGTCACTTTTCATTCCAATCCCAAAGAATGCTCAAACTACCACACAATTGCACCCACCTCACACAATAGTAAAGTAATGCTCAAAATTCTCCAAGCCAGGCTTCAACAATACGTGAACCGTGAACTTCCAGATGTTCAAGCTGGTTTTAAAAAAGGCAGAGGACCAGAGATCAAATTGCCAATCTCCGCTGGATCATCAAAAAAGTGAGAGAGTTCCAGAGTAATATCTATTTCTGCTTTATTGACTATGCCAAAGTCTTTGTGGATTATAAC
Source organism: Odocoileus virginianus (assembly GCF_023699985.2). Classification (NCBI taxonomy): domain Eukaryota; kingdom Metazoa; phylum Chordata; class Mammalia; order Artiodactyla; family Cervidae; genus Odocoileus; species Odocoileus virginianus. The sequence continues at coordinate 6,222,408 of NC_069685.1, read as the reverse complement.
AAACTGTGGAAAATTCTTAAAAAGATGGGGATACCAGACCACCTGACCTGCCTCTTGAGAAATCTGTATGCAGGTCAGGAAGCAACAGTTAGAACTGGACATGGAACAACAGACTGGTTCCAAATTGGGAAAGGAGTACATCAAGTCTGTATATTGTCACCCTGCTTGTTTAACTTATATACAGAGTACATCATGCGAAATGCTGGGCTGGATGAAGCACAAACTGGAATCAAGATTGCCAGGAGAAATATCCATAACTTCAGATACGCAGATGACACCACCCTTAAGGCAGAAAGTGAAGAACTAAAGAGCCTCTTGATGAAAGTGCAAGAGGAGAGTGAAAAAGCTGGCTTAAAACTCAACATTCAGAAAACTAAGATCATGGCATCTGGTCCCATTGCTTCATGGCAAATAGATGAGGAAGCAGTGAAAACAGTGAGAGACTTTATTTTTTGTGGCTCTAAAATCACTGCAGATGGTGACTGCAGCCATGAAATTAAAAGACGCTTACTCCTTAGAAGGAAAGTTATGACAAACCTAGAGAGCATATTTAAAAACAGAGACATTACTTTGCCAGCAAAGGTCCATCTTGCCAAAGCTATGGTTTTTCCAATAGTCATGTATGGATGTGAGAGATGGGCTATAAAGAAAGCTGAATGCTGAAGAATTGATGCTTTTCGAACTGTGGTGTTGGGGAAGACTCTTGAGAGTCCCTTGGACTGCAAGGAGATCCAACCAGTCCATCCTAAAGGAAATCAGTCCTGAATATTCATTGGAAGGACTGATGCTGAAGCTGAAACTCCAACACTTTGGCCACCTGATGTAAAGAACTGACTCATTTGAAAAGACCCTGATGCTGAGAAAGATTGAAGGCAGGAGGAGAAGGGGATGATAGAGGATGAGATGGTTGGATAGCATCACTGACTCAATGGACATGAGCTTAAGTAAACTCCAGGAGTTGGTGATGGACAGGGAGGCCTGGCATGCTGCAGTCCATGGGGTTGCAAAGAGTCAGACACGACTGAGCGACCGAACTGAACTGAACTGAGATATAACCAAATACTCATCAACTGGTGAACAGATATTCAAAAGTGGCATATCCATTCAATGGACTATTATTTAGACATAAAAATGAATGAAGTACTGGTATATGCTACAACACGGATGAATCTTGAAAACATTATACTAAGTATAAAAAGCTAGAGACATGGCTTCCATGGTGATCCAGTGGCTAAGAATCTACCTGCCAATGAAGGGGACGCGAGTTTGATCCCTGGTCCAGGAGCATTCCATCTGCTCTGGGTCAGCTGAGGCTGTGCACCACGACTCCTGAAGCCCCCACGCCCTAGAGCCCAGGCACCGCAATGAGAGAAGCTGTCACATTGGGAAGTCTGCGCACTGTAACAGAGCCCCTTCTCGCTGCAGCCAGAGAAAGCCCACATGCAGCAACAGAGACACAACACAGCCAGAAATAAATGAGTTAATGAAAAAAAGGAAAAGCTAGAGACAAAAGACTGCTCTGATGGATGACCCTATTTATTTGAAATGTCCAGAATAGGTTAATCCATGGAGACAGGGAGGAGCCTAGGGGTTGCCAGGGGTGGAGGAGAGTGAGGAGTCACAGATACTAGGTATGGTATTTCTGAGATGATGAAAATATACAATCAGAGAGTGGCAATGGTTGCACAACTCCGAATATACTAAAGGATGACTTTTAGGGTGTGTAATTATATTTCAATAAAGCTGTTATTTTATTAAGAAAACGATAATCCATTCACCGTGAAAGCATGGACAGAGGAACCAGAGAGAGGACTGTACTCTGAAAATCATCATATTGAACTAGAGAAACCAAATAGGAGTTACAGGTAATAACTGCTTAATCATATGAAAGAAAAGGAAAGGTGTGGCCGGCTGGAAACAAAATAAACATGTCAAAACACCCTACCTACCCTAGTGACACAGCAAAGGCCAAATTAATAAAAGGAAAATGTTAATGAAAATCCACAGCTAAGAATAGAACAAAATTTGCCCTTAAAGCTTTAAAGTATTAAGAAAAAAATTTGGAAGCAATATTGAAAAACAGCCTCCATTACAAAGAAAAAATGTTATTTGCTTCTCACTTTGGATTTACAGCCTGAAACAAAATGGTATGAGAATAGAACACTACAAAAAAATAAAAATATACTATATAAATACATGGGCTTCCCAGGTGGCACTAGTGGTGAGGAACCCACCTGCCAATGCAGGAGACCTAAGAGACGTGGGTTTTGATCTCCTGGAGGAGGACATGGCAACCCACTCCAGTATTCTTGCCTGGAGAATCCCACAGACAGAGGAGCCTTAGGGTCACCAAGAGTCAGACGTGACTGAAGCGACTTAGCACACCTTTAAATACATACACAGTACAGTGCTTGGCACAATAGATGTTTGTTTAATGACTGACTTAATATAGTGAATATACTTCCCTTTTTTTCCTGCTGAATCATCAGAAGATATGAGTCTCAAGTTCCTCAACTTAAATAAAAAGGTGGAATTAAAATTTTCACCTCAAGACGTCAAAAAAGAAAAAGCAAGGATGGGCAAGGGTACGCAGTGGATTTTAAAACTATAAGATCTTCATAGTTTTGTTTCTTAAAATACCTGAACCAAATATGAAATAATTTTATGATTTGTTAAAGTATGATGGTGGCTTCATGAATGTTTAACATGTTACATTATTCTCCATATTGTCCATGTACTTTTAAATCTTCATTATTTTTTAGAAAACAACAGAAAAGATCAATGAAACTAAAATCTGCTTCTATGAAAAGAAAAATTGACAAACCTTTAGTCAGACTCATCAAGAAAGAAATGGAGAGGGATCAAATCAATAAAATCAGAAATGAATAAAGAAGTTAAAACCAACACCACAGAAATACAAAGGACCATGGTGGTCATAAGTCACTTCAGTCATGTCCAACTGTTTGCAATGCTATGGACTGTAGCCCTGTAGCCTGACAAGTTCCTCTGTCCATGGGATTCTCCAGGCAAGAATACTGGAGTGAGTTGCCATGCCCTCCTCCAGGGGACTTTCTGAACCCAGGGATCGATCCCAAATCTCTTATGTCTCCTGCATTGGCAGGCAGGTTCTTTACCACTGGCACCACCTGGAAAGCCAATAAAAGACCATAAATGACTACTAAGAACAGTAGGATAAGAGGTGGGGGATCAATCCCTGGGTCAGGAGTCCCCTGGAGGAGGGCACGGCAACACACTCCAGAGAAGCCCACGGACAGAGGAGCCTGGGCTACAGCCCAGAGGGGTGCAGAGTCAGACAAAACTTAACCGACTCAGCATGCATGCAAGAGCAACTATATACCAACAAAATGGACAACCTAGAAGAAATGGACAAATTCTTAGAAAGGTACAATCTCCCAAGACTGAACCAGAAAGAAATAGAAAATATGAACAGACCAATTACAAATACTAAAATTGGATCTGTGATTTAAAAACTCCCAACAAACAAAAGTCCAGGACCACGTGGCTTCACAGATGAATTCTATCAAACATTTAGAGATGAGTTAACACCTATCCTTCTGAAACTCTTCCCAAAAAATGACAGAGGAAGGAACACTTCTGAACTCATTCTGTGAGGCCAGCATCACCCTGAAATCAAAACCAGATAAAGATATCACAAAAGAAAATTAAAGACCAATATCACTGATGAACATAGATGCAAAACTCCTTAACAAAATACTAGCAAACTGAATCCAACAATATTTTAAAAGGATTATATACCATGAACAAGTGGGGTTTATCCCAGGGACACAAGGACTTTTTAGTATCCACAAGTCAGCCAGTGTGATTTTGTTGTTGTTCAGTCCTTCAGTCATGTCTGACTCTTTGCCACCCATAGACTACAGCACACCAGGCTTCCCTGTCCTTCACCATCTCCCAGAGTTTGTTCAAACTCATGTCCATTGAGGTCATGATCCTATCCAACCATCTCAGCCTCTGTCGTCCCCTTCTTCTCCTGCTCTCAATCTTTCCCAGAATCAAGGTCTTTTCCACTGAGTCAGCTTTTTGCATCAGGTGGCCAAAATATTGGAGTTTCAACTTCAGCATCAGTCCTTTCAATGAATATTCAGGGTTGATTTCCTTTAGGATTGACTGATTTGATCTTGCTGCCCAAGGGATTCTCAAGAGTGTTTTCCAACACCACAGTTTGAAGGCATCAGTTCTTTGGCACTCAGCCTTTTTTATTGTCCAACTGTCACATACAGGACTACTGGAAAAACCATAACTTTGACTATATGTACCTTTGTCAGCAAAGTGATGTCTCTGCTTTTTAATATTCAGTCTAGGTTTATCATAGCTTTTCTTCCAAGAAGCGAACATCTTTTACTTTATTGGCTGCATTGACTGACCATAGTGATTTTGGAGCCCAAGAAAATAAAGTCTTTCACTGCTTCCATTGTTTCCCCATCTATTTGCCATGAAGTGATGGGACCAGATGTGATGATCCTAGTTTTATGAATGTTGAGTTTTTAACCAGCTTTTTCACTCTCCTCTTTCACCTTCATCAAGAGGCTCTTTAATTCCTGTTTGCTTTCTGCCATTAGGGTGATGTCATCTGCATATCTGAGGTTATTGATCTTTCTCCTGGCAGTGTTGATTCCAGCTTGTGATTCATCCAGCCCACCATTTCTAATGATGTGATACACACATTAAAAAATTGAAGAATAAAACTCCTATGATCATCTCAACAGATGCAGAAGATTTGATAAAACTCAACATCCATTTATGATGAAAGTTCTCTGAAAAGAGGGCATAGAAGGAACCTACTCAGCATAATATCTATCTATCTACCTATCTACTTTAGGTGACTGCATCTCCTCCAACAAGAAGTGGTTCTCTACCCCATGAAGTTGGGCTGACTTTGGGATTGCTTTGGCCCATGGCATATGGCAGAGGTGACAGTATGTGAATTCTAAGTCTAGAACTCTCGAGGGCTTGCTTGCTTCATTCAGCTTGTTCTCTTGGAAGACTTCTACCACCGTATGCCTAAGCCACAGTGAACTCAGCAGAGGATGTGACAGTCTGTGAGGGAAAGACCAGTTATCCTAACAGAGGCCCCTTAGACCAGCCCACAGTCTCCCAATGTGTGAGAGGACCCAGTCCAGATCAGCAGAGTTGCTGACTAGCAGTTGACCACAGACATAAAAATGACCCACCCAGCCTAGACAAAAACTGCCAGCTGGCCTCCAAACTCATAAGCGGTAAGAAATGCCTTGTGTTTTATGTCACCGGGGGTTTTGTGGTTGGTTGTTGTACAGCATGTGTAGGCTTTGGAAACCCCAGGAATCAGTTGCTGAAAAAGAGCTATTGTTGTTCAGTCACTCAGTCGTGTCCAACTCTTTGTGACCCTATGGACTGCAGCATGCCAGGCTTCCCTGTCCTTCACTCTCTCCTGGAGTTTGCTCAAACTCATGCCCATGAAGTAGATGATGTCATCCAACCATCTCATCCTCTGTCACCCCCTTCTCCTCCTGCCCTCATTCTTTCCCAATATCAGAGTCTTTTCCAATGAGTCGACTTTTTGCATCAGGTAGACAAAGTATTGAAGCTTCAACTTCAGCATCAGTCCTTCCATTGAATATTCAGGGTAGATTTCCTTTAGGATTGACTGGCTTGATCTCCTTGCTGTTCAAAGGACTCTCAGGAGTCTCCTGCACCACCACAGTTCGAAAGCATCAGTTCTTCTTTATGGTTCAACTCTCACATCTGTACATGGCTGCTAGAAAAACCGTAGCTTTGACTATACGGACCTTTGTTGGCCAAGTGGAACATCACACTTGTGAAAGGAATAGGAGAGACAGAAATATTGGTCAGGGAGATGTTGTACCACAGTGCAGGCCTGACAAAGCCTCTGCTGGTCCAGTGAAGTAAATGGTTAGGCCCTTGAATCACCACCACCTTGCTCCGTCATTGGCCTGTGCTGCTTGAAAGCCGGCAGATGCTGAAGGAGCGGCTAACTGGAAGCTGTTGGTCTGCCACACTTTTTCTTCCTGGATAGCAAGTGTTCTTGAAGGGAGTGGCACATCTCTGTGTCAGCCACATCAGTCCTTGCACCGTGCAAATCCACTTCACTGTACCCGTCCAACTCAGGTCACCCTCCTCCACTGCAGTGGGTCTCAGATGTCCACTAGTACTCGTAGTCTCCCTTCTCCATCACCCATTCTAAATCCCTCTTGCCCCCAGCTACCAACTCCGCTGGTCTTGGCAGCTTACCTGTGCTATGACCCAAACTTTCATTACCGAGGTATCTTAGCCCCTAGTAATCACATCCTTTACAGGCTGGAGTTGCTTCACTTGTCTGTTCACAGTTGTAATGATCAAAGGAGAATCAGGAACCAAGGAGCATCCAAGTGGGTCATCTGAGCTCCACACATATGCCTCCTGGTCCCCCTCCTGGGCAACCAGCCGTATTTCCCACAGTCCACTAGAGTTAATTATCCCTGCCAGGATAGTCACTTTTCTCACCTTCTGGTCCCTGGTCACAAGGAGCTTCAAGTGCCCAGAAAGCAGTCATCGTTTACAATTCAAATGGACCCTCTCTGTGTCCTCTGGGGAAAATCGACACATTGACACATTGTGGTTCTGGCCACATTGACGACCAGAACCGCCAACCCTACAGAGCTCCAGAAGCAGAACTCAGTAGGTCACGGGGAGTGATGGTCAGTGGGACCACTCCTGCTTCTACTTCTCAATTCTAGATCCATATATTCTTTTGACAGGAGATACAGCACCATAAAAAGAAAGATCTCTGATACAAAGTTTACTGCATTCTAGAGGATTAAACCCAGTCTTCACAAAGTATTGTCTCCAACTTTGCACTTCAGCTATGCATTCCTTCAGCAAGAATATATACATATATTTATATATTTCATATATATATGAAACTAGAGGTAAGAAGCATAACATATAATATATAATAGCTTTTTAAAATAAGTACCATTTCATCCATCAAAAACAAATCCATAAAGCATATGAGCATAAAACCCAAATCTCTCAAAGTCACACTCACAGAACAAGAGATTATTATTAGTCCCTCTCTTCAAATAAAAATGAAGCCTATATTGCAAAATCAAGACCAGGGCTCTATAATAAAATACACAAAAATGTCAAAAATGAGAGTTCATTTCCTGGCAGAAGAACATTTTTATTCAAACTCTTGACACATCTGAAAAAGAAAAATCTCAGGGGTTTATATACAATGACCTAGAGCTTCTCTGTTCTTTGGCCAGGTCAACCTTTAATCTTTTTCCTTTGCCACTAAGGGTATAGGATCCAAGAAGGAACATAAGAGAGGCAGACTATTTGTTTCTCCCAGTGTCTGTTATCCCCTTGAGGCTGGGGGTCAACAATAAAGACTACATTCTGCAGTGTCCCAGGGCACTAGCATGTCTATGTGGCCTGATTCTGGCCAGTGGGAACCATTGTGCATGACTTTGAAAAAATGTGTTAAAGAGAAGGGACATGCCCTTCTTCACCCTTTGCCTCCATTGACTAGAATATAGATGTAATGGCTGGAACTGGAGCAGTCATCTTTAACCACAGATACCAAGGGACTAGAAACCTGGACTTGTGATGATCATGGAGAAGGCATGCCTATCAGACCTCATACATCTAGATTTCATTTACGTCAGAAATAAACTGTTTTTTAAGATTTACTTTTTTAACTTTCTGTTTTACATTGAAGTACAGCTGATTAACAATACTGTGGTACTTTCAGATGCACAGCGGAGTGATTCAGCCACACACACACATTTATCCATTCTCAGCTTCTACTTTTTATTTCTTTCAATGTATTATTATTTTTTGGCTGTACTGGGTCTTCATTGTGGTGCATAGTGAAAGTCGTTCAGTCATGGCCGACTCTTTGCGACCCCATAGACTATGCAGTTCACGGAATTCTCTAGGCCAGAATAGTGGAGTGCGTAGCCTTTCCCTTCTCTAGGGGATTTTATTGTGGTGCATAGGCTTTGTCTAGCTGCAGCATGTGGGGTTAGTTGCCCTGACACATGTGGGACCTTAGTTCTCTGACCAGAGATTGAACCCACTTCCCCTGCATTGGAAGGCAGATTCTTAACCAATGGACCACAAGGGAAGTCCCCGCAACTTCCAGTTTTTAAAGCTGTGATTATTTGGGATTTTCTGTCACACAGTTATTGTAATTCCAACTGTTACAAACATGAAAACGTGTCTCAGTCATGAAAGGAGGTAAGAGGGAAGGGCAGTATTCTGAACAGAAGAAAGATTCAAAAGTCAAAGTGTTAGTCCCTCAGCCGTGTCTGACTCTCTGGGGCCCCATGGACTGTATGTAGCCCTCTCGGCTCCCCTGTCCATGGACTTCTCCAGGTAAGAATATTGGGTGGGTTGACACTGCCTTCTCCAGGGGATCTTCCCGACCCTGGGATTGAACCTGGGTCTCCTGCATTGCAGGCAGATTCTTTATCATCTGAGCCTCCAGGGAGGTCCAGGAGAAAGAATATACACAAGCAAAACAGAGTCTAAAATAACTTCTGATTTCACAATGGAATGAAATACACAATCGAGAAAAGACCTTTCTATAACAAAATACCCCTGCCAAACTTGGAGTACCCAGGTCCAACATGTGAGGGATTTTCCCACATCACCAAGTAATTCTGAGACACCACCTTGTGTCCTGCAAATAAAGTCAAATCAACTGTCAACCCGAAGTCAGCAGCAGATTGGAAATGCTAAACCTCCCTCCATCCCCCATTATCACCCCCTGAGTTGGCTAGAGAGGTCCATGAAACTCACAGTGATATTGTACTTACTAGATTACTGGTTTATTATAATAGGATACAACTCAGAAACAGCCAGATGGAAGAGATGCATAACGCAGTAAATAGGAAAAAAACATGAAGCTTTTGTGCCCTCTCAGATTTTGTCACTGTCTCCAAATGTCCATGTGTTCAGCAATCAGAAAGATGTCTGAACCCTGTAGTTCTGGGTTTTCATGGAGGCTTCATTGCAAAGCCTCCATGAGGATTTAATTGGTAAAATCACCAGCGGTTAAAGTGCTATGCTCAACATGTCAGCACTTTTGGAAAACTCAGCAGTGGCCACAGGACTGAAAAGGGTCAGTTTTCATTCCAATCCCAAAGAAGGGCAATGCCAAAGAATGTTGAAACTACCACACAATTGCACTCATTTCACATGCTAGCTAGGTAACACTCAAAATCCTTTAAGCTAGGCTTCAGCAATACATGAACTGGTAAATTCCAGATGTCCAAGCTGGATTTAGAAAAGGCAGAAGAATCAGAGATCAAATTGCCAACATCCACTGGATCATAGAAACAGCAAGAGAATTCCAGAAAAACATCTATTTCTGCTTTATTGACTAAGCTAAAGCCTTTAACTGTGTGGATCACAACAAACTGGAAAAGTCTTGAAGAGATGGGAATACCAGACCACCTTACCTACCTCCTGCGTAACCTGTATGTGGGTCAAGAAGCAACAGTTAGAACCAGACATGGAACAACAGACTGGTTCCAAATTGGGAACGGAGTACTTCAAGGCTGTATATTGTCACCCTGCTTATTTAACTTCTATGCAGAGTACATCATGAGAAACGCTGGGCTGGATGAAGCACAAGCTGGAATCAAAATTGCCAGGAGAGATATCAATAACCTCAGACATGCAGATAACACCACCCTTATGGCAGAAAGCAAAGAGGGATTAAAGAGCTTCTTGATGAAGGTAAAAGAGGAGAGTGAAAAAGCTGGCTTAAAATTCAACTTCCAGAAAACTAGGATTATGGCATCTGGTCCCATCACTTCACGGCAAATAGACGGGGAAACAATGGAAACAGTGAAAGACTTTCTTTTTTTGGGTTCCAAAATCACTGCTATGGTGACTGCAGCCGTGAAATTAAAAGACTCTTGTTTCTTGGAAGAAAAGCTATGACCAAACTAGACAGCATATCATATTAAAAGGCAGAAACATTTCTTTACCAACAAAGGTCCATCTAGTCAAACCTATGGTTTTTCCAGTAGTCATGTGTGGATGTAAGAGTTGGACAAATAAAGAAGTCTGAGTGCAGAAGAATTGATGCCTTCAAACTGTGGTGTGAGAGTCCCTTGAACAGCAAGTGGATCAAATCAGTCAGTCCTAAAGGAAATCAACCCTGAATATTCACTGAAAGGACTGATGCTGAAGCTGAAGCTCCAAATCTTTGGTCACCTGATGCGAAGAGCCGACTCACTGAAAAGACCCTGATGCTGGGAAAGACTGAAGGCAGAAGGAGAAGGGGATGACAAAAGATGAGAGGGTTGAATGGCATCCCCGATTCAATGAACATGAGTTTGAGCAAACTCTGGGAGATGGTGAAGGACCGGGAGCCTGATGGGCTGCAGTCCATGGGGCCGAGTAGAGTTGGCCGCGACTGAACAAGAGTTGGTGACTGCACTCAGTCTCCAGGTCCTCTTCCCTCCCTGGAGGTCGGGGGTGGGGGTGGGGGGGATTGAATGTTCCAATCCTCAGGGTTGGCTCTATTGAGGACCAGCCCCCACCTCTCGGTGGGAGTCCGAAAGATGCCTCATCAGTGTAACAAAAGTCACCTTTATCAGTTTCATCACAGGAAACTCCAAAGGGTTTAGGAGCTCCTGCTAAAAGTTGGGTGAAGACCAAATATATGTTTCTTATTATGAATTGCAGTATCACTCCCCTAAAAAATTAAGGGAAATCTCCAAAGGCTAAAAGGAACAAGAGAGTTAATAATAGTTGACTCACGTATGGTACTATTCGAAATGTTTTAAATATCTTAACTCAATCCTAACCACAACCCTATGAGGTAAATACTACTTGTATTCTTATTTTATAGGTTAGGAAGCTAAATCACTTAAAGATTATAGAAGATATAATGACAAGGTTCAATGGTTGCCCAACTGGAATTCTAAAGAGGAAAAGAATTAAGGAAAGACAACACTTGAAAATGATTGAAAATTATCCGGAACTAATGAAAATCAAGAATCTTCAGATTAATAAATTATACCAAATTCCAAGTAGGTCTCTAAAAACAATACCAATGCAAAAAATAATGGCTAACATTTTACTTAAGAGTCAGCACTGTTCTAAGAGCATTATATATATTTTATCCTTTAACCTTCACAAGAATCTTAGGAGATAGTTCCTACCATTATCCCCAATTTGCAGATAGGGAAACTGAGGCAAAGAGAGGTCAAGTAGCCCTTTAAAGAATGAAAGTGAAAGTGAAAGTCTCTCAGTTGTGTCCAACTCTTTGTGACCCCATGGACTGTAGCCTGCCAGGCTCCTGTATCTATGGAATTCTCCAGGCCAGAATACTGGGGTGAGTAGCCATTCCCTTCCCCAGAGGATCTTCCCAACCGAGGGATCCAACCCAGGTCTCCTGCACTGCAGGTGGATTCTTCACAGTCTGAACCACTAAGCAAGCCCTTTTAAGAATGAAGAGCCTACAAATGGTGAAGCCAGGATTAAAACTCAAACAATTTAATTCCAAGAATGCATTTTTCACATCACTCCTTTGTGGAACTTCTCTGGGGAAGCAGTGACTCTTGGATATTTAAGTGGAGTGCATCAGATGGCAGTGAAAGGAATGTGTCTTTCTGAAGTCCAGAAGAAGTTGCTGTGATGATGGCAATGCTCTACGTCTATGTTGTCTAATGCAGTAGTCCTGGGTAACACTACTGGACACTTGAAATGTGACTAGTGCCATTTACAATAGCTAGGACATGGAAGCAACCTAGATGTCCATTGGCAGATGAATGGGTAAGGAAGTTGTGGTACCTATACACAATGGAATATTAGCTATAGAAAGGAACACATTTGAGTCATTTCTAATGAGGTGGATGAACCTGGAGCCTATTATACAGAGTGAAGTAAGTCAGAAAGAGAAAGACAAATACTGTATATTAATGCATATATATGGAGTTTAGAAAGATGGTATTGATGATTCTGCATGTAGGGCAGCAAAGGAGACACAGACATAAAGAAGAGACTTTTGGACTCAGTGGGAGAAGGCGAGGGTAGGATGCTTTGAGAGAATAGATTGAAACATGTATATTCACATATGTAAAATAGATGACCTGTGGGAGCTCAATGCTGAAGGCACTCAAGGCCAGTGCTCAGGGACAACCCAGAGGGATGGGGTGCGGAGGAAGGTGGGAGGGGGCTCAGGATGGGGGAGACGCATGTGCACCTCTGGCTGATTCATGTTGATGTATGGCAAAAACCATCATACTATCGTAAAGAAATTATCCTCCAATTAAATTAAGAAAAAAGAAATGTGACTAGTACCACCGAGGAACTAAATTTTAAATTTTATATAATTTTAACTAATTAAATTTTAAATGTAAATCCCCACCTATGGCTAATGCCTACTATCTTGGACAGCACAGGTTCAGAGTTAATGAAGAGACTGGATGTGAAGACAGGGTAATTCACTAATCCCCTTGACCTCATGCTGAAATGGCTGGGTGACTCTCCATTTTAGATAAGAAAAACCAATAGTGTAATCTTGTTTCTTGAGCAAAGGCTATTCAAAATTACCCCTGAATAGCTTTTACCTCCTTGTAGAAAACTGTTTATATGTTTCGGTTGGTGCCACCATGCAAGGTAGGGTAATATGTATGTGTAATGTATTTAGGAATATTTACAGATAAGGAAGATGTAGAGAAACCTGCAGAAAATTGGAAAGAAGCATCTAGTAGACTGGGAGGAGTCTGCTTATGAACGCCTTACGAACTCCCTGCTGTCCCCAGTCTTCATGCCATTTCTCCTCTGTTTGGCTCCCAGGCCACTTGCTATTTCCCCTGGGGAGCATTTCGTGTTTGTCTGTAGATGCGTCTCATTCACCCGTATATCCCTACCAAGTGCTTTATGCCCCAAGTAAAGAAAAAATTTAAAATTACTCTATGCCTTATATTTTAATATTGCATCTTACTGTCTTCCATCCATTTTTTTTTTTTAAAGATGTATGTATTTATTTTTGGCTGCACCGGGTCTTCGTAGCTGCATGTGGGCTTTCTTCAGTTTCGGTGAGCAGGGGCGCCCAGGCTTCTCTTTGGAGTGGCTTCTCTTGCTGAGAACGGGCTCTAGGTGCACAGGCTTTAGCTGCTCTGTGGCATGTGGAATCTTCCCGGATCAGGGATTGAATCACTGTCCCCTGCCTTGGCAGGCAGATTCTCAATGACTAGACCACAAGGGAAGCCCTAGCTTACATCTTAATGGTCTATGCCCTTGCTATGAAGTGTGGTCCATGGACTGGTGGCATCAGTATGACCAAACAGCATATTTAAATACAGAATATCAGCTCCACCCCAGACCTACTGAATCAGAATCTGTATTTTAATAAGATCTCCATACACTCACTAAGCCCAATCCTCTTGCAATGCAGTAATTAAAATGTCTAACCCTTTGACATAATTGCTTATAATTTTGGTATTATTAATTAGACTGTAGACTCCATCGGAATGGGGATTGTGTCTAACTTGATTATGATTATATTCTTAGTACCTGACACCAAGGTGGGCACTTAATATATCCTCAATAACCAGCTTGGATAAATAAAAAAACAATCAGAAAACAGATTTTTTTTTTTAAAAGGGGAACAAGAAACTATGGTAAAACGACCTCCGTTGGTTTGCTTTCATCTGTCATGCTTTAAAAAACCATCTGATTAGTAGGTATTGGTAATGTTCTTGAATTGTTCTGAATTGAAATTCAATGCTAATTTTTTTCTATTATATTAAAACCAATGCCAAATACATTATTAGAAATAGCTTGGCAGAAATTAATTTTCATTTTCTCCCCAGAAGAGTACAAGTAGCATTTAGCTCTTTCAGTTTAAAGCATATGATGCTTTCAAAGGTATAATAGAGATCAAAGGTAAATTTTCTACTTATTTCGATTTCTCAAATAAAGAAGCTCTCGGAATATAAAAGGAAATGGCCCCACAGGTAAGCATTCCAATCAACTAGGGAAGAAAGCAGATGGGCCTTCTGTAAAGACTTGGACTCAGTCAATTTAAATTCCATTTCCTGAAGCTTTTCTTCAAATTGGTGTTTATTTGCAAAACTTGTTATGTGTGGAGTCTTGATTTACTGTGCTTCCCTCTAATTTTGCTTTCAGAAGATGACCGTTCTTGCTTATCTTTGCTTATGTAGAGTCTCAATAGCAATTGTCAGAACTCTCCCTGGACAACAAACCCACCACACTGACCTCAGCAAGACCAAAAATGTCTTACAGAGAGCTAGCTTGTCTTACTCCAAATGGAATGCTCAGCTTCAGCACTTCTCAGAGCTAAATATCATGCGCAAATGAGCAAGGCGGATGCATTTTACAAACTTCAGGACTTTGAGCCCTTGGCAGCCTGACTGACCAGCTCCCCTGCCCACTGCTCCTGTCCCCGCCCTCCTGCTCCAGTCACACCCAACGTGGCACTGCTCCTAACACACCCTTCTCTTCATGTCTCTACCTTGGGACGTGAAGTCACTTCTGCCAGGATTATGCAGACAGGAAGAATACAGAGAGCACATGGGCTTGGGGCAAATCCAGATTCACTTCCTTGTTTTGAAATTTTGAGCAAGTGAATTAATTACTTTAAACTATTTACTGATGAGAAAAACAAGATATTGCGATGTATAGGGTTTGGGACTGTTGTAGAGACAAAAACAACAAAGGACTAAGGGAAATAACAATGATGATGCTTTAGTCACTAAGTCATGTCCGACTCTTATGACCCCATGGACCACAGCCCACCAGGCTCCTCTGTCCAGGGATCTCCCAGGGAAATAACCATCGTTAACATTTAATGAACACCTACTGTGTGGCATTATTGTGCCAGGTACCTACGTTATCTTAATGACTTACTTGTATCAGCAGAATACCTAGCCTTTTCGTAGCCATTTCTGCACTGTGGACTGATGAGTTTTTTCATAAACCTGCCTTATACACTAAACTCTGAGTTCCTCAAGCACTAGGAAATTATCTTCTTCTTGCTCTTAGAATCAAGCAAACACCATGCCTGACGCAAAGCAGGGGCCCAATGAATGTTTATTTAATGAACAGATAGTAAGGCGTTATTGACATGTTGCCTCTCTGCACTGTAACCTTCCCTCTCCAAGTCTCAGGTGTTCATCTACTAAAATAATACGTACCTCACAGAGTTGCCTTGAAGATTAAAAATAATAAGGTGCCACAAAAAGACAGGAAGGAAATTTAAATACATGTTGCTAAGTGAAAGAAGCCAGTCTGAAAAGCCTGTATCCTAAATGATTCCAACTCTATGACATTCTGGAAAAGGCAAAATTATGGAGACAGTGAAAGATCAGCGGTTTCTAGCAGTTTGAGGGAAGGAGCAAGAATGAGTAGGTTGAGCACAGTGGATTTTTAGGCGAGTGAAACTATTTTGTAAGATACAGATGTAACTATTTGTCACAACCCATGCAATATTTTGGGCTTCCCTGATAGCTCAGATAGAAAGAATCTGCCTGCAAGGCAGGAGACCTGGGTTGGGATCCCTGGGTTGGGAAGATCCCCTGAAGAAGGGAATGGCTACCTCCTCCATTTTCTTGCCTAGAGAATTCCAAGGAAAGACGAGCCTGGTGTGCTATAGTCCATGGGTCCCAAAGAGTCAGACATGACTGAGTGACTCACTCACACACACACACAAGAGCCTATATTTGTCAAAACCTATTATCTGCACAGCATGCAGTGGGAACCCTGATGTAAAGTGCAGACTTTAGCTAATGATAATATATGAGCATCGCCTTCTCGGGTGTAGCTGATGTGCCACACTAATGGAAGACGTTAATTACAGGAGAAACTGGGTGGGACGGGAAGGGGAATACAGGAGCTCTTTCCTTCCAGGCCAGTTTTCCTATAAATCTAGAACAGTACTAAAACGTTAAGTGTATTCATTATTTTTAAGGAAAAATTAAAAAATAATATGAACATAACATTTCACTATATGATACACTTTTTAAGAATTAAATTCAGCCACTATTTATTGACTGCTTACTCTATACTAGACACAGGGCTAGGTACTAGAGTTGCAGAAATGGAGGACCTTGCTATCTTCAGAAGATGTAATGTAATAAAGACACAGAGAAACAAAGGGAGAATTTTCAGTACAGTGTGACATGCACAAAGGAAGCACATCTAAGCTACTCTGGGGAAGAATGGTTGCTAGGGCAGGAGAGCTTTACTGGAGGAAGTTACGTCTGACCTGGGTCTTAAATATAAGCAGGTATTAACTGGGCCAAGAAGAAGGGAGGGTGTAAGAAGAAACTTCTAGGCTTGATCAAAATATCTGTTAACACCTTAGTCAGGGAATTAGAGGTAACTGAGTATTTCTGTGGACAAGAGAAAATTGCTGTAAGGGACCACAGGTGAAGCTGGCAAGCTAGAGAAAGGTGATATGAAAAGCCTTTGTGTGCCGTGCTGAGGGATCGTGAATGGGACAATGGGGGCGATGGGAAGACTTCCAGCAGCAGAGTCTGGCAGTCAGCAGGAAGGTTGAGAAAGGCCAGTGGTTTGGACTCAGCACTGTCTCATTATCACATCCTTAGTTTCTCAGCAGCGTTGCTGGTACAACCTAGGTGTTCTGTTTTTCCTGGAAAGGTTCTAAGTGCTGGCAACAGGGGAAGATTTGGAAGCCAAATGGAGATGACATGGGGCATGAAATGGAAGTAGAGAAGATGGACGCTTTCTCAGCTGCTCAGGGTCCTTTGAAGCTGCTTTTCCACAGCACAAACTCCATTTTGATCCATCACTCGTCGGCTCAGTCCTCAGCATTTCATCTCCAAAGTCCCCGGAGAGGAAGGCATCGAAATACATAAGGAATATCACTGTCAAATATCCCTTTTCCCCTCCAATATTTTATCAGCCACCATATGTGATTAATATAAAATTGAGCAGCAAGCAGGAAGCCAGCTATATAAGAAAAAGGGCATGAAGGCTCTGTTACATGACCTCCCAGAAGAAAAGCTAAACAGAATTCTAGCCCATAATCTGGCTTGGGCTTCCACAAAAGTGTGTAACAGCCATTTCTGGAGAAATCAGAGAACCTGGGAAACACTGAGACCACTGGCAGGTGGTCCAGACACATACAGGACAACTGGTAAGATCGTAGTGGAGAAGGTGCTCTGATTTCACCAAGGCCCGTCTCCAGTTCTGGAGCAGGCCTGCGGGGCTTGGTGAGCATCCTCAGCTTGTGCAGGCAGGAGGTTATAGTGTGGGGTGAAGAGGGCAAGTGGGCAGGAGAACAGAGACTCCATGAACACGGGTACAAAAACACAAAAACAACCTGGATTAGGCATACCCCAGGCACAAAAAACAAAATGCATAACACAACCTGGGTTAGCGTGTCCAGGAACACCATTTTCAGATTTTAAAAAGTAATGGTGGTGGACATACTAATGACAACCTGCCTGCATGTGTCTTCTCTCTGAGGCACAGGCCTCCTCTGTGTACCTGTTGCCCTCTGTATCACGTACCCAGTTCATACATCATCATTCTGAGTACTCACTTCACCTATTTCCTCCCTTGGATTTTCTGTTTTCCCATAATCCACACCTTCTTTCAAGGTTTACTCTCTCTCTTTTTGATTTAGCACTTTGTCCCTAATCTTCTTGAGAAAGAGTACATGGAAGGTAAGATTTTTGAGAATTTATGTAGATTCTACTTTTGTTTTTGATAGACAGATCATCTTGGTATAGAATTTTACATAGAAAATCATTTTCCTTTAGACTTTTGGAAGAATCCTTAGAATTCAGGGTTCAGAGTTGTTGAGAAATCTGATGCCATTCTGGTTTCCTACCTGTTTGTATATATGCTTCTTCTTTTTAGAAATATGGAGAATGTTGTCTCTGGGTCTAGTGTTCTAGAATTTCATAATAATATGCTTGATATGGAGCCGTTTCCATTCAGTGAAGTGGGTACTTGAGCGCTCTTTTCATCTGGCAGTTTAGGTCCTTCGGGTACCTTTCCTGTTAAAATTTCCTCCAGTGTTTTGTAATCCTGGTTGCCTGATTGTATTTAAGGTTGTTGTTTAGTCACTAGGTCATGTCTGACTCTTCTGCGACCCCATGGAGTCCACCAGATTCCCCTGTCCATGGGATTTCTCAGGCAAGAACACTGGAATGTTGCCATTTCCTTTTCCAGGGGATCTTTCCAACCCAGGGATTGAAGCTGTGTCTCCTGCAAGTGGATTCTTTACCACTGAGCCCCCTGGGAAACCCTTATATTTAAGGAGGGGATAGTAAAAAGCGGATGAGAAGCTCTGTGATTTTGGGAAGATTTACTGATCATAAACTTTACTGAAAGATGATATAAGTAACTTCTCTGTTAGGGAATTCCAGCCCTCCCCCCGTCCCACTCCATATCACTATCTTTAGGGACTGTTTTTCTACTTGGACTAGTCATGCTCCTTACAGAAGTCTTCTCCTGTCTTTTCTCTGGAGGGTAAGGCTTGATTTCTAGCATTTCAGGAACCAGAAGAAGATCTGAGCATTTGATGTGCCTACATTATTAGTCCCTGTTTTCTTGTGACAGCCCCTAAGCCCCTTCAACATCAGAAAGGAAGTGGATAAACCTCCACTTCTGTTAGAGTAGGGGAGGGGAAGTCACCCAGTGGAAAAGAGTCGGGGAGAGGGTATAAAAGTAGTTACTTTTCAAGTGGCTTCCATCCTCAACCAGTTCCCTTATTTCATCTTTCTTGCATCTTCACTCCACATCCAGAGGATTTTACAATGCCACTAACTTAGCATTTGGTTTTCTCAGGCCTGCCAAGTCTTTTACCACTGCTTTTTAGCCTCCAAAATTCTGTTGTTATTACTTCTTTTCCCTCTTCCCCCATCCTTATGAGTTTTAGTGGGCTTCTGGAAAGAGTGAAATTAGAAGCATCTGCTTAATCCATCATTTCTTCTTGGAACCAACTGTCAAACAGTCTAAAAAAACCCCTGAGATTCATTTGTCTAATAAGTATGAGTGCCACTGATATTTTGGGCACTTTGATAAATGCTGGAGATGAACTGTGATTTAACTGTCATCATGATGACCGATGCTCTAAGGTAATGGTTTGAAAAAAAGATTTCTTTCTTTGCTTCCACCTTGATGTCAGCAGTTTATTCTATAGGGATTGCTCTGTGCTGGGTGTACTTGATCAGCACATACCTGATCCTGATCTGAAACCACATGTTGAAACCTTGAATCATTTCTGATGTCACCCACTCACTCCCTTACCCTGACTGTGTTTCTGAGTCTGTAGGTTAATTGGCCTAGTGCTTAATTCTAAGACTGCATGTGGTATCATGGCTGATTTGCCTTAAACATCATCTATTCTAAATACTGCAGAGATAAAGATCAGGTGGCTCAGGTGCTGACCGAAGGGTGAATGTGTGGTCACCTTAAGAAACCGACATGCCTCCACTGTGTCTATGTTCCTGGAGACACTTTATTCTAGATCTTGTCTTCCAAGTTTGGCAATAAAGCGTCAACAATTACAATGGCAGAAAGAGGTTTGGAGGGAGGTATGACATTCATTCATCATTATTATTTTATTGAAATATAGTTGATGTACAATATTATGTCAGTTTCAGCGGTACTACACAGTGATTTGACATTTGCCTAATTAGGAAATGATCACTGTAAGTCTAGTAACCATATGTCCCCATACAAATTTACTATGATATTATTAATATTATCTGTATTCCTTATGCTGTAATAAATTCCTGTGGCTCATTTATTTTATCATAAAGGTTTAGTATCTCTTAATCCCCTTCACTTATTTTTCCATCTTATTCCCCTTCCTGTCAACCACCCTTTTGTTCTGTGTATCTATGAGTCTGTTTTCATTTTATTTTGTTTAAGATTCCACATATAAGAGGGATCATATGGTATTTATCTTTCTCTGACTTATCTTACTTAGCATAATACCTTCTAAACCCATGCATGTTGTTGTAAGTGGGAAATTTTTATTTTTATTATGACTAATATTCCACTGCATGTATACATCATATCTTTATCTGTTCATCTGTTGATGGACTTGTCATGGTTGTTTCCATGTCTTGGCTTAAACAATGCTGTAGTGAACATGGGAGTAAAGATACCTTTTTGAATGTTGAAACATTAAAAGGATGCACAGCCTTGTTTAAATGAATTGTGTCATTTGAAATTTCTGGGCTGGCTATTGCTCAGAGCCTAGGATGAACTGGAGAAAATTACCTCTGCTTGTTACTGGTATCTTACATTGATAAGGAACAGGAAGACCTCTGGAGTTTTTTTTGTTTTGTTTTGTTTTTATCTTGTACACTGAGCCCGGAAAATCACACATTTAGGACAGCTACAAGTAATAACGATATTAAAAATAACATCTTATCTTTGCATTGTACTCAGAGGTTACAAAGCATTGTTACACACATGAGTGCCTCTAAATAACCTTGAACTGGGTTTTCATTGATTTACTACTGTGTGATTCAAAAAGTGCTTAAAAATTTATTAATGGCTAACACAAAAACATGCTTTAGCAGCTAGGAATTTCCTAACCTCAACTTAAAGGTGTGGTATATGTTGAAAATCCTCCCTCCTGCCCCACCCTTTGTGTTAACAGCACCTGAAAAAAATCCGTAGCACAAGTAAGTGTGGGTAACCAGTTTCTTGAACCTTAGATATAGGACCTTAAGACGGACTCACAAAATCTCTGTAAGGGAAGAACATGAAAGGTCGGCTCGTTGAAACCTCTGTCTGAGGCTGTGCTGCGTTCAGTTCTCGTCCCCTAGGGGAAGGCTCTGTGTTCTGGAAACACTATGCATTTCCTAGATGGATTGCTCCCCAAGGTCGGAGGGCAAGTTACTGTAGGAGGTAGGAGAGCAAGGATCAGGGGGTGAGAAGGTGGAGGAGGAGAGGAAGAGAGAGAACTAGAAACTGCCTTAGGAGAGAGGAGAGAATGGAGGTACGGAACCCTGCCCATGGGCTAGAGCAGCTGGTGCTGTGCTGGGGAAAACAAACAAACAAACCCACCTTCATGGAGTTTACAGCCTCATGAAGGAGGAGGAGTTTTCACATGTCACAGTTAAATGTGAGGTGTACCAATGAGTCATCCCTTGAATTCTAGAATTTGATTAATAAAATAAAGGCAAAGCAGACGACACTGGACACAGGTCCTTTAAAGAAACTGAACAGATCACAGGCCAGGTGTGTGATTTATTTAGAGAAGAATTGGAGGTTTCACTTACCAGTTGGAAGGGGTTGCAAATTAGGACAAAAACATAAGTCTGAGTGAGTCTTGGACTCATAATCCCATTCTGAGGAAGGGCCCAAATTCAACCTCCAGAGTTCTCAACTGGGGCGAGGGTGTCACAGGGATCTAGCAGTGCCGGAGGCATATGGGGTCTTTGCTACCCAACCAGGAATTGAACCTGCAGCCCCTACGGTGGAAGCACCGAGTCTTCACCACTGGACTGACAGGGAAGTCCTGCCGTGAGTCCACGCTTAACAACAACCTTCTAGATGATACTTGGTTTTGAAGGCACATTTCCTCTGTGAAATTTTCCTGAACACAGTCCGCACCTCCCAGGAGCTACCCCAGCCCTCCTCTGTCTCTACATTTACTGTGTACGGACCTCTTTTATGTACCAATCGTCCATACAGCATTTGTAGTGCTGTTTATACATCCTCTCTCCTACTATTGGAAGACAAGGAATCAATCTCAGACACTTCTGTGTCCTTGGCGCCTCTGCATGGCAGCTAGCAGTCAACAAATGCTCAGTGAATATCTGAGTGACAGGATAAATGAGTGAGTGAGTGAGTGAATGAATGGATACGTGACTAAGTAGATGAAAAGGTGTGTGAAGAGTTAATGTGAGCAAATTTGAAGTCAGCAGAGTATACTCAGGGGACTAAGGCAAGAACCACCTCCATGAAGTACATTTGGAAAAAGACAAAAAACAAATACACAAACAAAAAAACAGTTCATAGGATTAGACTAGATAATGGAGAGCCTTGAGTGCCAATAAACATTCCTTTCTTTATTCACTTGATCAGCAAAAAATTTATCATAGATTGCTTTAGGTTGTGCAGATAATGTGGGCTTCCCAGGTGACATTGGGAGTAAAGGATCTGCCTGCCAATGCAGGAAAAGTAAAAGATGCAGGTTCAATCCCTGGGACAAGATGATTCCCTGAGGGAGGGCATGGCAACCCACTCCAGTATTCTTGCCTGGAGAATCCCATGAAGAGAGGAGCCTGGCGGGCTACAGTCCATAGGACTGCAAAGAGTTGGGCATGACTGAAGCAACATAGCACACACACATGTGGATACTATAAAACTACAGTCTCTAGCCCAAGAGAGCACAGTCAAGGAGGAAAGGGTACCCTCACCAGAGCTACACAGAAAGCGAGGGGCACCAGAGCCCTAAGAAGCCCTAAGAATGCAAGGGTCAATACGTCACTTCTGATTGTACCAATAGAAAAGCATCTGAGCTGGTCTTCACAGGTGAGTTCCAGCAGAAGGCATGATGTCAGCAAGGAGGCAAAGACGGGACCACGCAAAGTGTGGATGGAAAGCTGAGAGTGGTTCATGCAAAGTGTGGATGGAAAGCTGAGAGTGGCTTCCCAGGGCTGAAGCAAATCCGGAAACAGTGGAGTGAGGTAGAAGTGAGGATGTAAGAAGAGATTGAGGAGGGCATTTATTTGTCAGGCTAAGGCGGTCACACTGTAGTCCGGAGGAGTTAGGGAGCTCGTGGTGACTTGCCACATGTTCGTGTAGGGCTAATTACCATGAGCATAGGGAACTGTCAGCCCAGCCCTGGATAAAAAGGTGAGGTGAATCTTTCTGACAGGCCTACCTGAGGTTTCGAAAATGTTTTACTCCATAATTAAGCATCAAATGCTGAGACAGTTGCTGAAGTTTTTACATGGTAACTCATTCTTCGAGTGGTGCCCTTTCATTGCACCAGATCCTGTCATTATCACTGCTTTGTGTCCTAGGGCAGACCTCAGCTGAGACAGATAACCACAGACTGGGAACGCAGTAGGTTATTGCCCTCCTAGTTATGATGTACTTGTTCATGAGGTCAAAACAGTGCTAGCCAAAGTGCCACAGAGACTTTCAGTTTGGGTTGACAGTGCCTGGCACTTATTAAACCCTCAGTTACTGTTAGCCAGGTATGTGTGTGCTAAGTCACTTCAGTCGTGTCAGACTCTGGGCGACCCTCTGAACCACACAGCCCACCCGGCTCCTCTGTCCATGGGATTCTCCAGGCAAGAATACTGGAGTGGGTTGCCACGCCCTTCTCCAGTGGATCTTCCTGACCCAGGGATTGAACCTACGTCTCCTGCTTTGGTAGCTAGGTTCTTTTCAATCATGGCAAAGATATTTCATTTTCTACAGTCTTAGAACAGAATCCAAGTGTATTTTTATAAGTAACAGAATGCCAAGGCCAGCTTAATCTCAAAGTTAGATCTATTGGCTAGATACTGGGGTAGCTCACAGAGCTGAAAGAAAGACCAGAAACAACAAAAGATTACGGGAAGATGACAGAGCAGGGAACACCAGGAATCTGTGTCCCCACCCAGACAATAATTTTACTGGTAGAATCGCTCTGATGTAAATATTTTTGGAACTCTGGAGTCTACTGAAGGCTTGCAACTGTCAGGGGAAGTTTGGATGGTAAAATTATGGTCAGTTTCAGATCTGGGCACACTGGCAGTTACCCATCCATGACTTCCAGTCCCAGGCAGGCAGCTGTTCGTGTGTTGTTGGAGCTGCTTGCACACAGCTTTGGGAGCCAATGTGGGCAAAAGGACCTTGTCCTCCAAACATCGAGGATCTGTGCTCTGATTGCTGATGCTCCTCCTTATCGCAGAGTGGTCAGCGGCCGTTGTTGCTGAATCTCTTCCCATTCTTTTCCTCTCTGCCACCTGGAGACGTCTAGAGAACTTAAAGGGCTGGTATCCTTCCCCCTTCACTGTTCTCTTTTCCCTCTTTAGGAGCCAGATATTAAAAGCTAGGACATTCAGAAGCAACTGCTTTTGTATTTTTAATTTTATATTTTTGGCTATACTCTGTGGCACGTGGGCTTCCCTCGTAGCTCAGTGAAGAATCTGCCTGCCAATGAAGGAGCAGCAGGAGACGGGTTCTATCCTTGGGCCAGGAAGATTCCATGGAGGAGGAAATGGCAACCCACTCCAGTATTCTTGCCAGGATAATCCCATGGACAGAGGAGCCTGGCAGGCTACAGTCCATGGGGTCACAAAGAGTCGGACACAACTGAGCATGAACACACATGTGGCGTGTGGGATCTTAATTCCCGACCAGGGATTGAACCTGCATCCCTTGCAGTGGGAGCACAGAGTCTTAACCACTGGACTGCCAGGGAAGTCCCAGAACCAACTGCTTATACGAGGGAAAGTAGGGTAACATGTGCCCAGGGAAAGGTGTTGGCTCAGAAAAGACCTGAGAAGGCCTTATGTTTTCACCTCAAACTCCTACTTGGCACAGAAATAGCCTACAACAATTTACAAGCAAAAATATAAGCAAAAAAAAATCCAGCAAACCCTGGGGAAGGAGGAGAATCTAATTTCCAGATTTAGCACACCATTAGACTTAAATGTCCAATTTTCAACAAAAAAATGATGAGATATACAGATAAACAGGAAAGGATGGCTTATTTATTTATTTATTTATTTTTTCCATTTAGTTTTATTAGTTGGAGGCTAATTACTTTACATCATTACAGTAGTTTTTGTTATACATTGAAATGAATTAGCCATGGATTTACATGTATTCCCCACCCCAGTCCCCCCTCCCACCTCCCTCTCCACCCGATCCCTCTGGGTCTTCCCAGTGCACCAGGCCTGAGCACTTGTCTCATGTACCCAACCTGGGCTGGTTATCTGTTTCACCCTAGATAATATACATGTTTCAATGCTGTTCTCTTGAAACATCCCACCCTCGCCTTCTCCCAGAGTCCACAAGTCTGTTCTATACATCTGAGTCTCTTTTTCTGTTTTGCATATAGGGTTATCGTTACCATCTTTCTAAAGTCCATATATATGTGTTAGTATACTGTAATGGTCTTTATCTTTCTGGCTTACTTCGCTCTGTATAATGGGCTCCAGTTTCATCCATCTCATTAGAACTGATTCAAATGAACTCTTTTTAATGGCTGAGTAATATTCCATGGTGTATATGTACCACAGCTTTCTCATCCATTCGTCTGCTGATGGGCATCTAGGTTGCTTCCATGTCCTGGCTATTATAAACAGTGCTGCGACGAACATTGGGGTGCACGTGTCTCTTTCAGATCTGGTTTCCTTGGTGTGTATGCCCAAAAGTGGGATTGCTGGGTCATATGGCAGTTCTATTTCCAGCTTTTTAAGAAATCTCCACACTGTTTTCCATAGTGGCTGTACTAATTTGCATTCCCACCAACAGTGTAAGAGGGTTCCCTTTTCTCCACACCCTCTCCAGCATTTATTGCTTGTAGACTTTTGGATAGCAGCCAAGGATGGCTTATTTAAAGAAAAAAAATCGACAGAAACTCTCCTTAAAAAGACTTGATGATGGATCTATTAGACAAAGACTTTAAAACAACTGTCTTTAAGGTGTGGATAAAGTAAAGAAAAAGATGTATGAACAAAATGGGAATAAAATAGGTAGAAAATCTAAAGAGAAACCAAAAATAGATTCTAGAATGGAAATATATGACAGTTGAAATTTTCAAATTCACTGGAAGGATTCAAAGGCAGATTGGACCAACCAGAAGAAAGAATCAGTGATCTTCGAAGAAAGTACAATTGAAGTTATTGCATCTGTAGAAACAGAAAGGACCAAAAACTGAAGAAAAATGAGTAGCGCATAAGGGACCTATGAATAACCATCAAGTAGACCAACGTATATAGGGAGAGAGTCTTAGAAGGAGAAGAGAGAGAGAGAAAGGAGCAGAGAGGATATACGAAGAAATAATGACTGAGAACTTCCCAGATTTAATGAAAGACATGAATATAGTCATCCAAGAAGTTCAGTGAACTCCAAGACAAACTCAAAGAAACTCAAACTAAGGCACATTGTAATCAAACCTTTTGAACACAAAGACAGAATCTTGAAAGCAGCAAGAGAGAAGCTAGTCACATATAAGGGATCTTCCATAAGACCACCAGCAGATTTCTCTTCAGAAATTTTGGAGGCCAGAAGGCAATAAACTGAAATATTCAAAGTGCTAAAAGAAAAAAAGCTGTCAACCAAGAATCCTACATTTGGCAAAATGGTCTTTCAAAAATAAGGGAGAAATGAAGACATTCCCTGGTAAACAAAAATGGGGGGAGTTAATTACTATTAGATTTGCTCTGAAAGAAAAGCTAAAGGGGGTCCTGCAGGCTGAAATGAAAGGACACTGGATAGAAACTTGAAGCCATAAGAAAATATGTACATGTCAGTAAAGGTAAATCATGGGCAATTATAAAAGCTAGTATTATTGAAACAACAATTTGCAACTCCAATTTTTGTTTTCTACACGTTGTAAGAGATGAACACTAACAAAAATGATTGTTAGCCTAAAAGCTGATATGATATTATCATAATTTTGGTTTGTAACTCCATATTTTGTTTTCCACATAATTTAAGATACTAATGCATTTAAAAGAATTATTAATTTATATTTTGTGTATACAACACATAAAGATGAAATACTATGACATCAATAACTAAAAGGGTAGGTATGGAGCTGTAGAAGTGCAGAGTTTTTCATGTTGCTAAAGTTCAGTTCAGTTCAGTCACTCAGTCGTGTCCGACTCTTTGCAACCCCATGAATCGCAGCACGCCAGGCCTCCCTGTCCATCACAAACTCCCAGAGTTTACTCACTCATGCCCATCGAGTCAGCTAGTTTAAATTCAAGTTAGAGTGTTTAACTTGAATTAAATCATCCTAAGTTTAGAATATTCAGTATAATCTCCACAAAGCAACTGCGTATAGAATATACATTTATAATAATTATAACATTTTTTGTTATGTCTATTTTACCACACACACCAAAAAAGTTCACCACCCTTTTGGCATGTGTCCACTGGAAGCTCCAAGCTAAGACATCTACTTAGGTCATCCGCTCCAGAATTATGGGACAGAGGGATGGCCTCTCCTGCTAGGAAATCTTATTCTCCTGAGTGCCTGTCATGTACCCCTAGCACCCTCCAAGACAGTCCCTGCCTTGGCTTGGGAGGCAGACCCCAAAACAATTTTAAAACAGTGTGAGAATAGATTCAAGCTGTCCAGAAAAGGCAAAATTCACAGAGAGGGGAAGGAGATGGGGGAGGGGTAACAGGAAGTGAGTGCTAATGGGCACGGTGTTTCTTTCTGGGGAGATGAAAATGTTCTAACATTAGGTAATGGTGAATGTTGGGAATATACTAAAAACCATTGAGCTGTTCATTTTCAATGAGCAAATTTTATGGTATGTGAATTATATCTCAATAAAGCTATCATTTAGGTTTTCTTCTTCTTTTTTTTTAATTAAAAAAAAAAAAGAAAAGGAAAGCCAGAAAATTGCAACTCCGGCTTCTTGGCTTCTATAACTGGGCTCTCTTTTTTTAAAGAAAATTTCAGTTTTTTATTTGTGCCTTGCAACTTGTGAGATCTTAGTTCCCTGACCAAGGATTTAACCTGGTCCCCCAGCCATGAAAGTGCAGAGTACTAACCACTAGACTGAGATCCTTCACCTCATTGCCCCTGCTGGTAGGCACAGCCCCAGATTCACATCCTTCTCAAATCACTACCCAACAGGCCAGCATGTGCTTCTTTCCCACAGCTCCACTGGAACATTCTGGATGAAGGCTTGAGATGACTTGGTTTGACTCACGAGCGCACCCCAGGCTGAATACTGTGGCGGGGTGGATGGTGGGGAGGTGGGTAGACCAACTCAGCATGGGTTATACCAGCTCCCCGGGGAGCAGGGGCCGGGCACCGTCGCCAGATGACTTGGGGGAGGGCAGAGGACCAAGACAACAGCTGCGTTGCAAAAGCAGAATGACTCCTGTAGCTGCCCAGTTGGCTTTGGCTAGAACCTCTTTCCTGATTCAAGATCCAAGGTGTTGGATTTATGATGAGGTTCTACTCTACTGTGGGGATTAACACTGTCCCTCTACTTCAGAGTGCCTTAATCATGTCTTAATTACTTCTGAGTCACTGACACACAGTCCTTTCAACTGTTCGATTTCAAAGGTGTTCCTTTTTACCTCTAGTATCTGTTTTATCTTGAAAGACATTTATTTTTTCACTTACGTAGCTCAGAATAGAAATTTCAGTGTCTAAGGGCTAAGCTTAGGCTTCAAAAGACACCCGCCGTAGCTTCTGTGAGGTTCCCCCTGGAGAGGAGGCAGTGGCTGGATGGTGACTCACCAGCTGCCCCTCGTGTCTGAAGCTGGACTGGGAGTTTGGTGTCAGTCCTGCTGGGTCAGAGATGTAGAGGGAACACAGACGGAGGGTTTTGCTGTTCATTCTTGCTGATGCTACTGCTAAGTCGCTTCAGTCGGGTCTGACCCTATGCGACCCCATAGATGACAGTGCACCAGGCTCCCCTGTCCCTGGGATTCTCCAGGCAAGAATACTGGAGTGGGTTGCTGGTTCATTCTTAAGCATCCAATATTAACTTGACTCCGTGAATGGGTTGAATTATCTCTCTCCAAAATCCATATGTGGAAGTTCTAACGCCCAATACCTTAGAATACAACCTCTCTCAGCGAGAGGGTTTTTGTAGAGGTAATCAAGTTAAAATGAGATCTTTGGGTGGACACTGGGCCAGTATGATTGGTGTCCTACTAAAAAGAGGAAATTTAGAGACAGACACACACATGGGGAACATCTTGTGAAGATGAAGGCAGAGCTCGGGGCGATGGCTCCACAAGCCAAGGAGCACCAGAGATTGACAACAGACCCCCAGAAGCTAGGAGACAAGCGTGGACCAGCTTTTTCCTCATGGTCCCTGGGAAGGAACCAACTCTGCCAACACCTTGATCTCAGACTTGCCTCCACGATTGTGAGAAATTTAATTTCTGTTCTTTAAGCCCCCCAGTCTGTAGTCCTTTGTTACGGCAGCCCTAGCAAACCAATAGATCTCTTGAAACCATCATGTAATCTATCACCCCCATGGGAGAACACACCTTTTAAGCATGTCTCTCTTTCCCTATGGTGGATCACACATCTTTACCTCCTTCCAGCCTTCTTCTCCTCCCTCGCCTTCAAATCCTTATCCCCCTTTGCCGACCCCATGATCCCATCATTCTCAGCCTCTCTAAGGTCTGTTCTGGATCCCCTGCTCCCAGTCCCTGTAATAGTTCTTCTGGCATCACCTCCTCCTGGATCAACTCTGACGTGGGAGGCATCCTGCTCCTGCTGTGGGCTGAATGCAGGCGTCTAAAGGCACTCCCCGCAGGCACTCAGAAGAGCTCCTGGAAGGAGCAGTGACGGGTGACATTCCCACGGCCGCCGCGTGCACAAGTCAGCTGTGCACACGATTGGTGTCCTTGTGAGACTTTACGTCACAGCCCCGCTCACTCCTCTGCGACCACCACGGTGGGGTCGCCGAAGCCACCCTCTGGGGTTTGGGACAACTGGTTTCTTCTCTTGGCTTTGGGTCCCTTGATGAGGGAGTAAATAAATAGTTGAAACAGGACTAGAGGCTGGAAAGATCTGGGTTGTAGAGGTCGTTTGGACACGTTGTGGTCATGTGGCCTTATGGACGTTTCTTCACTTCTCTGAGCCTTGTCTGTTTTAAACAGGAATAGTAATTTATACCTCGAAGACTTGTTATGAGGATTAAATACGGTAATAATAACTATTCAGTTACTAAAAGCTGTGTGTGTACAAGATACTATCTTGCAGGAAAGTGTGAAAGTGTTAGTTGCTCACTTGTGTCCAACTCTTTGCGACCCCATGGCCTGTAGCCCACCAGACCCCTCTGTCTGTGGAATTCTCCAGGCAAGAATCCTGGAGTGGGTGCCATCCCCTTTGCCAGGGGATCTTTTGGACCCAGGGATCAAACCCAGGTCTCCCGAACTGCAGGCGGATTCTTTACCATCTGAGCCAGCAGGGAAGCCCATGCTTTTGAGCTCTTGGGACAGGATCTGGGTAAACAGTAAAAACTTCTAGTGGGGCAGAAGAAGAGATGGGCAACCTACAGAAATGTTTTATTTCTTATTCAGATGTTTTGAATAAAAGTATCAAATATGCTTGATTAAGCATGACAAGTTGCAACAAAATTTAAGGGTCCATTCAATTTTAAATACTCTAACTATGCTATATTTTATATTTTTTGAAATTAAAAAAAATCACTCTCAGTTGGAAATAGCTCTAATGAATTTTATATGGTGTTACTTTGTTGTGGATTGTGCATATGCATGTATAGCTCATTGAGACCTTAATTCAAATAATTCACTCAACATTGTAACACTCATCACTGCTTCTCAGACAGGGACAGTTATCCCTGCTAGGGAACATTTGGCAATGTCTGGAGATGTTTTGGTTGTTATGACAGGACAGTTCCTAAAATAAAGAATTCTCCAGCCCAAAACATTAACAGTGCTGAAGTTGAGAAATCCTGCCCTCTCTTTCTCTGTTTCTCTTTGGACATATATACATATTTGCTTCATATATATATACATACCTATTCTATACATATTTATGTAAATACATACATATGTTATATATAAAACAAATTCTGAGATTTATACACAATATATGGCATATAAATATACATGACACACAAATGGACAGTCATCATAGAAACATAATGAAAACAAGCTACCTAGTTAAAAAAAAATCTTGCCGGAAAAACTACTGATGGGGAGAGGAGGCGGTAAGACTGAGGTTCAACAGTGTCAGAGGAGTCTGCCGGTGGGGGCTGGGGATGCCCAGGATGTCAGGCTTCTGAGCAAGCCGGCCAACTTTCCAAGCTGTCTGCCAAGAGCGCAGCCCAGCTCTGCCTCAGCCGAGCGGCCCATCTGTGAGCCTCGGCCGCTGGAGACAACAGTGCTGCTATCTCCACGCACAACTGGGCACAATGGCCGAGCAACGCACACTGGCATTTTTGTTCGCAGTTGGCAAGTTCACAATTAGAGTGATTGTTTCCGAAAGAGTGTGAGTGCACGATCGCTTCGTGTCCTTAATGTCTGCAGTGTGCTGAGCATAAAAGTTTAGCTGGGGGAGGGGGCACAGAAGTTTGAAATATTCAAATGCATGCAGAATTATACTGCCTTAAAGACTCCATTTCGGAGGCTCCTTCCTGCATTGACACAATGTCTTAGATTCTACCAAGGACTCAAAAGAATCCCTTGCTTGGAGTTAGGAATTGAAAAGAGGTCCATTAATTCTTTCAGGCTACCAGGTGACCATTTTGTTGTGGGCAAAAGGGAAAAAAAATACCAGAACACAGACTGGACTGGTGAAATTCCCTCAGTCACCCAGCCACCTCTTTTTTTTTACACTGCGGCATCTCAGAGGCTGGCAGGCTTTCATTGTAAGTCCCGTGGTTTATACAGGCATGTCTATTAATTGCGGTTTAATTCTAATATTTTTAGGTAAAATAATTATTTGGCATTCTCTTATCAAAAGACTCACTCCGTGCCACGTGAGTGGCACATACAAATCCTTGTGTCTCCAGAGAATGGTATCAAGGCCTGGTCACCAAGATGCTGTTTTGTTGGGCTTCCAGGTCTAGGAGTGAATCAGAGCAGTAGGCTGCTCAGTCCATGTGATTAATCAACAAATAGTTGAGGATTCAGGATTTAGCATGGAGCTAGGTGCTCTGAGATAAACAAACATAGGTTATGGTTATCTACAAATAAAAAGGGAAGTATAGATATACAAAGGAAAATATCAGATAACTTTTATTTTAGTGGGTTCAGAGGCAGTGTTTATGATGAAAGGCTGTTCCTTAGGGAGTGGATCAAAAGACTGCTGTGGCCAGAAAACAGAATTTCAGGCTTTCAGGACATTGTAATCTAGTTAGGGAGACAAATTAAATTGATAGTAGAGAATTAATGATTGCTAAATAGTTTGGTCTTAATTATCAGTGAAATGTAAATTTATAAAAGGAGAAAGCCTATTGGCTTGAGTAAAAGATTTACTTTGTGGAGCAGTTGAAAATAAGATGGGGTGAATAATTCATATTATGGAGAACTAGTCAAGAAGTCTGAAATTTGACGACACGAACAGAGACAGAAGCAACTCCCTGGAGCAAGGGGAGGACCATCAATCAAGAGCCGTAATAGCGCTAGGCACCGTGCCAGGGGCTGGGGGCACC
This sequence comes from Odocoileus virginianus, assembly GCF_023699985.2. NCBI lineage: Eukaryota > Metazoa > Chordata > Mammalia > Artiodactyla > Cervidae > Odocoileus > Odocoileus virginianus. Next base: position 6,190,066 of record NC_069685.1, on the reverse strand, counting down.
AAGATGCCCCGTGTGTGGCACTCACTCTGATGGAACTCACAAGAGGCGTTTTCACAGCCTGGTTCAGCTGCCCTCCACAGGATAGCCAGGAGTGAGGACAGTCCAGAGCTAGAGACCAGCCATGAGGCTGGGCAGGGGGATGATGAGGGCCTGGGCGGGCTTGTCTAAGGAGAGCAGAGAAAAAGTGAGTCTGGAAGGCACTGAAGCACTCGGATCCTGGAAAGAGACTAAAGGCAGGAGGGCAGGGACGTGGGGGAAAGGGTGGAGCCCCCAGTTGCAATGGGGCACTTGTAAAGGCACCAACCGGAATGCAGGAGACTAGGAAGTTTTAAGATACTGAAAGGGAGACAATGGCAGGACGTATATGTTGAAATAAACAGTAGGAAGATGGAACTACGGACTGATGCAAGATAGATCAGAATGGTTGAACTGTACAGAAAGTGAGGGAAGAGAGGAGACATCAGAGCAAAGCCTTGGGCGCGTCATCCCTGGAGTCAGGAGCTGGGAGGGGAGGGGCAAATCAGAAGCTGTTGAAAAGGTCAAGAAGAAGTAGGAAAATGTAGTGTCGCTAGACCTAAGGGTGGAAAGAATTTGAAGGAGTGGGTTGCCAGGGTGGTTAAATGCCAGAGAGAGGCTGAAGAGAATGGAAACCAAGATAAAGCCGTTCATTGTGTGAGACTGCACTCTATAAAACAGCCTGTGGGTTTTTTGTTTTAAAATGAAATGAAAAGTATCAGATATTAATAAGCTCTGAAATCAAACATATATGCAAATGAACAACATCAAGGTTTTAGAATCCTGCAGGGCTAAGATAACAGTATCCTATAATCACACAGCATTTGTGTTTTTAGAGCATTTTCAAATACCTTATTCCAACTGCCCTTTTACAACATTCCCGGGATGATTATATTAATAGTCTAAAAGCAATCTAATTTCCTCTTTTTCCTCATTCACTTGCTCAGTTACAGTCTGCATTTGTACAGCTATCAGTACTACTAACAATGAGTGACTCTCCAGCAGCTTTTAAATTTTATTTTATTAAAAAAATTTTTTTTTGGTCCCGCCACACGGCTTTTGGGATTTTAGTTCCCCCACCAGGGATGGAACCCAGGCCCCGCTTAATGGCACTGTGGAGTTCTAATCACTGGACCTTCAAGAAATCCCCTCTCCAGCAAACCTTGCTAACAAAATGAAATATGATGATAAAGAGGATGAAGCCTGTAGTAATAATACCCAACATTTATACAGTGTAAGGTGAGTTCACATATGTTATTTTATTTTACCTTTAACAATTCTGTGAGGTACGTTTCATGATCTCCATTTTATTTGTGTGGGCAACTGTTAAAAGTCCATGCCCGAAACAAATATGTTCAACAGGGGTTGTGTGCTGAGTCGCTCAGTCATATCCGACTCTTTGAGACCCCATGGACTGTAGCCCTCCAGGCTCCTCTGTCCATGGGATTCTCCAGGCAAGAATATTGGAGTTGATTGCCATGCCCTCCTCCAGGGGATCTCTCCAACCCAGGGATTGAACCCAGGTCTCCCATTGCAGGCAAATTCTTTACCATCTGATCCACCAGGGAACTGAGGCTAAACAAGACCAAGTAAATGAACTTTTCATAGTTAATAAACTGAAACTCCGCTAAGAAAAATGAAGGCAATCTTATCAAAGAATAAGAAAAAAATCTCAACATATCAGGACACACCAATTAATCTATCCCCTTTCTATAAGCAGGCAGAATATAAAGCTGCTTACCTCATTTGAAAGTCTCATAAATTTCTGTTACTTAGAAATTGTATGATTGCAAGTGACAAGACTCATTTAGGGCAAAAAGTGGCAGGGAATTAAGTGACTCTATTGAAAAGTTGAAGGGCAGAAGTCCAGTCTAAAGGTTCAGACGTGGCTGGATCCGTGTACAATTCAAGTTGAAAAAGAGCAAACTCAGAGCTTGAATGGGCTGTGTGTGCAAGTACCACCTAGGAGTGTGCATATATGTTTGTGCTGGGACATAGTCGGGGTGGGGTGCGCAAGGATCAGCCCCATCTCGTGGCTGAGTCCCTTCACTGTCCACTTGAAACCGTCACATTGTTAATTAGCCATACACTAATGTAAAACTAAAAAGTTCAAAAAAAAAAAAGTTTTAATTAAAAAAAAAAAATCAGCCCTACCTCAACTGCAAGGACTTAAGAGTAGGGAAGGGGTGGTTCTCCAGAGGAAAACCAAGGGGCCCCTAGCAGAAGAAAGAAGAATGGATCCTGGGTAGGCAGAACCAACAGATTTCCAAATTACTCCTGTTTTCAAATAGTGTTGCACCAACTTTCTTGAAATTCTCCCTGTTTTTTTTCTCACTGTTGAAGACTTTGGGACTCAGGAGTTACCTACAAGGATACAGATACTCTGGGGCATTAGACTCATGGGGTGGCCAAGAAATGCTGTAAAAAATTCATGCCTGAGCCTAACCTCTCAAGTGAGGTCCAGACATTGGACCTCAACACCTCAAGCTTGGTCCACATAGTAAATGTCTGAAAGGAAAAACAAAGTGTGCAGAGTTAAAAGCGGGAGACAGCCGTTTATCGCCTCATAGCTTTTCTTGCCTCCCTTCTCCCCTGCCATGCTACTGAAGGGGCGCTCGGACAGAGTGGGCTTCCCCACTGCTCAGTGGTAAGCATCCGCCTGCTCATGCAGGAGATGCAGGAAACTTGGGTTCTATCTCCTGGAGGAGGAAATGGCAACCCACCCCATTACTCTTGCCTGGAGAATTCCATGGACCGAGGAGCCTGGCAGGCTGCAATCTGTGGAGTCGCAAAGAGCGGGACACAACTGAGCATACTCACACGCTCGGACAGAGTAGTTTCCCCACCAATACAGCGGAACTGAATGCAGAGAATACAGCAACCCCTACTGGTGGGAACCGGAGGCCCTCTGCAGTGAAAGTGCCCAGGCCTAACCACTGGACCGCCAGGGAGTTCCCGCCTTGGACAGACTCGATTCCTGTTCTCTGTGACTTACTGTCTCCAAGGGAACAAAAGTGGGAGAGGAAGTGAGGAGTCACATGTGTGCTCAAGGACACGCCAGTCCAGTAAGGGAGAAAGACGAATCTGAGTGAGGGAAGGGTGTGTGTGTGTGTGTGTGTGTGTGTGTGGTGAGGGAAGTGTGTGTGTGTTGCTTAATAACTTTAAAATCTGGCAAGCAAAAAGAAGTGAACCGTGAACTTCTAGATGTTCAAGCTGGTTTTAGAAAAGACAGAAGAACCAGAGATCAATTGCTAACATCCGCTGGATCATCGAAAAAGCAAGAGAGTTCCAGAAAAACATCTGTTTCTGCTTTATTGACTATACCAAAGCCTTAGACTGTGTGGATCACAATAAACTGTGGAAAATTCTGAAAGAGATGGGAATACCAGACCACCTGACCTGCCACTCGAGAAACCTGTACGCAGGTCAGGAAGCAACAGTTAGAACTGGACATGGAACAACAGACTGGATCCAGATTGGAAAAGGAGGACGTCAAGGCTGTATATTGTCACCCTGCTTATTTAACTTATATGCAGAGTACATCATGAGAAATGCTGGGTTGGAGGAAGCACAAGCTGGAATCAAGATTGCCGGGTGAAATATCAATAGCTTCAGATATGCAGATGACACCACCCTTATGGCAGAAAGTGAAGAGGAACTAAAAAACCTCTTGATGAAAGTGAAAGAGGAGAGTGAAAAAGTTGGCTTAAAGCTCAACATTCAGAAAAGTAAGATCATGGCATCTGGTCTCATCATTTCATGGGAAATAGATGGGGAAACTGGAAACAGTGTCAGACTTTATTTTTGGGGGGCTCCAAAATCACTGCAGATGGTGATTGCAGCTATTAAATTAAAAGACGCTTACTCTTTGGAAGTAAAGTAATGACCAACCTAGACAGCATATTAAAAAGCAGAGACATTACTTTGCCAAAAAAGGCCTGTCTGGTCAAGGCTATGGTTTTTCCAGTGGTCATGTATGGATGTGAGAGTTGAACTGTGAAGAAAGCTGAGCACCGAAGAATTGATGTTGGAAAACTCTTGAGAGTCCCTTGGACTGCAAGGAGATCCAAGCAGTCCATCCTAAAAGAGATCAGTTCTGGGTGTTCATTGGAAGGACTGATGTTGAAGCTGAAACTCCAATATTTTGGCCACCTGATGAGAAGAGCTGATTTCATTGGAAAAGACCCTGATGCTGGGAAAGATTGAGGGCAGGAGGAGAAGGGGACGACAGAGGATGAGATGGTTGGATGGCATCACCGACTCGATGGACATGAGTTTGAGCAGGCTCCAGGAGCTGGGGATGGACAGGAAGGCCTGGAGTGCTGCGGTTCCTGAGGTCGCAAAGAGTCGGACACGACCGAGCGACGGAACTGAGCTGAAAAAGAAGCCTGGCCCATCAGGAGACTTGAAAATAGCCCTTTAGGGCTAGACGGTAGTGCCTAAGGGCAGGCCGACCCGGCTGAAGCTGGAGAAAAGAGCCAGGGGTCACAAGGGCTAAGTTTATTTTCATTCACGTGCTCTAAAGGAATGTTCTAAAGAGCATTTAAAGGGCTCTAAGAAATGTTTATTACAGACCGAAATCGCACGCATTCTCTCATTTTGAGCTTGTACATTTTCCGTTTGTGAGTTGAAAAAAAAAAATACATCTTTAAATTGTATTTTAAAAATCAGTCGGAAAAATAACCCCAAAGCCTGCGGAAAAGCGCCAGGATGCGGCGCTCCCGGGCTGCAGAGTCGCGACTCGGCCACAGGAGGGCAGTGCTGCTCAGCGGACGGCGGAGGCCGGCGCTGCTGCCGGCCGGCCTGCGGCGGGGTCCCCGGGAATCCCTCCCCAGAGGAGCGAGGACGGTTCTTCGGGAGCTGGGTGGGGCGCGTGGCCCCGGTTTGGAGCTTCCCGTGCTCCCTTCGTCCACCGTCTACCGACCTTCCCGCCCAAAACAGAAACGAAAGCAAAGCTCTGTCTGGAGCACACAAACGTCTGTAAGCTAACGGCCCCTGCGGCACTCGCCTGCATGGCATCGTCCCGAACAAGCACTCGCCTTCTAAAATAACTGCAAACAACCAAAGTGTCCAACAGGCAGGCGCAAGTGACGTGCGGTATGTTTATGCAAAGAAATAGAGCGCACCCTTTAAAAGGCAGGGTAAATGATGAGAAAATGTTAAGCGGAAAAAAAGAAGCAAAATCCAAACAATGTATAGCCCTATTTTTACCAAAGTGCTTAAATTATATGTATTAACATAGAATTAAAACCTGGAAGTTACCAGTGATAATCCTTGATGATGGAATTACTGTTGAGTTTTATTTTCTTCTTTAAATTGTTTTATAGTTTATAAAATAATAAATGATGCTTTTATGCTTAGAAGAGGATTAGCAAGGGAAATCCCAATACAAAAAAGTAAATATCCATCCCCAAAGAAGAATAATTTTATAATTTTATCAGTTACATGAGACTATGTTGGCTCACGGGACTGAGTTCATGTTTGCTTATTAGCATTAGTGGAGTTTCCACTGATAAAGGCGAGGTGTTGAGAAGCATGCTCATAAATCCTTGAGAGAATAATGAAGCACAAGAACATATTAATAGTGATTATAAATAATTGTCTATTTTCTTCTGAATACTTTTCTGTATTTTTCAAATTTTGTATAGAAAACATATACAGATTTTATTTTAAAAAATAAAAATAGCAAGGGCAGACTGACTGCAAGATGAAAAACACAAGTAAATGAGTAGGAAGGGAGAGACATATCTTCCAGTCATTTAGAGATAGATCTTCCTTCTCTTCACTTGTCAGGTGTCATTTGAGATAGCCATCATTCTTTTCAAGCTAAAATGACTTTTTTTTTAAGTTTTTTTTTTTTTTTTTTTTAATGCGGACCATTTTAAAAGTCTTTATTGAGTTTGTTATAATATTGCTCCTGGCCTATATTTTGAACTTTTGGCTGCAAGGCATGTGGAATCTTAGCTCTGTGACCAGGGTCTGAACCCATAATCCCTGCATTGGAAGATAAAGTCTCAACCCCTGGACCACCAGGGAAGTCCCCTAAAACGACTATTTTCGTAAATACATCTCTCCAATCATAAAAATTTTAAAAGTTGAAACTTAAAAACCTTTTCAAAGTTACAAAAGCATGATGCAGTTTTTGTGAAAAAATAACTGGTTATTTCTTCACTTAGAACTGTAAGTATTTTGTTTTATACTCTTCCAAATATGAAAACAGATATTTTTTTTAAACAAAGTAGGAACCTATTGCTTTCTGACCTGGTAAATTCATGTAACTATGTATTGAACTTTCACGAATGTCATTAAATACACCATTTTTGAAGTCTGGGCTGCATACTTATTTTAACATAAATGTGTATAATAATGTATTTAACCAGTTTCCTTTTGTTAAACATCTATCGATTTTCTAGTTTTTAGCCGTTAATAATGTTGAATTTAATATCTTTGTTTTTGTGTGTGTTTAACTATCTTTTCAGTAAAAATTGCTAGAACTGAACTGCTGAGTCAAAGACTTTTCAGCCCTTTGCCAATTGACACATTGGAGAGGGGGCTCCAATCTATACTTCCCTCGGTAGTAATTATTTTGCATATTATAGTGTTATAATAAACCTTAAACTCATATAGGGTTAGTCTTTCAACTTTGCTCTCCTTTTTCAAAGTTCTTCTGCAATTTGGGTCTTTTGCATTTCCATGTAAATATTAGAATCATTTGTTAATTTCTACCCCAAAAAATCTTCCGGTGAATCTAGAAATCAACTGAGGGAGAATTCCTGGTGGCTCAGGCAGTAAAGAATCTGCTTGCAATGTGGGAGACCTGGGTTCGATCCCTGGGTCAGGAAGATCCCCTGGAGAAGGGAATGGCAACACACTCCAGTATTCTTGCCTGAAGAATTCCACGGACAGAGAAGCCTGGCAGGATACAGCTCATGGGGTCACAAAGAGTTGGACACGACTGAGCAACTAACACTCACTTTCACCAAAAAATAATCTTCCAGGATTTTTACTGGGATGGCAGTGAATCTAGAAATCAGTTGAGGGAGAATTGATATAATTTACTTGATTATAAATTTATATGTTAGTTTTCAAAAATTAATAGTTTTTTTAGAGCTCTGTTAATTTTATAGGATAATTGGTCAGAAAATATAGAGAATTCCCACATACTCTATCCCCTCCCCAGTTTCCCATGTTATTTGCATTGTGAATTATTCTGGTACATTTGTTATAATTGATGAATCAATATTGAAACATTATTATTAACTCCAGTTTATCACTTATGTTACATAGGATTCATTATTTGTATTGTACAGTCTTTGGTGGTGGTTTAGTCACTAAGTTGGGTCTGACTCTTGGAGCCCCAGGGACTGTAGCCTGACAGGCTTCTCTGTCCATGGGATTTCCCAGGCAAGAATACTGGAGTGGGTTGTCATTTCCTTCTCCCGGGGATCTTCCCATTCCAGGGATGGAACCCCGGTCTCCTGCATTGCAGGTGGATTCTTAATAAACTGAACCACCAAGGAAGCACCATTGTACATTCTTTGAGTTTTAACAAATATACTATGATGTGTATCTGCCATTATAGGATCATAGAAATTAGTTTCACACTACTGGCTTTTGTGTATTGATCTGGTATCCTACAACCTTGCTAAAATCCTTGTTAGTGCTAGTCAATTTTTGTAGATTCTATTGGATTTTCTACTTAGATGATCACCTGGTCTGATAATAAGAGAAGTTTTATGTCTTCCTTTCCAGAATCTGTAGTATGATGTTGGAAAGAAGTATTGATCCATGCCTGGATCCTGATTCTAGGGGATAATGCATTCAGTCTGTCACAGCTAAGTATGATGTTAACTGTAGATTTTTCACGGATGCCCTTTGTGAAGCTGAGAAAGTTCCCTTGTTTACTAAAAAAAAATGGGTGTCTGATTTTGTCAGATGACTTTATGCATCTGCCCAAATGATCTTATTTTTTCTTCTTTCAGTTTAAGATGGTGAATTACACGGATTCATTTTCTGATGTTATGCTAATTTTGCATTCCTGGGATAAACCACACTTGGTCATGGATGATGCATTATCCTTTTTACTGCTGAATTTTTTTTGTTTAGAATTTTTTTGCATCTATATATTTCTTAATTAATTTATATATTAAGATTTTGGGGGCTGCGTTGTTGCTGCACATAGGTCTTCGTTGTGGTATATGGGCTTCTCTCTAGTTGTGGCGTGGGCTCAGAGCACGTGGGCTCTGTAGTCGTGGGATGAGGACTCAGTAGTTGCGGCCCAAGAGCTCAGTTGCCCCAGGGCAGGTGGGATCTTAGTTCCCCAGCCAGGGTTGAAACCTACGTCCCTGGCACTGGAAGGTGGATTCTTGACCACTGGATCACCAGGCAAGTCCCCGCATCCATATTAATGGGTGGTATTGAGCTACAGTTTCCCTGTAACGTGTGTGTTTGTCTTGTTTTGGTTTTAGGAGAATGCTGGCCTCGTGGAATGAATCAAATTAAATCTAAGCCTTCTGGAAAGTTTGTTTTCAATTGATATTGTTTCTTCCTGAAATGTTTGGTAGCTCTCACCAATAAAGCCATCTGGGCCTCCAGTTTCCTTTTGGGGAAGGTTCTTAACTAGAAATTCAATTTTGGAAATAGATATAGAGAGTTGTTTAAGTTGCCTCATAGTTCCTCTCGAGTGAGCTTTGGCGGTTTGCGCCTTTCAGATACTTTTTCTCTGGTTCACGTAGTTTCCTCACCTGCCTGCATTGCAGTGTTACTGTTGTTTAGTCGCTGAGTCACGTCCGACTCTCTGTGACCCCGTGGACTGTAGCCCGCCGGGCTCCTCTGTGCATGGGATTTCCCAGGGGAGAATTCTGGAGCGGGCTGCCCTTTCCTTCTCCAGGGGACCTTCCCAACCCGAGGAGCCCACATCTCCTGAGTCTCCTGCGCTGGCGGGCAGGTTTTTTATCGCTGAGCCGCCAGGAAGCCCGTGCAAGTCAGTGCTCTCTTGGAAGCTCTGCTGCGTCCCTCTGAGCATCTCCAGGCTTCTCTCCCTCCCTTCTCTGGTTCTCTGGCCAGTGACTGCTAACCTTGTTACTTTCTGGGACTGTCAGCGCCATCTCAGTTCTGGGAGGCTATGCTCGTATCCACTCCGTCCTCCCCAGCCCTGCCCTCTCTGCCCCACACAGTGGCCTAGAATCTCTTCCAAAGCTGTACACCGCAGCAAGCGCGGGCTTCCCATTCCTCGTTTCCTGTGTTCCAAGGACCATTTTACTTCATTGCCTGATGCCCATTTCCTTGGGAATTCATGTTAAATTTTGCCTTTTTTCTTTCTTTGGGGACTTTTGGGTAAGAGAATAAATGAAGTCCCCTTTATTCCATCTTGTATGGAAACAGAAGCCCCTTGGGTGTTTTTTAGTATCTTCAAAGCAAAGTTTGCCCTTTTTAACAAAAAAAACACTTTACTTGGCTGCACCAGATCTTACTTTCTGCACAAAGGGGATCTTCAGTCTTTGTTGCAGCACCCAGTGTCTTCAGCTGCAGCATGTGGGACCTAGTTCCCTGACCAGGGCTTGAACCCAGGCCCCCTGCGTTGAGAGGGCGAGTCTTAGCCACTGGGCCACCAGAGAAGTCCAAGGTTTCCCTTTTAATAATGGTCCCAAAATTCTTAATTTACATTTAGCAGTGGCTTCGTATCTTTGAACAACAATACATTCTTTGAGAATTGCTTTCAAAAAATAATTTTTATTTCAAAAAAATAAAAAAAGATAATTCCTAATTAGTCCTTATTACTTACTCTGTGAAAGTGCTATAAGCTGTAAAGCTCTAAACAGTTATTAAGTATTTTTTATTGTTTGGTAGTCCACGCTAGACAACACTTTATATGTTTTAGGCTTACATTGTTCTCTTGCTTTCACACAAGATTTTGAGGCAACTAAGTAATGAAATTCAGGAAAACAGTATTATGGAATGCTTAATTTTGCTAACTTAATTATGTTTAATAAGTTAAAATTTCTAGCTTAATGATGAGTCATTACACATGAGGATCCTGAAAAGGACTATTTTAAAAGTTTGTATTGGGGAAGGCTTTCTCTTAATATCTTGACTTTACAAGTTCTAGAACTTTAGGAAATGTTTAAATGAAAGGAAAGGTAGCAAAAATTATCGTAATTAATGAACACTAAGGACAAAAATTAAAATACTCATTCAGAGCTGCAAATATAAAACTGTACCTCTTATCATGACATGAATTGAATTTGCTCTAGTGAACCCTGAAACCTATCAAGTTCAATTATTTTATAAATGATTAAATAATTATTCATTTCCAAAAATGATGGAATCTCAGTAAGTGCTTTCAGAGCTTTGAACTCTTCTCAGTTCTTTCTTTTTTTAAAAAAAATAACTGGTAATAGCTTAGTGAATAGTTTAGCAAACTCTTAAAACTTTTTTCACCCGTGGTGGATATTTTAAACATATATAAATGGGAAGAAGAATAAACATATGAGAGTCTTAAGATAAAGGTTGAGCTAGTGAGAAGAATTTCTGTTTTCAGAGAAATGCATTTGCCCATTCTGCCGCTATTTGGCAGAAGAATAACAACCAACCAGCCAATCAGTCAAAAAAAGTAACAACTACCTCTTTCAAGACCACCTTATTAGTATTCACAGGTATCTGTCTCCAAGGCTTTAGAGATAATTAAATTAGCTGTGAATCATCACTTGAGAAAAATTATATTCTCTTCATGATAAGAGGAAATAAAACTAGCCGTCTGATGGATGAACATTACTATAATGTGTATTCTAAAAGGGTAAGTTTGCAAGTCGTCATGAACAAACTCAATCAAATATGGTGAAGGAACTGAGACTCTGAATCAAATCCTATTCTGTATTTTGAGTCATCCAATTTTGATTCATACAGATACCACGCCCCTTCAAATGCAGAAACCAGTGAGCAGGATCGCTAGGACCCTTGACAGCTTTCTGGTTAAGAAGTTGCAGGCTCTTACACTGCAACTATCAGGAACTTTCTATTTGAATAGAACTGCAAGACTGAAGTTTCCTGTAAGAAAAAAAAATGATTACTGACTGCTCTGTCCATTTGGAGACTTCTGGGTTCAAAGAAAAGCACAGTGTCTTTCTTCCATGGGAAATCATCACATCAGGCGTGAGGATTATTCTAACCTTCTGCTTCTTCTAGACAACTGTGTCCTGCTGCAACTACAAGGATGCTAACCACCGTGAATTAGTTTTTAGGAGGGAAACTTTAGTCTTTCCTTAAAAAAATTCAGTCCTGAAAGCTCTATCACATGCTTGGGGCATGGATGAATCTGGAAGATCTTATCCTGAGTGGAATAAGCCAGACACTATGTGAGGTTCCTGGGCTTCCCTGGTGGTTCAGTGGTAAAGAACCCGCCTGCCAGTGCAGGAGACTCAGATTCAATCCCTGGGTCGGGATGATCCCCTGAAGGAGAGCATGGCAACCCACTCCGGTTTTCTTGCCTTGGAAATCCCATGGCCAGAGGAGCCTGGCAGGCTGCAGTCCATGGGGTCACAGAGAGTCAGACAAGACTTAGCGACTAAACAGCAATAACAACATATGAGGTTCCTAGAGAAATAAAATCCATAGAGACTGAAAACAGGATAGAGGTTGCCAGGGACTGGGGGAGGTAAGGATTGTTTTTTTAAACTAATATAGATTTTAATTTTGCAAGGTGAAAGGAGTTTTGGTGATTGCTTGCACAACAATGTGAGTATCTTTAAACCCTATTGAGCTGTAAGTGTAAAAGTGGTTAAGATGGAAATTTTTATGTCATGTGTGTTTTACCATAATTTAAAATCAAACAAAGAAACAAATCTTCAGTAACTTCTAATTGCCAATAACAACAATTCCCAATATTTTTTTCATCAAGGCACATATAGAAGTGATCATTAACACACTGAAGTGAATGTGACAAGTCATTCAAGGTTAGAGATGACCAGCCGGGGTCTCTGGCCTTCTCATGCTCCATTGGCTTGCCCAAAAGTCTGAAAGGATCAATAGCCTGGCACTTCAGTAACCCATTCACAGATCCCTAGTTAAGAATATTTTAAAACAAAAAAAGCAGTGCATTGACATATATCTAGGTGTGTGTGTGTGTGCTAAGTCACTTCAGTCGTGTCTGACTCTGTGACTCTGTGGCCTGTAGCCTGCCAGACTCCGTTGTCCTTGGGATTCTCTAGGTATGAATACCGGAGTAAGTTGCCATGCCCTCCTCCAGGGGATCTTCCTGACCCAGGGATCAAACCCGCATCTCTTACAACTCCTATATTGGCAGACATGTTCTTTGCCTCTAGCACCATTGGGAAGCCCCATATATCAAAGTACTGACTTGTATATCCTATAGGCCAGATACTTTGAGGGGTGCAGACAATTTTGTTGGACCTGTGCTCATCTGCCATTTGACTGCATCTCACTGGATGTCAGCTCCATTTTTCAGAAATGCTGTCTCTTTAATCCACAGATTTTCAATCAGAAGTAGAACTTTAGCATGTACCTACCTCCTGCTATCAGGGGACTTCCCTGGTGGCTCAGGGGGTAACGTGTCTGTCTACAATGCCGCAGACCTGGGTTTGGTCTCTGGGTCAGGAAGATTCCCTGGAGAAGGAAACAGCAACCCACTCCAGTATTCCTGCCTAGAAAATCCCATGGACGGAGGAGCTTGGTGCAGGCTACTGTCCATGGGGTCGCAAAGAGTCGGCACGACTGAGCGACTTCCCTTTCCTTTTCTGATATCAGGCAGAGATTCTCTAGGGAAATGGTTCTCAGCTGGGGGTCCTATGCTCCTTCTCAAGCGTTAACGTGTTTACAAAACACCAGAGATCTTGTTCAAATGTTTCAGGTTCCCTAGGTTTAGAGTGGGTCCAGCCTTTTACATCTCTAGCAATCTCTCCAATCTTGATGCTGCTGATCCAAAGGCCACAGTTTGAGTATCAAGGCATTAGGGGATTTCAGAAATGAATGGGAGCATTTTTGGTTATCATGTGACTGGGAACACTCCTGGCAACACTCTCTGGTGGGGAGCAGGGATGTTAAGCTTATTGCAGTGTGCAGGAGAGTTCTGTGTAATGAAGAATTATCCCACCCAAGATACCAGTAGCTCCTTCTTTAAGGGGAGAAGCCATGCTTCCAGGCCTGATAGGATCCATGCCTAGTGGCATCCTAAATGTTAATATTTAGGTTAAAAGTCACTAAAGGTTACATAACACATCAGAATGCAATGTGACACTCAAGAAAAGTTAAAACTACAGAAAAGGTTTAAAAGTCATTATTTAGTTTTTTTTTTTTTTTTCTTTTAGGGGTTTAAAAAAATACCATTAAAATTTTACCATCTATTTTTTCATGTGCTTAAAGTCAAAGTCAACCTGATATTAAATCCTGGTTTTAATCTTTAAAAAAGTGTTGAGGAGCCAGATTTCTCCTCCAAATTTTATGCTGTGGTTCACACTTTAGTGATATAAGTAAAAATGCCTGTATATATGTCTAGAGCAGGTGCTATGAGGTATTTAGATAAGATGAGGATTCTCTACAACTGGAAGCATGCCAAGTGTAGATTAGATTCCATCTTCACTGTGCCCTTTTCTCTCATTCTCACATCAATTTTTGTTAGATGTTTGGATGCACAAGTCATTTTACTGGTTTCTGAACCTTAAGCCAGAATAGTATCCTGTATGTTTCTGAGAGTAGTTGTAATATTAAGGAAACAGGCTGTAGTCCTAGACAGACTGGATTCCAATCCTGGCTCAGCCAGACACGTTGTTGTGTGACCTTGAACAAATTACTGAACTTCTTATGTTCTCAGTTGTGAAATTGGATAAAACTAGCACCTACTTCCTGGGTTTTTATGCATAATTAATAGATGAAAAGCATTTAAAATAATGCCACAATCTGGTCAGCATTCAATAGATGTTTGTCACTACTAAATTATCCACTTGAGCTTGTTTAAGGGTATGTTTTTATGGCACAGTGTAGGAAGACAGAGGACCCATCACACTACAGAGGCCGAGCACAGCCTGGACTGGTGATCTTGGGCTTGGCCTTGTGTCTGACTGTGCTCAGGCGTGAGCTGGCAACAGCCTGGAGAAATTCGGCCCAAACAAGACATCATTTCAGAGCCCGGTAACTGATGGGTGTGGCTGGAGATCCTCGAGGAGCACCTGGGCCTCCACAAATGCAGAGCTTCACCCGGAGCAGACGGTGAGCACGCCGTAAATAGTAGCTGCAGGTAACCGCCGCGCACGCGTGCTAAGTCACTGCAGTCGTGTCCGACGCTTTGAGACCCTATGGACTGTGGCCCGCCAGGCTCCTCTGTCCAGGGATTCTCCAGGCGAGAAGACTGGAGTGGATTCCTGTGCCCTCCTCCAGGGGATCTTTCCAACCCAGGAATCGAACCTGAGTCTCTTAAGTCTCCCACATTGGCCAGTGGGTTCTTAACCACTGATGCCACCTGGGAAGTCCATCAACAACACCAATACACTGCACTGCGAATACACTAATAATGATATTCTTTTGAGGCTGCTGTGTACTCAAAACATAAAGGAGCACCTTTCCTAGTCTGCTTATCCATTCATCAGATGATGGATATTTGAGTTGCTTCCAACCTTTTGGTGCTTTTGAACAGTGCTCCTGTGGCAATAGGCATACAAATATCTTTTTGAGATCCTGCTTTCAATTCTTTTGGGTCTATTTACGGATGTGGATTGCCAGATCTGGATAGTTCTATTTTTAATTTTTTGAGGAACCACCAAAGTTTTCCACAGCAGCCGTACCATTTTACATTCCTATCAACAGTGTATGTGTTCCAATTTTTCCACATCCTTGCCAACATGTTATTTTCTTAAAAAAAAAAAGTTTTTATAATAGCTATCCTAATGAGGTGAGGTGGTATTTCGTTGTGGTTTTGATTTGCGTTTCCCTAATGATTAGTGATGTGGAGCTTCTGTTTCATGTGCTTGTTGGCCACTTGAACATCTTTTTTGGAGAAATGTCCAAGTTCTTGGCCCATTTTTTAAATAATCAGGTTGTTTTTCTGTTGTTAAGTTAGAGCAATTCTTTTTTTTTGTTTAATGATTTTGTTCATGGCTGTGCAAGTTCCTGGTTGCTACATGGGCTTTTCTCTGGTTGTGGTGAGCAGGGGCTGCTCTCTGGTTGTATCCGTGGGCTTCTTACTGCTGTGGCTTCGCTTGTTGCAGAGCGCAGGCTCCAGGGCGTTCGGGCTTCAGTAGTTGCGGCGCGTGGCTCAGTTGTTGTGGCCCACAAGCTTAGCTGCTTCGAGGCATGTGGGGTCTTCCTGGACCAGGGATCGAACCCAAGCCTCCTGCACTGGCAGGTGGATTCTTTACCAAGCCACCAGGGAAATGATTTTTAGTTTTCCACATGCTTATCTAGTGAGAGAGGCCAGGATCAAGAGGCCTGGGAGCTGAGAGTCCTCAGCCACAGTTCTGGCTCTGCCATCAAAAGCTCTGGGGCCTCTGGCCAGCACCTGCTGCTCTCTCAGTCATGTCCGACTCTTTGTGACCCCATGGACTATAGCCCGCTAGGCTCCTCTGTCCATGGGGTTCTCCAGTCAAGAATGCTGGAATGGGTAGCTATGTTCTTCTCCAAGGAACTTTCCCCACCCAGGGATCGAATGCAGGCCTACTGCGTTGCTGGCAGATTCTTCACTCTCTGAGCTAACAGGGAAGCGCCGTGTATACATAAATCCTCTTTTTTTATGTTTCCTGCCCATTTAGATCACCACAATCACTGAGTAGGGTTCCCTCAGCTATACGGTAGATTCTCATTAGTTATCTATCTTATACATAGAATCAATAGTCTGTATATGCTAATCCCAGTCGTCCTATTTTTTAAAAGTATTTTAGCTCGTATGTTTAGGTGGGGTTTTTTTTTTTTTTTTGGTCAGTTTTGAATTAATTTTTTATAACTCCTGAAGATTTTTGAATAAATGAGGTGATGTGAAATGGTTGTGAGCTAAGGATTTAGAAATGGATAATAATCACGAATAGGAACCTCATGCATGTCCTCAGATCCTATGTTTCATGTTAGCCACACTAAATATAATCCTTTCTGTAAAAAGGACTTGATAAACTTGAACAGTGGTTCTCAACCTTGACTGCCCTGGACTTAGGTGGAGAAGCTTTAAAAAATAGTAATATCTGGTTTCCACCCTAGAGATTTTTATTTCATTGTTCTGGAATACAGCCTGGGCATTCACTGTTAGTTTTAAAAGCTCCCCAGGTGATTCTAATATGCAACAAAGAACAGAACCACCTTGCTAGAGAGAGTTCCAACAGTACAAAGTTAAGCAACAGTTAGTTCATTGTGTGATCATCACTGTTTATTTGCTTTACTCATAATAAAAGACAACTTGTAGATTTAAGAAAATGGAGAAAAAAGTTTGCATCCCAATGTTTCTAATTCAATGTACTGCCTTCCCCAATATTTAGTGATGTTACAGAGAGTCCAGCTTCATGGATTTATAAATTTTTAAAGAGCTCTTTAATGATGACTATGCTATTATTTTTATAACTGTAAATTATGCCTCTTTCTCTTAAAGGCATCATATGTTGACTCCATGAGACACATTCAAAAGCAAAAATACTTGCAAATAAAATATGCTGAAGAACTGTAAATAAGCCTAGAATAAAAAAATGGAACTCTTTATAGATTGCTAAACTGAATATTCAGGCTACAGATAAAAGCCGCCCCCCCTCCTTTTTTTAAAACTACTTAGCTTTGGAAATTTCACTGTTCATCAGTTATAGTTTTACAAATTCTGGGAAACTGAAACTGAAACTCATCAAAGGCGGTGGACACAGAGAAGTCTGGAGGGCGGTCTGGGGAAGCAGAGGAGGAAGGGAGGGATAAGAAGGGTTGCGTGTTTTTCTGTCCTGGGATTCAGCCCTGATGACTGAGACACGGAGCGGTGAACAGAACATGCTTAGATCAGGGGTTGTTTTGATAACAGAACATCATACATGCCTTTCTTTACACTAGATCTTATAGGTTTCAGTTTGCAAAATCACAGCTAAGCTGCAGGTGGCAAAATCCCATGGCTATTTAGAATTAGAGGGATGTAAATTAGATGTGATGAA
Organism: Odocoileus virginianus; assembly: GCF_023699985.2. Classification (NCBI taxonomy): domain Eukaryota; kingdom Metazoa; phylum Chordata; class Mammalia; order Artiodactyla; family Cervidae; genus Odocoileus; species Odocoileus virginianus. The sequence continues at coordinate 6,172,934 of NC_069685.1, read as the reverse complement.
GCTTGGCCCTTTAACTGTTTCCCCCTGTGTTTTACACCAGCAGTTCTCAAACCTGAGTGTGCATCAGAATCACCCGGCAGGCTTGTTACGCCACAGACTGTGGGCCCTGACAAACTTCTAGTTGATACCTCTAGGACAGGGCTAACTACTTCCATTTCTAACAGGTTCACAGTGGTACTGGTGCTGCTCTGGGAGGGGAAGACGCGCATTTTGTGAAGCACCGTTTTATACTGCTGTTCTCTGGGCATAAGTGTCTCCTACTGATCCCCATTCTTGAGTTTTCAGTACATCTTTCAAACTGATGTTTGTTTTTGACGAAAGGATTGCTTTTTAAAAAAATGCTTTTCTGGGACTTCCCTGGTGGTCCTGTGGTTAAGACTCTGAGCTCCTAGTGCAGGGGGCTCGGGTTTGATCCCTGGTCAGGGAACTAGATCCCACATGCCACAGAGTACAGCTAAAAAAAATTAAAAATGCTTTTCTTTGAACATGGTTTCAGTCTAATATCTGCTTTTATTTTTCAACTGAATAAAAAGAAAAGGCTACTGAATATTTCCCAGGATGCACATATTTAGATATATGGCTGGGTTCTAATGTGCATTCCCATAATTATTCATACAGATGCATTTGATTTGTAAACAATAATCCTTTTTCTAACTATACCAATGGATTTTACTGTTATGTCTCCTTTCCAAAATCTGGATAATCAGTTTTGAATTACAGGAGAGAAAATTAAAGTAGGAAATAAGGGTTAATGGCACAGAAGGTGTAAATTTGTCCCTCCAAAATTCTTATGTTGAAACCTAATTCCTTGCGTGATGCTGTTAGGAGTGGAGCCTTTGAGAGCCGATTGCAGCATGACCGTGGAAACCCCCCGTCCGGAGAATGGAGAGCACTCTCTTGCTTCCTCCACCACGAGAAGATGTGATGAGAAGTCTGCAACCCAGAAGCAGGCCCGCACCCTACTTATTCCACCTGATCTCAAATTTACAGCCTCCAGAACCGTGAGGAGTAGATTTCTGTCGTTTTAGCCCCTCAGCCTGTGGTTATTCTGTTGCAGCAACCTGAATGGACAAAGCGCGAGGCAGATTTTATTAGAATAACTGGGGGATTTCAATTATTCATGCAATTTCATTCTATGAATAATCAAGAGTTCACTGCAGCTATAATTTTCTGTTGAAATTTTTCTTTTTAAAAGCTCCACATAGCAGCTTAATTATAATCTCTCTCTGCCTACTCAGAGAAAGTTCTTGAAACTGGCAGTAGTTTTCCTAAGTATCTAAGAGTTTACCATGTCTTTTGGTTGCCTAGAACTGAGGATAAAACATCCAGTGTAAAATGTATGTAGTAGGGCTAAAGAGAATGCAGTTTGTGAGTAATATAAAAGATAAATGGCAAGCATTCTTAAGACTGTAACAGTAGATAAATTTAAAAACAAGAGGGGTAGATGACTGGGAAAATGCTAGTTTTTCCTCTATTTTTAAGAAAAAGGTTATTACCAGTTACAGTGGGTAGCTCCTGTGAAGAAAGGAGAAAACAACAGCCCTTCAGATGTCATGAAATGTTGAAGAATATGTTTAAACAAAAGACCGGTGCTTGCCTCAGCAGCATATATACTAAAATTGGAACAATATAGAGATCAGCATGACCTCTGTGCAAGGATGGCACACAAATCTGTGAAGTGTCCCACATTTTTCAAAAAGAGAAAGACATACCATGTGATATCACTTATATGTGGACTCTGAAATAGGACACAGATGAACCTCATGAAACAGAAACAGGCTCACAGATAGAGAAGAAAATTGTGGTTGCTGAGTGGGGGTGGGGGAGGAATGGGTTGGGAATTTGGGATTAACAGATGCAAACTATTAGTGTAGGATGGATAAAACAACAAGGTCCTACTGCATATAGCACAGGGAACTGTATCCAATAGCCTGTGATAAATCATATGGAAAAGAGTGTGAAAAAGAATATATATTCTTTTGTATATAACTGAATCACTGCTGTGCCCCAGAAACTAACACAAGATTACAAGTCAATTGTTAATTCAATTAAAAATCACATTATGTATTCATTTTAGAAGTGGGAACCTTTTGACCCCTTTCACTCATTTCTCCCACCTCTAACCCTTACCTCTAGTAACTCCCAATCTTTTCTCTGTAACTTTGAGTTCTGGGTTTTTTGGTTTTGTTTTGTTTTATGTATTCCACACATAAATGAGAATCATACAGCATTTGTCTTTCTCTATTTCACATAGCATAATGCCCGTAAGGTACATTAATGTTGCTGCAGATAGCAAAATTTCATCTTTTATAGCTGAATAATACCCCACTGTATATATATACCATTTTCTTTATTCATTCATTCATTGATGGACATTTAGGCTGTTTCCATGTCTTGACTATTATAAGAATGCTGCAATGAACATGGAATTGCCTGTCATTTTTTAAGGAAAAAAAATTACTTGTATCAAATTGAAAAATGAATCAATCTTCAAGTAAGATAAAATCATCAGTAACACAATTAACAGTTAAGACAGCACATACAGATTAGACTACAAGTTTAGATACTTTTTTTAGTTTTTAAAGATCTTATTGGCGTTATTCAACATATCATGAATCAAGCAACATCCCAAATACCAAATAGAAAGGAGCTCCGAGGAACTGAACAAAATGGGAGACTTTTACTGTCAGAGGGGGAAGGGACAAGGAAAGAGCAGATTACTTCATAGGTTTAGATAATTTGAATTAAGTACATACACTAAAATCAAGAGAGTTGACAACTTTCACACTGACAGAAAGCACTGACTCTTTGTAAGCATATGACTTCTGGGAAAATGAAGATGACATTTCACAGGATAGGGAGGGCATGTATCTTTTTGAATTACTGTTTTCATTTTCTTTGGATAAATATCTAGAAGTGGAATTGCTGGAATTTTAATAATTTTAATTAAAAATAACTTACAAAAAAAAAAAACCAAAAAATAATTTTCAACTTTCTGAGGATGCTCCATATTGTTTTCTGTATTGGATAAACCAATTTAACATTCCCACCAAGAGTGCACAAGCATTCCCTTTTCTCCACATCCTCTCCAACACTTATTTCTTTTTGATAGTTATTCTAGCAAGGTGAGGTGATATCTCACTGTGGTTTTAATTTGTATTTCTCTAATTAGTGATGTTGAGCACTTTTTCATATACCTGTTGGCCATGAGAAAGTCATGTTTGGAAAGATGTCTATTCAGATCCTTTGCCTATTTTTTTTTTTATTAATAGAGTTGTTTCTTTTTATTTGCTATTGAGTTGTAAGAGTTCTTTATGTATTTTGAGTTAACACCCCTTCTCAGATAAATGATTTGCAACTATTTCCTCCCATTTATAGGCTACCTTTAGATTTTGTTGATGGCTTCCTTTGCTGTGTAGACATTCTTTAGTTTTTTGTTTTTGGGTTTTTTTTAAAGTTTTTTAGTTTGATGTAGTCCCACATGCTTATTTTTGTTTTTGGGGTCAAATCTACAAAATTATTGGCAAAACTGATATCCACAAGCTCACTATCTGTGTTTTCTTCTGGAAGTTTAATGGTTTCAGGTCTTACATTCAAGTCTATGATACATTTTTGCTTGATCTATTCCCAGGTATGGTATAAAGCAGTTCAGTTTCATTCTTCTGCATGTGGCTGTCTGGTTTTCCCAGCACCGTTTCTTGAAGAGACTGTCCTCTTCACATTGTATACAATTGAAGATGTATGTATGTGTGGGCTTCCCAGGTGGCACTAGTGGTAAAGAACCCACCTGCCAATGCAGGAGACCTAAGAGATGCAGATTCAGTCCCTTTAGGTGGGCATGGCAACCCACTCCATTATTCTTGCCTGGAGAATCCCATGGGCAGAGGAGCCTGGCAGGCTACAGTCTGTAGAGTTGTAGAAAGTTGGACATGACTGAAGCGACTTAGCATGCAAGCACACATATGTATGCATGTGTGTATTTCTCTGCACCATCTGTTCTGTTCCATTGACATGTGTTTGTTTTTATAATAATACTGTATTGCTTTGATTACTATAGCTTTGTAACATATTTTGAAATCAGAAAGCATGATCTTCCAGCTTTTCTGTTCTTCCTCAAAACTGCTTTGACTGCTCAGGGTCATTTATGGTTTCCTTTGAATTTTAGGATTATTTGTTCTATTTCTCTGAAAAATGCCACTGGAATTTTGATAGGGATTGCATTGAATCTGTAGATTGCTTTGGTAGTGTGGACATTTTAATGCTCTGAATTCTTCCAATCCATGAACACAGAATACCTTTACATTTGTTTATGTCTTCAATTTCTTTCATCAATATCTTATAGTTTCCAGTGTGTATGTCTTTTACTTCCTTAAATTTATTCCTAGGTGTTTTATTCTTTTTGATTCAGTTGTAAATGGAATTATTTTCTTAATTTCTCTGATAGTTCATCATTGGGTGTATAGAAGTGAACAGTTTTTGTATATTGATTTTATATCCCACAACTTTACTGTATTTATTCTAACAGTTTAGTGATAAAGTTTTTAGGATTTATACATATATATGTGTATAGGTTTCCCAGGTGGCATTAGTGGTAAAGAAACCACCTGTCAATGCAGGAGACATAAGAGATACGGGTTTTTATCCCTGGGTGGAGAAGATCCCTGGAGAAGGGCATGGCTACCCACTGCAGTATTCTTGCCTGGAGAATCTCATGGACAGAGGAGCCTGGTGGGTTATAGTGGAGAAGGTTGCAAAGAGTCGCACACGACTGAAGCGACTTAGCACATATACGTGCTAAGTATATATATTACATGTATATGATCATGTCATCTGCAGATCATAACAGTTTTACTTTTTACTTCTTCCTTTCCAATTTTTATGCCTTTTATTTTTCTTGCCTAAGTGCTCTGGCTAGAACTACCAATACTAGAATAAAAGTGGTGAGAATGAGTATCCTTATTTTATTCCTGATCTTAGGGGAAAACTTTAGCTTTTTGTTATTAAGTGTAATGTTAGCTGTGGGCTTGTTATACATGGCCTTTATTATATTGAGGTATGGTTTCCTCTAAATCCACTTTTTAGAGTTTTTTTAATCATTAGATATTGAATTCTGATGATGCCTTTTCTGCATCTATTGATGATTATATGATTTTTATTCTTTGTGTTAATGTGGTATATCACATTGGTTTTGTGAGTGTTGAACCATCCTTCAGTTACTGGAGTAGACCCCACTTGACAATGGTGTTGAATTTGTTTGCTAATGTTTTGTTGAGGTGTGCACTGATGTTCATCAGGGGTATTGGCTTATAATTTCCTTTCCCTGTGGCATCCTTGTCTGATTTTGGTATCAGGGTGATGGAGACCTCATAGGATAAGTCTGGAGATGTTCCTTCCTCTGCAACTTTCAGGAATAGTTTCAGAAGGATAGACATTAACTCTCTCTCCACTTGTAATTTGATTACTGTTAGTGCCATGTTTGACCCTAATTATAAAGGACACCTTTCCTTGTTCTTTTTCGTGTGTGTATCTATTTTAGATTTTTGGTTTGCTGTTACCATGAGGTTTTTGTGTAGCAGTCTCTTTCTGAGAGAGAGAGATAATTGTATATGTGTATAAATATATACATACACACATACACATATATTGAATGTTAAGTTGCTGATCTTTTCATTTCAAATGAATTTAAAAGTCCTGCATTTTTACTGTACTCCCCTCATGATTACTGTTTCTGATGTCATATTTTACATCTAATTGTTTTATGTATCCCTTAATTGCTGTGGATACTGACAATTTTACCACTTTGTCCTTTAATTTTCCTACTGGCTTTGTGTGTGGATGATTTCCTACCTTTACTGCATGTTTGCTTTACTGGTGAACTTTCTCATTTTGTAGTTTCTTGTTTCTAGTTGTGACCTTTTCTTTTTTGCCTAGAGAAGTTCCTTGAACTTTTGTTGTAAAGCTGGTTTGGTGGTGCTGAAGTCTTCTAGATTTTTTGATGGCTATAAAGCTTTTAATCTCTTCATCAGGTCTGAATCAGAGCCTTGCTGGTAGATTATTCTTGGTTGTAGGTTTTTCCCTTTCATCACTTTAAATAGATGGTGCCACTCCCTTCTGATCTGCAGAATTTCAGCTAAAAAATAAGCTGAGTTTTATGGGAGTTCCCTTGTATACTATTTGCTTTTTTCCTTGATGCTTTCAACAGTCTCTCTTTTTCTCATTTTAATTACAATGTGTCTTGGTGTGTTCTTTTTGGATTAATCCTGAATGGGACACTCTCTGCTTCCTGGATTTGGATGACTATTTCCTTCCATGTGTCATGAAAGTTTTCAGCTATTTTGTCTTCAGATATGTTCTTGACCTCTTTCTCCTTCTTGGACGCCTATAATGTGAATATTATTTTCCTTGATGTTGACCCAGGGGTCTCTTAAACTGTTCTCATTTCTTTTCATTCTTTTTTTCTGATCCACAGCGATGATCTTCACTATCCTGCCTTGAACTTGCTGATTCGTTCTTCTGTGTATTTTAGTCTACTGTTGAATCCTTCTGGTGAATTTTTTATTTTAGTTATTGTATTGTTCATGTTTGTTCAGTTGTATATATTTTCTAACTCTTAAAGAAAAAAAACCTATCTCCTGGGAATTCCCTGGTAATCCAGTGATTAAGATTCCACAGGCCACATGGTGTAGCCAAAAAAAAAAAAAAAAACCCTAAAGCAAAAAAAAACCCCACTTCTATCTTCTTGCTCTGTGCATCCATTCTTCTTCCAAGTCTTTGACCATCTTTAAGATCATTACTCTGAACTCTTTCTTGGATAGGTTGCTTGTGTTTTCTTCGTTTCTCTTCCAGAGTTCCTTCATCTGAAACATATTCCTATGCTGATTCACTTTGTCTGAGTTGCCATTGGTATTTTTATGTATTTGGTAAGTTACTTATGTTTCTCTACTTTGGGGAAGTGGCCCTCTGTAGGAGACACCCTATGCACCCCAGCAGTGCTCTCCTCTCTCATCACCCAAGGTATATGCTCTGGGAACTCCCCCTAGGAGGGCTGTGTGGGTCCTTCAGTTGTGGTGGGCTTACTATGTGAGTGATCTGATAGGTGTGGTAGGCCCCTCGTCCAGTTGATTGCCAGGACCTTTGCTGAAGAGATGCTGCTGGCTCTGTTCAGTGGGGCCTGCTCGTGAGGTGCCTGGTTGGAGAGCTCTGGGGACCCTGGGACTAGTGCCGGCTCACTGGCATGCGGAGTCAGGGTCCCAAAGAATCTGGGGCTGTTGCCCACTCCCCCTGGCAGGTGAAGCCAGATCCTGGGATTAGTGCCAGACCACTGTAATCAAGATGGCAGAGTAGAAGGACGTGTGCCCACCTTCTCCTGCAAGAACTCCAAAATTACAACTGGCTGCTGAACAACCATTGACAGAAGATGGTTAGATCCCATCAGAAAAGGATACCCCACGTCCAAGGACAAAGGAGAAGCCCCAGAAGGATGGTAAGAGGGGCAGAATTGCATTTAGACTCAAACTCCTTACCCATCAGAGTTGCGTGGAGGAGTCAAACAAAACCTTGTATGCACCAGGACACAGACCCCACAGAAACTGAGCCAGACCTGCCTCTGAGTGTCTCCTGTGAAGGTACGGGTCAGCAGTGACCTGCCGCAGGGGCTCTTGGTGCAGCAGACCTGGGTGTGGCATAAGCCTTCTTAGAGGAGGTCACCATTAACGTCACCATAGAGCTGCCAGAACTCACACAGGACTGGAAAACAGACTCTTGGAGGGCACAAACAAAACCTTATTTGCACCAGGATGCAGGAGGAAGGAGCAGTGACTCCACAAGAGACTGACCCAGATGTGCCTGTGCATGTCCAGAAGTCTCTGGCAAAGGCATGGGTCAGCCTGCTACAGGGTCGGGGGCACTGAGTGCGGCAGTATGTGCAGGGGGCCTTTTGCAGGAGGTCACCATTATCTTCATCACCTCCACCATAGTTTGGTCTCAGGTCAAACAACAGGTAGGGAACACAACCCTGCCCATCAGTAGAAAATTGGATGAAAGAGTTCCTGAGCATGGCCCCACCCATCAGAACAAGACCCAGTTTCCCCCACAGTCAGTCTCTCCCATCAGGAAGCTTCCATAAGCTTCTTATCCTTATCCCTCAGAGGGCAGACAGAATGAAAACCACAGTCACAGAAAACTAATCAAACTGATCACATGGACCACAGCCTTGTCTAGCTCAATGAAACTATGAGCCATGCCATGTTGGGCCACTCAAGACAGATGGGTCATGGTGGACAGTTCTGACAAAATGTAGTCCTCTGGAGAAGGGAATGGAAAACCACTTCAGCATTCTTGCCTTGAGAACCCCATGAACAGTATAAAAAGGCAAAAAGATACAACACTGAAAGATGAACTCCCCAGGTTGGTACATGTCCAATATGCTACTGGAGAAGGGTGGAGAAATAACTCCAGAAAGAATGGAGAGATGGAGCCAAAGCAAAAACAACACCCACTTGTGGATGTGACTAGTGATGGAAGTAAAGTTTGGTGCTGTAAAGAACAGTATTGCATAGGAACCTGGCATGTTAGGTCCATGAATCAACGTAAATTGTAAGTGGTCAAACAGGAGATGGCAAGAGTGAGCATCAACATTTTAGGAATCAGTGAACTAAAATGGACTGGAATGGGCGAATTTAACTCAGATGACCATTATATCTACTACTGTGGGCAAGAATACCTTAGAAGAAATGGAATAGCCCTCATAGTCAACAAAAGAGGGCAAAATGCAGTACTTGGATGCAGTCTCAAAAATGACAGAAGGATCTCTGTTCATTTCCAAGGCAAACCATTCAACATCACAATAATCCAAGTCTATGCTCCAACCAGTAATGCTGAAGAAGCTGAACAGTTCTATGAAGACCTACAAGACCTTCTAGAACTAACACCCAAAAAAGATGTCCTTTTCATTATAGGGGACTAGAATGCAAAAGTAGGAAGTCGAGAGATACTTGGAGTAACAGGCAAATTTAGCCTTGGAACACAAAAGGAACCCAGGCAAAGCCTAACACAGTTTTACCAAGAGACTGCACTAGTCATAGTAAACACCCTCTTCCAACAACACAAGAGATGACTCTACACATGGGCATAACCAGATGGTCAGTACTGAAATCAAGTTGATTATATGCTTTTCAGCCAAAGAAGGAGAAGGTCTATGCAGTCAGCTGTATAGATAGGGAGCTGACTGTGGTTCAGATCATGAACTCCGTATGGCCAAATTCAAACTTAAATTGAAGACAGTTAGGGAAAGCCACTAGACCATTCAGGTAACACCTAAATCAAATCACTTAGGATTATACAATGGAAGTGACAAATAGATTCAAGAGATTAGATCTGATAGACAGAGTGCCTGAAGAACTATGGATGGAGGTTTGAGACATTGTACAGGAGGCAGTGATCAAGACCATCACCAAGAAAAAGAAATGCAAAAAGGCAAAATGGTTGTCTGAGGAGGCTTTAGAAATAGCTGAGAAAAGAAGTGAAAGGCAAAGGAGGAAAGGAAAGATATACCCATTTGAATGCAGAGTTCCAAAGAACAGCAAGGAGAGATAAGAAAGCCTTCCTCAGTGATCAATGCAAAGAAATAGAGGAAAACAATAGAATGGGAAAGACTAGAGACGTGTTTAAGAAAATTAGAGATACAAAGGGAATATTTCATGCAAAGATGGGCACAATAAAGGACAGAAATGGTATGGGCCTAACAGAAGCAGATGATATTAAGAAGAGGTGGCAAGAATACACAAAAGAACTATACAAAAAAGATCTTCATGACCCAGATGACCATGATGGTGTGATTAATCATCTAGAGCCAGACATCCTGGAATGTGAAGTGAAGTGGGCCTTAGGAAGCATCATGAAGAACAAAGCTAGTGGAGGTGATGGAATTCCAGTTGAGCTATTTCAAATCCTAAGATGATGCTGTGAAAGTGCTGTACTCAGTAAGCCAGCAAATTTGGAAAACTCAGCAGTGGTCACAGGACTGGAAAAAGTCAGTTCATTCCAATCCAAAAAAAGGCAATGCCAAAGAATGTTCAAACTACTGCACAAGTGCACTCATCTCGCATGCTAGTAAAGTAATGCTCAAAATTCTCCAAGCCAGGCTTTAGCAGTATGTGAACTGAGAACTTCCAGATGTCAAGCTGGATTTAGAAAAGGCAGATGAATAAGAGATCAAATTGCCAACATCCATTGGATCATTCAGAAAGCAAGAGAATTCCAGAAAAATGTCTATTTCTGCTTTATTGACCATGCCAAAACCTTTGACTGTGTGGATCATAACAGACTGGAAAATTCTTAAATAGATGGGAATACCAGAACACCTTACCTGCCTCCTGAGAAATCTGTATGCAGGTCAACAAACAACAGTTAAACTGGACATGGAACAACAGACTGGTTCCAAATCAGGAAAGGAGTATGTCAAGGTTGTATATTGTCACTCTGCTTTTTTAACTTATATGCAGAGTACCTCATGAGAAATGCTAGGCTGGATGAAGCTCAAGCTGGAATCAAGATTCCCAGGAGAAATATCCATAACTTCAGATATGCAGATGACAGCACCCTTATGGCAGAAAGCAAAGAGGATTAAAGAGCCTCTTGATGAAGGTGAAAGAGGAGAGTGAAAAAGTAGGCTTAAAACTCAAGATTCAGAAAAACAGGATAATGGCATCCAGTCCCATCACTTCATGGCAAATAGATGGGAAAACAATGGAAACAGTGAGTGCCTTTATTTTTTGGGGCTCCAAAATCACTGCAGATGGTGACTGCAGCCATGAAATTAAAAGACCCTTGCTCCTTGGAAGAAAAGCTATGACCAACCTAGACAGCATATTAAAAAGTAGAGACATTTGTCAACAAAGGTCCGGCTAGTCAAAGATACGGTTGTTCCAATAGTCATGTATGGATGTGAAAGTTGGAACATAAAGCTGAGTGCTGAAGAATTGATGCTTTTGAACTGTGGTGTTGGAGAAGACTCTTGAGAGTCCCTTGGACAGCAAGGAGATCCAACCAGTTCATCCTAAAGGAGATCAGTCCTTAGTATTCATTGGAAGGACTGATGCTGAAGCTGAAACTCCAATACTTTGGCCACCTGATGCAAAGAACTGACTCATTTGAAATGACCCTGATGCTGGGAAAGAGTGAAGGTGGCAGGAGAAGGGGATGACAGAGGGTGAGATGGCTGGATGGGATCAGCAACTCAATGGGCATGTGTTTGAGTAAACTCCAGGAGTTGGTGATGGACAGGGAGGCCTGGCGTGCTGCAATTCATGGGGTCACAAAGAGTCAGACACGACTGAGTGACTGAACTGAATGTACTTATTTCCATTTTTATAATTGTTCTCTCATGCTTTTGTAGTTCTTTTGTTCCTTTTTATTTTGCTCTCTTTCATGATCTGATTTTCTGTAGTGCCCACATGTTTTTAATGTCATAATTTACATCTTGTTATCTTGTTTATCCCTTAACTAATTATTGTAGCTGTAATTATTTTTACTACTTCTGACTTTTCATTTTCATACTAATTTCCACCACCTTTACAATATTAATTATTAATTATTGTATTAATTAATATTAACAATTAATTAATATTAAGTATTCTGAATTAATAATGACAATTAATTAATATTAATTGTTCTGAATTTTTTCTCGTAATATGTATTCACCTTTGTGAGATTTATACTTTGATTTTTTTTTGTCAAACATAAAAGTTCTGATTCAGTTCAGCTCGAAGAAGTCTTATTATCATTTCTTATAAGGCTGGTGTGGCGGTTATGAACTTTAAAAATCCATGGCTAATTCATGTCAATGTATGACAAAAACCACTACAATATTGTAATGTAATTAGCCTCCAACTAATAAAAATAAATGAAAGAATAAAATAAAATAAAATTTAAAACAGTGAAAAAAAAATTTATTCTGCCTGGAAAACTTTCTCTCTCCTTCGACTCTGAATAACTATCTAGTTGGGTGGAGTATTCTTGATTGAAAATCTTGTTCTTTTCAGCATTTTGAATATATTGTGCCACTTTTCTGGCCTACACAGTTGTCTCCTGAGAAGTCTGATTGTCTTACAGGGTTCCCTTGAGTGTAATAAGTTTTCCTATTGCTGCTTTTAAGATTGTCTCCTTGTCTTTAACTTTTGACATTGTAGTTATATATCTTAGTGTAGGTCTCTTTGGGTTCCTCTTATTTGCAGCTCTGTGGGCTTCTTGAATCTGGATGTCTGTTTTCTTCCCCCTGGGTAGGGAAGTTTTTGGTCATTATTTACTCAAATAAGTTTTTCTGCCTCTTTTTCTCTTCTGGGATCTCTATAATGTGGATGTTGTTCTGCTTGATGTTATCCCACAGGTATATTAAGCTACCTTCATTTAGAAAAAATTTTTTCTGCTGTGATTGGATGAGTTCTACTGACCTGTTGATCTCTTTCTTTGCCTCATCTAATTGACTGTTGAGTGCCTCCACTGTATTTTTCAGTTCAGTTATTATATTCCAGCTCATCAACTTCTGCTTGGTACTTTCTTATGTTCTTCTCTTTCTTTGCTATAGTCCTCACTGTGTTCAAACATTCTTCTCCTACATTCTGTGAGCATCTTTATGAATGATTTAAAAAACTATCATGTAAATCACTTATCTCCATTTCATTAAGGATTTTTTTCCCCTAAGATTATATCTTGTACTTTCACTTGGAACATGTTCCTCTATTTCTTCATTTTTCTTGACTCTGTGTTGGCTGTTTTATCTTATACATAAAAACCAACTCTTTTTAAAAATTTAATTGAAGTATAGTTGATTTATAATGTATTAATTTATGCTGTACAGTCAAGTTATTCAGTTATATATATAGACATATATATACACACACACACATATTCTTTTTTATATTCTTTTCTATTATGGCTTATTACAGGACATTGAATATAATTCTCTGTGTCATATATTAGGATCTTGTTTATCCATTTTTTAAAATAACAGTTTGTATATAGCCAGACTTCACTGGTGGCTCAGTGGTAAACAATCTGCCTGCTATGGAGGAGACACAGGTTTGATCTCTGGGTTAGGAAGATCCCCTGGAGGAGGGCACGGAAACCCACTCTAGTACTATTACCTGGAGAATCCCATGGACAGTGGAGCCTGGCAGGCTGCAGTCCATGGCATAGCAAGAGTTAGACAAGATTGAAGCCACCTAGCACACACACATAAAGCAGCCTCCTCTTCAGTCTTGAAGGAATGACCTCGTGTGGAACATGAACCGTCTTGTTCAACACTGCTCTAGCTCTTGGTTGTCTCTCGAACTTTTGTGATTGTCCACACAACCTATTTTATTTTATTTTTTTAAATGTAAAATATCCATAATGTTTTTTTTTTCATTTATTTTTATTAGTTGGAGGCTAATTACTTTACAATATTGTAGTGGGTTTTGTCATACATTGACATGAATCAGCCATGGATTTACATGTGTTCCCCATCCCGATCCCCCCTCCCACCTCCCTCTCCACCCGATTCCTCTGGGTCTTTCCAGTGCACCAGGCCCGAGCACTTGTCTCATGCATCCAACCTGGGCTGGTGATCTGTTTCACCCTAGATAATATACATGTTTCGATGCTATTCTCTTGAAACATCCCACCCTCGCCTTCTCCCACAGAGTCCAAAATTCTGTTCTGTACATCTGTGTCTCTTTTTCTGTTTTGCATATAGGGTTATCGTTACCATCTTTCTAAATTCCATATATTTGTGTTAGTATACTGTAATGGTCTTTATCTTTCTGCCTTACTTCACTCTGTATAATGGGCTCCAGTTTCACCCATCTCATTAGAACTGATTCAAATGAATTCTTTTTAATGGCTGAGTAATATTCCATGGTGTATATATACCACAGCTTCCTCATCCATTCGTCCGCTGATGGGCATCTACGTTGCTTCCATGTCCTGGCTATGATAAACAGTGCTGCGATGAACATTGGGGTGCACGTGTCTCTTTCAGATCTGGTTTCCTCAGTGTGTATGCCCAGAAGTGGGATTGCTGGGTCATATGGCAGTTCTATTTCCAATTTTTTAAGGAAACTCCACACTATTTTCCATAGTGGCTGTACTAGTTTGCGTTCCCACCAACAGTGTAAGAGGGTTCCCTTTTCTCCACACCCTCTCCAGCATTTATTGCTTGTAGACTTTTGGATAGCAGCCATCCTGAGTGGGCGTGTAATGGCACCTCATTGTGGTTTTGATTTGCATTTCTCTGATAATGAGTGATGTTGAGCATCTTTTCATGTATTTGTTAGCCATCTGTTTGTCTTCTTTGGAGAAATGTCTGTTTAGTTCTTTGGCCTATTTTTTGATTGGGTCATTTATTTTTCTGGAATTGAGCTGCAGGAGTTGCTTGTATATTTTTGAGATTAATCCTTTGTCTGTTGCTTCGTTTGCTATTATTTTCTCCCAATTTGAGGGCTGTCTTTTCACCTTGCATAGTTTCCTTTGTCACACAACCTATTTTAGACTCCCAGGCATTGATGGTGTGCCAAGACCTGTCAGGGTCCCAAAGGGGAGTTTCTTAGTCACTGCCTAGTTTCAAGCTAATTGGAAACCAGACTCTCAGGTAGCAACTTTTAAAGTATGCATATATATCTACTCCTGTGGGACCACAAGTGTTAAGTCCTGCTGGCCATCAGAGCCAGGTAATACAGGTGCTCCTGGTGGCAGCTGCAAAAACTGGGGCACAAAATTGTGTGCACTCTCCTTTCTGGGAGCTCCTGGTGAGTTGGAGAGTGGCATAGGGGGAGAGTGCAAAGATGTCAGCTTCCAGCCTCCATCTCTGGAGAGTGCTCTGGTAGGTCCTTAGGTGTATATTAAATTAGATGCTTGCCCCTTGGACCAATGCTTTAATATAACCAAATGAACTCCTTTCTTGTAAACTCTAGACTCCTCACAATGGCTGCCTCTCTGATGGTCCCTGGGGTGGGTGAGTCTGAATGCGCTAACCCTTTAAGAGTTGTTTCTCAGTCCCCTGTAGCCTGGCAGGTTTCATGGTTTGCAGTCGCATTGGTATTAAAAACTTAATGTTTAGGGGGGAGCTTGTGTGTCTCAGATGCAGGTTTTAAAATTTGGGTGCCCAATGTGGGGTTGAAACTCTTTGCTCTTCTGGGAGAAGCTCTAAGTTTTGAGTCCCCTCCTGAATTGTGGGTTCCAAAGCCAGGGTTGGTTTTAAGCCTGTCCTTCCCACCGCAGTGGGGCTTCCCTGGTGGCTCAGTGGTAAAGAATCTGCCTACCAATGCAGGAGATACAGGCTTGATCCCTGGGTGGGGAAGATCCCCTGGAGAAGGAAGTGGTAACCCCCTCCAGTATTCTCATCTGGCAAATCCCATGGACAGAGGAGCCTGGCAGGCTACAGTGCATGGGGTTGCAGAGAGTTAGACATGACTTAGCGAATGAACAACAACCTACTTCAGTGTGGGTGTTTTTACCCTCATTTCCTTATCTGTAGGAATTGCTTGCTACTTCTTGCCCTACCCCACCCCAGAAGAAGTTGTTCATAGGTAGCTATAGATTTAGTGTGTCTGAGGGAGGAGGTGAGTTTAGGATCTTCCCATGTCAAATTTGCCCTAAAATTTTCAAATACCAGTCTTTGAGATCTTTCCAGGGCCCCAGCTAAAATTGCTATCCTTTAAAAAAACATCCTGTAGCTCTCATCATGTTATACCTTGTTTATAGTAATTAAAGAATCTGCCTGCAAAGTGGGAGACCTGGGTTCAATCCCTGGGTTGGGAAGATCTGCTGGAGAAGGGAAAGTACTCACTCCAGTCTTCTGGCCTGGAGAATTCTGTAGACTATATGGCCCGTGGGGTTGCAAAAAGTTGGACATGACTGAGCAACTTTCACTTTCACTTTCATAGTAATTAGGGTAAAAAGTTTATGAAATTGGGCATGTTTTCTTACTTAAAAAATGTCACTTAAAATGTTGGTTGGTGATCAAAATAAAATATAAATTTTGATTCTTATTAAAATCTGGGAATGTAAGAATTCAAAAAGCATTGACTTTATTCTGTTTGTGAAATAAACTTTATTTTAAACAAACAAACAAGAGTTTATTTTCGTTACTGGATTACAGTGGTGAAGATGGTATTGTCTTCATTTTTGTGGCCCCTTTAAGGACTAATGGAATGTTTGCAAATCGTTGGGTTATTGAAGGTTCTTGAAATATATATAAAATATTGAAAGGAAGGAAGAAAATAAATGTGTGTAAAATATTCAAAGAAAGGAAGAAAATAAACTTATTTGTGCACATACACATATGTTATCTTCCTTATCCTTAAGGCATGTATTTATATTTAGAGTAATATATTTGCATCGATAGTTGGATGCATTGAACCAGGCATTTCTGATGTTAGATAAGATGGTAAGCTAAGAATGGCTGCTGGCTCTTTCTCATGCACAACAATTCTGGAGATGCCAGAAAGGAGATATTTAGAATGTGGAATATAAGAGAAGAATTTCAACCTGATTAAGGACATCAACCAAAAATCTATGGCAAATATCACATTTAACAGAACTTAAATGTGATATTATCTAGGCCTGTGTTTGTTATATGTACGTGAAACCCAGACAACAGTAGTATAAACATGTAAATCTTGGCTTTTTCTTACTAATAAGCAGGAAGTCCAGAGGTGTGCCGCACAGCCCTGCACGTGGCCTGAGAGCGTCAGTGTTCTGGGCCCCTCTCACTCCGCTCAGTCCCTCACGCTCAGCTTTTGTTCTCTGGCTCAGCTGGTTTCTACCTCTGGCTCTAGGCAAGAAGAAGACAGAGAAAAGGGCAGGGATGCAGACCAAGCCAGTTGGGCTTTCTGCAAGCTCACCCAGGCATGTCCTCCTAACAGCCCATTGTCTTGGACTGCATCCCCCTTTAGTTACAAAAGCAGTTGCATTTTGCCTCTATAAACTAAACTGGTTTCTGGTAGAAAGGAAAAAAAAATACAGAGACTTGAAATTGGGTTGACAACTGGTAGTGTCTGCTTGTATCTTCACTTTAAGTAGAGAAAAATGCAATGATCCCCTCTATGACCACTATTTTTGAATTAACGCTTGATTCTTGGCCATTGCAAAAAGAACAAAAATAAATGTGATATGTAATGGTCAGAGTTCTGTCACATACTTCAGAAAGGGTGTCTAGCTGATTTTAAAAGAAAATACCTTATTAAGCAATGTGAAGTAGCTTGTGCTTAGTCACTCAGTCGTGTCTGACTCTTTGTGACCCCATCAACAGAAGCCCACTAGGCTCCTCTGTCCATGGGATTTTTCAGGCAAGAAGACTGGAGTGGACTGCCATTTCCTTCTCCACGGGATCTTCCTGACCCAGGAACTGAACAAGGGTCTCCTGCATTGCAGGCGGATTCATTACTGCTGGGTCACCAGGGAAGCCCATACAATATAAAAAAATTAATCTAAAAAATATAAAAATTATTATGGAAAAAATTGTATGGCTTGATTTGCAAATATTAAGAACACCTGAATAAATGAAGCAACATACCATGCTAATAATGAGATAATTTTTTTTTTTTAGATCAACAGCTTTATTGAAAGATGAGAGAAGGGGAGATGGGAGGGAAGCTCAAGAGGGCAGGGGGATATAGTTAAACATATAGCAAATTCATGTCTTTGTATAGTAGAAACTACCACGACATTGTAAAGCGATTATACTCCAATAAAAAAAATAACAAGAGTAGATCCCCTTTCTTCCCACAGTTCTGGTGGTGTAGGACTCAAACTCTGAGCACCCAGGTGTCCTGTGGGTAGAAGACAAGGTCTGGGGTCAGATACCAGAATCTAGAACACGCCGGCAGCCGCAGGCAGCCCACAGCAGAGGTACGTGTCAGAGCCTGGGTTTACCTCCCCACAAGGAGAGGCGAGCAGGCAGCCGAGGCCCCGGTGGCTCTGGGCAAGGAATCTCACCTGTGGCCAAAGTCACAGGTAATTTTCAACCAATGCCAATGAGATGATTTAACACTTTAAAGGTTTAATTTCTCCAAAATTTATCTGTAAGTGTAGTGTGATTTGAAAAACAATTCCAGAAGGATTTTTTTGGAGGTAAATCAATAAAATAATTCTGGAATATATTTGGTGAGTTATAAAAAGACAATTTTGGAAAATAAGCCAAAGCAATTGAAACAGTGTCACAGGATCAACTCTTTAAGCCAAGAGGGCAGGGTAGAAAGTCAAGAAACAGATCTGTATATAAATGAGGATTTCTTATATGATAGAGAAATAAAATAAGAAGAAACGATGTAGTATAGTATTAATAAACGGTACTGAGAAAATTTTCTCACTGCAAGAAAAGAAATACAATCAGATCCCCATATTATATAAAAGTAAACTCCAAATGTATTAAAAAATCTAAAGATAAAATATAAAATGAAAAAAGAAACTGTAAGAGTATCAGGAAAGGATTTCTTGAATAAGAGTTGCAGGTCAGGCCCTCTGGGAAACAGACTCTAAAATTAGAGACTTGTGTGGGGGCAGATTATTGGGGTGTTCCCTCCGGCTCAACACGGATGAAGTTAGTCTTGGCCTGATCCCGTGAGGAACTCTGGAGCTGGGGGAGCCCTTCTGACTTGAACTCAAGCTTTATTCTTTGCATATGGGCCAGTTGTTGGTTGCAGGTTGTCCCCAAGAAGTGGGCATGGCCCTGGGTGAGGCGGCAAGTCAAGGGTAATGCCCGTTTCCCACCTCTTCCTCTTGGCTATTGAATATAATGTTGCTCAGAATGTTGGTGTGCAAATATCTCTTCCAGATCCTGCTTTTAATTCTTTTGGATATATACTCAGTAGTGAATTGCTGGAGTATATGGTAATTCTCCCTGATGCTGGGGAAGATTGAAGGCAAAAGGAGAAGGGGCAGGAGGGGATGAGATGGTTAGATAGCATCACTGACTCAATGGACATGAGTTTGAGCAAGCTCTGGAAGACAGTGAATGACAGGGAAGCCTGGCGTGCTGCAGTCCACTGGCTCGCAAAGAGTAGGACACGACTTAGTGACTGAACAACACAACAACATGGTAATTCTGTTTTTTTGTGGCATTGTCTTACTGTTTTCCACAGTGGCTGTGCCATTTCATATCCTACTGAGAGTGCCCAAGGGTTCCTATTTCTCTACCCTCTCCCCAACACTTGTTATTTTCTGATTTTTGTTTTTTATTGGCAGCTGTCCTAATGGGTATGAGGTGATATCCTAACTTTGATTTGCATTTTTAAACAAGTTTTTAAAAAGTTAATTTTTGGCCATACTCTGCCACATGTGAGATCTTAGTCCCCTGACTAGGGATGGAACCCACAACCCCTGCACTGGGACCACTGACCCACAGGAGAAGTTCCTTGATTTGCATTTTAAAATCCAGCTTGTTTTTTAGAAGTAAAAGTTTTGTCTTATAATTATAGAAATAGTGTATATTCATTATGGAAAATTTGGGACACATGGAAAATCATAGTGGGAAAAAAAAAAAAACTCCTGCAGAATCCTGTTACTTTAACATAATCAGTGTTAATACTTCAGTTTGTGTCTTTCCAGTCTTTTTTTCTGTCCATATTTCCAGATGACTGGAGCTAAGTCATAACACCACTCTGAGCAACTTAGAAAAAGACATCTGTTCTCTAGGTGAATGCAACCCTGCACCAGGGTGTGTGGCTTTTGACAAGCAGAGAACAGCTAGATTTCAGATCTCACTTGCCCCTAGTACATTATGCAGTGAAGAACTTGTACAACCCTATGTTGTAGTTTTGAATGTACCAAGGGATTTATTTTATATATATATATTTTATAAATCTGAGATCATACTATTTGATAAACTATGTTTGGATGGGATATAATTTTAGTTCATTCCTATTTATCAGTTAAATTATTTCTAAAGTTTAGATATTATAAAATCTTGCTAGTATGACAATACTTTTTTCCCTTCAAGAAAACTGTTTATTTGTATTCTTACCAACAATGTACAAACTTGTTGACCACTCTGCAACACTGCATATTAGTAAATTTTAAATCTTTTGGAGACTATAAATTATGTGTTCACCTTATTAATATTGAAGTTTGGTATATGTGGCCATTTGTTTTTCTTTTTCCTGTTACTTGCTGTACATTTGTTATGACAATACTTGCACATGAATCTTTGTGTTTAGAATTATGTCTTTATGATAAAGTCCCTAGAAATTGCCTTGAAAACTAAATTAATGAGTGCTTATTATTATGTGTCTTAGACTGTGCTTAGGAAAATGTAAAGAGGTAGAGATGTACAATTCTCATTCCAAACCAACGCTCTAGGTACTGTGATTATTATTTTTAGAGAGAAAGTTGAGGTGCAACAAGAAATGAATGAGTACTTATTAAAGTTATTTGATGCAGGTCACAAAGCTGGGAAGCAGTCGAGCTGGGTTTTGAAGACATGACTGTCAGCTGCATCTGCTCCAGAGCCCCTAACATGCTATGGTGATTAACTCTAAAAGAGAAGACAGATGGATTTGAGAAGAGTTTTAATAATTAATAAGCCTCATATCATCAGTGGAGTAGACCCTGACCACTTGACAATTTTCTTAGAAGAAAGGATCATTCAAAAGCAAAGTGTTTTTATTAGGATATTTGGTAGAAAAAAGAATTTAATGGCATGATTAATATTCTAATAGGATATACATTGTGCACTTTTGAGTTCTTTTTAAGAAAACAACTTTAGAAGATAATTTAAATTTAGATTTAATTTGACTGGAAATGATAATGTCTTCATCCTTTTTTTAGTTTCCAAGGTTTCTGGGTCAATGAAGGGATCATTTTGATGTCCTCATCTCAGAGTGCTCATTTCCCTATGCTACACCTGAACTTCTGTTTTTTTGTTAAAGGTGATGTGCTTTGCCCATTTCTTCAACGAGATGTGAAGATAAGGACTACAGTCTCATGAGCTGTGTGAAAGAAGAATATGTGAAAGTGTGGCTATTAGTAAGATACTACTCTTCTTTTTTCATATGATCATGGATTTTTGGTATTTTAAATATTTAATGATTTGAGAAACGTATAATACAATATAAGACATAATTACATTTTTAAGTGGGACTAAAGGAGGTAAGAAAAAGAAGGAAATCTTGTCCAGCTCCCGTACTTAAGAAATCTAATTTTAGTTCTCTACCTAGAGAGGATAAAAATAAATAAAATGAGATAAATTAATGAAATGTACATGTTAAAAATGTTTCCTATTATGTTACTAACATATACATTCAAATCAATGTACTTATTTCTAACTTGTTAATTACGTAACTTCTACAGTAGCAGGGTTCAAATCAATGGCTGTTTACTGGATGCATATTGTTAAAAATATAAATTGGTATAGCGACTTTGGAAAGCTGTTTGACGGTTTTAGCTAAATGTCATTGATATATATAGGCTGTGTGTTGTGTGCATATGCAATCTCAGTCGTGCCCGACTCTTTCTGACTCCATGGACTATAGCTTGCCAGGTACCTCCGTCCATGCAATTTTCCAGGCAAGAATCCTGGAGCAGGTTGCCACTTCCTTTTGCAGGGATCTTCCTGACCCAGGGATCGAACCTATGTATCTTGCGTCTCCTGTATTGACAGGCGGGTTCTTTACCATCTGAGTCACTGGGGAAGCCCCTGTATACAGTCTTAGTTCAGTTCAGTTGCTCAGTCATGTCTGACTCTTTGCGACCCCATGGACTGCAGCACGCTAGGCTTCCCTGTCCATTACCATCTCCCGGAGACTACTCAACTTGTGTCCATCGCGTTGGTGATGCCATCCAACCATCTCATCCTCTGTCGTGCCCTTCTCCTCCTGCCTTCAGTCTTTCCCAGCATCAGGGTCTTTTCCAGTGAGTTGGTTCTTCGCATCAGGTAGCCAAAGCACTGAAGTTTCAGCATCAGTCCTTCCAATGAATATTCAGGACTGATTTCCTTTAGGATGGACTGGTTGGACCTCCTTATAGTCCAAGGGACACTCAAGAGGCTTCTCCAATACCACAGTTCAAAAGCATCAATTATTTGCACTCAGCTTTCTTTATAATGCAACTGTCACATCTATCATCCAGGAATTCCACTTCTAAGAGAATGAGATACCTGATTATGCCAGAAAACTTAGAGGAAAACACAAAAAAGAGAATAAAAATAAACCGTTATCCTAGTATGGAGATAGCAATTGGTACTGACAACACTTTAAAGGAGAACCATATTTTACATACCATTTTGTAGCAGGCTTATTTTATACAATAATGGTTTGTGAATGTATTTTCATTTACTAGGTATTTCACAATGTTTAAAAAAGTCTGCCTATAATATTATAACATGGCTAAACCATAATATATTATGCTTATACTTAATAATTTTGTCTTGTTGGGTATTTAGGATATTTCTACTTTTTCACTACATTTAAATAACTGTAGTAGACATTCATAATGTGAATTTTTAGCAAATATTTGAATATTAGAATAACTTCTTAGAAGTGGAATTTCTGGTTCAAAAAGTAGAAACATTTTAGATATTTAGATACAAATTGCTAAAAATTATTGTGACTTATACTGCCTTCCACATGGCATGATATTGTCCAACATCCACAATAGGCATAATAATTTTTTGCAATCTTTGCCAAAGTTATAAATAAAATAGTTGCCTCTCATTCTAGCTTTACTTAATATGGTTTGACTTCTTAAAATTGACTTAAAAAAAAAGAGTTCTCTGTTCATCTCCTTTATTATTCTCATCTTATGTCTGTCTTGTTTGTAAGAATGGTTTATAAGCAGTAGAAATCAAAATTCTTTGCTTAATACTTATGTTGTGGATATACTTTTCTGTTTCATTACCAACTTTTCATACTGCAAACTCTTTCCCCAAACTAGCAAACTCTGACATTCCCGTTTTTCCCTTTGAGAAAGCAGAATTTAGGGGACACTATCGTAACAGATAATTGGCATTAGGCACTTCTGTTGGACTTCATTTCTTACGTTGTCATTTCATGTCCTTTCTCTCCTGTTTTCAGTCCCTTTTCTTTACTTTTAGGGCACAGTGGATATTTATGAAATTCGTATTTGCAGAGAGAGAACTAACATCCTTAAGTGGCTGCCAGGTGTCAGGTACTGTCCTAGATGCTTGACCACATTAATTTCATGTGCATCTTATGTGCATGTTAAGTCGCTTCAGTCGTGTCCGACTCTGTGACTCTATGGACCGTAGCCTACCAGGCTCCTCTGTCCATTGGGATTCTCTAGGCAAGAATACTGGAATGGGTTGCTGTGTCCTCCTCCAGGGAATCTTTCCAACCCAGGAATTGAATCCATATCTCTTGAGTCTCCTGCATTAGCAGGTGGGTTCTTTACCACTAGCATCACCAACAACCTTAATAAAGAATTATTTTCTTCATTTGATAAGCTGAAGAAGTAAAAGATAATCCACATCATGTGTTCTTTCTTTATTGTCTTCCTTTCAACTTTCTTAATTTCACCCTCAACCTACTCATTTTGAAGTCTTTTCCATCCTTTTTTAAAAAAGGTATTTCTATTTATTTATTTGGGTCTTCGTTGTGGTATGTGGGATCTTTTATCTTCATTGTGGCATGCAGGGTATTCAGTTGTGGCATGCAGGGTCTTTAGTTGTGGCACATGGGATCTAGTTCCCTGACCAGAGATGGAACCCGGGTCCGTTGCAGTGTAAGCTTGAGTCTTAGCCACTGGACCACCAGGGAAGTCCTAAGTCTTCTCCATCTTTGTTCTGGCAATTCCATCCTTCCAGCTGTTAGGCCAAACCACTCAGCGTCCTCCTTGTTTTCTTTTTTATAGCCTAACATATTTGATAGAAATATTAAAATAATCATTACAGTTCCTCTCACTGTGGGAGTCAGGGAGGGGAACCCCTTCTGTAATCAAAGTAATAATTTTTGATCATGCAACAAGGCATTTTTGTTATTATGTCTATAGGTAGAGACTGCATTTCAAAGCAGATTGATATAGATTTCAAAGAGGCCTGGACTTACAGAGTAAGTGAAATTTATTTCAATATAAAAGTTACCTTGTATGCTGCTGGCACGCTCATATTCACAGTTTATAAAGTAAAAAAACCAAACTGTTAAAGTCCACTCTGAAATAGATGCATTTTCATTAATACATTCACTAGTTAGGTCTCTTCTTCTAAAATAGGGAGAAAGTCAGATATTTTTTAAGGAATAAACTCAACATGTCAGCACCAAATTTCAGTTACTCCTTGTCCTCCACACTCTATATCCAGTCTTCGAGGATTCCCTGTCAACTCACTCTGTCAACTACCTCTGTCTCCCTGGTCCGGTCACTCTCCTCTTGCTCCTGTGTTATTTCAGTAGCCTTCTCACTGGTCTCTGCTTCAGCCCTCACCCACCACTGTCCTCAACCCAGCAAAGTGATCCCATTACGAGGTGTCAGAAGACGTCCCTTTCCTACACAGAACCCTCCAGGGGCTTCCAGCTCAGGCCGCGGAGGGCCTGCCTTGACCCCGTCACCAGCACCTCTTCTCTGACTCCCTCTCCTGCCGCGGTGGCGCCCCGGTTGCCCCAGCACACTCAGGCATGTTCCCGCCCCTGCCTCAGGGCCTTTGTTCTTGCTGCGCTTTCTGCCTCAGAAGTCATCAGCTCTGATAGCTTGTTTCCCAACCTCCTTCAGGCCTTTGCCCTAATATCGCCAGCGGCTTTCTTTGATCGCCTATTTAAGAGAACACGCCGCTTACTCCTTCTGTTCTGTCCCTGTCTAATTTTTCTCCACAACACTTCTAATCATATGGCGTGCGTGCGTGCTTAGTCACTTCAGCCGTGTCCGACTCTGCGACCCCATGGACCACGGCCCGCCAGGCTCCTCGGTCCATGGGATTCTCCAGGCAAGGATACTGGAGGGGGTTGCCATGTTCCTTCTCCAGTGATAAAGCATGAAGCGAGTGAAGTGAAGTCGCTCAGTCGTGTCTGACTCTTTGCGAACCCATGTGCTGTAGCCTACCAGGCTCCTCCGTCCATGGGATTTTTCAGGCAAGAGTACTGGAGTGGGTTGCCATTTCTTTCTCTGAATCATATGGCAGTCCACATATTTTCTTTATCATTTGTGTCTCCTGCCTGGAAGGTAAACTCCGTGAAGGCTACAATTGTTGTTTTTGTCCTCTGCTGTGTCCCCAATCCCTAGGAGAATGCCTAGCATGGACAAAACACTCTATAATGGATGAATAAATGAATCCCCCACATCCCAATTGTTAGAACAGGCCCTGACTTGCTGGGCAGAACTTTCTCGCTCCTATGCTTCTATCTCCCTGTCCTTCCACAGCTTTTAGTTAGCCACCTGTCTTGCATGTTATAGGTGGAAGGTTGGTGAATCCTGAGAGTTATTTGCAGCAGGTGCATCCCTGCTGCAGTCATCAAGAATATCAGTGGTTGTAGAGCCGGAAGTGTGAAATTTTGCATCCTCTGATTACCAAGGTTGCAAGAGAGAACCCGAAGCTAGACAGAGTTGATTTTCGTTGTCACTGGATGCCATTCATCGAGAATGGAGGGAGGAAAATATACTTCCTCCAAAGGAGAATCTAGTGAGGCGCCAGCAGGATGTTGCGGGTAGGAAAAACCCCACATCCGCCTTTGCAAGCCATAGTTCGGCCCAACCCGCTCTGATTGCGGCTCACCTCAAGTTTCAGCCGCACCAACCACAGGGCTCTGGAAATGCCAAGAGAGCCTCTAACCAGGAATTTGATTCCTCCTCCTGAATTTAAAGTTCAGAAAGCAGATCCTCGACTTTACCATCCAAACAGGCAAGGAGCGTGGAAGGAGGGGAAATGGGGAGGAGGAGGTGGCAGTGCCCGCAAGACAATGGGCAGGGTCTCCGATGATAAGCAGCCAGCAAACATGGTGTCCGGTCGTCCGTGGTCCGAGGTCTGGGTTCTGGAAAAGTCTGGGCTCTGGAAAGGTCTGGGCTCTGGAAAGCCAGTGTATTGCATACCCTGGGCAATAGGGAAACGGATTCCCAACCTGCTGTCTCATTTTCTGAGGAGTTGTGTGATGGGGAAGTTTCTTTTTGCTGTTGAAATGTCCAATTAAATAGCCCTCATATTCAGGGGGAAAACTGCCAGTGAACTGTGACACGTACACCTATACTCACAGGGTGCGTGTCGCATGGAGGTGTCTCACCTCCACTCAGCAGAACCCAAATAATGAGCCTTTTGGCACGACTGTAAACGTGGTGTGTGTGTGTGTGTTCGTGAAGGGGTGTAGTTCCAGCGACAGGCGAGTCCCCAAGGGCGAGGTGTCCTCCATTCCGCGGGGTTCAAGTTTCGGTGGAAATGTTTCCTCAGAGGCTCCGCCTCCTTCACCTTGGCAACGGGCGCCCCGGCCACTTGGCAGCCGACCCCGCCCCCTCCACCCCGCACCTGGCGGCCACGCGCCGGGGCAGGGGCGGGGCCTGCGGAGGGCGGGGCCGGCGGGCGGGGCCGGCGCGCGGCCCGGGGCCGGCCTGGCAGGTTGGGCCCCTCCCCGGCTGGGCCCCGCCTGCGCTCCCGAGGGCGCGGGGCAGGGGGGCGGGGGAGCCGGGGAGCGGCGCGACTCCGCCACCCGTTGACGCACCGTCGGGGAGTTGCGCTCGGACCTTCTCCCGCCTCGTCCTTTCCCGGGGAGCCGCTGTAGACTTGAAGCCGGGCCGGGGGGAGCCCAGCCGAGATCTGCGAGCGTCGGCCGGCCCGGGAGCGCAGCGGACTGTCCCGGAGCCGGCGAGGAGCCCCCTGCCCCTTCCCCGCGGCGTCCGGCGAGGGCAGCGGCACAAACTTTCTGCACCGCCCCCGCACCGCGCCCTCGGGAGGGGGAGCCGCGGCCACTGACAGGTACGTGGCGCGCGGATCTGAGACTTGCGCTGAGGGGCTCCCTTCCTTTAGGGGTTGTGGGAAGCGGGAGAGCAGAAGCGCCTCTTCCTGAGCTCCCGGACCGGGCGGGAGGCGCAGGAATGGGGACGGGCCTTGGGAATAGCCCAGACACGGTCTCGGTGTCGGGCCAGGCGCGGCGGGGAGGAGGTTGGCTCCCCGAGCTGCGGGACCGGGCGTTACTCTGTGACTGACCCCGGGGGAGCGAGAGCTAGCTTGTTTTGACGGAGAAGGGTGGCGTTAGGGCTCTCCACCCTTTTCTTGGTCCCTGGGGCCGGAGAGCTGCGCCCTGCGGGAGCAACAGGCAGAGGCGAAGAGTCTGGGGCTCAGTTTTCTTCTCCAGACCGTGCCGCTTTTATAGTAGAGGCAGAGGCGGTGCCACGCTGAAGTTTGCAGTACTTTCCAGTGTGAGGACTTACTTGTTGGGTGGGTTTTGCCCAGTTTCATCAAGTTCTCTAATGAAACGGCTTTCAAGTCGTAGTTATTATTGACGGTGATGATGATGATGGTGTGTGTGTGTGTGTGTGTGTGTGTGTGTGTGTCCTGCTCCGACCTTAACAAAGGTCCCTTGTTATAATTCCACTTCTGCTCGGGAGTAGAACTGCTGTCCTCTTTCAAGAGCCCAGCCAGAGCCAGGTGTTGATGGCAGGGGTAGCCTTGTTTCCTGGGGACTTTGGGAAACAAGTGGGCAGGTCTAATGAATTAGCCCAATTCTGTCCCACCCACTTGGATCCATCCATTCTTAATAGAGCCCGGTTTTGTTAATCCCAGACTCCTAGTTTATCCTGGTCTGTTCTGAATGGATGGATCCAACTGGGTGCACAGGGAACTCTTCCCAATATTCTGTAATAACTAAAAAGGGAAAAGAATCTGAAAAAAGAAGGGATATATGAATGTGTATAACTGAATCACTTTGCTGTACGCTTGAAACTAACACAACGTTGTAAATCAACTATATTCCAGTATAAAATAAAAATTAAACAAAAAATAGACCCAGCTTCCACCATTCAGCAGGTGCTGCAACCTTAGCCATCCAAGGTGAGGAATATTCCCAGTGGAAGAAAGAAGATCAGAACAGAGAAGAGAGAGTCCTGAGGAGGAGGAGTGTAACAGTGCATACCACTTGTTGCTTCCTTGTAGACTGGATCTGCTGCCTGCCTTCTCTGGAAGGGGCCTGCTATCAAATTCATCTTATTAGGAAGTCAGCTGCTCTCTGCTAATAGCCACAGCAGCCCTGATGAAATTATGTAGGTCATTGAAAAATAATTCCTGCTTAATCACCTTTATCCTGTTGATTAGTGAGAGAAAAGATTTCCTTGCCTTAATGTACCATGTCTGGTTTGCAGGGTCACCTGCCTGACCTCAAATTCACTTGGACACCTGGCCCTGGAGAGGATGTTTTCCCTGAAACTGCCCAAATGTAGCATACCACAGCCCAAGTCCACATTTGGAGAACTTGACCAAAGTCGAACAGGAGATTCAGTCTGTACATTTATAGCTTAATGTGGCATACTTGTTGGCTTTAGATAACCTTTTCAGATAATGAAAAGCTGGTTTCTTTTAGTTCCAGTTAATTCCTTTCTGCCAAGTTCATAGAAATTGTTTCCATGTTTGTTTTGAAATAAAGTTTGGGGTCCCATCTGTCATTTGTCCTGTAGCTTTCGGAATAGGATTTAACTGTGTGGGGTAGATAGAAAAGACAAGAGAAACTGCCTATCACTGAACTAGATTCAGAGAGAGATTTAGAGTGGTTTCACAATCTAGGCACAACTACCCAGCTAGCTTCCTACCTTCCCCTAAGTAGAGACAGTATGGTTGTATCAATTTATATAAAAGAAAAGATATTTATTTGGCTGTGCCGGGTCTTAGTTTCAGCACATGGGATCTTCGATCTTCGTTATGGCATGTGAAATCTTTAGTTGTGGCATGTGGGATCTAGTTCTCTGAGCAGGGATCCACCCTGGGCCCCTTGCTTTGGGAGTGTGGAGTGTTAGCCCCTGGACAACCAGGGGAGCCCAGGTTGTATCACTTTTAATGTAGGCCTTTGAAGACCAGAAATGAGAGGACTGTTTTACTACAGTGTCGGTAGTGCATTGCTGGACAGTTCTTCATGATAACTTCTCGAAACTGGTTCAAAACACTTTCTCTTCAAGGTTCTTTTCTGCCATAATAGAAAGTGAGTAGATTATATCTGCAAATCAGAATGCAGATATACAAATAATGTTGAAATATAGAGGTACATATTAGAAGAAGCCTGAGGTGTGACTTTTGAAATTATGTTCTTGTTTTACTTTTCAAAAAAGAATTTGATAAGAAAGCTCCCTCTCTCTGCAAATATAAAACAGAGTTGCTTTCTCTGATCCCTGCTTCGATGCTCAGTGTCCTGTGTACAGTTGTCTCATCGGGAGGCCCTTGGAAGAGCTGGCCCCTCAGATTTTGGCCGTGGAGCATGACTGACTTCACTCTTACTTCTCACGCCTCTGTGAAGAGTGAACACCTCCACTTCACTCTTACCTTCATGATGTCTGCCTCTTAGTTTTTAGCCTACACAGGAGAACAGTGCTCAAGTGACCAGTAGCTTCAGGAACTCCATTTATAGGGATCTCTTAGTGAAGACAATAACAGAAAGTAACTTTTTTGTGGGTCTTGAGATGGCTGACTTAACCAAAAAGGCAGCTCTTGCCATCGCTTCTTGGCCTTTTGGCTAAGATCAAATGTAGTATGGTGGCTTCCCAGGTGGCACAGTGTTAAAGAATCCTCCTGCCAATACAGGAGATGCAAGCAATGTGGGTTCGATCCCTGGGTGGGGGAAGATCCCCTGGAGAAGGAAATGGCAACCCACTCCAGTATTCTTGCCTGAAAAATCCCATGGACAGAGGAGCCCGGTGGGCTACGGTCCCTGGGGTTGCAAAGAGTTGGAACATGACTGAGAGACTGAGCACATACCATATTTGTGCTTTGTGATTTAACCATTTTGAAATTCGGGCTATTATATTCAGATTATACAGGAGGAAAACAGATGAGACTCCGAGAAAATAAACTTTTAGATGCGTATTTTGTTGCTGTATGTGGTGAACTCAGACCCAAGTGCGGTGTTTCTGGTTTAGAAGCCAGGCTTTTAATTTTTTTCTCTGCTGCATCGTGTGCAGTGTTTGGATGCAAAATGGGGTCTTAGTTCTCATTAACCGAAATGCGTGCTCATGGGGGACTATAGAAATACGTACTTATGTGTGTGTGTACATGCATGTCATCTTTATATCCTTTGCATCTTAACAGTGTAGCCGCACCCCAGGAGGTGGGGTAGATAAATAAATACCCTACTAGTTGCCATAAGGAACTTTGACTAGGATCTACAGTTGAAAAAAAATCAGAAAATAGAATTTAAGTGTGGGCTTTACAAATATGGAATTAATTACTAGAAGAAACATCTAAAACAGTTGAAAGGGCTTCTTTTGGAGAGTGGAACTCAAGGGAGAGGCGGAGCCAGGCGGGACTCTGCTGTTTTTGGCCAAGTGCGTTATAACCTTATATGTTATGCTGTGTACATGCGTACTGCTTTTTTAGGTCGTCTTTGGCAAGGAGAGAGTAAAGGTTTGTTTTTAGAATTTTAGAGCAAAAGGGACCGTAGAGATTGTTTATTTCCAGCCCTTTCATCTTGTAGGTGAGGAAATTGAAATATAGTTTAATTGTTTTGCTAAGGTCTCCCAGGTTCACACCCTTCCCCAGGCAGGAGGAACATTCCTCCGCGCTTGTGATTCCTTAGTTACCTTTCCAGGCATTGCTCTCCTTTCTGTCTACTTTTTACAGTGTTTGGTTAGATTGTTGGACTGTGGATTCAAAACTAGGTGATTATCTCTAATTCTTCATATTTCTATCACAGAAGTGCTGCAGAGTTTCAAAGTCTGCATAATCTGTACATTTTTGAGGTTAATTCTGTAATAACTTTTAATTAGAATTAGAGACACTTTTGCAGTCTGTCTGCAGCTATTCAGAAATTGATGGTGTTACTCAGTTGAATTTGATAAATACTGGAGTTTGGCCTAAACTTTTATCCCTAGAAGCTATTACTAATGGGAGATGATAAGAAGGTTTTTCTGATATCTATGTATGTTGCTTAATTTTGAAATTCTGAGAATAAGGCAACAACGGTCTTCCAAGAGAGAGGCAGAGGCAGGTGATATAGCAGAACTATAATAGAAAGGTTTTTTACAGTCTAACATTTCTCTTTTCTTTATACATGAGATTTTCTACTATCCCTCCAAAATTATATCACTAACTTAAAACTTTATTTTTTCTGATTATACACACAATACATATTATTCAACATTCAAACACTATAGAAATATGTAATGTTGAAAGTTAAAAGTGCACTGTGATGTTGTATTATAAAGAAACTTCCCCCAAATTTTCTGAAATTGAAATGTTTATAATTGTGATTTTAATAACAAGTGGTGGTAAAATAGCACAACTTTCAACTTAATTTTTAGCTTAATATGCATTGAAAATGTTTCCATAGCCACACATACAGATCATACTATGTAGTATTGCATCACAGGTAATTTAAGCAATTTCCAGTTGTTGGAAATGTGGGTTGTTTCCCATTTTCCCGTAGTAAGAATAGTGTTTTGGAGAACATCCTTGAAAGTATATCTTTGTACAGTTGGGTAGGAAAGGTTTGTGAAAGAGTCAGAGGGATGAAAAGTTAAATTTCTCTAATTTATACTTCCTGTAGTAGTGTCTCTACATTTTAAACTATATTAATGGCTTTTTTATTTTTGAATGTATTGGACCAAAGATAGAAATTATTAATATATGAGCAGACTCTGAAACAAAAGGTCATAGTAACAAAAGGCGCTGAGTTTTTAGGTGAGGCTCACCTCATTTCAGATTTTTTTGGTTTTAATGTTTTCCCCAAGAGAATATAGTAATTGATAATAGCTCTAAAAATACTATGCAGTTGTTGGATGAGCTGCTAATTACTTTTTATGGAGCATAGTTAAGAAAAATTTTTTTTACAGAACATTATTCTAGGACATGCCATTAAGGAGTTCAGGGGAGTCCACTAGGCTTTGCAGAATGCAAAGTGAGTGTGTTTTAGCTCCCCTTGTGTGAAAATTTACCTCTGTTGAAATATTGGTCATGGGTCAATTTTAAGATCTTTAGACCTGCAGAAAGTCCCAAGAACTAATTTTACTCATCTATGTGTGGAAAATGTGAAATATAATACTTTGGCTAAATTTCATAACCTAGGCTCATTGAAGCAGGAACATTTCAGGAATTCCTGTGGCAAAGTTTTTATTGGTCATCTTAGAGAGCTGATTAATATTTTCATGGAGTCCAAGCTTTGTTCATAACCATTCAATTAGAGGATTGTGTTTCATTCCTCAGGATGAATACCTTCTGTTTCGTTTGTATTCATGGAACTTGTACTTGGAGTTCATTCATGATTTTCTTTGTAACATATTAGAATGAGTATAAAAACATCTTAACAACTGCAAATGTACACACATGTACACTTATATATATATATATATATACACATATCCTATGTGTGTATACACACACACGCATATATACACATGTGTATTTATGCTTAAGTAATATAAGCTATACTTTAAAAATATCATCAGTAGGTCATTTAGCATAAATATTTGGTGCACCCTTAAAATTAAGATGATGTCTGCCCATATTTATTTTATTAGGAAAAAAGCTTCTTGATGTCTTTTATATGAAAAAATCCTTAGGATACAGGTGAAACTTCATTGTTTGTATATAGTTCTTATGTTTTGGTTTTTTTTTTTTGTGGGAAGATGAAACATGTCTTGTGTATTAGTCTTGGTTATTGCCTGGTCTCTAACACTCACTTTTTTAATAAGTTGAATATTTAAAATCCCTCCTGTTTGTGATATATTTCAGAATGTTTACACTCTCCTTATTTTAAGCAAGATGCAGTAATGTTTATGAAAAAAATGGCAATAGGACTTTCATTGACCTTGATTTGCTTCAGGAAATACGAGACAATGTGCTGTTTACTCGAGTTGTATTAAAAACTTAATGGTTCATGCTGGTTTCTTACCAGCGTGATGAAGTTTGTCCTTCCGTTTCCTCCTTGTGCTTCTCCACTGGGTTCATGTTGAGGCCTTTGTGTGTCCGATTTGGAAAGTGGACCCTGCATGTGCTCTTGACGAGTCAGCTTGTAAGTTGTGTTTTGGTTGTTTGGGGGCTGGTTTTGTTGCCGCCTCCCTTTCTTCCTCCTAAAGTCATCCTACCTCTTGATCGTGTTTTAGGATTGGTGTGCCACCTAGGAGTGGTCATGCCTCCACAGTGAATCACAAAACGAGTCGGTCTTGTGAGACTTTCTGACTCAAGCCTGACTGATTCAACCTGCTGTCCTTCCGGCTTCTGTCAGGAGGGGCACTCCTGGAGCAAACTCTCAACTTGGCTCCCGCCCCTACACGAGTGATCCCTAAACCTGCATCCTCATTGCTGACCTTTGAAATCCTAGGCTTGCTTCTCCAGTTCCTGCTACATAGGTCTTTATTTGGATCCTGACATCCTATTAAACCATAGGATGACGAGTCACCTAGCTGAGTACCTACCTTATTGTGAACAGAATCCTATATGCGTTTGTTGTTCATGGTCTGCATCTTATTATCTCAGGGGCGATTGTAATATATTTTACCTTGTTTTCATTTCCAGTTTTTCTTTCTGTCATCCATTTTCATGCCATGATTGGTCTGATTCTGTAAAGTACAGCTTTGCTTATGTCACTGATCATGGCCCTTCTTGCCTACTGAGTAATAAGTCAATTCAAGGTTTAATGGCTAAATTTAGGTGCCAAATTTAGTTGGTTGGGGGACAGGTTGTCCAGGGATTTGGTTAAACGTTGTTTGGGTGTGTCTGTGAGGGTGTTCTGGATGAGATTGACGTTGGAATTGGTGGACTGGGTGGAGCGGATGGCCTTTCGGTTGTGGCTGGGCTTCTTCAGCCCACTGAGGACCTGAATGGAACAGAAAGGCTGAGGAAGGGAGGATTCACTCGCTCTGCCTGACAGTTTTCGAGCTAGGACATCCACCTTCTGTGCCTTTGGCCTTAAGCTGGGGCCTGAACTGTATCATCAGCTGTTCTTCTCCGGTGCAGATCTTGGGACTTCTCAGCCTTTGTAATTACACGAGCCAATTCCTTATGATAAACCTGTCTGTCTGTCTGTCTATATATATAAAAATATACATCCTTTATTTACTTTTAACATTTTTGGTGGAGTCTCGTTGCTTTACAGGGTCGTGTCAGTTTCCGCCGCACAGCAGAGCGGGTCGGCTGTACGTATCCACATGTCCGCTCTTGGATTCCCTCCCATTTAGTCACCACAGAGCACTGATGAGTTCCCGGTGCTATGCCACTAGTGTACATAGTTGTGTAAATACGTCAATCGCAGTGTCCCGGTGCATCTCCCCCCTCCCCCGCCCCCCGCCCCTCTCTCCCATTGCTGCCCACGTTTGTTCTCTGCGTCTGTCCACCTCTGTTATCTGTGTGGTTGGTTCCTTCCCTGGAGATCCCTAACACTCGAGGCATCTGGGACGTGCCCCACGCGGATCCTCTGCTCAGGCGGCTGTGCCGATCTGTTCTTCATTCCTGAGCACACCTACCTCTTCCTTGCCTGCTGTCTCCTTCCTCTTGCCTATCTCAGTGATGTGAATTCTTCAAATCCAGTCCTAAGCCTATGTCCTCCATTAAGCCTTTCTTGGCTATCTTTTCCTGTAGCAGTTTCCTGGCATCTGAACCACTGTGCTGAAATTTTAGGAATTTAGTCATTAGACATTAGCTTTCTAGTGTTAAAAAATCTTTTATACAATTGTCCTTGTTCCTAGTTATGAACTCCATGAGGACTCAGCTCAAGCTCTATACTGCAAATCCTCCACTGTTCTTGGCTTTGCTTCACATGGTAGGTGGTCATTGTTTCCTGATTTTTTTAAAGCACTAAGTTCTGCCAAGGAAGGAGAGGCATGTGTGGGGCACGCGTGCTCACTCCCCGACCTTGTGCCCAGGGAAGAAGCGTGCAGCTCAGTGCCCACCATACCCAGAACTCTTCATCAGAGCAGTGCTCCAGGGAGACTCTGCCAGGTGTTTGGCATTGTTATTGGAAACAAAACTTACACATCGTCCTTGACCTAGAGCTAACTTTTCCTAAGAAAAAGTTGAGCCACATTTAAAGTTCTGTTGAATTAGCCCTTTCCTGAAGTACTGGTTTGCAACTATTTTTCCTCTCATCTGCTTTGCTCTTGTCTCTAGAAATTCCCTTTGCTCTGCCCGTGGTGAAGTCATTTCGTATCTTCTTCCATAATTATGTTAACATAGCATGTTAGTGTCAATAATTTTGAGCAAGGGTCAAGAAGATGAAATATGGAAAAAGAACTCTGTGTTCCTAGGCAATTGTTCAATTTTATGCACATTTCATTCAAGCTCTGTTTGATTTTCCTCGTTTCTCCTGCAGTTGAATGTCGTTTTTGAGGAACATCATTGCAAATCTGACCTCCTTATGCACTTTGTTATGTCTTAATCTCAGGGTGTTACAGATCCTCTGCACATTCCTTCCCCTTTCTCCTGCTGTCCTGCACTTATCTTCTAACATATTACAATTTACTTACTTATTTTGTGTATTGTTTATCACTTAACCTCCGAATAAGAACGTAAAGCTCCACGAAGGGCAGGGATCTC
This sequence comes from Odocoileus virginianus, assembly GCF_023699985.2. Classification (NCBI taxonomy): domain Eukaryota; kingdom Metazoa; phylum Chordata; class Mammalia; order Artiodactyla; family Cervidae; genus Odocoileus; species Odocoileus virginianus. The sequence goes on along the minus strand of NC_069685.1, from coordinate 6,137,305 downwards.
CGCTGAATTAGTTTTGACTCTCTTTGGCTGTGTCCCAAGATGTAGAGTAACGCCTGCCATTCAGTAAGTGTTTGTTGAATTGAATGGGAGTTTGCTGTCTTTTTTTTAAAGAGTAAAAAAAATTATGTATGTGGCTGCACTGCTTCTTCACTGCAGCACACAGGATCGTCAGTCATGTCAGACAGAATCTAGTTCTTTGACCGGGGATCAAACCCAGGCCCCCTGCACTGGGAGCATGGAGTCTTAGCCGCTGGTGGCTTAGCCAGTTAGCCAGCCCCCAGGGAAGTGCTCAGAAGCCTGCTGTCTTGAAAACTCTTCATACCCTTGGTTGTCTGGGCTTTCTGTTAAATCATGTTGGCCCCTCTTTCTTTTTTCCTTCTTGTTACTGAAGGTCCCTTCTATTGAGACCTGGGCTTCCCAGGTGGCATTTGTGATAAAACACTTGCCTGCCCATGTGGGAGACATTGCAGACAAGGGTTCAGTCCCTGGGTTGGGATAATCCCCTGGAGGAGGGCATGACAGCCCACTCCAGTGTTCTTAGCTGGAAAATCCCACGGACAGAGGAGCCTGGCAGGCTACAGTCCATAGGGTCACAAAGAGTTGGACATGACTGAAGCGACTCAGCACATCTAGCCCGAGGGTTTCAAACCACATACCCACCTGTTCCCCAGGTCGTTGCCTTTGTTACAGCCACATCTATAGCAGGAGTAACTTAGAGTCTCCCAGCTGTTCGTGGTTTGAAAAGCACTGTTGCACACACGGTCTCATCTGAAGTTGTTTTGTGTCGGGACAGCGCTGAGTCCATTAGGGCTGTCTTTCACCAGAGCATGCAGGTTAGTGAAGTTGCGTGCCATCAAGGGGTACAGCCATTTGCCAGTGTGTGCTGGGCACACTCTGCCCTTGGCTCTGCCCTTGCCGGCTTACAACCAAGGAGCGTGCCTCTTTGAGAGCAGCTCTGGCCTTCTTAGGAACAATCACTGTCTTGCTCAGAAGAGTGTATGTATGGTATAAGGCCCCCAAGTAGAGTGGAAACAGTGAGGAAGGAAAAAAAGAGTCAGGCAACACCAACACGTGTATGGGACACTTCTCATTGGAAAGCCCTTGGGTAGATGCTGGAAACAGTTGTTGCCTCGAACTTAGTTTAATAGAGTAGTTCCAGCAGCAATTGGACACAGAAGCATGGAATGGAGAACCTTGGCCTGAAGGATGCAGATCGTGTAGAGATGGGAACTGGTGATTTTTGGGTTCTCTGTCAGTAAATTGGTGTTCCTGTCCTCCTGGTCTGTCGTCACTGAGCTAAGAAGATGCAGCCATTTTCTTCCTAAAGGGCTTCTGTTCTTGCCTCCAAGCCATGGAGTGCTCAGTAACTATTAGTGTCTAATGATGACACAGGAATATTCCTCTGAGCAGTTGCAGAGCTGAAGGCGCGTCACACATCGACAGGCTCTCACAAATCTCCTTTTGCTGTTTTGAAATATCACCGCCAGGGGAGTTGTATACATCTTGTTCAGGCAGAGGGGTCTTAAATATTCATCCTTTTACCTCTTCCTTAAGAGGAATGCCAGCATTTCATCTTCAGGCTGCCAGTAGTAATTTTGGAGAAATTGGATTATAACTTTTCAAGGTACTTATTTTCATATAGCTCAGTTATTTATGCATCCATATATTAAAGTTATGCTTAATGATGAAGGGCATGTCCTTTGAGGTCAGTGGAGAGTCAGGGGTTAAATGGAGGTCTTTGGTGAGTTATCCTCTCTGGTAAGTTAATTAGCAAGTATTTATTGTTGTGGGAGGCAGCACGGGCGTGGTGGAGAGCAGGTGCAATTTGGACACATATCTGGTTCAGACCTCTGCTTTGCTATTTAATAATTGTGTCTCTGAACCTGTTACTTTCCTGTGCTGAACCTTAGCTTCTTTATGTTTTTGTGCTCAGTCGTGTCCAACTCTTTGCAGCCCCATGGACTGTAGCCTGCCAGGCTCCTCTGTCCATGGGATTCTCCAGGCAAGAATACTGGAGTGGGTTGCCATTTCATCCTCCAGGGGATCTTCCTGACCCAGGGATTAAACCTACATCTCCTGCGTCTCCTGTATTGGCATGTGGATTCTTTACTACTTGGGCCATCAGGGAAGCCCAAGTTTATAATGCTCCCCCCGGCCACCGTAGAAATTTTCCTTGAGGGTTAAATAAGATAACACATCTGAAATGCTTACCATGTAAGTATTAATCAATACATGGTAATTGTTATTTATGTACTAAATCTCTGTTAGCACTCTTCTAGGGATTGTTAGTGGGATTCTTTCAGAAGTTATGAGTTAATATGTCTACAAGGCCACAGAAGATGTTGACAGACATGTATCTGACATACAAAAAATTAGCACAGCTTGTGATTAAGTGTTATTTGTGCAGAAAGTAAGCATAAGAAACCAGAAATGTAGAGGTCACTGTGGTGGGGATCGTATTCAGATTCCTTTGGTTGTAAGTTGTAGAAATTTCAGCTATATGGAAAGGAAATTTATCGACTCACGTGGTCAAAGGCGTGAGAGAAGTGGAGGAGGTATTGGAAGCCAAAGCTGGAGGCCCCTATACCACTGAGCGTCTCCGTGTCTTTTCCCAACTTGTCCCTACTTCTCTCTGGGTCAGTTTTCTCCACGTGGCTGAGGGCATGGCTGCCCAGAAGTCAAGGATCACCCAGAAAGAGGGCCTGAGCTTTTAATCTACATCTCAGACTCCTGGGGCTGCCTCTGGTTGACCTCCCTTGGATGGTACCCTTTTCCCTGGGGCTGGCGGCACACGTTGTTTGGTAATCGGCAGCCCCATCTAGAAGCACATCGTTTGGGTGGGGAAAAGGAGCAGTCTCCTGAGAGAAGGACCGTGCCATTCTCGGAAGAAGGGTGGGCGCTGGATGCAGGAGCGGGAGCTGTGTTTCCTGCTGAGGGCAAAGAGGACAGCTTGAGCTGGTTGCCGGGAGAGCGCCAGGCGTACAGACACCGACCAGAGACACCAAAGTCCAGATGGGAGGATGGGTTGTATCAATGAAGCAGGGTCTGGCAGCCTCAGGCTGACTGGTTCGCAGGGCTTGGTTGAAGAGTTTGGGCTGATCTGATGGGGCGTAAATCCTGAGAATTGACATCAGATCGACACAGTCATGTTGGGTCCTGCCTTTTGTTCTTTAAAAATAGGTTTCATATTGTAGGTGGAGTATTTGAACTGGTAACTTGAGGACTAAGTGGAGTGCCCTTGAGAAGTTACACTCATTGAGTCAGACCAGGGTAGTCTTTATAGTCAAGAGGCGGATATCTGTCCTGATACTACCTTAAAAAGATGTTATCAAGCACTTACCTTACTTCTCCTGTTTTTTTTTTTTTTAAAACCAACGCTGTATTTCAGGGGAACCAACAAGTGGTTTGGACAAAAACCTGATTTTTAGAATTCCAACTCATAAGTGCAGAAGGAATGACATAATGAAATAACAACCTGGGGAATGATTGTCAGTGACACCTGAAACTTAGGTCAAAGGGTACTTGGAAACTTTATACTTGATAACATCAGACAGAGGATCCCTGTGCCCACCGATTGGTGTTAACATCACAAAAAGAGAAAAAAGTAAATGTGTGCCCCCTAATTGGATAAAATAGGAAATATGTAGAAACATTTGACATTTCTTATCAAAAACCTGAATATGATTCTGATCAAGATTTTGTCTCTAATTGCTAGTTTATAAGAAGCACAGGAAAAGGGGGACCATGTTTAAAAATACTGTGGAGGTGTGATCAGCCAAATCCAGAATGTAGATATTACTGCAGAACAAGTTATTTTGTTTGTTCAGTAAATAAATGGCAAGAAAAACAAAGAAGGAAGAGCTATTATTTTTTTCCTCAAAGTCAGTGTCAGATAAGTGTTTTTATTTATTTTTTTATATTTTAAAAAGTTGCCTTGAGACTTAAGAGACATAAGTATTTTTGTATCTTGGTTTGGCTAAATCACCACAAAGTTATAAATTATAAATATGAAATTGAGATAATTTGGGAAATTTGAACTCTGGATTTAGACACATTAAAGGACTTTAACAAAGGGAATGATCATGGTGTTATTTTTAAAAAGTATTTCTTAAATATACATAATGAAACAATTTTAAGTCTGTACAATATTGTATTAGTTTCCTATGACTATGGTAACATTTCCACAGACTGGGTGGATTGAGCAACAGACATTATTCTCTCAGTTCTGGACGCTCGAAGTCTAAAATCAAGGAGTAGGCAAGGCCATGGTCCCTGTGCAATGCTGGGGGAGGATTGTTCTTCTCTGGAGCTGTCCTTGGTCTGAGACTGCGTCTGTCTGCCCCGCCTCACGTGGCTTTCTCCCCTTGGTGTGTCTGTGTCCTGTCTCTGCTACCTCTTTCCTATAAGGATACATGGGCTTGCATTTTAGGACTTACTTGGATGATCCAAGATGAATTCCCTCTTAAGATTGAAAGTTATAGCTATATTTTTCCCCCTATATAAACTAATATTCAGAGCATCTGGGGATTGGGAAGTGACATATCTTCGTGGGCCATTTTTTTCTTGTCTCAGATATGATGTGTGATTTGGGCCATGCCTTAAGGCGTGTGAGATCTGAGTTTCCTGACGAGGGATTAAACCTGGGCTCCCTGCAGTGAAAGCACGGAGTCTTAACCACTGGACTACCATGGAAGTCCTGAATTTTGCTTTAAACAATCCAGCAGAGGCAAGAAGTGGGAAAGGCAGGTTGTGAATAGCTATACATTGTTAATTGCTGACCTGAGTGAGGGTAGCTCATCATACATAAAAACAAACAGAACAGGTAAATCAAAATGCCTTAGTGTTAATTCCTTTCAGAATTTGGAACGTACCGTATCAAGCCCTGATAAATAAAATCTTCATTTTTTTTCTGTTCTTAAAACTTAGATATTAGGGAATTCCCTGATGGTCCAGTGGTTCGGACTCTGCACTTTCACTGCTGAGGGCCTGGGTTCGATCCCTGATTGGGGAGCTGAGATCTCACAAGCTGCAATGTGGGGCCAAAAAAAAAAAAAAAAGAAAAAATTATATATGAGATGTCTAATATCCTCGTTAATCCTTCAAGTTGTCACTACTTTTTCGGACATACTTGTTTGCACTTCTTAAGAAAAGTAAGGGGTGAGTGAATATCCCTTCACCTGGAATACAGAAATTGTAAGGCCTGAGTCTTATATAAAAACCCACTTTACTCTTCCTCACTAAAATACTGGTGAGTGCAGGAAGCAACCATCAGCTTGGGAAACTCATGGGCCATGTGACTTATCATGACACCTTTGTCAAGCAGGTAAAATCACGAAAGGGTCAGCCTTTTTACTGTAGGGCTCCTCTTTCAACTGTGTTTTAATGTGGTCATAAAATGTCCAGGTGAGCAGCAAACTTGGCATATCGAGTACACTGGCATAGGTCAATAGGAATAAATATTTTTCTGTGAGATACTTTTTTAGTTTTGTAAGGCTTGAGATTTTAATTCTTAATTCTAATCTACTTTGTTTTTCCTGAAAAGTAAAAGATAATGAGATTTTTCATGATTTCTCTTCTTTACCTCTGTGCTGGGAAGATTCCAAGGCGTACATTTAAAAACAACCACAAAGAGCTGTTGTTGCATATCAAAAGTTAAATTTCTGTGTGCCCAATTCAGCTTAAGTGTGTTATAAAGTATAATGACTGTCAAGACTGTGTTTTAGGTGATTCAGGTTACTTCACATATACTTTTGTTGCTTAACAGTTTTTCTTAAGGAAGGAAACAGAAATTCCTATGCAGAGTCTGCAGTCAAATAATGTCTGGGTGGTGGCTTAAGTCGCCCAAAGCAGCATTTTTAAATGTGCATTTAGCCTTTAGAAGTCAGTTTATCAACATGCTGTAGTTTTATATTCTTTCTTCAGTGATTTTTTTTTTTATTGAATCTGTTTCTTTCCAAGTTAAAAACTGTATTTTCAAGGAGTGGTGTAGAATCTAGTTGCAAAATCTCAAAGTTAGACTGTCTTTTTTTTTTTTTTAAAGCTCATGGCATTAGACTTTAGCTGGTACATTTGTTGTTGATATACGAGACTACTAAAACCCGATTTCCTCCTTTATGTTTGTTCTGAGTATGGCCCACACTGGCCTGTGTACATCAAACACAAGAACATGTGGCAAATTCAGTACCAAATTTGACTTTTTGTGTGTTCACAGAGTTTATAAGGCTGATTACCTTTTGAACTTTATATCATCTTAAGGGGGCTTCCCAGGTGGCTCAGTGGTAAAGAATCTGCTTGCAATGCAGGAGATTCAGGAGATACAGGTTTGATCCCTGAGTTGGGAAGATCCCCTGGAGAAGAAAATGGGGCAATCCTATGAGCTTTTCTAAAGGAGGTGTAAATTTTACCTGGAATAAGATATGCTTCAAGAAAGGTAACCTGAGGAAGTTATTCTTGCCTCAGGAAGTTATTCTTGCCTCACTCCAGTATTCTTGCCTAGAAATGTTCATGGACAGAGGAGCCTGGTGGGCTACAGTCCATGGAGTTGCAAAGAGTCAGACACAACTGAGCATGCACTACCACACAGACAAACACGAGTGAACTTTTGGCTGACCCAGTACATTGCTATGATGTGGTAACTAACCCTGGCCTACTGGAAAGCTGTAGTTTTTTGGAGGGTATGGATTAGAAGTAGCATATCATTGTAGGATAGATATAAAAATGACTTTTCCATGTGGGTGAAATCATTCAGTTCAGTGCAGTTCAGTTGCTCAGTTGTGTCCAACTCTTTGTGACCCCCATGGACTGCAGCACACCAGGCTTCCCTGTCCATCAGGGAATTATCAGGGAACCAGTGAAATCATTGGTGAAAGAATAGATTTAAATCACTGCAAGCCTCTTGGACATTCTGGTTGCTTACTAAATGGTTTATTATAAAACTTGATGATGATTGTTAAATCTCTCATCCATTCCTTCCTTTTAAAGTTGTAAAATCACCTGATTTATGTACCCTGTAATAAAAGAGAAATGATGTATGGAAATCATTGAGATAATGTTTTACATTTCACTTGATATAGTATCATGAGACTCTGTTCTGCGTTTTTTAGTGTGTTTTTGTGCAAGAAAAATATTTACTCAGTAATAAGGTATGGGTTCTTTTATTACCCAGGTGCAACTCAGTTTTTCAGGAACACACATTTTTACATCAAATGAAATACTTCTTAAGTCTTGTTTTTCTCTTTGCTATTTTTTTCTTTATATAAAAGAAGATAAAATATGCGGCACTAGATTGAAAAAGAACTCTGACATTTGCGTTATGTGTTTTGGTTTGCAACTGATTAGCAAATAAGGAATTCTTAGGCAAAACGAAAGTATTATATTTGAGTAAATAACAAATACAGAGTACCATCCTAATTTTTGTTCCTTTTATATCCAGTGCCTCTCAAATCCACTGCTTTCTCTCATCTGTGTTATCTCCACCCTCTCTTGTAGATTATTACAATATCTTCTTAACTGGTCTTCCTGCTTCTCTTCTGTCCACTCTCCAGTTGGTTCTTTACTCCAGCCTTGGTGATATTAAATAATGTTGATTTTATGGTGTCTCTTTCCCATCCTCCTTCCCATTTGAGAGTCCACTTGAGGCCTCTCATCACTCTTCAAGTAAGTGAAGATCCTTAATGTGTGCCAGGCTCTGTGGAGTCTAGCCGACTACCTTGCCAGCCTCATCCTGGACCATTCTCTCAGTAGCATTGAGACACTTCTCGATGCTAGTATTCTCACTAGTATTCATGCAAAACTAGTATTCCCTCAGTGCTAGTATTCTCACTAGTATTCATGCAAAACGAGTATTCCCTCAGTGCTAGTATTCTCACTAGTATTCCCCCAGTGCTAGTATTCTCACTAGTATTCCCTCAGTGCTAGTATTCTCACTAGTATTCATGCAAAACGAGTATTCCCTCAGTGCTAGTATTCTCACTAGTATTCATGCAAAACTAGTATTCCCTCAGTGCTAGTATTCTCACTAGTATTCATGCAAAACGAGTATTCCCTCAGTGCTAGTATTCTCACTAGTATTCCCTCAGTGCTAGTATTCTCACTAGTATTCATGCAAAACTAGTATTCCCTCAGTGCTAGTATTCTCACTAGTATTCTTGCAGTGCTAGTATTCTTACTCGCATTCCCTCCATGCTAGTATCCTCACTCGTATTGAAGTAGTGCTTTAGCACTGCAGTCTTTCTTTCATTTCTTAATATGCCCATACTATTCAAAAAACCAAACAAACCACAGAGCCTTTGCACACACTGTTCCTGGTACTTGAAACGTCATTCTCCTCTACTCCACCCAGTCTCCATACCTTTCCCCATGTAGTGTTTTTTGTTTAACTAGTTAACTGCTGATTATCTTCAGTTCAGATGACATCTCTGGACTTCCATGGTGGATGAGAATCTGGCCACCAGTGCAGGGGACATAGGTTTGATCCCTGGTCTGGAAAGTTCCCACATGCCGTGGAGGAGCTAAGCCCGTGTACCACGACTCCTGAATCCTGAACTCCTGGAGCCTATGCTCTGCCATAAGAGAAGTCACTGAAATGAGAATCCTGAGCACAGCTAGAGAGTAGCCCCCTGCTTGCTGCAACTAGAAAAAGTCTATACACAGCAACAAAAGACCTAGCACAGCCAAAACAAAAAACTACATCTCCTTAGAAAGCCTCTTTACCCCAGCTGGGCCTCACTATATATAGCCTAGGCCCACGATAGAACCCCTCCTGCCCAGGTTGCTCTGTTTGCAAACTGACACTTAGATGATTCCAGTGTCCCTTGCTCCTTGGAAAAACAGCTATGACAAACCTAGACAGTGTATTGAAAAGCAGAGACATCACTTTGCCAACAAAGGTTCATATAGTCAAAGCTATGGTTTTCTCAGTGGTCATGTATGGATGTGAGAGTTGAACCAGAAAGAAGGCTGAGTGCTGAAGAATTGATGCTTTCTAATTGTGGTGCTGGAGAAGACTCTTGACAGCAAGAAGATCAAACCAGTTAATCCTAAAGGAAATCAATCCTGAATATTCATTGGAAGGGCTGATGCTGAAGCTGATGCTCCAGTACCTTGGCCACCTGATGTGAAGAGTCAACTCATTGGAAAAGACCCTGATGCTGGGAAAGATTGAAGGTGAAAGGAAGAGTGGATGACAGAGGATGAGATGGTTGGATGGCATCACTGACCCAGTGAACATGACTTTGAGCCAACTCCAGGAGATAGTGAAGGACAAAGAGGCCTGGCGTGCCGCAGTCAAGGGGTCACAAAGAGTCAGACGTGACTAGCGACTGAACAACAACGGTGTCCCCGAAACTGCTCTGCTTGACCAGGAACCCAGGAAGTATAACTAGTCAGTCAGTCCACAAGCACCAGGTCAACTCTGAGACTCCCCACTCCATACAAGGGTGACTGCGTGGCCCTGGGTGTCACTGATGTTTTCTGTTTTTCCCTTCCTTGTTCTTTATTCTTTATCCTGTGAAAGCTTCCAGGCTTCTGCCCCATTTTACAGTTTCCACAGGGAGACTGTCCACTTCATGAAGTGTTAAATAAAGTTTGTTTGTATCATCTCATTGTCTTCTTTAGTAATTTTTAATAGGTTTTTTTGCATCACCCTATGTCTTTTTCTTTTCTCCCTTTGGATTGACTTAATGGTTATAATTTGTGTGCTTCTGTAAATCGTCTTCATGAGGCAGGTGGAGAGGCCTGCTCACCATTATCTCCCCAGGACTTAGCACAGTATTTGGCAGATATTTAGGATCACTGTAAATATTTGTTGAATGAATGAATAACGTGAAAAAATGGAAGCAGAGATAGCTGTTACCTAATTAAGTGAATGTACAATCCCGATACTAAAGACATCCTAAAAAGTGAAACATGCTCTTCAAAGAAGTCATCTAGGGAGGTTGCCTGCTTATCCCATAGCTGCTGCTCTTAGAAGGGGAATTTGGAATAGTTTTAAAGAATCATCTTTGGAAGTAGTTTTTAAGCCACATTAAAAAAAGCACTTGTTCTTTTGATTAAAAATAATATCCAGCTCAGTGATTCCCTTTATTTTTTAAATGTATTTCCAGCTCACAGATCTCAACTTCCACTTTCAAAGACCCAGATTTGTCACAGTTGAAGTTTTCAAAAAGGTGTTATATACGTGAAGGCAGCCTTAGAAGAGTTGCTGCTAAGACATCTTGAGCATTGGCGGGCATTTTTGTGATGAGCATGTAGTCTTTGAAGGGACTAATATTCCTGTAGACGTGTGGACTTTGGTGTCTTGTTAACTTTAATGAAGTTGCTCTTGATGCTGTAAGGATGCCTCACTTTTGCTTCTGGCAGTGAGGACGGGGGTTACAGTTTACTCTCGTCGTTCACTTCATCCTGGTGCCTCCCATCCTCCATGGGCAAAATACGTCTTGCAATTTTTTTTGTTTTATACCAGTAAGTATTATAATAGGGAATTGAATGAACTATTATCAAGTGTTTTAAATTCCTTAGATGTTGAGTTCTTTGTTTAGGAAAAGTCCCTGTTAGTGTGAAACATCTCAGAACTGCGACTACATTCTTCCACTGAAAAGTATCAGGGGTTCTTGCCAACTTCTGCTATTCAAGATTATTCAATATTTTTGTTAATTTATCTTTTAGCCACCATGCATGCATGCATGCTTAGTTGCTTCAGTCGTGTCTGACTCTTTGTGACCCCATGGACTGTAGCTTGCCAGACTCCTCTGACTATAGGATTTTCCAAGCAAGAATACTGGAGTTGGTTGCCATGCCCTCCTCCAGGGGATCTTCCTGATGCTGGGATCAAACATACATGTCCTGTATTGCAGGCAGATTTTTTTACCCCTGAGCCACGGGGGAAGACCTTAGCCACTATCACTTAACAATTTTCAGGAGACTTAAATTCAATCCCTAGGTCAGGAAGATCCCCCAGAGGAGGAAATGACAACCTACTCCAGTATTCTTGCCTGGGAAATCCCATGGACAGAGGAGCCTGGTGGCTGCAGCCCACGGGGTTGCAAAAGAGTCGGGCATGACGGAGCGTCGGAGTGCACATGCACTTATTGCCCCTTTGCTTCCTGATTTTGGAAGGAAGTCGCTCTGTGTACTCTCTCTCTTTCTAACACTTTAAATTGGCATGGATTTTTAAGTGGGAGTAACTGAGTTAAAGTAACATGTTTGTGATTTGAATCTCTGGGAAGGCTTTGGAGACACTGACCTGATGACTGCAGCTGTTAAAGGTGATCTTAGAGCAGGACGTTTGTCACAGCTCCATTCGGGCCGCCGTGAGCGCTGTGCTTTTTGCTCATTCACTTTTGAGAAAATGCAGTCAACTCAGCGTGGCGTGGGTGCTCTCGGAAGAGTGAACAGCTCTGCAAGCTCACAGGGTGGCAAGCCTCAGCTCCGCGGCTGGGAACAAAAGTTCTATCGACCTTATATTCTCGAGTGTTCTTGTTTTCCCCTGAGCACCAGAGAGTTGGCTTTCATTTGCATTTTGTTGGGTTTACTACTTGCCAGTAAGGGCGTACATTTTCATATTGCTTCTGTGCTGGCAGCATTTATTTATGCAAATATAGTTTTGTGCCTCCAATACCAATATTTTCTGTGCCTAGCAATAGTATCAAAATTTGTTAGAGAATGCTCTTTTGAATTTGGTCTTTTAAAGGGTGATTCTATGCTAACTGTCTTCTGTGGCAGTTCATTCCTTTTTATTAAATGAGGATCTTAGAAAAAGACCATTTAATGGTTGTACAGAATACTCACTGTGTTCTCTGCCTGTCTGTGTGAATCTCAGTGAATCCCATCTTGACTGAGTCATAACCTCATACCTGATCAGTGACAGTCATCTGTTTGAGTGCTGGCTAACCACTCCCCACCTCCCAACAGAACTGTCCCCCAGAGGGATTTGAGTGCATTTTGATTGAGATGCACTTACATTAGCATTAAGCTCTTTATTATTGTTTTCAAGACTAAATCATCCCACCTTAAGCTGGGGTCATGTTACTGTGTACTGTGTTTAATGGGTACAGTTCTTGTTCTCATCACTTATCTGATTGCTGTGCTGTTTCCTCTGTGGTCAAGAGAAGTGTCCTTCAGGTGAGGGAGTGTCATCCTGGGACATCATGAGGCTGTGGCTCCAGGAAGTCTTAGGATGATGGCAGTCTTGTGCTCAAGTCGCCTGTGCTTGCAGGATGAGTTCTGAAGGACTGCAGGGTGTGAGCATTGATGGAGAATTAGTGCCTCGCAAAGAAAGTCCCCTAGGGCCTGCCCAGTGGCTCAGAGCTAAAGAATCCACCTGCCAAGGCAGGAGACACGGGTTTGATCCCTGCGCCGGGAAGAGGCCCTGGAGGGGGAGATGGCAGCCCACTCCAGTGTTCTTGCCTGGAGAATCCCATGGACAGAGGAGCCTTCTGGGCTACAGTCCGTGCGGTCACAGAGGGTCAGACACGACTGAGCGACTGAGCGCCCACACACGAACAAAGCCTGTACTGTTTTAAATAATGACCCTCTCATGTTCAGAGAATATATATGAAGATTTTCTAACGTGAGTTAGAGCCATTTAAGACTGATAAAGAAGGGGTAGTAGAGGACTTAGGACAGGCTGTTCACTTAGCTGTGAAGTGAATAGACTGCTCTGCATGAGAGGGCCTCCTGGCCTTTGAAGGAGGAAGCTGAAGTGAAGAGAGGTTAAATAGTGCGCTCAGAGTCACGCAGGTGAACAGAAACAGAGGCGGGACCATTCTGACAGCACCGCTGGCCATCTTCCCTCTGCAGGGTGGTCTTTCCCCTGGCATCCTGTGTCATAAGAAATAAAACGAGTTGTATTTTATTTATTTTTTGGTTGCACCGCACAGCATGTGGAATCTTAGTTCTCCGACCAGGGATCAAACCTGTGCCCCCTGCATTGGAAGCACAGAGACTTAACCACTGGATCACCAGGGAAGTCCCCTGATTCTCCTTTATTGACAAGATGAAACAAATTCAGATTTAGAACATGAAAGCTTAAGTAATGTATTAATTGAGTAAATCATGTGTTCAGAAATCTATCAAGGACTTCATATGTGTAAAGCACCATGTGTGTTAGTTGCTCAGGTTGTGTTGCTCAGGTTGTGTCCAACTGTTTGTGACCTCTTGGACTGTAGCCCACCAGACTCCTTTGTCCATGGAATTCTCCAGGCAAGAATATTCAGTTCAGTTCGGTTCAGTCGCTCAGTCGTGTCTGACTCTTTGTGACCCCATGAATCGCAGCACGCCAGGCCTCCCTGTCCATCACAAACTCCCAGAGTTTACTCAAACTCATGCCCATGGAGTCGGTGATGCCATCCAGCCATCTCATCCTCTGTCGTCCCCTTCTCCTCCTGCCCCCAGTCCCTCCAAGCATCAGGGTCTTTTCCATTGAGTCAACTCTTCTCATGAGGTGGCCAAAGTATTGGAGTTTCAGCTTCAGCATCAGTCCTTCCACTGAACACCCAGGACTGATCTCCTTTAGGATGGACTGGTTGGATCTCCTTGCAGTCCAAGGGACTCTCAAGAGTCTTCTCCAACACCACAGTTCAAAAGCATCAACTTTTTGGCGCTCAGCTTTATTCACAGTCCAACTCTCACATCCATACATGACCACTGGAAAAACCATAGCCTTGACCAGACCACCCAGGGGATCTTCCTGACCCAGGGATCAAACCCAGATCTCCTGCATTGCAGATGGATTCTTTACCATCTGAGGCAATGGGTTTCCTATAAAGCACCAAGCTAGGAGCCAGAGTAGGATATCAAGATCACCCAGCTGTCAGAGCTTGTAAAATATGTTTAATAATAACTTTGATATACAAGACAGAATTCATTCAACAGACTTTGGGGGAGGGTCACTGTGGTGTTCTAGGACTGACCTAGACACTTAGAATCATTCAGCTGTTTATCAATTCATGTTTAGCCTTGAATCACCTAGTCTGTGCCCGGCACTGTTGTAAATGCTGGGAAGAAAAGCGCGAACTCTGTGTTCTCACTTGGTACGTTCTAGTGGGAGAGACACATAATAAACAAGCAAGAGAAGACTTGTTCTGCAGGGAGTGGAGCTTGGATGGTCTGCAGATAGCTGCCTACGTTAGATTGCAGAGATAAATGATTTGATCCTTGCCCTGGAGGAGGCTGATGCGTAAACAGTGAACTACAGTAGAATCAATATGTGCAGTGGTTCATGTAGGAGCGAAATGCTGTGGGTGACTGGAGGGATATGAAACCTGAGGGACGGCAGGGAGCTGCCCAAACCAGATGTGTGTTTGGGATGAGGCTTGTGGAGCAGCCTGAAGCATAGGCTAGATAGGGAGGGACTGAGGATAGGGTGTGCTAATTCCTCTCTGGGCCAACAGCCCTCGACAAGTGCAGGACAAGTGCAGGATGACAGAGAGGAGGAAGCGTTACTTCTCACAGAGAGAAGTACAGAAGGCTTCCTGAGGGAGGTGACATTTCAGCTTGATCCTTAAATATGCAAATGTGAAGGGAAGGGCCCCTTTTGGATATACAACCATGAACAAAAGGGAAGATCCAGCTTCTAGCAGGAGTGGCTAGACTTAAGGGCTTATAGACTGCCTGGAGCATGAGCTATGTGAGAAAAAAGGCCATGGGGGCTTAAGTAGACAGATTTGCTTCAGGTAAGCGGAGAGAACCTGTTACAAGTTTCTTTCTTTCTTTATTTTTAAGTGGACTGACAGAGTCACAACCTTAGGAACATTCTTCTGCAGTCGCATATATAATAAATTGGAGTGGAGAGAGAGAGAGCTGGGAGATAATTCAGGAAGGCATGTGATCTGATGGCCCTGAGGTATTGGGGATATGATCTAGAAAAGTGGGCTTGGGACTGGATTAGAGAATGTGGACAGGTAGAATAGTAAGGCAGACTACTGATCGGATGTGGGTCGTTAAGGAAAAGGGAGGAGAAAACTGATTGCAAGGATGTAAGCCCAGATCACTAAGAGGATAGGATTTTTTTTGCAGGGGGGCGGGGGGCAAGGGAGGGCACACTATAAGGAATGCAGAATCTTTGTTCCTCAACCAGAGATCAAACCTGTGCCCTCTGCAGTGGAAGCACAGAGTCTTAACCTCTGGACTGCCAGGAAAGTCCCAAGGATAGGGTTTTTATGACAAGCTGAGGGTGACAGAAGGAAAAATGTGTTTGAGAGGTCAGATAACTTAGATTAGTTTGGGACTTGTGGAGTTGGTACTGGTGGGGTAGTTGGTACTTGAGGTAGAAATGTCAGATAAGTAAATGAAGATAATACTTTAGCTCTGGGTTAGAAGGTGTAGGTTGGAATGGTAATAGAAAGTGAAAGTGAAAAGTGGTTCCATTTGTGGGCTAGATCACAGTGACCAGGGACTGACTTGCTCAAAGAAAGGGGGTGATGATGGACACTTAGGAGCATCATAATTTTGGTGATTTATTTTAATTTTTGTTCTTGCACTTTAGTGCTAATAATCTCCTAAACTACACTGGTTGGACTTCCAGCTTTTTACTCTAAGCTCAGTCCACCATGTTGCTGGGAAAATTTGGGCTCCTGGGCTGTATGATCTTGATTCCATTGTAGAATTTTGTTTTAATCTGGGACAACATTAAAAAAAGACACAAAAACAAAACCACCTTTGTGACCGTATTTGCAATATTGGGAAATTTTTCCATCATGTCTTTCTGTGTCTCCTAGAGCAGCTGTTTTATAGCAAGTGTTCGGAAACAGCTTTGCTTCCCTGGAGGAGTGGAAATGTTTGTTCCTCATAGAAAATCATATAACTGATTACATTTACTTTTTAATCTTGGCTGCTAGGAAGCACTCAGATTCCCTGCTTACCTGTAGTCACTGTGTAGGACTCAAATAGGTCTCCATATCTGAGTTCTATATCAGTATCTCTTATGCCAGGCACAGTCGTCATTTTCTTCTCTAAGTTATGCATTCCTTGGTCATGAGTCTTTAAAAATATCACTGTTTCACACATTTGCGTGGCACCCCTGTGCAGGGGTCATGCTAATCTCTGGATTGTTCCAGTTTTACTGTATGTGTTTCCCAAGTGAGCTTTGCTTGGTCATGATTTTTAATTTCCTTCTGTAATGCGTATATTTCTCAGACCATCTCAGAGTCTTTGTAGAATGAGATGTGCAGGTGTGCTAAGTTGCTTTAGTCATGCCCAACTCTGTGTGACCCCATGGACTGTAGCCCACCAGGCTCCTCTGTCCATGGGATTCTCTAGGCAAGAATACTGGAGTGGGTTGCCATGCCCTCCTCCAGGGGATCTTCCTGACCCAGGGATCCAGTCTGCGTCTCTTAACTCTCATGCATTGGCGGTGGATACTTTATCACTAGCACCACCTGGGAAGAATGGGATGAGGACTAAATAAATAGTGCTGTTCACGGTATGAATGAGTTATATGTAGGGTGTTATAGGTCAGTACGTAAATACAAAAACTCATCACATTTAAAATTTATATGTTCTTTGTTCTCTATGAACTTTGTATTAATTGATAGTTTTTTTAGGAGAATGGTATATATAGTCACAGACAATAAAACTAAATGAAAAATGATGCAACAGCAGGAGCCAAGTTCATGTGTAAATGTTTGCACACTGACCCAGTCCACTCTGCCTCTTGATGAGTTATTCATTTCCAGGTGAATGAGTCTTTGTAAAATTGTTGGAATTTTTGGTCAGTCTTTCATATGTTGTAATAGTTGTTTCATTTGGAAACTTGGAGTTGATGTTATTAATGGCTTGGGAGTAATCGTTGCAATTTGAGCTGACGTGATCTAGTAACACTTTTATTTCCAATCAATGTGTGCAAATCCTGCCTCAAAAGACTGGATATTGTTCGCTGTTGAGCAATGAGCAGGTCACTGGTTGGGTAAAAAGAAATGACCTCTTTCTGCCAATCATTGCTGAATTCTGTCCTCTAAAGAAGTGTCTTTTCTTTTTTAGGAGGAAACTTTTGCGTTCAGTGATTAGATCCTTTATAACAAAAGTCTTTTAAATTAGAAAAGCTAAATAATTAAGGGGTATCTGTGATTATTAAATTTGCCCTGGGTAGCTTCCAGCAGAAATTCACTACCCCACCCCCCCCAACCCCACACACCAATTTTAAACTTGACAAAGTCTTGTCCTTCTCTCAAACAACCCTGTCCTTTCTTATAAAATGGGAAAACTATGAACCTATGCTGAGATATATTTAAGTGGTACAGAAAATGAGAAGTGAAAGGCAAAGGAGAAAAGGAAAGATATGCCCATTTGAATGCATAGTTCCAAAGAATAGCAAAGAGAGATAAGAAAACCTTCCTCAGTAAAGAGATAGAGGAAGACAATAGAATGGGAAAGACTAGAGATCTCTTCAAGAAAATTAGAGATATCAAGGGAACATTTCATGCAAAGATGGGCTCAATAAAGGACAGAAATGGTATGGACCTCACAGAAGCAGAAGAGGTGGCAAGAATACACAGAACTGTACAAAAACGATCTTCATGACCCAGATAATCACGATGGTGTGATCACTCACCTAGAGCCAGACATCCTGGAATGCGAAGTGAAGTGGGCCTTAGGAAGCATCACTACGAACAAAGCTAGTGGAGGTGATGGAATTCCAGTTGAGCTATTTCAAATCCTAAAAGATGATGCTGTGAAAGTGCTGCCCTCAATATGCCAGCAAATCTGGAAAGTGCAGCAGTGGCCACAGGACTGGAAAAGGTCAGTTTTCATTCCAATCCCAAAGAAAGGCAATGCCAAAGAATGTTCAAACTACCACACAATTGCACTCATGTCACATGCTAGCAAAGTAATGCTCAAAATTCTCCAAGCCAGACTTCAACAGTACGTGAACTGAGAACTTCCAGATGTTCAAGCTGGATTTAGAAAAGGCAGAGGAACCAGAGATCAAATTGCCACCATCCCTTGGATCACAGAAAAAGCAAGAGAATTCCAGAAAAACATCTATTTCTGCTTTATTGACTATGCCAAAGCCTTTGACTGTGTAGATCACAACGAACTGTGGGAAAACCTTACCTGCCTCCTGAGAAATCTGTATGTAATTCAAAAAGCAACAGTTAGAACTGGACATGGGACAACAGACTGGTTCCAAATCGGGAAAGAAGTGTGTCAAGGTTGTATATTGTCACCCTGCTTATTTAACTTATATGCAAAGTATATCATGTGAAATGCCAGGCTAGATGAAGCACAAGCTGGAATCAAGATTGCTGGGAGAAATATCGATAACTTCAGACACGCAAATGACACCACCCTTATGGCAGAAAGCAAAGACGAACTAAAGAGCCTCTTGATGAAAGTGAAAGAGGAGAGTGAAAAAGTTGGCTTGAAACTCAACATTCAGAAAATTAAGATCATGGCATCCAGTCCCATCACTTCATGGCATATAGATGTGGAAACAGTGGCTGACTTTATTTTTGGGGGCTCCAAAGTCACTGCAGATGGTGACAGCAGCCATGAAATTAAAAGATGCTTGCTCCTTGGGAGAAAAGTTATGACCAACCTAGACGCATATTATAAAGCAGAGACATTACTTTGCCAACAAAGCTCTATCTAGTCAAAGCTATGGTTTTTCCAATAATCATGTATGATGTGAGAGTTGGACTATAAAGAAAGCTGAGCGCAGAAGAATTGATGCTTTTGAACTGTGGTGTTGGAGAAGACTCTTGAGAGTCCCTTGGACTGCAAGGAGATTCAACCAGTCCATCCTAAAGGAGATCAGCCCTGGGTATTCATTGGAAGGACTGATGCTGAAGCTGAAACTCCAGTACTTTGGCCACCTCATGCAAAGAGTTGACTCATTGGAAAAGACCCTGATGCTGGGAAAGATTGAGGGCAGGAGGAGAAGGGGATGACAGAGGATGATATGGTTGGATGGCATCACTGACTCGGTGGTCACGGGTTTGAGCGGGCTCCAGGAGTTGGTGATGGACAGGGAGGCCTGGCGTCCATGGCTTCCCAAAGGGTTGGACGTGACTGAGCGACTGAACTGACTGAACTGAAAACTTTGTGCTCAGTCGCTTCAGTCATGTCTGACTCTTTGCGACCCCATGGATTGTAGCCTGCCAGGCTCCTCTGTCCATGGGATTCTTCAAGCAAGAATACTGGAGTGAGTTGCTGTTTCCTACTCCAGGGGGTCTTCCTGACCCAGGGATGCAGTGTGCATCTCTTGCATCTCCTGCATTGGCAGGCAGATTTTTTGCCACTAACACCACCTGGGAAGAAGTGGTACAAAAAACTTTGTAGAATTAAGTGAGTATCAAATGAGATATTTTTAGTAACTTTGTCTTTTAAAATAGTGATTCTAAGACATGTCACTTTTATCTGTTTCAGCTGGTGACCTACTTTCTATGTACATGTCAAATGTTGACATCAGAATATCTTTGTGATTCTGCTTGTGTAAGGATAAAGGAATTCAGTTAAATAGCACAGTGGTTTTTACATATTTAGACCCTATGTCCAGGTGGCGCTGGTGGTAAAGAACCTGCCTGCCAACGTAGGAGATGTAAGAGACGTGGGTTCAATCCCTGGATCGGGAAGAGTCCCTGGAGGAGGGCGTGGGAACCCACTGCAGTATTCTTGCCTGGAGAATCCCCATGGACAGAGGAGCCTGGCGGGCTGCAGTCTGTGGGGTCGCACAGAATCGGACACAACTGAAGTGACTTAGCTCGTAGGCACTCATTCCCCCCGGAGAAATGCAGTATTCTCAATGTGGCAGTCATGTTTCAGGATCTTCTGCTGGTGTGGAGTTTGCAGTCATGGTTAAGCTGAACCTGCTCTTCTGTGATGCATCAGTGTTAGATTTCTTAGTTTTCATTAGAGCTTCTCAGCCGTCTTCAAACTCACCCTTATTATTGTAAAAATATATCCGTAGGATTTTTATTACATTGAACAGAATCCTCTGTCAGTAACCATAGGTTGAATTGCTTTCTAATCTCAGTAGCAAAAATAGTTGTTCTTTCCCTGAGCAGCTGGTTTATTTTTACCCCAGGGACACTGAATCTCGTAAGAGATCATGTTTCCGTCTACATGTTGGCTGCAGCAAAGCTCAAGTCCCTCCTCCCCCTTAAATGTCTGTAACACCTTAATTCAGGCTCTCCTTATACCTGTGGCTACAGTGCTGGCCACAAGTGGTATACTTACCTAATCCTCCTGGTTTTAAAAGCTGTTTGAAGACAAGGATGCTGCTCCTTTTGTTTATTTTCTTTACAGTGTTGTCCCAGTGTCTTGCACCATCTGGCACTCAAATAATAGCCATTACTAGACCATTCAAAAATAACTTCATGTTGGGCCCTCCGTGGTGGTAAAGAGAAGGGGAAAGAAATACGTAGTATGCCAGTGGAGGTTCTGAAATATGCTGAGGGTCAGAGGGACTGTATGTTTGAAAATATGGCACAGTGAAATAGGATCCTTCTAAGTGTGGGAAAGGAAATGGCAACCCGCTCCAGTGTTCTTGCCTGGAGAATTCCATGGACAGAGAAGCCTGGTGGGCTACAGTCCCTGGGATCGCACAGAGTCAGACACGGCTGAGGACTGTCACTCACTCACTCAAGTATGAGAAAAGAATGTTGAATTTATGTTGAAACCAGCATGTGTTGCTTTCCTCTTTGTGTCTTATCTGAAGACACTGATGTGTCAAAGCTGAGAGCCCGGTGTCTCCCTTCCCTTGCCCCAGTAAGAAAGATCAGTTCTCTCCTCTCCTAGGGAAAAGATAAGGTGTTAGGGGAGGGGCAGTTTTATCTGTAAAGGATTAGAAGTTGCTCTGAGATCTGTGCAGACAGATAGTGTGGACGACCTACTGTGCTATGCCGATTACAGAACCTCTAAAATGGTTGTGAGCTGTAGCCAGTGATCCATGTATCCAACTGTTATTCTTTATGATTAAATTCCAGTACAACGAGAGAATGTAGACAGATCCATGTGGTGAATTGTAATAGCATGTGACATGTAGTGAAAACTCTAATAAGAAAGTCCACTGAAATGAAAATGAACTTGGTAAGCTGAAGGCGAAAAGATCACCAACTTTGGATACATCGTAACATTTTGTTTTATAATTGAATTTGCACAATCTGTGTATGTATTGAAGAAGGGAAATTTTGTTTTTTAAAAATTTTAAAATGTGTTATATTCTATTACAATGTTATCATATATTGTTGGTAAACACCGTGATTCTAATTTTTCGAAAATCTAATCTAAAATTTTAAACATCAGATGCTTAGAAAAATACTAAGGGAAAGAACTTTTTTCCATTGTATTTCTCTCTCCCTTCCCTTTCTCTGAAAAACCAAAGCATAAGGTTTGTTTAAGTGAAACAAAAACAGGAAAACCAGAATTTCGTTTCTTAAAAACTTTGCTTAAGGTCTTGAAGTAATTTCTTTGAAGTAGTATGTAGTTGAAAACATATTGCTGAGGACCCTTTTTTAAAAATTACTGAAATACCAGTTTCTCAGCATAATATTGATTATATTATATAGTTTCAAATTCCCTTTACTTCTAAAGCACATTTACTTCAAATGAAGTTTTAATAGTTGCATTCTGACATACAAATATAATCTAATTCTGCCAAGTCCCAGTGAAAAAATCTAGATGTCAGTTTTCTAATTAGTGGTAAGAATTATGCTCTATGAAGGTATGCATAAATAATTGAAGGGGTGGCGTGGTGTTAAAGCTACTCACCCTGGAGTCTGACTGCCTCACAGGGTTGTTGTGAGGATTAAATTAGTTTAGTGTTCATGACAAGGATTTAGAAGAGTGTCTGGCACACGTGCTCTCTTAAGTGTTTGCCATTTTTGTTATTGCTATTATATAGCTAATAAAATTATTATATTAGCTTTATATATATAATTATATATATATAATACTATAGAAAATAAATATGTAAATATTATACACTTATATAATATTAGCCATAAATAAATATTACTATTTATTTATGTAATAAAAATATTTTCCCTTGCCTCCAGTAGGGTTTTGAAGTGCTTTTGAAGTGGCTGAAGTGGCTTCTGCTATTAAAAATTACAAGGAGCTAGAGAGTTCTGGAACTCCCAATCTGCACCCTCCCCCTTAGCTAAATGCAGTTCCCTGGTGATGGGTCTCTGTTATTTAAGCCACAACAATTCTGTGTTGCTTTGATCTTACCTTCTGTGTAAACAAGAAGGTTGAGTTTGTATGTGTCAAATTCCTTGATCTGTGGTAGAATTTTACAAGTGAAATGGGCATTAACCAGATAGTCTGCTCTGTTAGGGAACTCGTCCCATCTCTTAGTTTCAATTAGTATTTGAATTTTTTTCTTCTTTAGATTTCCCTTTTCTTTTTCTCTTACATCTTTTTTTCCCAAAACACTTTTTACATGCTTGTAGATACTGTATTTATTATGTTTGTTGTTTGCGTCTGTATCTCTCACAGGGGCAGGAGCCTGTATCCTTTTTTTGATTGTCTGGCACATCAAATAGGTCGCCAAATTGGTTGCCAAATAGGGAGCTCAATAAATGTTGAATAAATGAATGAATCTTCAATTATGTAGTGGACATTTCTATTAACTGATCACTTCTGATTCTCTTCTAAAATAGCACTCTTTCATTTTCTTATTTCCACCAGTGAATACTTTCATGTTACCAAGAGCAAAATCCTAGAGGCGTTGGCATCCATACCTGAGACAAAGCAAATTAAATGGTTCTCGGGGGTATTAAGACAGCCGCCGCTGTAGGTGCAGAAACAGTGGCAGTGCATTTCATAGGAGGTCGGTGGGCCTGGATTTCCTCAAAGCGAACCTTCTGGGCCAGAAGTAGAGGCAACTGCTTAACTGCTCAGGAAGTTACTAAAGTTACCAAATCTTAATGCTGAGCTCATAGATTCTGCTGGGTTAATATCGCTGATGCGCTTCCTGTCACGCTGGCTGCATTGGAGCTTCCTCGCTGCTTCTGAACGGAGCCCCAGCTCTGCAGCCTGGCGTCCAGTGAGCTCCCCCAGAACCTCCCGTTGCAGATCGCACGGGTGCCCCTTGGCAGTTCTCTCCCCCGCGAGGCCTCTTCCTTGGCATCTCCTCAGCCATTCCCGCTCTTGCCTTAGCACCCCTTTGTTCACACTGAGCTGTGTTCATCACGTGCTCAGGTTTCCTGCTCCTTCATGTGTCCGCACCTGCCTCTCAACCCACCAGGGAAGCTGGCCAGCCCTTACGTGTGAAGCCATCTCGGTCATGTTTTCGGCTCCCAAATGTTGTGTTGTCCTTGTGTTCCATTTGCGTGTTTACTGCTTTCCCTGCTTGGTGATAACCTTTTTGAGGTGAGGACTAATGGAATACTGGAGTTGGGGGATCGTGGGGGCTAGGCAATGGTTAGAAATCAGAGCTAAAGCAACACCTGAACAAAACTGAAACAAAGTTGATGTCATGTAAGTGTCTTTTCCAGCCTGTGATGATGTTCTCAAGGGCTTTAGAAATGCTGAGATCAAGTCCTTCCTACTTTTGTTGGCATAAAAATGTTTTCTAAGTAATTAAATAATGGTAGTAACACCTAGTGATAGTAATGGCCTCAAATGATATTTATTTGGAAGTACAGGTAATTGGTGGGGGGCTTCCCAGGTGGTGCTAGTGGTAAAGAACCCGCATGCCAATGCTGGAGATGCGGGTTTGATCCCTGGGTTGGGAAGATCCCCTGGAGAAGAGCATGGCTCCCCACTCCAGTATTCTTGCCTGGAGAATTCCACGGACAGAGGAGTCTTGTGGGCAGGCTGCAGTCCCTGGGGTTACAGAGTCAGACACGACTGAAGTGACTTAGCACGCATGCACATGTGTATAATTGACAGTTGAGTTGGCTGTATGTGTGTGTGTGTGTGTGTGTGTGTGTGTGTGTGTATGTAATTTTACTGGTTTGTGAAATCAGAAAGTCTAGGAAAGACAAGTCTGGCTGGTGATCGTGGGAACGAACATACACACTTCATCCCTTTACCCTTCACGTGGGGGCCCTTCTCCTCCCTGCTCAGCTGCACAGTGCAGACCTTCCTTGACTGACGACAGGGTTACATCCCAGTAAGCCCATTGTAAGTTCAACATATTCTAAGTTGAAAATGCATTTAATACACTGCACTTACTGAACATCATAGTGTAGCCCAGTCTACCT
The DNA here is from genome assembly GCF_023699985.2 of Odocoileus virginianus. Classification (NCBI taxonomy): domain Eukaryota; kingdom Metazoa; phylum Chordata; class Mammalia; order Artiodactyla; family Cervidae; genus Odocoileus; species Odocoileus virginianus. Next base: position 6,113,156 of record NC_069685.1, on the reverse strand, counting down.
TAAATGTGTTCAGAACACTTATATTGGGAAGAAACATCTAGTCTACGGCCATACCACCCTGAATGCGCCCAATCTCGTCTGATCTCGGAAGCTAAGCAGGGTCGGGCCTGGTTAGTACTTGGATGGGAGACATCTAACACAAAGCCTATTTTATAATAAAGGTAGTAATATCTCAGGTAATGTATTGAATGTGTTAGGGAGTTAGAATAGGAAAAAGGAGTCCAGAATGGCGGTGGCTGAAAGGCAAAGGGAAAAGCCCATGAAAATAGAACAAAAAGGTCCGAGGACCAGAACGAGGACCTTAGGTGAAGCAAACAGCCTCCAAGCTAGCCCAGTTTACATAGGGCAGGCTCAGGGGGAGGAGAAAAAAAACATATAAAAAGTGGAACCAAAATTGAGCCTCTGGCTCTCTTCTCTTAACGTCTTTTGGGTCGGCCTGCCCTCACACCTTGAGGATGTATTTTCCTTTGCTTGCCAAATAAAACTGAGCTGTAACACTGGGTCCATCTGTTGTTTCAAATTTTTGCTGCAGAGACAGAACCGAGGAAATTGCACACTCCCCCGACAAATGCTATAGTGATAGTGAAAAACAAAATGATTGATGGGTGTGAATGGTAGTAAGTATATTGGTTGTTTACCCTTTTGTGCCTGACTGCGAACTGCCCAGTATCACGAGAGTGTGTGTACTGCCTATCGCTCTCATGGGACAAGATCGAAATTCGAATTCCATGTACCATTTCTACTGAATGCATGTATGGCTTTCGCCCCATCATAAGGTACAAAAACCTTAAATTGAACAATTCTAAGTTGGAAAATATCTGTATTCATTTTTCAAGGTCTCATATGGGCTTAAGATTTTCATGTTATGGTTTGACTCTGGTTATCCAGCCAAGAAATGCGTGAAAGAATTTCCTTCTATTTCTTGAACTTCAAAGAATATTTTTTTCTTGTTTGGTTCTGATTAATCTAGATAATGGCATTCTGTACTCTTCTAAGTAAATCAGCTTTATTCATGTCATGAAAAGAGAATTTTTGCATGGCTTTCTAATTTTTCAGGCTGATTGAAAAACTCAGTGGGAATACAAAACACATTGATTTGTTCTTTTTCTTCCAAATCTTGCACCATTTGTTCTCTTGTTCCATATCGTAAGGCAAGTTAACATTCTCCTCCTTTTCCAATTGTTCCACAATTTCAAGTTTTTATTGAGTACACTGTATGTTTACTTCTAGATTTTGACATTTTAATTATTTGGAGCATTTGATCACATATAATCGCCCTGATGTTCAGCAGTACTGCCTGGCTCCATTTGTGTGGCGTGCTGACAGAATGACAGGCAGTGGGAGCCCGAATTGTGTTCTGCCAGCCTCTTGGTGGAGGGAGACTCAGGGCATCCCCATGGTACAGCAGACAGTGTTCTGTCTCTTGGGTACCGTGTGGCTCCAGAAAGCAGACACTTGCTGTTTTAGTCAGGGTTTATTGGTTGCAAAGAACAGAGGCCCTCCCAAATTAACTTAAATAGAACAGAAAAAGACTTAAAGATGTAGGAGTTTACAACCCATCTCCATGATGTCAGTGGGTCCATTAGGGACTGTGGAATGGCCCCAAAGAGCCAGGAATCGTGGTCTCATAGCCTCCTCTCTCATTTTGCCTTTCCTGTGTCTATTTCCTTCCGTTTCCCATGGGCTAACATGTTGATATCTGCCAGCCTTGACATGAGCTTTTGGTTTTAGGCCTGTGTGAGAGCCTATGTTTTTCCTAAGTCTTTTTCTCGAAAGAGAAGATTTGGTTGGCTCAAGTCAGCCTACAGTTCCATTCCCCTTGAACCAGGCAGCTACCATGGTTCTGTGTGTGACCTGTTGGGGCTGGGGTGGGGGCATTTAACATGGGACCAATCAGGGTTTCCCAGGTGGCCAAGTGGTAAAGAACCTGCCTGCTCACACAGGAGATGCCAGTTCGATCCCTGGATACCCTTGAGAAGGAAATAGCAACCCACTCCAGCATTTTGCCTGGAGAATCCAATGGACAGAGGAGCTTGGTGGGCTACAAAGAACCCATGGGTCACAAAGAGTCGGGCGCTGCTGAGCACGTGGGCAGTCAGGCAGCGTTTAGCTGGATATCACACCCACTCGCACTGGTTCTTGTCTCTAATCTAGTCTTGCCTGTTTTCTGTCCTTTTGTCCTTTTTTGTTGTTGTTGTTTTTAAAACATGTTTTGAGAAATTTCCTGTTATCTCACAGTACTTTTACAGAGTTTTTATTTTGGTGATTATATTTTCAAAAATATTTTTAAAGTTCTTAATTTTTCTTCAGTCATTTTATTTTTGTGCATCGCATTCTTGTTTAGTGGCTGTAATGCCTCAAATCTGTTTGAGTTGTATTAGAGCTAACTTCTTTTTAAAGTGCTCTTCTGTCTCCTGAATTAACTCCCTTTCGTCTCAGCGTCAGCTTTCCCCCCGCTCTGTTACTGATTTTCCTGGTAGGCTTGGTTGCTGTTCATAGTTAACGATGAAGGTCTTTCGCTACTGTCTTGAAAAGATCTGTATGTAGAGTCTGTATCTGCTCTTCCCCACCTCTCCCTTGAGCAGGAATTCTAAATAGAGCTCAGTGTGTGTGTGAGTGTGTGGCTTTGGTTCACCCCAAAAATGCCCTGACGGGGAGAGTTTACTCCGAGAAAGCAAAATTCACATCAGAAACCTCCACAAGCCATCTCTCATTTCCTGCTGCCACAGTTGGCTCTGTTCCTTTAGAGATGAACCCCCAGATGCTTGTCTGTCCTTATGCTTGTCTGTGCTGCCTGGAGGCTCTGTTCGAGGGTGGGGAGACGGAGTGGGGAGCTCACTGTCACCCCTCCACCCCCATTCGCCACCCCCCGTCCTCCTCCCCGCTCTGTGATAGCTGCTGACGCAGCCTGGAGGCTCCCTGGTATTCTCTGGAACAGGTCATCTCCTTGGTGGCCCTGGGTGGCAGCTGTCTCCTCACTGTTTCATCTGACAGTGCATCTCCAGCTCCTGTTTTGTTTTCCAGAAGTTTGTTGAAATCTCTTGTTCATTTAAAGTTCTCTTCCAGCAAACTCTTTTTAATCTTATAGAATTCTTCCGTTTTGTTTTTTGATGCTTTCACTTCATTAGGGATTCAGGTAGGAGAACCAGGCTATCAACCATCTTGAAACTGATACCTCAAGATTGTTTTTGAAAAAAATAGCATTTGGCCTTTATGTTTTCAAATGAGAGATACGTCATATACATCCATATAAAAGAATATATATCAGCATATGCATGATTTAAAGAAAAATAGTAAAATTTTGTACTTACTGCATAGCTTAAGAGATGGAACATCACATTTTCAGTATCTTAGAAACCTGTATGTTCCTTCCTGATTGTATCATTTTCATCCTCTCTGCCTCCTGTGATAACCGTTTTCCTTCACTTTTTAAGTCACTGCCTTGCCTTTAAGAAAAATGGGGTTGTCTTATGTGTATTTGTCTTCAAACAATATATTGTTTAATTTTAGCTGCTTTTACTCTTTATATAGAATCATATGACTTATATTCTCTCCCATGTTGTTTTACTCAAGATTGTTTTTGAGATTCATCCGTGTTTATTCATGAAGCTACATTTTATTTACTTTATTGCTGTATAGCATTGCATATTAAGAATATACCACATTTAATTCTCTTTTCTGCTGCCAGTGAACATTTGTGTTGTTGTGTAACTTTTTGCAATTATGAGAAAGATTGGTATGAACATATGTCCTGTTGCATTTATGTTAGAGTTTCTCTAAATGTATAAACCTAGATGTGGACTTGCTGGAGTATATATGCACATTTAATTTTACTAGGTGATGACAGCTCTTTTCCAGAGTAGTTGTATCAGGATAGACTACACTGGTGTGTGAAATTGCCTTTGGTTTGATGACCTTCCTGTGATAAGATTTCAAATAGTTTTACCTGTTTGGTGGGTATGCAATCATATCTTACTGTGTGTGTGTTTTTTTTACATATATATGGTTGTTTATTGTCTTCCCTCCCATCCATGCATTTAGGTTTTTTTTTTCCATTTATTTTTATTCATTGGAGGCTGATTACTTTACAATATTGTAGTGGTTTTTGCCATACATTGACATGAATCAGCCATGGATTTACATGTGTTCCCCATCCTGCTCCCCCCTCCCGCCTCCCTCTCTATCCCATCCCTCTGCGTCTTCCCAGTGCACCAGCCCTGACCACCCGTTTCATGCATTACTGTGTGTTTTTAAAATTGAGGTATAATTTATGTGTAACATAATTTACCTTATTGTAACTTTAATTTTCAGTTTCTTGATTATTAATGAGGTTAATGATATATTGACTAGGCTTCCCTGGTGGCTCAGATGGTAAAGAATCTGCCTGCAAGGCAGGAGACCCAGGTTCAGTCCTTTCATGTTTTCTCTTCTATGAACGTTTGCTATGTTTTCCCAGTTTTCTCTTATTGACTGGTGGGTGTTCCTTATATATCCTGAATATATGAGAGAGAAAGAGAGGAGCTATAATATGTGGTGGAATTTATTTTTTGTGGGCAGTATCCATTACACCAGGAGGGAAGGAAAAGGCAACACTCATATGACCAGTAGTCAGTTTTCTTGCAACTGTGAGTAAAGCATTCTAACTTTTTCTCTATTTACTTTTGGTTAATTTCTGACAGAATTGAAAAGTAAGTTTTGGCACTTTAAAAATTTTGGAATCATACATTGACATGAATCAGCCATGGATTTACAAGTATTCCCCATCCCGATCCCCCCTTCCACCTCCCTCTCCACCCGAATGCTCTGGGTCTTCCCAGTGCACCAGGCCCGAGCACTTGTCTCATGTATCCAACCTGGGCTGGTGATCTGTTTCACCCTAGATAAAATAAATGAAAAAAAAATTACAGTAATAAAGACATTGATATTTAAAAAAAAATTATGGAGTCTTTTTTTCCAATCCCTCCTCCTAATCTACCCCTATTGTGAAACAATTTTGGTTGGAAAAAGATCCTTGACATTCAGTAACTCGGAATGTTTTCTGTGGAGTGCGTACTGTTCAAGTTGAAGTACACGCTTGTAATGCTTGATGCTCACAGATCTCAGTGTTTCAGTGGTGTCAGACTGCAGGGTGGCAGCACTCGGGGAACAGAGGAATTGGGCAGTGCATGCTGACCCAGATTGCTGATTTGGGTATTTTTAACCCAAGTCTCTAAAGGTATTCTTCCTGACTTCCTGGTTAACACATTTCAGAAATTTAGTAGAAAAGTCAGTGGGCTTTGTAAAATGATATCATTAATTACTAACCATTCTTTTCTCCATTTAACCATGTACTCTGACTTAAGGGACATTTTCTTTTAAGTAGTGATGTATCTATAAAGAAAAACTATACAAGTGGTTAAAATGGTAAATTTTATGTTATGTATATTTCACCAGAATAATGTTTTTTAAAAAAACTCATGGATGAAAAAAAGTTTCTAGAAGACTTTCGGGACTCTTAACAAAAATGCAGAGATGACGCTCTGAAGCAGTGTATCTGTTCTTCAGTGCAGACGTCTCCCCGAGCTAACTAGCAATACCTCTTTACGTAAGTTGCTTGCTCTTTGTCATGATTATTCTTCTAAGAAGGCTTACTTGTTTTGAGTTTTTGTAAATTTTGGAATGAATTTTCAAGGACGGTATTTTCGTTTATCTTCTGTTTATAATCCTGGCGATCACTCCCCGCCTTTGACACAGCTTCCCCAGGCCTTCTTTCTTCTCCAATCACATCCTTTTCCATCCTCAGAGCCTCCCTCAGATTGTTCTTTCCCCTCTGCCTGCTCCCATTTATTTTATTGTGTTGTTATTTTAAAAATGTGATCAAATATACATCCTGTGGGCTGAGTTGTACCCCCCGCACAAGTCATATACTGAAACCCTGTAATTGGAGATAGGGTCTTCAACGAGGTAAGCTAAAATGAGATCCCCGGGGTGGGCCCTAATCCAGTAAGACTGTGTCCTGATAAGTAGAAGAAATCTGGGCAGAGACAGTCACAGAGGGAAGACGGTGCTGGAGGCACGGGGAGAAGGCAGCTGCCGATGGCGAAGGAGAAAGTCCTCAGAAGAAACCAGCAGTGCTCCTAGCTTGATCTTGCACGTATAGCTTCTGAAACTGTCAGAGAATAAATGTCTGTTTTTTAAGCCGCCCAGACTGTGGAACTTTATTATCATAGGCCTGCGTGCTAAGTTGTTTCAGTCATATCCGACTCCATGCAACCCCTTGGGCTGTAGCCCATCAGGCTCCTCTGTCCATGGGATTCTGCAGGCACGAATACTGGACTGGCTTGCCGTGCCCTCCTCCAGAGGACCTTCCCGACCCAGGGATCGAACCTGTGTCTCCTGCATTGGCAGGGGGTTTCTTTACCACTGGTGCCACATGGGAAGCCCAGTGCACACTAATATAATATATAACATAAAGCTCATGATTTAACCATTGTTAAGCATACAATTCATTGGCACTATTCACATTATTGTGCAACCATCCTCACCCTCCATCTCCAGAACTTTTGTCTTCTTGCAAAACTGAAATTCTGTACCCTGTTCTCCCTGTGGACATGGCTTAGCGACTGAACAACAAGAACCCAGCCCCTGGCAGCCACCTTTTTACTTTCTGCATCTATGAATCTAAATAGTCTAAGGTCCCTCACATATGTGAAATCATACAGTATTTATTCTTTTATGACTGGCTTATTTCACTTTGTATTATGTCTCAAGATTCATCCAGGTGGTAGCATGTGTCAGAATTTCCTTCTTTTTTATGACTAATATTCCATTTTATGCACATATACCATATTTTATTTATTGGAGGGTCATTTGGATTGCTCTCACCTTTTTGGCTATTGTGAATAATGGTGCTATGAAAGTGGGTATGCAAATATCTCTCTGAGATTCTGCTCTCTTTTGGGTATATGTCTAGAAGTGAAATTGCTGGATCATGTGGTATCTCTATTAATTAATAATTAAAGTTTTGAGGAACCACCATGCTGTTCTCCATGGCCCCATTTTACATTCCTGTCAGCAGTATGCAGAATTTCAGTGTCTCCACAGCCTTATCAAAATTTGTTATTTTCTGGTTTTTGGATAGTAGAAATTGTATTACTGCATATCAGAACTTTCAGGTATGATGCCGTGCCCTTTTAATTTTTTTGTGGGAAGGAGGTGATAAAATACGGCTTTTTAATTATCGCCACGTTAATCAAAAGGAGTTAATTCTCAAAGGCTTGTGATGTGGCATTTATCTTCTTGCTTCAGGCAGGACACCTTGGAGACTCACCAGGAAGCGTTGGAGCTATTGGTGTGAAGTTACCAACAGCCGTGTTTTTTTCCTATTCGGTCCAGGAACTTTGTTCTTGTAGTAACTTTGGATCTGCTTGTGTGACGTGGTACCAGCTGTGACAGAAATAGGCATTTCTCAGGACAGAGGCTCTCTGAAATAGCTCTTTCGCAGAACTAAAAGGACTAGCAAGTTTGTTATGTTTTCCCCCAGGGCAAATTTTCATTTTCCTAAGTGTTTACAGCTGTGTTTGTTTAAAACACTCATGTACCTCACAGTTACAGTCCTGTGAAGAAAACAGAGCAAGTTAGATAAATCAGGCCTAAAACCATCTCAGGCAGAGGTTGTGGTAAAACACAGGGAGCCTGAGATGCACGGGGGCTTCCTCAGAGCATTTTTGAAATCATGGAAGAGTTGTATGTTTGACCGTAGATGTTGCACTGCCTTTGTACTCAAAGAGGTTCTGAATATTTATAAACACACCCCTTAAGGCTGTGAAAATGGAAAGTTTTCTGTGGGTTAATTTTTTTTTCTTTCCCTGTCCACTTGTGTGGATATCACTTGACAACAACCGCAGTTCTTGGCTTACGGCGGCAAAATAGCAATCATTCTTTACTGTGGTCTGTGACAGGGGAGCCACCCCATCTCACTGGGAGATCAGACACCAGCCTCCATCTTGCCCGCACTTTGTCGTTCTAGACTGCAGCCTGTACAGGTGATTTTGTCTAGGAAGCAGTCACAAGTGCTAAGGATTAACAGCAGCATCACAATACCCAGCAAAATTGATTTTATGCACGCAACTTACGTTTTTCTTTGCATGGTTTGTACACCCACTGGTTTGAGAATTCACGGTAAAGAAATGTTATGGTGTTTCCTCTCTCATTAGCCTGTCCTCTCAGTGTCACTGTAATAATAGCGCCTTGTCTTAGAACCCTGAAAACTCTCCCAGGGCTTCGTAGGCCGTGGAAACTGAGATAACCTCTGCTGTCATTAAAGGTGGCAGGGCGTGCCCCAGCAGGGATCAGCTACTCCTGCCTCACGCTGCTTGCTGATTTAAGTTCTTTGGAATAAGGAAGCTGGATGAGGAGCCCACGGCTCAGGTCACGTGCCCTTGCATGGGAATGATACAAGGAGCAGGAGTTGGTTGCCTTGCTTTCTTGAAATGTGCCCCACCCCCCGCCCCGCCCCAAACTGGGCCCCCCGTCTGTTCCCCTTACTGTTTAAGTTCAGAGCCGACTCAGGGAGAAACCACTTCTTCCTTCATTGCTTCAGGTGCTTCCTGAAAGCCCTCCCATCAGTGCTGATCTGGGTGAGTGGGACTGCTCCTCATCTTTGCTACTACATCTCTAGTGTGCCTCCCTGTCCATCGCCAACTCCTGGAGTTTACTCAAACTCACGCCCATTGAGTCGGTGGTGCCATCCAACCATCTCATCCTCTGTTGTCCCCTTCTCCTGCCCTCAGCCTTTCCCAGCATCAGGGTTTTTTCAAAAGAGTCAGTTCTTCACATCAGGTGGCCAAAGTATTGAAGTTTCAGCTTCAACATCAGTCCTTCCAATGAACACCCAGGACTGATCTCCTTTGGGATGGTCTGGTTGGATCTCCTTGCAGTCCAAGGGACTCTCAAGGGTCTTCTCCAACACCACAGTTCAAAAGCATCAATTCTTTGGTGCTCAGCTTTCTTTATAGTCCAACTCTCACATCCATACATGACTACTGGAAAGCCTATAGCCTTGACTAGATGGACCTTTGTTGACAAAGTAATGTCTCTGCTTTTTAATATGCTGTCTAGGTTGGTCATAACTTTCCTTCCAAGGAGTAAGCGTCTTTTAATTTCATGGCTGCAATCACCATCTGCAGTGATTTTGGAGCCCAGAAAAATAAAGTCTGACACTGTTTCCGCTGTCTCTCCATCTATTTCACATGAAGTGATGGGACCAGATGCCATGATCTTAGTTTTCTGAATGTTGAGCTTTAAGCCAACTTTTTCACTCTCCTCTTTCACTTTCATCAAGAGGCTTTTTAGTTCCTCTTCACTTTCTGCCATAAGGGTGGTGTCATCTGCATATCTGAGGTTATTGATATTTCTCCTGGCAATCTTGATTCCGGCTTGTGCTTCTTCCAACCCAGCGTTTCTCATGATGTGCTCTGCATATAAGTTAAACAAGCAGGGTGACAATTACCGCCTTGATATACTCACAGGATGGACTGTGAGTGTGGGGTTAGCAGATGCGAACTATTACATTTAGAATGGATAAGCAACAAAGTCCTACTGTATATCACAAGGAACTGTAGTCTCCTGGGATAAACCATAATGGAAAAGAATATAAAGAAAGAATGCATATCTATATATATGTGTGTGTCTGTATATATATGAAACAGTCCCTTTGTTGTACAGTAGAAATTAGCACAACACGGTAAATCAACTGTATTTCACTTGAAAAGATTCTAAGGAGGTGTGTAGGGACTGTGACAGGCTGGAGGGTGCTCACAATCTCCAAAGGCAGTAAAACAAAAACACAGAATATTATAGTCAAATAGAAAGTCCAAATTTGACTACAAGCTTACCCACTTATGGGCTTCCTGGATGGTGCTAGTGGTAAAGAACCTGGTTGCCAATTCAGGAGGCATAAGAGGCATGGGTTTGATCCCTGGGTTGGGAAGATCCCTTGGAGGAGGACATGGCAACCCACTCCAGTGTTCTTTCCTGGAAAACTCGATGGACAGAGGAACCTGGCGGGCTACAGTCCATAGGGTCGCAAAGAGTCAGACATGAGTCTGACTCAGATAAGAGTCAACTTAGCACAGCTCAACTACGCATTTACGTCTAGTTATGCCAGGTACCCCTGTAGTAATAAAAGTGGTAGAGTAATAGTATAATGATAATAAAAGTAGCTAACATGTTTTGAGAGCTCAGCCTGCTGGGCACATGCATTATCTTATCCTAGCTTCACAATAAAGGTAAATACTATTACTCTCCCCATCTTAGAGATAAAACTGAGGCTTAGAGAAGTTTTTTTTGCCCATGTCACAGAGATAGTACACAGCAGAGTCAAAACCAGGTTTGTCTGACTTTGGGTCTTGAGCTCTGGGTTGTGTTTTGACTTTAGGCCACAGAACTTTGAATTGCATTCACTGGGTAGGAAAAAAGTTGGCAGTCAGCAGCTAAGCTGCTCAGCGGGTTGACGGCGGCTAGCTTTGTGGTCCTGGAGGAGGCAGCAGGCCTGGGACAAAGGGCGGTGTCCTTGGGCTTAGAGGAGGAGGAGACTAAAGGATCAGGCATGCACAGGCTCTGGAAGTCTTCCCCAGGCGCCCAGGGAGGTGAGGCCTTGGTGGGGGAACCAAGAAATTAACAGTTCCTGTGAGACACAGAAAACGTGCGGGGCGTATGGCAGCGTGTCGGAGGGGAAGACCGACTGAGTGTTTGGTAGGAGCTTTGGCAGATGTGAGTTGGCTCTTTGTGATTCTTTATACTCTTGGCTTCCTCACTGTGAGTGAGGGAATAGCTAGAGCTGTGGAATAAAGAACTAAAATGTATGGGTTGAAATTTAATCTAGGGCCTTCTGTCACAATACACTGTTTTTTTAAATGTTATTTAAAATTTTCTAATTCTATTTTTTCTTTATCCTGCCACGCACATGTGGGAATCTTAGTTCCCTGACCAGGGATTGAACACATGCTCTCTGCAGTGGAAGTTCGGAGTCTTAACCTCTGAACCTCCAGGGAAGTTCCACAATGCACTTTAAAACTAAGTGAGGTTTTTATCAGGTAGAAGGGACTGACTTCTCACACTTTTTTTTTTAAATTAAAATTTTAAAAAAATTAATTTTTATTGGAGTATAGTTGGTTTACAGTGTTGTATTAGTTTCTTACTGTGCAGTGAAGTGAGTCAGTCATGCACATACACAGATCCCCTCTTTCTTGTCTAACGTCTTAGCAGCAAGTACTGACACCTCAGAGTGGTTTTCCTGGGGCCAAGCGGATCTCTGTCGGACCACTGGCATTTCCCGTGGTATTTAGTGGGAAGAAAGTATCCTCACAAGCCTTTGGTTGTTGAGTTCACCAAAAACTGAAGGTGTGTTAACACAGCACCTTTTAACAAACAAGTCCCTGAATCGTGTTGCTCATTGTAGCTGTCAAAGCCTCTCTGTCCAAGCGCCTTTAGCTGAGGAAGTGAGGCGTCGAGCCCACCTCTTCCTGCCCGGAGGCCCGTGAACCTGGACCCTGGGAAACACAGCAGCCTCTGTGAGAGGCCTGTCTGCATAACCTCACAGAGCCCTCAGAGAGGTGAGCAAAAAGTGCTCTCTCTCTCTCACACACACAGAAATATTAAAGGGCTGTATCTTCACATTTTTTCCCAAACAGTGTGAATAGACTACAAAAATACATTAAAGACAGATTTAATGGAGTTTGCTTTCTGTAGCCTAGGACTTTTAGCTAGATGCTGAAGGAGGAGGAAGCGAACTCAGTGTCAGGAAACTTAATACTGCTAGGAGAAGGAGGGCAGGGGTGGGACCAAAAATAGAGCACAGGCAGGTCTTAGGAAAGCCCTTCTCTTGAATTGTTTGGTTTAAAATGATTGTGTTCCTAGAAGCAACAAGAAAAACTGGTCCAGTTTGTTTTTAGAGTTGGAAGAAAATCCTTAATGTAAGCAACTTCTGGCTTTGCAGTGTTTCCATCTGGAACATCATTGAAGAGTTTGGCCAGATCTCAAGTGATTTATGTTTAGTAAATAAGATTACCTTCAGCTTCCTATTGTGAAAGAGCAAATGGTCTGGGGTTTAGTTGCTGCTTTTCAGCCTCTTTTAATTGCTTGTTCAAGGTAATACTGTATTAATCTCCGTTATTTATCTCCAGAGTTGGGTTTGCAATAGTGGATTCTGAAGCAGGAAACCAGAACAGTGGCTGAAACAAGAGTGGCTTAAAGTATTAATATCCTTGTTGTTGAGTTACCGAAACGATAACTTGCTGTTGGTAGTGGTGTGTGGGCAGGAGGGAAGGACTTTCGCATACACCTGAGATTCAGCTTTTATTTTTTTTATATTATTTGGCAATGCTTTTAGTTTTATGAAACAAGCAAAATATAAAGGGAATCTTGTGTCACTCGTGTCACTTATTTTGAATGCTTTTTCATGTTTTAAGAGTGTCATGTCATAAGAGTTCATAGGAAGACATTTCTTATTGAAATTGTGGACATCCAGTGAAAAATGACATTTCATTTTGGTGTTAGAGGATACATTAGTATGAAAATATGAATTCTCATATACTGTTTTTTAAATGTGTTTAAGATTTTAATGTTTTAAATTGAGTTGTTTTTATAGGTCCCATGTTAAATTATCATCATTATTAGGTATAAATATTTGTGTGAGGGAGGTAAGAATTTTTAGCAAAGAAATGATCATTTTATACTGCAAGATAGAAAAAAAATTGAAGTGTTTCTGGGCATAAAATTTAGGAAAGTGGTACATTATCTATTTCATATTCACTGTAGATAAAAATAGTTACATCTAGTTAGTAAGTGTTCTGTTCTAGTAACCTCCTTCAGTACCTCTTCCTAAATCTCAGAAGTTTCTCCTTCAACTAGTATCTTAATATTTTGAGTTTCATATCTTGTGCATTGTGCAAACCAAGCAAAACATAAAATATATGGAGGTCACTCTGCTTTTCAGATTCTATCAGTTGTTTTGAATCTAACTCTTAAACTGTTCGTGATTCCTTGGCAGCAGGCCATGTACTTGTCACTTTATCTCATTAGTGTTAAGTCTAGTCCTGTCAAGAACTGGTTTACTAGTCTTTTTTAATTGCCTGCTTAAAATTTTTCATTTCCAAAGTCAACTGGAAGAATGTGAGATGGTGACAAGTGTGGACTGAGGGGCACTTGGAAGTTCTGAGTGGATCAGGAGCTCACTGAAGCGGGAAATGCAGACGTGAACAGTTCAAGGCTGGTGTGGAGCACTTGTATCCGGAAGAACGGAGTGGGGCATGTCTGTGATGTCGGCTAGTGTAACAGTTTTCTTTCCTGTGTCTTTGCATTTAAGTGTACCACCTGTTGTTCGAGGGAGCTGGAGGCTAAAGATCAGGCAGCCTTCATCTGATGAGCATTCATCTGGAGGCGACCTAAGAGAGAAGGATGTCCGCCCTAAAACCTGAAAATCATGATCACAGGAAGGAGGGGAAGCCCTGGTTAGATATGGGCCCTGTTCAAGGGCAACACAGTGACGAAGAGAGGAAGGAAGTCTTCAAAGAAAGTCAGGTGGAGAGATGCTTAGGAGGAGGCAGGACAAAGTCCTTTTTCCTGAGCAGGCACAGTCACTGGCGGGATTGATGTACCTGCCCCCTCTGGGAGGAGAGAGCCAGGTTTCTGCACTCGCTGAGGCTGACTTTGTTGATGCTGCCCGGCAGAGTCTGAGGTGTGCTGGGAGGACCCTCGTTCTCTTGACCCTGTGGGAACAGAGATGTAGGGACTGCATTCCTTTCCAGGGATGTGTTTGGAGCCAGAGCGGTGTGTGTGACCTTGAAAGGAGTGTAATTGGTTGGGTGGGCTGTCTGGTGGAGTGAGACCAGAGCAGCCTTCCCAGTGCCGTCTCTTTCCCTTGAGTCACCCGTTGCCTGGTGGGCTCAGGAGGGGGGTTACTTTGCAGTGTGCCGAGGGCAGACGCCCCCTCACGCCCCCCCAGTGCTTCCTGGGGAGCATCACGGCTTCACCTTGTTCCCCAGCAGAGCCCCGTTTCCTGGAAATGTATTTCACAGTCTGGACCGTTCCTGGTTTTCTTACCATCTACCCAGCTTTAGGTTCACTTTCTCATTTCTCTACACTCTCCAGATAACTGGAGCTAATTGAATTCATTCACCTGTGTAGGGTTCATACATAACTCATTCCCTGCTACATGTGTGAGTTCAAAAGGATTCTCAGTATGCTGACTCAAAGAAATGGTGGCATTTGGGGCAAGTCTTTGGGAAAGTATTAAGATGGTGATATTACAGTGGAGTCATACTATATGCATATTTTACTTATGGGAAATAAATTTGAATAAAAGGAACAAAAAGGGTAAGAAATGACAATTGAAATACGATGGGCGTAGTCCTAGGGCAAACATGAGATAGGGGAGACGAGCCTGTAGTTTGTAGGGAGATTTCATTTCCTAGAAGATTGTGAGTGCTTGGGTTTAACAGCACAGCTCACAAAATACAAGCCTGTCACATTATCTGGGTTGACCTGAAGACTGAGTAGTCTTCCCAGAGGGCAGGAAATCTGGTCATCTTGGACTTAGGGAGAAACAGCAGTGTTGTATGTTATCAGGAATTTTAGGGAATTTTCGAGTGTGGTTTTGACATTTGTAATTGCTGCCTTGAGCTTGACTTTGAACTCTAAGCCACCTCCTGGTACCATTAGGTGTGACTTAACAGTGTTGGTTGGCTGAGGGAAGGGCTTGCAGGGCTACTGCGGGATCCTTGAGATTTGGGACTGTGTGTCATTCATTATTGCCAAAGGAGCTCAAAAGTGTTTCTTGTTTAAGGAAATAATGAATAACTAACACCTCTGCCTGATGCCTTCCCCACCCCCTGATTGGCTGAAAGTAGGAAAGTGGTGTGTATGTATGAGATCCTGATGGTTTTGAAAATGCTCTTAATGCCTAAAAAAATACCAAACCCATATCTTCCAGTCCCTGACAGGGCATGCTAGTCATTGCAGGCAGTTCTGGTATCCCAGGAATAGATGACCTTCCCAATTACAAGGTTCCATTTCCTCATTTGCCCCTTGAAGGTGGTTTTGAAACCCTGGAATTATGGGTGACTTACAAGTTCGGATTCCATTCCTGGGTCGGGAAGATTCCCTGGAGAAGGGAATGGCATCCCACTCCAGTATTCTTGCCTAGGAAATCTCATGGACAGAGGAGCCTGGTGGGCTACAGTCCATGGGGTCACAAAGAGGTGGACACTACTGAGCGACTAACACTTTCACTAATACTGCAAATTGAAGCATAATAGATAAAAGATATCTCCTTCGCCCCCAAACCACCTTTCCCACTCCTTCTTCCCATGCTTCTTTCTGTCTTCCTGGCTGTGGTCCAGTTGTGGGCTGTGGTTATGATTCTTGTACCTTATGAACAGCTTGCCTAGAAGCTTACAGCATGTGTCCCAAGCTTAGCCAGTTTAGTAGGTGGACTTGCTGGTGACAGTCCTGAGTGTGTGACTTCTTGCTCTGGCTCTCACGGCAGTGCCACGGCACTTACTGAAAAGACCCTGGTTTCTGCAAGGTGTCTGCTTGATGGGGCAAGTTTAAGTTGTGGTCGTCACCGCTGGAGTTTGTGTGTTTTTTATATTCCATTTACAGAGGTTCAGTTCCTGCCTTCAGGGAGGTTGGAAGCTCCCCTGTATGCCATCGGACCGTCACAGCAGACATAAATGTGGTCTGACTGCTGAGTACTCATTTGGATGCTATTTTTAGCTTTTTGTCAGCCTCCTGGGCTGGTTTGATGTTTTTATTTTTGTAATGTGCCAGTCAGTTACTTTTTGTTGTGATATAATAGAATCCCAGAAATGGAGGGACTCTTAGAGGTAGTTAACTCTGGTGGACTTTAAACTTGTCCTTCCTCCAAAGGGACAGTAAAAGCTCTAATTTAGACCTATCTGTAAATGAGGGAAAAGCTGAATTTCTAGTTCATGGGGGATGGAAATGGGAAGCCCAGAGCTGCTGACATTTCTCTGCCGCCTCCCCGCCCTCGCCCTGGAAGTACCGCACTGTGCCATCTGGGCCTCTGTGGGGCTTGGTCTGAGAACCACAGCTCTGGAGCAGTGGGCATTTTGCTACTTCTTAAGTGAATCTTCCTGGCACCAATTTACAGTTTATTGCTTCCTGAGGGCAAGATTTTAAAACCGCACAGCTCAAAGTTCTTCCTTTGCACTTGCCGTGGTGTGAGTTACCTTTAGACGCTCAGCAGCCGTCAAGGAGCCTGTTGCATGCCGTGAGCCCGCAGCTCAGCCAGTGCGCACCATCGGGGAACACAGGCAAGAAGCTGGCCTGGCGGCGAGTGGCACTTTATTATTTTTTTTGAATTTGATGGCAAGTAGGGCATCCAGGTGAGACTATGCGTATGCTTAAGAAGCTGGGATGTCCTTCATGCTGCTTAGTCACCAAGTCACGTCCGACACATTGCAACCCTTTGGACTGACTAGCCCACCAGGCTCCTCTGTCCATGGGACTTTTCAGGCAAGAGTACTGGAGTGGGTTGCCATTTCCTTCTCCAGGGGATCTTCCCAACCCAGGGATTGAAGCCATGTCTCCTGTGTCTCCTGCTTTGCAGGCAGATTCTTTACCTGCCGAGCCATCCTATATAGAACAAAGCAGGGCCCCCTGACCAGCTGCCCCTAAAACCTGTTAGAATGCAATTCTTGGTTTCTACCCAGATCTGCTGAGTCAGGAACTCTGAGGGTAGAGCCCAGAGCCCAGAAAGATAACAAACCTTTTGGGTGATTCTGGGCTTCCCTGGTGGCTCAGAGGGTAAAGAATCCACCTGCAATGCAGGAGACCTGGCTTCAATCCCTGGATCAGGAAGCTCCCTTGGAGAAAGGAATGGCAACCCACTCTAGTATTCTTGCCTGGAGAATCCCATGGACGGAGGAGCCTGGCGGGCTGCAGTCCATAGGGGCGCAAAGAGTTGGACATGACTGAGTGACTAACACTTTTTGGGGGTGATTCTGCAGCACGTTGATGTTTGAGAACCACTGGTGTTGAAGAACACCGTGATGGTGGCAAAGGTTGGCTTGGGGTGTTGTAACACTGCTTCTCCCCCAAGCTTCCTGTTCTTGTAAATTCTTCTTGCTTTACTATGGAAATTTGATGTTTTCTCAGTCTTCGTGAAGTCCTATAACAAACACCCTAGCTCTGACTTCCCACTATGTTACCACCCGCCTTGGTCTCTTTTATGTGGAAATTCTGAGGCCACTAGTGGATGTATATAAACATGATTTTCAGGTGTTAGTTGGACACCTGCTTGTTTGTGAAAGGAAGTGATTTTCTGCTCGGCCAGCCAGGGCCTCGTTTGCCTGAATACTGCTAAGGTAACTCCAAACCACAGCTCCTCCGCCTTCCTGTCTCCAGCGAGGGTCTGATGGAGGCTTTCCCCAGCGCGGCCCTGCTGTAGCCAGGATCCCCTCACCCACGCTAGCAGTATAAGCTTGCTCCTTTTCTCTTGTGTGTCTGATTAATCAGGCCACGGTTCAACACCCTGTAGTTGAGAATTCCTACTCTGAGATCCAGGATCCGACGCTGATATCAGACAGATAAGCTTGGCTTGTGCGTAGGTGTGTGTGTTGGTTGCTGAATCGTGTCTTCCCCTCTGCGACCCATGGACTATAGCCCACCAGGCTCCTGTGTCCATGGGATTCTCCAGGCAAGAATACTGGAGGGGGTTGTCACGCTTTCCTCCGAGGAACTTCCTGACCCGGGGATAGAACCCAGGTCTCCTGCATTGCAGGCAGATTCTTTACCATCTGAGCCCCCAGGGAAAATGCCTTTTTGTGGGAGGAGGGTCCCTTGTTTCCATCAGACTGGAAAGGATCTGTGAGGTTCCCACCCCCCCCCCAAAAAAAAAAACCCCAACTTGCTCTAGCTGTTTTTGAATAAAAGTTTTAAGAAATCCTTTTAAGATTTGTAGCCAGCTGAGGTGGAAGCCCTTCTGTGGGGTTGGCAGTCACACTGCAGCCTGCCCTGCAGGCCCCTCAGGTGTGCTGTGTACGTAAGTGGAGGAAGGCTGCTTCTCCAGTGGTTTCAGGGATCGTGTGTTTAAAAAGTCGACCCTGTGAGGCATACAGAGCAAGAGGGGTGTTATCACTGTTTACATCAGTGACACTGAGGGTGAGAGAAGAGCATGAAACTGTCATCACTCGGTTTATTGTCATCTGAAGGCGTTGGACCCCCCTCCCCTCCGCTTCTAAATACACTTGGATGATGCCTGGAGAAATCTCAGAAGTTCATTATGGATAAAGGGCCAATTGTTCACCTCGCACCCAACATCCTCATTCCTCTCCGAAGGGAATGGATCACGTTAAAACTTGATTTTGTTTTTGGCTGTTCCTCATTTTAGCAATTTTGAAATGAAATTTTATGGATATAATCTCCCCACCTCACAGTCAAATAAATGCTGACCCCAGCCCCTCTTCTTTTCTCCTCCATGAGTATCACAGAGAATCCTACCCGATCATATTTTTCAGCATGTTGGATCAAGAGAGGGCAAGTCATTGTCAGCTTGTAGCATCACCTCATTTTCATTAGATTGTTCTTTGGGTTTCAAAGACTAGTGCCCTTGTAACTTACATTATGCAGCCTTAAAATTGCACATAAAAGTTTGCTGTGGAAGAGTAGCAAATGTAAGATAAATGGAAAAGGTTAAGGGGAAAACGGTGCTAAGAGCTTCTCACAAATGAATTCTCATCATAAAAGCCCAGTGATATCTCCAAGTGACAAATTAACTTGAGGCTGTGCTTTGCATTTTTAAGTAATGTGTGGTAGGATAATGCCATTTGTGTTCAAGCCAGAGGTCAATGCCTCACTTATTCCACTTGTACTTTTTGTCTTATAGTGTAGAAAAGAGAGTTGGCTATGTGGGTATTTAATTTACTTTGATTTTGCAAATGCAGTGTATCATGATTCAGTCAGTACTGAGATTCTAGGGGTTAAGGCAGGCCGCCTTATAGAAGATGTCTGTGCTGAGGGCTTGGGGCCAGCATATTTTCTGAAAGGAATATTGTGTTTAGAACACTTCTTAAAATGATTCTTGTTCTGGCTGGGACTGTGCTTTCGGTTTAGTGGGGCCACTTGAAAGGACATCAGGATGTCAGTCATTTATTTCACTTCCCTGTCATGAGTGGGTAGAAAAGACATTTGTGAGTGGTCTGGTGGTTCTTTCTGTCAGCAAGTTAGAGGTTCTATTACGAAAATTAACTTTGAGCAGTGACTGTATTTCTATCAAGAATATGCATATTGATGTCATTTAGACTCTGGGAGAAATATAAAATACCTATATAAATTTTAGCTTTTGTACATTTGTGATTTCTTGAATAGTAATGGGAATAAAGATAAAGGAGTTCCTCCCCTGACTTCCTAGTCTGTTTACTGAAACCCGAGGGATCATGTGAAAACTCTTTATTCTTCAAGCCATTGGTGCCAGAATTAGAAGTTTATTTTACAAGCTTCCTTGCATGTTATTTATTTTTTCTTTTTTGCTTTACTGAAGGATAGTTGAGTTATAATGTTACATTAGTTGTAGGTATTATACAACATGCTGATTCAATGTTTTTATGTTACATACTATATGAAAAAAGGTTTAATTTCTAGCCCAAGTCAGAAAAAAAGCACTTCAGAATGAAATTAATACAAAGCAGTCCCTTGATAGTTGGCATTATTTAGGCAAGATGAAATGTGGCTGCTATATGTGCACTAGTAATAACATTTGAAGAGCAGTTCACAGATGTAAAGAGTTTTCATGTGTATCACACCATTTCTAAACAATGGAGGTGGGTATGGCCATGCCCGTTTTGCAAATGAAAAACAGCAAGATTATGTATACCTTCCAAGGCTACCAGCAGAGTCAGGACTCAAAAGCAGGTTGAAACATTTCGAATCCAGGTCTTCTTTTATGTTTGCATTTTTATTTTTTTATTGAAGTATAGTTGATATCGAACTGTAAATTGACTCAGTTATACACATACACCCAGGTGTACACACACACACACATTCTTTGTCCAGATTTTTTCCATTATAGATTATTATAAGATATTGAACATAGCTCTCTGTGCTACACGGTAGATCCCTGTCATTTTATCTGTTTTATAAATAGTAGTCTGTATCTGTTAATCGAAAACTCCTATTTTACCCCTCCCCCTTTCCAGTTTGGTTGCCATAGTTTGTTTTTAGATCATCATTTTTTAGATTCCACATAAAAGTGATATCATGTGTTATTTGTCTTTCTCTGTCTGACTGACTTCAGTTAGCATGATAATCTCTGTGTCCGTCCATGTTGTTGCAGATGGCATGATTTCATTCATTTTCTATGTGAGAATAAACATTCCGTTGTGTATGTGTACCACATCATCTTTATCTGTCTGTCAGTGGACATTCAGGTTGTTCCCATGTCTTGGCTACTGTAAATAGTGCTGTTAGGAACACTGGGGAGAATGTATCTTTTTGGGTTAGGGTTTTCTCCTGATATCTGCCCTGAAATGGTATTTCTGGTTCATATGGTAATTCTACTTTGTTCTCCATAGTGGCTGCACCAATTTACATTCTCACCAACAGTGTGAAAGGGTTCTCTTTTCTCCACACTCTCTCCAACATGTATTATTTTCAGACTTTTTGATGATGCCATTCTGACCTGTGTGAGGTGATACCTCATTGTGGTTTTGATTTGCATTTCTCTAACAGTTAGTGATGCTGAACATCTTTTCATGTGCCTGTTGGCCATCTGTATGATTTCTTTGGAGAAATGATTTCTTAAGTCTTCTGCCTATTTTTTGATTGGGCTGTTTTTGTTGTTGTTGTTTTGGGGTTGTATGAGCTGTTTGTATATTTTGGACAGTAAGCCCCTGTCCATGGCATTCTTTGCAAATATTTTCTCCCATTCTGTAGGTTGCCTTTTAGTTTTATTTATGGTTTCCTTTGCTGTGCAAAAGCCTGAAAGTTTAATTAGGTCCCATTTGTTTATTTTTGTTTCTGTTTCCATTACTCTAGGAGATGGGTCCAAAAAAATATTGCAGTGATTTATGTAAAAGAGTGTTCTGCCTGTGTTTTTTCTCTAGCAGTTTTATAGTATCCAGTCTTACATTTCAGTCTTTAATCCATTTTAAGTTCAGTTTTGTATATGGTATTAGATAATGTTCTAATTTCATTCTTTTACATGTGACTGTCTAGTTTTCCCAGCACCTCTTATTGAGGAGACCGTCTTTTCTCTTATTTTATATTCTTGTCTCCTTTGTCAAGAATTAATTGACTGTAAGTGAGTGAGTTTATTTCTGGGCTCTCTATCCAATTCCATTGAACTGTATGTCTTGTGCCAGTACCATACTGTTTTGATTACAGTAGCTTTATAGTATAGTCTGAAGTCAGGGAGTGTGATTCCTCCAGCACCGTTCTCCTTTCTCAAGATTGATTTGGCTCCTTGAGGCCTTTGTGTTTCCATACAAATCAAAAAATTTTTTGTTCCCATTCTGTGAAAAATACCACTGGTAATTTGATAGGAATTGCATTGAATCTGTAGATTGCTTGGGTAGTATGGTCATTTAACAATTTTGATTCTTCCAGTCTAAGACAAGTATATCTTTCCATCTGTTTGTGTGGTCTTTAAGTGAGATTTAAACATTTAAATGTTTTCTTAATTTTTCTTTCTGATATTTAATGTTAATACATAGAAATGCAACAGGTTTCTCTGTATTAATTTTGTATCCTGCAACTTTACTGAATTCATTGATGAGATTTAGTATTTTTCTGGTGGCAACTTTAGGATTTTCTGTGTATAGCATACTGTAAATGGTGACAGTTTTTTTTTTTTTCTTCCTTCCTAGTTTGGGTTCCTTTTATTTCCCTTTCTTCTCTTATTGCAGTGGCTAGGACTTCCAGAACTATTAATATGTTGAATAAAAGTGGCAAGACTGGATAACCTCATCTCATTTCTGATCTTAAAGGAAATGCTTTCAGCTTTTTACCACTGAGAGTGATGTTTGCTGTAGGTTTGTCATATGTAGGTTTGTCAAATGTTTGCTTTTTATTATGTTGAGGTAGGTTCTCTCTATGCTCACTTTCTAGAGAGTTTTATCATAAGTGGATATTGAATACCATGGACAGAGGAGCCTGGTGGGTTATGGTGCACAGGGTTGCAAAGAATTGGACATGACTGAAGTGACTTAGCAGGCACACATGCACATTGATTTGCAGATATTGAAAAAGCCTTGCATTCCTGGGATAAATTCTAATTGAGGATAGTGTATGATCTTAACATATTGTTGCATTGTTTGTTAGTATTTTATTGAGGATTTTTGTTTATTTCCTTGGTTCTGTTGGGTCTTAGTTTTGGCCAGTGGGATCTTTGACGTGTCGTGTGGGATCTTTTGCTGCGGCACTGGGACTCTCTAGGTGTGGCGTTTGGGCTCAGTTGCTCCATGGCGTGTAGGATCTTGGGCTTCCCTGGTGGCTCAGATGGTAAAGAATCTGCCTGCGATGTGGGAGACCTGGGTTCGATTCCTGGGTTGGGAAGATCCCCTGGAGGAGGGCATGGCCACCCACGCCAGTGTTCTTGCCTGGAGCATCCCCTGGACAGAGGAGCCTGGCGGGCTGCAGTCCACTGGCCGAGAGAGTCGGACCCCTGGGGGACTAGGCACAGCCAGCGTGTAGGATGTTGGTTCCCTGCCCACGGACTGAGCCCGCCCCCTGCACGGGGGCGTAACCACAATTCGTAACCACCGAATTGTCAGAAGAGCCCCCTTTAGAGGAATTTTGCATCTATATTCATCAGTGGTATTGGCCTGTAGTTTTCTTTTTTTGTGATCTCCTTGTCTGGTTTTGGTATCAGAGTGATGGTGGTCTCATAGAATGAGTTTGGGAGTGTTCCTTCTGTAGATTTTTGGAATAGTTTCAGAAGGGTGGGTGTTGACTCTTCTCTAAATGTTTGATAGAATTCACCTGTGAAGCCATCTGTTCCTGAACTTTGTTTGTTGGGAGTTTTAAAAGTACTGATTTAGTTTGAATACTGGTAACAAGTCTTCATATTTTCTGTTCCTCCCTGCTTCAGTCTTGGCAGATTGTCCTCTTCTAAGAATTTGTCAGTTTCTTCCAGGATGTCTATTTCATTGATGTATAACTGATTGTAGTAGTCTCTTCTGATCCTTTATATTTCTGTGGTGTTGGTTGTAACTTTTCCTTTTTCGTATTTGATTTGATTCATTTGAGCTCTCTCCCTTTTATTCTCGATGAGTCTGGCTAAAGGTTTATCAGTTTTTTCTTTTCAAAGAACCAGGTTTTTGTTTCTTTGATGTTTTCTGTTTTGTGGTTTTTTAAAATTTATTTATTTGTTTTAATTGGAGGCTAATCACTTTGCCGTATTGTGGTGGTTTTTGCCATGCACTGGCATGAACCAGCCATGGGTGCACATGTGTCCCCCCGCCCCCCCCCCCCTCCAGCCCCCTCCCATCCCTCTGGGTGGTCTTAGTGCACCAGCTTGGAGGGCCCTGTTCCATGCATCGACCTGGGACTGCTCATCTGTGTCGCATATGTCATATACATGTTTCAGTGCTGTTCTCTCTCAAAGTCTCTTATTTCGTTTATTTCTGCTCTGATCTTTATGCTTTCTTTCCTTCTGCTAACTTTGGGTTTTGTTTATTTCCTCTTTCTCTAGTTGCTGTAAGTGTAAGTTGTTTGAGATTGTTTCCTGAGGTAAGCTTATATCACTATGAACTTTCCTTTTAGAACTGCTTTTGCTGCATAGAATTAGATGAGGTAATTAATAGTAATATCTTTGCCTTCTGCATTCTTCTACTGAAGTTCTCTTTTTCTTCTTTGGTCTGTTGCCACATTGCCCTTTTACTTTAGGATTTTAATTTGTGAGGTGAAGACAGTGGGCATGATTTTCTCCTGCATTGCATGCAGATTCTTTACCAACTGAACTATCAGGGAAGCCCTTTATTATAGATAATTGCCTCAAATGCTGGCTAGTGTGGACTTAACCTTTCAAAGTGCAAGGCCAAAGATCACATTTTTAGTTGTGTGGGGTTTTTTGTTGCTTTAATCTCAGAGGAATCAATGGATGCAGGTATTGAGAAGACTAAGGGAGATGAGGGCAGGTGGGTGGTCAGGAGCTCTGGGCCATGTTCCAGCCAGTTCCTCAACTCATGGTAGTGTCTTACATTTCTTGGAAGAAGCAGAATAGATTCGAATACCTGAGGCTGGGAGCAAAGCAGGCCTCCATACTTCCCCAAAGTTCAAGTTCCTTTTAACTCTGAATGTCTCCTGGGATCATTCTTTTAAAAAACACTTTACACTATTTCTTCCCATAAGGATAAAACCCCAGCACTCTAAATTCATGCTCCCTACTGTGGGACCTAGTATTATAGAATCTGTTTGCCTCTAAATAAAGAAATAAAGTAAGTTTCGACAGCATGTCAGTCAGCTGTCCCAGAAACTACTCAGAAGTTAATGGGTGTTTTGAGGTTGTGTATTCACCTGTCTGGAGAGTTGAGGACTCTGGACATATTTCGAGTTAGGAAATAAATACCTGTGATTACATGGCTTATTGTTTATTGTAAAACATATCACCTTATGTTAGAGTCCAGTGACTCATGATCTGACTTCAGAATACTTTTGCCTCAATAATTTTAAAAAGCCTTTTTCCTGCCATTTGGCTTTTAACATGTGTTCAGGCCATGCCTTTCTTTCGGTACCTTTCTAATTGAGATAAAATTTGCATAACACAAATGCTGTGAATATTTTTTGTCAAGAGAATTTAAGAAAGGTTAATTGACTCAGCACTTGGTGTATTGTTTTGAATTCAGTAGCTGATAGGCCAGGATGATACATGAAGCCAGGTCCGTGCCTTGCAGGAGACCACAGCCGCCAAGGGGGGTGAAAACACAAACAGATAATGGCAGAGACATGTACAGCGTGCCCTGGGGCTGCCCTGGGGTGTTGGGGGTGTTGACTGCACACTCCTTTCTGAGCCCGCCTCTAAAGACGGTGGGTCTTTCCTCTTGCTCAGTATTTTTGTAGTGACTTGTCTCATTTCTTCGTCTTAATGTTTTCAGTTAGAGCTTTCATATGAAAATTAGAATTTTGTCAGCTACTTCATGCTTCTCAATATTTCTTGCTTCTGTGATTCAAAGACAGAAATGTGAGTGGTAATGCTTGATGTTAGTCTGTTTGTTAGAATTATAAAACATGCAGTTGATATAAAACTGGATATAAAAATGTTTTTTTGAATGTGGGAATATGAATTTGAGATTCTACCAAGTGTGTTTTTCCTGGAAGTGTGTGGCAAGACTGTTGGCCAATAAAATCCAGGTCTGTTTGCTTACTTAAGCCTGAAGTATATTGCATATATTTTAATTTTTATTGTATGTTTCACCCTCATTGTCTTAAAAAACCCAAGCTGAAAAAGTATACTTCCTGTTTTCTCTGCTTTGACTTATCCTGAAACTTCACATCTCTTCTCTCTCTTTTTTTTGTTACTTAAATCTCTTGTGTGTTTGAAAATGATAATAGCAGTGCCTTTTTCTTTTATACTGGTAAATGGACAATATTTATAGAGATCCCTAGAAGTCATAGAGAAAGGACTAAGTGAAATTTGAAATGCAATATGAATATATTATTTTCTTATATTAAGCTGAGTTTTATTAAGGTGAATTCTTCTCAGTACTAGTCTTTTTTAAAGAGTCACTTACTGTCCATTCTGCCGCTCTGGGTCTTGTTGCTGCGTGCAGGCTGTCTGCAGTCGGGGGCAGGCTGCTCTTGAGTTGTGGTGTGCAGGCTTCTCACGGCAGAGCACAGGCTCCGGGCGGGTAGGCCCGTGCTGTGGCATGCCGCCTTTTTAGTCGTCTTGGGACTTGTGGAGTCTTCTCAGACCAGGGGCCCCGCATTGGCAGATGGATTCCTAACCACCGGACTACCAGGAAAGTTCAGTAGTACTCTTTTTTAAATTTAAAGACACATATATATGGAATTTAGAAAGATGGTAATGATAACCCTATATGCAAAACAGAAAAAGATGTATAGAACAGACTTGTGGACTCTGGGAGAAGGCGAGGGTGGGATGTTTCAAGAGAACAGCATCGAAACATGTATATTATCTAGGGTGTAACAGATAACCAGCCCAGGTTGGGTGCATGAGACAAGTGCTCGGGCCTGGTGCACTGGGAAGACCCAGAGGGATCAGGTGGAGAGGGAGGTGGGAGGGGGGACCGGGATGGGGAATACATGTAAATCCATGGCTAATTCATTTCAATGTATGACAAAAACCACTGCAATGATGTAAAGTAATTAGCCTCCAACTAATAAAAATAAATGGAAAAAAAAAATAAAGACTTTAGTCTTTTAAAATAATTACTCCCTCACTTCTCTGTTTTTACACATTGAATTATTCAAGCACACAGGGACTCAAACAAAGAAGTTGAATGCCAGTGTCTGAAAGTGAAAGTCGCTCAGTCATGTACTGCTCTTTGCGACCCCATCCATGGTATTCTCCAGGCCAGAATACTGGAGTGGGTAGCTGTTCCCTTCTCCAGGGGATCTTCCCAACCCAGGGCTCGAACTCAGGTCTCCTGCATTGCAGGTGGATGCTTTCTCAGCTGAGCCACCAAGGAAGCCAAATAGTGTAAAATAGTTATTCTGTTTAAATTCCCTCACTTCTCTATTTTTAGGCATTTCTAAACTGGTACAACTGTCATTTTCTTTTTTATTTTATAGAGTATGGTATCTTTGAAATGTTAGTTAAAAAAAAATCCCTCCAAAATTTCTTCCTTGATCCATGAAATGTAAGAACTTACTTCAGTTAACTTCACTTTAATACTCATATTTTAGTAAAATCTTGCAACATGTTGCTCAAGTGCTAGAAAATAATATTTTTAGCTCAAATTTTAAACCTTAAGTGAAGTTTTATTTAACCTTTTTCTGTGTATTCACTTAAAGGGCACACTTATAAGGTTACAATTTACAGTTTTACAGAAAGATCTTTTTTCTTCCCTTCATTATCTTGACAGCCGAGAAAGTCAAGGGAACAGTCAACAGACTGGTCTAATGGGAATTTGTTCCGTGTACTGGAATTTGCTTCCTCCTTGGTATGAGAGCTTGTGTTTGTGGCCTACAAAGTGACGTTGTGTTAAAATGTGAAAGACAGGTGTTTACTCTGGCCTTGTCCAAGGTGAGAGTCTGAGATAGGAGAGCTGGGCTCTGTGTAGGAGAGAACAGGAAACTTGACGGATCTGTCGGTTTTGTCCCCTGTCATTGAAACCAGAGACTCAATGAAGGAGATATAATTTCCCAACTTAATACAGCCTTAAGATCTTTTTTCTTTTGGTTGATGTATTTTAAGCAGTTGAATACATTTTCCATAAATGTTACTGCCTTCCATTTATCTTTGAATAGAAGCCAGCAGAGAGATATTTAGAAGGTTATGCACAACAATAAAACGAACTGTTAAAAAAGTCCTTTTGTGGCATTCCTCAAGTGTGTGCTGGTAGAAAAATTACTGTCATTTGATAGTGGAATGTTGGAAATGATTTTATTTACTATTTAGAAATAACACAAATGAGCCTTGCTTTTTCAGCTCACAGGTTCAAAACATTTAGTTATGCCTCACTAGCTCAAATCTTTGTTCATTACACTGTATACTGATGGAATTAAATGTGACACATTGCAATGTTGGATCAGCCCCACAGATTTAAAATACAGGGTTTGGTTGAATGCTGGAAAAAAAATAAAAAAGAAAGATACTATTTAATGTCAGAAATGATTTCTGAAATTTTGTTTTCAGCTTAAAGTTGGTTCAAGAAAGTATCCCAATGATGGCAGAGGAAAAAGATTATGAAGAATATTTGATTATAGGTTGCCCTGTTGAAACCAAAAGAGAGTTTTAGGCTTTGAAGAAGCAAATAATTTTTCTTTCTTTTTTTCAATTTTAAGTACATATACATTTTTTAATTGAAAAAAAAGTTTTTATTTATTTAGCTGTGCCGGATCTTAGTTGTGGGTACTTGGGATCTTTGATTTTCATTGTGGCATGGAGCTTCCCTCCTAGCTTAGTTGGTAAAGAATCTGCCTGTAATGCAGGAGACCTGGGTTTGATTCCTGCATCAGGGAAGATCCCCTGGAGAAGGAAATGGCAACCCACTCCAGTATTCTTGACTGGAGAATTTTATGGATAGAGGAGCCTGGTGGGCTACAGTCCGTGGGGTTGCAAGAGGCGGACACAACTTAGCGACTAAACCACCATCACCATGCAGGGTCTTTAGGTTAGATGTTTAGATTAGATTGCAGCATGTGCAGTCTAATTCCTTGATGGGATTGAATCTGGGCCCCCTGCATTGTAAGTGTGGAGTTTTAGCCACCGAACCACCAAGGAAGTCCCGAGCAAATAATTTTTCAAAGCCAGGCTCTTGGTATCTGCATTGGCCATAATATGGCTAGTCCCTGGCAGAGTGTGCTTCTAGTACTTACGTCTGCCAGCTTCAGCAGTACACACATGTTCAATGACCATTTGCCCTTGAAACATCCAGTTTTATCCTCTGGCTACCCAAGGACATGTGTGGATGAAGGTCAGAGCCTTGGAATGCTTGCTGTGCGGCTCACAGGTATTGAGAGAGGAGAGCTGCCTTAACATAATGACTGTATTTTCCAGGGAATTCTTTAGAGGCCACCATCTTTTTTAAAAGATTTTAGTAATTATTTTATTTAACCTAATCTGTCCAAAGTGGTGTTTTTCCAACATGTAATCAGTATGGACATACTGTTGGTGACTTCCCTGGTGGTCCAGTGGCTAAGACTACACGTTCCCGATGCAGGGGCCCTGGGTTCCATGCCTGGTCAGAGAACTAGATCCCATAGGCTGCAACTAAGAAGTCGCATGCTGCAACTGAAGAACCTGCAGGCTGTGATAAAAGATGCCATGTGCTGCGACCCGGCGCAGCCAAATACATATTTTTAAAATGAACATATTATTAATGAGATCTTTTGCATTCTCTATTCATACTCCGTCTTTGAACTCTGGTGAAGATTTTATATTTAAAGCACCTCTATATTTGAATGCCCACTTTTCACCAGACATGCTTGATCTCTGTTGAGGTTGCATAAAATGTATAGTTGGAAAAGTAGTTTCACACCCAAGTTGTTCTAGTAACTGAATCAGTATCAATTTTAGACTTTGATTAATTAAAATGAAGTAAGCTTTCAGTCCCTTAGTCGCAGAAGCCACATTCCAAGTTTCAGTAACCTTGCATGGCTGGAGGTGACCTTGTTGGACAGTGTAGGGTTGGAGATCACCCCTTTGGGCTCCAGAACCCGTCTGTGGAGGCCAGCTTCTAGCTCTTTTGCTTACTTCATTCATTTGGTACAGGGTTGTCTCTCAATGGTGTCTCTAACTTGCACTTTATTTTTATAATTACTATTTTTTTGGCCATGCCCGCAGCAACTAGGATCTTAGTTCCCTGACCAGAGATTAAACCTGTGCCCCCTGCATGGGAAGCATGGAGTCTTAACCACTGAACTGCCAGGGAAGTCCCATAAATTGTACTTCAGTATTCATAAGATACGTGAGCATTTTCTGTGGCCTAAAATCACCTGTCATTTGTTTTAAGGGTAAAGGGCAGGGAGTTGGAAGTTTGACTTGGGTTTCAGTCCTAGCTCTGCCACTGTATGATTTGACTTCATCTCTTTAAGCTTCAGCTTTCTTGTCTATAAAATGAGTGTTCATTTGTTCATTCATCTGTTTGTTCCTTCATTCAACAAATATTAAGTAATTTCTGAGTGCCAGGCTTATCCTTGGTGCTGGAAAATGAGCAGTGAGCAAAGCAATGCCCTCCTGCTCTCTATGGAGCTTACATGCTACTGGTGAGATGGAATATAAAATAATAGAAGTGAAATATAATATGCTAGATGGTGACGGTTGCTACAGAGAAGAACAGAACGGGTTCAGGGATAGAGTGACAAGATAGGAAGGTGATTCCTGTCTGTTTTACACAGTAGACAGTAGACAGAGAGGGCCTCTGTGTGGAGGTGCTGTGTCGGCAGAGATGCACATGACGAGGGGAAGGGTATTTGAGGATTCCGGGGGATAGATGATCTCAGGGAGCCGCAAGTCTGGCAGGCACTGCATAAGAGGGAGAGCAGCGGGGAGAGCGGGGTTACATGGTGCCACGCATGCCTCTTGGGGAGGCTTAGAGGGTGGGGTGAGATGACCTTTGATATGCATTTTGCACTGAAAGAACAAAATGCCCTAACAAGTGAGGATTGTTGTAGGAATGCAGAAGGGTTCAGTAGTACGAAACTTATTGAAGATATTCATCATCTTGTTAAACATAAATAGAAAAAAATCATACGATCATTTTTATAGAAAAGGCATGTGATAAAATTCAATATTGATTACTGATTTCTTTTTTAAAACCCTCAAAATGTAGTAGGAAAATATCCTTAGTAAAATATGTTCTTCTCAACCTAAAAACCGTCTCAGGCTTAACAGGAAATTTGTGACCATTAAAATCAGAAAGAAAAGAAAGATATCTACTGTTTTCACTCTTCATTAATGGTATTTTGGAATCACAAGTTAATGCAGGTGAACAATAGAAGGAAAAAGAAGTTCGAGAGGTTTGATGAATAGGAATACATGACTAGAATACTCCGTGGAATCAAATGAAAAATTAACTATACGGAGTAATCATATTTATAAATGTGCCTGGATGTCAAAATATTTCAGCATTCATTACTTTTGGATATACTGGCAACTAGTTTAAATGTTCAGTTCAGTTCATTTGCTCAGTTGTGTCCGACTCTTTGCCACCCCATGGACTGCACACCAGGCTTCCTTGCTCATCACCAACTCCCGGAGCTTGCTCAAACTCATGTCCATCAAGTTGGTGATGCCATCCAACCAACCATGTCATCCTCTGTCATCCCCTTCTCCTCCCTTCAATCTTTCCCAGCATCAGGGTCTTTTCCAGTGAGTCAGTTCTTCGCATCAGGTGGCCAAAGTATTGGAGTTTCAGCTTCAACATCAGTCTTTCCAATGAACACCCAGGACTGATCTCCTTTAGGATGGACTGGTTGGATCTCTTTGCAGTCCAAGGGTCTCTCAAGAATCTTCTCCAACACCACAGTTCAAAAGCATCAATTCTTCGGTGCTCAGCTTTCTTTATGGTCCAACTCTCACATCCATACATGACCACTGGAAAAACCATAGCCTTGACTAGACGGACCTTTGTCCCCAAAGGTGTGACAAAGGTCTGTGCTTTTTAATATGCTGTCTAGACTTGTCATACCTTTTCTTCCAAGGAGCAAGTGTCTTTTAATTTCATGGCTGCAGTCACCATCTGCAGTGATTTTGGAGCCCCTCAAAATAAAGTCTCTCATTGTTTCCATTGTTT
Organism: Odocoileus virginianus; assembly: GCF_023699985.2. NCBI lineage: Eukaryota > Metazoa > Chordata > Mammalia > Artiodactyla > Cervidae > Odocoileus > Odocoileus virginianus. The sequence goes on along the minus strand of NC_069685.1, from coordinate 6,081,738 downwards.
CCCCATCTATTTGCCATGACGTGACAGGACCAAATGCCATGATCTTCGTTTTCTGAATGTTGAGTTTTAAGCCAGCTTTTTCACTCTCCTCTTTCACTTTCATCAAAAGATTCTTTAGTGCTTCGCTTTCTGCCATAAGGGTGGTGTCATTTGCATATCTGAGGTTATTGATATTTCTCCTGACAATCTTGATTCCAGCTTGTGCCTCATCCAGCTTGGCATTTTGCATGATGTACTCTGCATATAAGTTAAATAGAGTGACATTATACAGCATTGATGTACTCCTTTCTCAGTTTGGAACCAATCCGTTGTTCCTTGTCCGGTTCTAAGTGTTGCCTCTTGACCTGCATACAGATTTCTCAGGAGGCAGATTAGGTGGTCCGGTATTCCCATCTCTTTAAGAGTTTTCCACGCTTCGTTGTGATCCACACAGTTCAAGGCTTTAGCGTAGTCAGTGAAGCAGAAGTAGATGTGTTTTTGGAATTCTCTTGCTTTTTCTTTGATCCAGTGGGTGTTGGCAGTTTGATCTCTGGTTCCTCTGCCTTTTCTAAATCCAGCTTGAACATCTGAAAGTTCTCAGTTCAACATACTGTTGAAGCCTAGCTTGAAGGATTTTGAGCATACCTTGCTAGAATGTGAAATGAGTGCAGCTGTGCAGTAGTTTGAACATTCTTTGGCATTGCCTTTCTTGGGATTGGAATGAAAACTGACCTTTTCTAGTCCCATGGCCACTGCTTAGTTTTCCAAATTTGCTGGTCTGTTGAGTTCAGCAGTTTAATAGCATCATCTTTTAGGATTTGCAGTAGCTCAACTGCAATACCATCACCTCCACTGGCTTTGTTCATAGTGACGCTTCCTAAGGCCACTTGACTTCACATTCCAGAATGTCTGGCTCTAGGTGAGTGATCACACCATCATAGTTATCTGGGTCATTAGAATCTTTTTTGTTTAGTTCTTCTGTGTATTCTTGCCACCTCTTCTTAATATCTTCTGCTTCTGTGAGGTCCATACTGCTTCTGTCCTTTATTGTGCCCATCTTTGCATGAAATGTTCCCTTGGTATCTCTAATTTTCTTGAAGAGATCTCTAGTCTTTCCCATTCTGTTTTCCTCTGTTTCTTTGCATTGATCTTTGAAGAAGGCTTTCTTATCTCTCCTTGCTGTTCTTTGGAACTCTGCATTCAAATGGGTATATCCTTCTTTCCTTTCCTCCTTTGCCTTTTGCTTCTCTTCTCTTCCCAGCTATTTGTAAGGCCTCCTCAGACAGCCATTTTGCCTGTTTGCATTTCTTTTTCTTGGGGATGGTCTTGATCACTGCCTCCTATACAGTGTCACCAACCTCTGTCCATAGTTTTCCAGGCACTCTATCAGAAATCTAATCCCTTGAATCTGTTTGTCACTTCCACTGTATAATCATAAGGGATTTGATAAAGGTCATACCTGAATGGGACAGTGGTTTCCCTACATTCTTCAATTTAAGTCTGAATTTGGCAATAAGGAGTTCATGATCTGAGCTACAGTCAGCTCCAGGTCTTATTTTTGCTGACTCTATAGAGCTTCTCCATCTTTGGCTGCAAAGAATATAATCAGTCTGATTTTGATATTGACCATCTGGTGATGTCCATGTGTAGAGTTTAAATGTAGTGGAAGAAAAAACAATTACCATAAAAAAGTATTAAATACCTAAGAATAACTTAAGAAATATGTAAGATATGTATTAAGGTATTGAAAAATGCTCCTGAAGGGGATACATAAATGATATGAGGCCTGTCATATTCTGGAATATAGAGATGCTGGTTCTCCTTAAATTAATGTGTATGTTTAATGCAATTCCACTAAAAATAACAACAAGATTTTTCAGGGGCTAAACAACCTTATTCTGTGTTCATATGGAAAAATAAGTAAGCATGAACAGCTCGGCCATTTCTGAGAAGAGATAAAACATTATGCAAGATTATAATAATTGAAACATTTGTATTACTAAATGTCATGTTTAGTATATGACAGAAGATGCCATTTCAAGTTAATTGGAGAAAGATGCTCTGTTCAATAAATAGTGGTCAGATAACCATGTGGCCATCTGGGGTGGGGAAAGAAAAGGCTATTTAGAACAGTATCTCAAGTGTTAAGCAAAATTGATCTATGTTAAACAGAAATTTTAAAAATATTTTATGGAAGAAAGCATGGGAAAGTTATTTTACAATCTTGGAGTACATATGGCCTTTCTAAGTAAGAGAGAAAAAAGGGAAGCCATAAAAGAAATTGATAAACTTGATTACTTTAAAAAACTAACAGAAAAGTGTCCTGCATAAAGAAAGACCAAGATAATTGGGAGAAAATTTTTGCCTGTCATACTGCAACGGGACTAATTTCCCTAGTGAAGAGTTTCTACATATCCATAAGAACAATTTCAACAACCCAGTAGAAAAATGAACAAAGGATGCAGATAGTCTATAGGAAGAAAAGTAATGGTGTCTTTCAAACACCATGGTGTTTGAAACAAATGGTGTCTTTCATCTTCTTGAGAAGATGCTTAACCTGCTCATTTTAAGAGATATGCACATTACAACTAAACAGAGGAACCATTTATCACTGTTTGATGGGCAAACATTAAAAAATTGTATAACCTATTCTGTAGAGAGAATGAGTGCAAAACAATAGTCTCTTTTGTGGGCAATTTGGCAAAATCTATAGTATGCAAAGGGCTTCCCAGATGGCTCAGTGATGAAGAATCCACCTGCCAAGCAGGAGATACTGGTTCGATCTCTGGGTTGGGAAGATCCCCTGGAAAAGGAAATGGTATCCCACTCCAGTGTTCTTGCCTGGGAAATCCCACGGACCGAGGAGTCTGGTGATCTTGAAAAAGCGTCGGATGTGACTTAGTAACGAGACAACAACAGTAGTATGAAAAAACTCATATTCCTTGACTCAGAACTCCAGTTCTAGAAATTTATCCTAGATAAGTGTACAAATCCATTCCTCTAGATATTCATACATTCATATATACTGTGCATGTATCCTACATATACATATGTGTTACATGCCTGAGAAAGTGATTTATGTACAGAGATACTTATTGTAGTAGTGTTTATAAAATGGCTAAAGTTTAGAAACAACCAAAATGTTCTTCCATGGGAAACTGAGTTAATACATTGCCTTAATAGCTGCTGTTGGAAAACTGTGCAGTTTACATTAGAAAACTGTGTAGTCATATAACTGTGTAGTCATATTTTTATACCAGTGAATCTCTTTATGTATACATTGCCAGTATATGCTATTTGGTGAAAAATGTAAGGTGCAGAACAGTGTATATGATATGTTCATTTATTTGTTAAAAATGTTTTGCTCATTTGTGAATAGGTACAGTCTCTGGGAGGTATAATTTGAATTTGAATCTATCCTACCCCTTCTCAAAAAAATTGTTTTTACCACAGTGCCTTGCACTTAGCATTTCCTACTTGATGGTGGTAGTTATTTTCATTGTAGTCACAGGGTTCCTTTACCTCAAAAGTTGATTTTTCACACTTCGGTCTGGAAGAGCAAGCCATTCTCACTATAAATACTGCTTAATGAGTGTCATTGTTGTCCATCAAAAATGATATGTGTGCTTCCTGAAGGATGCTTCTTGGAGGATGTCAGTACAGGACCTGCAAACCAAAGATGGCAAATAAGACTGGGAAGCGTATTAAGCAAAACTAAGTGGGCGCTTCTTTTTTTAGGCCTCCTTAGAGCCTTAATAAACTTAACAATAATGCACTTTGTGAATATTCAAGAGGGATATTTCAGAATGTAAGTGAAGCAAATGAAGTGCAAGTCACTCCATCGTGTCCAACCCTTTGTGACCCCATGTACGTGTAGCCTGTGGACTGGGCTCCCCTGTCCATGAAATTCTCCAGGCAAGAATACTAGAGTGAGTAACCATTCCGTTTTCCAGGGGATCTTCCTGGCCCAGGGTTGAACTCAGGTCTTCCTCATTGCAGGCAGATTCTTTGCTATGTGAGCCACCAGGGAAGCCCAGTATCGAGAGGGATATTTTAGAATGTAGCATTTTCCAAATCTACTTGAATACAACAACAACCACTACTTTTTTTTTCTTTTAGAAACAGGAGTAGTTGTTGCAGGAAATATCACTTTAATACTTAGATTTTTATTTTGTTCACCTTTCTTCTTCATTTTGACCATTCTTCATTCATTTCTAAGATGCCTGCAGTCTCTCTTTGCTCTTCCTCCTCTGTGATGTGATGTTCACTCATTCATTTTGTGGTTGGGACCTTCCCAAAGTATTCAGATAACACTGCGTTTCTTCATATCCGACTCTTTGCGACCCCATGGACTGTAGCCTACCAGGCAACTCCATCCATGGGATTCTCCAGGCAGGAATACTGGAGTGGGTTGCCATTTCCTTCTCCAGGAGATCTTCCCAACCCAGGGATCGAACCCAGGTCTCCTGCATTGCAGGCAGACGCTTTACCATCTGAGCCACCAGGGAAACTCAACACTGCGTTTCTTGAGTGAAGAAGAGAATCTATATAATTAGTGTAAAATCCAGGAATCAATTGGATGGAAATTGAAGATTAAAGCTTCATTTGATGGAGCTTTCCACAAAGCTTTAAAAATTTTGCGGTTTGGAGAAAGGAATGAAATGGACTTAATGGGTAGGTAGTTGAGGAATTGTAAGTTTAATATAGAGAAGATATGGGTTCTACCTCTGTCTTCTCTGTTCACCAGCATTTAACTTTGAACACGTCACCTGCTTTGTACATGCTAAGTCTCTTCAGTCGTGTCTGAGTCTTTGTGACACCATAGACTGTAGCCCACAGGCTCCTCTGTCCATGGGATTCTCCAGGCAAGAATACTGGAGTGGGTTGCCATGCCGTTCTCCAGGGGATCTTCCCGACCCAGGGGTTGAACCTGCATCTCTGTGTCTCCTGCATTGTCTGACAGTTTCTTTACCACTAGCACCACCTGGGAAGCCCTGTTCCATATCTTTGTGGCTGCTGCTGCTAAGTCGCTTTAGTCGTGTCCGACTGTGTGACCCCATAGACAGCAGCCCACCAGGCTCCACCGTCACTGGGATTCTCCAGGCAAGAACACTGGAGTGGGTTGCCATTTCCTTCTCCAATGCATGAAAGTGAAAAGTGAAAGTGAAGTCGCTCAGTCGTATCCAACTCTTTGTGACCCCATGGACTGCAGCCTACCAGGCTCCTCCATCCATGGGATTTTCCAGGCAGGAGTACTGGAGTGCAGTGCCATTGCCTTCTCTGCTACCTTTACTGTGCTTTATTTTTGTCACCTATAAAATTCAGGGATTGGGCTTAGGTCCATCCATTTTAAGAATCTTGAATTATTATTAATATGCTTGAGTGGAATCAGGGAAGATTGTGGACCTCAGTAGAACATTTTGTTCTTATCTGCGAGTTTTCAAATAACCTGTCTCAGTTCAGCTCTTTTGGAGAATGAAATTATTCAATAATCAGCTCATCGTCAACACTACGAATTTGAAAACTTCTTGAATTCTTTGAGGCTTGTACTTGATTGATTGATTTGTTAATTACTCTCCAGGAAAGCACTTGATTATAGCACGGGTCAGTTAATCCAGTGCTATGGAAAAATCCACACCTCCTTATAAAAACGCCCCTCTGCATTCATTTTGCCGATACAGGGAGAAATCTGTGATGTGTCTGTTAATTATCTTCCCCTCTCCGCCCACAACATGCACAGCATTCATCTGGTGGTTTGCTGTGCTTTTGTGCACTCCCCACCCATTAGCAGATTTCTGAACTCAGCAGAGTAGAGGTCTGAATTCACTGAATTTATGCCATCTGCAAATGAGGTTTAAACGTTGTCCCTGTTTTGAAATTAGGGAAATGACATAGCCATTGCATAGAAGGATTATGAACCTGAATTTGGTTTTGTTAAGTGAAGGTAGAATGTTTTGTTAGAAGGCAAGCACTTGCCTGGGCAGAGATTTGGGTGTGACTCAATTGTGAACTGCCAACTCCTCACCCCCTTTTTAGCAAGAGATGTATTTTGTTTTTAAGGGAAGTGACAAGGAGAGAATTATAAAGACCCAGTGAATTTTAAGAGAGTCCTTTCAATTTACTTTAATTCCGTTTAACCTTGCTTTCCATGTTATCCTGTGCATTACTCTCAAGGAACTCAGCTTCCTTCCTTTGAAGTCTCAAAGCGTGGCTGCTGGTGGAATCCTGCTGGTAAAATATAAGTGATTCTCAGTAAGCCCTTCCTGATACATAGGGATGCCTTAGCCCAAGTAAAAGCATGTGTGTGTGAGTGCCTATAAAAGAGTGAAAGGGCAGAATGTATGGTAATAGATACTGAAGTGGGAGGAGTTTCTCATGAATTAGAGATGCCCTTTCATAATTCAAGAGTCACAGAATGAGAAAAGGCTTGACATCACCTGAGAAGCATCTGGAAGCAATCTGTAATTCTTAAGAGGCAGTAGGAGAGCCTGTCTCTCTCCAATACGTGATAATAGAACAGTTCATGTGGGATTATGGAAGAAGTAGAATTCTCTCTTACTTGTAAGTCATTAAAATGGCTTGAGATTAAATGTCCAGAGATTTGATTATGGATTATACTTTGAGGTCATAGGTGCTTAATATTGGAGTCGAGTGAAAAAGGCAGATTTGAAGGTACTGAAGAAATTTTAATGTGAAGAATTTGTTTATTTGCATGTAAAGTGTTATCCCTTGCCTCTCAGGCCCCATACACACTTTTTCTGTGCCCAGGGATTACCGCAACTGTATCCAGTTTTGAATACTTTGATCACATTGAGGTCCCTCTCTTCATCTTTATCCCTTTCATGAGGCATGTGTTATAAGAAACGACTTCCAAGCCTTTGAGGTCAAACATACACACAAAAAACCTCTTAAGTGACTTCTAGGGAACCATCTTTTAATATACTGGACTGTTACAGAAAAATTATATTAATGAGTGGTGCATCCTTATTACACAGAGATTTTGAAAAGAGCTGGTATATGTGTTATACCAGTCAGTCCTAAAGGAAATCAACCCTGAATATTCATTGGAATGACTGATGCTGAAGCTCCAGTACTTTGGCCACCTGATGCAAAGAGCCGACTCATTGGAAAAGACCCTGATCCTGGGAAAGATTGAAGGCAGGAGAAGGGGATGACAGAGGACAAGATGGTTGGATGGCATCATCAGCTCAATGGACATGAGTTTGCATAAACTCTGGGAGATAACGATGAACAGGGAAGCCTGGTGTGCTGAAGTCCATGAGGTCACAAAGAGTCGGAAATGATTTAGCGGCTGAACAACATTTGTTGTACTGAAATGTGTAGTGTTTTTTCAGGGGGGCCTCTGAAGGGCTTACACTATTACAGTCCTTTTTGTTTCAGTGTAGAAAAGAATTCAGCAAGAGACAAAGTGATAGATAAGGAAGTGATTTATTAGAATAGAACACTTGTGAGGTTTGCAAGCATGTGGGCAAGAAATGCCACACCCTAAAAACTTACTGGGCTACGGTTTTATAATCAAAGGAAAAGTAGGCAGGGGGAGAAGAGCTTCTTTGTCCCTCTTGGGTAGACATCATGCTTCCATCATCAGCTCCTCCTCCAGGTTGGGCAGGGGAGTTTTCTTGTCCCTACATGGTCAAGTTAGGTCCACAAATTATTGTTTTTTATGTGTGCAGAGAGTATGTCCTAGGGATCATTAGCTTAATGAACTCACTGGGCAGGATGTGAGGTTTATCCCACCATTGTTATATTGTTCTGGGGCATGTCTCATGCTTCTGTTGCATGGTTATGTGTTAAGCAAGCCTGCTTGGTTTTGTGGGTAAGCAGGCCTTCTCTCTTGAGTAATCATTAACTTACAGGGGTCTCTCATATTTTTTCTACTTATAGTCCCCTAGTGGGATTAACTGTTTAATCACCTACTTTGTCCCTTTACTCTGTCCCTATCAGTACTAGATTCTGACTTGAGTTGCTCACCTTAACCCATTTAAAGTTGGGGAAATACTTCTAATTATATCAGGAAAAATTGCTTCCTGTTTCTTGCTTTGCATTGGTGATTGTGATCATATGGAATTACAAGATTGTATTCTGTGTTTTCTTTCTTCTTTATATTATAAATGATGTTTTCCCCACTTTATTAAAATTCAAATTTTTCTGATGGGTGACAAAACTGTGTAAAGTAAATTAGGTCATTTTGTCAAATTTACTTAACTCTTCTTTCCCAGTTATTGGGTATTTGATATGGTTCCTGTGCTTAAAATTTACATATAGTATCTATTTCTTTGTTAAAATGTGTTTTTTCCCTTGGTCATTTTTCTCCGGCTTCCACCTGTTCTCATCTAGAATAGCATCCTTTTTCACTTTGTTTGGCATTTGCACTAGCTTCCCTGGTGGCTCAGATGGTAAAACGTCTGCCTGCAATGCAGGAGACCCAGGTTCAATCCCTGGGTCAGGAAGATCTCCTGGAGAAGGAAATGGCAACCCACTCCAGTATTCTTGCCTGGAAAATCCCATGGATGGAGGAGCCTGGTAGGCTGCAGTCCATGGGGTTGCAAAGAATTGGACACGAGTGAGCGACTTCACTTCCTTTCTGCCTTTTGAGGTCTCTGTGCTTGGGGTTAGTCTCTTTGCTGTACTTTCTAGGACACCTCTAGGTTATGTTCTCTGTACTGTTTGTCTCAGGTCGGACAATTTCCAAGCTTCCTTTTTTTCTGGGAACCCAGTCCCCCTGTACTAGAAGCACTGCATCTTAGCCACTGTATCACCAGGGAAGTCCCTTCTCAGCCTTCTTCAAGCTCACGTTTTTCTGAATGTACTGTCAGGAGCCCATGTGACTGTGCTGTGAAACACCTTCCCAGGCAGGCATGATCTCATGAGATCTGTGTCTAAAACCAAAGTCCACTTTGCCCATGGGATGGCAAAAAATTGAACTTTCAACTGTCAATATTTGAATAGGTCAGAGGTGCCAGGGAATATTTGGTGAATATCACACCTTTAAAGAGAAGCAGGCTATGAAGTGTCTTGCTATTTTCTAGTTTGTTCTCATTATAATGTTATGTTGCTGATGCATGAATATGGGTTTATTTAGTTCCACATTTTTTTTCTCTTCTAAAAGAAGTATATAATTACTTACCATCTCTTGGAGGGCAGAAGACTCCTTCTCTCCTTTCTGCTGCCCAGTGGGAGTCTGTCATATTTGGCTAGCACTCAGACTTCTAAATAAAGATTCAATTTTTGCTTATAACTTTAAAAAAAGAAAAATAAGTGCAATCTGAGGCAGAGCCATTCAGTGCCCAACAAATGGTGGTAGCTGGGAGGGGAGAAAACCTAGGGGAAATTTGATTGGGTTTTTATAGTTTATTGATGATTGTGGGTCTCTCTCTCTTTTTTTTTAGTTGTTTTCTATAGATTTTGGAAATATTCTTCTGGGAGTTGCCAGCAGTGCCAAGTGTTGGAAAAATCTTTTCTGCCCTTCCGATAGAGGGAAGTGAGCAAACATAATCTAGCAGAAGTCTGGTAAAGACAGCAATCACAGGTAATGTCTTTTCTTGTTACTATTGATGTGCGTTCAGTAATGTTCAGTAAAAAATTAAAGAAAAATAAGCCTACTTGAATTTATACAACATCCAGTGCTGACAGAAGGAAAACACACAACTTGAGAGTTTTGAATTAAGTTTTATTCTGGGACCTTACTGAAGACTATAGCCCAGGAGACAGCCTCTCAGATACCTCTGAGGAGGTGCTCCAGAGAAGTAAGGGAGGAGCCAGGATGTGTAGGCATGTTGAGCTTTAAAAAAAACCGAAACAAAACCGTGTAGTCAAACATCAAAAGATAACTGCTAATCACAGAAATAAACATGGCAAATTAATGATTTTAGTGCCTTTTTACTTACAGGAAGATGCAAGAATCTGCGCTCAATGAAATTATTCGTTAGATATGCATCTTCATTATCTAGGGCCGTGTCCAGAGCGCAGGGTGCTTTCTGTTTTCCTCTCTTCTGAATCCCCTTGGGGCGTACCATCAGTGGGAGTGGGGGTGCTGCAGCAGCTGATGGCTTGGTCCTTGTTTACTGGAATGACAGGCAACATCCCTTGTCCACAGAGGTGAACATTATCTTGTTCAAAGCAGTCTTTCTGAGAGACTGCATTCTCTCCTCTACTCAAAACATTAAAAACAATTTATTTATTTGACTACATTGGCTCTTAGTTCCCGCATGTGAACTCTTGGTTACACCTGTGGGATCAAAGCCAGCTCCCTGCATTAGGAGTGTAGCATCTTAACCACTGGACCACCAGGGAAGTCCCAAAGATTTTTTTTTTCTTTGGGAACTGCATCTAAATCCTCTGGTGGCATTCTTTTAAGCATCCTATTTTCTGTGGTGGCAAATGTAAATCCTCAGAGTGTGTTTTGGGAAATAGTCTAAATTTCTTCAGAGCTTTGGGATCTGGGAAGTTCTAATTTTGATCAAAAACCAGAAGGAGGAATAATGTAATGAAACCAGTTTCTGTCTATATAATTTGTATGTGTGTTTGAAGTCTTATACACTGTATTGAAAGTTACTTCTAAAAAGAGGTGACTCTGAGCTTCAAACAGTCGTATAATAGTATTGTTATTAGACTTGTAGCTTACAGAGAAGCATATGCTATTTATTTGTATGTAAATATTGCTGTTCTTTCTTATTAAAATTGATCAATTTGTCAATTGTTTATCAAGTTGAATAAGATGAGATTTAATTTCCTTGTAAGATATACTTCTAAGGCTCTGTAATTTGCATCTTATTGGAAGTGTGTTTTGCATTGTTTCTTAAAGTGTTGTTACAGTACTTGTAGAAAATGCACAATGAAAATTCCAATTAGTTAGAGTAGGTGCCAAATCTAGTGTGTTGTAATCTGAATCGGAGTGCTAGGGAGAAGGGTTTGGGAACCTGCATTTTGCAAGTGACTGCCACCCAAGATGGACCCTGCCAATGCAATGAAAGCATCCTTCCACCTAATCTCTGTATTTTTGGATTTAAAGGCATTGCAATCACCTTGATTTTTGCTTTGAATAAAACAATGCTAGTCTGTTTAGTATACTGTTTTGACACAGGGTTATGTTCTCAAGTGGGCTTCCCTGGTGTCTCAGCTGGTAAAGAATCCGCCTGCAGTGCAGGAGACCTGGGTTGGATCCCTGGGTGGGGAAGATCCCCCTGGAGGAGGGAACAGCTACCCACTCCAGAATTCTTGCCTGGAGAATTCCATGAACTGTATAGTCCATGGGGTCGCAAAGAGTCGGACACGACTGAGCAATTTTCACTTATGTTCTCGAGTTGCATGTTGTTAGATCAAATTACTGTTATTTGAACTTTATGTCTCAGTTTAAAATGAGTATATTTTTCCTTGGATGCAAATGGATAAATTTGTTTTTGACATCTAGATGCCAAATACTAAGTTTTATGAAATGTCTTCTTGGTTTGTTGGTAAGTTGCACCTCAGGTATCTTATTCAGCTCATGGTAAAGAGTAACAGGATAGGTCTTAGAGGCTTCTGAAGTCTGTGCTTTGCTACTGTAGCAACCAGTCCAGCATTATTCAGTAAACACTGTGATGAAAGATTTGCTGTGCAATTTACGGTTCAGAAAGACCAAATCTTTTCTTTATAGTACTCCAAGATTTTATAAAGATCTTTGAATCCCCCAAATGAAACAAAGTATTAAATACTAGACTTTGATAGGATATTTTCATTGCCATGCACATTCATTAGTAATCCTTCCTATGAAGTTATTAATTTTACAGAAAGTAAGCTTTGTGTATAAAGTGTGTTATATTTTAGATATCTTCAATCTAAAAAATTTATTTATAAACATTATAAATAAATCATTTATTTGTAGCATTTATTTATAAATAGACATATTTTCTTTTTTCTTTTTTTATAAATTTATTCATTTTAATTGGAGGCTAATTACTTTACAATATTGTAGTGGTTTTGCCATACATTGCCATGAATCAGCCATGGGTGTACATTATGTTCCCCATCCTGAACCCCCCTTCCACCTCCCTCCCCATCCCATCCCTCAGGGTTGTCCCAGTGCACCAGCCCCGAGCACCCTGTCTCATGCATCAAACCTGGACTGGTGATCCATTTCACATATGATAATATACATGTTTCAATGCCATTCTCCCAAATCATCCCACCCTTGCCCTAATAAATCATTTATTTGTAGTACTTATTTATAGACATATTTCATAAATTTATTGATATTATAAATAAATATTGAAATATTTTTACCTAAAAATATTTTATTTTCAGATTATTCCTTTACTTTAAAAGACACAGTATTATATCCTTCTATGTGTGTTAATATTAAGAGATAGTATATTTTATGTAAGATAAAAATGACTATAGATTTATAAGTTAAGGCCATTATAAGAAAATATTTCATTGTTTATACTTAAAAATTGTGTTAAAACACACAACACAAAATCTACCATTTTAACGATTTTTAAGCATATAGTTCCAGTATTATAAGTATATTCACATTGTTGTGCAACCAGTTTCCATAATGAAGCTCTATAGCCATTAAACAACTGTTCATTTTCCCTGCCCCCTGCACCTGGCAACCGCCATTCTTTTTTTTTGTCTCTGTGAGTTTAATTGTTCTATGTGCCTCATGGAAGTGGATTCATATGGTATTTGTCTTCTTGTGACAGACTCATTTTACTTAGAGTAATGTTCTCACAGTTCATCCATTTGTTAGAATTTCCTTCCTTTTTAAGGGTGAGTAATATTTCTTATACACACACACACACACACACACACACACACACACATTACATTTTGTTTATCCATTCATTCATTAATGGACATCTGGGTTGCTTCAACCTTTTGAATGTTATGAATAAGCTATTTGTACATGGGTGTGTAAATAATCCGTTTGCATTCCTGCTTTCAACTGTTTTGGATATATATCTCAAACTGGAATATCAGAGTCGCATATTAATTCTATTTTTGATTTTTTGAAGGACCGCCTTACTGTTTTCCACAGCAGCGAAGCCATTTTATATTTCTTTCAGAAGTATGCAAGCATTCCAGTTTCTCCATATCCTCACCATTTTTTTGTTTTTGTTTCTGATGATGATAGTCATCTTGATGTGTATGAAGTGATAGCTCCTGGTTTTGATTTGCACTTCAATAATGATTAGTGATGTTAAACATCTTTTCATATGCTTGTTAGCCATTCGTATATGGATAAATGTTTAGTCGAGTCTTTTGCCCATGTTTTAATCAGGTTGTTTGTCTTTTTGTTATTGAGTTGTAGGAGTTGTTTATATGTTCTGAATATTAACTCTTTATCAGATATATCATTTACAATTAAGATTTGGGGCTTCCCTAGTAGCTTAGCTGGTAAAAAATCTGCATGCAATGCAGGAGACCCCAGTTTGATTCCTGGGTCAGAATCCGCTGGAGAAGCGACAGGCTACCCGCTGCAGTATTCCTGGGCTTCCCTGGTGGCTCAGCTGGTAAAGAATCCACCTGCAATGCAGGAGACCTGGGTTTGATCCCTGGGTTGGGACAATCCCCTGGAGAAGGGAAAGGCTACCCACTTCAGTATTCTGGCCTGGAGAATTCTATGGACTGTATAGTCCATGGGGTCACAAAGAGTTGAACATGACTGAACGACTTTCACTTTCACTTTCTTTAGACTAAGATTTAATAATTGACAGTAAGCATAGAGCCTGTGTTTAAATTTTGCGTTAGTTATTTGGTGGGCAGTGACATTATATGTGGGTTTGATGACGATAAACTCTGAATCTTGGTCTTCAGGTAGGTGGGTTAGTGTGTGTGTGTGTCTTGTCATGGGCTTGACAAAGGAGAGATCCTCTATTCAAGACCATAAGCAGAGTCAACATTTTTATGGTAAAGGATAGCTAGTAATGAATCCTGGGAAAGTTTAATGACAGTTCAAACCATTAACATGTCTGGGTAGCCTGATTTTGCCTCTAAGTTCTAAGAAGTGGTATGTTTGTTGACAGAAGGATACTTAGACTGACTTTGAAAAGTTCAACACCCAGACCTTGTGCCTTTAGAAGTGAGGTTATTTTGGGGAAGACAGGAAGGTGTTGGGAGTTGGGTGGGAGGAGTCCAAAGGCAAATACGTGGAACAAAGAGGAAAGCCTGGGCAAAGATGCTCCGAAGATAGAGGGAGCAGCTTAGCTGGGTGTAGGAGTCCCATGGATATTGAAAGGATCTGACCCTTGGATGTATTGCTGTCTTCGAAGGAAATGACAGCAGGTACTAGAGGTAGCACAGCAACAGCCACAAGTGGGAAGTGGGCTGGAAAAGGGGTGAAAACAGTCTGATATAAAATGTGCGTGACAGCCCCCAGGGGATGTTGCCAGTGGGATTCATCGTTACGGGTTTTGGAGGTGTGCTCAGAACCGTGAGACAAAGAGCAGGTAGGCAGAGGCAGTTACAGATCTTCTGATCTGGTGAGAGAATGATGTATTTGCATGTGGTGTTTCAGGGCTAGGAGCTGTCTACATGAGCGGAGAGCAGCCGTCAGAGCAGCGTTAGAGTGCTGTTCCTTCTAATGTAATACCGGAAGGGCTGAGTCATGCAGAATTAGGGTGGCGGTGGTGAGGGGAGAATGTTTCTCTGTGGCTTCTCTGGCTTTGTGTGGAACCAATGGGAAACCATGTTTGAAAGTTGTTTTGAATAAAAATTTAGCCTCAAGACTGTTTGGGGATTAGATTTCCTGAGTAAATAACACAAAAAGATAGTTAAAAGTGAGTTCTTACAGTCAAATAATCAAAACAGCTGCCTAGTGCTGTCATTCTGAACATACCTTTTCATACTTTTATGGATTTTAAAATTATGACCTGTCTCTGCCCTGTTTTGTGAATTTAGTCTTTATTTATTCAGTCATTTTGGTCTCTTCTCCCTGACCCTTGTAGTTTCATTCTAGCTTAGTTTAGTCTGGGTCTTTTCCAGCTTTCTGGGTTTTTTCCAATTGACCAGAAGGGCTTAGAATACATGTGTGAAGTTTATATTTCGTCCTGTGTTCTGTTTCACTTTCAGCATCATTTCTGAAATGCGCTACCTTTTCTTTAAGGGTACAGATCTTGAGTTGATGTACACAGAGTGTTAGTCGCTCAGTCGTGTCTGACTCTTTGCGCCCCCATGAACCGTAGCCCCCCAGGCTCCTCTGTCCGTGGGATTCTCCAGGCAAGAATACTGGGGTGGGTTGCCAGTCCCCTTTCTGGGATCCCTCTTGATCCCGACCCGGGGATCAAACCCGAGTTTCCCGCATTGCAGGCAGATTCTTTACCATCTGAGCCACCAGGGAAGCCCTTAGGAGACTCTAATGACTAAGCCAGACGAGAGAGTCTCGAAGTGTGGTCCCGAGGTGAGCATAGCAGCCTCACCTCACACTTGTTAGAGATGTGAATTCTTGGGCTGAGTCAGAAACTCCTAGAGCAGTCTCAAAAATGTGTGTTTAACAAGCTCTCTGGGTGATTCTGCTACAAGCTAGAGTGTGAGGACTGCTCTACCTGTCTCGTTAGCTGTGTGCAGTTGTCCAGGCTTTTCATTTTCTCTACCCCTTGGTCTTCTGATCAGACAGATCAGGGGTTCCCAGATGTTGGTGTGCGCATGAGTGGTCTGGTAAGTAAGTGTCTTCAACACATTCCAGAGAGCAGTGCACTTTCCCTCACCGTCCACCCAGAGATTCGGATGCCGTGGTCTTAGATTCGGATGCAGTTATCTGCTTTCCAGCAGGCTTTCCAGATACGTCTCATATCTGGAATCTGGACCAGTGGCTATCTCTCTTTCCTCCAAGCCCCAAAGTGATGTGATTTAAAGTGGCTTTTCAGGTTCACTAACTAAAAGCTTAGGGGCCAGTTGAACTTTATTTTCAAAATGTAGTTTGGATTATTTTTTCAGTAAAGCCACTGTGTTCTGCTTTCTTTCTTTAAAAAATGTAATTCTTTCTTGGCCACTCAGGTTACTGGATGAGATTTTTTCTCAGGCTTAGCCTCATTGATAAAGCAGTTTGCTTGGACAGTTTGCTCACTAAAAGAGCCATCTGCCTCTGATCCAGTTGGAGATTTTACTCTGGGGTTCTTATGATAATTTACGAACAATGTTAATAAACTATAAATACTGGTTCTCAGGGAATGCTGTTTTTCATTTAGATCTTTTTGCCCCTACGCTTGCTTTCCAGTCTCTAAGCTGGTGCCCTGTGCATGGTGGGATGTCTCCCTCATCTCCCCGTCATTTGTGTTTTTGTTTCTTCAGTTGTTGCGGTCCAGCTTTATTAGGATTGTTTTCTGAGACTCTTCCTCTCGTCTCAGTGGCTGCTCCTTCTGCCTTTCCCCCTGTCTGTCCGTTGAGTGTCCGTGTTCCCTGGGAGCTGCCCAGTCCTTTGCTCCGCATCTTACTCCATCCGCTCAGGGCTGGCTCCTTGCTGTCTGCCGGGCCCTTGCTCAGATGTCACCCTCACACCACCCTTGATGAAGGAGCCTCTGACTCTCACTGCTCTCCTCTGAGCTGCAGCCCCGTGTCCTCAACTGCCTCCTGCATGTCCCACAGGCAGATCAGGTGAATGTGTCCAAACCTGAGCTTGTCATTCTTCTTCCCCAGAACTTGTGCGTCCTCTTGTGTCCCCTATCTTGGTGAATGGCATCACATCACTTTGCACGTGGCTAGCATTTATTCAGCATCTTCTATGTGCCATGTCCTGTTCTGAGAACTTCCATGTAACTCCTCGCAAATCCTTTGAGATTATAGTATTATTCCCTTTATACAGATGCGGAAACTGAACCACATGGGGCTTAAGTGAAGCTGACAAAGCCACTCACTGTTGGAGATGCAATCCTGGAGCATGGAGTCAATGACAGTGCTTTGCTGCCTGCCTCTCCCAGGCTAGACCTTCAGATCTCCCTTCCCCACGTCTTCTTGCCCCTGCATATCTCAGTCCTCTCCAGTTCACCTGCCAGTCTCTCTCCAAAGCTCACTGCCTCTTCTCAGCATTCCATTGTGTGTAGTCTAGTCATGACCTCCTTCATCTCTTGTCCCCCTGTTATAATAGTGTTCTCTTTCCATCCATTTCTTTATGATTATTGCCAAAGTGTTACTCTTGCTAGCAGCAGGTCTCATTGTGACACTTGCCTGCATCTGTCAGCCTAACCCTTCTCAATCCATCCTTCGGTGTTGGGCAAAGCGTCTGTTAGTCTCTGCATTGTTGAGCAAGCCCCACCAATTTGGAGGAACAGGATGATTCTGCCATTTAAAGAATCTCACCATCAAGGTAGAGAGCTGGAAGAGGCTTTGCCTCTTTTGGTCCTTAATTTCTGTTTATTTTAATAAAGGAATAATTAAAAAACAATTCCTGGGTCTAGCCTGGCCAGAGGGGGACGGCCTCTGTAATTTCGGCGGTGCCTGAGAAGAGTGGTCTCATACTCCATGTCTGTGTTCCAGCTGTGGTCAACTGCTTGCACTTCCTGTAATGGGTCACATTCTCCCTGCTTCCTCTGGGTCTTTGCATATGCCGTTTCCTCTTCCGCAGTACTCTTACCTTCACTGCCCTGTTGGGTAACACTGGCTAATACTTCCATCTCCATTTTCAGGTCTCAGCTTAGATTTCATTTCACCTGGCAAGCTTTCTCTGATCCCATTTGCCTTCCACCCACCAGGCTGGGTCACATACTTCTTACGTGATGTCGTAGCTTACCGCTCTTTCCCTACCGCAGTGTTAGTACTGGGCGCTCCGTCGTGTCCGACTCTTTGCTGCCGTGGACTGGAGTCCGCCAGGCTCCTCTGTCCGTGGGATTCGCCGGGCGAGAATGCTGGAGTGGGTGGCCATGCCCTTGGGACTCATCAGACTATGTTTTACTTGTTGGTTTGGTGGCTTCGTTTTAACCACAGGCCGCATCTTACATATTTCCGTGCTTCTGCCTCCAAGCATAGATGTTCGATAGAGATTGAGTGCGTGGAATAATGAATGAGTATTTAAATGAGCTAATTGGTTTTAGCCAATTCCACCTGCTTCTTACCTTTATAAAATAACTCTGGCAGGTTATAATAACCTTTGTATAATAACTCCAGCAGATGAGTTAGGGTTCACTTTACCTAAAAGTGACTACAGGAATCAGTGGTTCAAACAAATTTGGGGATTTTTTTTTCTTCACATAAAATCAGTCTGGGGCTCAGCTGTCCAGGCCTAGTAGCCTGGTTCCTTGACTACCCGGGACCCCAGGTTCCCTCTGGATTGATGCCCCAGGCTCCTGAGTGTGGTCCTCGCCCTCGTGTTCTCATCTCACGTATGTGCCAGGAGTCTGGCATCTGCAGGCCCTCATTCCAGGAACGAGGGGAAGGTCAGAAAAGCAAACAGGAGCTTGCCAGCAGTCTGCCTCCAGCCCTACACCTTTTAGGGACTTTCCTGAAAGGCCTTCCGAGGATATTACTTTCTACCCCTTGATGAGACAGTATCACAGCATCACCTCTGCTGCAGGGGAGACTTGGAGATACTGTTTTTCTGCTTTTGGTCTTTGCTTCTCTTGGGGTTCTGTTAATAAAGAAGGAGAGGATAGATACTGAGTAGTAACCAGAAGCTTCTACATCGCTTAGGATGATTTCCTCTTGTGGTCACAGACAGTTCAGTAAGAAACTGGCAGAACAGTGTGTCAGCATTTAAAATGTGTGTATATAATGTAGCTTTGAAAAGAACCTTACCTCTTTGTGATCCTAGCTATTTTATATAAAACCAGCAAATTTTTTTGGTTATTTTAAGGAGATTTAATTGCAGGCACCTAAAAAATCTAAATAATTACTTTCATGAATCATTTTCTTCTAGATGTTTGCACTTGTTGATTTAAGAATGTACCTTCTTAGTATATGGATGTTAATTGTACTACTTTCTCATCTTTTACTGTTGTCTCGAAATTTTTCAAGATTTAAAAAGTGGGGAAATGTTAAAAATAATGACAAAATAAATAACTGTCTCAAAAGGTAAAAATAAATGCATTAAAAAAGAGTATACCAGACTTGCCTGGTGGTCCAGTGGTTGAGAATCTGCCCGCTACTGCAGGGGACGCAGGTTTGATCCCCGATCCAGGAAGACTCCACATGCTACAGGGAAGCTGAGCCCATCTGATGCAACCTCTGAAGCTTATACACTCCAGGGCCTGTCAGTGGGTATTTTTGGGGGTGAGGGGAGGTTTAAAAACACTTGTTTAATTAAATACCAGGATAAGGCCATGCAGGGTGATGGGTAGGGAGCCACCCGGAAGCACAAGTGCCCTTGGAGCCCTCCCCCTCCACCCACCTCGAGAGGCCACAGCTAAATGGCTGGAACCGGTCCCAGTGACCGCCGGTTCCTCCAGGACCCCAGACACCGGGGCTCTGTAGCAAGAGAAGCCACTGTGCCCGCACCTGGAGAAAGCTTCTAAGCAGCAAGAAGACCCAGCACAGCCGTAAATAGATACATAAAAACTAAAAAGAAAAAGGATACCTTCTTAGAGTCTCATTAAGATGTACCCCAGAGAACCCTCTTACACTGTTGCTGGGAATGCAGACTAGCACACCCACTATGGAGAACAGTGTGGGGATTCCTTAAAAAACTGGAAATAGAACTGCCATATGACCCACTGCTGGACATACACACTGAGGAAACCAGATCTGAAAGAGACAGGTGCACCCCAATCTTCATCACAGCACTGTTTACAATAGCCAGGACATGGAAGCAACCTAGATGTCCATCAGCAGACGAATGGATATGAAAGCTGTGGTACATATACACAATGGAATATTACTCAGCTATCAAAAAGAATACATTTGAATCAGTTCTAATGAGGTGGATGAAACTGGAGCCTATTATACAGAGTGAAGTAAGTTAGAAAGTAAAACACCAATATAGTATACTAACGCATATATATGGAATTTAGAAAAATGGTAACGATGACCCTGTATGTGAGACAGCAAGAGACACAGATATAAAGAACAGACTTTTGGACTCTGTGGGAGAAGGTGAGGGTGGGATGTTCTGAGAGAATAGCAATGAAACATGTATATTGCCATTTGTGAAATAGATCACCAGTCCAGGTAGGATGCATGAGACGGGGTGCTCAGGGCTGGTGCACTGGGATGACGCTGAGGGCTGGGGTGGGGAGGGAGGTGGGAGGGGGTTCAGGATGGGAACACATGCACACCCATGGCTGATTCATGTCAATGTATGGCAAAAACCACTACAGTATTGTAAAGTAACTAGCCTCCAATTAAAATAAGTAAATTTAAAGAATAAAAGCAAAAAAATAAAAATAAAAAATAAATTTAAATTAAAAAAAAAAAAGATGTACCCAAGAATCTACTGGTGGGAATGTAGATTGCTGGAACAATTTATAGTAGATATTAAGAAATCTAAAATCTAAATTTTATAAATTAGAATTTTTTTTTTGAGAATGTAATGATTTGGGAAGATGCTCAGGATGTAAAATTAAATGAAAGGAGCAGGAATCAAGATTTAATTTTGTCATTAAATTCTTCCAAAAAAATCCAATTTTAATAGTTGTCTTTCATTCCATTATACGGATTTCCCTTATATATTTGTTTAATCCTTCTTTTGGGTTTCCCTGGTGGCTCAGATGTTAAAGAATCCGCCTGCAATACAGGAGACCTGGGTTCGATCCCTGGGTTGGGAAGATCCACTGGAGGAGGGCATGGCAACCCACTCCAGCATTCTTGCGGGGAGAATCCCCATGGACAGAGGAGCCTGGCGGGCTGCAGTCCACGGGGTCGCAGAGAGTCAGACAAGACTGAGCGACTAAGCATAGCACAATCCTTCTTTTATTACTAGACACTTTTCTTGTCCCAATTTTTCACTATTAGAAGTAATCTTCAAAAAAAAAAAAAAAAATCCGGAAAAAAAAAAAAAAAAAGAAGTAATCTTCAATGAAAGACAGTATATTTTTTATTTAATTTTGTTTAGATTTCTGGGTTTATATATTTGTAATATATATATATTTCTGGGTTTATAGATTTATAAAAGAATGAACAGACTAGATTAAAGATATAGATCTCTGATTTGTTGGCTCTATTGCCAAATCTTTTGCAAAATGTGTGTATGCATTCACATATATTATACTTCTGACTTTGTAAAATTTATGAAATTACTAGAAAGGATAGAAAAAAGACTACCAGGAAATATATTAAAGCTTTAAAAATAGTTTTTCATGTGGTGGTGCTTTGAGTGATATTTATTTTCTTTATATTTTCTCTCTATATATTTTCTGCAATGATCATATATTGTTTTATAACTTAAAAATAAACTAAGTTGAAAATAAAGAATAGGTCTTCTGGGAAACCCCCTGTGGTCCAAAGGTCAGGACTCCTCAATTTCATTGCCAAGGGTGCAGGTTAGATCCCTGGTCGGGGAACTGAAATCCCTGGAAGCCTCATTTGGGGGCAAAAAAAAAACAAACAAAAAAGAATATGCTAAGCTGCTGCTTTGCTGTTTAGAGTATCAGCATCAAAGGATATTTTTTTTTTTTTTTCTCTATGCCATGCAGCTTATGGAATCTTAGTTCCCCAACCAGGGATTGAACCCTGGCCCTGGAAATGAAAGTGCCAAGTCCTAACTGCTAGACCTCCAGGGAATTCCCAAAGGAGCAATTTTAATGTTGCTTTTTTATCTAAGAAGAATAAGCACACAGTAGATGCATCCTTTAAGGTTAGACATGTTTTACTGAATTTGTTTAGAGGTATTTTCTCCATTTTTCCTAGTAATTTGAGTGAGTGAGTGAAAATTGCTCAGTTGTGTCTGACTCTTTGCAACCCCATGGATTGTAGCCCACTAGACTCTCCTCTGTCTGTGGGATTCTCCAGGCAAGAATAATGGAGTGGGTTGCCACTGCCTTCTCCAGGGAATCTTCCCAAACCAGGGATCGAACCCAGCTCTCCTGCTTTATCTTCTTTTAGTTTTGCTTCCTTTTGGTCTTTACCCTACTGGGGTCTTTGGGAACTGGCGTATGTGTAACAGCATCTACCATACCTCTTCACTTTAGCTTAGGCTGGATTTGAAGAGCCAAAACAGGAAAACACTTAAGGAGACCTGAGACTCTCACAGAGAAATAAATTAGAGCTGGTGTTTCTTTTAGCTTTGCTTTCCTGTTCTTTATTCTTTATTTTTTTTAAAAAAAGGTAATCTCTCCTTTTATCAACCTTCATCATGAACAGCATTTCATACTATAAGGAAGTGAAATCACTAAAGGCAAATAACCTTATGAATCTGCTGAGTGTGAAGAGAGTAATTTAGACCTTGCTTAATGGAATCTAGTAAACTAAAATAAAAATTCTGGGTCTTTTTTCCCCCCCGGTGGTATTTATTGTAACTGTTAAAAACAAGAGCACCACATAGCTTCAATTCTCACATTCAATAGCTGGATTGTAGTATTAATATAACCTTTGGATGGTTCTAGGGTCATGTCATCGTTTCCAGGGTAATCCTCTTAAAATATGAGTACATATTTGTTTCTAGAGGCAAAAGTTGCAATGATTATGGAGTGCATGGATGGGTTCATGAAACTGACCCTTATACTGATCATTATAAGGGGTCCCAGTAACTTATTTCATATTCATAGACTCTGTAGCCTGGGATAGATTAATTTGAGAGATGCATTGCAGAATGTTAGATAAGGAGAGAGAGTGTGGAAAACATGTTCTATAAACCAAAATAGTGTTGGTTACGAAACACCAACAAAAGCAAACTCCTAAGTCAGCGATATACAGTTGGGGATTTGGAGACGCAGGGATGGGAATGAAGGGTTTGGGCTGTGTTGAGAAGTGAAAGAGCAGACTGGTGGGAGCACGTTGAGCTGTTTTGCCCCAGGCTGTTGTGAATTAGTGTCCTTTCCAAACGTAGAAACAAATGTGGTCTGCCACAAGATTCTGCCTCTGATTCTGCTCTTCCTCATTTGAGGAAATAATACTGTTAGATAGTTACCTACAACCCAAATCATAGTTTTAAGTAAATCTGTATTTTGTTAAATATCTGCCTGTATACTATCTACATCTACTTGAAAAGTGATACTCAGTCTGATACTCAGTCTGAAGTAGAGTTTGGCAAACAGTGATCAAGTCTGGCCTGTTGCATGGGTGTTTTTCTGTTTTGGGGTTGGTTTGTTTTTTAAAAATAGTTTTTAAAAATAGTTTAAACATGTTTATATTCTGGTTTTTATTTTTTCTTTGGCCATGAAGCATCTTAGTTCCTTGACCAGGGATCGAATGCACACAGCCTGCATTGGAAGGTGAAGTCTTGAAAAAGATGAGGGAGCATGTGTATATGTATTCTTCAAAGCTGAGAATACTTACTCTCTGGCCCTTTACATATGAAATTTGCCAACCCCTGGTCTACAGCAGTGGTTTCAGTGTCTCAAAATGTGTGTGTGCTCAGTCGTGTCCGACTCTTCGTGACCCCATGGGCTGCAACCCCCCCGGCTCCTCTGCCCCTGGGATTACCCCACCAGGAATACTGGAGTGGGTTGCCATTTCCTTCTCCAGGGGATCTTCCCAGCCTGGGGACCGAACCTGTGTCTCCTGCAGCTCCTGCAGGAGCTGGTTCTTTACCACTGAGCCAGCCAGGAAGCCCTGTCTCTCAAGGCACGTTTGATTGTCAGTCTTGGGGTGGAGGGGATGGGAGTGTCACTGGCAGTCCGTAGGTGGAGGCTAGAGAGGCTGTTCTGCCTCCTCAGAGGCACACAGTGACCTCTCAGGATAAAGATCTAACTGATCCAGGTTGTTGACAAAGACTCCTTCCTTCCCAAACTTTAGTTGGGCACCTCTAAGCTGCTTTCTAGATTGGGCCTCTGCCTGGGCTCCCATCCTGTCGTTGGCCTGCCTGACCTAGTTTTAGCAAGAATTCTGTTGCATCTGTTTAGTGAAAGTCCCCCCACTTTTCCTACCTGATCACCCTAATGTCTGATCAAATGCCTTATCCCCTACCGTTGATGTGTAATTACCCCTGGCCTGTGTTCAGCAAGTTAGGTCAGTCTAGTAAGAATTGCCCTACCCTTTAAAAACTCAAAAAAAAAAAAAAATTATCTGGCTGCCTTGGGTCTTGGTTGTGATGCGTGGGCTTCTCTCTGTTTCCCTCAGGCTGCAGAGTGCCTGGGCTCAGGAGTTGTGGCATGTAGCTTAGTTACCCCCAGCGACGTGTGGGGTCTTAGTTCTTCAACCAGGGATGAAACCCTTATTCCCTGCATTGGAAGGCAGATTTCTAACCACTGAACTACCGGGGAAGTCCCAAGAATCCCCCGACCCTGGATGCAATTTTTCATCTCCTGACTCCCTCCTGTTTTTTATTAGTGTAAATTCCCGGCTCTTTGGTGTGTTTAGCTGCTGCTGCTAAGTCGCTTCAGTCGTGTCCGACTCTGTGTGACCCTATAGACGGCAGCCCTCCAGGCTCCGCTGTCCCTGGGATTCTCCAGGCAAGAACACTGGAGTGGGTTGCCATTTCCTTCTCCAATGTGTGAGAGTGAAAAGTGAAAGTGAAGTCGCCCAGTCCTGTCTGACTCTCAGTGACCCCATGGACTGCAGCCTACCAGGCTCCCCCGTCCATGGGATTTTCCAGGCGAGAGTACTGGAGTGGGGTGCCATTGCCTTCTCCGTGTTTAGAGTTGAACCTAATCTCTGTCTCCTGTTTGAATAGTCTACATCCATTGCAATAATCCTGAATAAAATCTTCCTCATCGGTTTAACAAGTGTTGGAATAGTTTTCCTTTCATAATACCAGTAGTGTGGAGCTAACGCAGTGTAACACTATATAGTGTAGAGTCGTGTTTTAGCTAAACCCTGAGCTTATTTGGTAACATTTGGCACCTACGTGAATTCAGGGCCCAGCTCTGCAAGTGGAGTCTGCAGCAGTCCCCTTCCCCTGGTGTTTGGCCTTGGCTCTGTTCCTTTATGGGTGAAATAGTTTGACTCTGTCTAGGGGAATTTCGTTTCAGCCTTCCTTCCTCTCCAGTATTTTAAACACTGAATTATAGTTGACAAACAATATCAGTTTCAGGTCTACAACATAGTGACTTGGTCCTTTTATACATTGCAAAATGACCAACAGGATAAGTCTAGTTACCATCTGTCAGATACAGAGTCATTACAAAGTATTGTTGACTGTATTCCCTGTGCTTCACCTTACATTCCTGTGACTCCCCAGCATTTTTCTGTCTGTTAGAATCCTCATTAAAAAATGAAACCTTGCAGTCTTCAAAGTAAAACAGTGAAAGTCAAATTGTATGGACTTGTTGAAACAGCTCAGGCCACACTGTAACTGCTGTCCAAGTAATAGCTGTTAATAATAGTGTATATTTTGGTCTTGGAGTTAATGACCTAATCTAGTCAAATATATTTTTCAGGGATTCAAGAAAATATGTTCAGACATTTCAGAAAGAAAAGTTTAAGCATGACTTTTGGAAATGTCTTAAATCAAGAGAAGGCTAGATGATACCCACCATAGACAGCCACCGCATCCCCTCATGTTTAAGGTATTTTTCGCTGACAAAAGTTGCCGACGCATTGAAGAGTACTGCTGCCTGGGAGCCTATCAGGGGTGTTGGTTAAAATGGCACTTGGTTAAGTAAGTTTCACTGTGGAAATACTGAATTGTTGAGGAGCATAAGAATGAAGCTCCCTATGGAGTTTAGTTTTGGAGAGGACAGCAAAATACATGGTGCTTGAATTTTGGTGATACGAGCTCTAATAAAGCCTGTATGAACACCCACATTTAGATAAATTGGTTGAATAACTTGGCCATTTATGAAGGGGGCAGTTTTCCTTCATTTTGTTCAACAGACATGAGTTCAGGTGATCAGATATTTTTTTGTTAGTGTAGTTATGCTATATAGATGTGTAGAAACATTTCCAAATGAAATTTGGTTTCCTAAATTATCAAAGGAAATCCCTAAAGCTTTATCTTCAGTTGTGTATGCTCAGTTGTGTCTGACTCCACAACCCCAGGGGCTGTAGCCCAGCGGGCTCCTCTGTGCATGGGACCTTCCTGGCGAGAATACTGGAGTGGGTTGCCATTTACACCTCCAGGGGATCCTCCCCACCCAGGGATCAACCTGAATTTTTCTGCATTGCGGGCAGATTCTTTTACCACTGAGCCACTGGGGAAGCCCTTGTATTTTATGATACTAGGCTAAATTTTTTATAAGAGTATTTCTGATCAAGAGCACTTGTGTTAATATGTATGTACACATATAAAAGAATGTAATGGGGTCGCAAAGATTTGGACATGACGGAGCGACTGAACTGAACTGAATTATGGTATAGAAAACACATTGAGGAAAGAGATTATGGATGGCTCTTCCCAAATAAAAATACAGCTTCTTTCTCTGAAAATAGTGTTCTTTAAGCACAGCAGAAAATCTGAGCAGCATTCTGCCAGTAGCTTTTTTAAAGGGTTGAGACTCATGGTTCCATTGATCCCTGATAGGGTTATTTATGTGGCTGGTTTTCTACATGAGGGGAAGAACGTTTGATTAATTACCGTTAAGTGTGACATATCCCGTGGGTAATGAAATTTTTTGTGTTCTCTCCCCTTTTCAAATAAATTGGTGGCTGTGTAATAGGTTCTGGTAAAGCGGTCTGCCGGAACACTTAGTGGAAAATGAATGCACTCTTTGCAAGAGTGTCGGATGGCAGTGTTGTCAACTGCTTAGGTGGAGCCTGAGAGATGGGGTGTCCTGCCGCTGTCTGCAGGATCTGAACCTTCACATCATTTTCTTGGGGGAGTATGTGTGGGTCCTGGTGGTGTCTTTGCATTCCAGAGGTGGCTTTTTAGGCTTGGAGCTGCAGTCTGTTGCCATGAATATACGGTGCTATGCTTAGTCACTCAGTTGTGTCTGACTCTTTGCGACCCTATGGACTGTAACGCACCAGGCTCCTCTGTCCATGGGGATTCTCCAGACAAGAATACTGGGGTGGGTTGCCATGCCCTCCTCCAGGGGATCTTCACAACCCAGGGATCAAATTGAGGTCTGCCCCACTGCAGGCAGATTCTTTACCATCTGAACCACCAGGGAAGCCCATGAATACCAGTGTGAATTTGAAGCCCATCCGAGATTAAACCTGCGGCTTTGATTTCATTAATTCCCTCTCTTGATTCTTGTCACTCAGGGTAACATTGCTGCTGTTCATTAAATTAGTGCTTCCTCATTTGGAGTAACAATATAATTTGATATACTTCTGCACATTTTTTTTCCTCATTTGATTCCTTTAAATCAGTGGGTAAATGAAAGTGAAAGCCTCTCAATCGGGTCTGACTCTGCAACTCAATGGACATGGTCTCCAGCCGGCCAGGCTTCCCTGTCCATGGGATTCTCCAGGCAAGAACACTGGAGTGGGTAGCCATTCCCTTCTCCAGGGCATCTTCTTGACCCAGGGATCAAACCCGGGTCTCCTGCATTACTTTACCATCTGAGCCACCAGGGAAGCCCCATATAGTAGGTAGGCATGTGTCAGTTGTGATATAGTAAGTTTTTAGTGACTTCCTCAAGGCCAAATAGTATATGACAGCCTGAGGCTCAGACCCAGGCCTTTTCAGCCCATGCCGTTGCTCCTCCTCTGTGCCACATGCTTTTTTATATATTGTTGGATTTGATTTCCTAATATTTTGTTAAGGACTTTTGTGTTTTGTCCATGAAGATGTTGGTCTATAGCTTTCCTTTCTTACAATGTCTTTGTGTGGTTTTAATATTGGGGTAATGCTGGCTCCATGGAATAAGTTAGAAAGTTTTCTTTCTGCTTCTGTCTTCTGGAAGAGATAGGAGAGAATTGGTATAGTTTCCTCCTTAAATGTTTGGTAGACTCTACCAATGAACCCATCTGGGCCTGGTATTTCTGTTTTGGAAGGTAATTAATTATTGATTCTATTTCTTTAATGGATATATGTCTATTTTTCCTTGTATGAGTTTTGGTAGATTGTGTCTTTCAAGATAGTGGTCCCTTTTATCTAGGTTATCAAATTTGTGGGCTTTGAGTTGTCCATAATATTCCTTTGTCATCCATTTAAGTTCATGGGATCAGTGGTAATGGCCCCATTTTCATTTCTAATATTGTTAACTTGTGCCTTCTGTCTTTTTTAATCTGGCTAAGAGTTCCTCAATCTTAGAGATATTTTCAAAGATAGCTTTTGGTTTCATTGATTTTTCTCTATTGATTTTCTGTTTTCAATTTCATTGATTTTCACTCTAATTTTTTATTATTTTTTGCTTCTGCTTATTTTGGATTTAATTTGCTCTTCTTTTTATAGTTTCCTAGGTGGAAGCTTATGTTATTGATTTTAGATCTTTCTTTTCTAATATATTCATTCAGTGCTATAAATTTTTCTCTATAATCACTGCACTGTCTGCATCTCGCAAATTTTGTTAAGTTCTATTTTTGTTTTCATTTAAAATATTTTAAAGTTTCTCTTGAGATTTCTTCTTTGACTTATGTTTTATTTAGAAGTGTTTAATTGGTCATATTATTCTTTGTTCATAAGCACTATTGTACAATTTTTTCAAGATACCACTAGAGAGGTTTGTGTTCACTGATAAAAATTGTATACATTGGGCTTTTAATGGTAAAGGAAGGTGGAATGGGAGAAAGAAAGGAAGCAGTGACCATTGAGTTACTTTTTCATCCTCTGGTTAACTTTGCTTATTTTCAAAGTGGATTTGAAGCTGATAATGAAGCATATGTATACAATTGAACCATTGTTAAAAAGATAAAAGGAAAGAGAAGAGTGAAAAAAAAACTGGCTTAAAACTCAACATTTAGAAAACTAGGATGATGGCATCTGGTCCCATCACCTCATGGCAAATAGAAGGGGAAAAAGTGGAAACAGTGACAGATTTTATTTTTCTGGGCTCCAAAATCACTGTTGGCAGTGACTGCAGTTATGAAGGTAAGAGATGCTTGCTCCTTGGAAGGAAAGCTATGACAAACCTCAACAGCATATTAAAAAGCAGAGATATCACTTTGCCAACAAAGGTCATTATAGTCAAAGCTATGGTTTTTCCTGTAGTCTTGTGTGGATATGATAGTTGGATCATAAAGAAGACTGAGCCTTAAAGAAGTGATGCTTTTGAATTGTGAAGACTCTTGAAAGTCCCTTGGACTGCAAGGAGATCAAACCAGTCAATCCTAAAGGAAATCAACCCTGAATATTCCTTGGAAGGACTGATGCTGAAGCTGAGGCTCCAGTGCTTTGGCCACCTAATGCAAAGAGCCGACTCATTGGAAAAGACCCTGATGCTGGGAAAGATTGAGGGCAGAAGGAGAAGGGGTCGACAAGAGGATGAGATGTTTGGATGGCATCTCCGACTCAGTGGATGTGAGTTTGAACAAACTCTGGGAGATAGTGAAGGACAGGGACACCTGGTGTGCTGCAGTCCATGGGGTCACAAAGAGCCAGACACATCTTAGTGGCTGAACAACAACAAATATGATAAAATAGAGGAAACAATTTCACCACAAACTAGTTCTCTCAAGTATTAGTAATTTTCCCTGATCTGAGAAAGGAATTGAACAGTAGACAACTTTAGATTAAGGTTTCTTTTAAGTGCCATGATTTCAAATCATTGATTGAAAGCTGAGCTGATGATTTTGTAATGAAAGCATTGCACAGAGGTGGACAGCAGTTATGTTTGTAGACAGGTTGCTTATTTTCCATGCAGATTGGTAATATGACATTCATTTTTATTTTCCTGTTATTTATATTCCATCTTGTCCTAAAAAAATAAGAGGTAAATAGAAATACAGGGGAAAAAATAAAATGAAATTGTGAAGGTGAAACTAAGGGGATAGAATAAGTTAAAGACTGCAGAAATGAGTTAATAAGGCCTGTCCCTGTTATTGAGTATGGGCCATAAATTTGCACCTGAGCTTTAGAGGAACAACTGGCTCAAATTAAGGGGCACCACAGATTGAAACATCACACTGATCTAAAGCAGGTCTCCTGAGGGAGAGCCTCCAAGAAACTGGAGTTGGGGTCTGGGTTCATGGTGTTTGCAGACCTCAGCTGCAGGGGTCTTCTGCCATCAGTGTGATGCAGTTTTGTTTACTTTTTCTTACTTCTCTGCTTTTTCTCCCAGATCAGGTACTTGAGAAAGTCTAAAGGCTGACTGCTCACACTATAGAGATTTGGGAGAAGATGGTGTGGGTGGAACATGTATGTGTGTGTTTAGTCACTCGGTCATGTCTGACTCTCTTTACCACATGGACTGTAGCCCACCAGGCTCCTCTGTCCATGGGATTCTCCAGGAAAGAATCCTGGAGTGGGTTGCCATTTCCTTCTCCAGGGGATCTTCCTGACCCAGGGATCAAACCCGCATCTCCTTCATTGGCAGGAGTATTCTTTACCACTGTGCCACCTGGTTAGCCCATAGGCCCCCCTAAACACCTGCGTGCAATCGTTTCAAGTTATGTAGTGTCTTTAAGGTTTAGAAACATACTGTTTAGGGAATTCGCTGGTGGTTCAGTGGTTAGGGCTCTGTGCTTTCACTGCTCAGGGTCCTGATTCAATCACTGGTTGGTAAACTCAGATCCCACAAGCCACACAGCGTGGCCAAAAAAAGTACTGTTTATCTCAGAAGCTTTTTAGGAAATGAGGACTGAGAGGAATTACTCCTACAGGTCCTTGTGAAGAGTGCAGTGAGTAACAGGGAAGACCGCATTCTCTCAGTAGCAGCCTTTTGATAGCTACAGTAGTGATTTTCATATGGCTGATACTTGTGCTGCTACTGAGTTCAAGCCAAGTACATGATGCAAGAATGCAGCTTAGTAGAAGTGATTTTTTCAGGAGATAAAGCAGTGAAGTTGAAGTATGAAAGCTCTGAGGCTTAGGGTTGATTTAGAGGCATAATGTAAGCCACAGTAGAAGTTTTTTTCTTTTTTAAATTGAGGTGAAATTCACACAACATACAGTTAACCATTTTAAAATGTGCAATTCAGTGGCATTTAGGATATTCACAGTGTGTGCAATTACCATCTCTTTTTAGTTTCAAAACTTTATCGCTCCCAAACACTTCATATCCATTAAGTAATCACACTCTGTTTGCCTCTTCTCCTCTTCCCCTGATAACCATAAATCTGCCTACTGTCGCTTTGGATTTACCTCTTCTGGCTATTTCAGACAAAAAGCAACAATAAGTAGCTTTTTGTTTCTTCTTTCATTTAACAAAATGTTTTCAAAGTGCATCCAAATGATCAATATTTCTTTCCTTTTTATGGCTGAATAATAGTCCATTGTATGTACATATCACAATTTATTTACCCATTCCTCTGTTGGTAGACATTTGGAGTGTTAATAGCTTTTGGCTATTGTGAATTATGCTGATATAAAGATTTGTGAAGAAGTATTTGAGTATTTTTTTTTCAGTTCTTTTGGATATATACCCGATAATGGAATTACTGGATTATATGGTAATTCCATGTATTACTTTTTGAGGAACAAGCCTTTTTTCACAGTAGTTACATTGTTTAACATTTTCAATGGAGTATATGAGAATTCCTACTTCTCCACTTCTTAAACAGCATTTGTTATTTCCTGTTTTCTTAAAAAAATTTTATTTTTGTGTTTTTGTTATAACCATCCTACTGGGTATCTCACAGTGGTATCTCACTGTGATTTCCATTTGTATTTCCTTGATAACTAATCATGTTAGATACCTTTTCTGTGTTCCTGTTAGCCAACTGAATACCTATTCTCAAGAAATGTCTAGTGTAGCTTCTTACCCCATTTTGAAATTGGGTTGTTTATTTTGTTGTTGAATTGTAGGATCTCCTTATGTTTTTGGAATGTGAAACCATTATTAGATTGTCCAGTTCTCAATAAAAAAAAAAATTACAAAGTGTACAAAGAAACAGGAAAGTCTAAACCTCTGATAAAGAAGAAAGAAACTAATAGGACTCATCCATGAAGAAGCCCAGAGATTAGACTTAGGAGCTAAGTCTGTACATTTACTGTCTTAAATATTCTAAAAGAGCTGAAGGAAACCATGCATAAACAACTAAAGGTAACCGGGAGAATGGTGTCAAGTCAAGTCGGGAATATCAGTACAGAGATAGGAGCTATAAAAAGGAACCAAGTTGATATGCTGGAGCTGAGTTATAATAGCTGAAATTAAAAACAAACAAACGAGAAATTAAAGGGCTTCAGCAGGTGATTTTAGTAGGTGGAGAGAGAATCAGCAATTATGAAGCTAGGACAGTTATAATTACTCAGTCTGAGGTGTTGGAGAAGGCAATGGCACCCCGCTCCAGCCCTCTTGTCTGGAAAATCCCATGGACTGAGGAGCCTGGTGGGCTGCAGTCCATGGGGTCAGTAAAAGTCAAACACGACTGCGCGCCTTCACTTTCACTTTTCACTTTCATGCACTGGAGAAGGAAATGGTAACCCACTCCAGTGCTCTTGCCTGGAGAATCCCAGGGGCGGGGGAGCCTGGTGGGCTGCCGTCTCTGGGGTCGCACAGAGTCGGACACGACTGAAGCGACTCAGCAGCAGCAGCAGCAGTCTGAGGTGTAGAAAGCAAAAAGAGGGAAGAAAAAGGGGCAGAGCCTGAGTGACCTGTAGGACACCATCAAGTTCCACAGCGTATACATTATGGGAGTCTCAGAAGGAGAAGAGAGAAAGAAAAGGGTTCAAAAGGTTATTTGAAGAAACAGGTCTGTTAACTTCCCAAACTTTATGGAAGATATTAATTTATATAACCGAGAAGCCTAATGAACTCCAAGTAGAATAAACACAAAGAAATCTACACCTGGATACATTATAATTAAATTGTTGGAAGCCAGAGAGAGAGCTTTGTAAATATCAAGAGAGAATCAACTTGTCACATCCAAGGGCTTGTCAGTAAGATAAATTGCCAGTTTCTCATCAAGATCATGGAGTCCAGAAGTCAGCAGGATGATATATTTGAAATGCTGAAAGAAAAGAGTTGTCAGCCAAGAATTCCGTATCTGGCAAAGTTATACTTCAAAAATAAGGGAGAAATAAAGACATTTTTAGATAAAGGAAAGCTAAAGGAGTTCATTGCTAGACTTGCCAGACTTGCCCCGCAAGAAATGCCAAAGAGAGTCCTTCAGCCTGAAACAAAGGAACACTAGGCAATAATTAAAATCCATATGAAGAAATAAAGATCACTGGTAAGAACTTTCCTGGTGGTCCAGTGGTTAAGAATATGCCTTGCAATGCAGGGGACATGGGTTCAGTCCTGGGTTGGGAAACTAAGATCCACAGAGCAACTGTGTCGCAACTAATGAGCTGCATGCCGCAACTGGGATGCGTGCTGCAGTGAAAGACCCCACATGATGCAGTGAAGAGCTGTGTGCCACAGCGAAGACCTGATGCGGCCAGTAAAGTAAAATAAATTCATTTAAAAAGGATCACTGATAAAGGTAACTATAGATAAATACAAAACCAGTATCATTGTAATTTTGTCGTCTGTCTCTCTTACATGATTTAAAAGACAGATGTCTAAAACAATAATTTTAAGTATAAATGTGTACACAATGTATAAAATGTAATTTTTGACAATAACAACATAAACTGGGATACAGGGCTGAATAGGGACAGATTTAATGCAGGCTACTGAAGCTAAGTTGGTGTCAGTTTGAACTAGTTTGTTATAAACTTAGAATATTAACTATAACTCTGATGGAAACTGCTAAGAATATCAGTATAATATATCACATTAATAGAACAAAGGGTGTAAAAGTCCATATGATCATCTCAATATGTGTAGAAAGAACATTTGATAAAATTCAACACCACTCACAGCAAAAAGACTCAGAAGACTAACAGTAGAAGGGCAAGAAGCATTTATGAAAAACCTACAACTAATATCATTCTCAGTGGTAAAAGACTGGAGACTTTCTCTTTAAGATCAGGAGCAAGACAAGGATGTCTGCTTTCACCATTACTATTCAACATTGTACTGAAAGTCCTATCCAGAGCAGTTAGGCTAGGAAGAGAAATGAAAGGCATCTAAATTGGAAAGGAAGAAGTAAAGCTATCTCTATTGTAAATGACATAATTCTATATGTTAAAAAAATTCCTCAACTTTTTGCATACATGCAAGAACTACTAGAGCTAATTAAGCAAATTCAGCAAAGTTGCAGGGTACAAGATCAAAACACACAAAAAAATCAGTTATGTTCCTATATACTAGCATGAACAGTCCTAAATGGAAATTAAGAAAGCATCCAAAGAAATAAAATACCTAGAACTACATTTAAGGATGGGAAAGACTTATGCACTGGAAACTACAGAATATTGATGAAAGAAATTAAATGAAACCTAAATAAATGGAAAGACATCTGTATTCTTTGACTGGAAGACTTAATATTGTTAAAATTGCAATATTCCTCAAAGCAGTTTGCAGATTCAATGTAATACCTACT
Source organism: Odocoileus virginianus (assembly GCF_023699985.2). NCBI lineage: Eukaryota > Metazoa > Chordata > Mammalia > Artiodactyla > Cervidae > Odocoileus > Odocoileus virginianus. The sequence goes on along the minus strand of NC_069685.1, from coordinate 6,047,325 downwards.
CAATTTCCCATGGTCCTCTCCCCCCAAAATGGAAAAGCCAATCCTCAAATTCATGTAGGGCAAGAGGCCTTGATTAGTTAAAACAGTTTTGAAAAAGAAGAGCAAATTTTGAGGACTTACACTTCCTGACTGAAAAAGTTACCACAAAGCCGCAGTAATCAAGACAGTGTGGTACTACATAAGGATAGATGTATAGACAGATGGAATAGAATTGAAGAACCAGAAATAAACCCAGACATCTCTGGCTGATTAATTTTCAACACGGGTCAAAAGACCATTGGATGGGGAAAGAAAAGTGTGATGCTGAGACAACTGAATAACCATAAGCAAAGACTGAATAATGAACTTAGTATACAAAAATCAAAAGGGATTGGACCTAAAGGGAAGAATGAAAACCCTGTATCTACTTTAAGAAGCCATAGCTCTTCATGATCTTGGGTTTTGCAGTGACTTCTTAGAATTGACATGAAAAGCATAAGCAACAAAAGGAAAAAAAATAGATAAATTAGACTTCAAAATAATTTTTAAAAATGTCTGTTAAAGAATATTATTAAGAAAGTGAAAATACAACCTACAGAATGGAAGAAAACATTCACAAGTCATATACCTGATAAGATACAAATGTGTAAGTTTTGTAAATTGACGTTCACATCACCAAACTTCTTGATTAATCCAGCTTCCATTTTGTCTGCGAAGTGTAGTGACCGCTGTCCACAGTGCGCTGAATTGTAGTCGCAGCTGCTGGCTACTTACAAATAGTCTGTGCTTCTGTGTTTCCTTCAGTTGAATTTTATGTTTACCTTCAATTAGCTGTGTGTATGTTTGTGCAAATTTTACTTAATATTGTAATTAATTTAGTTAGGTATTATATGGGCTTCCCTGGTGGATCAGCTGGTAAAGAATCTGCAATGCGGGAGACCTGGGTCTGATCCCTGGGTTGGAAAGATACCATGGAGAAGGGAACGGCTACCCACTCCAGTATTCTGGCCTGGAGGATTCCATGGACTGTATTGTCCATGGGGTCTCAAAGAGTCAGACATGACTGAGCGACTTTCACTTCACTTCACTAAGTATTATATAAAGCAGTTAAATATGGGTGAAAAGATATTTTTGAGAAAATAAATCATAATACTTAGGAAAAACTTGAGAATGAATCAACATTTAACCTACATTAAAGAAACCAAAACGGGAGAAGTATAACAATGCACTGTGGGGGTGGTTTATGTGAGAAGCAAGGTTTATAATACCAGTCAACAGAGTCCTGTACACAAAGAAAACACCTTGCTTTTACATTAAAAAATTGGTTTACTTATAAGTGTTTCTTTAGTTTAAGTGATTCCTTTTGTTTGACAACTCTTTCACAGTTAACTGTCCAGTTTGGGGTAAAGAGAAGCTTTCCTGGGTCTATTACTCCAGAGACAGAACACTGCAGCTCTGCATCAGTTTAGCTGCAAGCCATTCTGTTACATTTCTGTGATAGATTTCAGGACTTGCTGACTTTGGTAGCTCCGCATTGTCATCAAGGAACCCTCTCTTTCCCACCATCTTTAATGTGTTTGCTTTTAGGCTGGCCCCTTTCTAAACTGCAAGGTAGCTACACTAATTGTCCAGAAGTAGAGAGATTTCTAGTCATTATTCTGCCTTCTGTGTAAGAACGAGGAAGCCTACCCCAGAGCCTCCAAAGCAGATTTCCCCCATGTCTCACTGGTTAATGGTGGGTCACCTACCGACCCTTAAACCAGTGCTAGCAAGGAGCATGGGACCATCATGACTGGCTTTGACCCTGAGAGGGTGTTAGCCCTGAGACCATAGAGCCAGGGGAGATACTCAAAATCAAGTTCTTCCCACAAAAATTATGGGCGTAGTGGTGCTGGAAAAGAACCAGTAGTTCTAGAGGGACAGCAAATCTTTTGTGTAATCTCCCTTAAATATTATTTCCCCAAACTAAGCTTTTTATAACAACCAAGCAGTAGAGAATTCAAGGTTATTCTCTTTGTGATCATCCACAGCTGTTCAAGACTACTGATCAAGAATATACCCAGCATATCTGAGTAGATGGCAGGTTGCTTTCCCTTTCTCAAAGCTGGTAAGAAGTCTGGGAATCACAGCTGAATAGATGGCCACCACATCTTTGTGTGAAAGAGGTAAACTCTACTAGCTAAAGATATGGTTGCCCTGGATGTTTTTCTCTCGTTTTGCCTTCTGTTTGGAGATTTCTTTCCTATTTCGTGTGATTTTGGTAAGGACTGTAGTCGTTGATCCATGATCTCCTTGTTCCCTGCCTCCTATTCATCGCTGCAGAAGGAAGCATGTGACTGAGGCAGACTAAGAGAGATCCTTGTCTCCTAGGCTACCCCATCTTTCTGGGTATGGTGAGGTGTTCAGGAGAAGGCATAGATAGAATCAAACCAACGAGACTCCTCCCCAGGACTTTTATGTTACAACTTGTGGGCAAGACATTCATGTTTTTGAGAGATAAATGCAGGGCAAACAATAGCCTGGAGTTTGTTTCCTGGGTCACTTGAGCACACGTGGAGTAGAGAGAGGGGAGCCGTTAGGCAAAGAGACATAGATAAACAGAGACTTGGTAAGGAGGGTGATGAGCAAGAGCAAAGGAGTTTCCTGAGAGTATTGAGTCTTTATTTAGTTTTATTTTTGGCTCTGCTGGATCTTTGTTACTGTCTGGGCTCTTCTCTACTTGCGGCAAGGGGGCTGGTCTTGGGTTGTGGGTGTGTAGGCTTCTCATTGCAGCAGCTTCTCTTGTTGCAGACCCTGGGCTCTAGGGCATTTGGCTTCAGTAGCTGCAGCTCCTGGGCTCTGGAGCACATGCTCAATAGCTGTGGCTCTTGGGTTTATTGCTCTTTGGCATGTGGGATCTTCCCAGGCCAGATATCGAACCCATGCCTGCTGCATTGGCAGGTGGGTTCTTTACGACTGAGCCACCAGGGAAGGCCGGTATTGAATCTTGACTCTAGTTTTCTTCTGTTCTGAGTGCTGTTCATCTATATGAACTAGTATATTTTCTGTTTTGCCTAAGCAGATTTGAATTGGGTTTCTATCACCTGTAACTTCAAACATCCTGATTAATACACTGTTTGAAGAGGTATCTGAGGATAGAGCCATGCTTTTTTTTTTTTTGTTTGTTTTAAAGTCACTTTGATATTTGCTTAATGAACTGCTGAGGCCCCAGTGTTCCATGCTGAAGGGCACACTCACATTAACTCAAACCCAGCTTTGGAAGAGATAACTAATTGCTAATCAAGACCGTAGAGGGAAAAATCTTACCTTGGAAATGGCCACTGGCCAATTTTAAATACTGTAGCTTGTTCCTGATAAATGTTTTAGACTAAGTGACTTGCAAAGATTTTCCCTAAGAGATCTTACTCCAATTAAACATGGGAGGATATATACTTTAAAAATACTTGGGCAGAAGCACTGAACTAAATGGAATAGTCTTAGAATAGTTGATATCGAGTTGTTTTTGATGAGGCTAATTTGACATCAGAAGTTAGGTCTTTCCATCTGTTCAGTTTCTGAAAACATAACCATGAAACAGGTGTGGGGAGTACTTACATTTAGGTTCTCAAGAGCTGGGATTGATGCACCCAGGGGGCATTCCTATTGTTTCACCTTCAAAGCAAACCTGAATGGAATTCTAATTACTAAGGATAAAGGATGGGACCTGAATTGATTGTAAATGTGAAGACAAAGGTCTGAGGTTATGATCTGTCTACCAAATGGTAGACAAGGATGTGGAGAAAGTGTGGTGAACATCCAGAGTATCCTCATACACTTGGGGAGAAGCACGGTGCCTGGAAAGATCAAGGATGCCAGAAGAATCTAGCATTTTTCTAGCTGTGGAATTGCACTAGAGTTCTAACTTTTACTTATTTCCTCAAAGACAAATAAGGGACAAGTACAGAGAAACTAAATGGGTGAAGTTAATGTAGTAAAACAGATGTCTCAGTGTAGCGGTCATTTAAATTCTTTAACGCTATTGCGAATGTGGGCTGACACCACCCTGGTAATGACTGCAGGAGACAGGGATATGACACCTCCAGCACCATCGGGTGCACACCCAGTGGTGTTTTTTTCTGTCCAATGAGCTGTGACACACAACAACTGCGTGTTGTTCAAAGCCGCAAGCAGAAATCTTCTGTGCTTGATGGCTAGCTAGCCATGCATAATTTACCTAGAGTTCGATATTGAGAGAATCACTTGTCAGACCTGAAGATTTCTTTCTTCCTTAAAATTGGAATGTGAGTGCTTACACTGTTGCATTCATTTCTGCTGTGTGTGCATGAGTGTGTCCTCGGTCGCTTCAGTCACGTCCAACTCTGTGCAGCTCCATGGGCTGTAGCCCACCATGCTCCTCTGTCCTTGGGATTCTCCAGGCAAGAACACCAGAGTGGATTGCCATGCCCTCCTCCAGGGGATCTTCCCCACGTCTCCTGCATCTCCTGCATCATCAGACGGGTTCGTTACCACTAGCGCTGCCTGGGAAGCCCTAATTTCTGCTGTACAGTGAAGTAAATCAGTCATATGCACACATACACTCCTCCTCATGGACCTCCCTCCCGCGCCTCTAGGTCACAGCGCACTGAACTCAGCCTCCTGTACTATAGCAGCTCCCCACTAGCTGTCTATACACGCGCTGAATATATATCAATCCCACTCTCCCAGTCCTCCCACCCTCCCTCTCCCCAACCCACGTCCACGTCCATGTGTCCATTCTCTTTGTCTGTATCTCTATTCCTGCCTTGGAAATAGGTTCATCTGTAACATTTTACTAGAGTCTGCATATGTGTGACTGGAAAAGGTCAGTTTTCATTCCAATCCCAAAGAAAGGCAATCCCAAAGAATGTTCAAACTACCCCACAGTTGCACTCATTTTACACACTAGTAAAGAAATGCCCCAAATTCTCCAAGCCAGGCTTCAGGCTTCAATACGTGAACTGTGAACTTCCAGATGTTCAAGCAGGTTTAAGAAAAGGCAGAGGAACCCGAGATCAAATTGCCAACATCCGCTGGATCATCAAAAAAGCAAGAGAGTTCCAGAAAAACATCTATTTCTGCTTTATTGACTATGCCAAAGCCTTTGACTGGGTGGATCACAATAAACTGTAGAAAATTCTGAAAGAGACAGGAATACCAGGCCACCTGACCTGCTTCTTGAGAAACCTATATGCAGGTCAGGAAGCAACAGTTAGAACTGGACATGGAACAGCAGACTGGTTCCAAATAGGAAAAGCAGTACGTCAAGGCTGTATATTGTCACCCTGCTTATTTAACTTAAATACAGAGTACATCATGAGAAACACTGGGCTGGAAGAAGCACAAGCTAGAATCAAGATTGCTGGGAGAAGTATCAATAACCTCAGTTATGCAGATGACATTATCCTTATGGCAGAAAGTGAAGAGGAACTAAAGAGCCTCTTGATGAAAGTGAAAGAGGAGAGTGAAAATCTTGGCTTAAAGCTCAGCATTCAGAAAACTAAGATCATGGCATCCGGTTCCATCACTTCATGGGAAATAGATGCAGAAACAGTGGAAACAGTGGCTGACTTTATTTTTTTGGCTCCAAAATCACTGCAGATGGTGATTGCAGCCATGAAACTAAAAGACGCTTACTCCTTGGAAGGAAAGTTATGACCAACCTACACAGCATATTAAAAAGCAGACATTACTTTACTAACAAAGGTCTGTCTAGTCAAGGCTATGGTTTTTCCAGTGGTCATGTATGGATGTGAGAGGTGGACTGTGAAGAAAGCTGAGTGCCAAAGAATTGATGCTTTTGAACTGTGGTGTTGGAGAAAACTTTTGAGAGTCCCTTGGACTGCAAGGAGATAGATCTGACCAATCCATCCTAAAGGAGATCAGTCCTGGGTGTTCATTGGAAGGACTGATATTGAAGCTGAAACTCCAATACTTGGGCCACCTGATGCAAAGAGCTGACTCATTGGAAAAGACCCTGATGCTGAGAAAGATTGAAGGCAGGAGGAGAAGGGGATGACAGAGGATGAGATGGTTGGATGGCATCACCGACTCAATGGACTTGAGTTTGGGCCAACTCTGGGAGTTGGTGATGGACAGGGAGGCCTGGTGTGTTGTGGTTCATGGGGTCACAAAGAGTTAGACACAACTGAGCAACTGAACTGAACTGAACTGATATGGTACTTGTTTTTCTTCTTTCTTATTTACTTCATTCTGTGTGACAGACTCTAGGTCTATCTGTGTCTCTACATATGACTGTATTCATTCCTCTTAGTGGCTGAGTGATATTCCCTTGTGTATATGTACCACATCTTCTTTATCCGTGCATCTGTCATTGGGCATTTAGGCTTTTTCCATGTCCTGTCTGTTGTAAATAGTACTGCAGTGAACACTGGGGTACATGTGCCCTTTCAAATTAAGGTTTTCTCAGGGCATATGCCCAGTAGTGATATTTCTGGGTCATATAGTAGTTCTATGTTTAGTTTTTTAAGGAACCTCCATACTATTCTCCATAGTGAATATATCAATTTACATTCCCACTAATTGTGTAAGAGGGCTCTCTTTTCTTTATACCCTCTGCAAACCAGTTTTATTTACCTAGAGTGAAATGTTGAGAGAATCAGTAGTCAGACTTGAAGAAGCTTTCTTAATAAAGTAGGACAGATTATTCTATGCCCAAGAGACTGATAGTCTGCCAAGATTTGGTCAGTGACTTTCATTTAAAGGTGTTTTGCCATATGGCTTCTGCAGAAAACTGAAGATCACATCTCAGATTCTAGCACATTTGCATTAATAAGTCATGCTCTTGAACTAGAGCAGGTACCACCTGTGTTTTCAGGGTAGATTTCGAATGGGCTTATGGGAAATGGGGAAAAGAACCGACCTGGGTGTTGAGTATGCAGAGAAGGATGATTTATTGGACAGGATAGTTGATAAAATATTTACTGTGACTGCAGGGCTCTGCTGTGTTTTCTCTGGCCTTTGCCAAGGAAGTATTTCCATCAAATTAAAAAAAAGAGAAATCCCTAAAAGAGTGCTGAGTTTCAGAACATAAAAGTATGAATCCAGTTATGTAATATGGGAAGAGATTTAGAACTGTGATAGTTATTTCTTAAATTTATTTACACCCCAGCTTGATACCTAGGACAGAGGACAGATCCTCCCACTTCATCTTAAAAGAGAAATCGAACATGACATTCTTTGGCAAAAACGAGATTCTCATAATCTCCAACAGGAAGTACTTGATTCTAGTGAGATTTCCTACCCAGAGGAGCCCTGCTTAATTCAGTGCCTTGTACCACTGTCTCTGTTTATGCTGTGAGAGCTGTATCTCATTTTTAAAAGGAGTGAGATAGCAACTAGAAAATAAGAAAAAGTGTTTTTTTGAAGTTCAAACACATTAAGTGTTATTTTTAACCCAAATTCTTCACTTACTACTTCCTTCTAGTCAATATATGCATTCTTTAGTATTTGATAATTAAAGAGTAATCTAATGTATTTTTATTTTCATATCATTATACAGTGTTAAATGGCATGACAGGTGATCTTAGATCCATGTGATATTTTGTAGGAAATGTTTTCCTGGACTGTGAAATGAACAAGGAATATCTATGATCTTTTTATTATTTATTGTCAAAATTATAGTGACCTAGAGAAAAGTCCCCCTTGCTCTCACCACCCCTCCCTCCCCCCCGCCCATGATTTTAAACCCCTTGAGAACCACAGTTTTGACTCTGAGAGAGAGATGAAGACATTCAGAGGGATAGATGTGATCAGGAAAAGGGCGGTATGGGATGGTGCTTACCAGCGAGATGGTGTTATGTATTATTTAAACAGTGAAGGCAGATGTTGCTCCTGGAAGCTGAAGTAGCACAGAATTAAGAGTCTGTTTCCTGAGGCATTTTTGAGTCTGAAAGATTCAGGAGGAGAAGACAGAGAATATAGAATGAGAGCTGAAGGGGCTAGTCCAGGGCAAAGGCAAGAGGAGGTGCCAGAGGAACGCTGAGCAGTCAGGCAGGCTTTGCCAGGCAGGTTTATGGACAGGTCTGGGAGTGGCACAGAGCGGGAACTAGGAAGAGAGAGGAGGGATTATATAACAGGATTGCCCAATTTATGTGGTTCTGTGCTGGGGAGTAACTCACTTTTTATTTCATCTTTGACTGTCTCAGAAGGTGCAACATTTACGATGAAAAACATCCTGTTAGGAACTTAAGATCCAGGAAAGACAAAGGCAGGCATAGTGATTGAGGGGAGAAAGATTCTGAAGACCGGCCCTCATGCACAGGATGGTAACATCAAGTGTGCTGAGGTCTGATCGCTGGCCAGTATTGTCCGCTTAGGTTACTGGCTCAGGAATTGTTAGCCTTTTGCCTTGGGTGGGATCAGGAACCAGGAATAAATGAATGACTGGGTGTGGCCCGAACTGGAGCAATGAGTCGAAGAATGAAGGGCGAGATAGAACAGGCGGTCTTCTACTTGCCCTCTGGGTTAGCAGCCGCACTCCACTGATCCACAGTCGTTGGTTGAACCAGAACATCACCTGTGTACTTGCGCAAAGTTTGACTTTATTACTCTTGCAAAGCTTAGAATTTGGGGGCTAGGAAGTTCACTGATGACACAGTGGTTAGGATTTGGGGCTTTCACTGCTGTGGCCTGGGTTCAGACCCTTGTTGGGGAACTGAGATCCTGCCCTATATGGTGCAGGCCAAGAAGGGGAGGGGGGAGGGTTTGAGGGCTAAACAAACATTGGCTCATTTGCCCAATCCAAAAATGGGCCAAAGAACTGAACAGACATTTCTCCAAAGAAGACACACAGATGGCTAACAACAAACACATGAAAAGATGCTCAGCATCACTCATTATCATAGGAATGCAAATCAAAACCACAATGAGGTACCATCTCACACCAGTCAGAATGGCTGCTATCCAAAAGTCTACAAACAGTAAATGCTGGAGAGGGTATGGAGAAAAGGGAACCCTCTTACACTGTTGGTGGGAATGCAAACTAGTGCAGCCACTATGGAGAACAGTGTGGAGATTCCTAAAAAAACTGGAATTAGAACTGCCATATGACCCAGAAATCCTACTGCTGGGCGTATACACTGAGGAAACCAGAATTGAAAGAGACACATGTACCCCAATGTTCATCGCAGCACTGTTTATAATAGCCAGAACATGGAAACAACCTAGATGTCCATCGGCAGATGAATGGATAAGAAAGCTGTGGTACATATACATAATGGAATATTACTCAGCTATTAAAAAGAATGCATTTGAATCAGTTCTAATGAGGTGGATGAAACTGGAGCCTGTTATACAGAGTGAAGTAAGTCAGAAAGAAAAACACCAGTACAGTCTACTAACACATATATATGGAATTTAGAAAGATGGTAACGAAGACGTTATATGTGAGACAGCAAAAGAGACCCAGCTATAAAGAACAGACTTTTGGACTCTGTGGGAGAAGGCAAGGGTGGGATGATTTGAGAAAATAGCACTGAAACATGTATATTACCATATGTGAAACAGATCGCCAGTTTAGGTTGGATGCATGAGACAAGTGCTCGGGGCTGGTGCAGTGGGATGATCCTGAGGGATGGGGTGGGGAGGGAGGTGGGAGGGGGGTTCAGGATGGGGAACAATATATGTGCCTATGGCTGATTCATGTCAATGTATAGCAAAAATCACTACAATGTTGTATTGTAATTAGCCTCCAATTAAAATAAGTGAATAAATTAAAAAAATAACAATAAAAAACCAAAGTTAGGTCATTTGGAATTGGAACCTACTTTGAGTCTTGAAACCATGTAACATCAATCTCTCGTATTGTCTGGACCAGGCAGAGACAGAGTGATATAAACAGGGAGCTCAAAGGTTGGAAAAGCCTATTTCCCCACTGTCAGCTGTTTCACACTGTCCCCTTCACCAGGCAGCCTTCTTTAAAAACTGCCTGTAACTTTGAAGGAACACTTGTTTCAGAACTTCTGTCCCAAGGTAAACCATGGGAACCTCAAGCACCAGCTTTTCTTCCTTTTGGGTGTCATTGTAATTCCTCCCTGTGGGCAGTGTCAGGCTTTCTTTGGGAGGCAATATAAAACAGCACCTAGCATAAGGTTCAGTTCAGTTCAGTCACTGAGTTGTGTCTGACTCCTTGCGACCCCATGAACCGCAGCACACCAGGCCTCCTTGTCCATCACCAACTCCCGGAGTTTACCCAAACCCATGTCCATCGAGTTGGTGATGCCATCCAACCATCTCGTCCTTTGTCGTACCTGTCTCCTCCCGCCCTCAATCTTTTTCAGCATCAGGGTCTTTTCCAATGAGTCAGCTCTTTGCATCAGGTGGCCCAAGTATTGGAGTTTCAGTTTCAGCATCAGTCCTTCCCATGAACACCCAGGACTGATCTCCTTTAGGATGGATTGGTCAGATCTATCTCCTTGCAGGCCATGGGACTCTCAAGAGTCTTCTCCAACACCACAGTTCAAAAGCATCAATTCTTTGGCACTCAGCTTTCTTTATAACCCAACTCTCACATCCATACATGACCACTGGAAAAACCATAGCCTTGACTAGACGGACCTTTGTTCAGCAAAGTAATGTCTCTGCTTTTTAATATGCTGTCTAGTTTGGTCATAACTTTCCCTCCAAGGTGCAAGTGTCTTTTAATTTCATGGCTGCAATCACCATCTGCAGTGATTTTGGAGCCAAAAAAATAAAGTCAGCCACTGTTTCCACTGTTTCCGCATCTATTTCCCATGAAGTGATGGAACCGGATGCCATGATCTTAGTTTTCTGAATGCTGAGCTTTAAGCCAAGATTTTCACTCTCCTCTTTCACTTTCATCAAGAGGCTCTTTAGTTCCTCTTCACTTTCTGCCATAAGGGTGGTGTCATCTGTGTATCTGAGGTTATTGATATTTCTCCCAGCAACCTTGAGTCCAGCTTGTGCTTCTTCCAGCCCAGTGTTTCTCATGATGTATTCCGCATATAAGTTAAATAAGCAGGGTGACAATATACAGCCTTTACCTACTCGTTTGTCTATTCGGAACCAGTCTGTTGTTCCATGTCCAGTTCTAACTGTTGCTTCCTGACCTGCATATAGGTTTCTCAAGAAGCAGGTCAGGTGGTCTGGTATTCCGATCTCTTTCAGAATTTTCTACAGTTTATTGTGATACACACAGTCAAAGGCTTTGGTATAGCCAATAAAGCAGAAATAGATGTTTTTCTGGAATTCTTGCTTTTTCAATGACCCAGTGGATGTTGGCAGTTTGATCTCTGGTTCCTCTGCCTTTTCTAAAACTGGCTTGAACATCTGGAATTTCATGGTTCATGTGCTGTTGAAGCCTGACTTGGAGAATTTTGAGCATTACTTTGCTAGCGTGTGAGATGAGTGCAATTGTGTGGTAGTTTGAGCATTGTTTGGCATTGCCTTTCTTTGGGATTGCAGTGAAAACTGACCTTTTCCAGTCCTGTGACCACTGCTGAGTTTTCCAAATTTGCTGTCATATTGAGTGCACCACTTGCACAGCATCATCTTTCAGGATTTGAAATAGCTCAACTGGAATTCCACCACCTCCACTAGCTTTGTTTGTAGTGATGCTTCCTAAGACCCACTTGACTTCACATTCCAGGATAGACATCCTATAGACAACTGTCTCTAGGTGAGTGATAAGACCATTGTGATCATCTGGGTCATGACACTTTTGTACAGTTCTTCTGTGTGTTCTTGCCACCTCTTCTTAATATCTTCTACTTCTGTTAGGTCCATACCATTTCTGTCCTTTATTGTGCCCATCTTTGCATGAAATGTTCCCTTGGTATCTCTAATTTTCTTGAAGAGATCTCTAGTCTTTCTCATTTTGTTGTTTTCCTCTATTTCTTTGCACTGATCACTGAGGAAGGCTTTCTTATCTCTCCTTGCTATCCTTTGGAACTCTGCATTCAAATAGGAATATCATTCCTTTTCTCCTTTGCTTTTTGCTTCTCTTTTCACAGCTATTTATAAGGCCTCCTCATACAACCATTTTGCCTTTTTGCATTTCTTTTTCTTGGGGATAGTCTTGATCCCTGTCTCCTATACAGCGTCATGCACCTCTGTCCATAGTTCATCAGGCACTCTGTCTGTCAGATCTAGTCCCTTAAATCTATTTCTCACTTCCCCTGTATAATCATAAGGGATTTGATTTAGGTCATACCTGAATGGTCTAGTTATTTCCCCTACTTTCTTCAATTTCAGTCTGAATTTGGCAATAAGGAGTTCATGATCTGAGCCACAGTCAGCTCCTGGTCGTGTTTTTGCTGACTGTATAGAGCTTCTCCATCTTTGGCTGCAAAGAATGTAATCAATCTGATTTCGGTGTTGGCCATCTGGTGATGTCCATGTGTAGAGTCTTCTCTTGTGTTGTTGGAAGAGGGTGTTTGCTATGACCAGTGTGTTCTCTTAGCAAAACTCTGTCAGCCTTTGCCCTGCTTCATTCTGTACTCCAAGGCCAAATTTGCCTCTTACTCCAGGTGTTTCTTGACTTCCTACTTTTGCATTCCAGTCCCCTATAATGAAAAAGACAATTTTGGGGGGTGTTAGTCCTAAAAGGTCTTGTAGGTCTTCAAAGAACTGTTCAACTTCAGCTTCTTCAGCATTACTGGGTAAGGCATAAAGTTTGATTACCATGATATTGGTTGGTTTGCCTTGGAAACGAATAGAGATCATTGTGTTGTATTTGAGATTGCATCCAAATACTTCATTTTAGACTCTTTTATTGACTATGATGGCTACTCCATTTCTTCTAATGGATACTTCCCCAAAGAAATAGATATAATCGCCATCTGAGTTAAATTCACCCATCCCAGTCCATTTTAGTTTGCTGATTCCTAAAATGCCATGGCGAGTGGCTGAGAGGAGATACCCCATGTCCAAGGTCAGGAGCGGCAGCCATGGGTATATACCCTGTGTCCAAGGTCAGAGAAACCCCAGTAAGTTGGTAGGCGCTAAGAGGGCATCAGAGGGCAGACAGACTGAAACCACAATCACACAAAACTGACTAATTTAATCACATGGGCCACAGCCATGCCTCACTCAGTGAAACTATGAACCATGCTGTGTAGGGCCATCTAAGACCGATGGGTCATGGTGGAGAGTTCTGACAAAACATTGTCCACTGGAGAAGGGAATGGTAAAGCATGTCACTATTCTTTCCTTGAGAACCTGATGAACAGCATGACAAGGCAAAAAGTTAGGACACCGAAAGATGAACTCCCAGGTCGGTAGGTGCCCATGCTGCTGGAGATGAGTGGAGAAATGACTCCAGAAAGAATGAAGGGATGGAGCCAAAGCAAAAACAACACCCACCTGTGGGTGTGAGGGTGATGGAAGCAAGGTCCGATGCTGTAAAGAGCAATAGTGCATAGGAACCTGGAATGTCAGGGCCATGAATCAAGGCAAATGGGAAGCGGTCAAAGAGGAGATGGCAAGAGTGAATGTCGACATTTTAGGAATCAGCGAACTAAACTGGACTGGAATGGGTGAATTTAACTCAGATGAGCATAGTGTTATCCTCGTCCAAATGAATATTTAATAAATATTACTTGAGCAGGGTAAATGAGATGGGAGGCAAAATCTCTCCGCCATTGGCACCACTGAAAGCATTTGTTAAACTCTTTACCTCCATGGGGCAGGGAGCCAGGGATAGTACAGAATACATTAACAGATGTAACTTCTGCCCTTGGAGACCAAGAGCACCATTTGTGAGCTTATTCATGTGTGAAATTTACCTCTGTTGTCCTTCTCAGCTGATAAACGAGTAAACAGTGTTTGGGGCAAGGAATTAATAATGGCAGCCAGTCGGAGGCCAGCACTGAGGCCGACTGCACCCCAGGGCTCCACCTTTGTTCTTGCGCTGCTCCTTTCTCATTGAGCTGCTGGAAGTGCTTTTTAAATGCTGTGCTTGGTACAGTTACTCCTTGTGTTTTGTGGAGGTATAAATACATTTAAAGAGATTTTTTTCCCCCTCCCTCCTTTACCTCTCAGTCTTGACATATTGTGATCTGCGTTGCCACTCAGTTTGGTCAAGGATTGATTCATCTTTGTTTTGGGGGCAGGTACCTTTTAGGAGGCTTGAATGTTTTTCTTATAACTGAAAGTGTGAAAGTGCGGCTGGTCCTGGACAAGGTTGGGAAGCGGAAGGAGAGGTTCCCTTTCCTGTGCCCTGCACACCTCCTGCTTCCTTGGCTGTCCTGCTCAGCGTGTTGCAGTCCACTCCCTACCCATCAACATTTTATTTATTTTGAAATAATTTTAGATTTACAGAAAAGCTGCAGAAGTAATATGGAGTATTTTCACATACCCTTCAGCCAGCTTCCCCTAGTGTTAATGACTTACTTATTTAATCCATCAGCTCATTGACATGTGATTTCTACTGAGCATGTTTTTTAATCTCTCCTGTCACATGGCATAATTTCTTTCTCTTCCCGTGGACAATCGGGCAATCTATGAATGGATTTTAGTGATTTAAACTTTTTTTAAAAGATTTTTTTAAAAAATTAAAAAAAATTCTTTTATTTTTTAATTGAAGGATAATTGCTTTACAGTGTTGTATTGCTTTCTACTGTACAACAATGTGAGTGATTTAAAGTTGTATCTTCTTATAAGAATTTTTACATTCTAAGACTTTTTTTTTCTGGTAACAGTAGTAATGAATTCAACAGTAACAGTTTCTAGTGACCTGTTCACATTTCAGAGTCAGTGGAATCTAGGTGAAGGAATCTTTCTGTATTGAGAGACTCTTGAAACTGCTGTTTGTTAAATTATTGATTCTTCCATTCAGTTAGCATTTATTGGCTGTCCCATATGTGCTAAATACTGTCTTAATCTCTGGAGATACTTGAACTTCAAGATGTGGCTCTTGCCTTTAAGGAATTTATGGTCTAGTGGAAAAATACATGGTTGTAAAAAAGTACACGGTGGTAAAGAATCTGCTTGCAATACAGGAGACTCTGGTTTGATCCCTGGGTCACGAAGATCCCTTGGAAGGAAATGGCAACCCACTCCAGTATTCTTGCCTGGAGAATTCCATGGACAGAGGAGCCTGGTAGGCTACAGTCCATAGTGTTGCAAGAATTGGACGTGATATATCTCTGTGGCAGAGATATATTCAGGGTGCTTGGAAACACATGAAAAGAGACCCGGAAACCTAGTTGGATCTGACAGAGCTTCACTGGCTGCTGCTTCTGGAAGGAGCACTTCCTTCACTGTGAAGTACACATGTGCTGTTCAGTTGGGCATTATAAATAAGGTGGCCTAGGTGAATCTGGGGGACTGCCAGTGCTTTGTTATCTTACAAGTGGAGAACACATTGTCTCTGTGAAGTAGAGTTAGAATGTCATTACCAGATGCACCAACCTGCAAATTGTGGTTATCTTTCCAGCCCTTTTTCTGTGCATGTGTTTACCTTAAAAAAAACTAGAATACAGTAATTTTATAGATGCTGTTTTATATCTTGCTGTTTATATTTAACTATACGTGTGTGTGTGTGTGTATACACACAAGTATTCTTTCCATGTCAATAAATATACTTTTCAGTAGGTAACTGTGAGAAGTTGTTATAACTCACAGGGAGCCCAGCTTGGTGCTTTGCGATGACCTAGAGGGGTGGGAAGGGCTGGGGGAAGACTCAAGAGGGAGGTGATATATGTATAATTATGGCTAATTTATGTTGTTGTATAACAAAAACCAATGCAACATTGTAAAACAATTTCCCCCCAATTCAAAATAAAAGCAAAAAAAGATAAAAAAATAAACTTTTAACATCATGTTTTTCAATATTTTATTATGAAAAATTTTATTGTGAAAAATTTATAGCATAGCTGAAGTAATTGAACAGTTAGAACCTATGCATATTGTTTAGGTTTTACTATTAACTGATAGAGTGCCTGATGAACCATGGACAGTGGTTCATGACATTGTACAGGAGACAGGGATCAAGACCATCCCCAAGAAAAAGAAATGCAAAAAAGCAAAATGGCTGTCTGAGGAAGCCTTACAAATAGCTGTGAAAAAAGGGAAGCAAAAAACAAAGGAGAAAAGGAAAGATATTCCCATTTGAATGCAGAGTTCCAAAGAATAGCAAGGATAGATAAGAAAGCCTTCCTCAGCAATCAATGCAATCAAGAAATAGAGGAAAACAATAGAATGGGAAAGACTAGAGATCCCTTCAAGAAAATTAGAGATACCAAGGGGACATTTCATGCAAAGATGGGCACAATAAAGGACAGAAATGGTATGGACCTAACAGAAGCAGAAGATATTCAGAAGAGGTGGCAAGAATACACAGAAGAACTGTACAAAAAGAGTGTCACGATCCAGATAATCACGATGGTGTGATCACTCACCTAGAGCCAGACATCCTGGAATGTGAAGTCAAGTGGGCCTTAGGAAGCATCATTATGAACAAAGCTGGTGGAGGTGATGGAATTCCAGCTGAGCTATTTCAAATCCTGAAAGATGATGCTGTGAAAGTGCTGCACTCAATATACCAGCAAATTTGGAAAACTCAGCAGTGGCCACAGGGCTGGAGAAGGTCAGTTTTCATTCCAATCCCAAAGAAAGGCAATGCCAAAGAATGCTCAAACTACCACACAATTGCACTCATCTCACACGCTAGTAAAGTAATGCTCAAAGTTCTCAAGCCAGTCTTCAGTAGTACATGAACCGTGAACTTCCAGATGTTCAAGCTGGTTTTAGAAAAGTCAGAGGAACCAGAGATCAAACTGCCAACATCCACTGGATCATCTAAAAAGCAAGAGTTCCAGAAAAACATCTAGTTCTCTTCTATTGACTATGCCAAAGCCTTTGACTGTGTGGATCAAAACAAACTGTGGAAAATTCTGAAAGAGATGGGAATACCAGACCACCTGACCTGCCTCTTGAGAAACCTATATGCTGGTCAGGAAGCAACAGTTAGAACTGGACATAGAACAATAGAATGGTTCCAAATAAGAAACGGAGTACATCACGGCTGTATATTATCACCCTGCTTATTTAACTTAAATGCAGAAACGCTGGGCTGGAAGAAGCACAAGCTGGAATCAAGATTGCTTGGGAGAAATGTCAATAACCTCAGATATGCAGATGACACCACCCTTATGGCAGAAAGTGAAGAGGAACTAAAGAGCCTCTTGATGAAAATGAAAGAAGACAGTGAAGAAGTTGGCTTAAAGCTCAACATTCAAAAAACTAAGATCATGGCATCTGGTCTCATTAGTGCATGGCAGACAGATGGGGAAGCAATGGAAACAATGGCAAACTTTTATTTTGTTGGGCTCCAAGATCACTGGAGATGGTGACTGCAGCCATGAAATTAAAAGACACTTGCTCCTTGGTAGGAAGCTATGAAAAATCTAGATAGTGTATTAAAAAGCAGAGTGATCACTTTACCAACCAGTGTCTGTATAGTCAAAGCTATGGTTTTTCCAGTAGTTATGTTTGGATGTGAGAGTTGGACTATAAAGAAGTATGAGCACCAAAGAATTGATGCTTTTGAGCTGTGGTGTTGGAGAAGACTCTTGGACTGCAAGGAGATCAAAGCAGTCTGTTGTAAAGGAGATCAACCCTGAATATTCATTCAGAGGACTGATGCTGAAACTGAAGCCCCAATGTTTCAGACACTTGATATGAAGTGCTGACTCACTGGAAAAGATTGAAGGTAGGAGGAGAAGGGGGTGGCAGAGGATGAGATGGTTGGGTGGCATCACTGACTCACTGACATGAGTCTGAGCAAACTGTGGGAGACAGTGCAGGACAAGGGAGTCTGGTGTGCCGTATTCCACGAAGTCCCAGAGTGGGACGCGGCTGGACATCTGGATTGCCTTGACGTGTTTGTTGACAGTCTTGACTGTATTTGTGGGGATGCACTTCTCGGACCCTCTGTTCTGTCCCACTAATCTACTTTGGTTACTCTTGTCTTACGCCACTTTAATGGTTGTGTACTGTGTGTATGTCCATGGTTATATAGCATCAGTTTGCTTTTGTTGGGCATTTTGAATTTTATAATTTTTTGCTTTTTAAAATCATTTTCTTGCTAAGTGAAAGAAGTCAGAGAAAGACAAATACTATATGATATTCCTTATATGTTGAATCTAAAAACATAAAACAAGCTAGTAAATAGAAAAGAAATGGACTCACAGAACAAACTGCTAGTTATTAGTGGGGAGAGAGAAGGGTGAGGGACTCTCTAGGGGTAGTGGGGTAAGATGTACAAACTATTGCATGTAAAATGAGCTACAAAGATACATTGTACAACACAGGGATTATAGACAATATTTTAAATAACTATAACTCGAGTATAACCTTTAAAAATTATGACTCATTATACACCTGTAACTTATGTAGTATTGTACATCAGCTAAACTTCAATTTAAAATGTGATGCATATTACTTCTGTTATTTAATCTTTGATTATTTAAGTTGCAAGTGGCAGAAATAATTTATAGACAGAACTGAAGGCAAATGTGCACAAGTTCACCATTATTGTTAGCTTTCCGTAGTGCATTCTGATTTTTCCTTCTGTGACAAGTGAGAGTGTCTGCTGGTGGCAAGAAGGAAGAGTGCTTCCTCTGACCAACAGCTGTAGCTGTGAGAAGAATGTCCACTTTGCTTCCAAATGTCATTTATGGGTCATCTCTCTTATATTGTCAACCAAGATTATTAGAGTAGAGAAGCAGGAAGACTAAAAGCTTAAAAAGGACTTTCTTAGAATGTACTGTTCTCCATGGGTCCCATAATATGTTGTAAACATGAATTTGCATGCATGTCAAGTTACTGAAAATGAGAGGCAGATATTTGATCAGTTGTCTAAAGGCATTTATTTACTCAATTACTGCGACAGAACAGCAGTCATAACTCACGTCCTGTGTACTGTCAGATGTGAGAGGTTATCTACCTGAAGCTTTTGTATATGGTAATCAGCAAGACATTTAGTTGTGTAAATGATCTTCAAGGCACGTGTTCTTTTTTTATGTAGGTATATAAATAAAATTGGACCACTGTGTAAAGTGTCTCTAAATTCTTTGCTTCTTTACTTGATAATTTATTCACTTACAGGAGCAATTTGTGGGGAATAGGCCTCCCTAGACATCATTTTCAGTATTTGTGATGTTTTTCTCAGGAAAGATAGATTTTTAAAGGGAAAAACAGTTATTTGGGGTGAATTTTTTTCCTATGTTTTCAAAATTTTAGTTTTTTTTTCCCCACGTGGGCAGAGAAGTAATTGTCCATCATAATGTTTTAAGAGGTTTTCTTGTGTTTACAATAATAAAAGTTAATACCTGTGGTGGAAAGACTAATGTACTAGAAAACTAGAATCTTCATAAATTATTAAGTCATCTCTGTAGTCTAGAATAAAAGTTTGCTAGCTGCAGCTCTCTGCAAGCTAGATCTTGGCAAAGCAGAAAAACAGCAGACTGTATCTAGGAGAGCATCATAGGAACTCTCTGTACAAATGGGTTCTTCAAACTTTTATATACGTTTCCTCATCTGTCAGTTATTAGAGATTTCCTTCCTGAGTCATGTCAGTTATTTTTAGCCAAATGTGAACTCTTGCTTGTGTGAAACTTTCATTATCAAAAGATGAAGCTTCCCTGATAGCTCAGTTGGTAAAGAATCCACCTGCCACGCAGGAGACCCCAGTTCGATTCCTGGGTCGGGAAGATCCGCTGGAGTGTGGGAAAGGCTACCCACACTCCAGTATTATAGCCTGGAGAATTCCATGGACTGTTTAGTCCACGGGGTCGCAAAGTGTTGGACACGACTGAGCAACTTTCACTTCATTATTAGACTGTGGTTTAATATAAATATGTTAGAATCTTCTCTCTTTCCTCTTGCCAAGGGGTGACAAGAAAGACCACAACATAGTCAGTCAAAGCCATTTATCCTCCATTCCAGCTGCAATGCTAATTCTAGCTTTCAAGGACAACCTTGTTCCCAGGGCATTGTGGCCACAGGCACTGGGGCCACCCTATCCCAGCCCCTGTCTGGGTTAGACCCACCGGATGGCGCAAGGTAGACTGTTAGGTGTGGTTGTATTGGCCTTAAGGTTTTGGAAGCCCTGCATGAACTTAATCTCTGGTTATTCTTGATGAGAGACACATTCCTCTCCCACCGAGCCAGGTGGCTGTGTTCAGTTTTCTGTTCGGGAATCTCCCTGGGGGCAGTCTGTAGAGGCTTCCCCAGGCTGGATCAGAGGACGGTCCCAGCTGGCTTCCAGCTGCCGTGCACACCCTGCCTCGATATCCAATTTTCCAGTCCCCTGCCTGTTTTCCTAATGAGAGATGAGCCAGAACCTGGGACAGAACAAAACCCAAAGCCAGAACCATACACGTGTAAGATAAATCTCATCCTTTGGCTCTCTGATCTTCTCATCTAATCATCCTGTTTTCGGCACCTTTTGATAACATTGCTATAGTCATTTTATTTATAATGTCATTTTATGCGTTTCTCTTTTTTAAGGGGGAGAAAAAAGAACTGGGGGATTTGGGTTCTCATATCTTTCTAAAGTGGAAGCTGAAATTTAAGAACATTTAGTTCTCCCTCTTCCCTTTGCACTGTGATCTCTGGCATCACCGTCAAGGTGGGTTTATGTGTGTGCACGTGTTTGGTTTGTGACCAGTTTAGCTGTCTGATGTTTGTGGTTTTCCCCAGAGCTGAGTCTTGCTGCTAATGAGCACGATCGTTTTATACAGTGTCACTGTAGTGTGGGCATGTTAAATAATTGATCGGGTGTGGCAGGTAGAGAATGGCAAATGTGGTCCCTTTGTTGCCATGGTAATACATTTGGTTTAAGGGAACTGTTTGTCGTTTGGACTGCATGGATCTGGTGTCTGTGACAGTTGCCTATAGTTGAGGCAGTTGGAGAGGAAAATCAACTTAAGAGGAAGTGGCACTTTGAAACAAATGCATATATACAGTTGTCCCTGGGTATCATGAGGGACTGGTTCCATGACCCCCCGCTGATACCAAAACCCACAGATGCTTCAGTCCCTTTAATAAAATGGCCATTGTAAAGTCCACCCTCCGAACCAGGGTTCCAGCATCCACAGATTCGACCAACTGCAAACTGATGATGCGAAGGCCCGCCTGTGTATCAGGAGATTTGGGCTTCCCACTGTGGAGGGACTTATTCTTTTTTATTAAAAGGCTCATCCTTGGCTAATACATCAGCACAGACAATGAGACACGTGACAGATTTGTTTGCTTGTTAACATGGTGGGATTTGATCATTTATTGTATAAAATGTTATTGTGTGAGGTTATCCCTCGGAGGACTGCCTTTAAGGGAATTTGATTCCATGTTTGTTAGGAATCCTGGGGAGGAAGGACAACATGTTCTCTTTCCTTTATTCTCCGTTGAAAACATCAGAAGTCCTTAAAGGTATGGGTATATTTGTGTATTCTCTCGAGAGGTATTTGTTGAGTACTCAGCAAGGGGCTCTTAGGGTCTGGGAGTGCAGTGTGAGCAAAGCAGCCGTGGTCTCAGAGGCTAGATGCCGTGGGCTGCATCCTCTCACCGCTGGGTTCCGCCTTTAACACTATCTTTTGCCTTTTAGACACCTTTCTGAATAAGTGTTCAATAGATTTTTAGAATAGCTCCTTTCTTCCTCCTTCCCAGTACCGTCTCTTCATATGAATTTTTCCTAAAGGTTAACACCATTTGTTAACACCTTTTGTCAACAACCGACACAAAGTAAGTGAAAACTTAGGTGATGTAAGCACACATCCTTCTGTTGATCCGTGACCTTCCTCACCTCATGGCTTAGCTCAGGTCCTACCTCTGCCACGGTGCCAGCCAAGCCAATAGCAGTCTCTTTCTGGGTATTCTATTCAGTTAGTATGACATAGTTTATCTTGTTTTCATATGTTATAATGTCGTTTTTTTTTGTAATCTTGCCACATGTCTTATATGAGTTAAGGCAGAAAAAAAACTAAAAGCCAGTGGTCAATTCCCAGCCTCCTTATTATATAGAGAAGGAATTCAACCTATAGAAATTAAAAGATAAATGGTATAAAGTGTTGCTTCCTAGAGGAAGCACTGGGAAGTGCCATGCTTTCAGCTTGGAGTGACTGTGGGATGATGAACACGAGAGCTGACTCTAAGACCAGCTGTGGCTTGAGGCATAATGGGTTATGACAGTGGTTGGATAATGCAAAACTAATGGATTCAACACTTTATTGGGGTGTTTTAATTTGACACGTCAAGCAGTTGGAAGCCACTGCAGGCTTTTGAGGAAAAGCTTAACGTGAGCAAATTAACACTCAAGGGAAGACGCAAGAGATCCCGGCCGCTGCTGTGTGTCAGTGTGGTTGGGGACAGGGAGGACAGCAAGGATTGACCTTGGAAGCGAAGTGTTTCCCATTTGACACATGGAAACTTGAGGCTCTTTGATTTTGAACCGAGATGCTATAATAAATACATGACAGAAGTAAGAATCAAATTCTCGAATGACTTGTCAGCTCCATCTTTTTTGATCAGAGTTGTCTTTTGGACTCTGAATTTTGATGATTGTCTTATTTTCACTTGCTGAAGGATGAGTCTAGTATTACTTACCCTGTGCTTATGCCGTTGTAGCCCTAGCCCCAATTGAAATAGTTCACAATCAAGAGCAGCCTCTGCACGCTAAGTTGCTTCAGTCGTGTCTGACGCTTTACAGCCCCATGGACTGTAACCCACCAGGCTCTTCTGCCCATGGGAATTCCCAGGCAAGAATACTGGAGTGGGTTGTCGTTTCCTCCTCCAGGGGATCTTCCCAGCCCAAGGATCAAACTTGGGCCTGTTATGTCTCCTCCATTGGCACGCGGGTTCTTTACCACTTGTGCCACTTAGGGAGCCAGATTAAACAAAAGGGAAATTTATCTGAAGGAGTCTGGTACCTTAAGGAACTTCAGCTGAGCCTGCCCTCAGACCAGGAACTGGGATGCCTGCTCAGCGCTTTCTTTCTTTCTCTTCCTAAACTGGCTTTTGTTCCTTGTAGCTAAACTGGGCTGCTTTATACCTCTTGAGTTTGTGTCCCAGTGATGGAAACAACTAGAGAAACTCATTTAGCATTTTCTAGTCCTGATTTGAATTCCTAGAGGAGAAAATGTGATGGGCTCAACCCAGTCAGCAAAGGTGAGCAGAGCAGCCAGGCTCACCTAAACACCAGCTTGGCTGCAGGTCTCATCCTTGAGCCGGGGGATTCGGGGTCAGAGGAGAGGGCCTACGCAGATATTCCCAACAAACTGATAACCCCTGCTTAAAGTGACCAAGATCCCTGAAATGTTATGTGCCATTTGTTGTGTAAATGTTTGAAAGTTTCTTTGTGCATTAATGAGGAATTAGATCTCTTCAACCCATTTTATCCACTTAATCATTTAAAAATAATTCAGAACCCGAGCTTTTCCTTGCAGCTGGGGTTTTGTTGTTCACTTCTGTTTCTTTCTAAACCCTGCTGGAAAAAGGAGCTTTGGGAGGGTAACATAGGGAGTAAAAAGTTGGAGGTCTACAGTACTTGAGTGTAATGTCCCTGGGAATTAAAATGGGAATTTTTAGGCGTTAAGAAATTTTGTTCATCATAAACCACCTGTCTTTTGACTGTGTGTTTATCCTTCCCAGAGTGGTTTAGAAACGAATAACCTTGAGATGTTCAGACCTCAGAGATTCTGATTTTATTTATAGGCTGCAAGAAAACACTCAATGAAGTTTGTTGTGATTCACTGCTCATCACCTTGAGCTGTTGCCTTCAGCGCCAGGAAGGCATTGAATCTTGTGCACTGAGAGAATAGGCTGAAATCCATGGAGCTCAAAACAGAGGCCTAAGCATTATCCCAGGGATTTCTCATAACGTATCCGGTGGACCCACGCCAGTGGCTTTACCCATGAGAAGTGAATACTTTGTCAAAACAGCAGCTGCTTTGAACCTTGGTCTT
The DNA here is from genome assembly GCF_023699985.2 of Odocoileus virginianus. Lineage (NCBI taxonomy): Eukaryota > Metazoa > Chordata > Mammalia > Artiodactyla > Cervidae > Odocoileus > Odocoileus virginianus. The sequence goes on along the minus strand of NC_069685.1, from coordinate 6,023,383 downwards.
TTGGTGGCTGAAAGAAAAGCTCCCAGGAACAACAGTTTTCAAGCTCAGCTGAATAGTGGTCTAAGGAAGAGTGTCCAACTCTTTGTGACCCCATAGACTGTATGTAGCCCGCCAGCCTCCTCTGTCCACGGGGTTTCCCAGGCAAGAACACTGGTGTGGGTGGCCATTCCCTTCTCCAGGGGTTCTTCCCGACCCAAGGATTGAACCTGGGTCTCTTGCATTGCAGGCAGACTCTTCACCGTCTGAGCCACCAGGGACCGAGGAAAAGTAAGTCTGGATAAATCACACGCGACCTGCTGGTGTACCCCTGTCTCCCTCCCCAAGGTTGCTTTTCAGAAGTTTCGTCTGCTGCCTCTCTTAAATATGCAGCAAACAACCCTGCTCTGTCACGTGCGGATTGGAGAGAGGCCCTGTAGTGGGCTGTGTGAAAAGGACATCAGCGTGTCTGCTGCAGCTCCTGTCCCTGCTGTTAAAATCTACAACTCACATGTTTAAGACACAGACATGAAATGGAACAGATTGACTTGCAAGCCAGATAAGGAAATAAATGATAAATGGAAAAGGACCCCGGAGGTGCTCCAGACGGGCTGGCATGGGGTTGGAGGCCAGGCTGGAGGAGGCGGGTGTCGGGGAAGGCTTCGTGCGGTGGCTCCTGTGTGGTCGATGCGGCACGTTATTTGGAATGTCATTCCCTAAATTACATATTTGGGTGGAGAGAGGAGGGAGGCTTTGCTTTAAGATTTTTTGGTCTTGTTTTGGTTTTTGCCTTGAGGGGGCTTGGGTGACTGGCTTTGTGTTTTTCAACGCCATAATAAAAATTTATCCCAAAGAGAAAACCAGCAACCTTGCTCTTCATTTCAACCCTGAGAAGCATGAAAGTATTATTTTCCCCCTTAATGATGGCAGAGGTATGAGGGCTTTGGGACGTGATTTGGTGTTTCACTTCATGGAACTTCTTGAAGACATCATATGCCCATCATAACGGGGGCGCCCTCCTTGGGCTGTTTCCTTGCCTAGCCTGGCTCTCTGAAAGGCATCTGAAGCCTTTCTTTGTCAGATGAATCGTGTTCTTTCTCCCAGTCTGCTCAGCGAGGCCCTGTGAAGCTGTCTGGTGAATGGATCTCTGCCTCTCTCTCAGATGGGTACCGGCTCCTAACCTGTTACCTCTGCTCACAAGGAACTTCAGGTCATAGCAAGTTTGTTGTTAGAGCCGAGGACAAAAGCAGCAGCCCGCTGCAGGAAGGGCAGGGAACTGGGCACCTGGAGGCTGGGATTAGAAGGTGTTTGGCTCCCACTGGTTCTGGAAGCCTGTGCTGAGGGCTGTGGACTGTCATTCTGGATGTCTGCCCTCACCGTTAACCCTGCTTCTCTCCACCTTACCCTTCTGTCTTGGGGTGTCTCTGCTTCACTCCATGCTGACAGCAGCCTCTACTTCAGGTTCGACTCTCCAAGAGGACTGGAATGGCTGAGCTAATTAACCATCACCTCTGAGATTAAGCCATGGTTGAAGGCCAAATTGGGATTAGTTGTGTTTAGATCAAGTTCCCGCTCCTGGTCCCGTCAGTCTCAGATTTTGGTGGGTGGAGTGTGTGTATGTGTGTGTGTGTGTGTGCGCATGCATGCATGCACGTGTGCACCCATGTGTGTGCATGCGTGCAGAATATCATTGCCAAGGGCTGTCCCCAAACATTGGTTGGGAATATTACCAGTTTCCTTTAGAAGGAGCTGTAGGCAGGGCAAGTACCCCAATGGGGTGAAAAGTCTGCTCTCACGTAACACCCACAAGATTCCGTTAAGATGGGAGTTTATCATCCCTGTTTTGAAACTGAGGAAATTGGGGCCAAAAGAGGTTAAGTACTATGCTTAAACTCATCGACTTACTAGGTGGCAGAGCTGGGATTTGAAGCTAGATTTAGAAGACTCCACTAGGCCATGACGTGTTTTCTTACTTCTGAGTTCTTCAAAGATGAGGCAAGGCCCTGTTGAAACTTGATGAATTGTGACAGCCCTTTCTTGCTCTTGGAGGTATTGGGGCCATGAGTATTTTTCCTCTTGAGGAAAAGAGCTGCTAAGAAAGATTGTGAGTTTTCTGTGTTGGAAAGAAATATTTCAAACTCAGTGTTTTGAAGCTGGTACTGTTCCCACTGTACCAGGAAGGAGGAGAAGAGCGTGACAGAGGATGAGACGGTTGAATGGCATCACCGACTCAATGGATGTGAGTTTGAACAAACTTCGGGAGACAGTGAAGGATGGGGAAGCCTGACGTGCTGCCGTCCATGGGGTTGCAGAGAGTTGGACCTGACCGAGCTAGCCAAGAGTCAGACGTGGCTGAGTGAGCGGGGTCGGACGTGACCCAGTGAGCGAACGGCAGTAACTGTTCCCGCTGTAATGCAGCTGAACCAGGGCCTGGGGTGGGAGGACTGTCACACGGAGCAGTCTTTACGGATTGAGGAGCCCTGGAGGCAGACGCTCCTGGAGAAGATCCTGTCAGTGCTGCTCGTTTCCCCTTCACGGTGTGCAGGTTCTCGTCCTTGTTTAGAGGTTTGCCTCTCACTTCTAGCACTTGGAGGAACCTGGAGATTCTGACCAGGGCGGTAGCTTGGAGACAGCACATGGCAGGTGCACAGTCTGTGTTCACTGGACAACTCATGGCTCTTCCTCAGGGAGACACCGTCTCTTATATGTGTGTGTGTATTTATTTGGCTGCATCGGGCCTTAGTTGGGGCACACAGGCTCTCTAGTGTGGTTCCTGGGCCCCAGAGTGCGCAGGCTCAGTAGTTGTGTGTGTGTGTGTGTGTATTTATTTATTTGGCTGCATCGGGCCTTAGTTGGGGCACACAGGCTCTCTAGTGTGGTTCCTGGGCCCCAGAGTGCGCTGACTCAGTAGTTGTGTGTATTTATTTATTTGGCTGCATCAGGCCTTAGTTGGGGCACACAGGCTCTTTAGTGTGGTTTCTGGGCCCCAGAGTGCGCAGGCTCAGTAGTTGTGCTGCAGGCTTAGTGGCCCTGAAGCTTGTGGCATCTTAGTTTCCTGACCAGGGATCAAACTTGCATCCCCTGCATTGCAAGGTGGATTCTTAACCACTGGACCACCAGGGAAGTCCCTTGGAGACACCTTTTTGATGAATCACTTTTTTCCTCATGCCATTTCTCTTTGTTCAGATTTTACCAGCCTTGGATGAGAAGGCAGGTTTTCTGATACTTGTTTGGGGAATTCTGCGGAATTCTCTGTGGGCTTCTCTTGTGGTTGAGCCTTCAAGTTCTGTGGCTGTAATGATATTCAATCTCATAAAATGTGCTTTGGAAAAAGAAAGATGTTTGCAGTTGCCAGCTCCTTCTCTCTCCTGCCACTGTCCCTTCCTTCAGCATTAATCTTTAGTGGCAGTGTAGTGATGAATGGTATGAATTTTGGAGCCGGGAAGACTGGGGTTTGGTTCCATACTCTGACACATCCTGTCTGGGTGGCCTTTGACAAGTTACTCAGTCTCTCTGAGCTTGGGTCTTGTAACAAAGCACTTAGTACAGGCATGGCACATAGTAATGACTCAAAAAAAATGAAGTACTGCTAATATTATTGTAATGATAACCGTGGGTTTTCTTCTGGGGACTGTTAATGCTCCCTGTTCCCAAAGGGGGGAGCTCTTAACTTTGAGCTGCATCAGCAGAGCCACGGACAGAGAAGCCTTATTATTAATCTGTGGTCTTTTTGTTTATATTCTGTTGTCATCCTAGGATTTGAAGCATTTCAAGTGTTATGAAGCAAATTTCGCACGAGGATAATTACCATGTTTCTAATGTGGTTGGGAACTGAGGTGTTTTAATTACTGGTGTGCCAGGAACCCTTTCAGTGAGGTGAAGTGTGATTTTTTTTTTAAGGCTTTCATCTGCTTGGTCATAATTAGGGACACTTGTAATGCTCAGCCGTAATATCTGCTGATTTGTACACTTTCATTAAGCAATCAGGATCGAATGACCAGACTGTCAGGGGTCGGGTTCCCGTCTGTGAGGAGGAGGAGCTTCTCTCACTGCTTCTCTGCTCTTTGTCCTCACCCGCCGCCCCGCCCGTAGCCTTTACTCTGATCCTGGGCTCATCTGAAACATGGCTAGAGGCGCTGCCCTCTTTTGAGGCCTTGATTTTTACAGAATCCCTCTGCTGCATTTTCCGCCTTCTTGCCTTGTGAACCCATCTGGCTAAATTTCTGTGCCAGAAAACAAGTTTTTCATGTGCCAGTGACTGTTGTGGGGGGATTAAAGGTCGTGAATAATGGAAATGAAAACGTTGAAGTTAGTGCCTTGGGAACCAGAAGAAAGAGGGAGAAGAGTAGAGTCAAAAGTGTGAGAACTTAAAGGGATTGTTGATTTCATACCTAAGCTTCATCTTTAAAGACCCCGCACACGTTGGGAACAGGGCCCATGCTCGACTTGTTCTGTATTGTATGCCTTGTACTTAGCATTGAACCTGGTGCAGAGTAGAATTTGTCGAGTATATTGAATTGATGCTTTCAAACTGTGGTGCTGGAGAAGACTCTTGAGAGTCCCTTGGACTGTAAGGAGATCAAACCAATCAGTCCTAAAGGAATCAATCCTGAATATTAATTGGAAGGAGTGGTGTTGAAGCTGAAGCTGCAATACTTTGGCCACCTGATGTGAAGAACTGACTCATTGGAAAAGACCCCGATGCTGGGAAAAGATGCTGGGAAAGATTCAAGGCAGGAGGAGAAGGGGATGACAGAGGATGAGATGGTTGGATGACATCACTGACTCAATGGACGTGAGTTTGAGCAAGCTTCGGGAGGTGGTGAAGGACAGGGAAGCCTGGCATGCTGCAGTCCACGGGGTCACAAAGAATCGGACATGACTTAGCGACTGAACAACAACAGTGGGAAAACAGAGGCCCACTGATATTTATGTAAATGACACTGGTATCTACAGGGACCGAGCCTGGGACTGACTCTTGCTCGCCAGGGCCTAGTGAGAGATGTATAAAGAAGGGAATGAAGTAAAACAGGCAGGAATTAAAAAACAAAAAAATCAACATAGGAATATATTTAGGAATGTATGAGGAAGTTACAGTGTAAATTCCACTTGCTGGCATTTCTCATGGAAAGAGTACAGAGTACATGGCTGTGTGCCGTTGGGTTATTCCGTGCTGACTGCTGTTTGTTTTTTAAGAAGCAGAGGCTGAGCAGCTGCATAAGGATCTTGGTACTGTTCAGTCTGTACCTTTTCTTGGTTTTGTTCTTTTATTGCTTAACCTAGGATGACTTAGCAAGCTTAGAGTTTCATTATTTGTTCTCTTTTCCACCCTAGGTTTATGCTTGCTGTGTTGAATTACCATTAATTTCAAAAGCCTTTTCCTTGCTATTAATGCAGATTATATGATTTTAAACTCATTTTCCTTTTTCTGATTCATTGTACATCAAGCAGATCAAAAGCTAGTATGACAGATATCTTCATCCAACAGGATTTTGGATTTTAGCCAGTTCTCCACACATGCTGTCCTTTGCGCAAGTTCCATGGACCAGGTACCGTTCCTTCTTGTACTCGCCTGGCTGCCCCCACTGCAGGCTTGCAGGGGTGACCAGGGGCCTCCTGGAGGAAGTTGGATGAATGCTCCTTAAGTGCTTGGGTGTGTTTAGGTAGCATAATGGGTAGATTCTTGTACCCTCACATCCTGGAGCTTGGCAAAGATTCTAGCTCCTGAATCAGGTCAGAGAGAAACTGGTGGTGGTGGCTTTCCTAGACAGGGTGGGGAGAGAGAGGGAGAGAGTGTGCGCATGCCGTGGGGTAAGGGATGCTTTCTGAGCAGGTAGAGAGGGCAGGTTGGCCATCAGCCTCCTCCCTTCCTTCCCGTTTCAGCTCAGGGGCGTGATTGGCACATGTGATGTATCGTGAATGGAGGTTTCCTCTAGGACAGAACCATCCACCTTGCCTTGTTACTAGAAAGCATCTGTCAGTGTTTCACCTCAGTGATGTTTCTATGGGTGACTGCAACACTGCTGACTGTCAGATGATAATTGTGGCCCTGATGGGCTGGGGAGAGACCAGTCCAAGCCTCTCACTGTAGGGCTGGAGAGCATATAGGAGGGAACCAGGGTCTGGAGTGCATAGAAGGGCTGTTTTTTCATGGCATATAGGATGCATTTCTTTTAGCTCACTGGAGCACACCCTGTGACTTCCAATTATGTACTTGTCTAGAAAAATTAGTTTTGAAAATCCCTAAAGTATGCCCATAGACCTGTTTACCAATCTATCTGTAATTATTTATTGATTGTGTGCCATGTGATCAGACCTGTCCAGCCCCTGCTCAGAGAGAATAGTAAAATTTGGTCCAGGGATTTCAGACTCATTCTGTTTGTGATTTAGGTTTTTAGGGAAAGCCCATTTACCCTGAAATCAAGACAGATAGCCTCTGGGAGTTCTGAGTGGAAATTCATCTATTTCCTCTGTCATCTTAGAGAAGGCGGCATGCTCGTACATCCAGCCGTGGATTATGCATAATCAGCGGTGATGAATGCAGGAGCATTTTTAATTAGTCTTCATGCCCTCTGTCTAATGCAATCAGAAACCCTCGATCAGACTAGAGATTTATAATCAATCATTCAGCATTTTCTGAGGTGGGTATAAACCTGTTTGCTTTTAGCCTGTAACTTAAAATACCTGCTTTAGAGAATTATTATTTAACCGGGCAGATATCTGTAAGCTGAGTATATTTTGAGCATGTAGACTTGTAAATCTCAAATTGCTGATTGCTCTGATTAAGGGTAACTGTGTGAATTAAGGTGTCTCTAACCTTCACTGGAGAAAACCTGCCAACAGACAAAATAGTTTCAGAGAAAAATATCAGATTGGCATCCAGGAGGCCTGAGTTCTAAGTCTAGCTTTGCGAACCCCAGTTTCTTCATCTATAAAAATAAGATTGAGAATAGTTGGAATTTAAGTCTTCATTATGTCATGTTGAGTTGAGTTACTTAGAATCTAATAGTAAACGTTTTTGGACCATTTAACACATGATGGGCACTGGGCTGCAGCATCGTGCCTTAAGCAGGTGCATGAACTCTGCATGATCTCATGTATTCCCACGTTATCCCTTGAGGTAGTTAGTATGAAATGACCACCTCTGTCTTAGTCTGTGAGTCCCTGGTGGGGAGGCTGATGTCTGTAGGGTATAGATTTGGGAATGTCAGATAAGAATACCCAATGGTAAATAAAGATCCCTACAAAAATGATCTTACCTTTGCCTCAGTGGGTCTAACAAAATTCTGCAATTAAAGTGAAATTGACAACATAAAATTTCTAATTTAACTGACAATCAGATAATTCCTCTGTTTTGATCTTCTGTTAAAATGATTTTCTTCCCCCAAAGTGAAATTCCAGAGGAATCCAAAAACAAGTTGATCTTCATTGTTGGTCCACAGCATTAGCGAGCATGTGCATGCATGCTCAGTTGTGCTGACTCTTTGTGTCTCCTTGGACTGGAGTGCACCAGGCTCCTATGTCCATGTGATTTTTCAGGCAAGAATACTGGGATGGGTTGCCAGTTCCTCCTTCAGGGGATCTTCTGGAACCAGCAATTGAATCTGTGTCTCTTCCATCTCCTGCATTGGTCACAGCACCACCTGGGAAGCGCCATTAATGAACACATGAACTAGCAAATATGCATATAAATATATTAGTTTAAAGTAGTGTATCTGGGGCTTAAAATGGTTATTTTTGTCTGGTTGAGTGATACTACATTTTTTTACACATCTGTATTTAAAATATTTTTCTGAAGGAATATGTATTATTTTATTATAAGAAAAAGAAATGAGCAAAAGCAAACAGTACAAACTTCCTGAAATAGAAACAAAGGGCTTGAAACTGCTTACAAATCTGAATGTGTGAGGAAATGTACTTGTTACAAACAAACACAATTTTTATCCTGAGGTGATCCAGTTTGATTAACTTGCCTTTATTCACACTGATCATTGAAGAGGTCTTTGAGTTCTTTGAATCAGGATCTAGAAAAATTTCATTCTGATTATGCCTTATTAGAAATCAAAAGAAACCAAAAAAAAAAAAGCACTCTGGGAACCAGCCTTTTTCCTCCTAGTAGTTAAAATTAACACCAGTGAAACTTGTTAATTGTAGAATTTTAGAATACATAGAGGTACAAAACAAATAAAATTAAATAAAACATGTGCACACAATCCCACTTGCCAGAAATAACCACTATTGACATTTTAGATTATATCCTTCCAGAATTTGTATTATATATACACGTATGTGCGTGCATATATGTGTGTGTGTGTGTTTGTAGTCACCCATAGAGGTATATGTATACGCTTTGTCACCTGTTTACTTACAGTAGAGGGCAGTCCTTCAGACTGTATGGTTTAATGAATACAAGGGACCATACCTTTGGGCATGTCTGCATTCCCAGTGCAACAACAGTGCCTGACACAGAGCAGGAACTGAATAAATATTCACAGAGCATCAACATCTATCTTGCCTGTCTTTCCAGGTCAGCTGTTTTACTCCAAAGGATTATTTTGTTGACTTGATAGCATTTCATGGTATGGACATACCACATTTACTTGTTTCTGGTTTTAAACTATTAAAAGTGCACTGCTGAAATGTTCTTGTAGCCAAGTGTTTGACATGTCAAATTATTTATTACAGCTAATAACCTAAAAACTGAATTATTGGATCAAAGGATATGTATGTATTTCTCACTTTTGATAGCATTTCCCAATGTCCCCCAGAGAGGTGGTGCCATTTCATATTCTTAGTGGAAGAATTCAATGCCTGATTTCACCCAACACTTGGGAGCATGGCATGGGCCCTTTTTTTTGTTTGTTTAATTGACCTTTTTATTGAGATCGTTGTAAATTCTTATGCTGTTGGAAGAAATAGTAGAGTCATTCCTTGTACACTTTATCCACTTTCCCCTGTTGGAAACATTCTTGCAAAAGTGTGCTATAACATCATAACCAGAATGCTGATGTTAATACAGTCCTCAGATCCTCCCTGGTTTACTTGTACTCATTCGTGTGTCCCGGTATTACTATATCGAGTTTTGTTCAGGTTCACCACCAGTATGGGTTTGTGGGTCCACCACCACAGTCAAGACACTGAGCAGTTCCAACACCCCAAAGATTCCTCCTTTTATGACCAGGCCACCTCCCGTTGCCCTCCCAGCCTCCGTCTTCCCATTCCTAGCTGCTGGCAACTAATTAATCTTCCATTCATAAATATTGTCATTTTATTGTGACCATCAAGGGCTTAATTTCAAAATACACAAACAGTTTATAAAGCTCAATAAAAAAAAACAACCCAATCAAAAAATGGGCAGAAGACCTAAATAAATATTTCTCTGAAGAAGATCTACAGATGTCCAGCAGGCTCGTGAAAAGATGCTCAATATCTCTAATTATTAGAGAAATGCAAATCAGAACTACAATCAGGTACCACCTCACTCCGGTCGAAATGGCCATCTTCAAAAGGTCTACAAATAACAAATGCTGAAGAGGGTGTGGAGAAAAGGGTGTGGTACACTGTTGTGGGAATGTAAATTGGTGTAGTCACTATGGAAAACAGTATGGAGTTTCCTCAAAAAGCTAAAATCAAAGTTGGCATATGATCCAGCAGTCCTACTCCTGGGCATATATCTGGAGTAAACTATAATTCAAAAAGATACATGCACCCCAATGTTCATTGCAGCGCTATTCACAATAGCCAAGACAGGGAAGCAACCTAAATGTCCATCAGCAGTTGAATGGATAAAGAAGATGTGGTACATACCTTAATGCAATACTACTTGCCATAAAAAGAATGAAATAATGCCATTTTCAGTGACATGGAAATGCAGTGAAAATTCTTAGAGATGGGAATACCAGACTACCTCACCTGCCTCATGAGAAATTTGTATGCAGGTCAAGAAGCAACAGTTAGAACCAAACATGAAACAACAGACTGGTTCATATTTGGAAAAGGAGTACATCAAGGTTGAATATCGTCACCCTGCTTATTTAACTTATATGCAGAGTACATTTTGGCAAACGCTGGGCTGGATGAAGCATAAGCTGGAATCAAGAATGCTGGGAGAAATATCAATAACCGCAGATATGCAGATGACACCACCCTTATGGCAGAAAGTGAAGAGGAACTAAAGAGCCTCTTGAAGGTGAAAGAGGAGAGTAAAAAAGTTGGCTTAAAACTCAACATTCAATAAATGAAGGTCATGGCATCTGGTTCCATCACTTCATGGCAAATAGATGCAGAAACAATGGAAACAGTGAGAGACTTTATTTTCTTTGGCTCCAAAATCACTGCAGATGGTGATTATAGCCATAAAATTAAAAGACGCTTGCTCCTTCAAAGAAAAACTGTGACAAACCTTGACAGTGTATTAAAAAGCAGAGACATTATTTTGTCAACAAAGGTCCACCTAGCCAAAGCTATGGTTTTTCCAGTAGTCATGTAAGGATTTGAGAGTTGGACCATAGAGAAGGCTGAGCACCAGTGAATTGATGCATTTAAACTGTGGTGTTGGGGAAGACTCTTGAGAGTCCCTTGGACTGCAAGGAGATCCAACCAGTCCATCCTAAAGGAAATCAGTCCTGAACATTCACTGGAAGGACTGATGCTGAAGCTGAAGCTCCAACACTTTGGCCACCTGATGTGAAGAGCTGACTCATTGGAAAAGACCCTGATGCTGGGAAAGATTGAGGGTAGGAGGAAAAGGGATGACGGAGGACAGGATGGTTGGATGGCATCACTGACTCAATGGACATGAGTTTGGGCAAGCTCTGGGAAATGGTGAAGGACAGGGAAGCCTGGAGTGCTGCAGTCCATGAGGTTGTAAAGGGTCAGACGTGACTGAGCGACTGAACAAGTGACGTGGATGGGTCTATAGATTGTCATGCTAAGTGAAGGAAGTCAGAGAAGTGCAAATGCCACATGCCATCACTTATGTGTGAAACCTAAAATATGACACAAATGAACTTATCTATGAAACAGACTCACAGACACAGAGAACAGACTTGTGCTTGCCAAGGGGGTGGGAGGGTGGGAAGGAAGGACTGGGAGTTTGGGATTAGCAGTTGCAGACTATTATATATAGAATGGATAAACAGCAAGATCCTACTGTACAGCATAAGGAACTGTGTTCAATATTATGTGATAAGCCATAATGGAAAAGAATATGAAAAAAATGTGTATATACATACATGTATAACTGAATCACTTTGCTGTACAGCAAAAATTAATCAACATTGTAAATCAACTGTACTTCAATAAAATAAATTAAAAAAAATAAAATTTTGTCATTTCAGGAATGTTATGTAAGAGAAATCATTCAGTATATAACCATTTGGAATTGGATTTTTTTCAGTCAGCATAATCCCCTGGTCATTTATCCAAGTTGTTGGTATCAATAGTTTGTTCCTTTTTATAGCTGACTAATACTCTATGATTGGAGAAGGCAGTGGCACCCCACTCCAGTACTCTTGCCTGGAAAATCCCATGGACGGAGGAGCCTGGTAGGCTGCAGTCCATGGGGTCGCTAAGAGTCAGACATGATTGAGCGACTTCACTTTCACTTTTCACTTTCATGCATTGGAGAAGGAAATGGCAACCCACTCCAGTGTTCTTGCCTGGAGAATCCCAGGGACGGGGGAGCCTGGTGGGCTGCTATCTATGGGGTTGCACAGAGTCGGACACAACTGAAGTGACTTAGCAGCAATACTCTATGATATGGATGGACCACAGCTTTTTTAACCATTTGCCTATTGAAGGAAATATGGGCTGATTCCAGTTTTTGGCTGTCACAGATAAAGCTACTGTGAGCATTTGTGTATGAGTTTTTGTGTGAAAGTAAGTTTCATTTCTCTGAGACCAGTCCCTAATAGGTCAATTGCTGGATTGTGTGGTAATTCACTGTGTAGTCTTTAAAGAACCTGCCAAACTATTCTCCAGAGTGGCAGTACCATTTTACATTCTCACAGCAGTGGATGGATGAGCCAGTTTCTCTCTGCATTCCATCAACATTTAGCATTGTTACTGTTTTGTTTTACCTTATTCTGATAGGTGTGTGGTAATGGGTCTTTGTGGTTTTCCTTTTATATTTCCCTAATAACTAATGATGTTGAACATCTTTTCATGTGCTTATTTGCCTTTTGTATTTCTTTTTTGGTGACATCTCTGCTTATGTCTTTTACCATTTTCTAATTGAATTATTAGATTTTGTTACTTTAAGTTTCTGAGTGTTAGGGCTTCCCTTGTGGCTCAGCTGGTAAAGAATCCACCTGCAATGCAGGAGACCTGGGTTCGATCCCTGGGTTGGGAAGATCCCCAGGAGAAGGGAAAGGCTACCACTCCAGTATTCTGGCCTGGAGAGTTCCATGGACTGTGTCTGTAGTCCTTGCGGTCATAAAGAGTCAGACATGACTGAGTGACTTTCACTTTCACTTTAATAGTCTAGATCAGATGCGTAGTTTGCAGATACCATGGAGGCAGCCTTTAATTTGTCTTGTCGTCTTCTTCATTGTAGTCTTCTATAGAGCAAAAGTTTTTGAAATTTTGATGGGGTTCAGTTTGTCCGTTTTTCCTTTTATGGACTGTGCCTTTGGTATCGAGTCTCAGGTCTCTCTTGCTTAGCTGCCATGGACGCGTTCCTCGGAGACCTGCTCATCCTGATTCTTCCCCTTACTAGCTGAGTAAGCAGACACATATTTCTTAATCTCTCTCTCCTTCAGTTTTCTCATTCATGAAATGGAGATGAGAATAGTATGTACCTCATATGGCTGTTTCCAGATTTAAGCCGTTATATGTAAGGTGCTTGGAGTAGGGCCGGGTTGTTGTTAATATTTTTGTTATCACACCTCTTGCATCCTACCACCTTGGGTGCTTGCTGGGGTTAGGGCTCTCAGAATCTGCAGGTCAGCACGAGTCCCACCTGGTTCTCAAGAACATTTCTGTTTCCTGTGGGGAATGAACGCCCTGGCCTTCCTTTGGTGGTGTGGTTGGGTGCTTCTGCCAATGCCTTTTCTCTAAGATGCCTTTTCTAAGAAAAGGCCTTTCTCTAAGAGCACGCCGAGTGTTGCCAGAGGCTAACCAGAGTTTCTGTAGAGTCGAGTTTTGGTGGAACGCCCCAGGCTGAGGCAGGTGTGAGACCACCAGGAGCGGGGGTCTGTGGTCGCTGAGTGAGGACAGCAGGCATGGTGAGAATCAGCCTGTGGGCTGGACTCAGCTTTCTGCCGGCCTGTTTCATGGTCTCCTGCAGGAACAGTCCTGTGGCGGTGGGCGCGGCGGGTTTGCTAATGTGTGTGTCAGTTTTCTTGTCAACGGGCTGCTCAAGGCCAGCAGTTTTTCTACCAGCTTGTCTATTATGGATTATCATCCAGCGTAAATACTGGAAATTAAACTCAGAGATAACCTCAGGCTATAGAGATAGCTGTATGTACGTCCTTTCTCACAAAGGATGACTCTATAGGATTTTTCCCATAAGGGATGTCGCAGAAAGCGCAGAAGTTCTTCCCGGGGAGACTTCACTGACATTTCCTCTAAACAAGACATAATGTTGCCTGGAGATACTGTTTTAAGGTAGAAGCCAGCTCTTGACAGCATAACTGGCTTCTTACTGTAATACAACGGGAGTTCTCTCCAGCAGTCAGAGAGGTACTGTGGATTGTCAGTTCTTTCCCTTCTCTCTGATTTCTGCCTGCACCCTGCTGAGTGCTGGCTAATTTCAGGATGTTTGGAGGGCTAGACTTCTCCGCCCACTGCGTGGTGTGTGCGCTGTTACAGTAATTACATACTTTCATCAAGTAACATATAGTCTGATGAAAATGTACCTGTGAAAAGAAAGCTGTTTGTTTCTACCAAGTTGAATTCTTTGCAAAGACTGCATAAAGGCAAGTTGTTATCAGACATTGCTGTCAAACTGCATGTTGAAGAGGTAACTAGAAGATTGGGAAGATGTTTAAAATGGGGAATGATTCTACACGGAGATTGATTCACACTGAGATTCTTCTCAGCTTCAAGTAGGCAAACTGGAAATTGTATATTATACATTATGAGTGGTTTGTGCAGGAAAGGCAACTTTGAACTTCAGTCAGTAGACTTTTTCTTGAAGAAATAGCTTTGGCCTGTGTGAATATGTTGGCAAATGGATTTGCTTTTTTATGGTTCATGATAAAATAAAGTATTTAAAATGTGTGTAGCTGTCATTTTTAGTGATTCCCTGCCTTCAGTGACATTTTCTATCAATCTACTGACCACTGCCTCGTTGCAACCAGGATTTCTGCAGTCATTGGTCCCACAGGGCTATATTCTGACTGCTGAGTAGCTGAAAACTGACTGAGGCTAGTCTGTAGTCAAGGGGTGGAGGAGGTTCTCTTTTCAGAGAAAACAGTGCTCCAAAAGCAATGTATTTATAAAATACTTAAAAAAAATTCTTACTGAAATTTAAAGTTTGACTCTTTTTTATTTTATACTGTAGCTCTGTCTAGCTTTAGTTTTTAGAATACTAATCAGTAATTATACATTTGGTAAAAATCAACATTTTGTTTTCTTTTCCTGTGAAAAATTTCTCATATAAAGGATGCTCATGATTTAATACAAGGTGATACAAAGTGATTCATTTCTCAAGTTCAAGGGTGTTTGAAATACTTTATGGCAGTGAAATTGGGTATAAAAAATTATCTTTACTTCAGGCATGAGCTGATTTATTGTTTTCTATAAGATCTTAGTGATAAAAATAAGTCTACGAAGTAAAAAGTACCCCTCATCTGCTTATCCAGTGACTCAGTCCTGCTCCCCCGGTCCCCCCTGGGTGTGTCCAGCTGTCCCACGCCAGGCCGGCCGCTCAGCTACTCGAGTCAGCTCACCTGACCCTCAGCTCCAGGAGCGTCGCCTGTGGTGGCTTTCTGGGCCAGGGATCCTTCTAAGCAGTGCTTTTGAAGGGAAAAGAGGCAACACAAGTTGGATAAACAACTACTTAAATTTTCTCACACAGACTGAGTTTGGTCTGAGTCCATGAGAGAGATAGACTATTGAGCATCACCCTTCTTGAAGAAGAAGGTTTGCTTTTAGGATATCTACATAGCCACTAATGGGAACCAGTGAGGCAGCTGCCCTGGTGATCTGCACACCATTAGACGAAGTGAGTGTTGTCATCTTTCTTTTCTCTAGGTTGCTCCTCTCTACCTCTAAGGATTTTTTAGGGCACCAAACTGGTATTTAGACTCTTTCTTGTCTTAGCAGCAAAAGACTAGACAGAGATTAACCTGCTCATGGTGTGGGCTCAAGAATATTTGTTGAATGGATGGATGACTTTGCCAGTCTCAACAGACATGACTTGTACTTGCTAATCACCCCAAGTGAAGACGGGCATTGTCAGTCCGGCTGTTACAGCATGAAGCCGAGAGTGGGAATGTTAATGCAGGCATAATGTGGTCCAGTTGCCCAGCCTGAGCTGGTAATTGGACATTCGCCACAGTGCATACATTTTTGCAGTCCTTTGTGATCCTTCCTCTTTTCCACCACGAGAGCTCATTCTTTTGAGGCTCATGTCTGTGTCATCACCATCCAATAACATTCATTAAGCTCCTCCATGCAGAGTACTGCCGGGTTCGTCCTTATTAATGAGCATGAGCGTTTAAGATGAAGGATAGGATTTTATGCGACATGACTTTGTCCTGGGAGGGCTAATCTTCGAGTCCATATGATTTTGGCATGCCGTTTCCTCAGTTCAGTAAGCTAATTAGATTAATCACATATTTTTGTTGGCACTCTCTGGCTGCCACTTTAAAACAAGGGGGTAAATCAGCTTGTCTTCGTGCCGGGAGATGTTATCAGTCCTGGGCTCCTTGTCAGTATTAGGCATTAGTGGGCTCTATCTTGAGTTTCTAAATAGCCACTTTAGTTAACACAAAAGATGTTTACGCTCTGTGATTTCTTGCTAAGCACTTTTGCTGCAGTAGACCTTTTCAGTCAGCGTTGCTTGTAGAGAATATAGTGTTGTATGATGCTTTATTTTGTGCTACTGTTGGTTAGGCTTTTTTAAAAAATGCATTATGAATATATAATTACCCTAAACATTTTGCAAAATTTATAGAAATCAAAATAAAAGGAAACATTTCTGGTCCGGCCCTCAACAGGTAGTAAGATAAAGATGTTTCTCCCCCCCGCCCCTTTTTTTTTTTGCTTCCAGTATTCAGTGTTTCTGAGTTCTCTCTTAGTTTTCACTTCAAACCATTCTTTTGGCTTCCAGCTCTTCTGTGTCGAGGTTCGGTCACCTGGCCCCGTGCTCCAGGACCACACCACCTGCTCTGTCTGCAGCCTCTCTTCTCCCTCTGCTTGTCTACAGCCTCCTTGTGCCCCATTGTCTGTTTAGCTGCTGCATCCCTCTTTGTCCTCTAACCAGTTTGCTCAGAAATCTTTCACAGTTGCCCAGGGCACTGGAGCTTGACTCCTTGCCTGGTTTCATTATGGGGCTCCACACCCACTTTCAGGGGCTGTTCCTGTGCTTTTGGGGGCTTCCCTGCTAGCTCAGCTGGTAAAGAATCCACCTGCAATGCAGGAGACCTCGGTTCGATTCCTGGGTTGGGAAGATCTGCTGGAGAAGGAAACGGCTACCCACTCCAGTATTCTGGCCTGGAGGATTCCATGGACTGTACAGTCCATGGTGTTGCAAAGAGTCAGATGCAAAACTTTCCTGTGCTGTTTGGAAGTAGTCATCTGTCCGTCCAGGGTAAGCTTGTTTTCCCTACAGGATGGTGCCATGGTTGAGAGCCTGAGCACTGGGGTCAGGTTAGTCTGGGGTCAGATGCTGGCTACACCACTTGCCTTGGGCTGTCGACCTCTCAGTGCCCCAGATTTCTCATCTATAAACTGGGCATAATGACGTTCCTTTCTTCATAGAGGTGTGAAATGTGATTTGTGTGTGTGTGATATGTAATAAGGATTCAGCAAAAGGGTGAACAAGTGGGACCTCTGTGGTGGTTCAGTGGTTAGGACTTAAGAGTTTCCAAAGGAGAGGGAGTCCCTGTATTGGATCCTTCGTCAAGGAGCCAAGATCCCACATGCCACAAAGTATGGCCAAAATAAAAAAAAAGGAAGAAAAGATAAAGGGTGAACTGTTAACGTATTATGCTCATGTAGTCTGAAATGCCCTCCTAATAATTATGCTAGCACTTGTATGGTGCTTGCTATGTGTCAGGCACTGTCCTAAAGTGCTTACTTACATGAATTTGTTTAATCCTCACTAGAAGTCTGTGAGGAAAGAGCTGGTACCAGTTTCATCTTATAGATGAGAAAACTGAGGCTGAGAGTTTTGAGTGACCTTCCTAAACTCACACAGTTGTCTAGGATTTGAACTCGAGAAAACCAGCTCTAGAATCAGTGCTATTAAGCACTATTCTGTAAATTTAAATTCTCCTTGTGAGTCCCTTCCAGGGATCTCTTCAGCTTTGCAGCCTATAGTGATGCCTCTCTGCTGAATTCCTAATGCATGTATTCAGCATAATAAGTTTGTAATTGCTTAAGTCCTCTTTGTTTTATATTTTTCAGTCCTGTATATATTCTAGAAATCCCCTTGACTGCAAAGTTACTACATGTTACAATGGGGAATGTGGAAAACGGAAGCATCAAAGAAGAAAATAAACCTGGAGATAACTACTATTCACATGTTATCTGTCCTCCTGGTGTTATTTATAAATATTATGCATATACACATGACAATGTAGGACATAAATACACATTATATATTACAATAACCATGCCATATATATAATTTTATGTCCCGCTTTTCTTGCTTAACATTATAGTGTGACCATTTGCCTGTATCACTAAATATTCTTCTAAGTCAGCAAACAGCTTAATTGTGTAGTTAGTTTGTCTGCGGTGGACATATTGTTTACTCTCTGTTTTTCAATGACTAATAAACATCTCTACTATTAGATGGGTCATAGGTCATGGCTTTAAAAAAGATTTCCGGTCTGCATGCAAAATTGTCTTTCAAAGATTGCGCCAGTTTATTACCTCCACTGTAATAAAAACGTGACAGACGATCAGGGTGAGGGTTATATTCAAGTTTCACTGAACACAAAGCACTTTTAGGAACAAGCACATGGTGTTTCGTGAGTGCTGACTTGGTTGACTTTTCAGGAGAGATGTGATAGACTTTGTAGAATTCTAGGATTTAGGAACTGGAGGAGACGGTACATACTGTTTAATATAGCCCTGTGTTTTGAAGATAAAGAAAGTAAGACCCAGGTTAAGTAACCTGTCCAGGTTCTTAAAACTGGTTAGGAGTAGAATGAGTATTAGCTTTCTGGTTTTCAAGCTCATTGATTTTTCACTGTGTCACACTTTTTCATTTACCTCGATTATTCATCTCACATCTCGCCATCTGGCTTCCCTGACATGCCTGACCAAATGTGAGAGTGCTGTGTGTGACCACAGAACAAGGAAGTCAATGCTTGCCACTCTGGGACTGAGGTAAAGGATTCTGATTAACCTCATCAGACACTCCAGCTTTGTCACCATTTAATTCTTCCTCCCCCACTTAGAATGCACTTCCCTGGGGACTTGGATGGTAAAGAATCTGTCTGCAGTGCAGGAGACCCAGGTTCGATCCCTGGTTGGGGAAGATCCCCTGTAGAAGGAAATGGCAGCCCACCCCAGTGTTCTTGCCTGGAGGATTCCATGGACAGAGGAGCCTAGCAGGTTACCGTCCATGGGGTCACAAAGAGTCCGACATGACTGAGTGACTAACACTTTTACTTTTTTTTGCCCCACTTAAGGCTTCTCAGGTGCCAACGTTTAACTCAGATAAAACGGAAGGGGTGTAAAGAAGATAGGGACCAGAAATGTGGCCAGACTGTGACAGACAGAGGCCTCAGGATCTGTGAGGTTATTTAGAGTGCTTGGTGCTTGGAAACAGCTTTCCTCAGGGGTTATGGATTCTGAAGGTGCCTGCAGCGTCTGGCTGTGTGGCCTTTCTCATCCTCTTCCATGGTGTTGAGAGAAGCTGGGTGTGCATCCGACCCACGGAAACTGGCTCAGCTGGACTGGCCCTCACCTTGGAAACTGGTCCTGGGAGCCTTCATCTAAATGCAGTTTCATTCTGTAGATTTGGAAGCATGGAAGTCTCTCCTGCCCTCAATCTTTTTGCATTTCTCGTAAGAGCAATTGGTTCCCCAGGAGGATCTGGGTAGCATGGATGACTCTCTGTATATTGATGCTGTGGGTTGAAAAGTAAATGCAACGAATTTTTGCAGTTCACATCTTTTTTTTTTTAAATTATTGTGATAATGAAGCTGTAAAAAGGTTAGGAAATTCAAGGCTGGAAACACCTGTTAAATACTTATCTCACCTTTATTGCTGATCATATTGACTAAAAGGCAAAATGTTTTCTTACCTTCTTAGTCTCAGAACAGCCTACCTTTAACACCTTGTCTTTAGCAAAGAACAAAAGACGTTATCAACATATTATAAGAATTTATCTTGATAGATTAAAATTTTCATATAAAAACAATTAAAAAAGAACCCTGCTTTGAAAGCCTCCAGCCTTTGGGGAAAGATCTTAATTCTGTTTAATATGCTTGTGGATGAGAAGCACAGAAAAGGAACTTTCAAAAGATGATTCTGTCCTATTTGTCTTTTAGGAATGTATTTTAATTTTTTAAAACATCATTGAAATGATAGTAAATGTGGACTTAATATTTTGACCCAAGAACCCACTTTCCCTTTCTTTTGCTTGTTCATTCACTTATTTCACTTATTTCATCCAACAAACATTTCTTACAGGCCTACTATGTGACAGGCATTGTGTAAGGCACTGGGGATAAAGCAGTGAACAAAACATAGATTTTGCTTTCATGGAGTTTTTAAAAGTCTTGTGGGCAAAAAGTCAAGTCCTTCTGGGAAGACTTCCTGGTATTGGAGCCATGTAAGTCAAGACCTGAGGAGTGAGAAGAAATCTGAAGACAGTGCCTACTATGAATAGATCTGGAGGTGTGGGGGGAAGTGGGGCTGCACAGACACTGTATTGAAGAAGGGGGGCCATGGAAGTATTCAGGTTTAATTACAGTTCATCTCAGAAACAAAAACCATTTGCTATTACTGGATTAATCGAAAAGTTCATTGGGGTTTTTTTCAGTAAGATGTTATGGAAAAACCCAAACAAACTTTTTGGCCAACCCAATATTTTAAAACTTAAGCATTGTTTAAAGCTTAAGTTGTGGCCAGACTTCACTGGCCAGGGGGTGTAGATCCCAAGGCTTGGCTTACGGTCACAAAAATGTCCTTTTTGGTCCCCTCTTATCGGCTCTGGCGCCTCCAGCCGCTCTGTCCTTGCCAGTTGTCCCTTTAGTTTGAAAACTGCGTGGCGATTCTTTCTCTAGGTTGGCAGTTCTGATCAGAGTGGATTATTTCGACTCAAAAACCAGGAGGAAATAATCGAGACCTGCTTTGTGGCACAGTGCCATGGACTGGCTCTGTCTCGTCCCCTGGAGGGTTGTGATGAGGGACTGCAGGCCACTGATTGCATCCTACGTGGTGTGAGAAGTGGCAGAACTGCCTGCAGATGTGTTGGAAAGAAGGGCTGCTGAAACAGGATGCTCTTCTTTACTGTTGTGTGAAAACAGCTCTCAGAGACAAGCCGCCTGCTGGAGCAGGGTGTGGACTCACAGAAGGAAAAGGTCAAGTTCAAGGTCATCTAGTCAGTGCTCTCTGAACTTTCTTAGACACTTTTTTTCCCCTCCCAACAAAATCTTCTTTGGAAGTCTAGGCTGTAAATCTGATAAAAGCAATGAATTGACACCTTAGAGAGTTTTAATATTCATTATTTTCAAATGCCTGAAGCACTGCTTTTTCCTTAAAGCTCTTGGGTTCTGGACAAGCAGAGCCTGAAGAAGAGCTGATAGTATCAGCTTGCTGTATTAGTGTCTGCAGCAAGAGACCCTGTCCAGTAGGTGCCACATCTTATCTCCCCTGTAGCCCGATGAGGCAGGCATGGTAGTGGTCATCTGTGTCTTACAGACGAGGCATTAGGCTTAGTCTCCTGCCCAAGGTCACATAGCTAGTAAGTGATGGGAACTGGACTTGAACCCAGGTCTTCTTGACCTCCTCCAACCAGGTCTTCTTAAACCAGGCAGGTTTAAGCTGCCTTAAAACTCAACATTCAGAAAACTAAGATCATGGCATGAGATCCCGTCACTTCAAAGTGACAGACTTTGTCTTCTTGGGCTGCAAAATCACTCAGATGGTGACTGCAGCTGTGAAATTAAAAGACGCTTGCTCCTTGGAAGAAAAGCTATGACAGTATATTAAAAAACAGAGGCATCATTTTGCCAGCAAAGTTCAATAGAGTCAAAGGCTTTGGTGTTTCCAGTAGTCATCTATGGATGTGAGAGTTGGACCATAAAGAAAGCTGAGCGCCTAAGAATTGATGCTTTTGAACTGTGGTGTTGGAGAAGACTCTTGAGAATCCCTGAGACAGCAAGGAGATCTAATCAGTCAATCCTAAAAGAAATCAATCCTCAATATTCATTGGAACGACTGATGCTGAAGCTGAAGCTCCAATACTTTGGCCACCAGATGGACTCTTTGGAAAAGACCCTGATGCTGGGAAGGATTGAGGCAGGTGGAGAAGGGAGTGACAGATGGTTGGATAGCATTATCGATTCAGTGGAGATGAGTTTGAGCTCATCATCTGGGAGATAAACTCCCAGATAAACTCTGGGAGTAAAAAACAGGGAAGCCTGGTGTACTGCAGTCCCTGGGGTCACAAACAGTTAGACATGACTGAGCGACTGAAAAACGACTCCGTGACTAACCAGCCAGGGCCCTTAATTGCACATCTAATGGGACCTCAGCATGCGATGCCACAGCACGTGGTCTTAACCTTACTGAGATCACACTTGTGGTCAGTGCCCGTACTGGGCTTGGGACCAGGAATTCTGACTCCTGGCCTGGTGTTCTGGTGTGTACCGTCGTGACAGCTGCTCTGGAAATACCAGAGTGATAGTTGACGGATGAGCTAGTTTCCTGGAAACGCAGTTCCTTTAAAACAAAAGGTAGTAGTTCTAGGACACAAGTCCTTCTTTTCACCTGGCTTAAGAACAGCGTGTTTTTTTTTTTTTTTTTTTTTTTAAAGAACAGCGTGTTTTTTTTTTTTAAGAACAGCGTTTTTGAAAGGGAGATGAGCCTGCATTAAAGCAGACGGGGGAAATCTCGACTTCTCTCTCTTCCCCTGCTTCTTTTGCTGTAATCAGACAACTCAAAAACTCTTTGAAAAGGGTTTATTTTTAAAGTGAAAAAGTTAGTAGCTAGGTTAATTTGTTTTATTCTGCAGGCTGTTGGTATATGTGTATGTATATGTGTATTTAAAATTACCCAAATTTATTTTTATGTAATATTTTTATATATTTATTTTTGTGTAACATTTTATATAATTCAAATATATAATAATATATAATATTTTATATAATAAATTACCTAAATTTATTAAATGGTGTCAAGCTAAGCACATTGATTTGCTGGTGGCACCGTGGTAAAAAAAAAAATTCGCCTGCCAGCACAGGAAACACAGGTTCGATCCCTGGGTCGGGACGATCCTCTGGAGGAGGGCATGGCAACCCACTCCAGAATTCTTGCCGGAGAATCCCACACACAGAAGAGCCTGGTGCGCTACAGTACATGGGATTGCTGAAGGGTCAGATGCCACTTGGTGACGAAACAACAGCAATCTAAGCACATAAAGTAAAAACCAGTTTTGTATTAATTCCTTTTTTAAAGATTTTTTTTTAACATGGACCATTTTTAAAATCTTTATTGAATCTGTTACAGTATTACTTCTGTTTTATGATTTCTTTTTGGCAGCGAGGCATGTGGGATCTTAACTCTCCCCCCCAGGGATCAAACCTATACCCCCCTGCATTAGAAGGCGAAGTCTTAAACACCAGATCACCAGGGAAGTCCCTGAGTTAATTATCAATATTCATTTGGAAGTCATTTAGAACTATAAAAGACTGAATATTGGAAAACGTTGCTTTAAATAATTGAATATTTTTTTGTTAGTTTGCCTAGCTTACAAAAGTGATGTTCATTCTCTGTTTGAAGGCTTGTGACATCTTAAAATTGTTTATTTTATAAAAATCTCTTTTTCTAAGTGTTTTTAGTAACCCTAGGTAGGTAGTTTGGTGTAGTTGGCTGGCAGTGGTGGTGTTCGCTGCAGATCATCCTGGGGTGCATGCTCTGACATGGAGGAGATTGTTGGGGTGTGCTCTACACCCATGGGGAGGGGAGGAGGTGCCGCTGGGCAGAGGGAGATGGCAGGAGGAAGGCTGCCGTGGAGTCTGCACAAAGGCCTGGGCTGACTCCGCAGAGGCCTCTGGAGCTGTCCTGATTTGGGGGCAAAGGGGTCGCACCCTGTCTAAGTCCAGGCGTGGATGTGGGCTGCCTTCAAGGGGAGGGTGTAACCTTGGGCACAGTGGCTGTCTTCAGCAGAGAACAATTTCTAGAGAGGGCTGACAGCCAGCAGCACTCCTAGCAGATGAGAGAACAAATCTTTCAGGCCCGGAGAGACTGGGTGGACGTCACAGCATCTAGCACTGTGCTGTTAACTGTTCAAATTCACTAAGAGGGTAGGGAAGGCAGAGCAAAGCTCATCACATAATCTCTGTGTGACGAATATGGATTTAAGGTAGATGGGTAGTTGTATGAGATGTAAACGGTTAGCAAATCTAGTTTTCCCCTCTGTGTGTGTGTGTGTGTGTGTGTGTGTGTGTGAGAAGAAAGTTTGATACTTAAGCCTGTAAAAATAGAACCACTTTAAAAATACAATTTACCTAATTCATGGTGTGATTTATTCTAGTATTAAATTCTAAATCTGGCTAAGTCACAGATCCTTCAACTGCTCACAGAGGAATGTGCTTTGTATTATAATTATCCGAGGAAAAGTCTGGGAGCACGCTGCACGGGGAAGATGAGCACGGTCTACAAAAATTCTATAAAACCAGGAGCCAAATTGCAGAGTCTAGTCCATAGGGGAATTTCATGTAAAGATTAATGACCTGAGTTTTTCATTTAAAATATTGCATGGTTTTATATTTCATAAACAGTTACAGAAAAAAATATGCAGTTACATTTTAATTTGCTAATTTAAATTGTGTACAGAAAGTTACTGTAGACATCCAACTGAATTTATGAGCTATTCCTTGCAATATTGATCGGTATACACCATATGAAAAATAAAACACAGGAAGTATTTGGAATCAGCATTCTTGGTAATGCATCTTTCAGTAGATAACGTAGCCCCTCTTTTATAACTAGTGATGAATTGGGATACTTTAAATGGCTTGTGTTTAGTGGGGTTTTGTTTCTTTTTACAGGTAGGATAATCAGTATTGTTAATCTTTCTAGTATACATTGGAATTACTAACCAGTTGAACTTCATTTGCATAAGCTAGACCTTGTGTCAGCAGGGATGTGTCACAGCATCTCCAATGACTGAAACCCCAGGTTTTCTAGGCCCTTGGATACATTGCAGTAGCGCTAGTGGTAAAGATTCTACCTGCCAGTGCAGGAGACGTAAGAGACCTGGGCTTGATCCCTGGGTCGGGAAGATCTCCTGGAGGAGGGCATGGCAACCCATTCCAGTATTCTTGCCTGGAGAATCCCCATGGACAGAGGAGCCTAGCACGCTACAGTCCATAGGGTTGCGTAGAGCTGGACATGACTGAAGCGACTTAGCATGCATGCATGCAGCCATGACTGGCTGACTTGTGGTTTCAGCTTCTTCAAGCCATCATTTTGCCTAGTCCCAAACTCTCACCGCCCTTCAAGTTGGATTTGGGATTGGTACAAGTTCCGTGACTCTGTTCTGTGGACCTGATGGTAAAACAAGCAGATGGAGATGTTTCATTAGGGGCTGGAGTGCAGGGAATCACATCATGTTTTTAATCCACACATACTTCTCATTTGCTCAGGTGACGTGTTTCTCATGTCACCCTCAAATACATTCCTACATAACTGTGATATCAGTGAAGGAGCCTGTCCTTGATGCAGCCCTTCCTGCCCGTGGTTCCCGCTCTGGACCACTGCTGCAAGTGGACTCCTCTCTGCCATCAGTCCTGCCAGTCCTCCACACTCTGCCTCTTGCTAATGCCACTACTGACTTCTTTAAGCTTCACTTTCTTCATCTGTAAAGTGAGTGTGGCAGTCACGACCTCACTGGGTGGTTGTGAGAATTACACAGACAGTCTAATGTGGTACCAGCCCAGATGGGCGCCCAGCAGATGGCAGCCCTCGTGGGGTCGCAGAGAGTCTGACACAGCTGAGCACGCTGCAGCCCTTCGAGGGCTGGTGCTGTTCCTTGCCAACACAAACATGGCTCTTCGCAGTAATCCACTCATCCCCCAAGGCGTGGGGCTGGATCTTATCAGATGCTGTACATTGCACATCTTGGGCAGTGGATAAATGCTTCTTGAATAACCATGAATAACATCAGATGCCATCCCTACCCTCAAGGAGACCAGTGTCTGGTTCTGAAATAACTACAGCACAAGGCAGAAACTGTATCATCGCAGGGAGATATAATGAAACGAAGAGGTTCAGAGCAGAAAGATAGGAATCAGAGAGGTTGAAGGCAGGTGCTTAGTAGGCATTCAGCATAATGCTTTTGATCCTGGCAACCAAAGGTTTTGGGGATGCTGAAAGTTTTTGCGAGATTCTTCTGGACATGTTATATTTCTACTGTGAATTCTACCCTTCGATTTTTAATGACAACTTGTTCTTTGAACTGTGCATGTAACTGGGATGGACAGAGTGCTCTTTTTTTAGCTCAAGCAGATGGAATTAGATCTGAGGGCATCTGTTTAAGCCATCCAAGTCCTTCTGACATTTTTGCAACCATTTACTACATGTATCTATTGTTTACACTGGGTGTGTGTTTATGCTGAGCTTATGCTAATTTCATGTGCTTGGTTGTGGTTGGTGGGTAGATAATTTGAACATTTTTGCTTTTAAAAATTTTTCATTATATAGTTATTCTCCTTAGTGGCTTTGAAAAGATTCTTTTTCCGGAGAGAGAGCCAAATGAGAGTTACTTATTTTTAATCACATTTTGGGGGCTGGCATGTTCCATGTGGTGGTCCCCCCCGTTCCGTCCTATCAGTGGGACTTGGGAGAGGAGTCAGAGGGGCTGTGCTCAGACCATTGCTTGTTTGATTCCCCAGAGGCACCGGTTCTTTGATCTTCTACTAGTGTAGCTCCTCTGATCTTTTATTCTGTGAAGTGTTTGTGTCTCTGTATGATGGATGTTTCACTGACCCAAGTAAATGGAAGAAAATCTTCTCCAGCCTTTAAATGTATTGCTTTCCCTGTTCTTTCAAAAGCAAAGCAAAACAAAACACACACACACAAACACATACTTGGTAAGAACATTTCAGAGGCATTTGGCACCGAATCAACAGAATTGTGGCCTTTAATGGAATCTGAAGCACTGACAGGTGGGTTCACTGGTGAGAATCCCTCTTTGTTTCTCCTAGACTCTTCTCCTGTCACACAAGAAGGAAGCAATCCACCTCCTCTTCGTTTTTTTTTGAAACAAGAGTATCTGATTTCACTGAATTTTGCCCTCTGGCTCTTATTGTCACGTTTCTTTTTTCCATTAAAGGAGAAGAAAAACTCTCAACTGTGTACAGAGTAAATTAAATTATGAGGAAAATAGTCTGTGGAGTTAAACAAGATGAACCTGGCCTTTGGACCAGAATCTAAGCATTGCCCTGGTGTGGTCTGTCTTCTAACTGGGACTCACAAACACATTAGTCACTTTGATACACTGTTGCTTTGACTCATTGCCCTGAGGGCTGGCTGGTGGACTGAGTTGCTCAAGTCAGCTAGTAATTTTGATCAAATCAATGAATAATTGTAGTTTTGTGCAGGCAACAAATATAGAATACTGATTGTTAGACCAAAGATGTTATTGTGATATAATCGTGTAAAAGATTTAATTCTAGCATTAGAGCAGCCCTTTACTTTGCTCTTACTTTAGGGCTTCAGTTCTCAGAACACTTGATAGAAAAAAACATTTTTTGTTTCATTTTTCGTGTTTGTTTTGGCCACCTGGTATGTGGAATCCTAGTTCTCTGACCAGGGGTTGAACCTGCACCACTTGCGTTGGAAGCTCAAAATCTTAACCAACTGGACCACTGGCGAAGTCCTGTGGCAACTTTTTATTCTCTCAATAATCATTATGTGAACATGTGAAAGATTATCTGGTGCTAAAGTAAATACATATATTTTAAATGCATTTTAATAATAATAAGAAGAAGAAGGAGTATATCTTTATAAGCCCTCAGAACTAAATATGATCAGATTTAAAGCTTCAACTTTTCACAGAAAGATTTCTCACAGAAAGAACCTGTGCATGAACAATTCATATGGCAGAGCCAGAAGTTAGTGCTGCTAATTCTTCTATCAGTTTATTAGAGAAATACTCATATTAGCAAGACCAGGTCTACCTGAAATGCAAATATTTACATTTGTTTGGTTCCCATTTGCTCATCATCTTTTTCTTTACATTTAAGGCATTTTTTTCCAGAGTATGTTTATTACCAAATTGCTAATTGACAGTGTTTGTATGCTATATTTGTGCGTGTAAATTTCAAATATTTTAGAAACAGAGCATGTCTCTAAACATGTTTACTTAATTGAAAAAAATCTGTTCTTATTTTCACTTGAGTTGTCTCCCGGATGCTTTACCTGTTAGGTTCTTTTTCTGTGAAAGCAGGAAGTATAATTTACTTGAAACTTAGGGCAGATTTGCTGTGTAGTTGATAATTGTGAACTCCTGTGGGGTCGTTATTCTGAAGAAGGCTCCAGTATTGTGTGTTAACGTCAGCCCCTGTATAGATCCTTGACCAGAAGGGTGAAATAAAATCAGGAAGAGAAAGAGAGGACAGTAATTTAAAAGGTTGGGGGTACTTTTTGAGTTTACTGTTGGGGAGCTGTAGAGGTATCTGTGTGCACACCTGCTGGTTCCTGCCTGGGTCCCAGTTCCCACCTGCTTCTCCTGGTGTGAGGGTCACGCTGAGCTGAAAGTAGCTCTTCCAACTGAAGATACTATTATTGTGTATACGGCCTGACCCCAAACGCCTACCGCTTTGGTGGGTGCTCAACTGTGTCTCCAACTTAACGAGGAAAAGTAGGTTGATTTCTAACGAGTGCCTTGCTAAAGGGGTGTTCAAGAAGAATTTTGAGTCTTTCTATGTCTTGCTTTATATACTGACGTTAGAACTTAATCGACAGGTAAGTTCTTTTCCAGTAGTACAGAATCAGTTTATCGATTTTTGATAACCCTGCAAGGCATAGAATGGGAATGAACATTATTATGTGTATATGTTAGTAGTATATATAGCATTATTCTTGCAAAAAAAAACCCCAAACCCACAAAATTGGCCGAATTATTCTTTTGCTTCCATACCCTCTTCTCAACGTCTTTGATTTTAAGTGGGTGATTAGCTCTTAAGTGCAGGCTGTTTTTCAGGGGAGAGTAGGAATTCTTTGTCCACCACTCTTCTTGCTCCTAGGTTTCTACTGGAAGCACCAACTCTAGGGAGAAATAGTGCCAAATGCAAAGTTTGTCTGAAGGAAAACTCAATTTAAAACACTGTCTTCAATTTCTCTTCTCTTGCTTTTGATTTCTCTTTCTTTCCCCTCTGTACACAAGACAGATGGATACACACATATTAATTGAGCAGAGAAGAGTTTTAATTAAAGAAGTATCCGTTCAGTTCAGTTGCTCAGTTGTGGCCAACTCTTTGCCACCCCGTGAATCGCAGCACGCCAGACCTCCCTGTCCATCACCAACTCCCAGAGTTTACTCAAACCCATGCCCATCGAGTCGGTGATGCCATCCAGCCATCTCATCCTCTGTCGTCCCCTTCTC
Source organism: Odocoileus virginianus (assembly GCF_023699985.2). Taxonomy (NCBI): domain Eukaryota; kingdom Metazoa; phylum Chordata; class Mammalia; order Artiodactyla; family Cervidae; genus Odocoileus; species Odocoileus virginianus. The sequence goes on along the minus strand of NC_069685.1, from coordinate 5,994,444 downwards.
CTCCTGCCCCCAATCCCTCCCAGCATCAGGGTCTTTTCCAATGAGTCAACTTTTCGCATGAGGTGGCCAAAATATTGGAGTTTCAGCTTCAGCATCAGTCCTTCCAATGAACACCCAGAACTGATCTCCTTTAGGATGGACTGGTTGGATCTCCTTGCAGTCCAAGGGACTCTCAAGAGTCTTCTTCAACACCACAGTTCAAAAGCATCAGTTTTTCTGTGCTCAGCTTTCTTCACAGTCCAACTCTCACATCCATACATGACCACTGGAAAAACCATAGCCTTGACTAGATGGACCTTTGTTGGCAAAGTAAGGTCTCTGCTTTTTAATATGCTATCTAGGTTGGTCATAACTTTCCTTCCACGGAGTAAGCATCTTTTAATTTCATGGCTGCAATCACCATCTGCAGTGATTTTGGAGCCCAGAAAAATAAAGTCTGACACTGTTTCCGCTGTCTCTCCATCTATTTCACATAAAGTGATGGGACCAGATGCCATGATCTTAGTTTTCTGAATGTTGAGCTTTAAGCCAACTTTTTCACTCTTCCTCTTTCACTTTCATCAAGAGGCTTTTTAGTTCCTCTTCACTTTCTGCCATAAGGGTGGTGTCATCTGCATATCTGAGGTTATTGATGTTTCTCCTGGCAATCTTGATTCCAGCTTGTTCTTTTTACAACCCAGTGTTTCTCATGATGTGCTCTGCATATAAGTTAAATAAGCAGGGTGACAATATACAGCCTTGATATACTCCTTTCCCTATTTGGAACCAGTCTGTTGTTCCATGTTACATGTTCCATAAAGAAGTATTGATACACTAACAATGAGAACACAGAAAGAGAAATTAAGGAAACAATACCATTCACCATTGCAATGAAAAGAATAAAATACTTAGGAATATATCTACCTAAAGAAACAAAAGACCTATACGTAGATAACTATAAAACACTGATGAAAGAAATCAAAGAGGACACAAACAGATGGAGAAACATACTGTGTTCATGGATCAGAAGAATCAATATTGTCAAAATGGCTATACTACCCAAAGCAATCTATAGATTCAGTGCAATCCTTATTAAGCTACCAATGGTATTTTTCACAGAACTAGAACAAATAATTTTACAATTTGTATGGAAATACAAAAACCCTCGAATAGCCAAAGCAATCTTGAGAAAGAAGAATGGAACTGGAGGAATCAACCTGCCTGACTTCAGACTCTACTACAAAGCCACAGTCATCAAGACAGTATGGTATGGGCACAAAGACAGAAATATAGATCAATGGAACAGAATAGAAAGCCCAGAGATAAATCCACGAACCTATGGACACCTTATCTTTGACAAAGGAGGCAAGGATATACAATGGAAAAAAGACAACCTCTTTAACAAGTGGTGCTGGGAAAACTGGTCAACCACTTGTAAAAGAATGAAACTAGAACACTTTCTAACACCATACACAAAAATAAACTCAAAATGGATTAAAGATCTAAATGTAAGACCAGAAACTATAAAACTCCTAGAGGAGAACATAGGCAAAACACTCTCCGACATAAATCACAGCAGGATCGTCTATGACCCACCTCCCAGAATATTGGGAATAAAAGCAAAAATAAACAAATGGGACCCAATGAAACTTAAAAGCTTTTGCACAACAAAGGAAACTATAAGCAAGGTGAAAAGACAGCCCTCAGATTGGGAGAAAATAATAGCAAACGAAGCAACAGACAAAGGATTAATCTCAAAAATATACAAGCAACTCCTGCAGCTCAATTCCAGAAAAATAAATGACCCAATCAAAAAATGGGCCAAAGAACGAAACAGACATTACTCCAAAGAAGACATAAAGATGGCTAACAAATACATGAAAAGATGCTCAACATCACTCACTATCAGAGAAATGCAAATCAAAACCACAATGAGGTACCATTACACGCCAGTCAGAATGGCTGCTATCCAAACGTCTACAAGCAATAAATGCTGGAGAGGGTGTGGAGAAAAGGGAACCCTCTTACACTGTTGGTGGGAATGCAAACTAGTACAGTTGCTATGGAGAACAGTGTGGAGATTTCTTAAAAAACTGGAAATAGAACTGCCAAATGATCCAGCAATCCTACTTCTGGGCATACACACTGAGGAAACCAGATCTGAAAGAGACACGTGCACCCCAGTGTTCATCGCAGCACTGTTTATAATAGCCAGGACATGGAAGCAACCTAGATGCCCATCAGCAGATGAATGGATGAGGAAGCTGTGGTACATATACACCATGGAATATTACTCAGCTGTTAAAAAGAATTCATTTGAATCAGTTCTAATGAGATGGATGAAACTGGAGCCCATTATACAGAGTGAAGTAAGCCAGAAAGATAAACAACATTATAGCATACCAACACATATATATGGAATTTAGAAAGATGGTAATGATAACCCTATATGCAAAACAGAAAAAGAGACACAGATGTAGAGAACAGACTTGTGGACTCTGTGGGAGAAGGCAAGGGTGGGATGTTTCAAGAGAACAGCATCGAAACATGTATATTATCTAGGGTGAAACATCACCAGCCCAGGTTGGATGCATGAGATAAGTGCTCGGGCCTGGTGCACTGGGAAGACCCAGAGGGCTCGGGTGGAGAGGGAGGTGGGAGGGGGGATCGGGATGGGGAATACCTGTAAATCCATGGCTGATTCATGTCAATGTATGACATAACCCACTACAATATTGTAGAGTAATTAGCCTCCAACTAATAAAAATAAATGAAAAAAAAAAAGTATTGATATCCTGAAACCATTCAAATCTGTGCCAGTCACTCTAGAGGCAAGTGGAGATACATTGAAGCAGAATATAGGAGAGTTGTGATCTACCCAGTTGCTTCTGGAGGCTTATAGGTGAATCAATGCCTTCCTCCCCATGAAGACCACCTCTCTGCGAGTCTTCTCAGGGGGCTGGCAGCCATCCAGTCACTATAAGCCACCCTTGTTGTGACAGAGGAACTGCTTAATATAAGTTGTTACCATTTTTACTTTTATTTCTTGGAAGGGCATCGCAGTAAGATGAAATGCTGTACCCCCAAGCAGAAATTAGAGCCTTCATTACCCTTTATTAATTGCAAATGACACATGGCTTTTCTATTGTGGAGTCTCTGAAGAAACAGCAGCTAAATGAAACTCCAATACTTTGGCCACCTCATGCGAAGAGTTGACTCCTTGGAAAAGACCCTGATGCTGGGAGGGATTGGGGGCAGGAGGAGAAGGGGATGACAGAGGATGAGATGGCTGGATGGCATCACCAATTCGATGGGCGTGGGTTTGAGTAAACTCCGGGAGTTGGTGATGGACGGGGAGGTCTGGCGTGCTGCGATTCATGGGGTTGCAAAGAGTCAGACACGACTGAGCGACTGAACTGAGCTGAACTGAATGATTAGGATTTACATCTTTGTGCAGAGCTAGACGTTGATGTGTGCGCGTGAATACACGTGTGCCTCTCCGTCCATGAGAGGGAGAGAGAATAGGTACCTGTCTCGGAGGTAAAGCAGTGCTTCACTCAAGGGTTACCAATCTCACCAGGTTCTGTTTCAGCGCTCCACGGAATGATGCTTGTGGCAAACTGAGGCTTCCGAATAGTGAGATCTGCTGTCCATGAGTCGTTGTTATTGTTTAATGGCTAAGTCATGTGCGACCCTTCGCGATTCCCTGGACTGTAGCCTGCCAGGCGCCTCTGTCCATGGGATTTCCCAGGTGAGAATAGTGAAGTGGATTGCCATTTTCTTTTGCAGGGGATCTTCCAGATCCAGGGATTGAACCAGCATATCCTGCATTGGCAGGTGGATTATTTATCAGTGAGACACCATTGAAGCCATGCTGTCAATGAGTATCATACTTTAAAAAGAGGAAGTTTAAGAAGTTTACTTATAGGTGTATAATAATCTATGGTTTTCAGGGAAAATAATAGTTTGAAAGGTTTTGTACAAGTAGAAAAAAATGCTATAAAAAGACCAAATAATTTTAAAAAGTTATTGTGAATGGTGGTGGCACTGCTCCAGTAACTACAGCAAATTGCAGTGCTGCAGGTTTTTTGAATAAGGGAAATCTTGATAGTGAGCTATATTTACTTTGACTGATTTTGTTTTTTCTCAGAGCTTCTCAAAAAGTGTTGAAAACCTTATTTATGCTTCTCTAACATGTCATTTTCATCCATATTTATTCCATTGGAGTTAACAACTTACATGCTATGAATCAAGTTAGTTTTCCTTCGTGTGTTTTCTGTTTAATGCTCTTCTGACATTTCGTGGTCACTGTAATTGATTCAAATGGCATATTACGTTAATGTACTCTTTTATTCCTGCTCATACCCCCCAGGCCATATATAATCACTGTGTAGGGTTTTCCCTTTCCCAGAGAGATGGAGACTTCAAGCCCACTGTAGCTGCTACACTTAGGCTGAACTTGTGTACTTCCCTTTGAGTTTTCCATGTTCTTTTGCTCTTGTTAATTAAATATGTTTTCGCGAAGTAGTACATAATCATGGTACCAAATTCCAAAAGTAAAGAAGGGTGCACAGTGAAAAGCAAGTCTCCCTGCCTCTCCGTCCCCAGACACCGGGTGCCCCTCTGCTGAGGAAGCCGCCTCAGGGTCATTGTGTCTTCACAGAGATGGGTGATGCCTTTGCGAGCATTTAGAGCAACACATGCCTTTTTTCCTTACGTAAATGGTGACATGATATACCTGCTGCTCTGTATATTTCCTGGCAGCCTTTCCATATCAGTTCATTCAGAACTGCTACCTTTTAAAAAATTTTAAAACAATTTTTAACTGAATTATATATGTTATAGGTATACAACATAGTGATTCACTGTTTTAAAGGTTACATTCCTTTTATAGTTGTTATAAAATACTGGCTATATTCCCCATGTTGTGTGATATATCCTTGTGGCTTATTTTATATGTAGTAGTTTGTACCTCTTAATCCACTACCCCATATTGCCCCTCCCCTCTTCCGTCACCTCACTGACAGCCACAGGTTTGTTCTCTGTGAGTGGGCTTCTTTTTTGTTATATTCGTTAGCTTGATTCCACATACAAGTGATATATTTAACACAGTATTAGTATTTCAGCTTCCACATACAAGTGATTCCACATACAAGTGATTCCACATACAAATGATATATTTAACACAACATTAGTATTTCAGATTGCACATACAAGTGATTCCACATACAAGTGATATATATTTAATACAGCATTAATATTTCAAATTGCGCTTACAAGTGATTCCACATACGAGTGATATATTTAACACAGTATCAGTCTTTCCCTTTCTGACTTCACTGAGCATAATACCCTTCACGTCCATCCATGTTGCTGCAGATGGCAGAATTTCATTCTTTTTAATAGCTCACTAGTATTCCACTGTGTATAGATACCCATCATCTTTATCCATTCATCTGATGATCGACTCTTGCATTGCTTCCATTCTTGGGCCATTTATTTTGATGGTGAGTTGTATGAGCTGCTTATATATTTTGAATATTAACCCCTTTTCATATCGTTTGCAAATGTTTTGTCTCACTCAGTCGGTTGTCTTTTCATTTTGTTGCTGGTTTTCTTGGCTCTGTGAAACCTTTTGGCCTTTATTAGGTCCAATTTGTTTGCTTTTGCTTTTATTTCCTTTGGTTTATGAGACAGATCCAAAATAATATTGCTATGATTTATGCCAAAGAGTGTTCTGCCTATGTTTTCCTCGAGGAGTTTTTTGGTTTCTGGTCTTACATTTAGGTCTATAATCCATTTTTAGTTTATTTTTGTATATGGTTTTATAGAATGTTCTAATTTTGTTCTTTTATGTGTAGCTGTCTAGTTTTCCCGGCACCACTTATTGAAGAGACTGTCCTTTCTCCGCCATCTATTCTTGACTCCTTACTCACAGATTAATTGGCCACAGTGCCTAGGTTTATTTCTGAGATTTCTGTCCTGTCCTGCTGATCAGTGTTCCTGCTTTTGTGCTGTTACACGTACTGTTTGGATTATTATAGCTTTGTGGTACAGTCTACAGTCAAGGAGTGTGATCGCTCCAGCTCTGTTCTTTCTAAAGATTGTTTTGGCTATTCAGGGCCGTTTGTTTCCACAAAAAATTTAAGCATATTTGTTCTAGTTCTATGAAAAATGCCACTGGTATTTTTGATAGATATTGCATTGAATCTGTAGATTGTCTTAAGTAATATGATCATTTAAATTAAATTAATTTAATGTAGTAAATTAGTTTTAATATATTAATTATAATTATATTAATTCTTCTATATTAATTCTTCCAATCCAAGAACGCCTTTCTATCTATTAATGTTGTCTGTTTTTTTCATCAGTGTTTTATAGTTTCTTGAGTATTGGTCTTATACCTCCTTAGATAGATTTATTCTTAGATATTTTATTCTTTTTGATGCAGTGGTAAATGAGATTGTTCCCTTAATTTTTCTCTTTTTATATTTCATTGTTTTTGTGTGTAAATGCAACAGATATCTGTATATTAATTTTGTATTCTGCAGCTTTACCAGATGAGCACTAATGGTTTTCTGGTGGCATCTTTAGAATTTTCTGTGTGTAGTATTATGTCATATGAAAACAATGATACTTTTCCTTCTTCCTTTCCAATTTGAATTCCTTTTATTTCTTGTCTGATTGCTGTGGCTAATATTGCCAAAATTATGTTAAATAAAACTGGTAAGATGGGGCAATTTTGTCTTATTCCTGATTTAGAGAAAATACTGTCAGTTTTTCACCACTGAGTATGGTATTACCTGTGGGTTTGTCATATATGACCTTTCTTATGTTGAGGGATGTTCCCTCTATGCCCACTTTCTGGAGAGTTTTTTTTTTAAACATAAATGGATTTTAAATTTTGTTGAAGCTTTTTCTGCATCCATTGATGTGATCATATGGTTTTTATTCTTCATTAATATGATGTAGCCCATTGATTGACTTGCAGATACTGAAAAAATCATTGCCTCCCAGGGATGAATCCCACTTAATCATTGTTATGATCCTCTTAATGTATTGTTGAACTCAGTTTGCTAATATTTTGCTGAGGATTTTTGCACCTGTGTTCATCAGTGATATTAACCTATAATTTGTATGTGTGTGATAACTTTGTCTGTTTTTGGTATAATGGTGTTATATCATAGAACAAGTTTGAAAGTGTTCCTCTGCAATTTTTCGGAAGAGTTTGAAAAGAATATGTGTTATCTCTTCTCTGAATGTTTAGTACAATTCACCTGTGAAACCATCTGGTCCTGTATTTTTGTTGGTTGGGGGTTGTTACTTATTCAGTTTTATTACTGGAAATGAGTTTGTTCATATTTTTCTTTCTTCCTTGTTCAGTCTCAGGAGATGGTACCTTTCTAAGAATTTGTCCATGTCTTCTAGGTTATCCATTTCATTGGCTTACAGTTGTTTGTAGGTTTCTCTTATGATCCTTTATATTTCTGTGGTGTTGGCTGTAACTTCATATTTTTCAATTCTGATTTTATTCACTTGGGCCCGCCCCCTTTTTTTCTTCACGAGTCTGTCTAAAAGTTAATTAATTTTGCTTATCTTTTCAAAGAACCAGCATTTAGTTTCACTGATCTTTTATATTTTGGTCTTTATTTCACTTATTTCGACTCTGATCTTTATGCTTTCTTTCTCTTTACTAACTTTGGAATTAGTTTGTTCTTTTTTTATCAAGTCCTATTAAGTGTAAGGTTAGGTTGTTTATTTGAGATTTTCCTAGTTTCCTGCGGTAAAGTTGTATCACTGTAAACTTCCCTCTTAGAACTGCTTTTGCTGTATCCCAAAGGTTTTGGATTGTAATGTTTTCATTTTACATGGAAAAGAAACGAAAAAAGGCAGAATGTTTGTCTGAGGAGGCCTTACAAATAGCTGTGAAAAGAAGAGAAGCGAAAAGCAAAGGAGAAAAGGAAAGATATTCCCATTTGAATGCAGAGTTCCAAAGAATAGCAAAGAGAGATAAGAAAGCCTTCCTCAGTGATCAATGCAAAGAAATATAGGAAAACAACAGAATGGGAAACACTAGAGATCTCTTCAATAAAATTAGAGATACCAAGGGAACATTCCATGCAAAGATGGGTTCGATAAAGGACAGAAATGGTATGGATCTAACAGAAGCAGAAGATATTAAGAAGAGGTGGCAAGAATACACAGAAGAGCTGTACAAAAAGATCTTCACGACCCAGATAATCATGGTGTGATCACTCACCTAGACCCAGACATCCTGGAATGTGAAGTCAAATGGGCCTTAGGAGGCATCACTATGAACGAAGCTAGTGGAGGTGATGGAATTCCAGTTGAGCTATTTCAAATCCTGAAAGATGATGCTGTGAAAGTGCTTCAGTCAATATGCTAGCAAATCTGGAAAACTCAGCAGTGGCCACAGGACTGGAAAAGGTTAGTTTTCATTCCAGTCCCAAAGGATGCTCAAACTACCGCACAATTGCCCTCATCTCACAGAATAGTAAAGTAATGCTCAAAATTCTCCAAGCCAGGCATCAACAGTACATGAACCGTGAACTTCCAGATGTTCAAGCTGGTTTTAGAAAGGGCAGAGGAACCAGAGGTCAAATTGCCAACATCCGCTGGATCATCGAGAAAGCAAGAGAATTCCAGAAAAACATCTATTTCTGCTTTATTGACTATGCTGAAGTCCTTGACTGTGTGGATCACAATAAACTGTGGAAAATTCTGAAAGAGATTGGAATACCAGACCACCTGACCTGCCTCTTGAGAAACTTGTATGCAGGTCAGGAAGCAACAGTTAGAATTGGACATGGAACAACAGACTGGTTCCAAATAGGAAAAGGAGTATGTCAAGGCTGTATATTTTCACCCTGCTTGTTTAACTTATATGCAGAGTACATCATGAGAAACACTGGGCCGGAAGAAGCACAAACTGGAATCAAGATTGCTGGGAGAAATATCAATAACCTCAGATATGCAGATGACACCACCTTTATGGCAGAAAGTGAAGAGGAACTAAAAAGCCTCTTGATGAAAGTGAAAGAGGAGAGTGAAAAAGTTGGCTTAAAGCTCAACATTCAGAAAACTAAGATCATGGCATCTGGTCCCATCACTTCATGTGAAATAGATGGGGAAATAGTGGAAACAGTGGCTGACTTTATTTTTTTGGCTCCAAAATCACTGCAGATGGTGATTGCAGCCATGAAATTAAAAGACGCTTACTCCTTGGAAGGAAAGTTATGACCAACCTAGATAGCATATTAAAAAGCAGAGACCTTACTTTGCCAACAAAGGTCCATCTAGCCAAGGCTATGGTTTTTCCAGTGGTCATGTATGGATGTGAGAGTTGGACTGTGAGGAAAGCTGAGCACAGAAGAACTGATGCTTTTGAACTGTGGTGTTGAAGAAGACTCTTGAGAGTCCCTTGGACTGCAAGGAGATCCAACCAATCCATCCTAAAGGAGATCAGTTCTGGGTGTTCTTTGGAAGGACTGATGCTGAAGCTGAAACTCCAATACTTTGGCCACCTCATGGGAAGAGTTGACTCATTGGAAAAGACCTTGATGCTGGGAGGGATTGGGGGCAGGAGGAGAAGGGGACGACAGAGGATGAGATGGCTGGATGGCATCACCAACTCAATGGACATGAGTTTGAGTAAACTCCAGGACTTGGTGATTGACAGGGAGGCCTGGCGTGCTGCAATTCATGGGGTCACAAAGAGTTGCACATGACTGAATGACTGAACTGAACTGAACTGTTTTCATTTTATTGAAATGAAATGCCTCTAGATATATTTTTATTTCTTCTTTGATTTTTTCATTGATTTATTGGTTGTTTAGTAGCATATTTTTTAGCCATCACATGTTTGTGGTTTTTGCAGTATTTTTTTTTTTTTGTAGTTTATTTCTAGTCTCATAGCCTTGTGGTCAGAAGAGATGCTTAATATGGTTTCAGTTTTCTTAAATTTATTGAGACTGTTTTGTTCCTAATATGTGATGGATCCTGGAGAGTTTTTCATCTAGTTGAAAAGAATGCATATTTTGCTGCTTTTGGTTGAAATACCCTCTATTTATCAGTGAATGTGCCATTTAAGGTCAGAGTTTCCTTACTGATTTTCTGTCTGGATTATCTGTCCATTGATATAAGGGGGCTATTAAGTCTTCTACTATTATTGTGTTACTGTCAAGTTCTCCTTTTATGTCTATTATTTGCCTTATATTTTGAGGTTGGTTGTGTGTATATTTAGTTTTTATATCTTCCTCTTGGATTGATCCCTGATTATGTGATGTTTTTCTTTGTCTCTTATTACAGTCTTTATTTTAAAGTCTACTTTGTCTAAATATTGCTACTCTGGCTTTCTTTTGAGTTCCATTTGTATGGAATATTTTTTTCTATCCTCTCACTTTGTCTGTGTTTTTAGATCTAGTGGGTCTGTTGTAGGCAGCATAGATATGGATCTTGTTTTATTTTATCCATTCAGCCACTCTCTCTCTTTTGATTGGAGCATGTAGTTCATTTATATTTATGGTAGTTATTGATAATGTGTCTTCTTTTTTTGTTGTTAATTGTTTCTGTGTTGTTTTGTATATCTCCCCCCCACTTCATTTTTTGTTCTCTTACGATTTGATGGCTCTCATTAGTGTTATGTTGGATTCCTTTTTCTTTTTTGAGTGTATATCTATTACAGGTTTTTGGTTTGTTGTTGCCATATGTTTTTTATATAGAAATCTCTCTATATACATGATAGCTTTAAATTTCAATTAAATTAAAATCACAATTTCAATTGCATTTAAAAAGCCTGCATTTGTATTCCCTTCCCCTTGTGATTACTGTTTTTGATACCATGTTTTACATCTAATTGTTTCGAGTATCTCTTAACTGCTTATTGTGGTTATAGATTATTTTAATATTTTTGTCCCTTCACCTTTCTACTAGCTTTGTATGTGGATGATTACTTACCTTTACTGTATGTTTGCCTTTACTGATGAGCTTTCTCATTTGATGATTTTACTGTTTCTAGTTGTAGCCTTCTTCTTTTTCTTTTTCTTTTTTTTTGCCTAGAGAAGTTTCTTTAGCATTTGTTGTAAAGCTGTTTTGGTGGTGCTGAACTGTTAGCTTTTGCTTGTCTGTAAAGCTTGATTTTGTCCATCATATCTGAATGAGAGCCTTGCTGGGTAGACTATTCTTGGTTGTGGGTAAATGTTTCCTTTAAATGTATCATGCCATACCTTCTGGTCTGCAGAGTTTCTACTGAAAAATCAACTAATACAAGAGTTCCCTTATATGTTCCTTTTTGCTTTTTACTTTGATGCTTTTACTGTTCTCTCTTTATCTTTTTCTCATTTTAATTACTGTGTGTCTTGGTGTGTTCGTCTTTGGGTAATCCTGTGTGTGACTCTGTGCTTCTTAGATTTAGGTGACTACTTCCTTTCCAGTGTTATGGGAATTTTAAGTTGTTATGTCTTCACATACGTTCTCAACCCTTTTCTCTCTCTCTTCTCCTTCTGGAACCCCTGAATGTGAATATGATTGCACTTGACCTTACCCCAGAGATCTTTTATACTGTGCTCATTTCTTTTAATTCTTTTCTCTTTTTTTTCTGTTCAGCAGCAGTGATTTTCAGTACTCTGTCTTCCAACTCACTGATCCATTCCTTAGTATCATTTATTCTGCTGTTGAATCCTTCTAGTATATTTTTTCATTTCAGTTATTTTATTTTTCACCTCTGTTTGGTTTTTCTTTATATTTTCTAACTCTGTTAAAAACTTCTGGTTTCTCATTCTGTGCATCCATTCTTCTCCTGAGTTGTTTGACCATCTTTACGACCATTTCCCTGAACTATTTCTAGGGCAGATTGCCTGTTTCAGTTCTTCTTCTGGGGTTTTATTTAGCTTCTTCATTTGGAATGTATTTCTCTGCCACCTTATTTTGCCTGAGTTACTGTTTGTATTTTTATGCATGTGGTAGGTTAGTTACATTTTTCAGCCTTGGAGAAGTGGCCCCCTATAGGAGACATTGTGTGTGTCCCAGCAGTGCATGCCCCAAGCTCTATGCTCTAGAGGTTCCCTTCACGAGGGCTGCATGGGATCTTTCTCTTGGGGCAAGTTGATTATGTGGGCAGTCTGCTAGGCTTGCTTGACTCGTGGCCCAGTTGGTTGCCAAGCCCTGCATTTTGTGGAGGCTGTTGACTGTAGTTGGTAGGACCCGGTTATGATGCAACTTTCTGCAGAATCCCAGTGTGCCCCAGGGCTCATGCTGGCTCCATGGGGGGTGGACTCAGGGCTCGGAAGACTTCGGGTTTGTCTCCTCCCCACTGTTGGGTGAAGCCAGGTCCTGGGGTTAGTGACGGATTTCTGGCAGGCAGAGCCGGGTCCTAGGGTCTGGCAGCAATGCTGGGAATCCCAGAGCTGGTGTCAGGTTGCTGGTGCTGAGGGAATGGTTCCTGACACCATTGGTGTAGGGCCCGGGGTGTCTCAAAGCTTTTGTTGGCCTGCTGGTGGGCAGAAGCAGGACTCAGATGGTCCCAGAGTGCATGGCCTGCAGTGGGCTGTCGGGGTCTGCAGGCCTGTGGTTTCCGAACGTCTGCTGTCTGCCCCCTGGTATGTGGCGTTGAGACTTCACCCTTTAGCGGACAGGGCTGTTTCTAGCGGCGTGTCTCGAGGGGGCTGTGGGCGCAGGAAGTCGTTAGGCAGTCTGTCTGCTGACGGCTGGGGCTGCGTCCGCTCAGTCAGTCACTTGGCCTGAGGCCTCTCTCCCAGCGCTCGTCCCTGCAGGCTGTTGAGCGGTGCCAGGCCTCGGCACTGATGCGCTAGAGGAAGGACAGCACACTGGTGCCGTCCGTGTGGAAGGGGCTCCCGAGAGTGACTGTCAGCAGGACCAGTGCCCCTGGGTGAGCCGCCGCCCCTCGGCACTCTTGGGAGACCTTTCAACACTAGCGCGTAGGTCTGGCTCTGCCTCCTGCCAAATTACTGCTTTTACTCTGGGTCCCAGTGCCTGTGAGAGTGTCCGTCCTCCCGTTCCAGGTGAAACGTGTCTCCACCCGTCCTTTGGGACTCCTGAAGTGAGGTCCTGCTGGCCTTCAAAGCTGAGCTGCGCTCAACTCTCTCCAGAGCTCTGGGGCAGGCAGAGCTGAGGGCTCAAGCTCAGGGCTCCTGGAAGCCGGTCTTCCTGCTGCATTGTTTGAAAGACCCTCAGAGGCTGTCAGCTGTTGAAGGTGAAAGAGCTGTGTGGATGCCTTTAAAGACATTTTCTCAGCCTGTTTGCGGGTTTGGGACCTAGTATCCCAAAAGAAGACACACAGCAGGAGCCACAAGAGGAGGAAATGGCAGCTTCTCAGGGACGGCTGACATTCCGGGATGTGGCCATAGACTTCACTCAAGAGGAGTGGGAATGCCTGGACCTCAGTCAGCGGGACTTGTCCAGGGACGTGATGTTAGAGAACTACAGGAACCTGGCCTCTTTGGGTCTTGTAGCCTCTAAGCCGGACCTGGTCACCTTTCTGGAGGAATTGAACGACCCCAGGAGTATAAGGAGAATGGAGACAAGAGACATACACCCAGCAAGGTCTCCACAATACACCTGGGATTTGATGCCACAGAAACCAAGGATAGAAGATTTGTTTCCAAAAGCAAACCTCGGAATATATGAAATATTCCACCTCAGAAACTTCAGTTTAAGAAAACACTGGGAATATAGGAGGGCATATGAAAGAAAGAGAAGATGTTTATATGGACATAAAGAAATTGAGACAGTTACACATAAGGCAAACATTACTGCAAAAAAATAACATAAAATGAGCAACATGATTCAAACTGGGAGAAACACCAATTTCAGTCTTAAACATCTGCTGAGAAGTGTAAGTTTTTAAAAAAGGTTTTACATCACCTTTTGAAACATACATGTCCTCTGGAAGGAAACATGATACATTTGGAACATGATTTAGTCTCCACTGCAAATACTCATTCAAACAATTCTGAATGTAGACTTCATTTATTGCATACATTCACGCATGTCTGAACACTGAAATTTAAAAATGAGGGGCAAAGCTCACAATATACTCAATTTGAGGGATCTGTGAGCAGGACGTCATTATTCTTCTAGCAAAAGATATTTCCTCTCCATTCCACGATGTATAATGTTGATGATAATGGAAGAGATGTAGTCCAACCGTCATTATTCAATATACATCATGATATTGATAATACAGAACAGCTTTCCATGTGTAATAAAATTAGTCAGGTCTTAAGTAAGAGTTCCAGGCCCAGTAATTATGAGGGTTTTTATGGTGGAGTGAGAAGGTATTCAAGCAATGAAACTGGGTGTAAGGTTGAAGGAGACTCAAACTTTATGAAACATCAGGGACCTGAATCTTCACACAGGGATTCTAAAAGTAATAAATGTAGAAATATCTTTTATCAGATGTCAGTTCGTTCTGTGCAGAGTATTCATACCGGAGAGAAGACTTATAATTGTAGTGAATATGGTAAAGCTTCTAATCAGTCTTCAGAACTTGTACAACAGCAAACTATTCAAAATCCACAGAAAGGACACCAATGTAAGATACATGGGAAATGTCTTTAGTACCTCATCCAATCTAAGTAAGCATAGGAAAATTCATACAGGAAGGAAATCTTTCAAATGTACAGAATGTGGCAAAAGATTTGTCCGTCGCTCACTTCTTACTCAACATCAGCTTACTCACACTGGAGAGAAATGTTATAAATGTTCAGAATGTGGCAAAGCCTTTATTACGAGTTCAAATCTTAGTAAGCATCACCGAATTCATATGGGGGAGAAGCGTTATAAGTGTACAGAATGTGGGAAGACCTTCATGAACAGTTCTGCTCTTACTAGACATCAGCGAATTCATACTGGGGAGAGACCATATAAATGTACAGAATGTGGCAAAGGCTTTAAATATAACTTCATTCTTACAAGACATCTGCTATTTCATACAGGAGAGAGAATCCTTATAAATGTACAGAATGTGGAAAAGCCTTCAGTGACAAATCAAAACTCACTAATCATCTGCGAGTTCATACTGGAGAGAAACCTTATAAATGTACAGAATGTGGCAAAGCCTTTAATCAGAACTTCAATCTTACTACACATTTGCGAGTGCATACTGGAGAGAAAATTAATAAATGTACAGAATGTGGCAATGCCTTTAATCAGAAATCAATCTTACTACACATCTGCGAGTTCATTCTGGAGAGAAACCTTATAAATGTACAGAATGTGGCAAAGCCTTTAAGTACAAATTAATACTTACTAAACATCTGCGAGTGCATACTGGAGAGAAACCGTATAAAGGCACAGAATGTGGCAACGCCTTTAGTCAGAACTCAACTCTTACCCATCATCAACGAATTCATACTGGGGAGAAAGCTTAAAATGTAAGGAATGTGAAAAAGCCTTTATCAGTTGTTCAGAGCTTACTTGACATCAGCGAATTCATAGTGGAGAGCGACCTTATCATTGTACAGAGTGTGGCTGAGCCTTTAACTGTTCAAATTTAACTGCACATCATCAAATCCACACTGGGGAGAAACCATACCAATGTACAGAATGTGGCAAAGCCTTTAATCAGAAATCAATTCTCACTACATGTCTACAAGTTCATACCGGAGTGAAACCTTATAAACATGAAGATGGTGGCAAAGGCTTTAGTCATAGTGGTGAGCTCCCTAAACAGCTGAGAGCACATAATGGATAAAAACTCTAGTAATGGAACAAGTGATGAAAGGTTTGTCATAAACATGCATCAGAAAACATGAGAGTTTATACAAGAAACCTATGGAAATGATGTAACAAATATGTAGAAAAATATTTAATCAAAAATCAAATGTAAAGAAACATAAGAGACTACATATTAGAAAGTATTTCATCAATCCTCTTTTCCGAAGTTTCTCTGAAGGAGAATTACTGTAGGGAGTACTCCATAGTTAAAACACATAGAAAATGGATATATTAGCATGAATCGTGAGATGAAGATTGATGGTTAGAAAGTTAGAATTATTAGCAATGTATGCTTGTTTATAATGACGTGATTTGAGATTATTAGAAGTGAATGTAACTCAATGCTCAAATAATCCATACTATGCTTGGCTTCTATAGCGTGCATGCAAACATAAGTTTTGGATGGTTTATGCTTGGAAGATTAGCCTTTTCATATTGTGTTGCAACCATTTCTATCTATTCTCCATTAGAAGATGAAGGATATCATAATGTAAAATGGACAATGAACATCTTTTTTTTTTTTTCTTCCATTTATTTTTATTTGTTGGAGGCTAATTACTTTACAACATTGCAGTGGTTTTTGTCACACATTGAAATGAATTAGCCATGGATTTACATGTATTCCCCATCCCGGTCCCCCCTCCCACCTCCCTCTCCACCCCATCCCTCTGGGTCTTCCCAGTGCACCAGGCCTGAGCACTTGTCTCATGCATCCAACCTGGGCTGGTGATCTGTTTCACCCTAGATATACATGTTTTGATGCTGTTCTCTTGAAACATCCCGCCCTCGCCTTCTCCCACAGAGTCCACAAGTCTGTTCTATACATCTGAGTCTCTTTTTCTTTTTTTGCATATAAGGTTATCGTTACCATCTTTCTAAATTCCATATATATGTGTTAGTATACTGTAATGTTCTTTATCTTTCTGGCTTACTTCGCTCTGTATAATGGGTTCCAGTTTCACCCATCTCATTAGAACTGATTCAAATGAATTCTTTTTGATGGCTGAGTAATATTCCATGGTGTATATGTACCACAGCTTCCTCATCCATTCGTCTGCTGATGGGCATCTAGGTTGCTTCCATGACCTGGCTGTTATAAACAGGGCTGCGATGAACATTGGGGTGCACGTGTCTCTTTTGGATCTGGTTTCCTCAGTGTGTATGCCTAGAAGTGGTATTGCTGGGTCATATGGCAGATCTATTTCCAGCTTTTTAAGGAATTTCCACACTGTTTTCCATAGTGGCTGTACTAATTTGCATTCCCACCAACAGTGTAAGAGGGTTCCCTTTTCTCCACACCCTCTCCAGCAGACAATGAACATCTAAATGGATGTGTTGGTCATTGATGTGAAATATCAGGAGGTTGCCATGATGTAAGTGATCATGGAATGTCTTCAAGTATTAAAGGAAGACAGAGGTTGGTTATAAATTTTCAATAGGTCTATCAATTGATTTGAAAGAGGAACACTATCACAGTCACTAAAATAGTGATGTACCTTTATAATTTCAGCACAAGTCATGAATATTACTTGACAGTGTTGCAATAAAGACAGCGTCTGTGATAACCTAGAAATGTATTGGAAACCCTTCCTGGAAAAGGCAGACAATTAGTGTGTATCATGTTTACTAATTGTTTCCTAGGCTTTGTTTGTACACCATAAAAATCAGAAAAATGAATATCTTTCTCTGTACTTTTGAAATGTGTTTAATCATGGATCATATCGTGGATTATTAAAGGTTTTATGTAAAAAAAAAAAAAAGCCGAATGCTCGGGGGGCCGTGTTCCTGGTACCGGACTCCTGGGCGGGGGGCCCGGCGCGTGGGCCTGTGACTCTCACTCACGTGGTGGAGCTTCTGTAATACACTTATTCTCCCGTTTGTGTGTGGCCCACCCCGACTGATTCCATCGTGAGTTTGCCTCTTCTGCCAGTCTGGCTGCGGTTCCCTCTTTATGTCTTTAATGGTAAAAGATCTTTTCTGCCTGATTTTGGTCTTTTTCTTCGATGATGGTTCTGCAAATAGTTGTGATTTTGGTGTGCTGGGAGAGCAGGTGGTCTGAGTCTTTCAATTCCACCATCTTGGTCGATCTGCAACCTTTTTAAAATTGTGATGTGCTATTTCAATATAGAAGTGCCCTATTTATATAACCTGACTGCTGCTGATGGGTATTTGGGGTCTTTCCAGCTGTTTACTATCTAAGCAGTGCCTCAAAGCATATCTCTGTAGTTTGGGAGATACTAATGGTTAGACCCCAGGATATCTGTGTGACCTTGATTAGATCAGCACCTTTACTTCTCCATGCCTGTTTCTGAATCTTGTAGAAGAGAGAAGTGTAGTTCACAGGATTGCTGAGAAGATTTAATGAGTTAATGGTATAATGTCTTCAGAATAGTGCCTGGGACAGTAAGTGTCAGCTCTTTGCTGTTATTCAATATGTCATTTTGTAATGTGAAAGTATATTTATAGGATGTAAATGTACTTCAAAAAAATATTTTTAAGCTACTTTAAAGATGCATTCATGGTGAAACTATGAAGAGTCCCCAAACAGAGACTAATAGCCAACAGAGATTCTAAAGTTATTACTGAAGAGACAGGCATGGGACTTTTGTGACTTCAGTGATATAAAAAGTTCCATTTCAGCAGCTTAGCGGTTGTTCTAGCCTGTGAGTAACCGGAATCTTGTGTAATAATCAGGGCAAGACTCTGTGTGTTACAAATTTCATGGCTTGTTAGATACTTACACTCTGACTCAAAAACACTGCAAGGTGTGGTGTCTGAGGTACAAAGTGATTAGCAGTTATTATAATGTTAGAATAGAATAGAAGTGATTTTGCTGTTCAAATTCAGTTTTAAAGGCTGTTGCCAAATTGCTCTTTGCAGGTAGAACAGCAGTATAATTTCTCACTTGAGGTGTATGAGATGGACCCATTTTTACTTTTCCTAAGTCCCCTCTTGAAATATGTAAATCTGGACATTGATAATATATGACTGAGGCCCATGTAGTTGTTACTGAGCAAGGAGAACTTTCAAGTTAAATTTTTTTGCCTCTGAAATTTTTCAGTGATCCTAAATCTTGCTTATTTTTTATTAGTATGAAATCTTGATGATAAACTGATCATAGCAATAATATATATTGAGTGGTTAACTACTTTAAACCATAGGTTTTTATTATGAACTTCTAGAATCTTTTGCCTACTCCTGGATGAAAAAATAGTCTTTTAAATTTTGGTTCAGCAGTGATACCATTTGTTAGTTTATTATATTTGCATGTAAGAAAGTCTTTCATTAATTTTATGATCATAAAAAGTTAAGAAATGGGAAATTATTAGGTGACCATATAAGTGCTATGCACAGACGCTCAGTCATGTCTGACTGTTTGCGACCCCATAGACTGTAGCCCACCAGCCTCCTTTGTCCATGGGATTTTTCGGGCAAAAATACTGGAGCGGGTTGCCATTTCCTCCTCCAGGGTATAAGTGCTCTAAGTGCTAGTATTATGCTGCCTATGTGAAGTCAGGATAGCTGTGTCAGATATTTCAAGTGCTGCTGACTTACTCCACTTCTATCCTGTTTACGTGCACAGAAGGCAGCCAGACTCTTCATGGCCCATTTCGCAGACTGGTGGAGAGAGGTACTTTGTCCTAATTGGCATAGGATCGTGTTCTTTGAGCCCGTTGCTAATATTAGAATAATGCTAATCACTTTGTACCTCTGACGCCACACCTTGCAGTGCTTTGGAGTTGGAGTGTAAGTATCTAACCAGCCATGAAATTTGTAAGGCACTGAGGCTTGCCCTGATTGTTACTCAAGATCGTAGTTACTCACAGGCTGGAACAACCCCTAAGCTGCTTAAATGGAACTTTTTGTATTTCCAAAGTCACAAAAGTTCCATGACTGTCTCTTCAGTAACACTTTTAGAATTTGAACTGGCTGTTAGCCTCTGTTTTGGGACTCTTTATGAATGCAATTTAAAGTGACTTATAAACGTTTTCATGGCAAATAGATGGGGAAACCGTGGAAACAGTCTCAGACTTTATTTTTCTGGGCTCCAAAATCACTGCAGATGGTGATTGCAGCCATGAAATTAAAAGACGCTTACTCTGTGGAAGGAAAGTTATGACCAACCTACATAGCATATTAAAAAGCAGAGACATTACTTTGCCAACAAGGTCTGTCTAGTCAAGGCTATGGTTTTTCCAGTGGTCATGTATGAATGTGAGAGTTGGACTGTGAAGAAAGCTGTGTGCCAAAGAATTGATGCTTTTGAACTGTGGTGTTGGAGAAGACTCTTGAGGGTCCCTTGGACTGCAAGATCCAACCAGTCCATCCTAGAGGAGATCAGTCCTGGGTCTTCATTGGAAAGACTGATGCTGAGGCTGAAACTCCAATACTTTGGCCACCTCATGAGAAGAGTTGACTCATTGGAAAAGACCTTGATGCTGGGAGGGATTGGGGGCAGGAGGAGAAGGGGACGACAGAGGATGAGATGGCTGGATGGCATCACCGACTTGATGGACATGGGCTTGAGTAAACTCCAGGAGTTGGTGATGGACAGGGAGGCCTGGCTTGCTGCAGTTCATGGAGTCGCAAAGAGTCGGACACAACTGAGCGACTGAACTGAACTGATAAATGTTTTAGAAGGCGGGCGATTCATGGACCCTTTTTATTTTATTTTATTTATTTTTTTTCCATTTATTTTTATTAGTTGGAGGCTAATTACTTCACAACATTGCAGTGGGTTTTGTCATACAGTGACATGAATCAGCCATGGAGTTGCATGTATTCCCCATCCCGATCCCCCCTCCTACCTCCCTCTCCACCCGATTCCTTTTTAGAACTGGCTGAAAACTGTAGCCACCTCTCTCCAGGAAAATGTGCCCACAATTTGTGATATTTGTGAATATATATGGAATTTTATTGTTAGTACACTCATTGCACTTAGTACATCTTAAACCACGCATGGATGAAGGACATTTTTGAAAAGGAGATTTTTTTTTTTCCCCTGTTGCTGTTCCAAAAGGTAATCAGCACATCGGCTTAATTATGTTGCAGGTTGCATATTTGAAATTTTTCACATAAAGGCATTTGAACGACTGCTGGTAGGGAACTAATTCTGATTGATAGAGCTGCAAAGACAGGTATTAAACTAAGCAGCATAACTTCCCAAAGGTACCTCCTTTTCCAGGTAAATGACCAAGACATGTCGGTCAAAAACTTAAGGTTTTTTTTTTTTTTTCCAGGAGAATTTCTTGAGAAGAACTTCATTAGTATGAGAGAGTTCTTAGAAATTCAGAGCATCTACCTCAAATCCCTGCTTTAAAATGCTTCCCCATGGAATTTGTCAGATAAATTTATCTCTGAATTTACCTTAGCTAAATTTTAGAGTTTTACAGCAGATATTGTAACTGAGTTACCCCTTAATAGCTTTCAACAAAACAGTTATGTGACTGGATGGTGCACACTACCAAGATTATAGTGATTGATTGGGTTGTTGGGGAGACTTTGCCCAAGAATGGTCTGGTTTTCACTTTCTAACAAATCACTCCATGTGTGGAAGAGACTTTTCCTGTTCAGTCACCAATAAGCTGATGCCTCAACTTTTCCTATAATTTTCAAAAGCTATGATTTTTACTGTCCAAATCTTTGCCACTAGGGGTTTAATTTCTTAAGCAGCCTTAAAAGTTAAGTCCCATAACAAATTTTTGGTATGTTTTAGATAATAACTTTCATTTTTCTTCTTCATTCATTCTGCTTATCAGTCACTTGCATGGCGCTTGGGTTTGACCTAGTTGGCTGGCAACTTGTTCTGGTGAAATTAAGATGTAAAACATGGTGGAATTATTTCCTGGCATTATTAGCAGTTTTCTGAAATCTGGTTACTATTTTGAGGCATGCATTTATCAAAGCCTGAAACCACTTGGAATCATGCATTGCAAGCATTTTCTGTTTTCACTCTGTGTGTTAACAGGTTACCTACAACTTAGGGGAACAAAACAATGTGTGCTTTGCTGAAATGATGGATAGTGAACTGAATGAATCAACAAGTTGAGGGAGTCTTAGGACAAGGTCCAGGAGTCAGGGGCTCTTCGATGCTGGCTTTATTTTCCACAGCCCAGCATTCCCATGTGATACAACAGCAAGAGAGAAAAGGAAACGGGGCCAGAGATTAGAGCGCAGGGAGGATTTCCTCTTAATAGATTTTTATAAGGCTCTGCAGAGAGGTTGTCTGACATAGTGTGACCCAAAATGAATCCTCCCCCATCGCTATTAGTTATAATTGAGGGCACACAGTTCCCTTCTCTTCAGGTTTTCCCAATATTTGAGGAGTCTTCACCCTTAGATGGAATTTTATTTGATTAGCACATTTGTATTAATAGACTATGTATTTAATAGCAGCCAATTCAGAGCCTTCTAAAGTACATTCTGAAACAATGAGTTTTTTTTCTGCTGGCAGTTTCTCAGGAAAAAAAAACCAACCAACCAACCACAGGTTATATTTTGAGATGGTTGATTTCTGTGCTCTGGGTTCCTTAAGTGAAATATGCTTTACTCATAAAAAAGATGAGAGATAGACTCCCACTTACAACTGGAATTCTTAGAAAGCTTTTTGTACCGTGGCTGTTATCCTCTTTTAATAACTCTCTGATCGCACACTGCGCTCAGCTGTGTCTGACTCTGTGCAACCCCAGGGACTGAAGCCCGCCAGGCTCCTCTGTCCTTGGGATTTCCCCGGCAAGAATACTGGAGTGGGTTGCCATTTCCTTCTCCAGATCATCTGATTACTCCTCCACAGTTAGTATAATGCTTGCAATAAAGGATAGAAAATAGTGAATTTTGAGCTGGGAGAGACCTGAGAAATAATAATTTAATCCTAATTACTCCCCTAAGCAAGGTTTCAAACCAAGAGCCTCCTGCTGTTTTAGACCTCAACTCCCAGTCAAAGCTTAAGTCTTCGAGTAGGGACCTTATGTTTTCTGCCTTCCATGCTTGGAGAACTGAGATAAAAACTCTTAGCACTAATACTTTGTTCCCCACTTTAAATCCACCTAAACTCTGATCATATCCAGAAACTAGCCAGAGGTATATCAGGAGGGAGGGAGAAGGGAAGATGGAAAGGGAACCTGCCATGTTTGTCCATCAAGTTCAAGATTTGGTGACTTGCTGTGAAAAGAGCCTGCTGTGCTGCAGTCCATGGGGTCGCAAAGAGTCGGACATGACTGAGCGACTGGACTGGACTGAACAGAACTGTGAAGAGTTGGCCTTGCTTCTCTTATCTCTAGGTCTCTCCTACCTGTGCTCTTGACCGCACCTTTCTCCTGATCCTCTTGCTCCATCAGAATCTGTGTGTGTTGGCGGGGGGTAGGTAGTGGGAGTGGGGTGGGGGTGAGTGGGTGGGTGGCGGGTATCTTCAAATTCTCCATGATAGTTGATTCCTTCTCATTAGATCTGCAAATAGGATCACTTATCTCTTAACAAAAATGTTCCCTAAGCTATGTCTCTCCTTAAGGTCACCATCCATTTCTTTCTCTTCAGGATTTTTAAAAATAATCCATTATTAGAAGATATTATATTTAAATACTGTATGATATCACTTACGTGCAATTTAAAAGCAACATGAATGAATGCACATGTAAAATAGAAACAAACAGATTTAGGGGCTTCACTGGTGGCTCACTGATGAAGAACCTGCCTGTCAATGCAGGAGACGTGGGTTCAATCCCTGGGTCAGGATGATGCCCTGGAGGAGGAAATGGCAACCCACTCCAAGATTCTTGCCTGGAAAATCCCATGGACAGGGAGGCCTGGCAGGCTACAGTCTAAGGGGTCACAAAGAGTTGGATATGACTTAGCAACTACACAGATATTTAAATATGGAAAAGGATATTTAAATATGTTAAATTGAAGGATGATATGAGACCTGTTCAGTTGCTCAGTCATGTGCCACTCTTTGTGGCCCCATGGACTGCAGCATGCCAGGCCTCCCTGTCCATCACCAACTCTCAGAGCTTGCTCAAACTCATGTCCATCGAGTTGGTGATGCCATCCAACCATCTCATCTTCTGTCATCCCCTCTCCTCTTGCCTTCAATCTTTACCCAGCACCAGGGTCTTTTCCAGTGAGTCAGTTCTTTGCATCAGGTGGCCAATGTATTGGAGTTTCAGCTTCAGCATCAGTCCTTCCAGTGAATATTCAGGACTGATCTCCTTTAGGATGGACTGGTTGGGTCTCCTTGTAGTCCAAGGGATTCTCAAGAGTTTTCTCCAACACCACACAGTTTAAAAGCATCAATTCTTTGGCTCTCAGCTTTCTTTATAGTCCAACTCTCACATCCATATATCACTACCAGAAAAACCATAGCTTTGACTAGATGGACCTTTGTCAGCAAAGTAATGTCCCTGCTTTTTAATATGCTCTCTAGGTTGGTCATAGCTTTTCTTCTAAAGAACAAGTGTCTTTTAATTTCATGACTGCAGTCACCATTTGCAGTGATTTTGGAGCCCCCAAAAATAAAGTCTGTCACTGTTTCCATTGTTTCCCCATTTATTTGCCATAAAGTGATGGGACTAGATGCCATGATCTTCATTTTCTGAATGTTGAGTTTTAAGCCAACTTTCCTACACTCCTCTTTCACTTTCATCAAGGGGCTCTTTAGTTCTTCTTTGCTTTCTGACATAAGGGTGGTGTCATCTGAGTATCTGAGATTATTTCTCCTGGCAGTCTTGATTCCAGCTTGTGCTTCTTCCAGCCTGGCATTTTGTGTGATGTACTCTGCATATAAGCAGGGGACAATAAGCAGGGTGACAATGTACAGCCTTAGTGTACCCCTTTCCCAATTTGGAACCAGTCTGTTGTTCCATGACCAGTTCTAACTCTTGCTTCTTGACCTGCATACCGATTCTCAGGAGGCAGGTAAGGTGGTCTGGTATTCCCATCTCTTTAAGAATTTTCCACAGTTTTTTGTGATCCACACAGTCAAAGGCTTTGGTGTTGTCAATAAAACAAAAGTAGGTTTTTTTTGGAACTCTCTTGTTTTTTTGGTGATGGCATGAGATAATGTTTTATTAAATACCAAAATGTATATATTGTAAGTTCAGCCTGATAGTGAAAGAGAGCTATATTAAAATACAGTCACTGGTAGTTCAGGGAAAAAATGTGATTTTGACACATTTATAGGTCTCATAAGTATTGTAGTTCTTGAGAGAGACTGAAATTAGAGGTCTGTTTGGGAGTGACATTGAAGGAATTTTTACATTGGAAAGAAGTATGATCTATATGACTAGAATCTAGGCTTTTATTATTATGTGGTATATTTTATAATTCTGTGATATGGAAACATATGTTTGTGTTTTTTTCAAAATCAAATAAAAATATATACTTTCAAAAAAGGGCAAATAAAGACACAGGTAATTCTTATGTCAGTTATTCTGTCTTCAACAACATTTAATAGAAATTTTCCCTCCTTATTGATGGAAAATATTTCTATATATAATATTAATGAGATATATACATGTGGCACTCAGCAGTGTCTTTGGAAATAATGTAGTCAGTTCTGTCTTTGCAGTATAGAACCTGTGTTGATGTCTCAGCATACATATATACAGACAGACAAGCAGACATGTATTCTGACAGCTCATTTCTCCACTGCAAGACCAAAAACCTCAACTATCACACCACAGTACCACGCGCAACCACTGTGGGAAAATAAAGAGTCATTTGGGTCTTTTTTTATTGGTGGTGGTTTGTCTGAAGAATGGAAAAACATCACTCCTTTAAGAGCTGAATGATTTCTAGAGCTTTTTCTTGGGCATGAAATTCGAGTTGATGCACACGTTTGTATTTATGGGGCGAACGGGTGGCATGTGGGCCAGGAGCAGCGAGCTTTGTTCTGACCATTCCCAGCTCCAGACGCCTGAGGCTGAAGAGCGCAGAGGGCCGGAGGGGTGACTCCAGTGATGGTGTGTGACACGCATGTGTGATCTCACACCTGTAGCCTCTCCTGTCTGCTCAC
Source organism: Odocoileus virginianus (assembly GCF_023699985.2). Classification (NCBI taxonomy): domain Eukaryota; kingdom Metazoa; phylum Chordata; class Mammalia; order Artiodactyla; family Cervidae; genus Odocoileus; species Odocoileus virginianus. The sequence goes on along the minus strand of NC_069685.1, from coordinate 5,968,700 downwards.
AGCCTTTTGCTTAGTGTTGTCCTCTGTCTTCACTTGGGAGTTTAGCTGTTATTTGAGAGTTAAAGAAAAAGCTTGGAATTGGAAAAAGGAAAGGCTGATAATGGGAAAATGCAGAAACAGGTTGAAAACTTGATGCTTGAGGAAATACGTTCTTACACATCACTCACCAGTATGGAACCGCCGCCGTCAGTTCTACACTGTCCAGGGGCCGTGCCAGCGGTTCGCCGCTCTAACCTGGGAATGAGAAAGTGTGGGAAGACCCACCTGGCCTCTGGGTGCTGGGTGGTGTTTTCATTGACAGGGGCTCCTGATAACGGCCTTTCCTGTCCCAAACATGACTTTCTGGACTTGCCTCCCCTTCTCCTTTCTCTCCCAAGTTCTCTCGATGTTGTGGTTTCTATAATCATGGCGTATTTATATTTTCCAGACATCTGCCTCAAGAGTATGACTAGATAAGCATCAACCAAGTGAAATGTGTTTTTCTCAGAGAAGATACAGTTTCCTTAAGGGACTAGGGTCAGGGATTACAAGTGTTACAAAGGAGAATATAGTTTCTAGAAAGAACACTGGACTGGGAGTCAAGAGACATTTCTATCTCTCTCAGAACAAACCTGCAGGACTTCCCTGCTGGTCCAGTGGCTGAGACCCTGTGCTCACGATGCAGCGGGGCCCAGATTCCATCCACGGTCAGGGAGCTAGATCCCATATGCTGCATCTAGGACTTGGCACAAATAAATAAATACTTTAAAAAAAAAAAGAAGCAGTTGTAATAGGTCTGATCAGAGACAAGGGATGTTTGGGCTAAGGTGGTAGCAGTGGAGATGAAGAAATATTTTTAAATATTAAAAAAAAAAAGGATCTAACTAGTAAGATTGTGGCCTTGGCTAAGATATTTGTCCTGCCTGTTATTTGAAAAACCGGCATGTGAAGTCCCTTTGAGAACTAACGTAAAGCATCTTAGAAAGCACGTTTCTATTTTTGGTTTAGAGGCAGTTGGCATGGTTTATGTTCCCTTAACGCCTTCGAGGAAGAATCTGAGAATCCTGGAGCTGGAAGGCATCTGAGAGAGTCTTCTACTTTTTCAGCCTCTGGAAAAACCCCAGGCACTCTGATTTCCTTGTTGTTATCATCCAAATAAGAGACCTGGACATTTTCAAAGAGATACAGTATTTAGGACAACAAGGAAGTTGAATCAGAATTTGCTTTATCTCGTATCACTTAAAACAAGGCTGCACACTGAGATGTTGTCTAGAAGGGCTAGCCTGCTAACCAGGGTGAGGCGGGAGGACCACAGGCAGTGTGCGTGCATGTGTGTGTGTGAGTTTGAACATGTACCTGTGTGTGTGTGTGTGTGTGGACGGCCATTCCTGATGTTTAAACACCAGCTGGGCCATTGAAATATGCCTCTCAGTGGCAGAGAGCCATGATTGTCATCGGACAGTGTCTCATTGAAAGCGCATTTGTATTATTAAGAATTATACGTTGGGGAACTCACCAATTTACATAATAAAACAAATAGTCATGGAAGATGGGCTTCCCTGGTGGCTCAGACGGTAAAGTGTCTGCCTGCAATGCGGGAGACCCGGGTTTGATCCCTGGGTCAGGAAGATCCCCCGGAGAAGGAAATGGCAACCCACTCCAGTACTCTTGCCTGGAAAATTCCATGGATGGAGGAGCCTGGTAGGCTACAGTCCATGGGGTCGCAAAGAGTCGGACACGACTGAGCGACTTCACTAAATCATGGAAGATAGAATTTAGCTGTTCCTTTCAGGTATATCAGGTATACAGTCCTCCTTCCAGCAGGCCTCTCTTTTTCTGCGTACCTATTCCTCTGATGTTCTCCTTAAAAAGCATTTCTTTCCTCAAATGACTAATTCTTACAAGTTTTCTATTCTTACGTACTAAAATTTATTTTAAAGCTCTTTTGATGTTGGCTGGGGCATCTTCTGCGCCCCCCAGCAGAAACATGGTGTTGACCAAAACATTCATTTGGTTCCATAAGAGCTCATGGAAAACCTGAATGAACACTTTGGTCAACCCAATACCTGTTTTGCATATTCCTTTAACTGTCTTCCAGTGTTTCGCTCTACATCCACAAAGAACTTGTAAGTCTAACCTGAACGTCACCTTAAGTCCCCTCTCACATTTCATTGTTCACAGGAGGAATAGTTGATCAGTTTGATCGGTGTTCTTCCTGTAATGCCTTTCACGTTACTCAGCTGAAAATAGTGTCTTGGGACTTCACTGGTGGTCCAGTGGCAAGTGCTCTGTGCTCCCAATGCAAGGGAACTGGGTTCCATCCCTGGCCAGGGGACTAGGTCCTGCATGCTGCAGTTAAGAGTTTGCATGCCGCAACTAAAAATCCCACATGCTGCAACTAAGACCCAGTGCAGCCACAAAAATAGATATTGAAAAAAGAAAGAAAGAAAATAGCCTCCTAAAAAAAAACCAGAAACACACTTTTGTCACTGTACGTCTGGAAATTTTATCATGGACTTTGTTTTTCAGTGCTCTGAGAATTGTAATTCTTTTCCCCTGTACTCTCTCTAGTCTGTACACAAAAACAAACAAACAAAAAAAAACCAACCCAACCATCTGAACTATTGTTGTTGTTGTTCAGTTGCTCTGTCATCTCTGACTCTTTGCGACCCCAGGGACTGTAGTACACCAGGCTTCCCTGTCCTTCACTGTCTCCTGGAGTTTGCTCAAATTCATGTCCATTGAGTTGGTGATGCTATCTAGCCATCTCATCCTCTGCTGCCCCCTTCTCAGTTTCCCTTCAGTCTTTCTCAGCATCAGAGGCTTTTCCAGACAGTCAGCTCTTTGCATCAGGTGGCCAAAGTATTGGAGTTTCAGCTTCAGCATCAATAAATATTCAGGGTTGATTTCCTTTAGGATTGCCTGGTTTATTTTTTTTTTCCATTTATTTTTATTAGTTGGAGGCTAATTACTTTACAACATTGCAGTGGTTTTTGTCATACATTGACATGAATCAGCCATGGATTTACATGTATTCCCCGTCTCGGTCCCTCCCACCTCCCTCTCCACCCGATCCCTCTGGGTCTTCCCAGTGCACCAGGCCTGAGCACTTGTCTCATGCACCAACCTGTGCTGTTGATCTGTTTCACCCTAGATAATATACATGTTTCGATGCTGTTCTCTTGAAACATCCCACCCTCGCCTTCTCCACAGAGTCCACAAGTCTGTTCTATACATCTGAGTCTCTTTTTCTGTTTTGCATATAGGGTTATCGTTACGAATTGCCTGGTTTAATCTCCTTGCAGTCCAGAAGAGTTTCAGGAGTCTTCAACACCACAGTTCAAAAGCATCAGTTCTTCACTGCTCAGCCTTCCTTATGATCCAACTCTCGCATCCATACATGACTGCTAGAAAAACTATAGCTTTGACTATTCAGACCTTTGTTGGCAAAATGATATGTCTACTTTTTAATACACTGTCTTGGTTTGTCATAGTTTTCCTTCCAAGGAGCATCTTTTAATTTCATGACTGCAGTGATTTTGGAACCCAAGAAAATAAAATCTGTCACTGCTTCTACTTTTCTCCCTTTCATGTGCCATGAAGTGATGGGACCAGATGCCATGATCATAGTTTTTTGAGGGTTGAGTTTCAAACCAGCTTTTTCACTCTCCTCTTTTACCTTCATCAAGAGGCTCTTTAGTTCCTCTTCACTTTTTACCATTATAGTGGTCTCATCTGCACATCTGAAGTTATTGATATTTCTCCCAGCAATCTTGATTCCAGCTTGTGCTTCATCCAGCCTGGTATTTCACGTGATGTATTCTTCATATGAGTCAAATAAGCAAGGTGACTATATATAGCCTTGATGTACTCCTTTCCCAGTTTTGAACCAGTCAGTTGCTCCATGTCCAGTTCCAACTGTTAGTTCTTGACGCACACGTTTTTCAGGAGTCGGGTAAGGTGGTCTGGTACTCCCTTTTTTGGGCTGACGAAACTGAGGAGATAATACTAATACCTTACTGCTTTTGTCAGAGTTAGCTCCACACAACTGGATACAACATTCCCTGTTTGTTCTGTGACCTCAGTACCTTTTTATGTCCTCACTGACTTTGTTGGAGCCTTGACTTTCTCTGTATTTTACCCACATAATTCACTTTTCATTGATAATAATACGGCTACTTTTCATTGATAAGCGTGCTGTGCTTTACTTACACGGGGTAAACACTACCTTGTTTTTGATGGATCGTTTCTGATCTGTCCAGGTTACTTGGAATTCTATTTTTATATTTATTTTTCAGGGAAGTTAGAAACCTTAACTTAGTTTGTAGCCACGAAATGACGGAGAATGTTTTAAATTCCATTATGAAAGTCATTGATTTTAAAAAATTGTTATTATTGGACGCGGCAGTCTGGGTGCTGTGCCATAACTGCCCTAGGTTATAGCAAGCTATTTATTTTAGTCATTATTAACTGAAGATTTTTCTGTTTCTTGGTGTTTTTAAACATCACCAACATTGATAATCATAGTTTATTGCTTGAAACTAGATTTGAATGGTTTAGAATAGTAATCTAGGGGGTTGTGGTTGATGGTAGTAGAATAAACTCAATGATTTTTGAATTTATTCACGTAGCTTTGGTAGCATCATTTTATATTTTTAGTAGCAAAGTGAGATAAAAATATAAGAAAGGCTTTGGATTGAGCTTAAATGTCTATTTTGTAGATATTTTGCTCAGTGCTGGACTTTGAGAATGTCTATGCTTTGATTTTAATTTAATCATATCATATTTAATATATGAATGTAATGGAATTTTTTTTTTTGTTATTGTCATTACAGGTTTCAGAAGGTGACAATGAAATGCAAAGAAGTTACATTTCTACTGTGATACTTGAAAATTAGTGGCTGCCTACCAAATTTTCATGAAAATTAAATATGACTTAGGAGCATTTGATTTATGAAAGCTTATGATGTCATCTGTTGCGACAGAGAGCAAAATCCAGAGGGCGGTGAGCCTGCAGGGAGTTGACCCAGAAACATGCATGATTGTATTTAAAAACCACTGGGCGCAGGTAATGTATGAGTTCCACCCTCTCTGCTGGTTAGGTAGCCTTAGAGGCTTCTATTAGGGTGATGCATGGTTCCCTACCCGTGTGACAAGTGACCAACGAGGCTTCCAGAAACAGGGGGGAAGGCCTTTTTAGGAGGAAGAAAATCAAATTTCTCTTCTTGCTTTCCTAGAATAGGTAGCTGGTTAAAAACCTTGCTTTTCACAGAAGCAATTACGGAACATGAATGTTCCCCAGATATTTTTAGAGGAGTAGCAGTTGGCCTTCAAGTGAGTTGTATATCACTTTGCAATACACTTGACCGTGAGTACATCCTCTTTCTTTCCCTTCTCCTGCTGATTTTAATTCAGTCCTTAAACTCTAACAGTACTGAAAGACATATTTATTAAGTATTTGCCAAGTGCTGTCCTGAATACTACAAATGCTTTGTATCATTTAATCTCCTCCACAAACTGGTAAGGCAGTTAGTCTTAGCTTCCTCATTTTACAGATGAGGGAATGGAAAATTGTTAGTGTGCCGGAGGTTATAGGACTAGTGACTTTCCATTCAAGTACTTAGACTTTGGTCCCATGACTCCAAGACTAATGTATTTGACCTCTGTGCTCTACCATTTTTCAGGCTTGTGGTCCCTCTGTCATTTAAGGAAAGAAGGTAGCTAGAAGTATCTGAATTCATTACAAAGCTGTTTATAAAAGGTTTTTTTTAAATTATTGTTATTCATTTTGACTTCTCTGTGACTCTTCTTGGATCTACTTGTATGACTAATTAAGGGTTGAATGGTCAGGAAATTTACCAGCTTGCCCCTTCCCTCAGAGATTTTACAGGAGAAAACTAAAGTTGGCATTCTTTACTACTTGTCCACCATTACACTCCCCAGGTGAGCTGGTAAGTGGCTATTTATGTGACAGTTTTTTAAGGACTACCCAATTCCTTCCTGTGGCCGGAAATAGCACATTAGTTAAAGCACTGAGCCTGTAGATTAATAGCAGTTACAGGGACACAGTTTGGATCAAAAACAAAATCAATTCTGCTTCTGGGTCGTTGACACTTTGTAGCTTCTTCTCACCATTCAGTGTAAAGCTTCTAAGGTTCTTTTTATGCATTTCCCTTTCTCTGACTTTCAACTGTTAAAATCTTAATGGGTTTGCCCTGGATACTAAGGGCACATCTGCTTTAGCAATGGGAAGAAAGTAATACAGGAGTTTTCCAGATAATTTGAGTAATTACCTTTGGCTTTGCACTTGAGTGCTGATGCATAGCGCCTTTCATTTGGCGGCACCAGTTTAGTTGCTATGTCATGTCCAACTCTTGCAACCCCATGGACTGTAGCCTGCCAGACTCCTCTGTTCATGGGACTCTCCAGGTAAGAATACTGGAGTGGGTTGCCATTTCCTTCTCCAGGGAATCTTCCTGAGCCAGGGATCGAACCCTGGTCTCCTGCGTTGCAGGCAGATTGTTAACTGACTAAGCTACAAGGGAAGTCCCTTTCGTTTAGTGCAGAAAAATACTGAGTTGAGGGTAAGGGTAATTTTGTCAGAGGGACTGGAGTTTAGTTATTAAACATTTTCTTTTGTAAAATGAGTACATTCTTGGTCCAGCTGTGTTTCAGCCATTTCTTTAACTTTGGCCAAATTTCTTACCCGTTAATCTTGACTTTCCTTTTAAATAAATCTGGAAAATGCCCTCAGTCTCTCTATTTCCCAAGGCTCTTGAGGGCCCAACTGTTACCTTTATGAATAAAAATACTGGTTAAATCAATTCATAAAGACCTCAGTGTCATTACAGTCATCCCTTGGTATCTGTGGGGTATTGGTTCCAAAATAACAGCAGATACCAAAATCTGAGGATGCTCAAGTCCTTTATACAAAATGATGTTTCCATATCACCTAGGCACATCTGCACATCCTCCAAAGCATCTCTAGATTACTTATGATAACTAATACAATATAAACACTATATGAATAATTGTAAATGCAATGTAAATAGTTGCCAGTGTTCAGCAAACTCAAGTTACGCATTTTGGAACTTGCTGAAATTTTTTTCCAAATATGTTCAATCCGTGATTGGTTGAATTTGCAGAGGTGGAACCCACAGATACAGAGGACTCTATTGTTAAATGGAGATTTAGTAAGCCCAAACTTCAGCTACCTCACTGTGGGCATCACAGGTGGGACATAGAAAAGTATAAGCCTTGGTCTGGGCTTTTCTTTTAGATTTATTTTTAACTGGAGGATAATTGCTTTACAATGTTTTATTGCTTTTGGCCATACAACAACGTGAATCAGCCATAAGTTTACATATGTCCGCTTCCTCTTGAGCCTCCCTACCACCTTACCCCTTCCCACCCCTTTAGATTGTCACAGGGCACTGGGGCGTGGTCCCTGTGTTATATAAGAGCTTCCTACGAGCTCTCTGTTTTACACGTGGTAACGTATATGTTTCAGTGCTACCCTCTCAGTTCGTCCCCCCTTTCCTTCCCCTTTACCATGTCTACAAGTCTCCTCTCTATGACTGCATCTCTGTTCCAGCCCTGCAAATCGGTTCGTCAGTACCATTTTTCTAGATCCCATATACGTGCATTAATATATGATATTTGTTTTCCTCTTTCTGACTTACTTCATCCTGTGTAACAGGTTTTAGGTTCACCCACCTCACTAGAACTGACTCAGATTAGTTCCTTTTTATGGCTGGATAATACTCCATTGTGTGTGTGTGCGCGCACGTGCGTGCGTGCGTGCGTGTGTGTGTGTATGTATGTATGTATAGCACTACTTCTCTATCCAGTCATCTGTTGATGGACATCTAGGTTGCTTCCATGTCCTGGCTATTGTAAATACTGCTGCAATGACCATTTGGGGTACATGTGCCTTTTTGAATTATGGTTTTCTCAGGGTATATGCCCAGTAGTGGGATCCTTGGATCATATAGTAGTTTTATTCCTAGTTTTATTTTTTAGGTAATTTCCATACTATTCTCCATAGTGATCAATTCACATTCCAGTGCAGTAGAGTTCCCTTTTCTCCACATCCTCTCCAGCATTTATTGTTTGTAGATTTTTTGATGATGGTCATTCTGATTGGTGTGAGGTGATACCTCATTGTAGTTTTGATTTGCATTTCTCTCATAATGAAAAATGTTTAGCATTTTTTTTTTAACATTTTCGTGTGTGTATTGGCCATCTGTATGTCTTCTTTGGATGTCTTTTTAGGCCTTCTGCTCATTTGATTGGGTTATTTGTTTTTCTGATATTAAGCTGCATGAGTTGCTTGTAGAGATTAATCCTTTGTCAGTTGCTTCATTTACACTTATTTTCTCCCATTCTGAAGGTTGTCTTTTCATCTTGTTTATGGCTTTCTTTGCTATGCAAAAGCTTCCAAGTTTAATTAGGTCCCATTTGTTTATTTTTGTTTTTATTTCCATTAACTCCAGGAGGTGGGTCATAGAGAATATTGCTGTAACTTATGTCAACGAGTGTACTGCCCATTTTCCTCTTAAGAGTTTTATACTTTCTGGTCTTACAGTTAGGTCTTTAATGCATTTTGAGTTTATTTTAGTGTATGGTGTTAGGAAGTGTTCTAATTTTATTCTTTTACATGTAAGTGACCAGTTTTCCCAGCACCACTTATTGAGTTTATTTTAGTGTATGGTGTTAGGAAGTGTTCTACTTTTATTCTTTTACATATAAGTGTCCAGTTTTCCCAGCACCACTTATTGAAGAGATTTTCTTGCCATCTTTGTCAAAGATAAGGTACCCATAGGTGCTTGCGTCAATCTCTGGGCTTTCTCTCTCGTTCCATTGGTCTGTATTTCTTTTGTGCCAGTACCATACTGTCTTGATGATTGTAGCTTTGTCGTATAGTCTGAAGTCAGAAAGGCTGATTCCTCCAGCTCTAGTTTTCTTTCTCAAGATTGCTTTGGCTTTTCAGGATCTTTTGTGTTTCCATAAAAATTGTGATTTTTTTTGTTCTGGTTCTGTGAAAAATGCCATTGGTAATTTGATAGGGATTGTATTGAACCTGTAGATTGTTTGGGGTAGTATAATCATTTTCACAATATTGATTCTTTCAATCCAACGAACATGATATCTTTCTCCATCTGTTTCTTTCATCTTTGATTTCTTTCATGAATATCTTATAGTGTTCTGTATACAGGTCTTTTGTCTCCTTAATTAGGTTTATTCCTAGGTATTTTATTCTTTTTGTTGCAATGATGAATGGGATTGATTCCTTAATGTCTCTTTCTGATTTTTTGTTGTTAGTGTAGAGAAATACAAAAGTTTTCTGTGTATTGATTTTGTATCCTGTGACTTTACTAAATTCATTGATTAGCTCTAGTAATTTTCTGATAGTATCTTTAGGATTTTCTATGTCTATTGTTAGTTCATCTGCAAGCAGTGAGAGTTTTACTTCTTTTCCAATCTGGATTCATTTCTTTTTCTTCTCTGATCAATATGGCTAGGACTTCAAAAACTGTGTTGAATAATAATGGGGAGAGTGGGCATCCTTGTCTTGCTCCTGATCTTAGAGAAAATGCTTTCATTTTTTTCACCCCAGGTGGCACTAGTGGTAAAGAACCCACTTTCCAATGCAAGAGATGTAAGAGAGAGATGCAGGTTTGACCCTGGCTTGAGAAGACCCTTAGAGGAGGGCATGGCGACCCACTTGAGTATTCTTGCCTGGAGAATACCATGGATAGAGGAGCCTGGCGAGCTACAGTTCTTGGGTTGCAAAGAGTCAGACATGGCTGAAGCAACTTGGCATGCACACACAAGGAGAATGATGGTTGAGGGTTGTCCTGTATAGCCCTTCTTACATTGAGCTAGCTTTCTTCTGTGCCCATTTTCTGAAGAGTTTTTTTTTAAAAAACATAAATTGGTGTTTAATTTTGTCAAAAGTTTTTTCTGCATCTTTTGAGATTATCATATGATTTTTGTGTTTCAATTTCTTAATATGGTATGTCACATTGATTTGCATACACTGAAGAATACTTGCATCCCTGGGATAAACCCCACTTGATCATGGTGTATGTGTTGCTGGATTCTGTTTGCTAGTATTTTTTTGAGGCTTTTTGCATTTGTGTTCGTCAGTGATACTGGCTGATAATTTTCCTTTTCTGTGAATCTCTGTCTGGTTTTGGTATCAGGGTGTCAGTGACCTCATGGAATGAATTTGGAAGTGTTCCTCCCTCCACAGCTTTTGGGAAGAGTTTAGGAAGGACAGGTCTTAGCTCTTTGCTAAACATTTTCTAGAATTCACCTGTAAAGCCATTTGACCCTGGGATTTTCTTTTTGGGGTGGGGGGGCGGATTTTTGATCACAGTTTTGAATTCAGTGCTTGTGATTGGTTTGTTCATAGTTTCTATTTTCCTTTTTCAACCTTGGAGGTTTGTACTTTTCTAAGAATTTGTCCCTTTCTTCCAGGCTGTTCATTTTATTGGCATATAGTTGCTTGCAGTAGTAGTCTCTTATGATCCTTTGTATTTCTGCATTGTCTGCTGTAACCTTTCTTTTTTCATTTATCATTTTGTTGATTTGAGTCCCCTTCTTTTTTTACCTGATGAGTTTGGCTAATGGTTTGTCGATATTTTTTTTCTTCTCAAAAAGCCAGTTTGTAATTTTATTGATCTTTGATATTGTTTCCTTCTTTTTCATTTATTTCTGCTCTGACATTTATAATTTCTTCTGCTAACTTTGGAGTTTTTTGGTTGTTCTTTTTCTAGTTGCTTTAGGTATAATGTTAGATTGTCTATTTGATGTTTTTCTTGTTTCTTGAGGTAGGACTGTATTGCTATAGACTTCCCTCTTAGAACCGCTTTTGCTGCATTCTGTAGGTTTTGGGTCCTTGTGTTTTCATTGTTATTTGTTTCTAGGTATTTTTTGATTTCCTCTTTGGTTTCTTCAGTGACCTCTTGGTTATTCAGAAGTGTATTGTTTAGCATCCATATGTTTGTCTTCTACAGCTTTTTCCCTGTAATTGATATCTAATCTCATAGTGTTGTGGCCAGAAAAGATGCTTGGTATGATTTCAGTTTTCTTAAATTTACCAAGACTTGATTTGTGACCCAAGATGTGATCTCTTCTAGAGAATGTTCTATATGCACTTGAGAAAAAGTGTATTCTTCTGTATTTGGATGGAATGTGCTGAAGATACGTTAGGTCCATCTGTCCTAATATGTTATCTTAGACTTGTGTTTCCTCATTAATTTTCTGTCCATTAGTGTAAGTGGGGTATTAAAATCCCCTACTATTGTTGATTTCCTCTTGTATGTCTGTTAGTCTTTGTCTTATGTATTGAGGTGCATAAATATTTGCAGTTGTTACGTCTTCTTGGATTGATTCTTTGGTCATTGTGTAGTGTACTTTCTTATCTCTTATAATATTCTTTATTTTAAAGTCTGTTTTGTCTGATGTGAGAATTGATACTCTGGCTTTCTTTTGATTTCCAATTGCTTGGAATATCTTTTTCCATCCCTTCACTCTTAGTCCGTGTGCATCTCTTGGTCTGAAGTGGGTCTCTTGTAGACAGCATATATATGAGTCTTGTTTGTTTTGTATCCATTCAACCATTCTGTGTCTTTTGGTTGGAGCATTTAATCTATATAAATTTAAACTAATTATTGATATATATGTTCCTGTTGACATTTTCTTAATGTTTGGGGTTTGTTTTTGGAAGTCTTCCTTCTCTTGTGTTTCCTGCCTAGTGAGGTCCCTTTAGCATTTGTTGTAAAGTTGGTTTCATGGTTCAGGTCAGTTCAGTTGCTCAGTCGTGTCCGACTCTTTGTGACCCCATGAACTGCAGCACGCCAGGCCTCCCTGTCCATCACCAACTCCTGGAGCTTACTCAAACCCACCTCCATTGAGTTGGTGATGTCATCCAGCCATCTCATCCTCTGTCGTCCCCTTCTCCTCCTGCCCCCAGTCCCTCCCAGCATCAGGGTCTTTTCCAATGAGTCAACTCTTCACATGAGGTGGCCAAAGTACTGGAGTTGTTCAGCTTCAGCATCAGTCCTTCCAATGAATATTCAGGACTGATCTCCTTTAGGATGGACTGGTTGGATCTCCTTGCAGTCCAAGGGACTCTCAAGCGTCTTCTCCAACACCACAGTTCAAAAGCATCAATTCTTCAGTGCTCAGCTTTCTTTATAGTCCACAACTCTCACATCCGTACATGACCACTGTGGTGCTGAATTCTCTTAACTTTAGCTTTTCTGTAAAGCGTTTGATTTCTTCATTGATTTTGAAAGAGATCCTTGCTGGACAGAGTAATCTTGGTTTTTTTCCCTTTCATCACTTCAAATATATTCTGTCATTCCCTACTGGCCTGCAGACTTTCTTCTGCAATATCAACTGTTAATTTTATGGGATTTCCCTTGTATGTTACTTGTTGTTTTTCCCTTGCTGCTTTTAATATTTTTTCTTTGTGTTTAATTTTGTTAGTTTGATCTATATGTGTCTTAGCATGTTTCTCCTTGGGTTTATTCTGTATGGGATTCTCTGTGCTTCTCGGGCTTGATTATTTCCTTTTCCATGATAGGAAGTTTTTGACTATGATTTTTTCAAAAACTTTCTCAGACCCTTTACTTTTATCTTTTTCTTCTGGAACTCCTATAATTCAAATGTTGCTGCAGTTAATATTACCCCAGAGGTCTCTGTGATTATCCTCAAGTTTTTCCATTCTTTTTTCTTTATCCTGCTCTTCAGCAGTTATTTCCACTATTCTCTCTTCCAGCTCACTTACCCATTTTTCAGCCTCAATTATTCTGCTATTTATTTCTTCTAGAATATTTGTAAATTCAGTAATTGTGTTGTTTGTCACTGTTTGTTTATTCTCTGTTTCTTTTAGGTCCTTTTTAAATGTATTATATGATTCTTATGTTTTCTCCCTTGTATTATTGAGATTTTGTATCTTTACTGTCATTACTCTGAATTCTTTTTCAGGTAGTTTGTCTGTTTTCTCTTTGTATATTCTGTCTTGTGAGTTTCTTGTTGTTCTTCATCTGCGTACTATTTCTCTGTCTTTTCATTTTGTCTAACTGACTGTTTTGGGTTTCCTTTCCCTAGGCCATGGGGTCAAGGCTCTTCTTGCTCTGGTCTCTGCCCCTGGTGGATGAGGCTGGTCCAGGGGCCTGTACAGGCTTCGTGTTGGGAGGGACTTGTGCTTGCGCTCTAGTGGCAGGGGATGAGTTTTTCCCTCAGGTGGACAGGGTTGTTTGAGGTGGTGTGTTTGGGGTGTCTGTGGGCAGCCTCTCTGCTTATGTTTATGTTCTTGTCTTGCTGTTGTCTGGGTGAGGCGTCCAGTGCTGGGTGCTGCAGACAGTTGGGTGGTGCTGGGTCTTGGATTCAGATGGAGACCTTCTTGGGAGTCTCACTGATTAATATTCCCTGGGGTCAGGAGTTCTCTGGCAGTCTAGTGTCCTAGACTCAGACATCCCCTCCAGAGACTCAGGCCCAACTTTTGGAACCAAGATCCCACAAACTGTTTTGGAAATAAAGGGTATTAAAACAAACAAACAAAAAAACCCTGAGAAGACAAAAAGAAAACAAAAACCTAAAACACCAAACCCCCAAAAAGAACCCCCCCAAAACAACTAAACACCAAAAACCCTTCCCCAAGAAACAAAAAAATGAAGCTGAAACAAATGGTAAAAGCAAATTCAGACAAAGAGAAACAAAAACAAATGAACATGCACAGACACACACACACAAACGAAAGCAAAACTGTCTAAAGAAAATGAGGTACAAGAGGGTGATCAGGTGAGTAAAGGAAACCAAAAATGATATCAACCAATTAAAATTAACAAGAACAAAACAAAACTAACTAAAACACAAAACAGAAAACAAGACCAAAGCAGAGTGCCAACGGAGGAATAAAGCAAAGAACACAAACAAACAAATGTGGTGGGAAAAAAAAGAAAAAATAGGAAAGCAAAGGTAAATAGAAATATGTAAAAGAAGGTCTACATATATTAAAGAAAAACTACAATCAGAAACAGCTTCCCAGGTGGCTCAGTGGTAGAGAATCCATCTGTCAAGCAGGAGATGCAGGTTCAATCTCTGGGTCAGGAAGATCCCCTGGAGAAGGAAATGGCAACCCACTCCAGTATTCTTGCCTGGGAAATCCCATGGACAGAGGAGCCAGGTGGGCTACAGTCCATGGGGTCACAAAGAGCTGGACACAACTTAGCAACTGAATAACAAGCAACAATAAGAAAAGAACCCCTCCCAAACAAACCCCATACAAATCCATAGAAAGCCAAAGTAGAAAAATAGAAAAGAAAATTTAAAAATGTTATTAAAAAGTTTCCAACAGCCTAAATAGATAATAATAAAAAGAACAACCACCACAACGGAGGAAAAGAAAGTGAAGAACATCTAGAATCAACTGCAGAATGAATCAAAATAAGAATATTTTTCTCAGATTTCAGCTGTCGGTGTTTTTTCTGCTGCTGTGAGTCACAGTCCACCTCTGCCTCCCCGGGAAGCCTTCCAGCACTGGGGAGGGCTCATCTCTGCACCTTCTGTGGGGTCAGCTCAGACTCTAATCTGACCCTACTCCTGCATGTGCTTGCCTCCATTGTCCACAGCTGCCAGAGCCAGAGCCTTTTCTTTTGTGGGAACAGTCGTTGTCCTTTTGTATATTCCATCGACAGTCTACCTAGTTGATGACGTGGATTTAATCTGTAACTTGTACAGCTAGTGGAAAGATTCGGATCCTCTTCCTTAGGCAGTCCACCCCTGGAGCTCAACTGTGGCTTCAGCCCTCCCTCACATATGGGTCACCCACAGGAGTTTGCTTCTGAGGCTGCCCTAGAGGACTTCCATCTGCCCAGTGAGGACCAGGTAGAGGTGGTGTGGCGGCTTGGATCGCGGGGACCCTGGCTGTGCCCGGTGCACAGGGAAGCCAGGGGCCACAGGTGCAGGAGATATGGTTCTATTAGGATTCTTTTCTAGCTCCTGGCAGCTGCTGCTCAAAGGACCTCCCTGGCTGGTCCTTCTGTGTCGCTCAGCCCAGCAGGCACTCCAAGGGCAGCCCTGGCTGGTCCTTCTCTGTGGCTCAGCCCAGCAGGCACTCCAAGGGCAGCCCTGGCTGGTCCTTCTCTGCGGCTCAGCCCAGCAGTCACTCCAAGGGCAGCCCTGGCTGGGGTCCTTCTCTGCGGCTCAGCCCAACAGGCACTCCAAGGGCAGCCCTGGCTGGGGTCCTTCTCTGCGGCTCAGTCCAGCAGTCACTCCAAGGGCAGCCCTGGCCGGTCCTTCTCTGTGGCTCAGCCCAGCAGGCACTCCAAGGGCAGCCCTGGCTGGGGTCCTTCTCTGCAGCTCAGCCCAGCAGGCACTCCAAGGGCACCCCTGGCTGGGGTCCTTCTATGTGGCTCAGCCCAGCAGACACTCCAAGGGCAGTCCTGGCTGGGGTCCTTCTGTGTCACTCAGCCCAGCAGGCACTCCAAGGGCAGCCCTGGCTGGGGTCCTTCTCTGTGGCTCAGTCCAGCAGGCACTCCAAGGGCAGCCCTGGCTGGGGTCCTTCTCTGTTGCTGAGCCCAGCAGGCACTCCCAGGACTACGCTCTCTGGAGACTTTTTCCATTGGTCAGCTGCGTGTGGAGAGAGAGGCCTCAGCTGATGGCTCCTCCCTCTGTGTGTGACTCAGCAGTAGCGCCTTATCTTCATGGCTGCCCAGCGTTCCTCCAAAGGCACTCCCCGCCGCGGATTTCTTTATTCCCGTTCCTTCTGGCCCCGCAGTCAACAGCAGCCCTCGCCCCCGGATTGCCCTCCAATCCCCATTCTCCAGCTCCCAGCCGCTGCGCCTTCTGGTGGATTCCCATCCCTGTCCGGGGTATGTACGGCCCCGGCATGGATCAACTGTGTGGTTCTCACTCCACTGAGACGTTCACACATTGGCTGCTTTACTCTCTGATGGCTTCAGATGCTTCTCTTCTGTTCCAACCGAATGTTCTGGATTCAAGGATCGCCCCGTGCTTCAGCTCCCCCACCCCTGGCTGCAGAACGTCCTGCTCTCTCTCATCCTCCTTCCTCCTTCCTTCCTTTGTCCTACCGAGTTTTTCATGGATCGGTATATTCCTTTAGGGTGGTCAGGGACTCCTGCTAGTATTCACCTTTTGCTCGGTGAGAAATTCTGCATCTGAAGATGTATTGTCGATGCATCCATGGGGAGAGATGTACTCCATTCCACCATCTTGTCAACCTACTCCTCCACTGTATTGTCGACCACCAGCCTAGGCTTTTAAAGAACTGTTAAGCTAGTTTGGATGACATCATGAGATACATTATTATAAAATGAATAATACTGATCATAGGAACTAAGGGAAGGGACTATTATGGATAGAAATGGCCTGTGGCAACCAGGAAGTGAGATTTTGTTAGCTTGACTGTGGGAAAAGGTTTTGATGATAGAAAGGATAAGAATATTTTTTTTTTCCTTTATGAAGGGAGGGTATTAGGAGCAAATGATCAGCTTTGGCTTTTTTGAATGGTTTAAAAAAAATGGTGAGGAAATCAGGGCAAGGCAGAGCTATGGTGCTAAGTTTGAGATAAGGAATGAGACTTTCAGTTGATAAAAATAAATGCTGTTTGTTTATTGTTTTTGGAGTTTCATGCTAACGCTTTGCTGTGAGTTGTTAAGGCTGGAGACTGATTCAGATGACAAGCAGTTGCAGAGCACTGGGAAATGAGCTGCAATCTGACATAAACTCCTGCAACTGGTGTCATGTAGCCCCCAGGTTCCCCTGGGCAACCCAAGGAAACCTGTAAGGCTGGTAGGAAATGTGATACAGATAGAATGGTGTGACTACGTTCTGTTCACTGGAGTGTTCCAATAGCCAGCAAGTACCATGCTTTTGCAGATGTTAGATTAGGGAAGATGAGGTGAGCAAAAGTCAGTGGTGTCCAAAGTTCTGTTTAGGACAAATTCTCTTCAGTACAAATTCATCATAGTTCAGTCGCTCACTCGTGTCCAACTCTTTGTGACCCCATGAATCGCAGCACGCCAGGCCTCCCTGTCTATCACCAACTCCCAGAGTTTACTCAAACTCATGTCCATCGAGTCGGTGATGCTATCCAGCCATCTCATCCTCTGTCATCTCCTTCTCCTACCCCCAGTCAGTCCCAGCATCAGGGTCTTTTCCAATGAGTCAACTCTTTGCATCAGGTGGCCAAAGTATTGGAGTTTCAATTTCAGCATCAGTCCTTTCAGTGAACACCCAGTACTGATATCCTTTAGGATGGACTGGTTGGATCTCCTTGCAGTCCAAGGGACTCTCAAGAGTCTTTTCCAACACCATAGTTCAAAAGCATCAATTTTTCGGTGTTCAGCTTTCTTCACAGTCCAACTCTCACATCCATACATGACCACTGGAAAAACCATAGCCTTGACTAGATGGACTTTTGTTGGCAAAGTAATGTCTCTGCTTTTTAATACACTATCTAGGTTGGTCATAACTTTCCTTCCAAGGAGTAAGCATCTTTTAATTTCATGGCTGCAATCACCATCTGCAGTGATTTTGGAGCCCCAAAAAATAAAGTCTTGACACTGTTTCCACTGTCTCTCCATCTATTTCCCATGAAATGATGGGACCAGATGCCATGATCTTAGTTTTCTGAATGCTGAGCTTTAAGCCAACTTTTTCACTCTCCTCTTTCACTTTCATCAAGAGGCTCTTTAGTTCCTCTTCACTTTCTGCCATAAGGGTGGTGTCACCTGCATATCTGAGGTTATTGATATTTCTCCCAGCAATCTTGATTCCAGCTTGTGCTTCGTCCAGCCCAGTGTTTCTCATGATGTACTCTGCATATAAGTTAAATAAGCAGGGTGACAATATACAGCCTTGACATACTCCTTCTCCTATTTGGAACCAGTCTGTTGTTCCATGTCCAGTTCTAACTGTTGCTTCCTGACCTGCATATAGGTTTCTTAAGAGGCAGGTCAGGTGGTCTGGTATTCCCATGTCTTTCAGAATTTTCCACAGTTTATTGTGATCCACACGGTTGAAGGCTTCGGCATGGTCAATAAAGCAGAAATAGATGTCTTTCTGTCTTTCCAACAACACAAGAAAAGACTCTACACATGGACATCACCAGATGATCGACACCGAAATCAGACTGATTATATCCTTTGCAGCCAAAGATGGAGAAGCTCTATATAGTCAGCAAAAACAAGACCGGGAGCTGTCTGTAGCTCATATCATGAATTCCTTATTGCCAAATTCAGACTGAAATTGAAGAAAGAAGGGAAAACCACTAGACCATTCAGGTATGACCTAAATCAAATCCCTTATGACTATACAGTAGAAGTGAGAAATAGATTTAAGGGACTAGATCTGATAGACAGAGTGCCTGATGAACTATGGATGCAGGTTCGTGACATTGTACAGGAGACAGGGATCAAGACCATCCCCATGGAAAAGAAATGCAAAAAGACAAAGTGGTTGTCTGAGGAGGCCTCACAAATTGCTGTGAAAAGAAGAGAAGGGAAAAGCAAAGGAGAAAAGGAAAGATATTCCCATTTAAATGCAGAGTGCCAAAGAATAGCAAGGAGAGATAAGAAAGCCTTCCTCAGCAATCAATGCAAAGAAACAGGAAAACAGCAGAATGGGAAAGACTAGAGATCTCTTCAAGAAAATTAGAGATACCAAGGGAACATTTCATGCAAAGATGGGTTCGATAAAGGACAGAAATGGTATGGACCTAACAGAAGCAGAAGATATTAAGAAGAGGTGGCAAGAATACACAGAAGAACTGTACAAAAAAGGTCTTCACAACCCAGATAAGCACAATGATGTGATCACTCACCTTGAGCCAGACATCCTGGAATGTGAAGTCAAGTGGGCCTTAGAAAGCATCACTACGAACAAAGCTAGTGGAGATGATGGAATTCCAGTTGAGCTATTTCAAATCCTGAAAGATGATGCTGTGAAAGTGCTGCACTCAATATGCCAGCAAATTTGGAAAACAGCCATGGTCACAGGACTGGAAAAGGTCAGTTTTCATTCCAATCCCAAAGAAAGTCTTTGCCAAAGAATGCTCAAACTTCTGCACAATTGCACTCATCTCACACGCTAGTAAAGTAATGCTCAAAATTCTCTAAGCCAGGCTTCAGCAATACGTGAACCGTGAACTTCCAGATGTTCAAGCTGGTTTTAGAAAGGGCAGAGGAACCAGAGATCAAATTGCCAACATCTGCTGGATCATCAAAAAAGCAAGAAGAGTTCCAGAAAGAATTAATCATAACTAACATATATCTGACATATTCTGTTCTCCTGTTTACTGGGAGCTTCTACTTAAGGGGTATCCACTTACCCACCAACACTTTCCAATCTGTCAAGGACTGCAAGTTATTCACCCACCCTTCATCCAAGGCTGTCCATGATTCAGAGGGGTCACCAAGGAGAGACCTTGAGTGCCACTGGTGCACTTGAGTTTCCTAACTGGTTCCAGGGTCCAGTGACCTCAGGGCGTCCTCCGGATAGTTCTATGGTGGACATCCAGAGTGATGGACACTGGAGAATCCAGGCTGTAGGAAGTAGCCTCTGGCCTATACATCCTGTCATCTCCTGAGATGTCATTTTCTGCCATGGTAGCCAGGGCAATGAATCTAAATCCCAGGTCTGTCCAGGGCATTCCTGTAATTGGACACTTCAGTGGCTGCTGGCCACTTACATGCCAAGCTGGGAGATAGGGTTCTTTATGTCATGGCGTCTTTCACTCCTCGTCTCTCATTTAATCTCCAACATCGCAGAATTACTTGGAGTTCCTTGCCATTCCTTCTCCTGGCATCACACCTGATGCTGTTCCCCGCCTCTCTGGCTCAGGCACTTCCTCTTCTTTCTGCCTGGAGGATGCCTCCCTCTGGCTGGTGCCTTCTTGTGCACGCCTCGTTTGGAACATCGTTTCCTCCAGGAAACCTCCTCTGCCCTCTTTTGTACTCCCGCTCTGTGCTCCGGCAGCATCTTGGGTGTTCTTGCACAGTCACACCCACCCCCTTTTATGAAAAGCATCTGTATAATATCTTCTTCCGAGTCTCATTACAAGCTCCTCACCACCACTTATTTGTAGTTCACAAAACAGTGCCAAGAATATTGTAGGCATATGTAGATGTAGATGTTTAATAAATTATTGAGCTGAAAGACAGGAAATTTGAAATATAACTGTAGAAGAGTTAAGAGACTTGGAAAACAGACACCAGTATTAAAACATTTGCTATAATTTGCCACTGGTAAGATCTTTAGACTTCAGAGAGAAAGAGTCAGAATGTGTTTAGTTTTTATAGTCGTCTAGAAGAACATATAGTCTAGCAGATTATTATTTTTATCTCTTGCCTTTGCTTCTCCTGAATGGAAGAGAGAGAAAGACATAAGCAGCATTGGTCCATCAGATAATGAACTATCCAACTGTATTGCTGTATGAGCTAACACCCTCCCTCTGTTATTCTTAATGGCACATTTTTATTTGTAAAGCTTTATGGCGTTTTCTCTATTCTTTCTCTATCCTTTCCTTTCACATATTGAATTAGTCATATACTAAATGATGTCTGCTCTTAAAACCAAGAGACCAGAGGTTAAACAAACTCAATTAGAAATGAGAAATGCACAATTCTGTGTGCTTCTTAATAGTGCAGAGCTTCTCCATACTACTTTCAGCCTCCAGAAAATAAGCTGTTATATAATTTTTTAAGCTAAGAGCATATCAGAGCTCAGATAGTGTAATGGTGATGATAGAGAAACGCTAGTGGATTTAGTAGCCGGTTTCTTCTTGGAGGGGATGGGGCTGAGAAAAAAACTGAATCTGGCTTGATGAAGTGAACTGTCTTCCTATCATAATGAAGAATAGATAATATGTCCTAAATATGGTAACCTGCACAGAGGCCCAAGTAGCCTGACTCCACTGAAGAAGCAGAGAGATCACAGTGAAGATGGCTTTGAGGTCAGCACTCCCTGATTTCACAGCTAGGGAATTTCAGTCTGTTCCCTGTGAAATTCACTCTCTTGCTCTGTTCATCTTCACTCTTCTGGTCTGTGCCTCGTCATAGACTAAATAACAGAGGGAAATTATGTGAAGTCTTTAAGAGATGAAAGACTGCAAAATGTTAGAGGACTCTGTGATCAGTCTTCTCAATATCTTTCTTAGTAAAGTGATATTTGTTAATATTTAAAAATTATATGTCTCTCTCCTCAGCTTTCTAAGTATCTCTAGACTTGACAGTAGAAAGTAAAGCAGAACAAAGGCTATGCTTCCAAAGTGGGCCAAGGCATTGAATTGTGCCTCTGTTAGACTCTAACGTTGTTGAATTTGTTGAAATCTCAGAAGCTCTCCTGCTGTATGCTTGGTGATAAGTCTGTTTTTGCTGTGCTTGGGATTACAGGGGTCTCTGGAACATTATTACACAGATCATTACTCTTAAGTCTCTCCCCTAATACTGAAACTTTAGAAAAAAAAATTATGTATACCTAACTTAAGAGTTGGAGAAGGCAATGGCACTCCACTCCAGTCCTCTTGCCTGGAGAATCCCAGGGATGGAGGAGCCTGGTGGGCTGCTGTCTGTGGGGTCGCACAGAGTTGGACACGACTGAAGTGACTTAGCAGCAGCAGCAGCAACTTAAGGGTTAGTTTACACATTGTCTTATTGGTTGATCCTCCTGCCATGTTTCTGTATTATAGTGATTACTGTACTACTCTGGTCTCAAGGAGGTATGGTATATAGATATAGTTTCTGCTTTATCCTGTTTAATTCTAGATTTAGACACATCTCTATAGTTTGGAATTGAAGCCGACGTTAACCAAGTTCTGCAACTACACATATACTGTTACTTTACTATAAGAAGAATGATTGTGTAAAGGTCTCCCATGGGATTAGGTGTGTAAGAAATACCTAAATTGCAGGACATAGCTGCTAAGGTAATAAACAAGGACTGAATGGAAATTTGCTTTTGTTGTAGTTAATTTGGTACATTAAATGGAATTTGGCTTTAAGATCACTAAATCCTGTCCTCTTTCTGTGTGATGGAAAATGTTGCTTAGTAACTTGTTTTTTTTCCACAATGCCACTTTAAGTTAGCATTCCAAAGGGTTTGGAAGTATGGTGGTTGTATTCATGTGACTTTCTTGGAATAACTAGGTTCTAACCAAAGTAGCATAAATAGTCATCTATTGATAACCTGAGTTTATATAAGATATAGAATGATAGTAAAGTGGAGTCAAAGCTAATCTCCTGTCAGAGAAACATTGATTTTTATCATGAAGAATTTGTTCGTGTGTGGTGAGATTATGTGATTTATGTATATCTTTCATTCTGAAAGCATTTGAGCTTCCTATTTAGAATTTGTGCATATTTGAAATTCAGACCCATTTTCGCTGAAACACAGGAGGCATCATTAAAGCTAAGGATAGGAGCAGCTGATATTCCTAAAAGAAAGCAATATGCTATTTGTTCGTCTTACTGAGCTCTAATAATCATCATATTTACAGATCAAATAACTTTGAAGTTAGGTTAAAAACTTAGCTATGTTGGTCAGATGATAATTTGTATACCATTGCTCACACTGTTGATTTTTTGTGTATTTGTTTCTTTTTAGAATCGTGATACATGATTTGGGCTTTTGATCTTTTTGTATTTATATCCTTACATATATAAATTTACATATATATTTTTATTATATTTACATTATACATGTAATGTAATATATATTAACTTTATATATGTATATTTACATACATGTAAATTTAATAATGTGAATTTGCACATATATGTAAGTTCTATGCAAATATATAAATGACTCCATATTTATATGTGTGCATGTGTGTATATATAGTTTATATACAAAAGCTTGTATATGTTACAGTTGGTAGATCAACAGATGCCTGGCTATAATTGGAAAACCATTTACAGTGCTGTATCTGATCTTAGCTGGCTAATATAGTGAGCATGGGCTTTATCAGGGGTTGATTAGGTTTGTTCAGTGGTATCTGGCCTAACAAAAGTGAAAGTGAAAGTTTCTCAGTCGTGTCCAACTCTTTGCGACCCCATGGAATTCTCCAGGCCAGAACACTGGAGTGGGTAGCCTTTCCCTTCTCCAGGGGATCTTCCCAACCCAGGGATCAAACCCAGGTCTCCCGCATTGCAGGTGGATTCTTTACCAGCTGAGCCACAAGGGAAGCTGCCTAACAAAGTGAACGTAAAGGAAATATTTGCAAAGTATATTTTCCTACTTGGATCTCTCCACCCCCATAATTGTGTTTTCGTCCCCTAAACTGAATCCTTGAGACTAAGCATATATGGCTGAGAAAGAGCCAGGGCTGGGGAGTTGGAGGCAAGGTGGAGAGTGTAAGTGGGTAATCAGGGGAGTGGGTCATGCCACTGTGAGCAGCAGCGATCTGCAGTAGATGAGTGAAACTGTCAGCAAGCAAAAATCGGGGGCCCAGGGATGTTGGAGTTTGGTGGGAGTGATGTGAGAAGAGGCCACATAAGGGAAAAATGGAAAAGTCAGGGTCACATCAGGAATCAGCCGACAGAACCCGAAAGTGCTCTGACCCCCCTCGACGGCTGACTTGGGGCATCAGAACAGAAGCTCCTGGCGTTTCAGTGCCCATTGTGGTCTGGCCGGGAAGCTTTGGAGGCACTGCCCTTCAGTGTGGGAACCAGGCGCAGGGCGTGGGCCCGCAGAGCCCACTTGTAAAAGCAGGTCAAGGGTGTGTCTGCCTGAAAGGGAAAGGGAGGTGGCCCGGAGCGTCCTGACACCTCGGAGAGGGAGGTTACAGACGAGTGGCAGCACAGGCAGGATCAGCACTTTGCTGAGCGTCCTGTTTCCGTGACTCACAGGCCCTGGTTGTAACTCACCAGTCTTCCAGGCAGTAAAGCCTCCAGGCCAGACTGGGGAATGAGTCAAGGGCCCTGTTCCAGATGACCAACAAGCCTTTTCTTTCTCGGTGGGGTTATCACAGCTCTGTTCTCGTGTTTCTCTGCCCGTGAACCCAGAAGGTGGTATAGAAGAGCTTCTGTATAGGGGATACAGAGAGAGGTTTCACTGTAGAAGCTGCTATGTAGTTTACATTCTGTATAAAAATTTCAGTTCTCTTTTTTGGGTTTTTCGTGACCCCCTCCCCACCAAAAGTAGGTTTGTTTGCAGGGGAGTGTCTTGGAATAAATAATATAAATGAAGATTAACCCATGAGAAAAGTGTGGCTTGTGATCATGTAAATAGTTTTGCTCTATATTTACACATATACATTTAGATATTTTAAAATATTTAAAGGCATGCATGTAGAATAAACACATATGCATATATGAAAATTTATACTGGTTAGGAGTTTCCGTTAATTACTGTTTTAACTCAGTGTTTGGTCCTTTTTCTAGACATAAGGACAAAATTACTTTGTTTTTATTTTTACTTATATTATGAAATTAGATCAATTTACAGGAAAGAAGAACTAATTAACCTTACAATCTCATTATATCTTCAGACTCATTTCTAACTATGGATCTATTTGTCAATATAGTTAGTTTTTAACTTAAATTATTTCTCCTTATATATTGGCATGTAGTGATATGATTCATTTTGTATTTATTTTTAATAGCATTAGTATATGGTGATGTAACATTGTGGTTATAACTCTCCTATTCTTGACCATTTGGGTCAATAATATTTTTTATTTTTCATTACTGAAAATATAGCTGGTGTAAACATTTTAAATTATCTTTGTGTTGTTTCCTTGAGGCATTTTCCCCAAAGTGAGATTAACAAGTCAAAGGGCAGGAACAACTTTATAGATTCTGTTACATGTTGCCAGATTGCTTTCTAGAAAGATGGAGCTCATTTGCTGTGCCACTATCAATGTATAATGCACAGTCCCAGTTTCAGATAGTTTAGACAGTCTAAGCACACATGAGAAGTATAATTACATTTCTACCCCGAGGCCTTGCTGTATAGATAGCTCTCATAAGTAAACTCAACATGTGAACTTTGAGATTATCGAATTAATATAAGTATAGAGCTAATTTGCTCTTTAGAATGTGGAGCCTTGAAGGGGGCTTTGGGGCTGGAGAGCATCCTGTATTGAGGTGGTGCCCCCTTTTGGGTGAGTGTGGTACTGCGATCCACACTGTGAGACTTTGTCAAGGTCAAAACCCAGGGAAAGTAGGACAACAGATCCCAGTGTTTCTCACAGTGGAGGTCCTCAGGCTTTTGAGGGGTCCTGGAGGAGTTCATGGAGGTTGGGGGGGCACTCTGCAGTCCATGCAGCCAAGAAGAGGGGATGGCCATTGGGAAGACCTAGGCCACAAGTCCCCGAGCTGTGCATGTCCTGGGTGACTGCTAACCACAGCCTTCCTCATTGAAACTATCAGCTCAAGGGTTTTGGGGGTAATGTTTTCGGCATTTCAGTATTTTTAATCTTATAATGGAAGCCGGTGGAGATTACAGATTCTGTAGAAATATATTCATCCACAAGGATAACTAGCCTAGTCTATAAATGTTCTTTTACTCTGCTTCAGAAAGGGGAAAGACTTAAGACTTTTCCCTGAGAAATAAATTTCCCTCATTGCTCACGCCTGCTGACGTAGCCTTCTTCTTTTGCCAGTTTCCGCAGTGACTTGCAAAAATTCTATAACCTAAATACCAGAACATGTAACAGCATGTCCTAGAACTGAGCCAGGAGGGTAAGACTGAAGTGAAACATATTCCACAGAGTGTGTGGTTCAGAAAGGCAAAAAGGAACAACTTAAAGTCATTGATAAAATGCTTGAGAATTAACATGTGTATACATTTTAAAGGAAGTGAATTTTTGAATGGATATTTATTGTAGAAATTCCAAGTCATAAAGTTTAATGGAAGCTGAGAGGTAAAATTGTTTTAATTTTCAGGTACCAAAGTAGAAGTTAAGTGTTGATGGGTGGAGAGAGATAGGAAGTGTTAAAAGGCCAGCAGTTAGGGAGAGAAACACCTAGACTGTCACATGAGATTGTTTATGTTTTAATTTTCAATAATTTTTTTCTTTTTTGGTGGTACATATAAATATATAAAACAAGCTCTGCCATCTTTATCATTTTTAGTCAGTGGCATTAACTACATTCACAGTGTTGTGCACCCATCACTATTACTTTCAAAACTTTTTCATTACCCCAAACAGAAACCCTGTGCTTTAGGGATTTATTTTGTAATTGGTTAGCTCAAAAATTTTTTCTGGCTTGAGAAAATACACCATTCAAACTCTTCATGCTTAAAATTTCAACATATGCCATGTGTTAGGGGATCCTTCTAGGTATGTGTCTCATGGTCTTCTCTCCTTCCTATGATGCATGCTTTACTGAAGAGGGTACCCATCCAGGAGGGTAGGGAGGGCTGTCGGGGGCATGTGAGGAGCTGCATTCTGTGGCTGAAAGCTTCAAATCAATGCTGTTTGTAGGGGAACAACGGTAGTCCTGCTGATTTAATGTATTTTAAAATTTAAAAGCTGTATTATGTTCTTGACAGCTTAAAAAAAATCCAGAACTTGTCATTACTTTGAACACAACAGCTATTACTATTTTTATGTATTTTTTTAGTCTTTTTTCACTTTCATGTTTTTGATGTAGTTGATCATGATGAGTCTAATTGTACACAATTAACTTATTTTTTCATTTAACATATCAGTTAGTTTTTTTTTTAATTTTGCTCAATAGTCTTCATAATAATAGGCCCAGAAATGTATGCAGCTTAATTTACATAATCATATCACTTTCTTTGACATTTAGGTTGCCAACATGTGTAACTATGTTAAAAGAACAACTTCAAACATCTTCTTTCTGTAGGTTTTAACCCCTTCATTTTATTCTCATGAGAGGGAGATGCAGAAGGCTCACATATCTTTTTTCCCCCAAACTTTGAACTTTTTATTTTGTACTGGGATGTAGCCGATTGACAATGTTGTTGTAGTTTCAGGTGAACAGTGAAGGGACCCAACCGAACATGTACACGTATCCGTTCTCCCCTAAGTCCCCCCTCCCCCCATCCAGGCTGCCACATGGCACTGAGCAGGGTTCCGTGTGCTATACAGTAGGTCCTTGTTGGTTATCCATTTTGTGTATCGCAGTTGCTCACATATATCTTGTTGGGGGTCGTGGCTCTTGCATTTTCCATGAAGATTTGGTACAGTCAGCAGTGGTATGTTTTTGTAAGCTATGGTAAACATCAGATGGATGACGCATGTTTGATTTGGTTACAGGTTGTGAAAATCTTAGAGAAGCATGACCCCTTGAAGAACACCCAGGCAAAGTACGGGCCTGTCCCTCCAGACGAGGCCAGTGCCGTTCAGAACTATGTGGAGCACATGCTCTTTCTTCTGATTGAAGAGCAGGCCAGGGGTGCTGCCATGGGGCCCATCCTGGAGTTCGTGGTCTCCGAGAACATCATGGAGAAGCTATTCCTTTGGAGCCTGAGGCGGGAATTCACCGACGAGACGAAGATGGAGCAGCTCAAGATGTACGAGATGCTGATCACCCAGTCCCAGCAGCCTCTGCTGCACCACAAGCCCATTCTGAAGCCCCTGATGATGCTGCTGAGCTCCTGCTCGGGAACAGCCACCCCCACTGTGGAGGCGAAGCTGGTGGTCCTGCTCAGTCAGCTCTGTTCCATTCTTGCCAAAGATCCATCCATCCTGGAGCTCTTCTTCCACACCAGCGAGGACCAAGGGGCTGCGAACTTCCTCATCTTCTCCCTTCTGATCCCCTTCATTCACCGGGAGGGGGCCGTCGGCCAGCAGGCCCGGGATGCCTTGCTCTTCATCATGTCTCTGTCCGCCGAGAACAGCGTGGTGGCTCACCACATCGTGGAGAACACCTACTTCTGTCCCGTAAGTCCTTCTCGCTGGCCCCTCTTCCTCCTGCTCTTCTCTCTTGGGCTGATGATAAATACTTTTTTTTTTAAAGCTTATTTAGATTGTTATTTGCATCTCTTTTGTGCTGAAAATCTTGTTTCTTGTTTTTTTTTGTTATTGTTATTTGTTTGTTTTTGGCTGTGCTGTGTGGCATGTGGGTTCACAGTTCTGTGACCAGGGATCAAACCCTTGCATTGGAAATGCAGAGGTTTAATGAATATTTTTCCTTTTTTTTTCCAGCAAACTGTTCTTGTCACCTTCTATAGAAGGATGTTTAGAGGAAATATTTTGGAGGGAGGAGAGGAATTTAAGTTGAGATGCCCTATGGCTGAGCAATGTCAGCTTGAAATAAGCCAATAGAGGAAACTATATGTGTTACTGTTTCTTGGTTCATTTCTGTTGTGTTAGGAGCTATTTTGTTTTTTTCTAAGAGCATCTCCTGAGCAATTTGTAAAACCTGCTCATCTTATATTCTTAGCTTTTCAGGTTGGTTTTGAGCCAGTGAGTCATGGCATATGGTCAGACCCCTCACAGCGGGCTTCACAGATTAATTTGTTTCCCAGCAAGATAATGACCAAAATTGTAAATGCCGAGCACTGATTTTATTTTAAAAGGGGAAATACATATTTACAGTTTGAAGTAGCAAGAAGTCCTCTACTCTGTACCGTTCCTTAAGCGTATGTGGGTGAGCAACAGAGAGTAAGGCCTTATGTGGATGCCTGAGGAGTCAGGCCCAGTCATAGGTCTGGAAAATAGTCGGGACTGTCTGAGGCTCTCACAAAGCTGTACGCCTCTGATTGCTTTCTGCGGTTAGTGTCACCTTGGGAAGGGGTATTTAAACAACAGATTTATGGATTTGTAGAGTTCCATAGAATAGCAAAGAGAGATGAAAAAGCCTTCTTAAGTAAACAATGCAAAGAAATAGAGAAAAACAATAGAATGAGAAAGAGTAGAGATCTCTTCAGTAAAATGAGAGATACCGAGGGAACATTTCATGCAAAGATGGGCTCAATAAAGGACAGAAATGGTATGGATCTAACAGAAGCAGTAGATATTAAGAAGAGGTGGCAAGAATATATAGAAGAACTATACAAAAAAGATCTTCACGACCCAGATAAGCATGATGGTGTGATCACTCACCTAGAGCCAGACATCCTGGAATGTGAAGTCAAGTGGGCCTTAGGAAGTATCCCTATGAACGAAGGACTGAAATGGCAAGGACATAACAGAAGCAGAAGATATTAAGACGAGGGGGCAAGAATACACAGAAGAACTGTATAAGAAATATCTTAATGACCCAGATAACCACGATGATGTGGTCACTTACCTAGAGCTGGACATATTGGAATGTGAAGTCAAGTGGGTCTTTGGAAGCATCACTATGAACAAAACTAGTGGAAGTGATGAAATTCCAGCTGAGCTATTTCAAGTCCTACAAAGTGATGCTGTGAAAGTGCTGCACTCAATATGCCAGCAAATTTGGAAAAGTCAACAATGATCACAGGACTGGAAAAGTTCTGTTTTCATTCCAGTTTCAAAGAAGGGCAATTCCAAATAATGTTCAAACTACCATACGATTGCACTCATTTGACATGTTAGTAAGGTTATGCTCAAAATCCTTCAAGCTAGGCTTCAGCAGAATGTGAACTGAGAACTTCTAAATGTACAAGTTAGATTTAGAAAAGGCAGAGAAACCAGAGATTCAATGGTCAAAATCCATTGGATTATAAAAAAAGCAAGGGAATTCCAGAAAAACATCTACTTGTGCTTCATTGACTGTGCTAAAGCGTTTGACCTTGTGGATCACAATGAACTGTGGAAAATTCGTAAAGAGTTGGAAATAGCAGACCACCTTACCTGCCTCCTGCAGAACCTGTATGCAGGTCAAGAAGCAACAGTTAGAACCAGACATGGAGCAATGGACTGGTTCAAAATTGATAAAAGAGTACGTCAAGGCTATATGTTGTCACACTGCTTATTTAACTTATATGCAGGGTACATTATGTGAAATACCAGGCTGGATGAATTGCAGGCTGGAATCAAGATTTCCAGCATGGGAGATATGGGAGATATATCAACAACCTCAGGTATGCAGATGATAGTACCCTAGTGGTAGAAAGAGAAAAGGCACTAAAGAGCCTCTTGGTGAAGGTGAAAGAGGAGAGTGAAAAAGCTGGCTTAAAACTCAACATTAAAAAAAAAAAACTAAGATCATGGTATCTGGTTTCATTACTTCCTGGCAAGTAGATGGGGAAACAATGGAAACAGTTGCAGATTTTCTCTTCTTGGGCTCCAAAATCCCTGCAGATGATGACTGCAGCCCATGAAATTAAAAGACACTTTTTCCTCAGAAGAAAGCTATGACCAACCTAGACAGCATATTAAAAAGCAGAGACGTCACTTTGTTGACAAAAGTCCATATTGTCAAAGCTATGGTTTTTCCAGTAGTCACGTACAGATGTGAGAGTTGGACCATAAAGAAAGCTGAGTGCCAAAGAATTGATGCTTTTGAACCGTGGTGTTGGAGAAGACTCTTGAGAGTCCCTTGGACTGCAAGGAGATCAAGCCAGTCAACCCTAAAAGGAATCAGTTCTGAATATTCATTGGAAGGACTGATGCTGAAGCTGAAGCTACAATTCTTTGGCCACCTGGTGTGAAAAACAGACTCACTAGAAAAGACCCTGATGCTGGGAAAAGTTGAGGGCAAGAGGAGAAAGGGGCAACAGAGGATGAGATGGTTAGATAGCATCACCGACTGAATGGACATGAGTTTGAGCAAACTTTGGGAGATAGTGAAGGATAGGTAAGCCTGGTGTGCTGCAGTCCATGGGAGTCACAAAGAGTAGGACATGACTTAGGAACTGAACAACAGATCTTCTGTTTTGTAAAATGTTGAGCAATGGCTATTTTTATTTTCTTAACCCAGTGAACATCTCCAGTCTATTTCCATTATGTATTCTTTTTACTGATCATCTCATTGTGTTTCTTTATAAACCGTATTGTCTTAAACGTGCCTGATTTTGCCAGAATAGTGTGTAAGACCATTAGTGAGTTTTATAGGAACAGGCCAGGCAAATTGCCATAAGTAGATTAGATTCATTGTTAATGAACACCATGTGGGTGGTTCTTAACCCAGAGTGAGGGTATTTAGAAATGTATGTGGGGTGTGTTTGGTTGTCAGGAGACATGGAGGCCTGGAAGGGAGGTCATCTGGCCTTTAGTGTGCAGGGGCCAGGGATGCTTAATGTCCAGTTGTTTGTGGAATGGTCATGCACAGCAAAGAATTGCCTTGCCCCAGGTGCTAATAGCCATGCTAGTGACTGACATGCTGTATTTGGCTTTGAGGTTCAAGAGTAGCAATCTTCTTTATAATACTAAATTCCTGTCTTTATTAATAAGCCAAACAAACCAAGGTCACCGAAGTGTCTGATGAATATTTGTTTTAGGGGGAACAAATAGTAAAAATTTTGAGAAATAGAGTTAAGTTCAGTGCACCACATGTCTCTTTTCTTCCAGCTTCGGACCAACAGAATCAGAAATTGCAGAAAGGGTGTGTGTGGGCTCAGTCACTCAGTTGTGTTCAACTCTTTGTGGCTCCCTGGATTGTAGCCCGCCAGGCTCCTCTGTCCATGAGATTTTGTAGGCAAGAGTACTGGAGTGGGTTGCCATTTCCCCCAAAGATCAAGAGTCAGATGGGAAGTAAAGAACTGATTCCATTCATCTGTGCCAGCATAATAAATCTCCTTTCCTTATTTCCTTCAACAGAATTATAAACTAGATTATAAATCCTTTTAAAAGAACATACCTTTAGGCAAAAGTGTAACTTCTCACCCTGAATCTGAGTGTCTGTATTAGTTTTCTTTTAAAAGACCCACAACTAATTGGTTAGAGTGTAATTGCTTCACAGTGCTGCCCTGGCCTCCACTGTTGAGTGAAGTGAGTCAGCCCTGTGTATGCACATATCCCCTCCCCGGAGCCTCCCTTGCACCTCCACCCTCATCCCAGCCCTCTGGGTCATCACAGAGCCCTGGGCTGAGCTTCCTGTGCCACACACAGCAGCTTCCTAGCAGCAGTTTTCTATTGCCGCTGCAACACATTCCCAGAGACTGTGGCTTTAAATAACACTGATGCTTACCTTACAGTAGTATCATCTTACGATAGATTACAAGTCCAACAGGTCTTACTGGGCCAACCTTAGGATGTTGACAAGGCTTGCTCCTTTTTGGAGACTGTCATGGTGAGTCCTTTTCCTCACCTTCTCCAGCTTCCAGAGGCCACCCACATCCCTCAACTCATGGCTTGCTCCTTCCCTTCCACAGTCAGCAGTATGACATCTCTCTCACCATCCTTTTGGAGTCATGGCTCCCCCTGACTCTGCTCCTCTGCCTCCCTCTTCCACTTCCACAACAACCCTTGTAATTATGTTGTGTTTACCTGGATCATCCAGAATTTAAAGATTTTTAAGATCATCCCTGCTTAAAGATTAGCTAATTAGCACCCCTATTTCCATCTGCATCCTTAATTTTCCTTTGCCATAGAACCTAACTTGTTCATACACTCAGGAATTAGGGTGTAGACAGCTTTGTGAGGGCTGGTCTGCCTTCCACAATTACCGTATTCATTCAGTTTGGAGAGATCTTGGAGAAGTTTGATGAAGAACGCAGCATAGTCAGGATTCTTGTAGTTTAATCTGACCATGTAAGTTTGGGAGTTGTTGAGGAAGCAGGGACACCCATTAGGGTCTAGAAACAAGAGTGATAGGAATGAGGATATGAGAGGCACTGGATCTGAGCAGTGTTGTGATGACAGAGGCTCATTAAAGAACGGACTTTTTCACGAGGGGGCTGTGCAGAGGTTTTGAGTTTGGCTTATTTGAATTGCTTCGGGTAGTTCTACTGTCCAACAAGGAGTGCAGGTATTGAAACAAATCAAAATATTTGGGCAGTTCACTCGGTCAGTATCTACAGGGCAGTTTCAAAAAGGTACTGTTTTTAAAAGCATCACAATTCTAAAGTATCTTGAGGAAATCTAACAAATATGTAAAAGGCTTTGCAAGGAAAATTATGGAACTTTATTGAAGGGCATAAAATAAGACAAATAGATGGAAAGCCCTGCAGTTTGTAGATACTGTGTAGATAATGCTTTTCTGCAAATCAATCTGTGAAGTTAACACAATTTATGTTTTAAAACTTTTTATTGTGGAAAAAAGCAGAACACAGAAATGGAACAAAATACAGAAACTTGAAAGAATACTAAAAGGAACACCATATACATAGTGCTTAAGTTAATATGTGTATACTTTGGTATACGTACCATCTGTGCTCTTTGTTTTTGCTGTGCCATTTGAAATTAAATTATAGACATCAAGTATTTTAATATGTATCTCCTTCAAATAAGGACATGATCCTACACAACCACACTACTGTTATTATACCTAAGAAAATTGTACAGTAGTTCTATAATATGATGTAATAACCAGTATCCCAGTTATGCCACAAATGACTTTTATAGATTCCACCCCCCACCCCAAACTAGAGTCCAATACAAGGTACATTTCAAACTGTACACTTCTGACTGTTGTGTATCTCTGGTCTGTTAATTCACACCAGGTTGCCGCTTTTATCCTCAGGATGGTGACTTTGTAAGAGTTCAGCCACTGTCTTTATTTATTTATTTATTTTTTAAAATTTTTTAATTTTTTTTTTCCATTTATATTTATTAGTTGGAGGCTAATTACTTTACAACATTGCAGTGGTTTTTGTCATACATTGAAATGAATTAGCCATGGATTTACATGTATTCCCCGTCCCGGTCCCCCCTCCCACCTTCCTCTCCACCCCAACCCTCTGGGTCTTCCCAGTGCACCAGGCCCGAGCACTTATCTCATGCATCCAACCTGGGCTGGTGATCTGTTTCACCCTAGATAATATACATGTTTCGATGCTGTTCTCTTGAAACATCCCACCCTCGCCTTCTCGCACAGAGTCCACAAGTCTGTTCTATACATCTGAGTCTCTTTTTCTTTTTTTGCATATAGGGTTATTGTTACCATCTTTCTAAATTCCATGTATATGTGTTAGTATACTGTATTGGTCTTTATCTTTCTGGCTTACTTCGCTCTGTATAATGGGCTCCAGTTTCATCCATCTCATTAGAACTGATTCAAATGAATTCTTTTTAATGGCTGAGTAATATTCCATGGTGTATATGTACCACAGCTTCCTCATCCATTCGTCTGCTGATGGGCATTGAGGCTGCTTCCATGTCCTGGCTATTATAAACAGTGCTGCGATGAACATTGGGGTGCACGTGTCTCTTTCAGATCTGGTTTCCTCGATGTGTATGCCCAGAAGTGGGATTGCTGGGTCATATGGCAGTTCTATTTCCAGCTTTTTAAGAAATCTCCACACTGTTTTCCATAGTGGCTGTACTAATTTGCATTCCCACCAACAGTGTAGGAGGGTTCCCTTTTCTCCACACCCTCTCCAGCACTTATTGCTTGTAGACTTTTGGATAGCAGCCATCCTGACTGGCATGTAATGGTACCTCATTGTGGTTTTGATTTGCATTTCTCTGATAATGAGTGATGTTGAGCATCTTTTCATGTGTTTTTTAGCCATCTGTATGTCTTCCTTGGAGAAATGTCTGTTTAGTTCTTTGGCCCATTTTTTGATTGGGTCATTTATTTTTCTGGAATTGAGCTGCAGGAGTTGCTTGTCTATTTTTGAGATTAATCCTTTGTCTGTTGCTTCGTTTGCTATTATTTTCTCCCAATCTGAGGGCTGTCTTTTCACCTTGCTTATAGTTTCCTTTGTTGTGCAAAAGCTTTTAAGTTTCATTAGGTCCCATTTGTTTATTTTTGCTTTTGTTTCTAAAATTCTGGGATGTGGGTCATAGAGGATCCTGCTGTGATTTATGTCGGAGAGTGTTTTGCCTATGTTCTCCTCTAGGAGTTTTATAGTTTCTGGTCTTACATTTAGATCTTTAATCCATTTTGAGTTTATTTTTGTGTATGGTGTTAGAAAGTGTTCTAGTTTCATTCTTTTACAAGTGGTTGACCAGTTTTCCCAGCACCACTTGTTAAAGAGGTTGTCTTTTTTCCATTATATATCCTTGCCTCCTTTGTTGAAGATAAGGTGACCATAGGTTCATGGATTTATCTCTGGGCTTTCTATTCTGTTCCATTGATCTATATTTCTGTCTTTGTGCCAGTACCATACTGTCTTGATGACTGTGGCTTTGTAGTAGTCTGAAGTCAGGCATTTTGATTTCTCCAGTTCCATTCTTCTTTCTCAGGATTACTTTGGCTATTCGAGGTTTTTTGTATTTCCATACAAATTGTGAAATTATTTGTTCTAGTTCTGTGAAAAATACCGTTGGTAGCTTGATAGGGATTGCATTGAATCTATAGATTGCTTTGGGTAGTATAGCCATTTTGACAATATTGATTCTTCCAATCCATGAACACGGTATATTTCTCCATCTGTTTGTGTCCTCTTTGATTTCTTTCATCAGTGTTTTATAGTTTTCTATGTATAGGTCTTTTGTTTCTTTAGGTAGATATACTCCTAAGTATTTTATTCTTTTTGTTGCAATGGTGAATGGTATTGTTTCCTTAATTTCTCTTTCTGTTTTCTCATTGTTAGTGTATAGGAATGCAAGAGATTTCTGTGTGTTAATTTTATATCCTGCAACTTTACTGTATTCATTGATTAGCTCTAGTAATTTTCTGGTGGAGTCTTTAGGGTTTTCTATGTAGAGGATCATGTCATCTGCAAACAGAGAGAGTTTCACTTCTTCTTTTCCTATCTGGATTCCTTTTACTTCTTTTTCTGCCCTGATTGCTGTGGCCAACAATTCCAAAACTATGTTGAATAGTAGTGGTGAGAGTGGGCACCCTTGTCTTGTTCCTGATTTCAGGGGAAATGCTTTCAATTTTTCACCATTGAGGGTGATGCTTGCTGTGGGTTTGTCATATATAGCTTTTATTATGTTGAGGTATGTTCCTTCTATTCCTGCTTTCTGGAGACTTTTAATCATAAATAGATGTTGAATTTTGTCAAAGGCTTTTTCTGCATCTATTGAGATAATCATATGGTTTTTATCTTTCAATTTGTTAATGTGGTGTATTACGTTGATTGATTTGCGGATATTAAAGAATCCTTGCATTCCTGGGATAAAGCCCACTTGGTCATGGTGTATGATTTTTTTAATATGTTGTTGGATTCTGTTTGCTAGAATTTTGTTAAGGATTTTTGCATCTATGTTCATCAGTGATATTGGCCTGTAGTTTTCTTTTTCTTGTGGCATCTTTGTCTGGTTTTGGAATTAGGGTGATGGTGGCCTCATAGAATGAGTTTGGAAGTTTACCTTCTTCTGCAATTTTCTGGAAGAGTTTGAGTAAGATAGGTGTTAGCTCTTCTCTAAATTTTTGGTAGAATTCAGCTGTGAAGCCATCTGGTCCTGGGCTTTTGTTTGCTGGAAGATTTCTGATTACAGTTTCGATTTCCTTGCTTGTGATGGGTTTGTTAAGATCTTCTATTTCTTCCTGGTTCAGTTTTGGAAAGTTATACTTCTCTAAGAACTTGTCCATTTCTTCCAAGTGTCCATTTTATTGGCATAGAGCTGCTGGTAGTAGTCTCTTATGATCCTTTGTATTTCAGTGTTGTCTGTTGTGATCTCTCCAATTTCGTTTCTAATTTTATTAATTTGGTTCTTCTCCCTTTGTTTCTTAATGAGTCTTGCTAATGGTTTGTCAATTTGGTTTATTTTTTTCAAAAAACCAGCTTTTAGCTTTGTTGATTTCTGCTATGGTCTCTTTAGTTTCTTTTGAATTTATTTCTGCCCTAATTTTTAAGATTTCTTTCCTTCTACTAACCCTGGGGTTCTTCATTTCTTCCTTCTCTAGTTGCTTTAAGTGTAGAGCTAGGTTATTTATTTGACTTTTTTCTTGTTTCTTGAGGTAGGCCTGTAATACTATGAATCTTCCCCTTAGCACTGCTTTTACAGTGTCCCATAGGTTTTGGGTTGTTGTGTTTTCATCTTCATTCATTTCTATGCATATTTTGATTTCTTTTTTGATTTCTTCTATGATTTGTTGGTTATTCAGAAGCGTGTTGTTTAGCCTCCATATGTTTGAATTTTTAATAATTTTTTTCCTGTAATTGAGATCTAATCTTACTGCACTGTGGTCAGAAAAGATGACTGGAATGATTTCAGTTTTTTTGAATTTACCAAGACTAGATTTATGGCCCAGGATGTGATCTATTCTGGAGAAGGTTCCGTGTGCACTTGAGAAAAAGGTGAAGTTGACTGTTTTGGGGTGAAACATCCTATAGATGTCAATTAGGTCTAGCTGGTCCATTGTGTCCTTTAAAGTTTGTGTTTCCTTGTTCATTTTCTGTTTAGTGGATCTATCCATAGTTGTGAGTGGAGTATTAAAGTCTCCTACTATTATTGTGTTACTATTAATTTCCTCTTTCATACTCATTAGCATTTGCCTTACATATTGCGGTGCTCCTATGTTGGGTGCATATATATTTATAATTGTTATATCTTCTTCTTGGATTGATCCTTTGATCATTATGTAGTGTCCATCTTTGTCTCTTTTCACAGCCTTTATTTGAAAGTCTATTTTATCTGATATGAGTATTGCGACTCCTGCTTTCTTTTGGTCTCCGTTTGCGTGGAATATTTTTTCCAGCCCTTCACTTTTAGTCTGTATATGTCCCTTGTTTTGAGGTGGGTCTCTTGTAGACAGCATATATAGGGGTCTTGCTTTTGTATCCATTCAGCCAGCCTTTGTCTTTTGGTTGGGGCATTCAACCCATTTACATTTAAGGTAATTATTGATAGGTATGGTCCCGTTGCCATTTATTTTGTTTGGGGTTCACGTTTATACACCTTTCTGTGTTTCCTGTCTAGAATATCCTTTAGTATTTGTTGAAGAGCTGGTTTGGTGGTGCTGAATTCTCTCAGCTTTTGCTTGTCTGTAAAGCTTTTGAGTTCTCCTTCATATCTGAATGAGATCCTTGCTGGGTAGAGTAATCTAGGTTGTAGGTTATTCTCTTTCATTACTTTAAGTATGTCCTGCCATTCCCTTCTGGCCTGAAGGGTTTCTATTGATAGATCAGCTGTTATCCTTATGGGAATCCCTTTGTGTGTTATTTGTTGTTTCACCCTTGCTGCTTTTAATATTTGTTCTTTGTGTTTGATCTTTGTTAATTTGATTAATATGTGTCTTGGGGTGTTTCGCCTTGGGTTTATCCTGTTTGGGACTCTCTGGGTTTCTTGGACTTGGGTGGCTATTTCCTTCCCCATTTTAGAGAAGTTTTCAGCTATTACCTCCTCGAGTAACTTCTCATGGCCTTTCTTTTTGTCTTCTTCTTCTGGGACTCCTATGATTCGAATGTTGGGGCGTTTCACATTGTCCCAGAGGTCCCTGAGGTTGTCCTCATTTCTTTTGATTCTTTTTTCTTTTTTCCTCTCTGCTTCATTTATTTCCACCATTTTATCTTCTAACTCACTTATCCTGTCTTCTGTCTCTGTTATTCTACTCATGGTTCCCTCCAGAGTGTTTTTGATCTCATTTATTTCATTATTAATTTTTAATTGACTTTTTTTTATTTCTTCTAGGTCCTTGTTAAACATTTCTTGCATCTTCTCAATCTTTGTCTCCAGGCTATTTATTTGTAACTCCATTTTGTTTTCACGATTTTGTATCATTTTTATTATCATTATTCTAAATTCTTTTTCAGGTAGATTCCCTATTTCCTCCTCTTTTGTTTGACTTGGTGGGCTTTTTTCATGTTCCTTTACCTGTTGGGTATTTTTCTGCCTTTTCATCTTGTTTAGATTGCTGTGTCTGGAGTGGGCTTTCTGTATTCTGGTGGTCTGTGGTTCCTTTTTATTGTGGAGGTTTCACCCAGTGGGTGGGGTTGGATGATTGGTTTGTCAAGGTTTCCTGGTTAGGGAAGCTTGTGTCAGTGTTCTGGTGCATGGAATTGGATTTCTTCTCTCTGGAGTGCAATGGAGTGTCCAGTAATGAGTTTTGTGATGGGTCTATGTGTTAGGTGTGACTTTGGAGAGCCTGTATGTTGACACTCAGGTCTATGTTCCTGCGTTGCTAAAGAATTTGCGTGGTATGTCTTGTACTGGAGCTTATTGGCTCTTGAGTGGTGGTTGGTTTTGGTGTAGGTATGGAAGCTTTTGGATGGTCTCTTATTCCTTAATGTTCCGTGCAGTCAGGAGTTTTCTGGTTTTCTCAGGTTTTGGGCTTAAGTCTCCTGCCTCTGGATTTCAGTTTTATTCTTCCAATAGTCTCAAGACTTCTCCAACTATACAGCACTGATAATAAAACTTCTAGGTTAATGGTGAAAAGATTCTCCACCGTGAGAGACAACCAGAGAGGTTCACAGAGTTACATGAAGAATAGGAGAGGGAGGAAGGAGATAGAGGTGAGCAGGAGGAGAAAAGGGGGACTCAAGAGGAGAGAGACAGATCTACGCAGTTATCTGTTCTCCGTAGCCCAGACACCCACAAAGATTCACAGAATTGGATTGGGAAGAGAAGGGGAACGGAGGAAATAGAGGTGTTCTGAGGTAGAAAACAGAGAGTCAAAAGTGGGAGAGTAATCACCACACTCCTGAATAGAAATGGGAACTGAATATTGGATTCTTAAATGTCCAAAATTTATATCACATACTGAAAAACAAAGATTAAAAATCTAGTGTAGAGGTTAGACTCTTTGAAATACAATATTTAAAAACAAAAACACACAAAAAATTTAGAAATGTATATGAAGTTCGGTTTAAAAATAGGGTTTCTCTCTCTCTTTTTTTTTGGCAAGGTTATAGTGAAATGAAAATGAGAATTAAGGAATAATAGAGGAGTATTAGAGGACTTTAAAAGTTAATAAGAGAGAAAAACAAGAAAAAGAAAGAAAAAAAAATTTTTTTTCCCTAATTAAAAAAATCGTAAAAATATATGAAAATGAAAGTTGAGGAGTAATGGGGGAGTAATAGGGAATTTTAAAAGAAAATAAAAGAGAAAAAATAAAGAAAAAAAAGGAAAGAAAAAAACATTTTTTAAAAATTAAAAACATACATATATACATATATATCTAGGAATTTCTCTGGAGTTGTTGCGGTCAGTGTAGGTTCAGTTCAATTTCAGATAGCTCCTCTTTCCAGCTTACACTTCTAGATATCTATAGGCCCCTTCCAGTATAGTCGGTGTTACCGTCAGGGATTTTAATCTGTTGCACCGGTCCTTTCTGAAGCGGTTCCCTTTGTTTATTTGGCTTCTGTTTGCTGTCTCTTCAGTGTCTAATTTCTGCCCTGACACAGGCCGGCAGAGGTGATCTCTTATTTAGGCTCGCTAGTTCAGTTCAGTCCTGCTACGGGGAGGGCGGGGCGCTGCAGACAGATACCGCTCTGTGTGGATAGCGCTCACCGTGTTCCGGCCACACTGGGTTTGCCCCGCTCACGGGTGTCAGTGCTTTCCCCGTCTACACTGCTCAGGCTCCTGGCTGCTCTATATGGAGCGGGCCCTGCGTTGAGTGCAGGTTCCAGTTTTCGGGTACTCCACAAAAGCGCGGATTCGGTTGTGCCTGCGTTTTGTGCCTTCCCCGGCCTGAGCGGTTCAGGCAGCCAGGGGCTTGGGCGCACTCTCCCCGGGTGCGGCGCGCCTTTTCCCTCCTCGGCGAGCGGCTCAGGCAGCCAGAGGCTTGGGTGCAATCTCTCTGGGTACGGCGCGCTTTTTCCCTCCGCGGCCCCAGCGCGCGCCGCCAGTCGGGTCTCAGGAAGTCTTTAGATAGAAACCGGAGGCCTGTTTGCAGTGTGGGAGGGGGTGGCTTCTCAGGGGCTGAGTTTGCCCTTTTCCCCTCCCCTCTGCCTCCTACCTCCAGCGGGGATGGGCCGGCTCTTCTCTGGAATTTCTCAGTCCTTTTGTTTTGCGAACCGCCGGCAGTGTGTTCTGGCTGGTTAATTTTGTCCCTTATTATCCCACAGTTTAAAAAAGCTCCCTCCGATTACTCTCAGGGTCTTTGGGCCGGTCCTTACCCTAAGCAATGCCGCCCGCTCCTCTCCGTTCCGCCCCCGCTTGTTGCTGGCGGGTGCAGGCGTCTGGGGTACTTTTCTGCTGGGAGTTGCTTTTAGGCACTAATCTGTGGGCCTTATTTAATTTTCCTTCCCAGTTAGATTGCCGAAAACTTCCCCCAGTCCCGCCAGTGCGAGGGTTTCCTGGTGATTGGAAACTTCCTCTATTAAGACTCCCTTCCCGGGACGCGTCTCCGTCCATAGCTCTTTTGTCTCCCTTTTTATCTTTTATATTTTGTCCTACCTCCCTTCGAAGACAATGGGCTGCTTTTCTGGGCGCCTGATGTCCTCTGCTAGCGATCAGAAGTTGTTTTGTGAAATTTGCTCAACGTTCAAACGTTCTTTTGATGAATTTGTAGGGGAGAAAGTGGTCTCTCCGTCCTATTCCTCCGCCACCTTGGCTCCTCCCCAGCCACTGTCTTTAGAACACCCCACGGTCTAGATTTGTTTCTTTATGTAGTTTGAGTGGTCCCTATCACTGGTGTTTCCTGAAAATCAGGAGTTGGGTCTGAATGCCTGGTTAAATTCAGGTTAAGTACATTTCGTAAGAATACTTTATAGGTGATGCCATACACGCCAGGAAGCACATGTCAGGTTGGACCAATGTTCGTGACAGCGCAGGTGATCACTCATTGTTTAAGGCGGTAATCCTTTGATCCCTGGGTTATAAAGATAAAACTTCCCCTTTGCAAACTGTAAGGTATAACTGGTGAGATGTTAACGTGACTTAAAATCCCAGTAGAGTTTTTGAAGGAACATGGCAAATTGATGCTAAATATCATATGCGTGCATGCTAAGTTGCTTCAGTCATGTCCGACTCTTTGTGACCCAGTGGATAGCCCACCAGGCTCCTCTGTCCTTGGTTTTCTCCAGGCAAGAATAGTGGAGTGGGTGTCCATTTCCTCCTCCAAGGGGTCTTCCTGACCCAGGGATTGAACCCAGGTCTCTTATGTCTCCTGCATTGGCAGGCGGGTTCTTCACCACTTGTGCTACCTGGGAATAGCTGAAATAATTATATGAATAATGATAACAGTAATATATTTGTTGAGAGCTAGCTATATGCCAGCTACTATTGTTAGTGCTTTATATGTGTTAATTCATTGATTTCTCACAACTATTGGAACTAGTGTTATTTTTCTTTTATAGATGAAGAAATTCATGTACAGTGAGTGACTTGATGTAAATTCATACAAGGCCACATGGCTAGTAAGAGAGAGGGTTAGGATTTGAAGCAGAGCAGTCTGACTCAGTCACCCGTATGCTTAACCCCTATCTTGTACGTAAGTGATAAAATATTAAGACTTTGTATAGAGCAATAATCATAAAGAAAAGATGTAAGAAGAAAAACACCACCCAAGGATCAAATCTGCATCTCTTACATCTCTGCATTGGCAGGTGGGTCCTTTACCACTGGTGCCACCTGGGAAGCCCATATGTTACACACACATTTGCAAATGGTTGGTACCCAAAATATATAAAAATATTTGTAATACTACAAATTAGTAAGAAAATGATGAAACATGCATGAAGGATATGAACCCACAGTTCCCAAAAGATGCCAAACCTGATACGTATGAAAATATGCTCATCTTCCCTAGCATCAAGTAAGTACAAATGAACTTACAGTGAGACAACAGGTAACGGCATCAGAGTGGCTAACCATTAGACGTCCAGTAACACCGCGTTGGTACAATAACTCAGGAAAGCAGTAAGGCAGTATTGCCCTGAGAGCTCCATTGGTGAAGAATCAGCCTGCAATGCAGGAGACCTGGGTTTGATTCCTGGGTTGGGAAGATCCCCTGGAGAAGGGAAAGGCTACCCACTTCAGTATTCTGGCCTAGAGAATTTCATGACTGTATAGTCCGTGGGGTCTCAAAGAGTCAGACATGACTGAGCGACTTTCATTTTCAATGAAATTGAGTGTTTGCGTGCCATATAGTCCTGCATCTTCACTTCTCGATATCTCCCCTAGGGAAGCCTGGCACATGTTTACAAGGGTACATGCACAGAGATATTCTGTGGAATAGTGATTTGAAGGAGAAAAAGAGAAATAAGAAAAAGATAAAATGGTATATACGATGTCAACGGAATACTCCTCAGCATCAGAATGAATTAATCACTGAGCATTATTCCACTGCATCTGTATTTATCTATCTACCACATCTTTTTTATCTATTCAACTGTTGATGGACACTTAGGTTACTTCCTTAGCTTGGCTATTATAAATAGTGCTGCAGTGAACATTGGGTGGCTGTATCTTTTTGAATTAGTGCTTTGTTTTCCTTGTATAAAAATGGAGTGAAATTTTGCCATTTGAAATAGCATGGAGGGACCTAGGTGGCATTATGCTTAGGAAATAAATAAGAGACAGACACATACTGTATGTATTCACTTGTATGTGGAACCTAAATATGACAAAAGAGAAACAGACTCACAGATGTAGGGAACAAGCTAGTGGTCATCAGAGGGGAGAGGGGCTAGGATCAGGGCAAAATAGGGTGAATGGTACAGACTACTCGGTATAAAATAAGTTACAAGGATGTTATGTACAGCATAGGAAATATAGTCAATATTTTATAATAATTTTGAATGGAGTCTAATGTATAAGAATATCAAGTTACTATGTTGAATTATGTTGAAACTAATAATAAGTCAACTGTGTGTGCATGCTAAGTCACTTCCGTCATGTCCAACTCTTTGCAGCCCTCTGGGTTGTAGCCTGCCAGGCTCCTCTGTCCTTGGAATTCTCCAGGCAAGAAGACTGGAGTGAGTTCCCATGCCCTCTTCCGGGGGATCTTCCCGACCAGAGACTGTCCCTGCATCTCCTGTGGCTCCTGCATTGCAGGCAGAGTCCTTTACCCCTGCGCCACCGCAGAAGACAAGTCAACTGCACTTCAATAAAAGTGAATGGGTTACATTTCACATTTATTAGCATGTAGCTGCACCTACATGTGTGAACACCAATAAACCCAAAA
Organism: Odocoileus virginianus; assembly: GCF_023699985.2. NCBI lineage: Eukaryota > Metazoa > Chordata > Mammalia > Artiodactyla > Cervidae > Odocoileus > Odocoileus virginianus. Next base: position 5,924,733 of record NC_069685.1, on the reverse strand, counting down.
CCAAAAAACATAAAATCTAAAAGCATAAAAAAGTAAGTAGCAAAATGTTCCATATAATAATGTTAGCATTTGCATAAAATTTATGTGAACTTTTAAGACAACATCTTAGTGTGTACTGTTTTTTGATACATATGAATACAGTAGAAGTACAGAAACAGGCACAGAAATAATATATGTTAAGCTCAGGACTGTTGTTACTTTTGGGTGCAAATGAAGGAGAGATGATGGAGATTGGAATAGGGTTTAGCTCTACTTGTAATGTTTTGTTTTTTGAAAAATAAAGAGCACTCTGAAGAAATTATGGCTGTCAGGAAGCATTTAACAGGAGGCTTCCCGCGTGCTGTTATGGATCTGTCAGGAACCCTCTGGCCCTTATTAATTCCTGAATATTCAGGAATTAAGAGGAGAGGCAAGCCTTTCCCGGGGCTGAGGAATCCAGGCATTTCCTTTGTTAGTTTCTCATTATGGTGATAAGTACCCTCTTCTCTCTTATTTTAATAGGGATCGCTTTGTGTTTTCTAAGTCTGGAACTTTAATCTTTATCTTTGCTGAGAGTAACTACAGTATATATGCCCACGCCATGTTGATTAAAACACCTTTGCTCCATCGGAGCTTTGGTCCCCGTGTCTTTCTTTCTTTCTCTTCCTGTCTTTCTCTTTATCTATTTCTGGCTGATTCCCTGGAGTGCGAAAGCTGGCTGCGTAACCCAGGGAACATTAGCCTCTTTCCTTCTTTCACTTTCTCATCGTTGACTCCGGACCACCAGGTTCCGGTCCATTAAAGGACCAACATAAAACAAAATCTGTTAAATCTTGGGGATGATTTTCTGTTTTGTTTTACATGTTCGTAATATGTCATATTTTAAAGATTTAAGCATGTTAGGACTGGAATGGAGCCTATTTTTAGTGTTTAAATTTCCACTTACTAAGTTATAGGTAGATTTCACTGAGTAGTTGTTGCTTTTGTAAAAACATGTTTTAAAACACTGTATACAGTTCATTAAAATTGGAGGAAAAGCATCTCCAGCTGACCTTATTTGCTAGAATGGAACACAGTGCTTCGTTGTGTTAAGTTGCCCCTTAGGATAGATCCCGTAATCTCATTTGTTCCCAGTTTTCTATAATTACATCTGACAACATAATTAAAAAAAAAGACCTCTTTATGTTGAAGATAAAAGCATACTCTATTAACCATCTGGCTAAGGACCACAATTGACAAAAAGCTTTTTCTAATTAGTATGATTGTCAAAGTGTGTTAGCATCAGGTTTTGGAAAGAGTAATGGCTCTTTAAGGAAACTGGACCACTTTTGGAACCTTTTGTTCTGTGGTTTATAGAAAGAACTTGCTGGTTCTGCCTCTTGTCTCAGGATGTGTTTTCCCAAGAAGAGAAAGATAACAAGGATACTCTAGGGAAGAATTTAGTGCCCACGAATGGTTGGGGACTCTGAATGACCCTCGCTTCTTATGATTTTTTAAAACCAAGTATTGATAATTAAGCCCTTGTCACTTGTTACATGTTGGCAGAAGTTGAAAACAGCCTATATATACATTTGGAAATGCACATTGAAATAAGCAACCTTTAGGTACACAGCCGCAGGTAGAAAGTTATTTATCCCATATCTAAAATTTATGGGGCTTTTTATTGTGGCATGTTGTCGTAAATGGTCCCCACCAGGTGTTTCGCTGCTAGCTTCAGACTAAAGCCATCTGCTGACAGTCTTCTTTGCTTTTGCTGAAATTAACTGGGTACTATTAGGTGTTTAAAGTTAAAGGTGAACCTTTCCTGATGGTTCGCTGCTCTGTGCTTGTCATTTTCCTCCCCCCTCCATTGGAAACGTTGCTGTGTATAGACCATGATGTCCACTTCTTTACACGCATGATTCCTTCTAATTGCTGCAACAACTCAGTGAGGAGACTGAGCTTTGGAGAGCTTTAATAACTGCCTGTTAGTGACAGAGCCAAAGCCATGATCGTCTGATACTGAAATCCAGGGTCTCAGCAGTTACCATGCTGCTCTGTTCTGCTGTCAGGGATGTAGTTTGCTTTTCTAATTGTTGGTCATCTTTAGCATTTTACGTGGTCATTCATTTTTTTTAAGACTTGAGAAAAGATAAATTAAAAATATTGGGTTGTAGGACTTCTCTGGTGATCCAGTGCAGGGGATCAGGTTTGATCCCTGGTCAGGGAGCTAAGATCGTGCATACCACGTGGCACAGCCAAAAAAAATGGTGGTGGTGGGGAGGGGGTGGTGGTGTTACTGTGTTGGGAATAAGTATAATGTTTTACCATCACTTTTTGGTGGTCAGGATTAATAAAGGCTAAAAGAATGGATGAGCATTTAAAAATACTAACTGTTGAATGTCAATATGTATTTTGAATTTTTAAGTTAAAACTGTCTTAGATTATATCATCAAACTCTTGGAAAAATTATCTGCAAACCTGTTGTTGCCTCTCCTTTCTCTTCTTCCTGTTCCCATAATATTCCCTGCATTGTTTTTTAGAATGAGTGAGTGAATAAAGGTCAGCAGGAAGTAGTCACCAGTAGTAACAGTCTTTCTTGCATTTACTGGTTGATCAGCTGTCTCCTCACCTGGTCAGACTTGTTCAGTGCTTGTTCCCCAGTCCTGACATGGTGCCTGGCCTATCATTGGTGTTCTAGAAATGCATGCGGACTGGATGAAGGAATCTGAAATCTGAGCGAAGTCTTGGAAAGGATAATTATTTAGCAGAAAGGATTTGCAGTCTTGTTCTTAAGACCATGTAGTCCTCTTCATTCTGCAGACTCTTCTCTCCCATGTTTCTTTGCCGTGCTGGAGACAATTGCAGGTCTGTTCTCTGGCTCCGCTTCTAGAGGCGAGAACCGCACAGGTGTCGGCGTCCAGGGGACACAGTGCACTGTCCTTCCGTGCAGGCGGGCGGAGTTCCCGTCTCAGCCATGCCCTTTTCAGGACACTCTTTAAAAAAAGTGAATATTAGGTATGTGTTATTTTTAATTACTGTCACTGATGGATGTAATTTGAAAATTAATGTTGCTGTAATTATATTGATATACTGAATAGTTATTCCCAGCTTCTTAGTCAGACAAATTAAGCCTGTCTTTATGAATTCATCTTCAAAGGCTCAAAGTGGTTAAGGAATCGGGAGTATGCAGAATTAAAGCCTTTCTTCTGTGGTTAATTTAGCATGAGTTAGCAAATGTAATTGATTTAAAAAATGTGGCATCAAGATTAGATTTCCCTTCAAGGAGAACTTTTGGTCTCTGTTCTCTCTTGCCAGAGGTTTCTGATTTATAACAAGGAGCTCACTGGGGTCACATTCAAAACAGGAATTAAAGTGATTTGTTTGGGTTTGCTGACAAGGAGTTAAATGCTTTAAATAGGGGACATTCTTTCTTGGGACTGCAGATGCCCTGATTTTGAAAAAGAGATACACGGGCTGTCTTGTTGCCTGCTGTATATCCTGTGCTTAACATTGTGCCTGTCCTGAGGGTGCTCAGCGACTTTTTTTTAAAAATAAGAGGCTGAATGAATGAGTGAATGAAGGTCACTAGGAAACAGAACAGAGAAGTGTATATGATCTTCTGATTTTCCAGTGTTGAAATGGCTCATCTCTTTCCCTTGCCGCCCTCACACACTCAGCCGCGGCTGCTGTGCCCCGCTCCGCCCCGACTCCTTCCTGCGGCGTCCATCATCGGTTTCTCTGCACCCAGACCTCCAGGTGCCCGGTGGTCATGTCTGCCCTGCATTATTGACGGCTGTGTTACCCAGGGAAAGTACTGCTAGGATCTGACTGGCGGGTCACCCCAGTCTGCGGTGTGGACGGGAGTGAACTGGTCAGGCCGGGGGAGATGTAGAAGACAGATGCAAGGAAGGCAGTTACTGCACGGAGGGCTGCAGGGGGCACTGTGGGAACAAGCCGGGGGAAAGGGGGAGGCGACAGTTGGTAGATCCTTTTTCCAAGTATGGCATGCCTGGAGCCACCCCTCCTGGCTTTCCCTGTCTGATGTTGGGCACCGTGGATTGTCATAGCTCACCATCTGAACCTCCCTTCCCTTCTCTCTCTGGTCTGTATAAAGCCTGAGGTCTCATGTTTTTGTATTTTCATACTGTTCATGGGTTTCTCAAGGCAAGAATACTGAAGTGGTTTGCCATTGCCTTCTCCAGTGGACCACGTTTTGTCAGAACTCTCCACCATGACCTGTCCATCTTGGGTGGCCCTACACTAATGGCTCGTAATTTCATTGAGTTAGACCATGCTGTGGTCCATGCGATCAGTTTGATTGGTTTTCTGTGATAGTGCTTTTCATTCTGTCTACTCTCTTATGATTATACAGTGGGAATGACAAATAGACAAGGGACTAGATCTGATAGAGTGCCTGAAGAACTATGGACAGAGGTTTGTGACACTGTACAGCAGGCAGTGATCAAGATCATCCTCAAGAAAAAGAAAAGCAAAAAGGCAAAATGGCTGCCAGAGGAGGCCTTACAAACAGCTGAGAAAAGAAGAGAAGTGAAAGGCAAAGGAGAAAAGGAAATATATTCCCATTTGAATGCAGAGTTCCAAAGAACAGCAAGGAGAGATAAGAAAGCCTTCCTCAGTGATCAGTGCAAAGAAATAGAGGAAAACAACAGAATGGGAAAGACTAGAGATCTCTTCAAGAAAATTAGAGATACAAGGGAACATTTCACGGAACGATCGGCTCAATAAAGGGCAGAAATGGTATGGACCTAACAGAAGCAGAAAATATTAAGAAGAGGTGGCAAGGATACACAGAAGAACTATACAAAAAAGATCTTCATGACCCAGATAATCATGATGGTGCGATCACTCACCTAGAGCCAGACATCCTGGAATGTGAAGTCAAGTGGGCCTTACGAAGCATCGCTACGAACAAGGCTAGTGGAGGTGATGGAATTCCAGTAGAGCTATTTCAATTCCTAACAGATAAGGCTGTGAAAGTGCTGCACTCGATATGCCAGCAAATCTGGAAAACTCAGCACTGGCCACAGGACTGGAAAAGGTCAGTTTTCATTCCAATCCCAAAGAAAGACAATGTCAAAGAATGCTCAAACTACCACACAGTTGCACTCATTTCACGTGCTAGTAAAGTAATGCTCAAAATTCTCCAAGCCAGGCTTCAACAGTATGTGAACCATGAACTTCCAGATGTTCAAGCTGGTTTTAGAAAAGGCAGAGGAACCAGAGATCACATTGCCAACATCCGTTGGATTGTTGAAAAAGCAAGAAAGTTCCAGAAAGACATCTACTTCTGCTTTATTGACTAGGCTAAAGCCTTTGACTGTGTGGATCACAGCAAACTGTGGTAAATTCTGAAAGAGATGGGAATACCAGACCACCTGACCTGCTTCTTGAGAAATCTGTATGCAGGTCAAGAAGTAACAGTCAGAACCAGACATGGAGCAACAGACTGGTTCCAGATTGGGAAAAGAGTACGTCAAGGCTGTGTATATTGTATGTTAACTAAGTATTGCTTATTTAACTTCTATGCAGAGTACATCATGAGAAACGTTGGACTGGATGAAGCACAAGCTGGAATCAAGATTGCTGGGAGAAATATCAATAACCTCAGATATGCAGATGACACCACCCTTATGGCAGAAAGTGAAGAAGAACTAAAGAGCCTCTTGATGAGAGTGAAAGAGGAGAGTGAAAAAGTTGACTTAAAACTCAGCATTCAAAAAACTAAGATCATGGCATTTGGTCCCATCACTTCATGGCAAATAGATAGGGAAAAAGTGGAAACAGTGAAAGGTTTTCTTTTCTTGGGTTCCAAAATCACTGCAGATGGTGACTGCAGCCATAAAATTAAAAGATGCTTACTCCTTGGAAGAAAAGTTATGACCTAGACAGCATATTAAAAAGCAGAGACAGTACTTTTCTGACAAAGGTCCGTCTAGTCAAAGCTATGGTGTTTCCAGCAGTCAGGTATGGATGTGAGAGTTGAACTATAAAGAAAGCTGAGCACCAAAGAATTGATGCTTTTGAACTATGGTGTTAGAGAAGACTCTTTAGAGTCCCTTGGACTGCAAGGAGATCCAACCAGTCTATCCTAAAGGAAATCAGTCCTGAATATTCATTGGCAGGACTGATGCTAAAGCTGAAACTCCAATACTTTGGCCACCTGATGTGAAGAATGGACTCATTAGAAAAGACTCTGATGCTGGGAAAGATTGATGGCAGGAGGAGAAGGGGATGACAGAGGATGAGATGGTTGGATGACATCATCACCTCAGTAGACTTGAGTTTGAGCAAACTCTGGGAGTTGGTGATGGACAGGGAAGCTTTGTGTGCTGCAGTCCATGGGATTGCAAACACTCGGACACGACTGAGTGACTGAACTGTACTGAGCTGAACTGAGTCTCATCTCCATGCGATGGCTCCAGAGCTCTGTCTACTGGGCTCTCCACTGGTTTGTCCCTTCAGTTCTGTGTCTGACCTGCAGAACACTGCAGGGTCTGATTCAGGCATGCCTCGCCAGGCTCCTTCCACCTGTAACTCTACACTCCAGTAATACTGCAGTTCTCTTCATTCCCGGAAGGTGCCATCTTTTTTTGCTCCTTCATGCTTTTTACATCCTCTGCTCGAAATGTTCTTGCTTCCAACAATATAAGAACTTTTAAAAATAATAAAGCTCAATAAGAAATTTTTCTGGCTGTTACTCATTCTTCAGCAGCTCTTGGGTATCACTTCTTCTGAGAACATTTTGTGCTCCTAACACTCCCAAGTCTGGGTTTATCCACAGTGACATATTTTCTATGATGTAGTCTGAGCATTTATTACACTCCTATAATTGCCTGTTCATCTCTTATTAGTCTGTGAGATTGGTGAATGCTTTGCTATGTCTTCTCTGGGTCTAACTCAGAAGGTGCTGTTTTCTTGAATGCTTCTGTCCCGTTTGAGCTCCTTATAACCTTAGGTTTACCCTAGAGCAGCACCTTTCACAGGTCACTCCCTTGCTTCTGTTCTGAGCACTTCCTGTCCATCCTTTGCACACCTGCCAGGTCGGCATCCCTACGGTGCTGGCTAGCATCACTTCCCTGTACCATGAAATCCATTGTTTTCCTTGGGTCTGTTTTCCACGAGGTAAAACTAGCAGGCACTCAGCATAAGTGAGTGTCTGCTAGTTTTTCCTGCATTTTGTACATTTCTGTCTTGGTTTAAGGCATATCAGCATTTTCTTAATGACCAAGCTGGAAAACATGACAGTTTGGAGTTCTCATTGATCGTCAGTGACTGAAGCCGAGAGCTGTCAGTGTTACCCAGGAACAGGGCAGGGGGAGGAGGTAAACCTCCTGCCGTTGGGTTAAGACTGGGTTGGTGGATATTTCAGCTAGAGCACCCTCCCCTCTGCCTGACATGTGAGCCTGCCGTTTCTTAATCCTTTTTCCCCACTGCCGATGCTTCAGTTTAGACCTCTCTAGCTCGGTTTGAAATACCGTCATCACATCTATCTGACCCGTGACCCCCGGGGTTTCTTCTAGACTTTGTGGAGATGAGATGAGCGTGCCTTCTAGAGTGGCAACAGCGTGTGTCAGCCATGACCTGGACCACGCCTGCCGGAATCTTTCTCATACAGCTGCTCATGCTTCTCCTGTGACGCCTTCTGCCCCGCCGCCTGAGTCCCAGGCGCTCCCGGTGGACGGGGGTGTGGGCTGTCTGGGTGTGCGCTCAGCGGCGTGGGACAGAACACGTTGTTGCTGAGTTCGCTCCTCTCCTGCACACACTGGGGGCCCTAACCGTGTTTCCTTCATCTTGCATCTGTCTCCCTCCCCGCACCCCAGCCCAGCGTCAGCCCGGCACCGGAGAGATCAGCAGCCCGTGGTATCCGTGGTATCCGTGGAGGTATCAGCCGAGGACCCGGTGCATCTGTTCCTCCTCCCGCCTCCTTCCAGCAGCCTTCCGGGTTCCCTCCAGGCTGACAGCCTCTCTCGCGGAACCCCTCGCTACCTGAAGTGCAGTCCCGGCCAGCGGCAGTGGCGGCGAGTGGGAGCCACAGCTGCAGGTGAAGAATCCCGGGGAAGTACTGATTGCATTCTCGTTTCTGAACCCAGGTGCTTGCGACGGGGCTCAGCGGCCTGTACTCTTCGCTGCCTACCAAGCTGGAGGAGAAGGGCGAGGAGTGGCACTGCCTGCTGAGGGACGACTGGCTCCTGCTCCCGCCACTCGTCCAGTTCATGAACTCGCTGGAGTTCTGCAACGCCGTCATTCAGGTGAGAGCGGCCAAGCTCGGCCACGGCCTTTCAGGACACAGGTGATATGCTGAGTCAGCTGATCACGTGGCGTCCCTTCTCCTACTGCAGTCAGCGTTTGTGGAACACTGATGCTTTACTTTAAGCCTGTTGAATGTCCTGGGATGAGTAAAAATGTTGGTTTATAGGTTTGGGGGAAGTTTTAATTGAGAAAAAAAAAGAGTACATTTTCTTTATCTTTCTTATAAAAAGTGTTAATTCTGTTTTGATTATCCATTTAACCATCAAAAATAAGTTCAATGCCGGACTCATTAAATAGATATTTTTAGGCTTCTAAGTACTCCAAATTATACCATTTTTACTTCAAGGTCTTCTTGGGAGTCTACAAAGCAAAACACTTTATTTTGCTTAATTGTGCATACTACATAAAGGATATTGTTATCTCAATTGAATTTAGAAGACGTTAAGCATCTTCTTAGCAGCACAAATTAAATTTGCTTTGAAATTGGCCTGCTTCAGGGGAAGAACAGCCACTGAACTCAAGTATATTTGGCTTTTTGATTAGATTTTTACCTTCAAATTTCTTGTTACTGTTTTCAATAAAAAATCAGATCGTATATATATTTAAGGGTGTAGTAGGTTTTCATTGAAAAATGTTTTATTTCTATATAGGACAAATATTACCTTAATACTAGATTTATTAAGAAATAAAATTTCTTTATGGTGATTGTAAGGGGAAAAATGTTAGTTATAATCTGTTTATCTATCAAATGAAAAAATGGCTTCTGGAAGAAAATGCAAGTAAATTACTTCAGTTCCCATCTCATTTTTATTGCTAAGTCAAAGGAGATTTTATTTATGTATAAGATAAATGGATTACATCTTAAGTTATTTTTCCTTTAATATTACAGTCTATCAACATTTTCTTGTGGAAGTTTGTGGAAATAAAAATGATGTAACTATTAGTTTCTCCCCAAATGTACACAGAGAGGGAGATTATCAGTAATTTAAAGATCTAGCCGCACTTCCCTAGAAATTGCTTTTTACTTTATTGTTTGACTCTGTTTTTATTTTTTTTAAAGAAATAGAAAGCTAACAAGCATGGTTGAGAACAGAGATATGATATAGTTTATATCATATTCTGAGACTGAAGCCATATAGTTTTTTAAGATTTATTGTTTGGGGGTACTACTGAAAAGATTACAGTTGACCTTTGCACCTGCAGGTTTCACAGCTGTGGATTCTACCAACAGATCTGAAAGTATTTCCGGAAGAATCCAGAAAGTTCCAATGGGCAAAATTTGAATTTACTGTATGCCAGCAACTCTTTACATAGCATTTATATTGTAGTTACAACTATTTGTATGTTATTAGCCATTATAAAGTAATTTGAGATGATTTATAGTATATGGGAAGATGTATGTAGATTATATAAAAATACTATGCCATTTTTATTTATAAGAGACTTAAGCGTCCACAGATTTGGATATTGTGGCAATGTGGGCTGGTCATCCCAGAACCAATTCCCCACAGATACCGGTGATGATTGTATTTATAAAAGACTTATCCATACTAAATATATTTTGAAAGTTAAATATAGGAAATGTTGTACCTCTGATAATGTTTTTTGCTTTTTAGCATTATCTGTTTTTTATGAAAAGATTTTCTAAATGCCTTCCTCCCCAATATAAATGATTTTATCAGAGAATGCATTTCAAAATGAGAAATTTTTTCTGCTGACAAAATAAATGGTTTTAACTGTCCATTATGACAGTTATTTTTTTAAATTAGTCACAAGTTGAGATAGGACATAGATGAAGTTACGGAGCAAAAATTATCCATTCCAGTTTGTTGACTTTCATTTATGAGCCCATGTACATATTCAGTCTATTTATTATATGTTTTTTTTTTTCCAAACAGAAATTTTAAATTACCAGTTTTAAAATTCGGAAATCCAGGCTATTTATTTATATTGGAATAAACCATCTGGAAAAATTACATGGTGGTTTGAAGTGTGAATTATTCTTTAGCCATGAAATAAATGGCCAACATTTGGATTTCCTTTTTGAATTCAGGGTTGAGTTTAAGAAGATCTAAAGATTGTCTTTTTCATGCCTGTTTGTTTCTCTCTTAGGTGGCTCACCCCTTGATTCGTAATCAGCTTGTCAATTATATTTACAACGGGTTCTTGGTACCGGTCTTGGCTCCAGCTCTGCATAAGGTCAGTGACAGGCTAATGTCATCTTTTGTCTGTTTCTTGTACAACTGATAGAAACCGAGGAAGGGAGACACAGTATAATCGACTTGGTGGTGACTTAGCTTTATTTTCCTTCTCATTTCATCCATGTTCCTTACCAGTGTCAATTACAGATCTTAATGATGGTGACAGCTTAAGTCTGACAGGATCCATTTGATGTGTGAATGAATATAAAATAAGCTGGTCTAAATGAACATTGGCACCTGGACTGACTCTTGAGTCTACTTGAGTTCATAGGTAGCAGCCACTTGGAACTCTCTGTTAAGGTCTCCTCTGAGCTAACATGGCTCATAGTTTGATTGAGCTGGACACGGCTGTGGTCCATGTGATCAGTTTGGTTAATTTCCTGTGATTGTGGTTTTCATTCTGTCTGCCCTCTGATGGATAAGGATTAGAGGCTTATGGAAGCTTCCTGATGGGAGAGACTGACAGAGGGGGAAGCTGGGTCTTGTTCTGACGGGCGGGGCCATGTTCAGTTCAGTCGCTCAGTCGTGTCCAACTCTTTGTGACCCCATGGACGGCAGCACGCCAGGCCTCCCTGTCCATCACCAACTCCCTGAGTTTACCCAAACTCATGTCCATTGAGTTGGTGATGCCATCCAACCATCTCATCCTCTGTCATCCCCTTCTCCTCCTGCCGTCAGTCTTGCCCAGCATCAGGGTCTTTTCAAATGAGTCAGCTCTTTGCATCAGGTGGCCCAAGTATTGGAGTTTCAGCTTCCACATTAGTCCCTCCAATGAACACTCAGGACTGATTTCCTTTAGGATGGACTGGTTGGATCTCCTTGTAATCCAAGGGACCTCCAGTGTCTTCTCCAACACCGCAGTTCAAAAGCATCAATTCTTCAGCTCTTAGCTTTCTTTATAGTCAAACTCTCACATCCATACATGACTGTTGGAAAAACCATAGCTTTGACCAGACGGACCTTTGTTGCAAAGTAATGTCTCTGCTTTTTAATATGCTGCCTAGGTTGGTCATAACTTTTCTTCCAAGGAGTAAGTGTCTTTTTATTTCATGGCTGCAGTCACCATCTGCAGTGATTTTGGAGCCCCCAAAATAAAGTCTCTCACTGATTCCACTGTTTCTCCATCTATTTGCCATGAAGTGATGGGACCAGATGCCATGATCTTTGTTTAGTGAATGTTGAGCTTTAAGCCAACTTTTTCACTCTCCTCTTTCACTTTCATCAAGAGGCTCTTTAGTTCTCCACTTTCTGCCATAAGGGTGGTGTCATCTGTGTATCTGAGGTTATTAATATTTCTCCCAGCAATCTTGATTCCTTCTTGTGCTTCATCCAGCCTAGCATTTCTCATGATGTACTCTGCATATAGGTTAAAATAAGCAGGGTGACAATATACAGCCTTGACATACTCCTTTTCCTATTTGGAACCAGTCTGTTGTTCCATGTCCAGTTCTAACTGTTGCTTCCTGACCTGAATGCAGGTTTCTCAAGAGGCAGGTCAGGTGGTCTGGTATTCCCATCTCTTTTAGAATTTTACACAGTTTACTGTGATCCACACAGTCAAAGGCTTTGGTATAGTCAATAAAGCAGAAATGGATGTCTTTCTGGAACTCTCTTGCTCTTTTGATGATCCAGTGGATGTTGGCAGTTTGATCTCTGGTTTCTCTGCCTTTTCTAATTCCAGCTTAAACATCTAAAAGTTCATGGTTCACATATTGTTGAATCCTGGCTTGGAGAATTTTGAGCATTACTTTGCTAGCCTGTGAGATGAGTGCAATTGTGTGGTAGTTTGAACATTCTTTGGCATTGCCTTTCTTTGGGATTGGAGTGAAAACTGACCTTTTCCAGTCCTGTGGCCACTGCTGAGTTTTCCAAATTTGCTGGCATATTGAGTTCAGCACTTGCACAGCATCATCTTTGAGGATTTGAAATAGCTCTACTGGAATTCCATCACCTCCACTGGCTTTGTTTGTAGTGATGCTTCGTAAGGCCCACTTGACTTCACATTCCAGGATGTCTGGCTCTAGGTGAGTGATCACACCACTGTAATTATCTGGGTCGTGAAGATCTCTTTTGTACAGTTCTTCTGTGTATTCTTGCCACCTCTTCTTAATATCTTCAGCTTCTGTTAGGTCCATACCATTTCTTTCCTTTATTGAGTGCGTGTTTGCATGAAATGTTCCCTTGGTATCTCTAGTTTTCTTGAAGAGATCTCTAGTTTTTCCCATTCTGTTGTTTTCCTCTATTTCTTTGCATTGATCACTGAGGAAGACTTTCTTATCTCTCCTTGCTGTTCTTTGGAACTCTGCATTCAGATGAATATATCTTTCCTTCTCTCCTTTGCTTTTCACTTCTCTTCTTTTCTCAGCTATTTGTAAGGCCTCCTCAGACAGCCATTTTGCCTTTTTGCATTTCTTTTTCTTGGGGATGGTCTTAATCCCTGTCTCCTGTACAATGGCATGAACCTCTGTCCATAGTTCATTAGGAACTCTGTCTATCAGATCTAGTCCCTTAAATCTGTTTCTCACTTCCACTGTATGATTGTTAGGATTTGATTTACATCATACCTGAATGGTATGACTAGACCTGACATGGTAGACTAGACATACCACTAGACCTGAATGGTCTAGTGGTTTTCCAACTACTTTCTTCAATTTAAGTCTGAATTTGGCAATAAGGAGTTCATGATAAGTTCATAAAAAGAGGCCGTGTTCAGTAAATCTTTAATCCACTTTTCTATTGATGAGCGGGGCTGTGTTCCCTCCCTGATGCTTGATCTGAGGCCACACTGTGTGGAGGTAATGAAGATAATGGCGACCTCCTTCAAAAGTTCCCATGCAGGCACTGCTGCCCTCAGTGCCCCCGACCCTGGAGCAGGCCACCTCTGACCCACGCCTCTGCCGGAGACTCCTGCACACTCATGGGCTTGTCTGGGTCAGTCTCTTGTGGGGTCACTGTTCCTTTCTCCTGGGTCCTGGTGTGCATACGGTTATTGTTTGTGCCCTCCAAGAGTCTGTTTCCCCAGTCCTGTGTAAGTTCTGGCAGCCCTGTGGTGGGGTTAATGGTGACCTCCTCCAAGAGAGCTTATGCCGCACCCAGGTCTGCTGCACCCAGGCCACTGCTGGCCCGTCCCTCCTTAGGAGACGCTCAGACCCGGTTCTGGCCCAGTCTCTGTGGGTTGGGCCTGAGTTTTGTGCCCTTCCCAGGTCTGAGCAGCTTGGGCCACCAGGTGCTTGGTGAGCGCACTGTCCCAGGTGCATCTTGCATCTTACTCACCTCCCCAGTCCTGCCGCTGGGTGTCCTGGGTGTGCCGTCTGTCTCCTCTGGAGAGGTGAGCCCAGGCTGCGACCCTCCTGGCAGATGTCGACTGATCAAGATCTCAGGAAGACATGGTTAGCAGCTGGAAGCCTGCGAGCAGTTTGTTAGAAGATGCCCTCTTAAGGCTGAGATTGCAGCAGCCCCATGCCTCGGGCTCTGGCTGTCCCAAGCCTGCCTCTATGCCTCTGGGTGGGGATGGGCTGGTCCTCAGCTGGCTAGCTCTCCTTTGGTATTCGCTCAATCCTTTGTTCTGTGAGCAGGCCAGGCTGCACATTAGGTTGTTAGGTTAGAGCCTTTGGCAGCAAAGTTCTCTTTTCCGCAGTTGCAGTTAGGTGTGTATTAATTTCTGTTTTATTTTTCTCCTGCTTATCTTGCCTTCTAAGATTCCAAAACTCTCCACAGACCCACCTGTGATAGGGTTTCCTACTGTGTAGAAACTCCTCCTCCTTCACGACTCCCTCCCCAGGACAGGGCTCCGTCCCTAACTCTTTTGTCTCACTTTTGTCCTTCCTCCTTTCAAAGAGAATGGGCTGCCTTTCTGCATGCCTGGTGTCTTCCACCAGCGTTCAGAAGTTGTTTTGTGGAAGTTGCTCAGCATTCAAGTGATCTTTTGATGAATTTATGGGGGAGAAAGTGGTCCCCTGTCCTACTCCTCCACCATCTTGTTTAACAAATAGATTCAAGGGATTAGATCTGATAGACAGAATGCCTGAAGAACCATGGATGGAGGTTCTTGACATTGTACAGGAGGCAGTGATCAAGACCATCCCCAAGAAAAAGAAATGCAAAAAGGCAAAATGGTTGTCTAAGGAGGCCTCACAAATAGCTGTGAAAAGAAGAGAAGTGAAAAGCAAAGGAGAGAAGGAAAGATATACCCACCTGAATGCAGAGTTCCAAAGAACAGCAAGGAGAGATAAGAAAGTCTTCCTCAGTGATCAATGCAAAGAAATAGAGGAAAACAACAGAATGGGAAAGACTAGAGATCTCTTCAAGAAAACTAGAGATACCAAGGGAACATTACATGCAAACATGCACTCAATAAAGGAAAGAAGTGGTATGGACCTAACAGAAGCAGAAGATATTAAGAAGAGGTGGCAAGAATATACAGAAGAACTGTACAAAAGAGATCTTCACGACCCAGATAATTACAGTGGCGTGATCACTCACCTAGAGCCAGACATCCTGGAATGTGGAGTCAAGTGGGCCTTATGAAGCATCACTACAAACAAAGCCAGTGGAGGTGATGGAATCCCAGTAGAGCTATTTCAAATCCTCAAAGATGATGCTGTGAAGTGCTGCACTCAATATGCCAGCAAATTTGGAAAACTCAGCAGTGGCCACAGGACTGGAAAAGGTCAGTTTTCACTCCAATCCGAAAGAAAGGCAATGCCAAGGAATGTTCAAACTACCACACAATTGCACTCATCTCACAGACTAGTAAACTAATGCTCAAAATTCTCCAAGGCAGGCTTCAACAGTACATGAACTGTGGGCTTCCAGATGTTGAAGCTGGAATTAGAAAAGGCAGAGGAACCAGAGATCAAATTGCCAGCCTCCATTGGGTCATCAAAAAAGCGAGAGTATTGGAGCTTCAGCTTCAGCATCAGTCCTTCAAATGAATATCCAGGATTGATTTCCTTTAGGATTGACTGGTTTGATCTCTTTGCTGTCCAAGGGACTCTCAAGAGTCTTCTCCAACACCACAGTCTGAAAGCATCAATTCTTAGGCACTCAGCTTTCTTTAGCATCACTCTGAATTTCTTATGATTCTATCGTTTTATATAATAAATCAATGGATACATTTTCTATTGTGAAATGTCAAGAGACATCCATAGACCTAGAATTCTAATTTTAAAGAGTGTTGTCTTACTAAGTGAAGAGACATATACAGTATTTAGTTTGGAGGTTTGTCAAGGTGTTTTAGTTACCAGCCCTGGCACGAGAGAAGCAAGAAACAACCTATGGCGTGCATTTTGGTGGAATGACCACTTTTGTGGATCTGATGGTGCGTTGTGAAGAACACCTGACCGTGGCAACTGTGACACTTGGCTGGTGGTGCTGGTGGTCGTCCTTGTTTAGAGCAGTGGGTCTCGATGGAAGACGCTCCCCTTTCTCACCATTTAGTGCCTTTTGAGCACAGGGAGATATTTTCCAAAACAAACAGCGCACTTAGTCTGACTAGGATTTTTGTGTTACTTCTGTGTTCAGGAAGTATTGTATTATAAAAATAAACCTTGTATTTGTTTCTGTGTTATCTTTCTGTTGAACGCCTTGTTGTTCTCCTGGAGAGCTGAATTTCCTGTATTGAAGGTCTATAAGCCTCTTCATGGGGAAATTTGCCTTTATGGGAGACTAGAATGGTGCCCTGAAAATTTCTTGGCCGTAATTATCCATGGTATACTTGCCTGGTAATTCCGCCGGACAGAGGAGCCTTGTGGCCTGCAGTCCATGACATCGCAAGGAGTCGGACATGACTTTGCAACTAAACAGCAACAATTATTCACAGACTGTCTTGCACATTTAGACTTTCTTCCTCATTTATTCTCATCTTTTTTCTCATTGGCTGGCTGATACTAAATAATTTCCCAAGTCATTATAATAATGCATCGTCAATCCCCTGTGTGTGAAGCTTCGGTTGCATCTTTCAGAGATGAACACGCGCCCCTGTGTGTTGCCCTGCATGGCTGTACTGTGCTGTAGGATAAAAAATGTGTACTTTTTGTGTTTGTTTTTTATGTGCTGTTTGTGCAAAATTACTGTGAGGCTGTTACAGTACAGCACTAGATAACTATTGTGTTTGTTGGGTGCCGAGGCTGACTTTGCTGGATTTACAGACAAATTGCACTTAACGTGCTCTTGGAACAGAACTTGTTCATAGATAGGAGACTTCTTGTAGTTATGCTCGTAATTGTTATCTGTTCAGGATATTTTATGTTATTTTAATTAGCATACTTTAAAGTTACAAATATTAATGATAGCTGTTTATCCACAATCGAGGTTGAGATCCACCTTAGAGAGCTGTTAGGAAGCTCTGACTGGTCTCTGAGTACCTCCCCTTCATAGCACTTGGCACAAGTGGAATTCAATTATTCAACATGCAGGACCTTGGGTAATGTCTCCACAGTGCGCTGCCTGCTTCTTGAGGATAGGGTTCACCCCTGCTTTGTTTACTGGGGAATCCAGTGCTGAGCACAGAACCTTAGACCTGGGAGGTTGAGTAAACAGCACACGTATGGAATGATGTTTGTTGAAATGTTGAACACTCGGTACATTTCCAGACAGTGGTTCATAGAGGAAAATAACAGCACCTACATATATGAACTAATATTGTTCTCAATTATGCCCACAGTTAAACTATGGGGCACAAAAATCATCAAGTTATTAATACATGCTTATTGTGGAAGAGACAGTCAGTACTGAATATATAAAATACAAAGTGAAAATGACTCTATTAGGCTGAATTGCTGTCCTTAAAAAACTCCTTGACATTTATCCATCGCAGACCATTTCTCCCAGGGCTCTTTAGTGACTAGGGAGAGTGTTTCCTTCTTAATTTATTTTTCTCCCTGCTCTCCCTTTTTCATTGTTTGTGTAGAATGAGGAGCTTTAGGAAGAAGCAGGGCACGGGCAGGTGAAGGGCCTCTCCGCCGTCTCTCAGCTCCCCGTGTGGTGGCTGAGGCCTCTCAGGAGCGGCAGGACAGGGACCTGGAGCCGGGCAGGGGGCCCAGAGCTCGGTGATTCTGAGGGCTCCTGGTGGGAGCACACGCACCCTGTGTCCTTGCCTTTAACACAGCAGGGGACACCTGGACGTCTCAGGTCTCCGAGACGGGCTCCAGTCTGTATTTTTCATACTCTGTGTCCCTCACTTTGAGCCTTCTTTAATATCCTAAATAAATTTCCCCTGTGGACTACCTCAGCTCCCAACTTATGTCTAACATTTTAGTTTCCTGCCCTCAATGGTGGCAGTTTGCAGGGGTGAACTTACTCTCACTGTTTCATAAATAGTGTAAATACATTTAGGCTTAAAAACCTTCCTGCCTCACAGTCAGTACTCACAATGTTTCCACAGCATTTCTTAACCGGAGATGAAGTTGTTACAAGGGGTAGAGGGTAGTGAAAGGTGGGGGGGGGGGGGTGGGTGGGAATCTTGACAAGTGAAGAGCATCTCCTCCTGTCTTCTCCCCACTCTGCACACGTGTAAAATGCCTTGCACGTGCTGTCTCTGTGCTCTTTACCTTGTGCTGTGGAGTGGCCGTTTATTCTTCTGTGTTGGTGCAAAGGAGTATCTGCATCATTTTCTGTAGAGTGTGTGTGTGTGTGTGTGTGTGTGTGTGTGAGAGAGTGTGTGTAGGCCCATAATGCCTTATTCACTCTCCGAACTTCAAGAAGTTCCGAAAGCTTCATATGGTGTTACAATAGATAGCTTACAGTGAACGGTGTTGGATTCATGATCTCCGAAGGAGTTTTGCTTGGTTCGGGACCAGAGACGCGGCTTCAGGCACTCGGAGCTTCGTGTGACAGCAGTTTTATTGCAGTGCGAAAGGAACAGACATCAGAAGTGGGCAGAGAGTTATTAACAACAGAAATGTCTTACCAGACCTACTGCTGCAACATACATCTTAAGGTGACAGGATTAGTCAGAAGGTTCTTGTTAAGAAGGAGAACCCCGTCCTCAAGCAGGATGCATTGTTGTTCTATAATTATTAGTAGGAGCTTAAGGAAAAGCATACCCTTGGGCAAGATGAGTTATTTTGTTGTGTAATCAGTAGCTCCAGGCTTAAAGAAAGTTAAAGATTGTTGTAACAACTGAGTTTAAGAAAAAAAACATCTTATGTGACTAAGAGGAAGGAATGTAGGGAAAAAATCGTTTGTCCCTTTCTCCTTCTTGAAAGCCCCGAACTCCTTATTTACCTACCTAAGAATTAACTCTTGCATTCTGACCTTTGCTGAACTCTTTGGTGGCAAACCCATACCTGAACTGTCTCAAGGTTATTTATATTTATACCACTTGTGTTATATACAAACATTAGTTTGTATGTTTCATGGAAGACATATTAACATATGATTATAGAGTTTTTCCCTGGACCTGCTGGTTTGTTTTGTCAGATATGACAGATGTATGTATGTATTACTGTTTGAAAAATTTTGACTTACAAAATACACATGGTCTCCAGAGTTTTGGATAAGGGATTCGAGCCTATTTTGGACATTTGGGGAAGGACCCATTTCTGGAGATGGGTGAAAATCATACTTTGTAAAAATCGCATTAAAGAAAATGACGCCATGTTAATACGATTCATTTAGGAATTAGATCCAGCCACAGATACCGACATCACATTGTCTAAAACTGGTTATTAATGACCTTTGATTAATGGGACCGCCCTTATTCAGCAAGAGCAAGTTCTGTTGTCTCTGTCTGTATGTTTAATATATCAAAGCTGAGTTTTCAAGCCTAAACGTTTATTGGGATGGTCATATTAGTCTGAGTCCTCAGAGAAGAGGATGCCGCAGTGGGATTACATGTGCAAGGATTTTCTTAGGGGAAACGCTTGTGAGAGAGAAAGCAGGAAGAGAGATGGGGAGGGCTGGGGGAGCTGTCAGGCTGCAGATCTGACCCTGGGTGCAGGGAGGAGGCAGAGGTTGGCTGGAGTGTCCGAGACTTCTGTGCGATATGAGGAAGGCCGTCCGAGGAGGCCTGCACCTCCCGGGAACTGGTCTGCCTCAGCATCCCTCAGGCGGAGCAGCCAGTCTGGACACTGTAGCAGTGTCGCTTCGGCCTATTGTATTGTTCACAGTAGTCGCCAAGTCCACCCACTTTCAATGGGAGGTGATAACGAGTGTCGAAGAATTTGTGGCCATATTCTGGGCATTTCCATGGTTGCCGCCCTGGGACTGAAGGTTTAGGGGATTGGAGGGCTGAATGGAGAGGGCCCCTTGATGAGAACCAGGAACCTGGGACATGAGTTACAACCAGTCCATGACAGAATTGAGAGGATAAATAGTCAAACTTCACTCTCCTTCCCCCTTCTCATCTCCTGGACTCCACTGGGTGAACCCAAGTGGAATCCAGGCGGCACGGGAATCCTGGAGAAAAACGCGGTGCATACAGGGCAGGGTGAAAAGGATGGAGAGTAGGTACCAATGGGAACTTGGAAGCGGTCAGCACACATCTGTACTCGCTTCCGCATCGCTGCTCCCCAGGTGCAGCTGCTGGTCTTCCGCTTGCCACCTAATGGTGCTTAGTCACTCAGTCGTGTCTGACTCTCTGTGACTCCTGGGACTGTAGCCCACCAGGCTGCTCTGTCCATGAAATTTTCCAGGCCGGACTATTAGAGTGGGTTGCTATTTCCTTCTCCAGAGGATCTCCCTGACCCAGGGATCGAACTGAACCCACCTCTCCTATGTCTCCTCCTTTGCAGACAGATTCTTTATCTCCTAAGTCTTTGGGGGAGCCAAGTCATTAAATGCATTCTAAACATTTGTTTAAAATATTGGGAATTTTAAAGAATCACTTTATTTACAAACCCGAGGCTTCTGACTCCTAGACCAGAGTTGTCTGCTTGCCCTCTGACCTCCACCTCCAGAGCTTCCTATTCTCCTTTGGTCTGTCTGACTCATCTCCTTTTCTGCCCTACATGGGGACCTGTCCAGGGCCTGGGCTCTGCTGATCAACCGGATCAACTACCAGCTGAATCTCTGCCCCCGTGACCTGCTGTGCCCTCAGACTTAGAATATCAAAGCCACACTCATATGATGTGTTTCTCCCTGGCCACCTTAGGACAGCCTCTGTGTACCTCCTTGGTGGGAGTGACATTATTTATCATTCCCTCCCCTCCCTTCCCCCCTCCCCCGCCCCCGTTACCTGGTCTAGAAGCCTTGATTAGTCCTGCATCTCTTCTCATGCTCCTCCCTCATCTAAGGCCAGCCTTGTCCCGTAAGGTCCTTCTTGTCGTCGTTCTTTTATTGGAGGGTAGCTGCTTTCCAGCACTGTGTTGGTTTCTGCGTCAACGTGAATCAGCCGAAGGTTCCCTCCCTGCTGACGCTCCCTCCCGCCTCCCTCCTGGTCCAGCTCTCTAGGTTGTCTGGCCCTGGGTTGAGCTCCCTGCTCCCAGGCACGTTCCCACCTGCTGCCTCTTTCCCATTGGTGCTGTGTGTGTTTCTGTCGCTCCCTTCCCGCCCCTTCCGCTCTTCCCCCGCTGTGCCCGCAAGTCGGCTCCGTCTGTGTCTGCACTGCTGCCTGCTGGCAGGCCCATCGGTGCCGTCTTTCTGCATCCCATATGCTTCTGTGACCCTGGCCACTTTTGCGTCCTCTCCCGGCAGCGTCCCTGCCGGTCGCCCTCTGCCCACACCTCGCCTGGGTCTCATCGCAGACCCTTCTTTCTCTGGGTTGTCGCTCGCAGAACTGCTAGATTAAGTTTACTGAAATGTATCTTTTTTTAGAGAAAAAAAGTTGTTTATTCATTTGGCTGTTTGTGTCATGTGGGCTCTTTCATTGCGGTGGCGCACAGCCTCTCGTTGCGGTGCTTGGGCTGAGTTCTGCAGCATGTGGGATCCTCGTTCCCCCAGCGGGGATTGAACCCTCATCTCCTGCATTGCATGGCAGATTCTTAGTCATTGGACCACCAGGGAAGTCCCTGAGGACACCTTTAAATGTCCACTTTCCTGGCAGCCTCGAGTGACTCATCCCCTAGGTCTCACCAGTCTGCACGCAGCTCCAGGTCCCCCTTCACACCCTCTGAGTTCGTGGTCGGGGCCTCTCCTCGCTCGCTCCCTCTTCTCCTGTGGAGTCTCACTCTCGCTGCAAGGGCAGCTTAGGCCCTAGCCCTTGCTCAGCTGTCCCTGACTTGGGCGCTCTGGGTCTGTCTTCCAGCATCTGTGGCTCCATGTCTGTCTGCTCGTTGGACACGGGGCCTGTGCTTCTGTCTCTCATTCAGCATGTTCTTGGGATTTGATCCTGCTTCCCCACCTCTATCTAAAACCCCTAGGACAGCCTCTACCTGCAGTTCTCAAACAGTGTTTTGTGGAACCCTGGGCCTTGGTGGAGGGGGAGCCCAGGGTAAATTGCCTACGTTTATGGGGGAAACACACTGACGCCTGTCAGACAGCATGTAGATCAACTAACTTGAAATAAGTCAGCTCCAGCTTTAAATATACATATCTTTCAATCCAAGCCTACTTTTGCCAAACCGAGTTTTTGTCAGGTGCTGTGATTAAAAGCAAGTATCATGTGAAAATCGCTGTGGAATTTCTAGGGTTGACAGTGTTGAGTCTGATTCTGAGGTCTTGAGTGCCCAACAGGAGTTAAGCTGTTAGGATTTAACAACATATTAAGCTGTTTGGATATAAATACTTAATAGATGGGATGGTTGGGTATTTCTTTTGGCTTTGAGGTGCTGTGAAAAAATAATGGATGTACTGAAGGTGCCAGAGACTAGGGAAATTTCAGAACCTCTGGTCTTTGTTGTGGGTTTTGGTGTCTCTACAGCAGGGTTTGGCAGCTATGACCTGTGGGCCACATTTGGGCTGTGGCCTGTTTTTATTTATCCTGAGAGTTAAGTATGGTTTTTACATTCTTCTACTGGTGGTTAATTAGCCAAAAACATGGTGTATGCACATAATGGAATATTACTGAGCTTTAAAGAGGAAGGAAGGAAATTCTAGCACATTGTTACGCAGCATGGATGAACCTAGAGGACATTATGCTAGGTGCAATCAGTCAGTCATAAAAAGGACAAATACTGTGTGATTCTAGAACAGTTACATTCATAGAGACAGCAGAATGGTGGTTGCCGGGGCAGGCGGAGGGGAGAATGGGGAATTGTTCATTGGATACGCAGTTTCAGTTTTGTAGGATGGAGAGAGTTCTGGAGATAGATGGTGATGTTGGTTGCATAGCAATATGAGTATACTTAACTGTACACTTAGGATGGCAGATTTTATGTGTACTTTACCACAATTTAAAATAAGAACTTTATATGCTTTTCACAGATTTTTTTTTTTTTTAAGGAGTATATGACAGAGACTGTATATGCCTATGAAACCTAAAATATTTACTTTCAGGCCCTTTGCAGAAAGTTTGCTAACCCCAACTCTAGGGGTTAGCATGGTGCCCTGTATATTGTAGGTGATAATAATAGTGGAAGAACATCCCCAGGGACAGAGAGATTCCCGCCCCCCATTTATTTCAGAATGTAGTGATCAGACTGAGGAGCCCCAGACAAGAGCGTAAGTGGAGCAGGCTGATTGGCTTTGTCACCAGCTTAGAGGAGTCTTTGTCCAGGTGTGTGGTTGGGGGGCCCAGGGCTGGCGAGCGGCCAGTGGACAGTTGGCAGCAGCAGCCAAAGGTGGCTTTAGCGCCGCCCGGCATGGTTAGAGGAGGGGAAGGCTGCACAAAGGGTCTGCTGGGCTGCGTTTCGTCATTTTCGTCAGGTGGCTCGTGGACTTGGATGTTCTCTTCTGAGGGTTATTTTGGCTCTTTTATTTGGAGACTGTGAGGGAATTAGGGCAGGAGTTTGGGCTCACTGCGATGGCTGGAGGCTGAGACCTTGAGAGGAGTGTGCCGAAGTAAAGGATGGATGGAAGGAAAAATAATGGCACACCATCCTTTTCCACAGGCAGCTTGCAGGTGCTGGCTGCAATAACCGTGACCTCAAAGAGCGTCCGCACCTTTGGATTCTTACAGAGAGCAGCAGCAATGTTTTGTTCAGCAAATTATTCCATGCAAGTGCACTTGGAAAAACAGAAGCAAAAAGCCCACCAGAAACACTGATTTTTCCACCATCTCTTGTGTGCTGAAACTCTGTCTGAGCAATATACAGGCATAGACGGACTTCAGCCATTTCCTTGTGTGCTGGTTTCTTGTAAGCCGCGGTGGAGCCCATTTGTTTGAGAATCTTGTCTTCCAAACATGCGCATACATATTCATGATGTGTATGCCGTGAGCTCAATAATTCATGGCTTATTGACTCCAGCTGATGGATGGGAGTTTTTTGGGGATTGGAGAAGACGGAGGTTTTGAGAGTCTGGGAGCAGCCGCACGTGAGTCACCTGCTTGCGCTTAGTGCGTCTGTGGGTGGGCTGGGCCACGGGCTCTTACCAGCCAGGTATGCTTTTGACATCCGTGCCCAGTGAAACTAGTGACTGAAGACTTTAAGAGCAACATGCCATCTTCAAATTATCATCATTAATAAATGTGAACGAGCTGTGATCGGGTGCCAAGTGGAGAGGAGGCTTATCCCGACCTCTTCTGCCGGCGTTTCCAGTCTCCAGTGAGGAGTAGCCGAGCAGACTGTCACTTAATGTCACTTACGTGTCTTCCTTCGTGCATCTCTAGTCTTGGCGCCGGTGGAGGGGGCTGGGGTGGTGAGGGTGGAGACAGTCCCATACGTGCTCTTCTGGAGACTTCCTGTATCGTTTCTGGAAGCCTGGCAAGTCGGTACCCCATGTCACTTGTCCATCATCTCCCTGCGTCACCTCCCGAAGACAGCCACCTGGACATCTTATGTCTGGTTTCCAATTATGCTGTAAAACCTCATCGATCAGTTCATTCCTTTCCGTGGGAAATTGATGGAAGGAGGAAATGAGGATACCATCTTGGCCTGAAATTTGAGATTTCATTTTCCAAATGTGGTGGTTCTTTGTTAAATCTTGCAATTTTCCCTTGAGTCGTGGAGCTCCACACTAGACTTCAGCTCTGGCAGGGGTTGGGGAGGATGCATACCCAGAACTCGAGTGGGATCATATTTTTGTCTTTCCCTTTTGTATCTCTATGTGTGCATTTCAACAATTTGCTTTTTCGGATGTGTTCCCTGCCTTACGGACCCAGCCTCTCCAGTCACAGAGGCTTGTCCTGTTCTTCTCTGCTAGCTCCTTGCTGTCTTCCTGGGGTGATGGTGCACTCTCCCCGCACACGGAGCGTTGTCTCTCACCAGGCCCAGAGCAGAGCAGTTACCTGGAGCAGTTCTGTCCTCCGAAGCACTGAAAGCATCGCTATGCACCAGCCGGGGCCCGCAGATGGCTGGTCTGTGTGAGGCGCAGGGCTCTTGGGATGGACTGAAGGAATGAGGTCGCTCCTCTCGGAAGCTGCTGCCGTGGCCTTGCAGCCTCCGAGCTGGCTTGGGGGGCCCAGGGCAGGGGGATGGGGTCCCTCCAGGGCCGGCTGGCAGCCGGCATGCCTGAGGACTGTGAGGGGTAAACTCCATAAGAAGGCTTGGGGCGCCGGTTGCCGCCTCAGACTTCTGCACAGCCTTGTGGTCCTGTTCAGTGCTGGGAGTCCAGGGGTGACTGAGGATCTGGGACCCGGGGGCAGAGCCCCAGCAGTTATTCTGACTGTCCCTGGCATCCATCAGAATGAGGTAATTAAAAGGCCAGTCCTGTTGAGGGCCTGCAGCTATGGGACATGGATTGAAAGCACACTGTTAAATTTGGATTGAAAAGTTCATATTAAGCGGACCAGCTCCAGACAGCCTAAATTAATAATTGTTGTAGCCAGTGAGAGCCAGCTATTAAATAGACCTAGAAGATTCCAGTGACAGTTATAAGAGGCTTTGACTTGGAAATATTTGATTTATTAATTGAAAACTGAAAGTATGTGCCATCTAATACATTCTATTAATGCATTGTATTTGATTAGTACAATTTGGGGAAGCAATCTAGTTTAATGTAGCAAAAAAATGGCTTTTGAGGTGAACCTTAGTTGGAATTCTGACCCTTTGCTATTTAACTCACAGCGTGACTGTGGCAAGTATCTTCATCTATGTGTATATATTATCTCTGGATAATGATACCTACCTTATTGGGCTCTTGTGAAGAGCAAATGAGATGCTGCATTGAACGAGCCTTTGTCTCTGGCACTTAGTACTAAATACATATTATTACCTGTTAACCAGCTGAATCTGTAAATGAGATGTCCTTCCCATGACACTGTATGTTACTGGACAGTGCATTTTTTTAAACCCATTTTCATAGCTCAAACATTAAAGAATCTGCCTGCAATGCAGGAGACCCAGGTTTGATCCCTGGGTTAGGAAGATCCTCTGGAAGAGGGAATGGCAACCTACTCCAGTATTCGTACCTGGAGAATTCCATGGGCAGAGGAGCCTGTGGACCACAGTCCATGAAGTTGTAAAGAGTTGGACACGACTGAGCCACTAACACACACACACCCCGCCCATTGGTTTGGCCATAAAATTCCTTCGGTATGCTGTTACAGAAAAACCTAAGCAAACTTTTTGACCAACCCAGTACTACAGTGTTTTGATTCTAGATAATCTGCTTATTGTTCCTTATCTGCTTTTTAACATTATTGCATAGACAGTGTGATTTTGGGTTTACTTTTTGCTCATTCCCTCAGAACGTGGTATCTGTTCAGTTGTCCATAGAGTTATTTCCCTGTTCATTCTGATTGTCAGTGTCAGAGCCTCTCGGACTTCCATGTGCAGAAATGACTCCCTGGGCTACCCGCAGCCTCCCAAGGGCTGCGGTTTGGATTTAACAGGCTGGGCTGAAGCCCTGGCGTTTGCACGTCAGCCAGCTCCCAGGTGCTCCAGGGGCCACTCTCGGATGATCCTGCTGCTCTGCGACCTTCTGTGGGCACGTGGCTACTTATACTCTTCTACTGAAGTAGGATTTGGGAGACATGGGCCCTAGTTTGATGCATGATTATGAGGATCTTAACTTAGTTAAGAATTCAGTTTCTCATGTGTAGTACTCACCACTGTCAGTTTCCCAAGACTGTGGGAAGCATCAGACAAGAAGGCAGGTAACACCTGGGGAAGCCGTGAACCTCTTCCAAATGAGCAAGGTATTAACATGGGGATGAGGTCTGCTTTGCCCCACGCTCGCACTGTTTTAGCCAACAAAGCAGATGACACAGGTGAGAAGGTTTTGCATAATTAAAGACTGAGTAGGCAGAGTGTGTAAAGGTGAGTGCAAGGGTGTGTTTCTGCCCCTGATGTGTGCATGGTGTTTGACTGAGGGAAGCACCCCCGCATAGTTCAGGATGCTGTGCAAGCGCCCTTCCTCCTCACGCTGAAGTCACCTCTGCTTCTCTCCTGTGTGGTGCTGTTCGGGTATGCAGGTAGTCATGTCAGTACCATAAAAACTCCTTTCCAGTGGAGGTGCTGTCAACTTGGCAGTGGGGATACTGGCCACTCGCTGATGGCACGTGCGTCCCAGAGTATTACAAAGGCATCGCCACTCCACTCCACTGGTCCTCCTAGCACCTTGGTGCTATGGGCAGAAGAGAAAAGGGGGTTGTAACTGGGGATTGCACGTTAAATGGGGGATAGGCTGATTTTGTAGGGTTAACTGCCACAATGATTACTTTTGCACTTCCCGCATTCTTCATATCAAGTGGAAAGATGATGTGTACAGATATTCACACATATACAAATGCACTTTTCTGTTTATCAATATGTAGAAGCACCTAAGAGAGTCCATTGTGTATCCCAGAACTGTTACTTGTGGACCAACTGTGGAACAAAATGAAATGTCTAGTACTTACTGTGGAAAGCATCTGAGAATGTGGAAGTAGATTATATTAGAAGCTATTGGAACATTCGCCATTTTTTTTTCCTTAAAGAAAATCTTATAATGAATATCTAACGTCTTGCACTAGGTTTCACCCTGCTTAAGCAGTGTATCTTTGGATGTTTTGTAGATATGGAGGTTCCAGGTAAGGCATGTGGTGTGTGTGTGTGCAGCTGAGGCCTGGCCATATCGTTATATGAATGAAAATCTAAGTCTTTCCCCTCACTTTGCATATTCGCAGAACAGATAGTGAGCTAACTGGCCATAGGATTCATGGTGGCATCACCTTGGTCTTGATAGCTTCATGGTGTCTTGGGGGCGTTCCTGTCTCTACAGTGTCATATCTAATGCTGTGCCAAAACAAATAAACACAAAACCTGTAAAACATTGCCTGAGTAATTAGAATAGAGAGCAGAGAGCAAGGCAGGTTTATTGGCTCATTGACATAAACCTAGCTGTAGTGGTGTCCAGTGAACAAGGTCTCTGAAGAGGATTCGCTCCAATGTGGACTTGAGAGTCCGGTGGCCAAGGTCAGTATCCAGGCTCTGCCTCTTGCTCGCTAGGTGCCCTTGGGCAGAACCTTTAACCTCTCTGAGCCAGCTTTCTTCTTTCCATTTGTAAAATGGGGGCACTAATAATCGTGCCTACCATATAGGATTCATGAGAATTGAGTGACTTTAAAATGATGTCTGGCACAGCGTGAGTGCTATGTGTATGTTAATTCTATTATAACTGTTTCTTTGTTTACTACATACCTGTTGGAGAATCACAGTTTTAGATGACCCAGCAGTGCTTTCACTGATTTGTGGCGCTGCACTATACCAGCATTATTATTAGCTGTATGATGTGGCATTTGGCACATTGCTGGAGGATTGGGTAGAGAACTGTAGGCATCAAGTGCTGAGAAACAACCCAGACATAGACTGAGTAGAGCCCAGCTGACTTTCCCGGGCAGTCCCGAGTGTCCTCCTCCCGCCTTCTCCAGGCTCTTCTCTGGTTCCCCCGGGCTCTGCTGCACGCCGAGTGTGCATTTGTCTTCTGGTTAAACGCCTGTGCCTGCCTCTCCATGGGCTGCCCTTTCTCCTGCAACTGGACTTTTCCAAATCCTTCTCCTCCTCCAGCATCCAGACCATATGTCACCTCCTTCTGGAAGTCTTCATGATCCAGCCAGAAGTAGGCGATCACTCCTCACTTCTTTATTTAGATTTTTTTAAATAAGGACCATTTTTAGTCTTTGTTGAATTTGTTACAATACTGCTTCTGTTTTATGTTTTGGTTTTTTGGCCATGAGGCATGTGGGATCTTAGCTCTCCAACCAGGGATTGAAGCCATGTCCTCCTGCGCTGAAGAGTGAAGTAGTCTTAACCACTGGACTGCCAGGGAAGTCCCCACCCCTCACTTCTTTAGAGTTTGGCTGGTGTCACTCATATGGCCCTTAAAGATCTCCTTGTGTGATCATTATGGGTTTAACATGTGTTACCTGTCCAGCCAGGGGGTAAACACCATGAGTGTAGACAGCATACATGTGCACGCATTCATCCCTTTATTGAACATACATTATGGCAGCATATCTAGCTCACTGCCCTGAGTTCAGTAGTTACTGTGCCCTATCATGGCTTCCCAGGTGGTGCTAGTGGTCAGGAATCCACCTGCCAGGCTGGAGACCCGGGTTCTCTCCATGGGTCAGGAAGATCCCCTGGAGAAGGAAATGATGATCCACTCCAGTACTCTTGCCTGGAAGACCCCATGGACAGAGGAGCCTGGTGGGCTACAGTCCATGGGGTTGCGAAGAGTCGGGACATAACTGAGTGACTGAGCACAAACCAACAATCCTGCTGTCTTATGAATAAAAGAGTGAATGTGTGGCCAGAGGTGTGGTGAGTAGGGCAGAGGGTGTGTGGAGCAAAGGTGAGGGCATGAGAAGAGAAAGCTGAGGAGAGGCTGAGTAGTTCAGAGCTGCTGCGGTCCATCTGGGTGGTGAGCTGATGTTTCCCTGACAGCTGTCGGGAAAGTGAGGAGCTTGAGGAAAGGGGTGTTTCGGATTGGCTAGAGGTGTCTTTTGCTGAAAGCGGGACAACACTTATTTGTTGTGGAGGTCCAGAAGGGAAGTGACCACCTTCAAAATGGATGTTGCTGGAAAAGTATGAAGGAAGATGTATTTTATAGAAAGAAGCAGAAGGAACCTGAACAAAGAAATATTAGTGAAGAATTGGTGATGGCTCTAAGATTCATGTCTAAAATATGCCCTCCACATCCAGAAGTGAAATTATATGATGTGGGCAAGCTTTTCTTTATTGTTTTTGGCTTGAGTTGCCTACAAGATATCAAGTTTAAAATATTGACAATGTATCATCGCCATGGTTATTTATCAAGACATCAAACTATCTGGGTAAGACGTATGATATTGATATTTGTGTTACATTCTTTAATAGAACTAGTAGATTTGGCTGGGCAGTTTTTTTCTTAGCATTTTGAAGTTGAGAATTTCAAAGTCCATTAGATTTTGATTTCATGGAGGATCCAGGTGGGAGCAGAGGTGAGGGGCTCTCTCATTTGTCTCCATGTCTCTATTCCCTGACACAGTGTAGACCCAATGCTTGGCATCCAATAGGTGCTCTATGAATGTTTTTCAGTAAATGAATGAATAACACCTCAGTTTTTCAGTAAGCAAGTTAATACCTAGTTTAAACAAATTTCAGACTGGATAGATTTCATGAAACTTACCCTTTGTGTTTAAAGTTCTCACCAGATCTAAAATGCAGAGATGGAATTGGAGATATAAAGAAACATAATGTATTACATGCACTCATGAGTGTCAGTGCCAGACCTAGAGGTGGTCTAGCCTCAGCTGCTCGTTTGTCAGATAACAGCACTGAGGACTGGAGAGGTTAGGTGGCTTCCTCAGGCTTACACAGCTGCTCATGGCTAAGTTTGGACCCAACTGAGATCTCCAGAATGTGAGGCTTCAGTATCAGTTCTCCCCATTATCCCCCTCAAAGTAAATCTTAGTTACATGAGTCCTTCCATGGCATAACTTAATTCCTAAGCTCCTAATGCAACTTTAGAAAAATTCTCCTTATGGTTTTGTTAATTGCAAAATGGACAGATATTTTAGGGAGCAGATCCCTTCCCATCTGGGCTCCTGTGCAGTGCCGGGGACTGCTTGGGTGCGCCCATAGTCACTTTTTGATGTCCCGCTTGAGTTTCTCCTCCTGGTAAGTCTGTTCCAAAAGGAGAGCTTGCACCATCTAGTGGATCTAAGAAGAGGCTCTTGGGTTTAATTTTTTGGTGGCCCGGTTTTAAAAAGAAGAGAGAAACATTTTTTACTTAATTAATCTGCAGAGTCTCACATGGAGCGCTCTGTTTATATCGTAAGAGTGAAGGTGGCAGCCCAGAGTGAGGGTGAGGTCACTTGGGACCCCACTGAACTCAGAACAGGGCGCCTCAGTGACCTGGCTGTTGCCGCAGCTCCTTTACTGGTGGAAGAGGATTAGGAGGTAGGTAGTGTACCAGCCTATATTTTCCTGCAGAGCTTGGATTGTTTTACTCATTAATTCAAAACATTAACTCTTCTGTGATGGGTCTTCCCATAATAGTTGGGAATTAGTCAAATCCTGCTATTATTACTGGGAAATCCACTAGTACTAATTTGGCCAATTAACTTTTTCAGTAAATGTGCAGTATTCTTCTACCCAGTTGGATAAATGAAGTTTTGGGATGCTTCCAAATTATTCTTTTGTTTCCTTCAATAGAGATTTAAATCTTTTCTCAAGCTCTACAAAATGCTTATCTCACGTGATCGCTGGCAGAAGATGAAGTCTTTCAAGCAGGGTAACTTGATGACTCAGTGAGCAATGCACTGCAGGAGGTCTCTTCACTGACATTTGCCCTGAGATCTGCAATGCTCATTACCTTCTGGGGCTGAGTTTTCTTTTTAAAAGATGTGGTGATCCTCTTTGTATTTACAGACTGTGGTCCACAAAAGCTGGACTCCTTTCTTTCTTTTTGTGCTTTTGTTACTCCAGCGGCTGAAATGTGATATCTTAGGTGCCTCCTTAGCGCCTGTGCAGCGTGGGCATCCTTTCTGACAGTGGGTCTCACCTTGGTGCATGTCGGAATCAACAAGGGAAGCCTGGCTCCACCCCCTGGAGAGTCTGATTTACCTGGATCTGGGTGGGATGTGAGCCTGGAGATGTTTAAAATGCTCCCCAAGCGATTCTAACATGGAGCTGGGTTTCAGAACCACTGCTGTATGATGTCCTTGAAAGTGTGTTGTGAACGATTGGATTCCAAGTCCAGTTTGAACACTGGAGATCCGTATCTGAAAACCAGTGTTCTCTGCGGGAGCAGCAGTGGTATGCTGTGCTGTGACTGGAGTGAGGACGAGGTCACGGTGTCTAGTGGCTCCGTGCTCACCCTGGTGCTGGTGGAGGGGGTTTGGTATATGATCGGGGTCCTCAGGGGCAGTGAGGCCAGGGGGGAAAGTGTTTTCTGGAGTAAAGTCCTGCTCTGTCACTGGAAGCAGGTTGCTTCTGAGAAACAAAGCTGAATTGGAGGAAAGATGAGGTGGGAACAGGGCAGGGAGGGTATCAGTTCAGTCACTCAGTCGTGTCCAACTCTTTGCAACCCCATGAACTGCAGCACGCCAGGCCTCCCTGTCCATCACCAACTCCCGAGTCTATCCAGACTCATGTCCACTGACTCAGTGATGCCATCCAACCATCTCATCCTCTGTCATCCCCTTCTCCTCCTGCCCCCAATCCCTCCCAGCATCAGGGTCTTTTCAAATGAGTCAGCTCTTCACATGAGGTGGCTAAAGTACTGGAGTTTCAGCTTCAACATCAGTCTTTCCAATGAACACCCAGGACTGATTTCCTTTAGGATGGACTTGTTGGATCTCCTTGCAGTCCAAGGGACTCTCAAGAGTCTTCTCCAACACCACAGTTCAAAAGCATCAATTCTTTGGCACTCAGCTTTCTTCACAGTCCAACTCTCACATCCATACATGACCACTGGAAAAACCATAGCCTTGACTAGATGGACCTTTGTTGGCAAAGTAATGTCTCTGTTTTTTAATATGCTGTCTAGGTTGGTCATAACTTTTCTCCCAAGGAGTAAGTGTCTTTTAATTTCATGGCTGCAATCACCATCTACAGTGATTCTGGAGCCCCCCAAAATAAAGTCTGACACTGTTTCCACTGTTTCCCCGTCCATTTCCCATGAGATGATGGGACCGGATGCCATGATCTTAGTTCTCTGAATGTTGAGCTTTAAGCCAACTTTTTCACTCTCCTGTTTCACTTTCATCAAGAGGCTCTTTAGCTCTTCTTCACTTTCTGCCATAAGGGTGATGTCATCTGCATATCTGAGGTTATTGATATTTCTCCCAGCAACCTTGAGTCCAGCTTGTGCTTCCTCCAGCCCAGCATTTCTCATGATGTACCTTACATATAAGTTAAATAAGCAGGGTGACAATATACAGCCTTGACATACTCCTTTTCCTATTTGGAACCAGTCTGCTGTTCCATGTCCAGTTCTAACTGTTGCTTCCTGACCTGCATACAGGTTTCTCAAGAAGTAGATCAGGTGGTCTGGTATTCCCATGTCTTTCAGAATTTTCCACAGTTTATTGTGATCCACACAGTCAAAGGCTTTGGCATAGTCAATAAAGCAGAAATAGATGTTTTTTTTCTGGAACTCTCTTGCTTTTTCGATGATCCAGTGGATGTTGGCAATTTGATCTCTGGTTCCTCTGCCTTTTCTGAAACCAGCTTGAACATCTGGAAGTTCACGGGTCACTTATTGCTGAAGCCTGGCTTGGAAAATTTTGAGTATTACTTTACTAGCATGTGAGATGAGTGCAATTGTGTGGTAGTTTGAGCATTCTTTGGCATTGCCTTTCTTTGGGATTGGAATGAAAACTGACCTTTTCCCGTCTGTGGCCACTGCTGAGGGAGGGTGTGAATCCTCCACAATGCCATCATTTGAACTCATGAAAAACAGTGTCTTTGACTGTAATCAGTCCACATAGTTGATACAGCTGTTCAGTTTCAAAGTGTTTCTGCTATGTTTTCAGAGGGCAAAGGGATGAGGATGTCAAGGAATTGTTAGAATTCTTGTCTTGGTTTTTGCAAGACAAACCTGTTGTGTAAAGAACATGAAATTTGGTATTGAGCAGATCTGGTCTCTCATGAATCTGGTCTCTGCCACTTACTGTGTACTTTGGGGGGCAAGTTTGTGAGGCTCATTTTTTTTTTTATCTGTAAGATGAGAACCCTAATACCTATATCCTCAGGGCCAAGATGAATTAACTCATATGAAGCAGCTCACGTGAGGCTTGCCACAGAGCTGGGACTTCATACATGGTAGCTGTTTCTGGAATTATTGATACTATTAATAATAGTGATAATTAGTGATAATGATAGTAATAAATGACTTTTCTCCTCTCCTTTGGAAATAGTCCCTGAGATACAAGTAGCTTCCCAGTCTGTGTGTCCAGCTGTTGTGCCTGTGGACTGAGAATGGGGATGGGAAAGCAGTGTTAACAGGGGTCCCACCTGGGAGACTTGGAATTTCCATCCTCACATAACCAACATGTCATAATTTAGTCTCCTCACATAGTAATGCCTTCAAATGTAGTTGCTCCCTAGAAGAGTTAATTCCATTGGTGACTCATCTTGTGTGTATTCTGTTTGTTTACCTCAGAGGTGCTAGAATACAGATTTTTATTTGAACGGTGTAGAATGGGGGTTAGCAAGGAAGAAGGGGAAATGTGACTTGTGGGGATTACTTTAATATAAGCCATGACTGGCGCCCTGGTGCTGCATGAAGGGCTGCCTTCCAGAGACCCAAAAATCAGCTCTTGTCTGACACTGGGAAATGAATCGTCCAAGGAGACGCACGTGCTGACAAAGCAGGAGACTATTGGGAAGGGGCGCCGGGCGGAGAGCACCAGGATGAGGGAACCCGGAGGACCGCCCTGCCACACGGCTGGCGGTCTCGGATTTCATGCTGATGGGGTTAGTTTCCAAGTTGTCTCTGGCCAGTCACCTTGCTTGGCCCACGTTTGGTCTGACTCAGGGACCTTCCCTGTGGCCTGGACATCTGTTTGCCAAGATGGATTCCAATGCAAAGGATTCTGGAACATTGACAGGACATATTATGGGGTGGTGTCTCCTCCTTCTTTTTGAAGTGTGAAGTAAAAGTATTAGTCCATTAGCGGTATCTGACTGTTTGCTAATCCCTGGACTGTAGCCTGCCAGGCTTCTCTGTCCATGGGATTCTCCAGGCAGAGAAACTGGAGTGGGTAGCTGTTTCCTTTCCCCAAAGGATCTTCCCGACCCAGGGATGGAACCTGGGTCTCCGGTGTTGCAGGCAGATTCATTACCATCTGAGCCACCAGGGAAGCCTAAATTCTTCTCGTTAGCTTTACGAGGCGTGTTTTGGGCTAGCATCGCCTCCCTCCTTTTGGTTCCTTCTGAATTCTCCTGATTAGTTTCCTTTTTTTTATTTTTCTTTTTAAAAATTTATTTATTTTAGTTGGAGGCTAATTACTTTACACTATTGTAGTGATTTTTGCCATACGCTGATATGAATCGGTTAGTTTTCAACAGCAGCACCACATTCCTCATCAGGACCTCCTGTTGTGAGACAGCTCATGCGAGTGGTTGTCGTGGGCCTGGCCACGGGATAGGGTTTCGCTCAGTGGTTCCCTGACAGTGGGGTAGTGTGGGCCTTGGACAGACAGACAGGCTTTGACCAGTGGGGACCTGAGAAGGGTCGAGGCCAGGATCAGGGACTGGGGGGGCCTGAGCGCGGCAGCTGCTTTGAATGGCTGTCCCAGGGTCGCTGTTGGGACCGCCTGTGTGTCCGCATAGAGCTGTCTCGGTGCCACCTCGGTCCTTTGCCGTAAGGTACCAGTGTCTGGGGACAGCACTGCTTCACTGCAGCTCTGAGCCTGGAGTCGAAGGCACGTACGTGAATCAGGGTAAACTGGATCTGTGCAGCTGAGGGAACTGTAATGCGTTTCAGAATAGTCAGTACATTCTAATTGGGTATAAAGGGATTTCTTCTCCATCTGGGTTCTGACAAGTTGAGAAGAAAATGAGTGAGGCAGATGGAGGAGCAAAAGAGCAGCTTTATTATCAGTAACACTGGCGCTGGAGAACAGGGTTTACACCCGTAGGTAAGAATTCCTGACACTGAGCCCAGAGTTAGACAGACTCTTCTAGATGCAGAGAAGAACGTGTCCTTCCTGCTGGCAGCCTGGCTCCTGGAAGAAGAGAGAGAGGAAGGGACAGTCTCATCAAAGTGACAGATTGCCCCCTCGCCAGGGAAAGAGTTACTGAGGAAGGCAGAGAAAGGCCAGAAGTGCTTTGCTAGGAGATCCTGTGTCAGAAAAGAAGTCTTAGGATTAGATACTTTGGTTTTTCTATCAGGTCTACAAAAATCCAGCCTTTAAAAATTGTAGCAAATTGGAAGTAGTAAATCACATTTTAAAAAAACAGTAGTGGTTTAAATGTCCTTCCAGTGCTCAAGAACCTAAAATGGTCCCTGTTGCCTGACTCTTTGGTTTGATTTTGAAAACCCCCCACCCCCAGTCTGACCCCTTCCTACCTACGGACCTAACTTCCCCTGTGATTTTCTTTTCTTTAAAGTTAATTTTATGTATTTATTTGGCTGCACTGGGTCTTGGTTGCAGCATGTAGGATCTAGTTCCCTGACTGGGATCCAACCCCAGCCCCCTGCATTGGGAGCACAGAACATTAGCCACCAGGGAATCCTGCCCCGTGCTTTTCAAATGTAAATCTGAAGTCAGAGCAGTGGCCACATGGTCCTCTCTTATCCCCATGTTCCTGCTGGAGTATTCTTTCTCTCTCTGTCTGTCAAGGCCCAGGACAGTCCTGATACTGGGCTGACGCCTTGCACTTAGGCACACACTGCTTTCGCTCACCCCTGAATTGCTGCTTCCCTCTCTGCCGGGGACCGCACAGTTTAGCCCCTGTCTCGTTACGTGTTTCACCAGCCAGCTGCTGTGAGTACCGCGACGGACAGGATGTTTCTTACACTTCTTTTATGTTTCCTCAGCTGCTACTATATTGTGCGCATGAAAAGCCCTCAGTGAATATGCAGTTGGTTAAATAAGCATATCAGAAAACAGTGGCTAGCACCCTTATCACTGCACTAGAATAAATTTGGGTGTTGGTTATGCTGGAAGGTAAAATTACCAAGAAGAAGAACCAGAACTGGCTCATGTTTCATGCCACTGATACGGATTCAGAGAATCTCAGGTTTTGGAAACCGAGAAGATGGATCAGCTAGTTCAATCATTTTACAGCTGAGAACACGAGGAAGATTGGAAAAGAAATACCCAGAGTCCACGAGCCTAATGTTTGTGAGAGGCACAGAGGATACGGAATTGATGATGTTCTTCAACATTAACTTATCCACAGGTTAACGTGGCAGCTTTATATTTACATTTTGGCATCCTCTAAGTGTTCCAAAGTGCTTTTTCATTATCTTGTAGAGCCTTCCTCCTTTATGTTCTTACCAAAATCTGTGGAGGAAGGCACTTTTCACAGAAGCTGTCACTGCATCTCATTGCTGACCACCTTCGTTGATAAACGTTAACTCCCTGCCCCAGCGGACGCGGCAGGTCAGAGGCCCCAGGCTCCGTGTGCAGCCCCAGCATCTGATACGCCCGGAGGCTGCTTGACTTGCCCGAGGCCCGCAGCTACTAAGGGCCAGCATGCAAGTGTTTGCATTCCACGGCAGTCCATTTTCAACTACCCTGTGATGCCTTTAAAAAAAAAAAAATCTTAAATTATTATCTCTATAGATTCTGAGAATTCCAGCTTAGAAGGAAGTACAGTTTTAATTTGCTGCTCAGCAAAGAGAAAGAACAGCTAACACAAGTACTTACCCACCCTGGGTAGAAGTTTAGGAACCAAACTTGGGGCAAAGACAGCCTGGCTTTGCTGAATGCAGAGAGACAGTGCTGTCCCTTGCCAGGGAGGAGTTGAAAGCAGGAGCTGAGACTGGAGAAGGATGGGTTGCCTAGCCAGCTCTCTGTTCCTCTGAAGTCCCAGGCAGGTCTGCCCAGTGCAGATTTAATATTTGTCTTATGTTGTAGGGGCCCCAAGACATCAGTGCTTGTATTTAAGTATATAACAATGTCAAACAAAATAAGAACAGTGTTTTGGTTATTTCTACCACTTTCTTTCCATTTAATTTTACATTAAAAATTATACTGTAGTGCTTATTCATTTATTAGTGGACAGAAAATTTAACAGGAAAGTAAATATATATATTTGAAACAGAGTTTTGAACACTGAGTCTTGTCACACTAAAGCCACAAAATCAGTCTGGTAGGTCACAAATAGCACTTCAAAACAGAGTCAAATAGAAAATATCGGAGGGCACTGTGTTTAGTTATGGTAAGTATCATATTACTGTAAAATTTAGTTCTTATGATGTGCCATGGCTTTAAAAAGTTTCAGAAAAGACTGTTCTCGTGTTTTGGAGGATTATTTGGGGAATGGGCTATGAAATTAGTCTTGAGCCACGTTTCTGCTCGGTCATGGGCTGCAGTAGTTGCAGTTGGTCTTCTGGTGTGATAATTAGTTTCTGTTCTGAGTGCCTAGTATGCAGGAGGCGCTGTTCTCAATGCTGTGGATGAGATCTCTCTAGCAGTTTACTTACCAAGCAAGTCATCTTATTTTCAGGGAAAACACTGGGTCAGTTTGCATAGGGTTTAACTGTCGCTAACAGAAGATGCCCTTCAATAATCTTGTCTCATCCCATCCACCAATTCTGTGTATACATTACTGGCCAAGGCATATACTGAGGCACTTACATGCAAAGGAAGAGGGGAAATGTGGTTTTTAGCTATAAAGTTAGGATTTGTTCCCAGGAAGAAAGGGAGACTGAGTATCGGGGGACATTTGGAATTACCTCCTCTAAACCTCAAGATTTCTTCCGTGTTAACATTGATGAACAGGGGAAGTGCCAGTTATTGTCCTGCTTGACTCATGAGCACTGTGATCTCGTGGGCAGAAGGCACTTTTTGCCCTGGTAAAGCTGTCTGCTTTCCAAGCTTATGGCCCTGGGGGCTGTTCTGCCGGGTGACGGTGGAGGGTTGGAGGGTGATTTACTGCTTCACAGACTTGCACTATACAGGCTGGTTTTCCTGTTTGTTTTTAATTTTTAATTTTATATTGGAGTACAGCCTATTAGCAGTGTTGTGATAGTTTCAGGTGGACAACAGGACTCAGCCATACGCACACATGTATCCATTCTCCCCCCAGGCCTCCGGCCATCCAGGCTGTCACGTAACACTGAGAGTTCCCTGGGCTAGGCAGTAGGCCCTTGGTTATCCGTCTTACTTTTTGGAATGATTCTTATTTAGTTTTGGCCGTGCTGAGTCTTTGTAGCCATGTGGGTTTGCCCCTCGTTGTGGCGAGCGGGGCTCCTGTTTGGAGCACAGGCTCTTGGCGCTCGGGCCTCGGCGGCGTGGCGCGTGGGCTCGGCAGTTGCACCTCCTGGCTCTGGCGCGCAGGCTCCGTGGGGTGGTACTGGGGCTTACTTGCTCCACGGCACGTGGGATCCGCCCCACCAGGGACTGAGCCTGTGTCTTCTGCATTGGCAGGCGGATCTTTTACCACTGAGACACCGAGGAAGCCCTGATGTTCATTTTAAACATAGCAGTGTGTGCATGTTGATCCCAAACTCCCTGGTTCTGCCCCTTTTCCTTGGACAGCTCTTCTCCCCTAGATTTGCTGCTTTAAGAATGATAGAAGTTAGTAAGCAGCAAGGGCATACTGCAGAACACAGGGAATTAGTCCCATTATCTTGTAATAACCCATAATGGACTATAATCTACAAAAATACTGAATCAATATACTAAAACTAACACAATACTGTAAATCATCTATACTTCGAACCTGTCTGTATTCACAGCCTTATACACACCCACCCACCTGAGTCTGAGCAGTTCCCAGGTACTGTGAAGCCTCCTCATCTCTTACCTCCCATAGTTCTTCACGTCACTTCTCTCCTGTTGCAGGGGAAGAAAATTAGGGCTATAAATTAAGCTTTCATTTAGTTTTTTATTTGAAAAGAAGAATTAGATTTCTTTCTTTTTCAACAAGTGCAGAAGGGAGATAATGCAGAATCACAGGATTCTGCTCTGACGAGTCAGGATCATGGAAAGATAGGAAGGGTCCCACCCACTCTACACGGAGAAACCCAAAAAACAGCTCACACAAAACCCCACCTTATCTAAGGCAGCCAGGTGGTATTCATCTTGGAAACAAAAGTGGAGAAGGCAAGAGAATCTGGTGTGAGAGTTGGTGTTAATCTTTTATTCTTTCCCTGCACGCTCATAAGAGATCATGAAACATTTATCAGCAACAAATGCCCTGCAAGGTTTTCTTCAGGTAGTTGTAAGAAAACCAAAAAACAAAGAGAACAGAAAGGAAGCTTATAGCCTGCTTATTTCATGTTCTTGGTAGTTTTCTTTTAAAACTAACTTTTTAAAGCATTATATATTTTATTCATTTCCTTATTCTAAAAGTGATTTAGTTAACCTGTTTGAGATATTTAGGGATGTTGACTCAATGAACTTTTCCAGTAAATGCAGAAGATTATGTAATAGCATAGAAAATTGTAGGGGGCTTTCCTGGTGCCTCAGACGGTAAAGAATCCACCTGCAATGCAGGAAATTTGAGTTTGATCCCTGGGTCAGGAAGATTCCCCTGGAGGAGGGCATGACAACCCACTCCAGTTTTGCTGCCTGGAGAATTCCATGGACAGAGGAACCTGGCAGGCTACAGTCCATAGAGTCACAGAGAGTCAGACACAACTGATCGACGAACACTTTCTAACATTTATATACTTGAAAGAAGTGAACTTCTTTTATGGGCCCCCCCTCTCTGGTCATTTTTATGACTGACTTGCATTTTAGGTGAGACAGAAAATTAACTGACAGGCTGCCCCTCTTTGTGCCTCACCCTGTGGTTATTGAGTCCCTGATGATGAACAAGTTTGGGATAACAAAGAAAAACCACCAGGAAGGCAAGAATCACTGAATTTGTTGGAGGAAGCACCTGTGTATTTTTTTCCGTCTTCTGTTGTATTGAGGTCTTCTCTAGTGGATAAGAAGCCACTTTATCATCAGAAGTTGTCTTTGTTACAGTTTTTGTGTCTAGGAAAACTGTCCATGTATAAAATTCCACTCCCAAATAATACATGGAGCCCAGCAAGCGGATTGAGTGGGGACTGGGGTGGCAGGCCTCAGATGCCACCGCGTTACAGTTTTTCTCAAATAAAACTTCATTCTAAAGAAGCGGCCTGAAACGACCCTCTGAACCATTTCCCCTCCACCACTGGGTTTAATGTTTGCTCACCAGAATTCAATAGTACTGTCTTGTTTCTCAGGAAGAGAAATTAGGAAGAAGCCCAGGGAAGTATTTTCTTTTTCCCATCGGATCACTTTTCTCAGTTGCCATAAAAGAGCATGGCATGCGTCAGGCTCTTTATTTCCTGTGAAATGTTCACAGAGTTGGACATGACTGCGTGACTTAGCACACACAGAAAGGAAAGATTTCCTCTGCTGTTCATGTATTGTCAAGTGAATCTGCCTTGCTAATGAGGGCATCCGCAACATCGACTTTGAAAACCATAGTTGCTTGTTTGTTTTATTAGTAACAGGGCAGCTGATTTCCATCCTGACATGTTTATTGACTATCCTTTGGGTACCTGCTGGTGTACAAAGTGTTTTGAGAATTCACACTGTAGGTCAGACATAGTCATTTCTGCAGTAAGTTTGCAGTCTTAAAAAATGGAAAAATGTATTAAGAAGATTGAAAAAGGGCATGGACTTAGTCTAGAAAAGAGGAAGCTGAGGGCTTTCATGAGAATTCCAGAACAGGAAAGGAAGTTGAGTTTTGGGGGAGAGCCTTTCTCCATCACCACTTCTTAACGTGAGGGCAGTGAGTGTGAGGCACACTTTACATTATAGCAGGTGGAATTTTACCTTAGGCTGAGGCATGCTTTCTTGATTGCAGAGACCTCCTGAACTGTGTTGCCAAAGGAAGCTGTGTAATCTGCTATTTGATTGCCTCTGGCTTCCCATTATCAGACCTACCTTCTTCTCTAAGCTTGCTCTTCAGGCTTCTGGCAATCCTGTTAGCTTACCCCAGGCTTCTTCCAATAAATATCTTTTCTGCTTAGGTCCACTCAGTTCTCCTGAGATGGTGTGGGCTTAGAGAGCTGAAACAATGTGCTGAGAATAGTCTTTAATTATGCACAGGTGCCCCAAAACAGATCAGTGATGTTGTTTTTATAGTTCTTCATATTGCAGCTAAGAGGAATCTTTCTGGAAGAATTAGTAAACAGAAAGGGATGGATGAAATGGTCTTCAGAATACTCTTCAGATCTTTGCTTCTGATAGAAAACTTACTTTGCTCCAGAATTTCCTTGTTTCTGACCACAGAGCCATACTGTGAAATAAGTTTCTTAGTGATATTTGGAGTATTTCAGTAATGAAATTCTATACTGGATATAGTTCAAATATAGTGGATCATAATATTGAATTATACTCTGATAAGTTACATTATAATGAAGTAGTATTGTACACATTATATACACATAGAATAGGAAGAAAGGCTTTATAAATAATTTGCTGACTTCTCCAGGGAGAGGTTTATCATAGGCAAGGAGAAGTATCTTCTGTTTAATTAGTCAGTCAATTAATATTTAATTGATTTAATTAACTAATGTATTTAATGTATTATAGATACATCCAGAAAATACTGGAGGAAGAGGCAGAGACTGGTTTTACTTTTAACTTCTTTTCCTTAAAATATGTTGCAGAAATCATTGTAGTCATCACTTTAATCTCTTTCCTCAATTATTTTAGGAATGAATGACTTATGGCAGAGAGCAAAGAGGAACTAAAGAGCCTCTTGATGAAAGTGAAAGAAGAGAGTGAAAAAGTTGGTGGGAAGGGAGTTCTGGATGGGGAATACATGTACACCCATGGCTGATTCATGTCAATGTATGGCAAAAACCACTACAATATTGTAAAGTAATTAGCCTCTGATTAAAATAAATTAATTTTTTTTTAAAGTTGGCTTAAAACTTAACATTCAAAAAACTAAGATCATAGCATCTGGTCCCATCATTTCATGGCAAATAGATGGGGAAACAATGGAAACAGTGAGAGAATTTATTTTCTTTGGCTCCAAAATCACTGCAGATGGTGACTGCAGCCATGAAATTAAAAGACTCTTGCTCCTTGGAAGAAAAACTATGACCAAACTAGACAGCACGTTAAAAAGCAGAGACATTACTTTGTCAACAAAGGTCCATCTAGTCAAAGCTATGGGTTTTCCAGTTGTCATGTATGGATGTTAGAGTTGGACTATAAAGAAAGCTGAGTGCCCAAGAATTAATGCTTTTGAACTGTGGTGTTGGAGAAGACTCCTGAGAGTCCCTTGGACTGCAAGGAGATCCAACCAGTCCATTCTAAAGGAAATCGTCCTGAATATTCATTGGAAGGACTGATGCTAAGCTGAAAGTACAATACTTTGGCCACCTGATGAGAAGAACTGACTCACTGGAAAAGACTCTGATGCTGGGAACGATTGAAGGCAGGAGGAGAAGGGGATGACAGGATGAGATGGTTGGATGGCATCACCAATGCGATGGACATGAGTTTGAGTAAGCTCCGGGAGTTGGTGATGGACAGGGAGGCCTGGCATGCTGCAGTCCATGGGGTCACAAAGAGTCGGACGTGACTGAGCGACTGAACTGAATTGACTTTGGATGTCACCTCCTCTCACGTCCCCGCCTGCCTCTGGTGGTGGGGTAGATGCAGTGAGTGCCTGGAGGCCAAGGAGCAGGAGGGAAAGAGCCTGAATCGTCAACTGCAGACTTTTTGCATACTGGGAATAATCGAACGTTTTCTGTCCTGAATTTTTGGCTGAAACAGTGGCGCCACTCCCCGAGAACCAGGGTGTCTGTCTCTTCGCCTCTGTTCCTGAGGGCTGCGCGTGCTCTGTGTCCTGGGAGGGAAGGAGAAGGCTGGGAAGAGTCCAGCTTCAGTGGTGGCTGTCCTGGGGTGGACACGCCCCCACTTACCCCTCAGAGACTCTCCCTCTGGCAGCAGCAGGCGGGGTCTCAGCCTGTGTTCCGTGGGAAAACCCCTTCGTGTCTGTTTCAAGCGATCCAGCCTCCTCTTTTCTTCCCGGTTCTGATTTCAGTGGTCCGGGGGCCCCTGGTCTCCTTGTTTCCTGCTCTCTGGGTGGAGCCGCTGGGGCTGAGGCCTCACGGAAGACCCAGAGGAACCCTTGCTGGGCTAGTTGTCCCCTCTACACCAAAGGGGAAGTCAGAGGAGGGTGGCTTCTAACTTGGAGAGGGTGCAACAGTCACCTGATCTCGC
Organism: Odocoileus virginianus; assembly: GCF_023699985.2. Taxonomy (NCBI): domain Eukaryota; kingdom Metazoa; phylum Chordata; class Mammalia; order Artiodactyla; family Cervidae; genus Odocoileus; species Odocoileus virginianus. The sequence continues at coordinate 5,881,011 of NC_069685.1, read as the reverse complement.
CGCCCGCCACCTGCCTGGGATTGCTTGTCCCAGTGTGACCAGATCTCACACAAAACAGTCAGCAGGCGGGGATGTGTTGTTCAGGACACACATAAACCTGCCGTTACAGGGAGGATTCTGGTGCTAATTTAGATGCAAATGGAATTGCCCCGCCAGAGCTGATTAGGGAAAGATCGGGATGTCTGTATGCTCAGTTTCCCTCCTATGCTGTGCATTAAGCTCATGCGCTGCCGTGATTGTGGGCATGATGCTGGGCTGGTTCTAGCTTCACTTTGGGGAGAGCTTTGACTTCGCCCAAGTGGAATGGGACACAGTGTCAACTCCTCCCTTCCCCCTCATCCCCTTTTTCAAAGAAAACAAAATCTCTATTTTGCCCATTTCTGAGAAACTTAAAAATGTTAATTGAGAAAATGAAAGTGCACTGTTGGAGCTCCTAGGCTAAGGTAAAAAGGAGTGGACTGACAGTCAATTCAGCTGCCCTCCTGTCTGCAGAACCGATCTCAACTCTCCATGCAGTTCACCCAGGTCCAGGCCTTGCTGGGAAATGGCCTGGAGTGGAGCGCACTGGTGGGGAAAGACGGCAAAAAGGTGGTGAACTGGTTGGGTTTTTGCACTGCTACTTCAGTATTTTTTCAAATGTTTTAACTACTAATATAATGCCCAGCCAGAAACTTCTTTTCTACATTTCTGTGTATGCATTTTCTTCATTGACTGTAACAAGACACATACATGCAAAATATATTGTATTACATATAGTTGGAACAAAATATTTACATAAAAGTTTGGCAAAACAGGACTTATTTTTACTACATGCAGTCTATTCCAATACTTTCTGATTGAATCGGATCTAAACCATGAGTGGACCAAGACACTGATTGTGTCATCTACTTTGGGTCTCAAACTATGGTTTGAAAAACATGCTTAAGCGATTGGTGAAGGGCACTTCGCATGAAGGACAACTGAAGTAGGGGCCAGTGGAGGCGGAAAGGGTGGTGAAGAGATTTCAAAAAATAGACTAAATGGGCTGCGTAGCAGTGAAGATAGGTACGTGTGTCACGGTCTCATTCTAGAACTTGGGCTGAAAAGTAGGCCTGTGAAAGTGCCTAGGCAAATATCCTGTTTGGGTTCTTGGCTGTACCTTCTTGTAAAGGATAGTTATTTGTCTGTAGGACCTGAGTTTGCCTTAAGTCATTGCAGCCACTGTGGTCTGCCTTTAGTAAGAAAGAACATTCCCAAGCTTTATTATTGTGTGTCATATGGTAGAACCTCATTTACCCTCTTTGCTAGAATTTCTATGTAAATTTGTAGCTGCAATTCTTTATAGTACAGGGTCAATAAATATTGACACACAGCCGCGAGGCAGAAAGGTCCTCTTTACATCAGCAGCCGACTGTCCTTCTTGACTGGCCCACAAGGACGAGGCTGTTCTCCCGTTTTGCTGGTACGTGCTCTTTGGGGCATTGGCAGAACCTGAATTTTACATTCTGCACAGCCCAGCCGCCCTCCCCTGGTGGCTCACCATTAGCTTTCAAGTGATCACACTTAGGCTCTGGTCTCATCCTCCTTTAAGGAGGTTTCCTATTTGGAGGATTAGAGGAAGTTTCTGAGAAGTTAAGATAATGGGGCAGGAGAAGATTTTCTGGGATAAAAGGCTTCTAAGGGCTCTGAGAATATGGAGGAGGGACGAGGGGGAAAGAGAAGGGAACCAGATTTTCTTGGTTTGGGTATTCATTTAAGATGAGGGTGACCTCGATTCATAAAGACTTTGCAACCTGATGCTTAATAGAATTGGGTTTTAATATTTATAGCATGTTATGTAAATGCTGCCCCTCCAAGTGCTTCCTTAAATCCTCTTAGCTTATAAATGACAGCTTTGATTTCTAAAAAAAACAAAACAAAAATCTTTTCATTTATCCAGCTTAAGAGTAGTAAACAATAGATGCTTAAAGCCCGCCTTTCATGCCAGGTCCCAAAGACTGAGACTTAGATTCTCAAGAGTTTATCGCTGTGCTTTTGAGCTGATTATGGCCATGCATGACTAAAGAGCGGGGAAAGCTGATGCTACACTGTTGGTGCAAAGGCAGCTCCTGGAATTGTGTGTAGCATGTCAGCTCAGCAGTGCTCCACAGTTAAGTTGAAAACACAAAAACTACACACGTGGTCCCTTTGGAATGATTGTTGTTATTTAGTCGCTCGGTTGTGTCCAACTGTAGTCCACCAGGCTCCTCTGTCCCTGGGGTTTCCCAAGCAAGAATACTCAAGTTGCCATTTCCTTCTCCAGAGTATCTTCCCTACCCAGGAATTGATTAATGCTACTTTTTTTTCTTCTAGTAATCAAGATTGTTCAGTTCAGTTCAGTTGCTCAGTCGTGTCCAACTCTTTGGAACCCCATGAACTGCAGCACACCAGGACTCCCTGTCCATCACCAACTCCCAGAGTTGGCCCAAACTCAAGTCCATTGAGTTGTTGATGCCATCCAACCATCTGTCGCCCGCTTCTCCTCCTGCCCTCAATCTTTCCCAGCATCAGGGTCTTTTCAAATGAGTCAGCTCTTTGCATCAGGTGGCCAAAGTACTGGAGTTTCAGTTTCAACATCAGGCCTTCCAGTGAACACCCAGGACTGATCTCCTTTAGGATGGACTGGTTGGATCTCCTTGCAGTTCAAGGGACTCTTAAGAGTCTTCTCCAGTACCACAGTTCAAAAGCATCAATTCTTTGGTGCTCAGCTTTCTTTATAGTCCAACTCTCACATCTGTACATGACCACTGGAAAAATCATAGCCTTGACTAGACAGACCTTTGTTGACAAAGTAACGTCTCTGTTTTTTAATATGCTATCTAGGTTGGTCATAACTTTTCTCCCAAGGAGTAAGCATCTTTTAATTTCTTGGCTGCAGTCACCATCTGCAGTGATTTTGGAGCCCAAAAAAATAAAGTCAGCCACTGTTTCCACTGTTTCCCCATCTATTTGCCATGAAGTGATGGGACCAGATGCCATGATCTTAGTTTTCTGAATTTGAGCTTTAAGCCAACTTTTTCACTCTCTTTCACTTTCGTCATGAGGCTTTTTAGTTCTTCTTTACTTTCTGCCATAAGGATGGTGCCATCTGCATATCTGAGGTTATTGATATTTCTCCCGGCAGTCTTGATTCCAGCTTGTGCTTCCGCCAACCCAGTGTTTCTCATGATGTACTCTGCATTTAAGTTAAATAAGCAGGGTGACAATACTCCTTTTCCTGTTTGGAACCAGTCTGTTGTTCCATGTCCAGTTCTAACTGTTGCTTCCTGACCTGCATTCAGGTTTCTCAAGAGACAGATCAGGTGGTCTGGTATTCCTGTGTCTTTCAGAATTTTCCACAGTTTATTGTGATCCACACAGTCAAAGGCTTTGGCATAGTCAATAAAGCAGAAATAGATGTTTTTCTGGAACTCTCTTGCTTTTTCTGTGATCCAGCGGATGTTGGCAGTTTGATCTCTAGTTCCTCTGCCTTTTCTTTCAGATGTTTAAAACCAGCTTGAACATCTGGAAGTTCACAGTTCATGTATTGCTGAAGCCTGACTTAAGGAATTTTGAGCATTACTTTACTAGCATGTAAGATGAGTGCACTTGTGTGGTAGTTTGAGCATTCTTTGGCATTGCCTTTCTTGGGGATTGGAATGAAAACTGAGCTTTTCCAGTCCTGTGGCCACTGCTGAGTTTTCCAAATTTGCTGACATATTGAGTGCAGAACTTTTCACAGCATCATCTTCCAGAATTTGAAATAGCTCTACTGGAATTCCATCACCTCCACTAGCTTTGTAGTGATGTGTCCTAAGGCCCACTTGACTTCACATTCCAGGATGTCTGGCTGTAGGTGAGTGATCACACCATCATAATTACCTGGGTTGTGAAGATCTTTTTTTGTACAGTTCTTCTGTGTATTCTTGCCACCTCTCCTTAATATCTTCTGCTTCTGTTAGGTCCCTACCATTTCTGTCCTTTTTTGTGCCCATCTTTGCATGAAATGTTCTCTTGGTATCTCCAATTTTCTTGAAGAGATCTGTAGTCTTTCCCATTCTATTGTTTTCCTCTATTTCTTTGCACTGATCACTGAGGAAGGCTTTCTTATCTCTCCTTGCTATTCTTTGGAACTCTGCATTCAAATGGATTCAAATGGATAAAATCAAGATTGTTAGGGAATTCAAATTTTGTGTAAATGATTTTAGGTTAAATTTCTACTCTTAGGACCCTGAGATTGCAGTTGTGCAATGGATGTGAGCTAATAGAACTATGTGTTTGGTGGTGGTGTCATTCCTTTCCCCTTAATTGTTCTGAGTGACATCAGTTATTCTGTAATTTTTATTTAAAAAAATGTCCCCACTCACTGGGGCCTTCAGATCTCATGCAGAGAAGAGGGAGGAATTTAAAAACTTAAGCTCAACTTTGACAAATGTAAATTGCCAGGTCCTTGGAGGCTGTCATTTGCTCAGGAAATGTTTATTAAGTACCTTCTGTGCACCAGGCTCTTTACATTGCCCTGCAGTAATAAAGAAAAAGTCACAGCTTGTGTCCCAAGACAGTGTTATAAGTGCCGTGAGCTTGGGCTAGAGAACACAAGAAAACACCAGGATAGAAGCCGTTTGTTCAGAAGCAGGGCAGCCCATGAGGAGGGCTCTTCTCAAGGTAATTCGTCTACCAAGTGGTTTGTGCTTACCTATTTCCTTTGCTTTATTTGGGCACAGAGAGCTTTTACATCTGGTCAGATGACACAGGGGTGTGTTGAATGAGGAGTCATAAGATTGGCACTGAGTTGGGAATGGAAAGGCCGGACGCAGTGCTCAGGCCACTCAGGGTCCTGTCAGTGGGTTCTGAGAGTGCGTTCAGATGTGCTGTCGGGGCCTTGCTTAGAGTCAAGAAAACAGACAGAACTGGTTTGGTAATATCTATGTGCACTCACCTGTCTAGCACATCCCTAAGAGCCAAGAAATTCATAAAAGTAATTCAGGCCTTTCTGCACAGATCATCGCTGCGAGGGCTGTCCACACTTACATCGCAGGTCTGGAGATCTGATTTCTAAGCTGAGCTGTGGATTTTGAAGGCAGAAGAGGAGAAGAGGAAAGCATTTTTAAAGGAATGGCCCAGTAACAGTATGATAAAATGACAGCTCACACTTTTAAAGTGAGGAGAAAAGAAGATCGAATACTGGAAAAGAAAAGATGTGATCACTCAAAATTTATCACCATCTGTTTCATTTAGCATCAAGTGTGCTAGACTCATGGCAGGGGAGATATCTAAGCTTTCTAGAGTGTAAGATTGAAATCTGAAATTTTGAACTGTTTCCCTGGTAATTCTCATGCAAGCCTGTTTGAGTCTTTCTGTGTTACAGACAGTATGGCGATCGATGACCCCCATTCTGCCTTTAGGGATTCCCAGGTGGCCCAGTGGTAAAGAATCCACCTGCCAACGCCTGCAACTGCAGGAGAGTGGGTTTAATCCCCCAGAGAAGGAAATGGCAGCCCGCTCCAGCATTCTTGCCTGGAAAAGCCCACGGACAGAGGAGCCTGGCGGGCTACAGCCTATGGGGTCGCAGAGAGTCGTACCGACTGAGCACAAGCACAGTGCTCCTTTGGAAGCAGTGTGTGCTCACTCCTGAAATAGTCCCAGCCAATGTTTCAAATGAAGACTCTGTTGCTTTAAGCACCAAATCCTCAGCTCTTGGAAAAACTTGACCCTTTAGAGGAGTCTGTTTCCTGAAAGATTGATGTTTTACTGCATGGGAAAACCACAGCACATAGAAAATAGTAATCTGTATTATGTAAAAAGTCACAGTTACTTTATAAGCAGTAAACTCTTACAGCAGTTTATAAATAATACTTTATGTATATTATTCAGTTATAAAATTTTGACTTCCAACTTGCCTGAAACATATCTGAACTCCTGCAGCATTTTGTTTCTGCACCTCTCATTTGCTATTTATTATATTATTATTTAGTTTGCTAGATCATAAATAGAACCCATCCTCCTGGACAGAAAATGCATTGTTTCTAGCTTCTTGTTCATAGGAAATCCCAATAAAGGTTTATTGAATGACTAGTAATGAAGCAAGTTATACTGAGCTTTCTAATTAATCCTTTTTACCGACAATGAACGTACTTTCTATTATCTTTTCCCTCTTTGTGATTACTCACTAAAATCTTGATGGTATTTGAACTGCATCTGGTGATCAGGGTTGTTGGAACACTTGAATTGCTTCTTTCTGCCTTTGCTTTCCCCTTTCTGAATTAAAAGGCAGAATCAGCATGAGATTTTGAGGAATGTGAATAGGTTAGGGGCTTCAAATGCAGCTCTGAAGTGTTTCTCGTGGCAGGCGTGTTCTTGCCTTGATGGGGTCACTACGGTGAGGCCAGGGGCCATTGGAGAGGCACGTATCACAGCTTCGAGGGGAGACTCACCTGTGTTCGCTCTGTCTTTGGGCCCAGGTGACTGTGGAGGAGGTCATGACCACAACCGCCTACCTGGACCTTTTTCTGCGCAGCATCTCCGAGCCAGCACTGCTTGAGATCTTCCTCCGCTTTATCCTGTTGCACCAGCATGAGAATGTCCACATCTTGGATACGCTCACGAGCCGGATCAACACGCCGTTCCGGGTAAGGAGAGCCCAGTGGAAGGGAAGTTATGACTCAGGACAGAGTTCAGGAGAGCTTGCTTTTGGAATAGAACTATGAATGTTCTCTTCTTTTTATTTCCCCTCCTTTTATTTTCCTTTCATCCTTTACTTTTCTGTTTTGGAAGAGATGAACTAGATGGTTTGTTTTGCTGTCTGGAGCCCTTCTGTCTGGGAGGCAGAGGTTACTGCCTTTTCTGGACAGCTTTCTCAGTTGGTCTGGGTTGACACTTTCTTCTCTAGCACCTGCAGAATGTGCTTCTGAGGAGACAAGGAACAGGGGGTGGGGCTGAAGCTCAAGTAAAGCCAAAGAACTGAAGTATATCAAGTCTGGGTATTAGAGATCACATTTCAGTCCATAAGTGTTTTGAAACGCAAGTCTGGGCATGTGTGAATTTAGGTAGTCATTCTTTAGTGTGGTGCTCTGATGAACTTTGAAAATCCTCTCATACCTTTAGTGTAATCCTTTGCAGCCCTCTCCCCATAGGCTGTCTCTGTTTAATTGCAATTATAAAGGTATATTGGAAGAAAACGAAAACACTAGTTTGCAAAGATCTGTATACGCTAATGGTTATATATAAGCAGCATTATTTGCAATTTGCAAGCTGTCCAAGTTATGGAAGCAACCAAACTGTCCATCAACAAATGAATGGATAAAGAATATGTGGTAGGACTTCCCTGGTGGTCCAGGGGTTAAGAATCTGCCTTCCAGTGCAGGGGACACAGGTTCGGTCCCTGGTTCAGGAAGATTCTACATGCACAGGACAACTAATTCTGTGCCTCACAACTGATGATGAGCCCTAGGCGCTCTAGAGACCATGCTCTGCAACAGGAGAAACTGATGCGCTGGAACTAGAGAGTAACCCCAGCTAGAGGAAGCCCTTGCATGACAGTGAGGACCCAGTGTGGCCAAAAAAAGGGAATAAAGAAGAAAAAAAAAAGGAAAAAAAAAAGGGAATGAAATTTTGCCATTTGCAAGAATTTGGATGGACTTGGAGGGCTTTATGCTAAATGAAGCAAGTCAGACAGAGAAACACATGCTGTATAATACCACTTATATGTAGAATTTAGAAAATACAACAAACTAGTAAGTAAAACAGACGAGAAGCTGACTCACAGCTGTAGATAACAAATGTGGTTACCAGTGGCGCGCTGGAACGCATAGGGGGACAAAGGGATATTATGAAATCATGTGTGAAACTTTTGAAAACTGTAAAGTACTATAGAATTTAAAGAATTTTTCATTCAATAAAAATCAAAAGCCTCAAAAAAAAGTTGATTTTTTGAAAATATTGACAGAATTGACAAACTTTTAGCTAGACTATTAAGGAAGAAAGTAAGAAGAGTCAAATTAATAAAATCCAGGATGAAAGAAGGGATATTACTTTTGACCTTACAGAACTAAAAAGGATTATAAGGGATACTGTGAACAACTATATGCTAAAATATTGGATAATTTAGATGAAACAGGCAAGTTCTAGAAAGATACAGTCTTCTGAGACTGATTCAAGAAGAAATCGAAACTGTATAAGCAAGTAAGAATTCTTATATTTCAAAGAATACCATCAAAAAACTGAAAAGACAGCTGACACAATAGGAAGAAATCTTTGCAAGTCGTGTCTCTGATAAGATACTTGTATGCAGAATAACAAACTCCTGGGACTCAATAATAAAAAGACAGGTACAGGGTACTGAGCGCCTTGACAGTGACTTGCCCAGGTTACCATGGTGACATATAGAAAGGACTCAGAATGGGGAAAGGAGATGCTGAGTGGTAATCCTGGAAGAAAGAGAAGATTTCCTAGGAAAGGCGATGCCTAGGGTCAGTCTTGGAGAATAAGGAGGCTTTATCCTGCGGAAGAAACAGAGAAAGGCACTCCAGGCAGAGGACGGAATGTGCAGAGGCATGGATTGAGTGGAATGAAGTGTGTTGCTTCTGCCTAACTGTAAGGGGTGACCTGTCCTGAGTACAAGAGATGTTTCGGGGCTCACCAAGTACAGCTCTTTCTCTGCAGAACCGTTGTGGATTTCACTGACCGGGTTGTAAACTGGTCCTGCCTAGGAGACAGACCAGCACTTATTCTCCTCTACCAACAATAAGAGCCTCAATTACTGAAGTGGCTGGATAGAACAATAAATGCTTACTGCCCAAAGGGCACAGCGATTTTAGAATGCACCTTTGGGAACCTTCTCTGTTGGGCTCTTTATCCTTCCTTTTTAGAAATCAGAGATGGCAAGAATTCTTTTTTTTTTTTTAATGAGAAAAGTACTTAATGAAATACTTCAGGAGAGTATATCATTATCCCCTCAGCATATAGGAAATGGAACCCAGGAAAATCTTTGCCCCAAAGCCAAGAAACAAACCAAAAGGAGTTGAGGTTTGGGGCTGGTGACTCTAAAGAGAGAGTTGGCCAGGGTATATGCAATTTTCTTTTAGCCCTGTCTTGTAAAAAATCAATGTCATATTTGAAAATAACTAGAAGGGTCTTCTCTGGCACTCCAGTGATTAAGACTCTGGGCTCCCAATGCTGGGGACCTAGGATCTGATCCCTGGTCAGGGAACTAGATCACACATGTTGCAACTAAGACTGTGCATGCCACAACTATTAATACAAGCTCCTGCATGCCATAACAAAGACCCCTCTCAGCCAAATAAATACATAAAATATTAGGAGAAGAAAATAGGAAAACAAATGACATAAGTAGATCGTGTGTGCGCGCGCGCGCGTGTGTGTGTGTGTGTGTGTGTGTGTGTCGGGGAGTTGTAGGGGCATATTTATCTGGATCTTCTATGAGCATAGGCATTTTGTAGGAGAGTGATTCTGCATAGTGGCATAATCCCAGGGATAGACTGTTGAATTGAATCCTACAGGAGAACTGATAGTCTGAATACACATTCTGTCTGGCAGCAGCATCTTAAAAAAAAAAAAAATTAAAACTACTTAAAAAATAAAGGCCGTTTTATTCTGATTTATTTACCATCTTTGGGGTTACAAAGGTCCTTTCAGTGTCTCAAATAGAATGTGTGTTTGTTGCTTCCCAGCTTTGTGTGGTGTCCCTGGCCTTATTTAGAACTCTCATCAGTTTACATTGTGAAGATGTGATGTTACAACTAATTCTAAGGTGAGTTGCCACCTTTTGTTTCCTTCAAAGAACAACCCTACACTATTGCTATTTTTTTTTCCTTTGGTAATATGAGCTAAGTAAGGACCATGCTTCTAAGAAAGAAAATAATCAAGAAAATCAGCTTAACTAATGCATTATTGCCCAAGGTTAAAAGTATTTTGGTGGGGGGGGGGGGGCAAAGGCATTATATTACACATGTGCTCCTGGAAAAAAATAAATAGAATGTTTGGAAACTTTCAGAAGTATTATGAAAGCTCTTCTGATCTGTAACTGAATGTCTTTCTCCCAAAGTACATTTTTAGGAGGCTCATGTTATTGAAAACAACTCTTCTCAATATGAAATACTGTTGGTGTATAGAAATTGTTCTATGACTTTTGCTTTAGTAATGGTATGGCTACAGTGCTCACTGCCTGACTTGCGAGTGTTTTTCAATTAAATTCGGTAAGTATTTAATGAGCACTTGCTGTGTACAGTTCAGAGGGCATGGGTGGAGGGACGAACGGAAAAGGACAGCCATGTACACAGGGCAGAAAAGGTCTGTCCTTCAGATGCCCAGGTGGGAGCGGTGTCGCGAAGGGGCTGGGATCCGAGGATGGCCATCCGGAGTCAAAGTGGGCTGCCAGCAGGACGGCATCAGTTCGGTCGTCGGGCAGGAGACTCAGGAGCACTGCCTCCTGCCTCAGCCCAGCCTGTCCTCCCAGGATCCCCGAGAGAAGCATCTGCTTTTGTGAAGGAAGAGGGTAGACAAAGGCCTGTGCTCCCACACTCCCCTCTGTGATCTGGACGCGATAAGGAAAGAGCCGACCAGCTCGCCGGGTGCCTGTGTCACCCCCACCTTCCAGAGACCCTGCTGCTGACCCCTGCTGGGACAGAGGGTGCTGAGAGGAGCCCTGGGCTGCCCCTGGTCCCCACTGCGGTTTAGACACGGTGTGAGCAGGGTTACTGAGGAGCTGGCCTTCCCACCGAGCTGGCCCTGGAGAGGTTTCAGGCATGGCCAAGCGTGGTCCTGGAAACAGTGGCGGAGACGCCATCCAGGAACTCATGAAAACACGCATCCTTGGCCGTCTTCTCCCAGACATGCTGAATCAGGACCTAGTGGTGGGTGGGGCCCGGCACGCTGTGTTTTACTTAGCGCCAGGGGATTCTGATGCCAGGCCAAGTTTGAGAACTACTGGTTTGAGGAAGGTGCAGTATAGATGCGGCATCCTACAAAAGGGAGCGATGGAAACACCACAGGGGGAGTCAGTGGGTGGCCTGGTGATGGAGGCCTTGCAGAGTCACTGTTTTATAGGCGAATATCACCTATTAATTTTGGACTTTTGGAGGTTTTAGATCAGGCCATCAGTAACTAATCTTAGGGCCTTAGCAAAGAACGGATCTTCTCATAAGTACATACCCTGGGTCGTGCAGGAGAGCATTAGTTTTCTGTCCTAAAAGGGTTGCCTCTGCTTCACATCAGGTCTCTCCTGATGTGACAGAGTGCATTAGTGGCGCCTGGATGAAATCCGTCAGAGCAGCTTGTTAAAGCCTTTTTGTTTACTGTCAAAGCCAGACTTTGCTTCCAACAAGGATAAATCCTGGTTATATTTAAACTTTAGGTTCTTGAATGCCGCTTCTTGAACAGCAGAGAAAGCAGCTGTCCCCTGCAGTGGGCCTGGAAGTCTGGCCCCACACCCCAGCCCTGGGTCGCCGGGGGAGGCTGAGCCCAGGGGGTGGGCGCTTCTGCCCCATGGCCATTGTCTACTCACAGGGCGGTGCTTGTGGTGAAACTGTCCTCAGAGGTCGTATTCGTCAAAGCTTCTTTTGAGAGCCAGATCTGTGCCTTGTGAACGTGAAGGAGTCAGCTCGTGATTGAAACCAACGTCCAAGTCAGTGCTTGGCATTTCCAGGGGAGTAAGGGCCTGCCGTTGCCCAGTAAAGCACATGGCTGCAGGTGCTGAGCGGAGCCGTGGAGGAAGCGCTGGGTGCAGCCTCTGATCCCAGCCCTCCCAGCCCGTTTCTTCTTTGTTTCCTTATTGAGGATGAGGAGGAGAATATAGTAGTAGTTGCCCTTTATTTACTACTTTCTGTACTTCTGATTCTGCCCCATTGCCTGGGGCTCTGAGAAGAATGAGTAGGGACAGGTGCAGAGGTCAGCACGCGGCAGACATGCAGGAAACCTCTGCTTCCTATCTTTGTCACCTGAGCGGCCGATCCACCTCCCACCTCCCACCTCCCATCCCCATTTAACAAGTACTTTTTCTGTTTTTTTAAACTTTTTATTTTGTATTAGAGTATACCTGATTAACAATGTTGTGATAATTTCAGGCAGAACAAGTCTTTTTAATTGTAGTCAAATACACTCAACATTCAAAAAATTAAGATCATGGCATCCAGTCCCATCACTTCTTGGCAGATAGATGGGGAAACAATGGAAACAGTGAGAGACTTTATTTTCTTGGTCTCCAAAATTACTGTAGATGGTGATTACAGCCATGAAATTAAAAGGTGTTTGCTCCTTGAAAGAAAAACTATGAAAGCAAAGACATTACTCTGCCAACAAAGGTCTATCTAGTCAAGGCTCTAGTTTTTCCAGTAGTCATGTATGGATATGAAAGTTGGACTATAAAGAAAGCTGAGTGCTGAAAAATTGATGCTTTTAAACTGTGGTGTTGGAGAAGACTCTTGAGAGTCCCTTGGACAGCAAGGAAATCAAATCAGTCCATCCTAAAGGAAATCAGTCCTGAATATTCATTGGAAAAACTGATGCTGAAGCTGAAGCTCCAGTACTTTGGCCACCTGATGCGAACAGCTAACTCCTCGGAAAAGACCCTGATGCTGGGAAAGACTGAAGGCAGGAGGAGAAGGGGACGACAGAGGAGGAGCTGGTTGGATGGCATCACCGACCCAATGGACATGAGTTTGAGTAAACTCCAGGAGTTGGTGATGGACAGGGAGGCCTGGCGTGCTTCCGTCTGTAGGGTTGCAAAGAGTCAGACATGGCTGACCAACTGATTTGACCGAGTCAAATACACAGAACCTAGAATTTACCATCTTAACCGTACAGCTCAGTGATGTGCACTCACACTGTTGTGCAGCCACTGCCATCATCCATCTGCAGAGTTGTTCTCACCTCCGGAAGAAAGCCCTTCTGTGCCCCTTAAATCCTCGCTGCCGGCCCCCGCCCCAGCCCCTGGGGCGCCCACCGCCCTGCCTGCTGCTGCTTGCGCCCCTTCCAGGCGCCTCGTGTGAGTGGGCTCATGCAGTGTTTGTCTCTCTGCGCCTGGTTTATCTCACTTAGCACAGTGTCTTCAAGAGGCTTTCGTGTTGTAGCAGGTGTCAGAATTTCCTTCCTTTTGAAGACTGAATAATATTCCATTATTTATACCACATGTCAGTGGACATTTTGACTTGCTTCCCATTTTAGCTGTAATGACTAACACTGCTATGGCCATAGATAAACAGATATGTCTCTTCAAAACCCTGCTTTCACTTCTTTTGTGTAGATACCCAGAAGTGAAGTTGCTGGATCATATGGTCATTCTGTTTAATTTTTTTTTTCTACAATGGCTGCACATTTTATAAGTCCACTAGCAGTGCTCAGGGTTCTAGTTTCTTCAGATCCTTGCCAATACTTATTTCTGTTAAACTAAAAACTTTTTTTTAGAAATTTATTTTATTTTTATTTATTTGGCTGCATTGAGTCTAAGTAGTTGCCCTGTGGCATGTGGGATCTTACTTCTTTTACCAGGGATCAAACCCAAGTCCCCTGCATTGGAAGCAGGTTCTTAAGGACTGGACCACTAGGGAAATCCCCTAAAAATGGTATTTTGACAATCAAGTAAAAATGACAGGCAGATTTAAAGAACCAGCTGGGGCTTTTAGAAGTGGAAACTGTAATTATTAAAATGAAAAATGGAGTGTTTAATGTAAATAACATTTAAGATACAGATTAAGAGAGAATTAATGAGATTGAAGAAGTTACTACTAAGTTTGCAGCAGAAAGAGATAAGGAGATTTACAATTGTGAGAACAAGGCTGTGAACAATGGTGGCTGGAATGATAAGGTGTGATGAAAGGGTGTGTAGGTCCATCTAGTCAAAGCTAAGTCATGTATGGACGTGGGAGTTGGACCATAAAGAAAGCTGAGTGCCGAAGAATTGATGCTTTTGAAGTGTGGTGTTGGAGATGGCTCTTTGAGAGTCTTGAACTGCAAGGAGATCAAACCAGTCACTCCTAAAGGAAATCAGTCCTGAATTGGAAGAGCTGATGCTGAAGCTGAAGCTCCAATACTTTGGCCACCTGATGTGAAGAACTGACTCATTGGAAAAGACCCTGATGCTGTGAAAGATTGAAGGCAGGAGAAGGGGACGACAGAGAGTGAGACAGTTGGATGGCATCACTGACTTGATCGACATGAGTTTGAGCAAGCTTAGGGAATTGGTGATGGACAGGGAAGCCTGGCATGCTATAGTCCATGAGGTTGCAGAGAGTTGGACACAGCTGAGCAACTGAACTGAACTGAGTCTCTCTTATCTTCGGTTCTGTTTTCCAAGGTTTCAGTTACCCATGGTCAACCATGACTCAGAAATATTAAGTGGAAACTTCTGGAAATAAACAGTTCATAGGTTTTAAATTGTGTGCTGTTCTGAGTAGTGTGATGGAATCTCAGGCCTCCCCTCCCTGGATCCCCAGTTATTAACAGAGTCTGCCCCTGATATCCAGCCATCGACATCCTCATGGCTCAGTGATCCAGGATCACCTTAAGTACATGTGCATCCTTTGTCTTATGTCAGAAGGTCAGTGGTGGCCTGAGCGTCCGTCACAAGGCTGACATCATTCACCTCACTTCACACCATCATGTAGGCATTCCATCATCTCAGGTCATCACAAGAAGGGTGAGTACAGCACACTGGGATACTTTGAGAGACAGACTACATTCACGTAACTTTCATTACAGTACATTGTTATAATTGTTATATTTTATCACCAGATACTCCAAAAATGGATGCATGAGCTAAAATGTGTATTCTAGGGTGAAAACCAAATAGGCTAGACCATATTATCACTAGATAAATGAGCTGGATATGATTTTTTTGTCATTCTGAAGTACCATTTTGTAAATTAAAATATTGATGTTACCATGTCTGTCCATTTTCTCACACTAAAACTTTTCTAAAGTTGGGAAAAATTAGCTATTACTAGCTGTTGTTGTTATTCTCTTACTGAGCCTAATCTATAAATTAAACTTTATAGATTTGTATGTATAGAAAAAAGCATAGTATTTATAGGGTTCAGTACTATCCATGGGTTCAGGCATCCCTGGGGGTCTTGGAATGTATCTCCTGCAGATAAGAGGGGCTTACCATAATGAAAACAGTGTCTTTTCTGACTTAGAATCTGTACCAAAAGCAAAGACAGTGGAAAATCCTTATTTTTCGAGCCATTTAAACTTTAAGGGACCTGTGTTTGTGACCTGTCCTTCTTGTTGTTGCTGCTGTGCTCGTTTGAACGCGCCTGACAGACTTGTGGGTCTGAGAGGCAATAGAGCAGTGACGATCGTGTGACTTTAGTGAAGTGACTTGTTACTTGGTAAAACTACATCGATTTCTGTTGCAGCCCAAACACTCTTAATTATTGCCATTTCAAAGTGATAATCCATTTGAAACTGACTTTTTTTTTCCTTAACAAGATATCAGAATAGTGAGTTGGAATAAGGTACCCCTAGAGAGGCTATTTAGGGGCACAGAAAACGTAAGAGAAATTGTCCGCCTCACAGGTGTGACCGGTGATGGGCACAGGCAGGCAGGGCCTGCTGACGGGCCGTCACCTGGCAGATCACCCCCGTGCTCGTGACCCTTCCCCGCTCAGGCATCGCTGAGTGGCTTAGTACCCTGCATGCCACTTCTGAATGTTCTGGTTGGGGTTTTTCTTTCTCAAGTACTGGTCCTTTCTCAGGTTTATGAACTGCATCACCTTTTGTGTTCAGGTAGAGACTGTTTTGCTCAGAGAGAAGCTGTCTGTTCACTTCAGGAACATTCCCACCTTACGAGAGCATTAGGTTTCTGGAGGGGAGAAGGCAATGGCACCCCACTCCAGGACTCTTGGCTGGAAAATCCCATGGACGGAGGAGTCTGGTGGGCTGCAGTCCATGGGGTCACTACGAGTCGGACACGACTGAGCGACTTCACTTTCACTTTTCACTCTCATGCATTGGAGAAAGAAATGGCAACCCACTCCAGTGTTCCTACCTGGAGAATCCCAGGGACGGGGGAGCCTGGTGGGCTGCCGTCTGTGGGGTCGCACAGAGTCGGACACGACTGAAGCGACTTAGCAGCAGCAGCAGGTTTCTGGAGGAGAGGGGAAAAGAAGCCAACCTAGGTACGATGGATAGGAGAAATACGGCCAAAACGTCTTTGAAAAACAAAGGAGCTTCTTGAAATTGACTCACATTGCTTTTAAGATTTTTGCCTGTTGGTGCATACTGAGGTTGTCATCATCTCCTAAGAAGCATCTTGCTTACTTCATCATACCTGACTGCTTTGTTTGTTTTTATTGTCAGTGTAGCAGCAGGCTGTGTATATGCTCTGTTATTGATCGGTTGTCACTGAATTGTTTCAGAAGTGATGATGATTTATTTTATTGAGTGATGTCCAATAACATAGAACATGGACCCAGGGTTGCAGAGGGCTAGGTAGATAATGAAAAAAGGGAGGACAATGTAGGAAATACTTTTTTTTCCTGCTGTATAGGGATGGCTTTGAGTAACCTGAGCCTCTAAAGCCATTTGTTAGTTTCCGATTATGTAATATTTACTGCTTCCTGAACTTAAATAAAATCCCACCCCAAGCAAATATAGTTGAAATGAAAAGATAGTTTGAGGACAGATCTGTATTAAATTTCCTAAGTGATTTTTCTGCTGTCATCAGCCACTTAATCTTGATGGTTGACGTTTGGGGAACATCTGACTTCATTCTGTTTCTAATCTTTCTCTGTAAAAGAGGGAGGACGGGAGTCAGTGTGTAGTTCCCCCATTCTCTCTCTGGGATAATCCTTCATTATAAAAGCACGGTAGTAGAAGTCCTCCTTTAAATGCAGAGGTGTTATTCATTTGGGTTGACTCTCCAATTTCTAATTGTATAGGACCCTCTCCTTCAACCACTCAGGGATCCCTTTATTTTATTTACTCAGAAGAAAATTCTTAGTTTCTACTGAAAGTGTGTATTTGTAAACTTCCAAATTCCCAGTCACTATTTATTCTAATATAATTCCAAGCTACCCACTGGTGATATTTGATAGATAGCTATATTAGGTTTGATCCACTGTTCCTTTTTTTTTAGTTCTTCAAACAAAGAGTAGAAATCTATGTATATCAACTTAAGTCATGAAATATGCTTGGTTTGAGCTGTAAGCAGTCATCAAGTTCCTGCAGTATATAAAAGCATCGAAGCAGGTTGTTTCTTAAATAATTAATGATGAGAATAAGGATACAATATAAATTCTGTATAATGTGAATTTCCCCGGGCCTCTCTCGCCTGTGACGGCAGAAGAGTTCACATCAGCAACCACAGGACAGGTTTCCCTGGCTCTTACCCACCCCCTGCCCCTCGTCTAAGACCACAGCCCACTGTGAAGCATCAGCTACCACTTCTGTGGGAGCCCAGGGGTGGGGTCTCACATGGGCTCATGCACAAGTCTGGGCCCCAGTGCAGTTGCCACAGGAGCGTCCCTGCTGAGCCCTTGACTGGTGCTGCCCCCCTGCCGTGCCCCTGCCCCTGAGAGGGCTCGGGGGTGGTGGAGGGCAGGGCTGGGCCAGCATGGCCCCCCGTGTGTCCTTGGGGCCCAGCGAAGGCGCCTCTCCTTTGCATCACGCTTGGTCCACAAAGCCTCTCCCTCTCACAGAGATCCTCATGAAAAGAGCGCTTTCATTTTCTGCCTGTAGGATCTGTTTCCTCTCCAGTAGGACTCAGGCACAGGTCCCCAAAGCTGGGCTAAGGATGAGGATAGACCTGGCCCGTTTCCCGCACTGCCTTCTCCTATCTTTCCTGTTTGTTCTTAGACCCTTTGAGTTCCACGCACCTGAACTTGCAAATAAATACTGCTGCATCAGATGTTCGGGGTGTGTCTGGATCTTAGTGATGGGGGTTTGGGCTCAGGTGTCTGTGTGTGTTGTATGCCTATGAGTGTGGGGAGGGGAGGCTGAGTCTCCCTTACTTGGAAATCTAGCTTGGTTTGGGTTGAATGAGGCATAATTTGATTTACTGATTAAAGGTAGTAGCACTAGTGGTAGAGAACCCACCTACCAGTGTAGGAAACATAAGAGACCTGGGTTCGATCCCTGGGTCAGGAAGACCCCCTGGAGGAGGGCATGGCAGCCCACCCCAGTGTTCTTGCCTGGGGAATCCCATGGTCAGAGGAGCCTGGCTACAGTCCACAGGGTCACTGAGAGTCAGACACGACTCAAGTGACTTAGCACAATTTAAGTTTCTATTTATATATATTTATTTGTATTTATGTTACTTATTTAATTGCCTGTGGCATGTGGGATCTAGTTCCCTGACCCTTTGGGAACCCAGGCCCCCTGCATTGGGAACCTGGAGTCTTAGCCACTGGACCACCAGGGAAGTCCTTGACTTATTCTTTGAGAACTGAAGGTTCAGTGGCAAGTTTGCCATTTCATACCATGGACATTATAAAGACCAAAGTGTAACTTGCTGTGAAGAGAACGGCATCTCTTTTCCTCCTTGACTCAGGCGCTTGCAGGTCAGTCATTAATGCAAACATAGGTTTTCCTCCTGTGGATCCGCAGGAGCTGTGGGAGACAGCTCAATGTTTACTGGCCTCGGGACGTACCCTGGCAGTTGTACTTTTATCTTTTCCACTGAATCCTTAATCATCGCTTGTTTTCCTCTGTACTGCCTCCCTCTTGAAAGCTTAATACAGAAACAAAAACTTGCAGGTTTATTGAAGATTGTGGTTGTCCGCCTCAGGGCTCGGGGTCTCTGGAATTGGCTCCCGCACAAACATGGGGCACTCGGCTCTGGCCGTGAGGCTTCCATCCCGTTTGTTGCATCTTTGTTTAAACAAACAGTGTGGTCTTTCTCCCTGTTGGGAAAGGAAGCCACTGAAACGCACTTGATTCCAGCCTCGCAGCCTGCCAGTGTGCTCCGAGTGTGCCAGAAATGACTGCCCACATTTTCTTGTTTCCGGCTGTGTGATGATCCTGAGATGCTTTGTCACCCACTCCCAGGAGTGTTTGGTGTGAAACAGGGCCCAGTGCTCCATGGTGAGCCCTGGGCCACTGTGATGTGGTTCATACTAAGAAATGTATGTTTGATCTTTGTCCTTTTTCTTCTGAGCCCCCGCTATCCAGGGAGAGGAGAAGGTTGAATTAAGTACGAATTCAGTTAGCCATGACCGTAGTGAAACCTCTATAAAGCCCACAACGGCTGGGTGTGGAGAGCCTCCCGTTGGTGGAGGTGCTGGGAGAGAGGTGGCCGGGAGATTACCATACCCCCCGCCACCCCTGACCCCCTGCATCTCTCCATCCGACTGTTCATGAGTTACATCCTTCCCTAACAAACCAGTGACCTAGTAAGTAATATGTCTCTGAGTTCTTTATTTACAAAGCAGAAACAGACTCACAGGTTTAGAGGACAAACGTAGGTGGTGAGGGGAAGGGACAGTTAGGGAGTTTGGGATGGACAGGCACACATCGCTGTGTTTTAAGGCTGACCAGCGGGGACCTGCTGTATCTAGCCCAGGGCACTGTGCTGAGTGTTACGGAGCAGCCTGGATGCGAGGGGGTTGGGGGAGTGGACACGTGCGTATATATGGCCGAGTGCCTTCGCTGTCCACTTGAAACTGTCGCAACATTGTTAACTGGCTGCGCTCCGGTATAAAATTAATAAGTTAAAAAAAGCCTCTGAGTTCTGGGCACTGCTCTAGCAAATTGATCAAACCCAGAGGGGGTGTTGGAACCTCAGGAGTCAGGTGACAGCCTGGACTTGTGACTGGCATCTGAAGTGTGTGTGTGTGTGTTGGGAAGTCTTGTAGGACCGAACCCTCACCCCGGGGGCGCCCCTGCCATCTCCAAGCAGACAGTGTCAGACTTGAGTTGAACCGAAGGACACCTTCAGTCTGGAGCACCGCGTGCTTGGTGGTGTGGGGACACCCCCCACCCTTACACCCCCTTCAGAACCGGTGCCAGAACACCGCAGCACACGATATTCTCACGGCCCCACAGGCGAACACGAGGAGGCTGGCGCTCTGACAGGGGCTTTGCCTGTTTGTGCAGCTGCTTTGCTTCAGGTCCCATTCTGAGCGCTGGCCGTGGGACCATGAGGCAGAACGCCTGAAGGAGGTGCTGTTTCTGGTAGCTCATCATGTTGAGAAGGCAGACACCAAAATAACTGTGATTCTGAGAGCAGCGCCTTAGCAGAGGGCCATGAGCGTAGTGGAGGGAGAGCGTGTCTCCATCTTGGAGTAGGAAGCCCGGGTGCCTTCCTGGAGAGAGTGGCACTGAAGTTGGAGTTTGCACGATGACAAGGCATGTGTCTGGCGGGAGGGGGCAGCTGACTGCAGGGGAGGTTACAGCAAAGGTCAAGGCCCAGGGCCCAGGGGGCGGGCACATCGATTAAGAGAGGGAAGCTGGGGATGTTAACCTGTGAAGGCCCTTAGATCTGCTGTCAGAAAAAAGAAGCCCTTGACAAGTTTTAAGCTCGGGAATGAGGCTGGTAGAGGGCTGGAGTGAAAGTGCAGAAAGGATGAGCTCCCCTGATCACAGGAATGGACCTGCAGACACTGAACGCGGCCCTTTTTGTCTTCCAGGTATCTGATCCCTTGCAATCACATGATGCTGAGTCAGAGGTGGGCTGTGAAGGAGAGAGACTGTTACTCTGTGTCTGCGGCCAAGCTGCTCGCCCTGACCCCCGTCTGTTGCTCCAGCGGGATCACCCTGACGCTTGGGAACCAGGAGAGGGATTATATTCTCTGGTCAAAGTGCACGCGTGATAGCCCAGGTAGGGGTGTTGCTGACCTGCATCCCTGACCCTTGAAGCAATACAAATTGACAAGAGGCCAGGGGAGGACTTCAGGCAGGGCTTTCCCGGGCCTCTTGCTGCAGCCCAAGAACAAGAAGCAGATGCCTTTGCTTGCTCCCCAAGCCGGGGGCCAGGCTGCTCCCTTAAGTGGGGTGAGGGTGGGGGATGAACCGGTAGGTGGGGTCAGAGGGCTGGCTTAGGTGGTCTGCCGACCCCCTGGCGGTGCTGGTTCTGGGACCATGCTCAGTGCCCTGTTGCTTCTGGCACCACAGGAGTGGCGGTCCAGCTTTGACCTTTCTGTATGCTATTTTTCATCATTTGCCCCATCTGTGCATGCATGCGGTTATTTTTAGTTCCTCATAGCTTCTTTGTATTCTGTTGCTGGAGGGGAGGAGGAGATGCATGTCCAGGTGTAAGCACTGAAGCACAGGGTCCCGGGTCCCAGCCTCCCAGGCAGCCCTCTCTAGTGATAATCTTTATAAACACGAGGATACCAGATGCCATCTCTCTTGGATGTGTGTCTCTCTTGGCAGACAGGGAATGCTGCATTGAGTCCTGTCTCTTTTATGACTCACTAGCTAGGGGTCCTTTTCTGCTTCTTGAAGTTGTAATAAGTATTCACTGACATGCCCAGCTCTCACCTGGTCAGTGTCCCCAGACCTCAATTTTCACTAGGCTTTCTAGCAGCCTCCTCAGTGTACAAGCATGAGATGTGTGGTATTCGCACGTCTTTTTAAACAAAATGGGGCCGGGGGTTGGAGTCGGCTATAGCTAAGGTAGAGTTAGCCCTTATTTTAGATAATGAAGAGGCTTGAATGAAATAAGGAGAGAGGTTGACGTGAGATGACCTTGACTTGGGGAGGCAGTGAGTAGGACTTGTTGCCTGACTCGTGGCTCTGCCAGTGGCTCTTGGGTGATCTTTGTCTCTGAGCCTCAATTTCTTCATCCTGTAAATGGAGAAAACAGTGTCTCCACATAGGCTTGTAGTGAGGATTAAATTCGACAGCACCGATAAAGTGCCTGCCGGGTGGTAGATGTTTTAAGAAATGGTAGAATTTGTGTTTGCCCTTGTCTGAGTCCATTTTTCTCCTAAAGGAAATGTAAACATCAATGCAGATGTTTGCATAGCTATTTCAGTTACATGGTTGAGAGCTTTTAACATCAAAGGTAGTCAGTGTATCATTCTTAGGGTAAAGGGACTGTTTTGGTAGTGAATATGAAAATTTATCACAGGACACTACTTGGAACATAAAACTCCCAGTAATTCTCAGGATGGCAGAATGAATTAACAGGCTTTTCGAAAAAACCCAGGGTCTTCTAGAGAAAATCTGTTTTCCAAGTTCACGGATTATATAGGCTTTCTACTTTAGACTCAGAGCAAAAGTCTTTTTAATTCCGACCTGCTCTATGGCAGGTGCCATGTTGGAAGCATTACTTCACCTAATCCTCCCCCAGCTTGAGAGGTTGCCGTCATCAGCTCCGTCTCTCAAAGGCTGACACCCGGTAACAGACCTCCGCTGGCAGTGGCCAGGTTGGTTTTCTGTCTTCTGTCAGGGCAGAGTTTCTGTTTTTATTTTTTCTTCCTAAAAATGTAACCATTTTTTTGGTTCTTTGAGAATCATGGTCAGAAACCTTTAGAACCACAGTGTCTGGGAGGACAGGGTCTGGGCGGCCCCGCGGAGCCGCACCCGTTCTGACTCGTGTGTCTCCTGGGCAGGGCCCACGGAGCCGCCGCTGCCCGAGGCGTTCGCGCCGTCGGCCTGCATCGTGGAGTATGGCAAAGCCCTGGACATCAGCTACCTGCAGTACCTCTGGGAGGCCCACACCAACATCCTCCGCTGCATGCGGGACTGCCGCGTGTGGTCCGCCCTGTACGACGGAGACTCCCCCGACCCCGAGGCATTCCGCCTGGGCCCGCCGGAGGAGAGGGCCCCCGGCGCCACCTCCCCTGTGCTCCGGCTTCCGCAGCAGGTCTCCGGGGCGACCCGGAAGGAGAAGAGCCACACGGAGCTGGAGTGGGATGACAGCTACGACACTGGGATCTCCTCGGGGACCGGCGGGGGCTCCCCTGGGCCGTACGAGGATGCTGAGAACGCCAGTCCCCCGGCCCCCGTGGACCCCCCCAAACACATCCAAGAGATGAAGAAGAACGCCATCCTGCTCTTCAAAGGGGCCTACATCGAAGAGTCTGACTTCCAGGATGATGTGATGGTGTACAGGCTGTGTGCTGAGAAGGATGCTGAAGACGCCCGTGGTTCACAGGAGGACTCCGTGAGGCCCCCAGCCCAGACCCAGGTCCAGGGTGTCCCCCTGAACAACGGCCCTCTGCCTGGCCCTGAACCAGGGACGGATTCGGAGGAGGAACATAGCAGGGACGATTCGGACGTGTCCCACAGTATGTCCAGGGACCCAGAACCAGAGAACGAGCCCGAGGTCACCCCAGAGCCAACCCCCGAGTCAGCAGCCCCCAGCCCCGAGGTGGAGCCTGGTGCCCAGCCAACAGCGGCTAGCCCCGAGGGTGAAGATTTCATGGCCCAGTACGACCAGATCATTAAAGAGCTGGGTTCCAGCACCGAGGGCCTGATGGAGCAGGATCTCTCCTCACCAGATGCCTTGCTGGTCACAAAGGAGCCGGAGGAGGAGAAAGACGGGAGCCAAGGGGAAGAGGAGGAGGAGGGGAAGGACCCAGAGGAGGAGGACGATGACTTTGACTCTTTCATAGCTGAGGCGCCCCCCACAGAGACCCCGCCATCCCCGTTCGGAGTGCGAGACGAAGCCGCCTTTGCCAGTCACCGTCCTGCAAGGATGCAGAGCACCCCGTTTACAGGTGACGCCCTCAGATTGCTTTGTGGTTTCTGCTTTTGAAAGTACTTGTACGTATTGCATCAGAGGAGTGAGGTAGGTGCAGGTAAGGGGCATTCTTAGTTCACCTACCAGAGGGGTGGAAGTATTTTTGTAAGGAGCAGGGAGGAGTGGTTTCATTTCTATCTTGTCATCTTGCAATGATTGTCTTTTTCCCCACCTGCTGCCCCAAGCAAATTGGAGGTTATATTTTGCCATTAAGTAACTTCTATTGAGAGGCCAACAGGACTCACTAAACCCCACGAGAAGTCTGGTCTCATTATTTAATAGCTTCATTTCTTCTTTTTTGGTGTTCAGTCACTAAGTTGTGCCTGACTCTTTGCGACTCCATGGACTGGAGCATGCCAGGCTTCACTGTCCTTCACCATCTCCTGGAATTTGCTCAGACTCATGTCCATTGAGTCAGTGATGCCATCCCACCATATCATCCTCTGTTATCCCCTTCTCCTCCTCTAGTCTTAATTTATTTTTCTCCTTAGCATTTGTTTTTATATGTTTTTTACGTTAATTGTTTTAAAAAACAATTCCGATTTCCTCCACTGGCTCGTGTGCTCCATGAGGGCACAGTTGTTGGTGTGGTCTCTGCTCTGTGCCTGGTTCTGAGCAGTGGACAGCGCATACAGTAGGTGCTCAGAATACCCCTTGAATCAGTGTGGCTGTATACAGACAGCACAGGCCATTGGAGTTAGTCATGCCTTTGCTTGGGAACTCATTTCAATTAATCACAAAATCTTCATCCAAAAATGAGTAGAGCAGATCCACATAAACTCATCACTCTAATAAAAGAATGGGTGTGTTCCACTGGTATACCCCTAACAGCAGGTAGAAATCATGGAAGAGGCAAAGGGCTAGGATAGGGTATCAGGTAAGTGGCTTGAGGTGAGGAATTATGGTAGAATTATTATTATTAAATTATTAGCCAAGTAAATTTATTACCAAAGTCCAATTTGGCTGCTCACTGATTGAAAGCTAATACTTGAGAGACACGTGTTGGTAGAAGGAACATGCTTTATTCAGGAGGCTGGCAACCTGGGGAGAAGGTAGACTCATGTCCAAAAGCCAACTCCCCACTGCTGATTGGGGGCAAGAGCTTTTAAAGGGGAGCTTCGGGTGTGCATAGGCGGAGGGAGGGGACAACATGCAGAACAGGCACTGTCAGCTCTGACCGTCATCTTGAAATTAGTCTTGCAGTAGTCTGACCAGCATCATCTTGGTTGTTTGCAGAATCTCCAGTTCCAGGGTTGGTTTGTTCCTATTACTTTGGGGCCAGTTCTCAGAATTCTGGCAGCTTAGGTCATGGCCAGAGTCTGGTCATCATGTAGTTAACTTTTTCTATCTGGTGGGGGTTTGAAAAACAGCTGAAAAACATCTGCAAAACAGCTCACAGGACATCACTTAGAATTTTATCTAGCTATAAGCCTTTGAAGAGGAACTAAAGGTCCTTGATTTTGTTTAACAGCTAAAGTATTATTATTTTGTCTTGCTTGACTATTTTCCTTTGCTTTTGTAGTTTTCTGATTAAGTTTTTTCTTTGGCTGAAGCTTTTTCTGCAGATAGGAGGCAGGCAGGAGACATGAGGGAAGGCTGTCCCGGGAAGGCCCCTCAGAGTCCTGCCCCTCTGCATCTGGGCTCATGGCGCAGAGGGAGTTTCCCTGGGCTTGGGGGCAGCTGAGGTGGGATGCCTGAAAGGTGTTCAGTGAGAGGGGAGTGTCCTGAGGGAGCCGGCATCCCAGAGGAACAGACTGGCCTCGCGTCAGGCCTGTGGGGACTCCTGACTTGGGCACTTCAGCCACATGGCCTTGGCGTCCTAACCCTGGGAGAGCTAAATGTGATCCTGGGGGTGGAGGATGGGCCGCGTCATTACTGTCACCACAGGCAGCCCCCCGCAGCCTCAGCTGAGGCTCGTCCTTCCCCGGCCAGGAGGGGACGGCTTGGTGGGGAAAGACCACGCCCCCTTCCCACCTGCTTGGATCACCCATCACCCATGAAGTCACAGCATCTTCGGGTGCAACCAGGTTGGCTGACATGATCTCAGTGGACTCTTCCACCTCCTCCAACATTTCTTCATCTATTTACTGATGACTGAAAATTTGTTTAAACAGGTAGAAGGCTTTTAATTGCACAATTACAAGGCTTGAAGTTCTAGCTGAGATAACATTTCAGTGTAAATGGGTTTTAATTAAAACTCAATCAATCAATCATAAGTAAAAAGGATTAGACAGTCTGGCTTGTCCCAGTTGATGAGGGGAGGGTGGGGAGCATGAGGGCGCTGGCCTACTGCGGGTGAGGCAGAGTTTGGTGGGAGGAAGGACAGAGCTAGCACCAGCTCTCCCCACCGGGTACCCCATCTGCTCTCACTCAGCAGGACTTCCAAGTTTGTCTGCTGTGTTCTCCAGGACTAGCAGGACTACCCACTACTAGTGAAGATTGTTCTTCAGAATACTGGCCTTCTTATAGAGGAGCTTCATCCCTGGGCACTAAGTAAATTGAGGAAGCAAAGTATTGTTGTTCAGTCGCTCAGTTATGTCCGACTCTCTGCGACCCCATGGACTGCAACACGCCAGGCTTCCCTGTCCATCACCATCACTTGGAGCTTGCTCAAACTCACGTCCATTGAATTGATGATATCGCCATCCAACCGTCTCATCCTCTGTCATCCCCTTCTCCTCCTGCCTTCAATCTTTCCCAGCATCAGGGTCTTTTCAAATGAGTCAGCTCTTTGAATCAGGTGGCCAAAGAATTGGAGTTTCAGCTTCAGCATCAGTCCTTCCAAGGAATATTCAGGACTGATTTCCTTTAGGATTGACTGGTTTGATCTCCTTGTAGTCCAAGGACTCTCAAGAGTCTTCCCCAGCACCATAGTTAGAAAGCATCAATTCTTCACCGCTCAGCCTTCTTTATGGTCCAACCCTCATATCCATAGATGACTACTGGAAAATCCATAGCTTTGACTAGACAGACCTTTGTTGGCAAGTGGTGTCTCTGCTTTTAACATACTATCTGGGATGTCATAGCTTTTCTTCCAAGGAGCAAGCGTCTTTCGATTTCATGGGTGCAGTCACTGACTGCAGTGATTTTGGAGCCCAAGAAAATAGTGTGTCACTGTTGCCATTGTTTCTCCATCTGTTTGCCATGAAGCGATGGGACCAGATGCCATTAGTTTTTAGAATGTTGAGTTTTAAGCCAGCTTTTTCACTCTCCTCTTTCACTTTCATCAAGACACTCTTTAATTCCTCTTTGCTTTCTGCCATAAGGGTGGTGTCATCTATGTATCTGATTATTGATATTTCTCCCGATAATCTTGATTCCAACTTGTGCTTCATCCAGCCTGACATTTCTCATGATGTACTCTGTATTGAAGTTGAATAAGCAGGGTGACAATACACAGCCTTGACGCACTCCTTTCCTAATTTTGAACCAGTCCATTGTTCCATGTCCCGTTCTAACTGTTGCTACTTGAGCTGCATATAGGTTTCTCAGGAGGCAGGTCAGATGGGCTGGTATTCCCGTCTCTTGAAGAGTTTTCCACAGTTTGTTGCGATCCACACAGTTAACTTAGGGCAAAAAAAAATCTAATACATCACCTATTAAATAATATCAATATTTTGAATATGGTACACCTGAACATCAACAAACCATAATCTGAGATTTGGATACATATAGGTAATTTTAACTGAAACCTTGTCTGTTTCCTCCTTTGAACCTTGTACAGCTTCTTTTCTCTCCCCATGTGTGTGAACTTCGTCATGTCCAAACTTCTGAGTTTGTTCTGCAACATTTGGTTTAACTTCCCTCTCTCCATGGAGGGCTTCCCTGGCGGCTCAGTGGTAAAGAATCTGCCTGCAATACGGAGCTGCAGGTGATACGGGTTCAATCCCTGGGTTGGGAAGATCTCCTGGAGGAGGAAATGGCAGCTCACTCCAGTGTTCTTGCCTGGAGAATCCCATGGACAGAGGAGACTGAAGAGCTACAGCCCATGGGATCACAAAGAGTTGGACACGACTGAAGTGACTTACCATGCACTCTCCGTGGAATCTAATTTCTGCAGAAATGAATTTACTACTCAACAAAATCAGAGCATTCCATTTCATTTATATAATTTATTTTATTTATTCATGCCTTCAGCAATCTTTTGTCAATCCCCTGATACTCTGTGCTAAATACTAAGGACACAGAAATGAAGGGAATTGTAGAGTTTCAGAGGCGACATCAACAAAGAACTGTATGCTCTTTGTGAGAAATGTATTATTAGTCATAGTGTCCAAATCCTGTGGGGGCCCAGTGCGGGGAGTGGGAAAGGCTTCACAGAG
The DNA here is from genome assembly GCF_023699985.2 of Odocoileus virginianus. Lineage (NCBI taxonomy): Eukaryota > Metazoa > Chordata > Mammalia > Artiodactyla > Cervidae > Odocoileus > Odocoileus virginianus. Next base: position 5,853,048 of record NC_069685.1, on the reverse strand, counting down.
GGGGGCCATAGAGGACAGAAGGTTCTGGGTGAAAGCAGCTGAGAAAGGCAGTCAGGCAGGGGAAACAACAGGTGAAGAGAGGGGGCCTGCCACCACCTGGGGGTGACGAGGCCTGGATCTCAGGAGTAGAGAGGAAGCCACAAGACTGGTGTATGCCGACGCAGGGAGCCCTCAGGCCACGCTGAGGAGTGGGGACTTGTGCTCCAGGCCCTGAAGACTGCCCGTCAGAGTGGGTGAGTGGTGTGACCAGATTCCTGTTTGGAAAAGCCAGTCTTGAAGACTGTGGAGAGAGCATTGGAGTGAGGAGAGGCTGGTGCCAGGAAGATCCAAGTAAGAGGATTGTCATTGTATCTGGATTCAGAATGCAGGTGCGATAGTGTCTGCAGGAACATTTTCACAGCTGTGGTCACATGATGGGCTGAGATGTGTACACAGAGATGTTCATTGGAGCATTACTTATAACAGAAGTCACCTAAGCGTCCGCCAGTAGGCGACTGTTTTGCTCATGTAACACCCATGGCAACCGGATGTCTTGTGAGTGAACAAGATGGCTCTGTGCATGGTGATACGGCAGTCTCTGTGGGAGACACTGCAGTGCAAAAAGAAGAGGCTGAACAGTGTGTAGACAGTGTTGTCATTTTATCATTTATTTAAAAAATCTACCAGGAGGTAGACACACACACACATACGCTCACTCACCCTGGGGAGCAAGGCAGTGTGTTGGTTAAGAGTACTGACGCTGGAAGCAGATGGCCTGAATAATTGTGACTCCACTTACTCACTGTGCCTGTGACATTCTGCATCGTCTTTGGTGGTGGTGGCTTAGCTGCTAAGATGTGTCCAAGTCTAGCGAGCCCATGGACTGCAGCCTGGGGATGACGGTTGGGCTGGCCAAAAAGTTCGATTGGGTCACATTTATGGAAAAACCCAGGTGAGCTTTTTTGGCCAACTCAACAATAAACACACTTTGTAGGGTTGTTTGAATATTTAAGTAAGTCAATACATGAAAAGTGCTTACAACTCTGCCTGGCACATAGTAAGTGATTAATGTTTTTAATGATAACTCAATTATTATATTTATTATATACATGAAACATTGCTGAAAGAATGCACTTGGATCTGCTAACAGGAGTTGCCTCTGGCAGGAGGCCTAGTCCTTATTTTATACCTCAATACTCTTAGAAGAAGAAAAATTTTCAATCATTTTAGTCTTTATTAAAATAGAAAAACTTACTTGAACACCAGACAGGTGAGGAGACTGACCTCGGGCAGTGCTGGCAGGGGAGGTGGAGGTGATGGTCTGCTTTCGGGAGGTTGTTCCCAGGTGGAGTCGGCAGAGCTGAGGCTCAGAATGAGGGTGGCGCCTCTAGGAGTCAGGAAGCACCCGTGAGGGTGGGGGTCGCTGAAGCAGGGAAGAGGGCCTGAGGGGAGAGAAGGGAATGACATATCATTCGTTGTTCTGAAAATTCAGTATTTATGGGTGTGGAGTTAATCTGTCTTCCCAGAAGGGGGAAAAATACACCCTCATTCCCACACACACCTGTGGCTTTCTGAACTGTAACTGAGTTTTCTCATTTTCAGCTGCTTGCCCGTTTCCCCTTCCTCCTGCATTTCGCTCAGGAGGTTTTTTTAAAGTGCTACAATTGACTAAGAATAAAACAGGAACTTGAAAGGGTTTAATATCTTTCTTATTGCACATGCCTAAGTGTTAGTGGATTATAGACAGTCTGCTGACCTTGACCTGATACCCTGTGTTCAGGTGAGACAGTGGTGACGGGACTGTCCCAGGCCCGGTGGCGGGCTGGGTTCCCTCCCTGACCGCAGTGCTGGACGGTAGACCGTCAGCACTGCCACTGCACCACGCGGCCTTTGTGTCTGTAGGGTGGCCGGGAAGGTGAGGGCTCTCATTAAGGAGGTTTTTTAAATTAACTTATTTTTGGCCGCACTGGGTCTTTGTTGTCGCGTAGGCTTTCTCTCACTGCAGTGAGCAGGGGCTCCTCTTCGTTGTGGTGCACAGACTCCTCACTGCGGTGTCTTCTCTTGTTTTGGAGCGTGGGCTCCAGGCACGTGGGCTCCAGTCGCTGCGGCCTGAGGGCGCAGTAGCTGTGGTTCCCGAGCGAGAGTACAGGCGCAGGAGCTGTGGTGCACAGGCTCAGCTGCCCCATAGCATGTAGGATCTTCCCGGACCAAGGCTTAAATGCGTGTCCCCTGGGTTTACCCTCTTCCACTACCAAGGCTTCTGAATGAAGCATCTTGTGATGAAGCATGTCTTTATTAAACTCGTATTAATGTTGGTGAAATCTTCCTAAGGCATGTTTATTCATGGCCTGTGGATTCCTATTCACTGTACCACCAGGCAAGTCCAAGGAGATAGGTTTTATAGGAGACTCTTCCCACCCAAGTATCACCTGAGCCACCTGTCTCGTTCCTCTGGAAGGAAACAGATGCCGAGTCCCAGGGACTGCAGGGGAGCAGGGTCGGGGAGGGCATGAGCCCAGGCCGGGGTCGGGGAGTGAGGACAGCAGCCTTCCCCCGGTAGATCTGCCTGGAAGACTAGAATTAAGTAGAGCTGCTGGTGACATTTTGGGGGTTCTTGGTGGAACCCCATCAAGTTTCTGTCGTGGTGTTTCAATCCAGAGTTTCTGAATGTGGTTGGCACTGTCTCCAGCTTTGTTTTGTAAGCAGGGGCTCTCTATTCGAAGAATTCATTGACCTCCCTGTGTCCTGAACAGTGACTCAGGAGCTCTGCCCACGCCCAGGGAAGGGGAAGTTGGGGCCAGTCTTGACACACAGATGGAAGGTGTCTCCTGGGCTCTAAGGTGCCTTAGTGACAGCATCTGTGTTTGTAGTGGCAGAAATGGTGCCAGGACTCTGTTACTTGTCAGCGTGGGGAAGAGGCTTAGGTTTGCTTTTCCCGTTTCTCACAGATAGCGTCTGCCTTCTTACAAAGGTTTACCCTCTCCCACTACCAAGGCTTCTGAATGAAGCACCTTGTGATGGAGTATGTTTTTGTTAAACCCATATTAATGTTGGTGAAATCTTCACAAGGCATGTTTATTCATCAGGGGTTATGTGCTTTTGTCAAAAATATGCCATGGTTTAGAGGCATCATCAATAGCTCCACTGGGGGAAATAGAAAATTCTCATTGATTTTGCTTAATGGACCACTTTTATGGTGAAAATGGAAAACATCTTCAAGTAATTTTATTAATGCCAGATTTATTTTCTGGATTTTCCTTGTCTTCAGTCAATTCAAATGAAAAGCATATTATTTTTCTGGTGACCCAAGTTAGTTGAAACTTCTTCTTCTTTTTTTTTTTTTTTTTTTAAATAAACTGCTTTTACAGTCTTAGGGAATTTCTTGTTTAAGGAAACTTGGACACACGGACTCCAGTTCCCCAAGTTGAGCACTGAGTCCCTCCCCTCCACAGCTTAAAGTTGTGGCTCTAAAATTATAGCCAAGGCCTCCTTCACCTCTCATATTCTCTTTTTTTTTTTAAAAAAATATTCATTTATTTGGCTGCGCTGGGTCTTAATTATGGTAGGAGGGATGTAGTTCCTTGACCAGGGATAGAGCCTGGGCCCTCTGCGTTGGGAGTACAGAGTCTTGTCCATCGGTTCTGTGACCACCCCCACCCCTCTTCTCAATGCTGTTGGTAAACATAGTTTGTAGGTATTTGCTATTCTTTAACAACAGGAAGACTTTGTTAAACTTTTGATGGCCGCTAATGTTTGCATGACACCCTATAGAGCATGAGGTCTTCTCTGATGGGTCAGTGGATGAAGAATCTGCCTGCAGTGTAAGAGACACAGGAGAAATGGGTTAGATCCCTGGGTGGGGAAGATCCGTTGCAGAAGGGAATGGCAGCCCACTCCGGTATTCTTGCCTGGAGAATTCCATGGACAGAGGAGCCTGATGGGCTACAGTCTTGGCATTGTTGGCTATAGCATGCACCATCAGGGAATGAAGAGTGCCATGTTTTAAAGCATTGGCAGCCCCAGGAGATACAGAAATAGTATGAAAAGTACATTTTGGTTTTAAAAATTAAATCCCTTGTCATTTTTTCTAAGGTCCATGATAATTTTCAAAGTATTAAAACTGCTCAGGGAGTGAAAATACTAGCTCCCAAAGCACGGGTTTCTGCTTTGTCTTTGTGGCGGTGGTATGTCTCGTGGTTTGGTTTTGAGGCACCAGGTGACCTGGTCCCCTCAGCTGCACTTGTCTGAACTTGATTTGCCTCCAATGGCCCTGCGGCAGCCCCCTGACTCCTTGGTCTTCAGGAGAGACGGCCCCTGCGCCCAGCCGGCCCTGAGCCTCGTGTCCTTCTGCAGGCCCGTTCATCAGCGTCGTCTTGTCCAAGCTGGAGAACATGCTGGAGAACTCACTGCACGTGAACTTGCTGCTCATTGGCATCATCACACAGCTGGCCAGCTACCCGCAGCCCCTCCTGCGATCCTTCCTGCTCAACACCAACATGGTCTTCCAGCCCAGCGTGCGCTCCCTGTACCAGGTACTGCCTGGCCCGAGCGCCTGCACACACCTGCTGCCAGAGGCGTGGCTGATGCACAGCGCCGCCCCCGGCTCTGCCCCATGCGCCTGCACACACCTGCTGCCAGAGGCATGGCTTATGTGCAGGCCCTGCCCCCGGCCCCACCCCATGCGCCTCTACACACCTGCTGCCAGAGGCGTGGCTGATGCACAGCCCCTGGGCCCGCCCCATGCACCCGCACACACCTGCTGCCAGAGGCGTGGCTGATGTGCAGGCCCCGCCCCGGCCCCGCCCATGCACCTGCACACCTGCTGCCAGAGGCATGGCTGATACACAGCCCCTGGCCCCGCCCCGTGTGCCTGCACACACCTGCTGCCAGAGGTGCGGCTGGTGTGCAGGCCCCGCCCCTCTCCCCTGCCCTCATTTGCTCTCCAGCCCGGTCCTTTTACGCTGGTTGTGTGGATCATTCTAGACAAACTGAAGATTTGAAGCTTGTTTGATTTGATGTTTTGAGAGCACCACTCCCCCCAGAACACCCAGGCAGTTAAAACCCCGTTGTTCCTGCAGTGGGGGCTGTGCCTGACAGATGTCCTGATAACGCAGACCAGAACTCCGTGTTGAAGTATTAGCGTCATTAGTGCTGGTTTTGACAGGTCCTCGCGTCCGTGAAGAATAAGATTGAGCAGTTCGCCTCCGTGGAGAGAGACTTCGCTGGCCTCCTCGTCCAAGCCCAGCAGTACCTGCTCTTCCGCGTGGACCTCTTCGATCCGAGCCCCGAGACACCCACCAAAGGTCAGCTGTCCCTCCCTGTCAGCCGCTCCTGTTCCCCTAGCTTCCCGACCTGGGGTCCTGGGTGCTGCACCAGCTCCTGGATGCTAAAAGTATCTCAAAAAAAAAGAAACCTCAAAAAAGATTTCCATTTTTACCCTGAGTGTCCTTAAACCAAAAGGAACATCTGCCCCACCCATACGCAGCCTGGTCCCACTTCGGAGGGTCTGGCAAGACATTTGTTTTCCTAACCTAGGGTAGTTCAGGGCAGGACTGATGTGGGAGCTGTTTCTAGAATAAATGACTTGGCCAGACAGAAGCCTTATGTGCACAGTTTGGTTGGTCCTACCCCAAGGAGGGCATCCATTTTACTTATTATGTTTTCAGAGACTTTTGAGCCCCAAATAAATGTGCTTTAGGTCTCCAGAAGGTGAAAACCATTCATCTAGAGCAGGAGAAGTAAAGTCTGTGGGCACCTTAAACCTTCCAAGATGCCCTTCCGTGGGCTCTGGAGGGCTGGCCGATCAGGTGCGTGGTTAGGAACCCAAGGGCCCCTGCTGGCCACGGGGCCTGGGGAAAGGGCTGCCCAGCCTTAATGAAACTCTGGTCACACAGATTGGACAACAGCTGTCTGTCTTACTGAGCAGGCTTCTGTTCATCTCCCTTGAGACAAGTCAGGCTTCTCTGCGGCTGGCGGACGACAGAGAGAGCAGGGCTGTCGGTCCGGGGCTAGAGCGCGTGATGGGAAACACGATCTGCAGTGAGAGGCAGGAGTGTAATCCAGAGCAGTGTTACAGCGCTGAGGGAAGCTGGGAAGGCCCCGCCCCTGACGGCGGGCCCTGGCCACCATGTAGCTGTCTGTTCTTGGTCCCTTCTCTTCACGGGACTTAGGCTTCGACTCTCAAGTGAAGATTTGTCTTCCGTCTCTCGAGTCCTTTCTGACTGCAGAATTCAGGGTGTGAAACGTGTTTAGAACACTGCAAGACAGACTCTGAAAGAAAGGAGGCCCTGTGCCACTGGCGACCTGAGGGGGAAGCTTCAAGCACGGGCCGTGGAGACGAGCTGGTGGCCAGTCTTGGAGGAGAGCCCCCGTCTGTGGGAGGTGGGCTGCAGGTTCCCTGTGGCCTCTGCCAGCCTCGTGACAGGCAGCCTGTTGGCCTGTCCCTCCTGAGCAGGGGGTGCGCTGCCGTGACTCACCCTGAGAGAGCAGTGTGCGTTAGCTTTTGTGCGTAATAAACCACCGCAGAAGACTCCAAACACAGTGATCACATGTGCTCGTGAGTCTGTGCGGTTGGCAGGTGGATCTGCTGCTCTGGGTGAGCATGGCTGATGCTGGCAGGACTTGCTCAGCGTGGCTGGGCGTCTGGGATGGTCTGGCTCACACCGGTGGCTGCCAGCCGGGGTGATGGGGTGATGGGGGTCTCTGTTACTCGTCATCCAGTGGGTTTGCCCTGACTTGGTAGCTTCATGGCTGTAGGGTAGTGGGAGCAGAAGACGCAGTCTCTTGGGGCCCCAGATGGGGCCCCCCCACCTAACAGGTTGATTCTGCTGCATTCTGTGGGCCAAGCCACGGGTCAGCCCAGCTGCAGGAATGGAGCAGACCACCCCCACCCCCCGATCCCCCAGACGGGAATAGCTGTGCAGGATCATGGCCATGTGCAGTCTCCAGACGAAGGCGACTCGAGTCTTCTTGTGCTGCGCTCCGGGCTTGGTCTTTATTTGTGCTTTGCAGTTTGTAAAGTGCTTTCACAGACAGTTTTCCTTTCCAGACAGCAGTGTGCAGTGGACATGCAGGGTACTTTTAGCTTCGTTTTCATAGAAGGGGGCTGAAGGTATTGGCCCAGAGAGGTCAGCCAGGTGCCTGGTTCAGAGAGTCTGGGGGCTCATGCCCTGACCAGCCTCCTGGACCCACACAATCCTGGTGCAGATGGTGGCATTGTGGGGTGGAGGGGTCACTCAAACCTTGTGCTCCATCCTGGCTTCAGACTGTGTGACGGCAGTGCCTACGGGGTACGTGCCCAGGGGGTCTTGTTCCCGCCTCCTAAGGTGGTCAGTTAGGCAGCTGTGGCAGATGATTTCTAAGGCCTGTGACTCTCAGGGGATGTTGACTTGTAGGAAGTGTCTCTTGGGATAGAAGACTCCCCTTTGATGGAGTTTTTCAGATTAACCTCCTAATTAACCTCTTTCAGCTTAACAAAGTGACACTCTCCCCTCAACTTTGAAAATCTTTCAACTCACAGAATGACCAAGGTCTCTGTCCCTTGTACAAACCTGACTCGTGTGTGACATGATTGCTTATAAATGAGATGGGCCTGGGAGCCTGCCTCTCAAGGGGCACAGGACAGTGAGCAATCAGAGTCCCATGAGAGGCGCGTTCTGGGGGGTCTAGTGTCCGCGCACCTTCTCTGACGCCCTGACGGAGGTGCGGGGTAACTCATTTCTCTAACTTCTCCAGTCTTCCCAGCAGCATCCTGAAAACCCTTTGCTGTAGCTTTTCAGACCTAGGGCAACATTTTAGGGAGCCACTCCCGGTTCTGGCATTTATACTTCCTTTCTTTCCTACTTCTGTATACCCCTTTTCAAGGGGTGTATAGTACATGGACCCGCAGCCTGCGCTGCTCCATTACGCAGGCCCTGGTGAAACCAGCCTCCTCACTAACACTTCAATCAGAAGCCTGGTGGACTTCTCTGCTGCACATTGTCACTCTTGAGACTCTTGATCTCTGAGGCTCAGCCACTTGCCAGGCATTTCATGTTTCCCTCAAATATAAATTCCAAACCACCAAGGTGGTGTTTTCTGTTATTCACGTATAGAGTCCTTTCCCTGACTGCTAGTTCTGGAAGGGGTCAGACAGGTATTATTTCCGTTTTATGGACAAGGACACCAAGCCATTATGTGACTAGCTGGTTGCCAGGTAGGGCCATAACTCAAGTCTCCTTGTTTTTGAGTTGAGTTTGACTCAAGGAAAGAACCGTGAGTTCTTTATGCTGCTGGGACAGAATCACCACCAGGACTTCTGCTGGCCTTCTGCCTGCCTCGTTGGGCCTGCCCCGCCTTCATCAGTGAAGACAGTGTTAATTCTTGGATTCAAGCTGGGTAAATGAGGCTTAGCGATGACACTTTTAAAATTCATGGATCAAGCTGGATAAATGATCCACAAAAGCCCTTTGCGGGGAAAGAGTAAACTTGAAAGAGAAAGATGGAGATGAGGAAGTGAACCAGCTCCAGGGAGCAGTTGACGATGGCGGTCCCTTCCCTCATTCATTCAGCAAATGTCTATTATCTTCTTCTGTGGATGAGAGCTTGTGTTGGGGCCCATGAAGGACACACTGTTTAGGGGCTCAGTTCTTAGAAACCTCAAAGTCTAACAGGAGGAAGAACAGAAACAGCACCCCCAGGCTGAAGGGCACTGCAGACCCCAGCTGGTGAATAAAATGAGTGGGAGGCTCGAACAGGGGGGTCACTTCCAAGGGCAGGAAGCGGAAGTGGTTTATAAAGTCAGTGGCAACTGAATTGATGGCAGTGTGATGGCTGACACTTACCAAGAGGTCCTTGTGTACATTAAACCTGTTGACTCCATCTTCCTGTGAGTTTGTGAGAAACGAGGACAGGAAAGCACAGACAGGCAAACCAGCCCGCCTGCTGTCCCGCAGCCAGTACGTGGCTGCGTCTGTGCTCTTAACCGCTGTTCTGGCACCTCTTAAACCTGGTGAGGCTTAGGTGTGCAGACACGGGCGGGAACGCCAGGTGGGGGCCAGCACAGGCAGTGTGGGTCTCGGTCTGGTGCCCGTGTTCATTCTCAGGGAGATGTGTCCCGGCCAGCTTCCTGGGTGGGCCCCGCTGGGTCCCCTGGAGAGCTGGGTGCTGTGGCACTGGAGGGCTGGGGGGTGTCGCTCAGGCATGGTCCCCCAGGGCTGGGGTCTGGCTGTGTCCCCGGGGATGTCAGCACTTCTGTCCTCACGCTCTTGTCAAGGCATAGTGTGAGTTTCTGCTGAAAGGTAGCAGCAGATTCTCAACAACTTCCCCAGTTCTTTGTGGCACGAACAGTGATAAGCTGTAATCTAAAGGGATATTTAAAGCAGTAGAGTGGAGGATTTTTTTTTTTTTAACACTAAAGACTATAGTAGTGAGATGTGGAAAGTACTATAAATGTCAAGAATTTTTAGTACCATAGTTAAGCAACACTCTGAGAAGAATGTTGAGAAATGGGACTGAATTCTAAAAAGCAGCCAAAATAATGAAGAGCTTGAATATAATGATTTATAGGGAGTAATGAGTCTGTTGGAGAGGGGGACAGAGGAAGACATAAATAATTCCTATTGCCTGGAACACTAGAGATCTTCAGGAATTAAATAGGTAAGTTGAACCATTTTAATTGGTAAACTGATTCGATAGGAAAATGTAAATCACTTGGGTATGCAAAATTTGGTTCATATCATCTTAGATGAACATTATTGAAACTGAGATTGAAATTCCTGGAAACCTTGCTTGAATGGAAGGTCCAGGCCACCTGCTGCTGTGAGATGCCCACAGTGGTGGGAAGTCCCCTGTCTGGCCTGATGAGCCTGCAGCTTCCGCTCCATCTTTCCAACCTTGGAAAGGCTCCATCCATTCTGTTCCTCCCAAAGGCTGGAGGTCCCACCCAGAAGCGGGTGGGGATCGGGGCAGGAAGCCCTGGAGGCCGGAGCCCTGACCCAGGCCGTGGGCAGTGTGGGGTGTGTGACTCAGGCCGCCTTCCACAGCCCTGTGGGGTGGTCCGGGCTCAGTTGGCGAAGGGAGGATGGTTACTCCGACCCCAGGAGGCCAGGAGGGCAGGTGGAACCCCTGTTGTCCTAGAGAACCATCACACTCACCCGAGTCTTCACTTGGCTGACTCAGCGGGAGGAGATGCCTTTTCCCTCTTTCCCCTTCACCTCGCCCTAGGCACAGACGGTTCCTGATAAACTTATATTCCTGCCACAATTTCTGCTTGTAGAGCCTTCTGTGGGAATTGGGGTAAAACTCTCATGTTGCATGCCTGATGCTGGAGCTGATCTGCTGGGTGGATCTCAGTGTCTCGGAGGGAAGCAGAGGGGGGCTGGGGCCGTGTCTTCAGACTCCAGTCAGGGTGGGAACTGAACGTGCACGCCCCCCCAAACACACACACGTCACTTAAGGGGTGGACAGAGGGCTTCTGGGGGCTCCTCACCACGGCTGCCTGCCTTCTGGTTTCAGATCCCGTTCAGGACGCCTCCAGGACAGGAAGCAGCAAGAACTTCTTGGATGGCCCCCCGAGAGTGCTTCAGCCCTTCGTGACAAACAGAGCCAAGGTGTTGGGGGCGCCCCCCAGCCTGCCCGCGCCGGTGCGGGACACCATGCTGGCAGCCGCCCTCTTCCCCGAGTTCCTGAAGGAGCTGGCCGCCCTGGCCCAGGAGCACTCCATCCTCTGCTGCAGGGTCCTGGGCGACCCGGACGACGCCTGCTGGAGTCTGGAATAGAGGTTCTGGTCTTCTGCGGGCTGGTGTCTTGACTGAATGTTGAATGCAAAGCTGCTCACAGACATCTCTACTTGGAGACTTCCTGTCGACACTTGATTCTGGGGGAAGGGGCCTTCTGAGCACCTCCTCTCTCTCCAGCCGGGTTTCCCCACCTTGTCTGCCCACTGACGCGGTTGCTCCCTTGGCAGGCGCTCTGGGCTCCGTTTGTCTCCTCCTCAAGAGGGCTTGGTCCTTACTCTCCCATCCCTTTGAGTGGGAGCACAGGTCCACCCAGTGACCCCCAGGCCTCAGTGGCTTCTGGAGGTGCCTGTGCCAGAGGGCTGGCCCTCCAGCGGCACATGAACACACACCTGCCCCTGCCGCCTTCCGCATCGTGGCCCCCTCTTACAAAGGGAGGAGTAAAGATGGAGCCTGTCTTGCCTCCAACAGAAGCCCGAATCATCCGTCCTTTTGCGTGTTGCTTCCAACACTTGTATTCCATCCAACACATGTTGCCTTACCCTTATGGTGCAGGCAAATCCATTGGTCTCAGCTCTCTGCCCAGGAAGTCAGGTACAGCTGGAAAGAATGTAGAATGCAGGGAAATGTCTCGTTTGCTCGAGAGCTTTCTTTACTCATTATATCACCACCTCAACACTGAAAATAGCCTTATTTTAGTAAGATTTGCACACAATGAGCTCTGCCTATGCAAACTGTTACTTTGGTTTTTAGGACTCTGATCAACCTAATGAACAAAGCATGGTATCTGATACTTATGTAAGGAGACAGCCATTGTTATTTTTTTAAGTGTTTTATGAAAAACTGATTCATTTGTGAAACTATCTCATGGTGGGTATTTTTGGGGAGTATGGAGTGGGGGAAAGGATAAAGGTAAACTAAATACAATCTGTACAAACCTTGGTAATTATTTAAAAATCTGTTTGCTTTTTCTAATATGTTGCACTTTGTAGAGAAACAGGAACTGTACAGCCTCTTTGGGGACTGGGATGCAGGGGCCAACAGGTCACAGGGAGCCCCGCCAAGCCAAGTGCCTGCTGGGCCTCGCTCTGCACAGAAACACCGCCTTCTGAGTAACAGGCTCATTAGGAGGCCCCACTGTGATGTATTAGCGCATCTCTGCTCTGTAGCCCACTCCGCCAGGCGTAATTATACTCAGAGCCTCGGTCTACTCCCACGGAGAGGGAGAAGCACACAAAATAATTTGTGGGCTAAAAAAAACAAGACCATACACAACCGATATTCATGGATATTATTAGATTCCACTGCCCTGTACTGTGCGCAGGTGAGAAGCTTGGAACTAGGATGAGCTCTGTTTGGAAGGAAATTGGAAGCCCCAGGTCTCTCTCCTCTCTCTGTGGGTGTCTTGCTGAGACCCTGGCGGCAGCGCTGGTGTGGGTTTAATCAGGCCCTAGTACAGCAGGGGCATGAAGGGGAGAAGCGAGTGAGGTGCTGCGGAGCTGAGGCTGCAGTTGTGTTCAGGGACCTTGAGGCTGCTCTGTATCCAAAGCGGGCAAGTCCCCCTCGGGATGAGGCCCCTGGAGCGCTGGCTGGGGCCAGGGGACTCCTCGGAGCCAGCCTCACAGTCTTCAGGTCTAGGTAAGAAGCCAGAGCTACGGAGCCGCTGTGTGTTCTGACTGTTTGCCTGTCTAGAAAGGTGGCTTGCCAGCTGTGGTGCACACTTGCCTGCTCTTGGCTTCCCAGCGCCCACTCGTGTTGCACAAGTTTCTACTGGAAAAGAAGGTGTCTCGGAGGCGGAGAGAGAGGAGCAGAAAGATGGAGTTTTGGCTGTAATTTACTACCTTCCAGTTTTGTTTTGCACAAGTTATTTATCTTCCAGTTTTCACTCACTGGGTATATAAGATGCTCAAGTTACATCCAGAAGCCATATCCTTTAGCTTTCCGGTGTGATTTACACTGTTCTCCATTACCTGGTGATGGTGTGGGGCCTTTTTCTTGCTTTATTATAGGAAACTACAGTCCCCAATGTGGAAGGCACTCTCTGGGGAAGAGTATGTATTTAAAGTAGGTACTGAAGTAGACTTAGAGGAGGACGGAGGTGACCCGAGTCTGCAGCGAGAGGCAGGATTAACTCCCGTGGTGGTTGCTGGTAGCCAGCCCACAGGACAGCCCTGTCTGTTTGGAGGCAGACACCGGTTCGGGTTTCTGGATCCATTGCAGCCCGCCACTGGAGTATTATGTCCAGGGTTTCTCAAAAGGAGGTCAAAAAAGGAACCTGGAAGTACATTCGTGGGAACGGGTGAACCTCTGCAGTTGAACAGCCAGGTGGGTTGGGCACGGATGTTTGGGGGTGGGGTGGACACGTGTGAGGGCACACACAGAGATGGGAAGCTAAAACGAGCAGACCTGAGGAGTCTGGGGAGAGGAACGCTGGTCTAGGCAGACAGGGAGATAATGAATGCAGCCGGGTGGCGATTGGAATCCTTGGTGGGAAAAATCTTGGTACTGAAGTAGATGAACTTCCAGGGTGGCGTTAGTGGTAAAGAACCCGCCTGCCAATGCAGGAGATGTTAAGAGATGCGGGTTTGATCCCTGGGTCAGGAAGATCCCCTGGAGGAGGGCATGGTAACCCACTCCAGTATTCTTGCCTGGAGAATCCCATGGACAGAGGAGCCTGGTGGGCTGCAGTCCATGGGGTCGCAAAGAATCAGACATGACTGAGTGACTGATCACACACACAATGAAGTAGAATATTCTAGTCATAAAGTAACAGGTGGGATCCTTGGAAATCTCCTGTGCAATGAGATTGGGGAAGAATTTTGGCATGTGTAAAATATTCCGTCGCGAGGACGCTCTACCACGCGGTGGGCCCCACGTCAGCCGCTGGGTTGGGCTTCGGTGTTCCCAGGTTGGGTCACTGTGTCAGGCCTGGGGGTCGTGGGCAGCGGGGGTGAGTCACAAGTCCCTGCAATAGCACGTCCTTCATTGAGATTCATAACTCAGGGTCTGATGTGAAGTTCTAGATGAACTGGGTTTTGTGGTTCAAAGTATACGAGAGCACTGGGATATTTAAAATTGATTTTTGGAAATAGCCAAGTAAATGTTTTTCAAATTCTAAAGTGATTCCAGGTTGAGTTTAGCCTAAAATACAATTTTACAGAGTAAAGTAGAGAGACCCAGACATGAAATCGCAATGCTGGAGTAACCAATCAGAGATGTGTTTTTTTTAGTAGGTACTTTCTTTTCCTGATATTTAGAGGAAATGTGAAATGGTCCCCATTTTCCTTAGTAAAATACTTCGAGGTGCTAGGGTTGGAATCAGTGTCTCTGTAACATGTAAGAAGGGGCCCTTTATTCCCCCGTGGGTCCTCCGGGGTACCTTTTCCTCAGCAAGTGGCTTTTATTTAGGTCTGCTGCAGCGGTTGATTTCAAGTCATTAAGACATCCTGGGGCCAGGGTATTGTGGGGAGAGCGTCCTCTTAGGTACAGAATCTAGAAACAGGATACATGGTACTCGGGGCTCAGAGCTGTTTTTGATGTCTGACTCAGTCTGGCTGAAGCCCACGTGGCTGGGCTTCCGGCTGTGTTCAGAGGTTTGAGACTGCAGGTGGGCTGCCTGATCCGAACGTGGGTGTGTCCCGCCTGCTCTCCTACAAGTGTGGCCGGGGCGGGGGTGGGACGTGCCACAGGCAGAAAGGTGACCGTCTGCAGTCACGTGGGGGCGGGCGGGTCAGTGCGGTCACTAATCGTCAGCCATGCATTTACTGAAATGGCTGGCACACTCAGCCATTTAAATGAAAGACATTATTGCAGGTCAGCTATTACTGCACCTGAAGCGAAGAGCCCACTGTTTGGCAAAGACTCTGATGCTGCAAAGATTGACGGCAGGTGAAAGGGGGCGGCAGAGGATGAAACGATTAGCTAGCATCATCGACTCAATGGACATGAACTTGAGTTCAGTGGACACCACACTCTGGGAGATGGTCATGGACAGAGAAGCCTGGAGTGCTGCAGTCCATGGGGTCGCAAAGAGTCAGACGTGACTCAGCGACCAAACGAAACAATACTGCACCTGCTACTTGGAAGTCACTGGCCAGCGGGGTGTAATGTGCGGCTCGCCCTGCACCCCAGCCAGCTTAGCGGTATTAGTTCTTCCTGAATAGCAGGCCTCTGGAGCCCAGGCTTCCGGTCCTTGGATATTCTCGACCCCTTCTTGCTTCAGCCCTCAGTCAAATCACACAACACTATTTCTCCATCTAACAGCCTAAGATAGAACACTGTCAAACAAGTTTATTCTTAAATCACATCACAGAGGGAACATTTTAAGAAAATGGAGCTGACTCCCCCCCCACCCGCCCCTTTTGAATGACCATCATAAACCTAAACGCTTTAGAAAGAGCTCTCGAAAGACTAAGAATTGTTTCAGGATAATTTTGCTTCAGTAAATCCTCTCTATATTCAGGGTTTTATTAGGCCATTCCTTGTTCTGGAGGACAAGTCATCCTGGCAGCTCATTAACAGGATAAACAGGGCTTTGGTAAAAAATTTTCTTGAGGCTTTGTGGGGATAAAGTTCTTTGGCTTTCGTACTTGCAGACCTGAGACGGGGACTGAGGTTAGCTGAGACTGCCCCTCCCCGCCCCCAAGTCACTTGTATTTTCCCCCTACTGTCCCCCACACAAGCAATGAGGCTGCCGGCAGCGTCCCACACACCTCGGCATCTCTGGGGGACCTGAGGTTTACTGGTCCTTTCACAACCTGACAAGGCTGATGGCAGCTCTCGACAGAGCATGCATTTCACGGAGCGGAGGCTGCGAGGTCTCTGCTCCGTGGGGTGGCAGCTGACTTCTTACTGGGACACGTCTAGAGAAGGCCCACCTGTAACAAGGCCCCACTCTGCCCTGCAGATATTTTAGAAGAGGGAACTTGGTGGTGATGATGATATTTAAATGATCTTGGCTAAGATGCTTGACTAACGGAGGCAGAGAGATTTCAATCAGATGCTTTCCATCTGACCATCAGGGATCAAGCTCTGCTCACAAACAGTCCATGCATGCATTTGTCTGAAATCTGCTGGAGAGACACAGCAGCAATCTATGTGCTACTTTTGGTAGTGGAAAATGATGGCCTTTCAGTTAGATTTAGTGTTCTTTTTTCCCCCAAATAGCCACTATGTAGGAGCCATGAAATGATGCTGCTAAACTCAACAGACATGAAAAATACAATATAGGTTGTGGGTCCTGGTCATAAGCTATGTACTGAATGAGCCAACTCAAAGCTTTAGGAGGGTGTTTACCTGAAAAAAATCCATAGTCTTCTTCCAAATTCTAATTATAAAAAAGGAGGCCGGAGCTCAGCTAAAACATCCTTACCTTGGTATAAATAATGACAACCTTTTTCCCCAGAACCCAGAGGTTGTTAGCACCCACCAATCATAGGAAAGGGCCCCAGCAAAAGGCAATCTTTTTTCTTTCTTCTGGCTGTGAGACTTGGGAGATCTTAGTTTCCTGACCAGTGATGGAACCCACACCTCCTGCAGTGGAAGCATGGAGTCTTAACCCCTGGATTGCCAGGGAAGTCCCTGGCCATTAATTTAGTTTTATAAATTTAATGAACTTTTACTGAGACCTGATTCTGTGCCTGGTAGCACGCTAAGCACTGAGGCTGCCAGTCCTCGCCTCCCACCAGAACCGGCCAGCCAACCTCCTCCTCAACCAGAGCACATGCTCTGTACCTGAGCAGGTCTGCCGGGGAAGCCCGTCTTCCAGCGCGCCCCTCTCCCGGCCTACAGGTGTGTGCATTCCAGTGACAGAGGGCGATCGCTTCACCTGTGGCGCAAACTCATCCATTTTAATGAGATTTCCCCCCGAATAGCGGACCACCAGACTGAATTCACACTCATGCAAAAATGCATTTAAAATTATATTTCAGTGAAGCCCTTTTTACAAGTAGAGCCATACGTTGTGGATTTCTTAGGGTGTTACATAAACATGTATTTCAAATCTCTAGTCAGGTTCCAAGTAAGCGATCAGCTGTGCTTTTTTTTTTTTCCTATTAGCAGTTATAACAACATAATCTGATTTTTAGGATTTCGGAAGTGGGCATTCAAGTTAACAGGCAGTTGTCAGAGCTGGATGATAATCAGCATTGGAGAGATTCAGTGCTTTGTGTTAAACTGAGGTAACTGGTCTATAACACTGTATATTTCATGTGGATGACATATTTCTGCTTCACTATACATTACAGTGTGTTCACCACCAAGGGCTATTTCTGTCTGCCACCATACAGTTGACCCCCTTTTACCCATTTCCTTCTCTCTCTGCCCCCCCACTGTCACCCCAGCAATAGCATTTTTCTCCAAAATGATCAGTCCATAATACAGTTTACACATGACACGTTATTGGTAAATGGTCTTTATTCAGCTGTCCCCGCCCCTCCCCAGTCCCATTTAAGTCAGCCCTTGATTTAAAATGGTCTGCACAGGTTGGCTAGTGTTTCCTGTAAAGTCTGATGACCAAGAAGCCATATCTTTGGTGAAAATGGATGTTGGAAAACAAAACTGAACTCTTACCATTTCTTACAAAATCATGATGCTGCCAGATTCCAGTCTCAGGAGCAAAGGGGTTGGGGACTGGCTCTGACTTTCCGTCTCGAAAAGTGGTTTGATGAACAGAGTTTACTGTCAGGCCCAGTGGTTTTCAGAACTGTTAACAGGACGTGTAAGGGGCACGGCTTCCTGGGTGATGTCACATGTTCTCAACACTTCTGCGTCATTCATTGTTTACAAAGTAGAACCTCACCTCTTCATGCCTGTCTGAAATAAACCAGACGGCTGCTTTCCTCCTGTCCCTGCTCTTCTGGCTGGGAGAAGGACAGTGCTCCCGTTACTCCCAGTTAGGGAAGTCCTGCGCCAGCGTCCACAACCAGAACCGTGAACAGCTGAGGCGCAGGCGGGGGTCCCCGCTGCCTCCGGAGCACCACTCGCGATGAAGTCATTTGTCCTCTTCTCAGTACAGACAGAACTCAGTGTAAAGTCGGGGCTGCCCACGATTTTGTCCTCTTACGTCAGCTTATTTGACAGGTGCTTTTAAAAATCAGCACTCGCAAACGTGGTCTTTCGCGCCGAGTCAGAGGTAACAAAGGCACGCAGGGAATAAAGGGGTCCCCCATGCGGCAGAGAAACCACCACTATTACTGTCAGGGCAACGGGGAGAGGGCAACCCTGCCTCCAGGGAGGTGCTGTTAACTGGACCAGAGACCGCTACAGGCCACAGTTTCCATTTACTAGTTTGTCCTCTTATTCTTCCCAGGCAAAACAAATCAGTTTAATGTTACAGCTTTTTTATCTCCTTATCAAACTTTTGGCCTGAGGGTGGGGAGGGGGAGTTATCAGTCAACTGCACAATATTTGACATATAAGTTAATTTTTTATGTGATATTTCAGTATATATTTTATCCATTAAATTTATTTGAAAACTGATGCTGTCTTTTTTATGGAGGAGAAAAATCACTTATGCTCAGATCTCTGCTTTCTGGGATCCCAGAGCACTGAATGAGCGTCATCAGATTTACTCAGTGGATGGGAGAATACCACTACTTTCTGGTTATTAATACCCTCCTCCCCCACCATGAGAGCTCCCCAAACAAAACACTGCCTCCATCACTGCCCATCCCTGGCACCTAGAACAGTGCTGGGCCCAGAGGACCTGCTTACAAATGGATGAGGGCGCTGCAGAGTGAGATGTTCTTCGAGGATGCTATAGCATCTCAGAGTGTGTGTGCTCAGCATCACTGCGTTTCTCACCATCGCGGCACCTCTCCTGGCACTCTGCGATGTCCATGAAGCCTTCTGTGGAGGTGGCATCTCAAGGCGCAGGTGGGCAGGGCTGTCTGGCTGGGCCCGGGACATCAGCTTGCACAGGCTCCGGCCGGGCCTCGGCAGGGAGACCCGAACCCGTCAGGACGACAGCTGCCTCTCCAGCACCTCCTTGATCGCTGTCGGATCTGCTCGGCCCAGAGTCGCTTTTCGGACCAACCCGATCAGTTTGTTTATAGCTCTGGGGTTTCCCTTCTTTAGATCCATTACCTTTAAAAACAGAAATTATTTTAGAGGGGAAAACAGAGATTTTTGCCTAAAAAAATCCTAAATCAAGTTTGGGTTTACTGAAACAAATTTAGTTTTTTTTCTGAATTAGATACAAAATGAGACGAGGACAATGGGGAACGGTGGCCTTTGGAGGAGGCTTCTGGGCTCCCGGCAGAGGCGGCACCAGCCTCCTGGTTAGAAGGTGCGAGGAGGGCTGCGGGGCGTCAGAGCTGAGCCTCGGTGCTCAGTGCCGGATCGTGAGGACCCCCCCCCCCCAAACCGTTCAGGCATTCAGTGGGCCCTCCCCCAGCCTCCTGCCAAGAAGCTCATTTGCTAGAAGACAAATCCACGAGAGGGCAACGCTCCCCAAGCATCCGGGTGGGGGTGCCGGGCGGGCAGGCAGGGGCGCTGAGCGCTGTCAGCCAGCCACCGACCGGGTCAGGGTCGCCCGCCCGACCTGCCCCGATCGGCCAGGCGCCTGCGCGGAGCTGCGCACACTGCCGCAGACTGAGTCTGAAAGGGGAAGTGTCTTTATCAGCCACTCCAGATGAGGCCGGGAGATGGAGACTGCCGAGACCCCGTGCAGCCTCATTTTCTTTATCGAGAGCTCTTCACAGGCTGTTAGTGTCCCTGCAAGCTGATGAGTGGGTGGCATCCTTCTGAAAGGGGCGGTAGCACTTTTCCCCCACTGAAAAGAATCTCTGCACAATGATTAGATTTGGGGGGGGGGGGTTCACCTCATTTTAGCTTTTTTCTATTTTGTTCTCTGCTCACAACACAAAATGATTTCCAACTCTGTTCCCGTGAAGGACTTTCTCCCCAATTTACAAATAATTTTCAAACTTTGTCTCTCCTCCCACCCCTCCAAGGCAGACAACTGAAGTGTCTGCCCCCGTGCAGGCCGTGCCGCCTGCTGCTTTCTGATAAACAGGTGGGGACCCTGCGAAAGAGCCCCCCATCACGGGAGGTGGACAGTGGCCGATTCCCCCTTCCACCGGGATGCCATGAGACTCCACTGCAGGGGTGGATCTTCCTCCTAGGAAAAGCTGTATTTTTCCAGTGTTCACCTAATTGCATCTCTTGACGTTAGCTAAAAACTGAGAAAAAATTGGAGGATTACAGATGAAACTGGGCTAGCCGTTGTTAGGAAGCGCCTCCGGACTGCTGGGGGAGAGCGGCAGAGGCGCCGGGGTGAGCCTCAGGTGACCCTCCGCCCGAAGCCACTGCGCCTGCGTGCCCACCCCGCCCCGCGGGCCGCGTACCACGTCGGGATGCGCCTCCAGCGTGGAGCTGCAGAGCCGCTCCAGGGCCTCCGGATCCTGCAGCAGTTCCAGCTTCTTCTCGGCAACGATCTGTGCTGGGGTCTTGCCTTCATTCCTCCAGAGTTCTTCAAACACCTGTTGGGGGGAGGGGGTGGAGAGAGGAGGGGTCAGCTCTTCCGCCGGCTCCACTTGCTGGGGCAGGAGGACGGCTCAGTGAGTTCCAGCCACGCGCAGACACTGAGCCCGGGGCCACGCTGGCGGAGATGGAGATGGGTCATCCGCGCTGGCGGACTCCGTGATTCCTCACAGGGCCCCGCTGACACGAATTCCACTGGATGAATGAGCGGAGGGGACATGTTGGCTCATAACAGAAATCACCTGCACGGCCTTCTTTTAAGCATCTCTGCAGCAACCCTTTCCTGGGAAGCAGGCGTGGCTACTGCATGCAGCCAGGGCCTGGCGGTCACGGGCTGCTGCAGCCACTGAGACTCAACGTGCACAGCCGCCTGAGCTCACCGCCCAGGCTCAGCCTGGCTGCCTGGCACCCAGTACAGCTGCGACCCAGCAGGCCCCACCCTGGCTGGGTCTGCCTGGGCCAAAATAGCCAGAGTAGAGGCAGCTCGGGGATCATGGCCAAAATACAGCATCAGAACAAGGCTGGGAAGATGCTTTTAAATGCAGAGGCCGGCTGCTCCCGGAGTGGGTGGTGGGCCAAGTGGGGTGAGGACCAAGTGACCCAGGGACGCACACCCCTCGGGGGCCTCCAGGAGCAAATGCCAGGGGGCCGCAGTGTTCTCCACGCCAGAGTTAAGAATGCATCAGCTTATTAGCTGTCCAAATCAGTCAAGTGGCGCCCAGCTCCAGTCCCCGTGAGCTGACACAGTGGGTTCCAGAATCCAGTCCTCTGCTCCTTCCTATTTAAGACAGAGACTGCACTCCCGGCTGGAGTCGAGCAGGGCCGGAGCCTCTGAAGGCGGCCCGGGCCAGACTCCGCGGGCTCCCCTGGCCCCCTTGCTGCAGTCATCCTGGCTCCGGGGTTGCCAGACTGGTGCTGCAGCACCGATCCTCAGCTTTTGTCCGAGTTTGAGCTCCACCCTGGGAAGCACTATGGAAGCGCAATTGTTTCCGGCCGGGTGTGTCGCTCCTAGGCTTGCTGCTGCCCATCCAAGACAAACCGTCACAAGGGGTTCCTACCAGCAGAGTGGGGAATGCAGCTGGGGACCCCTGAGCACACCCTGCCCACCAGAGCCGGCTCTGACACATGCGGCAGAAACTCAGCCTTCAGTTCCTGTGTGTCAAGCACACAGCCTTCTAACCACCACCCGACTGTGTCGCTAGCTAGTTAGTTTTAAAGGGTCTGCAGGGAAGGCCAGGAGAGCACACAGCCCCCTGACCTGCCCCCACCTGTTTGGGTTTCCAGGGTCAGAGTGTGGGGGGAAGACCTGTTCCAGGGGGGGTGGCGACAGACAAGACAGAGAGGGTGCCCCTCTGGGCAGAGGTAAGAGTCATGAAAGGTCTTTCTCCCAGAAAGGCACGGACATCAATGTGGGCCTCTAAGAGAAGCAGGCCCAGGAAGACATCCAAAGAACTGACCCACCAAAAAGGGAGAAAGAGACATCAGATCATTTGAAAATTTTACTGCATGCCATAACTTTTTCTGCACTAAAAGGTTTCTGGTGATTTGTTTAGAAGCAGACCTCTGAGAAGCCAAGTGGAAACGGCTTACACGGCGCGCTAAGGTGACAACCCCTGGGGGACAGCGGGCCATGTGCCCCTCCTTCAGGCTCGCATGGTGGAGACATGCATGCATCTGGGGGGCTCGCTCTCGGGGCCTGGCTGGCCAGCAGTCTATGCAACACGGAGGGCCGCTGAGTCCCCGGAGGCTCGGGACCTTAGTCTGCCAGCAGCAGCGGGCTTATGGCTCTGCAGGTGGGGTTTGGTGGGCCCTGTCCTTGGCAGGGACAGGAGACGGGGCTCCGTCAGTAGACAGAAATGGATCCTGTGAGAGGAGAGCCCAGGTGCTTTTGTCTGCAGTTACCAAGAGTTGCTCAGGGTGATAAATAAGCTTTGAGTTTCTGTTGCCCTCCTAACTCTTCGGTGCCGGGGGAGCTAAGGGGAGGAGGTCTTTAAGTCTCAGAAGCACTGCTGGGACACCTGGGGGGAAGGGGCAGTGGAACGTGTCAGGGAGGAAAATAATGGGTGATGATGGAAGGGAGAGCCAGGTGGCGAAAGATGGATTAATAATAAATTCGACATAAAGTGGGAGTCTTTGGAGTCCAGAACATACTCAACGCAGGATGACTCCTGCTTATCTGTCATTCTGAGTAGTCATCCTGAGTCAACTTTTTTCCCCATCTGCCAGTTATCCAATCCACTTCTGTCAGAGGCAACACCAATAACCCGTAGAACCAGATTCTTTCTGCCTTACAGGCTTGCTAAAACCTAAGGCCTCCTTGAATTCCTCTGCTAAATTCAGTAAAAATTAATTGTAACACATTTTCTACTGTAAAATGTAACACACTTTATAGTACACTATAGAAATAAGACAAAAAGATGCTTGATATAATTAGTCAAAAGGGGAATGCAAATCAAAGCCACCCTGAGCTATTGCCTTGCACCTACTAGGATAACTAGTCAGAGGACAGTTACACTGTGGGTGGGGCGTGGAGGGCTGCAATCATCCCACGCTGCTGACTGGACTGTGAAACGGGGTGGCCTGTCAGAAGACGGTCTGGCAGGACCTCGAGGTGTGAAGCGCACAATTACCACGTGATCCGGAGATTCCATTCCTGTGGGTACAGCCCCAAGAACTCTGAAGACATGCACCAACAAAATCCTGTACACGCATGTTCACAGCAGTGTTATTCAAAAGAGCCCCAAGTGGGAACCAACACAGTGTTCCACTAACTGATGAGTGGCAGACAAAATGTGGTTCCGTCCACACAATGGAATAGTCTTTAGGCATAAAAAGGCAGGAACGGACCTTCCTGGCGGTCCAGTGGCGAAGACTCTCTGCGCCCAATGGAGGCCTGGGTTCGGTCCCCGGTCAGGGAATTAGATCCCTCCTGCCACAACTAAAGACCCCATATGCCGCAACTAAGACTTGGTGCAGCCAGATAAATAAATAAAAATAAACAAATTAAAAAAAAAAAAACTGAGAAAGGCATGAAGTACAGGCATGACGTAGATGGTTTGGAAAACATCATACTAGGTGAAAGAAGCCAGACATGAGCGGTCTATACACTGTAAGAGTCCATTTACCTTACATGTCCGGAATAGGAAAATCCACAGAGACAGACAGCAGATCAGTAGTTGCCTAGAGTGAGGGGTTAATGGGGAGAGACTGCAAATTGAGCACAGGGTTTGTTTGGGGGGTGATGAAAATCTTCTGAAATTCAACAGTGGTGATGGTTATCCATCCTTGTGATGAGACTAGAAACCAATGAACTGTACACCTCTTCAAAAATAAAGCTGGACTCCCCTAGTGGTCCAGTGTTGAGAATCTGATTGCCGATGCAGGGGCCATGGGTTCCATCCCTGGGAAGGGAAGATCCCACACGCTGCGGGGCAGCTGACGCTGTGCTCCGCAATGAGAGAAGCCGCCGCAACGAGAGAAGCCACGCATAGCAAGGGAGACCCAACTCAACTAAGAATAAACAAGTAGAACTAAGGAACAGTACATGAAAACCTCTTATTTTCAAAAGTCTTATTTTTTTTAACCCACCATCTGCACATCCCATAATCCAGCCTTCCAATGGTCTCTCTGCATGGAAATCTGCCTGGGATGACGTTCACCCAATACTAACAGTAGTTAATTTAAGGTGGTAGAATTGGAAAATTACTTAAGCTTTTATAATGAAAAAGAATACCATTTTTCCCACCAGAAAAATCAGTTATTTTTTTAAAAAACATAAAGTAGAAAAATGGAAAGGCAAACCTCCCAAGGCAACAGTGTATAAGGGAGAGTCCCTCATGTGACACACACTGACTGCCTTGCTAATAAGACTTTTATTTTGATTCTATAGTTGCCTCATAGAAGTCAGTATCCACCCCTACTTCCTTTAAACACACCAGAAGCGAACAGAATCCAAAAATGTCTCTATCTGTACTGACCCCAGCTGTCAGCAGCCCCTGCAGTTCCCAGCTCTGTCCTGAAACTCACACATTCACTGCACCCAGTTTTCTTCACTGGGGCAGGAGGAGTGGGAAGGGGAAGGTCTTTTTCTCTTTGGTTTCAAACGCTACAATTCATCTGCCCTTACACGCACATATAGTCTCTTTCTGCCCTCAGGCCATCTCCTCTTTCTGCTGCTGCCAAGCTCCGTCATAAACTTTGTATTCCTCCGACATCCAGGCAACCAAAAGCCTGCCTGATGCGCCGTGGTTCCTGCACTTGGCAGCCTCGCTTGGTGGTGGGTAAACAGTCTTTATTAGCTCCTGTCCCTGGCTTCCCAGCTCAGAGCAGGGTGTATGCTCCATGGTGCCTTGTAATTAGCCCAAAGCAGCAGCTTTTCGAAAGCCTCACTTTGTAACCTGCCACTACTGAGGACGTGTATAAATATTAGATGCAAAAGGCAGCATTAAAATAACATTAAGTTTCTGGCTGAGGCACTTGACAGCTGTGAGATCTGAAGTTGAGATCAGGCGGCCGCCTTGGTGCTCTTTATCCTTCTGGGTGCTTATTTGTAAGCGTTTTCTGAGTTCCAGGAACCTTGGGCCTACCTGAGACTGTCTGGCGGGGATGGAGATGAGGTGGAAGGCCACCTCTGACAGTGATGCTATTCTTTTCTGGGTCTTCACACATTAGGCATGCATGTAGACTTTGATCTATGTAGTGGAAAGTGGTCTGTCTGACCGCACCCTTCCTGCCGAAGACTGACTTTCAGGGGTGACCATGTGAGCCCTGGTACTAGGTGGGAGGCTGCGGAGTATGGGAGAGGGGGGACGAGGTCGGGGAGCAGCGCTGGCCACCCCGGGCACAGGGCACGCTCGCCGTCCAAGCCCCCGGGAGCTGCAGGGCCCCACCTCTCATAAACACATGTTTGGGAAATATTCCAGGCAAGGCCTGGTTAACAAAGATGAAAAGCACATTACCTCTGTCGCACATGTGATAGGTTTTATTTCATTTGCTACATAAACTGTTTCTACCTCTCAGTATAAGAACAGCACCCAGCAACTTCTCTAAAAACAGCACTTAGACAGTTCCCTGGTGGTCCAGTGGTTAAAAGTCCTCCTGCCCAAAGGAATCCATAAATGAGATGAAAAGACAACCTTCAGAACGGGAGAAAATAACTGCAAATGAAGCAATGGACAAAGGATTAATCTCCAAAATATAAAGCAGCTCATGGAGCTCAGTATCAGAAAACAAACAACCCAATCAAAAAACGGGCAGAAGACCTAAACAGACATTTCTCCAAAGAAGATGTACAGATGGCTAATAAACACATGAAAAAATGCTCAACATCATTTATTATTAGAGAATGTAAATCAAAACTAAAATGAGGTATCACCTCACACCAGTGAGAATGGCCATCACCAAAAAATCTACAGACAATAAATGCTGGAGAGGGTGTGGAGAAAACGGAACCCTTTTGCCAACTGTTGGTAGGAAAGCAAATTGCTAACAGTCACTATGGAGAACAGTATGGAGATGCCTTTAAAAATTAGGAAAAAAAACTACCATATAACCCAGAAACCCCATTACTAGTATCAGTTCAGTTCAGGTCAGTTCAGTCGCTCAGTCATCTCCGATTCTTTGTGACCCCATGAACTGCAGCACGCCAGGCTTCCCTGTCCATCACCAATTCCCGGAGTTTACTCAAACTCATGTCCACTGAGTCGGTGATGCCATCTAGCCATCTCATCCTCTGTCTTCCCCTTCTCCTCATGCCCTCTATCTTTCCCAGTATCAGGGTCTTTTCAAGTGAGTCAGCTCTTCACATCAGGTGGCCAAAGGATTGGAGTTTCAGCTTCAGCATCAGTCCTTCCAATGAACACCCAGGACTGATCTCCTTTAGGATGGACAGGTTGGATCTCCTCATAGTCCAAAGGACTCTCAAGAGTCATCCACACCACAATTCAAAAGCATCAATTCTTCAGCACTCAGCTTTCTTTATTGTCCAACTCTCACATCCATACATGACCACTGGAAAAACCATAGCCTTGACTAGATGGACCTTTGTTGACAAAGTAATGTCTCTGCTTTTTAATATGCTATCTAGTTTGGTCATAACTTTCCTTCCAAGGAGTAAGCGTCTTTTAATTTCATGGCTGCAGAAACCAAATGCAGAGATTTTGGAGCCTCCAAAAATAAAGTCAGCCACTGTTCCCCATCTATTTGCCATGAAGTGACGGGACCGGATGCCATGATCTTAGTTCTCTGAATGTTGAGCTTTAAGCCAACTTTTTCACTCTCCTCTTTCACTTTCATCAAGAGGCTCTTTAGTTCTTCTTCACTTTCTGCCATAAGGGTGGTGTCACCTGCACATCTGAGGTTATTGGTATTTCTCCCAGCAATCCTGAGTCCAGTTTGTGCTTCCTCCAGCCCAGTGTTTCTCATGATGTACTCTGCATATAAGTTAAATAACCAGGGTGACAATATACAGCCTTGACATACTCCTTTCCTATTTGGAACCAGTCTGTTGTTCCATGTCCAGTTCTAACTGTTGCTTCCTGACCTGCATATAGATTTCTCAAGAGACAGGTCAGGTGGGCTGGTATTCCCATGTCTTTCAGAATTTTCCACAGTTTACTGTGATCCACACAGTCAAAGGCTTTTGCACAGTCAATAAAGCAGAAATAGATGTTTTTCTGGAACTCTCTTACTTTTTCGATGATCCAGTGGATGTTGGCAATTTGATCTCTGGTTCCTCTGCCTTTTCTAAATCCAGCTTGAACATCTGGAAGTTCATGGTTCACATATTGCTGAAGCCTGGCTTGGAGAATTTTGAGCATTACTTTACTAGAGTGTGAGATGAGTGCAATTGTGCCATAGTTTGAGCATTCTTTGGCACTGCCTTTCTTTGGGACTGGAATGAAAACTGACCTTTTCCAATCCTGTGGCCACTGCTGAGTTTTCCAAATTTGCTGGCATATTGAGTGCAGCACTTTCATAGCATCATCTTTCAGGATTTGAAATAGCTCAACTGGAATTCCTTCACGTCCACTAACTTTGTTCACAGTGATGTGTCCTAAGGCCCACTTGACTTCCCATTCCAGGATGTCTGGCTCTAGGTGAGTGATCACACCATCATAATTATCTGGGTCGTGAAGATCTTTTTTGTACAGTTCTTCTGTGTATTCTTGCCACCTCTTCTTAATATAGTTTGCTTCTGTTAGGTCCATACCATTTCTGTCCTTTTTTGTGCCCATCTTTACATGAAATGTTCACTTGGTATCTCTAATTTTCTTGAAGAGATCTCTAGTCTTTCCCATTCTATTGTTTTCTTCTATTTCTTTGAATTGATTGCTGAGGAAGGCTTTCTTATCTCTCCTTGCTATTTTTTGGAACTCTGCATTCAAATGAGAATATCTTTCCTTTTCTCCTTTGTTTTTCATTTTTCTTTTCACAGCTATTTGTAAGGCCTCCTCAGGCAGCCATTTTGCCTCTTTCATTTCTTTTTCTTGGGGGTTGCCTTGCTCTCTGTCTCCTGTACAGTGTTACAAACCTCCATCCATAGCTCATCAGGCACTCTGTCTATCAGATCTAGTCCCTTAAATCTATTTCTCACTTCCACTGTATAATCATAAGGGATTTGATTTAGGTCACACCTGAATGGTCCTGTTGTTTTCCCTATTTTCTTCAATTTCAATCTGAATTTGGCAATAAGGAGTTCATGATCTGAGTCACAGTCAGCTGCTTGTCTTGCTTTTGCTGACTGTATAGAGCTTCTCCATCTTTGGCTGCAAAGAATATAATCAATCTGATTTCAGTGTTGGCCATCTGGTGATGTCCATGGGTAGAGTCTTCTCTTGTGTTGTTGGAAGAGGGTGTTTGCTATGACCAGTGCGTTCTCTTGGTAAAACTCTTATTAGCCTTTGCCCTGCTGCATTCTGTACTCCAAGGCCAAGTTTGCCTGTTACTCCAGGTGTTTCCTGACTTTCTACTTTTGCATTCCAGTCCCCAATAATGAAAAGGACATCTTTTTGGGGTGTTAGTTCTAAAAGGTCTTCTGGTCTTCATAGAACCCTTCAACTTCAGCTCCTTCAGCATTACTGGTTGGGGCATAGGCTTGGATTACTGTGATACTGAATGGTTTGCCTTGCAAACAAACAAGAGATCATTCTGTCGTTTTTGAGATTGCATCCAAGTACTGCATTTCTGACTCTTTCGTTGACCATGATGGCTACTCCATTTCTTCTAAGGGATTCCTGCCCACAGTAGTAGATATAATGGTCATCTGAGTTAAAATTCACCCATTCCTGTCCATTTTAGTTCTCTGATTCCTAGAATGTTGACGTTCATTCTTGGCATCTCCTGTTTGACCACTTCCAATTTGCCTTGATTCATGGACCTGACATTCCAGGTTCCTATGCAATATTGCTCTTTACAGCAATAAAGAGCTTGCTTCTATCACCAGTCCCATCCACAAGTGGGTGTTGTTTTTGCTCTGGCTCCACCCCTTCCTTCTTTCTGGAGTTATTTCTCCAGTGATCTCCAGTAGCACGCTGGGCGCCTGCTGACCCGGGGAGCTCCTCTCAGTGTCGTATCCTTTTGCCTTTCACACTGTACTGCTAGTACATGCTCTTGAGAAAACCACAATTCTAAAAACACACGTTCTCCAATGGTCACTGCAGCACTATTTACAACAGACGGAACTTGGAAATGCCGTAGATGCTAGCTGTCCATTGACAGATGAATGGATTAAAGAAGTTGTGGCACATATACATAATGGAATATTACTCAGCTATAAAAAGGAATGACTTTGAGTTAGTCCTAATAAGGTAGATAAATGTAGAGCCCATTACACACAGTGAAGCAAGTCAGAAAGAGGAAAGACGAGTACTGTATATTAAGGGATATGTATGCAACCTAGAAAGATGGTACCGATGAACCTGTTTGCGGGGCAGCAAATGAGACACAGACGCGCACGTGCACCTACGGGGGACACACGTATACGTACCCACGCTGACGTACGGCAGAAAGCAGCACAATCCTGCAAAGCAGTTACCCTTCAGTTAAAGAGAAATACATCGAAAGAGCGCGTGCCTGCTCATGTAGGGGACACAGGTTCGATCCCTGGTGTGGAAAGATCCCACATGCCGTGGGGCACTAAGCCTGTGGGCCACAAGTACTGAAGATGTGTGCGCAGAGCCTGTGCCCTGACATGAACAGAAGCCCCTGCTCGCTGCAGCTAGAGACCCAGCACAGCCAAAAATAATACACAGATAATTAACATAAAAAGTGCTGAGGACATTACCTCTAAAAACAAAGCAATAAACGAAGAAACAAAAACACCCGCCCCCTCAAACAACACTTAGAAGCGTTTATTACAATACTTCCATGATGAAATCCACATAGTGTGGAACCTATGTGGAACCACATGAAACCTGTACTGGGCCGGCAGGGTGGCCGGACTCCTCAAGAGGTGTGGACATACCTGCTTGGCTGCGGATGAAGAGATGGCCTTCCTGTCCAGCAGGTCCAGCAGCTCAGCCAGGGCGGAGGGTGTGACAGGACTGGCACCCCCAAAGGAGAGAGAAAAAGTGTCACTTCACTTCGTCAGCATATGCATTCACGGTTATTCAAGATCAAGGCACGTGACTCTGCAGGTTTGAAATCCCCACCCAGGAATGACAGTAACAGGCCAACTGGGCTCCATGTTATTTATTATTTTGTATTTCAGGCCACAACACATTTTTGTGACTAGTGTTGTTTTTCTTTATTTTACTACCCAACAGTAACCGCTGTTTGGCAGAAGTTGTAGCAGCAGACAACTGCTCAGTTTAATTAGTCAAGAAAAGGAGGTGGCTGAAAAATTCATGAACCATGGTGAGAAGAGAAAAAAGAAAGAAAAAAAAACAGTAATTAAATATTTTCGACTGAAAGATCAGCCTAAAAATTACTTCAAACGAAACAGCTAACAAAGCTAGTTTTGGAGTGTTTTTGTGCAAATATAAACTCTTTTTTCACTGTAAGAGTTTTCCTTTCGGGGTGCAGTGACTACCAGCCATACCACTGGGTGTCCGCATGGGCACCACACACTCCGCTCTCTCCTGCAGGCTCTCAAGAGCTTTCTGGACACACCAGGGTCCAAAAGTCATTATATCTACACTTCCAGGAAGTGACTCATTTCCAAGGAGCCCATGATGTAAAAGGCCAGGAGGCAACTGGACACGTGAAGTGTCATCAATTCACATTTAGAGGTGGGGGTGGTGAGTGCCTAGGTTAGTGCAGATATGAATTACAGGCTATTTCTATTAAAATACATGGTCTTGCTACTTTTAAACACACACAGCAACTAGGCTAATGAAACGCTGTCTGAGGTCACAAGGGCACCGGTTTTAAATAGGCTGGAATGCCTTATAAATAGCACATAACTGTGAGTGCGCAAACAAAAGCTTCCGGAGTGCTCAGCGAGACTTGACAACACCTTCTGTTTAAGCCTCAGCTCCCATCACGCGATGTTAATTTCCTCATTATGCTCTTGGGTATTTCCTGGGACTCCAGGCCAACCGAGCACAAGTTCACCAGGTCCAACTCAGGTACCATGAGGCCTCACAGCGTCGTTCACACGAGACGGAGACAGAGACCCCGCTGTTGTGCAAGTGTCTGCTCGTTCCAAAGGAAGGAGAAGAGGAAACTCCTAGAGGACGTGCGGCTTGGAGAGAGTCTGGCATCGGGAGCAGCTGTAAACCCCGTAATCACATCTCAGCAGGACGAGGGGGAGAGGGCTGGGAGAGCAACAGATGCCTCTTCTCTGACCTCCCACCCTTACTGACAAGTAATAAAGAATCCAGGTTGCTTTAAAAATTCGGGTTTCTTGGATGTACTACCATCCTAGTCGACATAAAGGCCAATTAGAGTGCAGACCATAACGAGCACCGAGGTTGAACTAGATTTCTCGAGCCTTCAACAGAAAGGGTGCCCATTCCCATGTGAGCTGATGATAAAGGATGTGGGGATGGCGGAGGACAGAAATAGAACCAGCATACTGAAAATACTTCGCCTTTCATCCAATGACCTTAATTCACTATGAAATACCTCCACTGACTTGGGATTTCTGTCACCCTTTTATACCCAGAGGAGGTCAACAGTGTCTGCGTCTCGGACTCCTTCTCTGACAAGGAGGGCTGGGACACTGTGTCAACTCGGTCCAGCTGTGCCAGGCCTGACCTCCAGAAAGATGACGGCCAAGATTGGGACCTGTCATCCTAATCCTCAAAGGCCCGTCCTCAGTTACATAAATAAACCACCTGACTTGGAAAAGAACGGCAGAAGCACACGCTGCTGAGCGGCTGTGGTCAGATGACGTTGGTTTCTGGGCCACGAGTGAGTCTCCGCTGAAGAAAACCCTAACGTGAAAGACAGAAGCCGTGAGGGCTGGTCTCCCATCCCCAGCCTGGCCCGCCTATAAGGCAGAGGGGAGAGGCGTCTTTTGAGCCTTCCAACTTCACCTGGTCCCTTAGATCTCTTCCGCGATCACAACTCCATCTCCAGCCTGAATCCTGGAAGCAGACACCCCAACACAGCCACCGTGGCTCCTGTGAAATGCGCTGCCCATCGCAATCCACAGGTTCATTTCAGGCCCAAGCCTGCGAGACAGAGGCTCGTGGAGGAAGACAGGGAGGCCTGGGCCCCCAGGCACTGCTCAGCAGTCCTGCTCATCTCGCTGATACCCAGCACCCTGCCTGGTGCCTCCCCTGGAGTGGCTGTTCTGGAGTCTCCTTTCTGTGCTCTTTCTCATAACAGACCCCCACCTTCCACATCATAAGGCCCCCAGCTGATGGAAGGCCCAGAATCTTCTAGGGTGCCCTCCGCCGCCTCTTCCACCTAACAGCCCCTCAAGCCCGTGCTCCTGACCCTGTCACTTGGCGCTCCTACAGATCCTCCTCAGATGACAGGCTCCTGTCTCCTGTGGCTTTGATCCCACACCTTCACGGATGCTCAGATCTTCCTTATCTTAAATGCCTCCAAGTCATCTTGCCGTTACTTGCTTCTGTCTGGCTTCTTACCTTATTTTTTACCAATAAAGAGCATCAGTGGTTACTGTCTGCCCTCCCGAGCACATGTCATCTGGATGCCAACTCTATCCTTCTTAAAAATTCTCCTCCCCTCACTTGTTACCAAACATAACAGCTTCTCTGCACTGCTGCACCCTGCCTCTGGACCACCTTCACCCCCGGGAAAGCCCCTTCTCCTGGGGCCTCCACATTCTCTAGCGAGGAGTGGCCAGGGCTCGTTTCTGCATCCCCTGCCTTCACTGCAGTCTGGCGAAGGAGGAGAGCACGTCTGTCCCCAGGATGGCCACTGCTTTCCCGGCAACGTTCTCCTGCCACCATGCTCAGCTACCTCTCGGGGGTCCCGTCTCCCCACACCACACATCTAAGCCAGGGCTCAGGAAACTTCTTCCAGAAAGAGCTGGGGACCAAATATTTAAGGCTCTGTGGGACACACCAGGTCTCCGTCATGTGCTCTTGGTTTCTATAAGAGATGGCAAGCATCCTCAGCTCATAGGCTGTATACAGACAGGCTCCCGCCTCCGGCATCCCTTTCTTGGATGCAGCCCCACACACCACACTGTGGGACTAACCCTCCCACCGGCATCAGTCCCTCCTCAGCTCAAAAGCCCTCGCTGGTCTCTCAGGGCCCCGGGGGCTGCTGCCTGCAGCTGACCTGCAGGTTCAGGGCCTCAGCTGGAGTGAACAACGGAGAGCTACACTGGCCTGGTTCTACCAGGGAATGCTGCATCAGGGGACCAGTAATCTCCACCTTCATAACTAAATCAAACCTGATATTAATGGAATTATCATCCAAAAAACCTATATACCCAAAATATAAGGGTCAAGTTCAACAAGCACTTTTTGGTGGCTCAGACAGTAAAGAATCTGCCTGCAAAGCAGGAGGCCATGGTTCTATTCTTGGGTTGGGAAGATCCTTGGAGAAGGGCATGGCAACCCACTCCTGTCTTCTTGCCTGGAGAATTCCATGGACAGAGGAGCCTGGTGGGCTGCAGTTCATGGGGTCAGAAAGAGTCAGACATGACTAAGCGACTAATGCTTTTCTGGTCAGACCCTTTAAACACCAGTCTTCTGAGAGGTCTTTAAAAATGAACGCTCATTTGCAAACTGAGCTCCAGCCAGCACCACCTCTGGTGTCCCTCGCCTGGTGTCATCATGAGACTACTGCCAGCTTTGCAGCTACTGCCCTTCCAGGCTTTGGAAACTTTGGTCCAGGAGCCAGGGTTGCTCATGGGTTAATGTCTGCTCCAAGCTCCTGTTCTACCTAAACTGTAAGGCAGAACTTGCTTAGCTTATACTATCAAGGGTGAAACAGATCACCAGCCCAGGTTGGATGCATGAGACAAGTGCTCAGCGCTGGGGCACTGGGAAGACCCAGAGGGATGGGATGGGGAGGGAGGTGGGAGGGGGAGGATCAGGATGGGGAACACATGTAAATCCATGGCTGATTCATGTCAGTGTATGGCAAAAACCACTACAATATTGTAAAATAATTAGTCTCCAACTAATAAAAATAAATGAAAAAAATATCTGTTAAAGTTCTTATGTTGTTCTAAAATTGATTGTAATGACGGTTGCACATACTGTGATTTAACTAAAAGTGAGTACACTATATACTTTACATGAGCAAGCTGTACAGTATATGAACTATGTACCAATAAGCTATTTTAAAATCTATAATGTACCATTATATTACATGTTAAGTTATAAAATTAAATAAAATAAATAAACTGTAAGGCAGAACTTGCTTAGCTTCATCCTTACTTGACTTTGGAACAACCAAATATACTTTTATTTAGAGTTAGGTGCCCTTGGGGTTCTTAAGTCTGTAATGCTTCCAAATTGTTTGGATAAATACCAGGGGCTCCAGGTTCCCTCAACAGGCTAATTTATCAACCTCAGCTCCTGCAGAAGCTCCTAAAATGGTTGTCAGCAAACCCCTCATTTCCCATATCAACATATAGAGAAACTGATCTGAAAGTCAGGGGATGGGCTTCTGGTCTGAGCAGTGGTGCACATTACTTCCTGGGGCCTGGGTTTCCTTCCCCACTAAACGTGGAGCCAAACCAGAAAGCAGCTAAGGGCTCTGCTGGGACTGAAATTCAGGGACACGAGTAGTCAGCCAACGATGTGGAAAGGCTTATTTAAAGCTAAGAGTTAGATCTCCTCCAACAGCTCAAAGCGCTCCTTCCTGGAGCCTCTTGGGCGAACGTGATCTCACCCTCTGCTCCCACTGCACTGCTTCTAGTTCTAACCGGGAAGCGTCCCGTCCGCCTTGACCTACAGCGCTGCTGCGCACGTCCATCCTTCCAGGACACGGAGCTCCCTGAGGGCCGGGCCGGGGTCCTGCTCCTCTCCCCACAGCCAGCGCTTCACGGCTCAGCTCCTGTGACCCCGCACACCCTCCGAGTGCTGGCTGAGCCCCAAGCACACGCTCAACTGTAACTTCCGGCCGTTCTCCGCCCCGTTCCTCCTGGCTATACTCCCCGTGGCCCCCAAAGTGCTGTTTCCCATGCCTGCCCCCCACCCCCACCACGCCCGTCCCACCCTGGGGCGCAGGGGCAGCTGCGCCTTCTCCCTGGACTCGGCCAGGAGGCTCCAGCCCGCGCTGCCAGGCCCAGGGTGTCAGTGTGGAAACTGGAGTAGAAAGGTGAGACTGGGGAGGCCAGGGAGGGAAGACGAGCAGGTCACAGACGCCACAGGGGTCTGAGGACCTGAGGGGGTTTGGTACTTGACACGCCAGCACGGAAGAGAGAGGGAAGCCAACGCTGAGGGCCCGCGGGCACCGTGCCGTCTCCTTTCAAGAACCCTGGGAGGCAGGCTGGACACCGAGGGGGACTCCCCGAGGTCCCGGCTGGTGAGGGGCCGCCGAGGCGGAGGACGGGAGCCGCGCGTACACGCTAGAGCCGGAGGCCGGGTGCACGCAGGGCAGCGGCTCTGAACACACAGCTGTTCGGACTTGTGCACCCACACACCCGTCTCCCCCGCTCCGCTCCCAGCCCACGGCTGTGGGTGCTCCCGCAGCAATGACGCCCACCCAGGTGGGTTCTGCTTCCCTTTGGGATCCTGCTGGGTCCCTAAAATCCACCTGGGTGTCCCCGACGAGCCCTCGCACTTAAACCGGCTGCTCCTTCTCTCCTTCCCGACCCTTTCCTTTTCTTCTCTGACACCCACGCTCCTGGTTCTCCCCTTCTTGCCTGCCCATGCTCCTTGGGTAAAGTCCAGGGCATCTCAGGCCCCTTCCGTGGCCCCCGGTCAGGCTGTGCCCTCCCTGACAGCTGTTCTCTGCTCCAGCGGCTTCCAGTTCCATCTGCACGCTCCAAGCCCACAATCCACTTATCCCAGCCTGTGCATGGCCTCCCCCGAGGTTCAGCACCGGGGACCCCTTGAGCCATCTATACACACGGGCCCCCACGCCTGGGCACCCTGACCGCAGGCTGTGGGGTCTGCCCCAGTCACCCCCACTCGGGCCAGCTCAGCTGTCCCTCCCCTTTCTCAGGGGGTGTCCTGCCCCTTCCTCTTGGCCACTCCCGCTGGTTCCTCAGGGCCTGGCCTCTCAGGGAGCCTCGTTCTCCCTCCTGAGGGCTGATGCCCCGGGCTCAGGGCCCGGCCTCTGAGGGAGCCTCGTTCTCGCTCCTGAGGGCTGATGCCCCGGGCTCAGGGCCCGGCCTCTGAGGGAGCCTCGTTCTCCCTCCTGAGGGCTGATGCCCCGGGCTCAGGGCCCGGCCTCTGAGGGAGCCTCGTTCTCCCTCCTGAGGGCTGATGCCCCGGGTTTGGTCCCTTTTTGTGTATTCATGGGTGGCCGGGGCACACCTGCGGTATAGCAGGATCACACTGAGCCAACTGTCTGCCTTCTGACAGTCAGGATTCCCTGCCAGCTGTCAACTCCTCATTGTTTCCATCTCAGGCGCCCAGCCCAGCACAGCACACAGGCCAGGGTGGGTGGGCAGAGACCTGAACACACCAACAAGCTTTCAGATGTGCAGGTGAGTGAAGGCGGACAGCCCTGACATTCACAGGCATGGTCTGTGTCTCGTCAGGAGATTGGGGCGCGGGGGGTGGGGGCTGGGGAAGGACAGAACCCTGGCCTTGGCCTATTTCAGCTGCTTCTGGACACAGAGATCATGACAGAAGAAAATGCCCTCCCCAGACCCCACTCACCTCTCACTGACAGCAAGGTTCTGTTGCTTTAAAAAGCCCAGAAAAGTGTTGAGGACCCAACTAGTCACTTTTTTTGGCTCTGCCCTAGTTTCTTTGATCACATTTTGGAAGAACTCCAGTAGGCCAACTTCATTCTGTAAAGAAAGAGAAAAAAAAATTATATAAAACCTCCCCAAAATGGAAGATGAGCGTTGTGAAACTGCCACCCCCTGCCTCCTCTGAGACGTCTCCTGGTACCTCCCAAACACAGGGGTGTCACCAGACAATTCTGACCGCCCTAAGTAAACAGCAAGTGTGCTGCTCCTGCCGCGGCCACCCTGCATTCACACAGCACTGTGTCAAAGGCAGGCAGAGAAGCCAAAGCCCTGAAGAGCGCCTGGGCTCTGTGGTCCACGACAGTGAAACCCACCATCCCCTGAACCTGCGGCCGCGTGTGGGCCACGTGCAGCCGCAGCCTTCATCCGTGAGCAGTACGTCTGGCCTGAGTCTACTGTCCTGTCTCTTTCCAGGCCCGTCTCCTCTTGGAAGTCCTAGTAACTCCTAGAGTAAGAAGGTAAGAAAAGCAGCAGACCAAAAAGGAGCAAAAAGAATATTCTACTTCTGAAAAATCAGAAGTGGATCATAACTGTATTCCTCTGCGTATCATCTACAGAAGTGATGGAAGTGATTTTCACATGTTCTCAAAATGAGAAAGGACAGTGCATGTGACCCACTTAGACCACAGGACTGGCTGGGCCAGCCCGGCTGACCCGAGCTCTCATAGTGCTCCAGGAAAGGGACCGCAGGTTGGCTCACCACGGACACGTGTTTGAAGAAGCCCCTCCCACTCTGGACCTCCAGTTCTGCGAGTCAAGGGCCACGCTGCCCTTTCTGTGACCAGAGCTACGTCATGCTAGGTCATGGCAGCTGCCTAGTCAGCATCAGTGGATGAATCAATGTCTCCCACTGCCTTGTATTTAAAAAAAATACCACACATGAATGTTCATCCTTTATCATGCCACGTTCACCTTTGAATATTGAAATTGCCACAGTTTATTTATTCGGCTGCACTAGGTCTTAGCTACGGCATGAGGGATCTCTGTTGCAGCATGTGGGATCTAGTTCCCTAACCAGTGATCGAACCCAGGCCCCCTGCACTGGGAGTTCGGAGTCTTAGCCACTGGACCACCAGGGAAGTACCATGGAATTGCTACAGTGAGGCCTAAGATGAACCCCCAAGTTCACCTCATGAAGCCGCACGTACATTGCAGCTAACTATCCACCCCGATGGGTCTGGCAGAACAGGAAATCCGGCCAAGCCTACCTCTTATTTCTCAATAAGGAAAATAAAAACATCTTCTACATACATCTGGGAGACTGAAGTTTCCACAAGCAGAGGAAACACAATTTAAGTAGCAAGTGTCCCCTACCTGCTGAAATTGAAATCAAACCACACTTCCCTTGAAATATCCTTTTTTAACTTTATATGGCAGGTAAGGCTCTCACCCTCGCCCCTTTCAGAGAGCCTTCATTAATCAAAAGAACATCCTAGAAAGATGCGACACTGGGAAGAAGCAAGACACACTAACAAAAGTGCTCTCAATGTTTTGCTATTGTAGCTGCTATAATATACACATAGGCACGCAGTGGCTAAAATAGAAATTCCATAAAAAAAACAAAAAACACACCACTACGTGCCCTTCGTAACAGATGCATTCTCTGGTGACGAGCCTACTGAATAATCCCATAATCATCTCCTGAATCTCTTTTCAAGCTGATGCTATTATTCTGCTCACGCTAAATCAGGGCAAAGGCCACCCTGGCAGCCAAAGTTTGACTACAGATGAAGGCAAATCCAGACAGCATGAAGAGAAAAGTTCTCCTTAACTTATGGAAGAGTATTCAAACTTCCACAACGGCACACAGACCACTGGGGAGGGAGGAAACTGCTATCTGGCCCCAATCAGACAAGCAGGATTCCCTCTGTTCTAATTCCGACAGGCTGGCCCGCTGGTGAAAAGAGCTGTCAGGAGGAGGACTCTGCTTTGCCAAGGAAAGGTTTTTCTAAAACCACCTAGAAATACTGCACTTGAACTCACAGGCCTGGCTGAGTTGCTGGGACATGATGAATATCTATTCCTCTACCCTTGGGTGGTTTTTTTATTGGATGGATAACATGGCAAGTCAGATTTCTGTTTGTCTTCCTGCCAGTGCTGGGAGGCAGAGTCTCGGCGCTGGAGCGGGGCTTCACTGGGGATACGTGGGCTCAGTTCACGACCTGCAGGCGATGGGGAAGGCTGCGACTGTGGCGGGGCAAGCTGTGGGTGGCGGGGCTGTGGGAAGATGAGCTGCTGCCGCCACCCAGAGTGATAGATACATGCAAGTG
This sequence comes from Odocoileus virginianus, assembly GCF_023699985.2. Classification (NCBI taxonomy): domain Eukaryota; kingdom Metazoa; phylum Chordata; class Mammalia; order Artiodactyla; family Cervidae; genus Odocoileus; species Odocoileus virginianus. The sequence goes on along the minus strand of NC_069685.1, from coordinate 5,814,301 downwards.
GGCTGCCCGCTTGCGCTCTTTACAGCAGAAGCCCTCTTTTAGGGGTTAAAAAAAAAAAAGCCACACAGCATTCTAGGTAAGGCCTCCTTTGTTTTTCTGTGAGATCGGCAGATGCTAATAAGCTTGGCACGGATCTCAGAAGTCCCTGTGAATGCAGCCATGAAGCCATCTGGTTTTTGCAGGAAAACAGCAGACCAGTAATTCCTTGACATGAAAATCATATTAAGAGCAAAGCAGAAAGGCCAGTGCATTAGGGGCCCCTTAACGCCCTTCTCAGAGGCAACAAGCCAGCAGGAATCACCTACCCTACATCAGAGGGAAACTCAGCTGCACAGGGCATCAAGCCTGCTGGCTGACTGCAGCTGGAACTTCCTTCACAGAAAGCCCAGGTGGCAGAGACGACTGGTCCCGGCTTTTGTGTCATGCCAGGCACTCTCTACAGCTTTGCGACTGAGAAGCATCTTTTCCACATTTTAATCAAATTTCCTAAAGCATTCCATTCTATCCAGAGCTAATGCCAAGCCAGCTTCTCTGTCACAGACAGGAACCCTCCATGGCCAGGGAATCTGTCTGCTTGCTGGTCATGCTGGGATGTGGCAAGGCAGGGGGTCACCTCGCCTTCTCTGCCGCTTTGGGAAGGAACCCCATCCACCCTTGCAAGGTGCCCGAAAGCCAACTTTTCCAGTCTACCTTCAGAGATGACAAGATGCCAGGAGCCTGTCCTGCTGGAATAGGATGAAAGCTGATTTTGCAACTGCCCTTCCTGCCCTAAGTCACACACCCTGGCACCTGGTGGCAGGGCAGAACTCTATTTAGGAGAACGCAACCCGAGAGGCGGCTGGCTGGGGGCAGAGGCGGGGAAGGAAGAGGACACAGGGCACACGCCGGGGAACAGCTGGTTACGTGGCAGGGAGTGACTCCGAGGCTGGCCTTATCGCCTGAGTACTGCCCCTCGGCCAGCCACGCCAGGGGCCGCCGCCGCTGCTAATGGTGCTAACAGCAGTTCTGACAGCAACAAGGACAGGTGCATTCCCTACACTAACTCAGCCAGTCCCAGCGCTGACACAACAGGAACACAGCAGGGCTGGGACCCTGCACTCGTCCCCCAGGTTCCGATGCTGCTATTGGAGGACAGTCACACCTCGCCTTCCTGCGGACTGAAGCTGAGCACCCATTAGGGCTGGGTACCGACACACAGCAAACTGCCCATCCAGAGAACATGTTTCCCTATCATCTTCATTATTTTACTTGAAAGTCGCCAGCTGTTCAAAGGTTCTTAGCATAGTAAAAATGTCACAAAGGCCCTTGGCAAATAGCTTAGAAATCAGGAGGAGGAAACAGCAAGTTCAAGTGCTGCTGTTGCCAAGGTCGTCTAAACGCCGTGGCGCTCTCCACTGTGTCTGACACACACTGGTTCCCAGACTGGGGGGACAACACTGGCACCCCCTCCCCATTCAGGGCTTCCGGGGCTGGGAGGATGACTGGCGTGCCTCCACCCCCTCCCCAGAGGAGTTAGGGAGCACACTCTCATGGACGCTGCCTGCTTCAGCAGCATCCCTGAAGCTACAAAACAAACCCTGTGCTCACTCACAGAGTTTTGGTGTCAAGCACCTCCTCTTTCCCTGCATTCTAACTCCTTCGATGTGGGTGACTCACGCACACGTTTATGCCTAACGGGCAGGCAGGGCATTTCAGACTCTTGTTGACTATGATGGTTACTCCATTTCGTCTAAGGGATTCTTGCCCACAGTAGTAGATATAGTGGTCATCTGAATTAAATTTGCCCATTCCAGTCCATTTTAGTTCTCTGATTCCTAAAATGTCGATGTTCACTCTTGCCATCTCCTACTTGACCACTTCTAATTTACCTTGATTCATGGACTAACATTCCAGGTTCCTATGCAATACTGCTCTTTACAGCATCAGACTTTACTTCCATCCCCAGCCCCATCCACAGCTGGGTGTTGTTTTTTCTTTGGCTCCATCCCCTCCTTCTTTCTGGAGTTATTTCTCCACTGACCTCCAGCAGCGTATTGGGCACCTACAGACCTGGGGAGTTCCTCTTTCAGTGTCCTCTTTTTGCCTTTTCATACTGTTCATGGAGTTCTCAAGGCAAGAAGAGTGAAGTGGTTTGCCATTCCCTTCTCCAGTGGGCCATGTTTCGTCAGAACTCCCCACCATGATCCATCTGTCTTGGGTGGCCCTACACAGCATGGCTCATAGTTTCATTGAGTTAGACAAGGCTATGTGGTCCATGTGATCAGTTTGATTAGTTTTCTGTGACTGTGGTTTTCACTCTTTTGGCCCTCTGAAGGATAGGGATAAGAGGCTTATGGAAGCTTCCTGATGGGACAGACTGATTGAGGGGGAAACTGGGTCTTGTTCTGATGGGTGGGGCCATGCCCAGTAAATCTTTAATCCAATTTTCTGTTGATGGGCGAGGTTGTGTTCCCTCCCCGTTGTCTGACCTCAGACCAATCTATGATGCTATTAAAGTGCTGCACTCAATATGTTAGCAAATGTGGAAAACTCTGAAAAGGTCAGTTTTCATTCCAATCCAAAAGAAGGTCAATGCCAAATAAAGTTCAAACCACCACACAATTGCACTCATCTCACACACTAGTAAAGTAATGCTCAAAATTCTCCAAGCCAGGCTTCAACAGTACATGAACCATGAATGAACTTCCACATGTTCAAGCTGGATTTAGAAAAGTCAGAAGAACCAGAGATCAAATTGCCAATATCCATTGGATCATCAAAAAAACAGAATAATTCCAGAAAAACATCTGCTTTTTTGACTGTGTAGATCCAAACAAACTGTGGAAAATTCTTCAAGAGATGGGAATACCAGACCACCTGACCTGCCTCCTAAGAAATCTGTATGTAGGTCAGGAAGCAACAGTTAGAACTAGAAATGGAACAACAGATAGGTTCCAAATTGGGAAAGGAGTATGTCAAAGTTGTATATTGTCACCCTGCTTATAACTTATATGCAGGGTATATAATGCGAAATGCCAGGCTGGATGAAGTGCAAGCTAGAATCAAGATTGCTGAGAGAAATATCAATAACCTCGGATATGCAGATGACACCAGACTTATGGCAGAAAGTGAAGAGGAACTAAAGAACCTCTTGACAAAAGTCAAAGAGGAGAGTGAAAAATCTGGCTTAAAACTCAACATTCAATAGATGAAGATCATGACATCGAGTCCCATCACTTCATGGCAAATAGATGGGAAAACAATGGAAGCAGTGAGAGACTTTATTTTCTTGGGCTCCAAAATCACTGCAGATGGTGACTGCAGTCATGAAATTAAAAGATGCTTACTCCTTGGAAGTAAAGCTGTGACCAACCTAGACAGCATATTAAAAAGCAGGGACATTACTTTGCCAACAAAGGTCTGTCTAGTCAAAGCTACGGTTTTTCCAGTAGTCATGTATGGATGTGAGAGTTGGACTATAAAGAAAGCTGAGTGCCAAAGAACTGATGCTTTTGAACTGTGGTGTTGGAGAAGACTCTTGAGAGTCCCTTGGACTGTAAGGAGATCAAACCAGTCCATCCTAAAGGAAATCAAGCCTGAATATTCATTGGAAGGACTGATGTTGAAGCTAAAGCTCCAATACTTTGGCCACATGATGCGAAGAACTGACTCACTGGAAAAGACCCTGATGCTGGGAAAGACTGATGGTGGGAAGAGAAGGGGACGACAGCGGATGAGATGGTTGGATGGCATCACTGACTCTGTGGATGTTGAGTTTGAGCAAGCTCTGGGAGTTGGTGATGGGCAGGGAAGCCTGGAGTGCTGCAGTCCATGGGGTCACAAAGAGTCAGACGTGACTGAGTGACTGACCTGGGCAGGTCATGAACCTGTGGTGGGAGCGGCCGACAGCTCGGGGACCCCACACCTGCGACTGAATGGCAGCTGCCCTTACGGGGCTGGGCTCTCGCGTGTCGCCGTGCAGAGGGGGTTCCTACGGAGAAGATGGTCCTGAATCTGCACACGAACTCTGTGCGTCCCCATCATTCCTATGAGTCCAGTTGCTCTTCCAGAGTGAGAAAAACAGAACACAGACCCAACAACTTAGTGAAAAATAGCCCTGAAAATCACATCAGTGCTAGTTCTGGGACAAGGTGGACATCAGGCAAGGACGCCCCGAGAGAGTGGTGGTTTCAGGGCAAAGAGCAGAAGGGACAGTCACCAGGAGGACAGGAATGTGCAGTGGGGAAGGGCCCGAGTCTAGGATGTGAGAGGGGCCTGCCCCTGCTTCTCACGGAAACAAGGAGCGGCTGTGGAAATACTTCAGGGGGTGAGGGAAAAAGACTCACTCAGAGGAGTCGGCAGCGGCGGGAAACACAAGGTGGCAGCGGCTGGTGTGGAGCTGGCAGAGGCGCATCGCTCTGCTCTGAGAGTCCGGAGGGAGCCAGAATCCTGCACCACCACCATCACTTCCAAGAACATGGGCATCTGCAGCTCTGAAACTGACCCCAAACACTGATGGAGTGCTCTCTGCTATGATTTCGGGGAGGGGGGTGTCTATAGTCCTACTGTGGTCTCCACAATTTCCACCTCTGGATCACATTCCCAGAGGGCTTGGGGACCCTTAAAATCTGAATAAAACTCTGGTCCCAACAATTTCACCTGTGCGCTGTTCCCAGCAAAGTCAGAAAGTGCACACACCTGAGTGGGACCCTGACGACAGTCAGCTGTGAGACTCCATTCTCGGTGATGAACTCACTCTAGGAGGGATGCGGAGGGAAACCAACTGGGCCACAGGACTTTCCCTTGGACAATCAAAATCAAAGAACTCAGGTAATAAAAGCTGATGGCAGACAAGCATAATCAAACACTGGAAGAATGCGGCGCAAAAAGGATGTTGTCAAGAAATCAATTCGATGATAATCAACCTTCAGTGAGCTGAAAGTCAGTGCTGCCAAAATGCTCCTGACACGGAGGAAACCTGTGTAACTCAACAGCGGTCTTCTGTTAACTGTCCCAAAAAGGAAACCAGCCCATGGACAGGACACGAGGCTTCAGGATGGGCTTGGGGACAGAGCCCCTGAGAGTCCTCAAGCCTGGAGCTCAGACGGCTCTGCGCCTGGCGGATTCCACCTCCGAAAGCCCCCTGGCACCTGCACTTGAAATGAATGAACTAACTGTGGGTTTTGCAGGAGTCAAGTTAGAAGACGTGTCGTTGGATTTGACTTGACTGGAACAAAATATCGGTTATTTTTTCTGTGCACAGACTGTGAAAGCACCCTTAAGTTGGCAAGCACTGGATGTGATTTCATAAACTGAAGAATAAAATCAATTCTGAAAATTGCATGGAGCTCCAAAACGGCGAGCGACAATGTTGACCAAATGGATTTTCCTTCAGCTGTGGTCCGACAGTGAGTCTTCTAAGTCTGGGAGGTCTGAAACTAGTCAATAAGGGGGTTTCAGATGCTTTTTTAGTTATTAGCTTTAAAGTAGTATTACCTATGGGATATACAGATATTTGTCATGGGAAATTATTTTATAGGCAATTCATCCAGACAGAAAACCAGGCCATTTCAAGCTAATGAGAGACCCCGAGCAAAACTCTCAGAAAACAATCCATCTGACAACCAACCATCGTCATGATATCTTCTGTTTCTCTGTTCCTTGGAGACACCTTACCCTTTTCCATGATGTCAGAAACAAAAGATTATGACTTTAAATGGGGAATGACTGGCTGGGGCAATGAAGTTGTTCAAATAAAACCATGTTATCTTGACCCTGCACACAAATAGACAGACTCATGGCAGTAGAAGTCACTGCTTTGGAGGGTCACAGTCATATCTCCCTACAGTCTCGCTGGGCCTCAGGTAGACTGTCCCTAAAACTCTGCCCTGCGCGGCCCTGGAAGTGTTAGCAGCTGTCTGCTGCCCCTTTCCTGGGAGCAGCATGTCCCTGGTTGTCTGCTTGGCTGTAGGCAGGTATTGTAGGTTCAGTGAAGGCACCACTGTGCCTGCCATCTTTGGGGCTGAGTGTCCTGTTCCCTTTCTCTTTCCTTTGGGGAAGGAACAGCTTTAGGAACCTTCTCAGTGCCCCCTAGCACCCCCCCCCCCCCCCCCCCAAGCATCAGAGATGAGATTTGGAGTCAAGAGTGTCTGTCTTGACACGTGGTTGCCAAAGGGGGGGGAGGGAGTGGGAGGGATGGACTGGGCGTCCGGGGTCAGCAGACGAAAACGACTACACAGAATTGACGGACGACAAGGTCCTGCTGAATCAATAGCACAGCGTACTATATTCAATGTCCCGGGATAAATCCTAATGAAAAGAATATAAAAAAGAATGTATACTTGTGTATAACTTTGTCAAAGTGACAGTCACTCTGCTGTACAGTAGAAGTGAACAGAACATTGTAAATCAACTATATGGGAAAAAAAAAAGGCGTCTGTCTCAATGTGTTAATCTGCTTCCTTTAACATGATGCAGAAAAGATGAAGCTCTTACATCTGACAACAGCATGGCACTGGAGGAGGAAGGGGCAGCCGCTCCAGGATTCTTGCTGGGAAAATCCCATGGACAGAGGAGTCCGGGGGGCTACAGTCTATGGGGTCGCAGAGTCGGACACGACTGAGCTCACACATAGGGCACTGTGGTGAGTACGGCAGGCTCTCAGGAGACACTGACCTGGGGCTGCTATGCCTACTCCTCCACTGAGATCTCCCACAACAGACGACACGGAAATCTGCCCACGGATTCATACACAGCCAGCCACCCAGAGAGCTCAGAGGCGTTCTTAACCAACCGCATCAGGCAAAACTGTCCCACAAACCCCAGACACTATGTGGAGGCCCTTCTCAAATATTCCGTCAGACTGGGACAAGTACCTAAGGCACAAAGTCTAAGAAACAAAATAAACAGAACTGTGGCAGAGCTTACATGGCTTTTCTACTTGGAAAATGAACAGAATTTCTGCTTTCCACTGGAGTTGACTGATTTTCACTAAATTTAGCAGACGGCACTTATGTTTATTTATAGGGCAGGCTGGCATCTTAAAAACCTAGAGGGGTGGAAAAAGGTTTAAATGGACTGACATTCTATGACTGTTGTTTCATGAAGCCTCAGCGTGGCTGGATAAAGTATTAATACCCACACAAGTAAACAACTGTTTTCTCTATTAGGTGACTCAAAACAGCAACGAGCTTGAAACAGGACTTCCACCGGGCCTTGTGGCACAGTTACGTCCAAGCAGGCAGGGGCTCAGAAGCGGAGGGCCTGGGCGCTGCAGTCAGCGCTCTCTCAAGTCTGACAGAGTCACTGTGTCTCACTCAACCTCAGACATGACGCTTCCTCACCAGAAAAATGGGGAGACGGACGGTACCCCTGCAGGGGGTGCTGGGAGGATGGACTGGATTAGAAACTGGTCCACTGTGAGCCACGGAATCCGCTGTTAGCTAACAGCCTCGACTGACCCCGAGCTGCCTACCGGGCCAATGGCAACAACGCATCTGGATTCCCTGCTCAGCAAAGCAGGGTGTAGGAAGAGACATTCCACAGAAATCACCTTTATTATACGCTAAAAAAACGCTCCTGCACAGAACCTTGACCGTCCTCACAACTACTCCTGGACACTGACTCAGAGAAGGACGTGCTATGCTACTGGGATCTCTCACTTCTCTGGAATCCTATGACTCGACCTCACCCTCCACACGTCCATGCCTGACTCCTGACAAACGAGGCCAGAAATCTGGCAGCCTGACAGAGAGGGAAGAAAGGAGGGCTCCCCAGGCTGAAGCTTCAGATGGGACATGACACGTTTCATGAAGAAATGCTCACACAGGTTATCTGGTGGGAGGGGATCATCAGGCAGTCTTACGAGATGACATGAGAACGCACACTTGACTCCAGGGTCCTGAAGAAACAAGTTCTTTAGGAGGCAGGGACACCAAGTGTTCGACGGCCAGTCGCGGCACGTGGCCTGATTGAGGCGGAAACCCAGGCTTCTCCCGCCAAGCTCAGCAGCACAGGTACCACCCTGATTTGCTGGGCTGTCAAAAGGGTGCTTTATATACCTGCCTTTGGGAAACAGGGATGCTTTATCAGGAACGCTGCTTTCTCCAGGGCTTCGTTGAGTGTTGTGACAGACTCCCACTCACCCACTGATCTGTCCATCTGTTCACCACTGCCTACTGTGTGCCAGACTTTGCAGTGGATGCTAAGACAGACTATATTAGAGTTTTGTAAATGCCAAGAAGAAATTATTACTACACAATTCAGTGCTCACCACACAGTACAGCGACAAGGCCAGAGTTGTATAACATAGGGAAGACAGCCAATATCACAGCAACAATAAACAGAACACACCCTTGAAAAACCGTGAATCACTATACTGTACGTATATAACTTAAATAACATTGTACAGCAACTATACTTCAATTAAAAAAAATTAAAAATAACAGTTAAGCTCTGAAGTTTATTATTTTTTTTTTTACCGTTCATGGGGAAGGACTGCGATACCAGAAAGGACTGTATGCCTAATGGTTAATTTAACCAGCGACCCAAAGGCTCTGCAGAGCACACCTCCACCAGCTACTGATTTAGTGAATACTCCCAGGCACTCTTTAAATTGAAAGATGGCTCATTAGATTGGTGCATCTGCCCTTCTCAGCAATCTGTTGTATTTCTGAGGAAGTCAGGAAAAAAACATGAACATACCACTTTCGGGTATGTTATGAGTAACTCAGCTTCCAATGATTACTAAGTCATCAAGAGCTCACGGTGCCTAATTTCAGGGAAAGAAATCGTCTGAATCATCCTCCTTCCATATTACTAGTTCTCTTCTCATTTTTCTTGAAAATTTCAAGTATTAGCCATTTAAAAAAAAACACATACTGCAAAATGAATCACCTAATACATTATCTGCAAGATATAAAAATAAGCACAGTTTTAATATATCAAAAAAATAATTAAATAAAGCTCTTATAAAACTGGCTTAAAAGCCAGCACCTCCTTGAGAGTTTTCCCCACTTGTCCCATCAAGGTCATTACTACCTCTTCTGGGCTCCTGGCCTGCATCATACATCTACTATTTACTGCAATCTGTCTGCTCTGGGGGCTGGTTAGCTGTGGTGGCATATATACACATTCTTGGAAAGCAAAGAAAACAAATCAAAGAAGTGTCTCTGTCCCCATCCCAGTACCTGCTGCATAGAAGATGCTAATAAAACTGCTGAAGTGAATAGACAAAAATAAGTTTCTATAATCAGGGCTTATACATCTGGAAGTTCACTCTAATGGCAGAAAATGAAGAGGAACTAAACAGCCTCTTGATGAGGGTGAAAGAGGAGAGTGAAAAAGCTGATGTGAAACTCAACATTAAAAAAACTAAGATCATGGCATCTGGTCCCATCACTTCATGGCAAATAGAAGGGGAAAACGTAGAAGCAGTGACAGATTTTACTTTCCTGGGCTTCAAAAATCATTGTGGACAGTGACTGCAGCCATGAAATTAAAAGACACTTGCTCCTTGGAAGGAAAGGTATGATAAACCAAGACAGGGTATTAAAAAGCAGAGACATCCCTTTGCCAACAAAGGTCCACATAGTCAAAGCTATGGTTTTCCCAGTAGTTATGTGTGGATGTGAGAGAAAGAAGGCTGAACACCAAAAAACTGATGCTTTTGAACTGTGGTGTTGGAGAAGACTCTTGAGAGTCTCTTGGACTGCAAGGAGATCCAACCAGTCCATCCTAAAGGAGATCAGTCCTGAATATTCATTGGAAGGACTGATGCTGAAGCTGAAACTCCAATACTTTGGCCACCTGGCGTGAAGAACTGACTCATCGGAAATGACTCTGATGCTGGGAAAGACTGAAGGCAGGAGGAGAAGGGGACGACAGAGGATGAGATGGTTAGATGGCATCACTGACTCAATAGACATGAGTTTAAGTAAGCTCTGGCAGTTGATGATGGACAGGGAGGCCTGGCGTGCTGCAGTCCATGGGGCTGCAGAGTCGGACATGACTGAAGGGAGGGGATGACTCAGTGGAAAAGCCCCTGATGCTGGGAAAGACTGAGCCAAAAAGAGAAGAGGGTGGCAGAGGATGCAGTGGTTAGACAGGATCACCAACTCAATGGCCATGAATCTGAGCAAACTCTGGGAGAGAGTGGAGGACAAAGGAGCCTGGCGTGCTGCCCATGGGGTCACAAAGAGTTGCACATGACTTAGCGACTTAATAACAACAAACAACAACAAAACAGGGCTTTAAACTGTGAGAAAACCAGAAACTCACTCACTTGCCACCCTCTGCAAACATTCCTCCAAGGCTTCTGAGGCTGAGGCACTTGAAGGACACAGAAGTGGAGCCTAGGACATAGACATGAACATGTGTCTCCTTCAGAGAACTTGCTAGAGGTGAACATTAGCTCTGGGGCTGAGAAGCCTCGGTATGTGTCCTCTCCCATCCTTACAGAATTTGGCAAATACATTACAAAACGCAGACCTAGAATTCAGCATTCAGTGTTCAGCCTGAAGTTGATTTCAAGTGGGCTGGAAATTCAAGATGGTGGGGAAGGTGTGTGAGACTAAAATTTGGGTTTGTTAACTCAACTTGGGAACAGTTTGTGAATTCCAAGAGGTTTCGGTTAAAAGGTGTTCTGAACAAGGGGCTCGCAGGGTCACTACAGGCTTAGTGTTCGGTACTGTGTACCATGGCGAGAGGATGAGACAGTCCTTGCCGGAAGAAAACACACCAATTAATAAAGAACTAGAATACAGTGACACAATCGCCACAGAGGTGTGGCTTAGATATAACAGCAGTGCACGGGAGGCGGCACGCGGCTCGGCCTGCAGCGTGAGAAGGGAACCTATCGTCTGATGCGGCGACAGGGCTGCCTGTCCGTCTCATACAGACGCCTGCTAACCTCAAGACTCTTGGAACGCACGAGTTTTCTCCAGGTCAATCTGACAACACTGAGTTTTCTATACTGATTCTTTTCAAATGAGCTGATCTGTGGGTGATAAACAGAGACTCATTCATTCAATAAGCATTCACTCATCTACCATGCAGCAGAAATGGCAGGGTTTTGTCACTGAAGTGTATAAATACATACACAAACTTGAATATCCTAACATCCCCGCAGAGTTACCGCTCAATCACAATGCAACAGCCCAGACTTCCCAGAGATTCCGTGCTCCACATGATGAGTGTGGCAGACAGCTTGTCCCTGAGAGGCGCCACGGAGAAACTCTGCACAGCCCCCCTGACAGGCAGAGGACAACTGTGATGCAATGCCACGCTCATGGATGCGGGGTCACTTTAATGTGGCCATGACCAGCGGAACCGCAGAGCTCGGCAGTCCTAGAAAGGATGGAAAATCCCTGAGCACATCTCCATGGTGTCAGATTCTTAACGGCCCCTTCAGAGGTATCCTCCAAAGACTGATACATTTAGTCAGAGTTTGCAGCATTTCGTGTGGAATAAACATTTCTTCTATAGTCGGTAAAACAACTGTCTGCTTTGTGAGAACCCAACTTCCTGCCAGACCCTGTCATGGTTCAACACTGCCAGACATCCAGAAAGCCTATGCATTGATTTCCCGTTGTCCTGCAGACAGACAAGAGAACAGCCATCCGTAACATCCGGACTGTCTTCAGGAAGCCTCCACGGCTGCTGTGAGCAGCTCTTCAAGTCTACGCACAAGAAATGACTGACAGGAGAGCCTGCCTCGTGGGTCTTCGGAGCAGTATCCACCATGGAGGCTGGTGAGGCAGGCGAGCACGCCTGGTTTCAGGGTGCAGTGCAGCCGTCCCGCTCCGCCCGGAGCCCCCAGCCGGCCCCCCAGCCACCCCGCGGGAGGACCCACCAGCAGGGCGCAGCTGTGCTGCGGCAGCATCCCGTACTCTCGCACGAGCCTCTCGCGGGTCACGCGGGGCAGCTCGGGGAGCTGCGCCCTCAGCTGGTCCACGTCGATCACCTGCTGCGGGTCTGCGCCGGAGGGGAGGGAGCCGGAGTCGTAGAGCAGCAGCGGGGGCAGGTTGGGCTCTGGCATGAACCTGGGGGCAGAGAGGAGACGGCCTGACTCCCCGTACTGGGTTGAGTTGGAAGAGACAAAACTACAGTCAATGTGAAAATCTGTCTATAGATGCTGTTACAAATATTTTTTGAAGTCCCACAGCAAGTCTCCTACTTTTCCAGGAACTAGTCCCTGTATACATGTAAGGTCAGAGCAACCAAATCCAGCACTCTCTGGGCTTACAAATGAGCACTGCGTGAAAAAGGCACGGGGGATGCCGCCCTGCCATTTATAACTATGGATAAAGTGCACACTCACAAGACACAGACTGGAGAAAACCGGACCAAACAAGAGCAACTTACTGTTTAGGAAGAAAGGTGACTTCCCCCACTTTAAAATTTTCAATATTTTTAGCAGTTTTTAGGTAAAGGAAACTTTCCTTCTTGAGAACTGGAATAAATAAATGGACTTTGCTAAATATCGGGTTTGCCAAAAAGCTTGTTCAAGTTTTTCTATAATATCTGATGGAAAAACCCAAAAGAACTTTTGGCCCAACCCAATAAAATGTAGAAGGTAGAAGAGAGGGAGGGATGAATCGGGGAGCACAGCGGGGTTTCAGGGCAGTGAAACCACTCTGTGTGACAGGTAATGGTGCACACATGTCATTATATGTTGTTAAACCCACAGAACAGACGACATAAGGCTGAACCCTACGGTGAACTATGGACTTCAGTTACTACAAAGGTATCAATACTGGTTCATCAATTTTAACAAATTTACCACATTACACACTAATGCAAGACGTTATAAGAGGAAACCTGTGTGCGTGTGTGTGTGGGAGGGGGGTATACAGAATACACTAAGAAGTACATGGGAACTCTAACTTCCGCTCAATTCTGCTGTAAAACTATGACTGCAATAAAAAAGTCCATTAAAAAAAACGCAGACGCCACATCACTGCATCTGCTCCTGTCAAACTAAGGCGTCCTTCCCTTTTGTTTATTCTAGCATCTAACGTTTTTCCCTCTGCCCCACTTGTCAGAGGGCTTATGCAGAAGCAGGGTTACGCAGAATAAATGGTGGCTCCAAGGTAATAGATCAGAAATGCAAGCAACCCATCACCTCAATGCCAAATCTGTGCTATGAATCAGCCTGACTTCTGAAGGCAAGAGGAAAGCAAAGGGAGGCTTCCCAAAGCTCATCTATTAGCCTGGGGGAGCGACCTGAAGCCACTGCCTCCGCTAAAGGCCAACGCCACGCTGGGTGAGGACACAGCGCGAACAGAGCGGGGGCCACGCGGGACACAGAGAAGCTTCTCGGCGAAAACAGACTGAACCTGGAGAGACCACAGCAACGAGGACAAGGGTGACTCCGACAGACACACGAGAGGCGTCGTGAGGGGACATCCACTTAGGGTTTACGAGCTGCTTCCTTCCCAAATCGCGACGCTCTATTTGCTCCTCATCGACAGCCATGGCTACTTGCGTATCTTCCTGCACTTCACAAAGGAGGGTGCCAACCTCTACCACTTTGTGGCTTAAACTTTTAACTTCTGCAGTCTGATAAACGGGGAGAAACAAGAGGCTCAATTTATCTTAAGCTATTCCTTTTTTCTTGTAATGTGGAACATTTTAAAAATCTTTACTGAAACTGTTAAAATATTGCTTCTGCTTTATGTTTTTTCGGTGGTTGAGGCATACGGGATCTTAGCTCCCCGATCAGGGTGTCACTGTTTCGATGTCTCCGCCTCCCTGTGTAGGAAGGTGAGGTCGTAACCGCTGGGCACCAGCGGGGAAGTCCCCAGAGCCATTCTTCTCATTTGCTTTATTTCTGGGTCTCATATAAGTCTAACTTACTAAACAGTGTTACCTGAGATGTGACGGGAACTGCCATTAACACACACAGCTCTTTTCTCCACCTTCTTACAGTCCCTGTGCTACTGAATTTGCCACTGAAAGGAAGCAGGGGGACAGCCTGGGTCCCACCCTCACGGCCATCCTCTCAGCTCAGGCATAACAGCTCTGACACAGAGCTGAGCGCCTAAGTGTTTTCCAACCGTTGAATCCTGTCAAATAAGGTACTCCAAGGCTCCCAAATCAAAATACTCTTCCTCTCAGTACCCACATAAACCAGGAACCCTGGATCTTCCACCGTGCAACGACGACAACAGAAAGCGGTCCCCAAAAGCCACCCAGGATCCCTGTGCGGGCCTGGAGTACGAGCCAAACAGAGAACGGCCTTTTGACAAGGGGAGTAACCACCTGTAGTCTTGTTTTCCTTCTTTGTCTCTCATCGGCACGGTGCACCTGTGACAGTTAAACAAGAAAACATTTAAAAAAGCACTGCAGCAAAGGCTGGTGTGGATGCAGGCAGGGGTTCGCTACCAACAGGGGAGCCAAGGGACTCAAGCTCCTCTGCTTCTGTGGGAGACACTTTCCTGAATACGCTGCCGAAATGATATTAAAGAAAGACAAATGCCTAGCATGATAATTTAAAAAAAAAAAGAAAGAAATTGCTTCAATGTTTCCAACATTTAACCAGCTCAAACTCCAGGCTTTTGGAGTTTCTAGGTTCTAAGTTCTAGGAATCTTCCCCCTAGTCTTCTGTTAAGTGTATGAAGAAGTCAAAGTGTTAGTTGCTCAGTCATAGCCGACTCTTTGCAACCCCGTAAGCTGTAGCCCACCAGGCTCCTCTGTCCATGGATTCTCTAGGCAAGAATACTGGAGTGGGTTGCCATTTCCTCCTCCAGGGGATGTTCCCGACCCAGGGACTGAACCCAGGCCTCCTGCATCACAGGCAGACTCTACTGTCTGAGCCACCAGGAACAAAGGATCGGAAAGTTAGGACTCAGAGATATCTGAGCTGAGAAACACCCCTCCATAGCCAGTTTCAAGCTTTCTTCTACTTGTAAGCTGAAACTGGCAGGTCTGATAGGATTTAAGGAAGTAAAAATTATTGGCACAAAGGAGGTAAGCTGGAATCCAGGGGCGGGCCAGGATCTAAGACTCGGCAAGTCTGGTTCACTCAAGTGAAATCTGTCACCAGCCCTGGAGGGTGTATCGCATCCCTGTGGGGTATGGTATTTTCCTAATGAGGAGACCGGACTGCAGAGAAGCAGGTACCTTCTTCACGGTGACACGGCTGGTCTGCAGGGCCCCACCAAACTGTATTCAAGATGCTGTCATGCAAACTCACCCAAGCTTGTAATCAAATGAGCGAGTTTCATTCAGAATTTCACCTCCATTCTCGAGTTCATTGATTTGCCTCTGAATTTCATAGTCTAAAAAAAAAATAGTTTAGTATCATATTTGATTCCTTTATCCAGTTAAGCAATGATTGGAACTCTTTCAATCTTTAGGTCAAAAAATAATCAAGGGAGTTGTTTATTTTTCTTTCCACAGATGCTGTATTTCTTCTTCTTGCTGCCATCATAGAATAGTATAGCTGGGAAGGGTCTTCTAGGAAGCTCTGCTCTCCCACTTTTTGAGCAAATCAGGTTTAGAGCAATTAAGTGACCCAGTACAGAACACAAGTGCACGACTTGGCAGAAGAGCCAGGACCAACATTGAGGACAAATGATTTCGGATCTAGGACCCTTGCTTATCAAAGAGTGTTTATCCCAGGATCCATCGACAGGCTTCAAGGGGTTCTGGTACTTCCTGGGATTATTTACAAATGTGGGTGTGTGCCTAGGCACAGATTTTGGAGAAATGATCCAGAATGTTCACTGTATTCAAAGGGATCTATGGCCCCAAATGATGAAGAGCCACTGCTCTATGCCATGCTCCCTCACCACCGAACAAGGCAGAAGAGGTAAGCAGAACACAGCCTCAGCTGCCAAGCTTCTTTATGGAAAGAGCTTCAGCCTTCCCTCCCTCCTTAACTCCCCACTGCAACATACTGCCCTTGCCCTCACCCAAATCCTGACTCTTATCTGAGCTGACAAAAAGCAACAAACACCAAGAGGATGGCTAAAAGGCCTGATGTACGGAGAAAATTGGGGTGGAAAAATTATAGGCTTGGAGACTTAAGTCTGTAACAGGAAAGCTTGGGTTCTTCCCGTCCCAGTCCGACCACAGGCAGAGTTCTGTCTCAGACTGCTGCTCCACAGGGACTTCACAGAAGGCTAGGGGCAGCCAAAGCCTTCAAGACTCAACTGGGATGAATCTACCTAAAATCTTGTTGTTTGTTTTTTTAAGTTCCAATCACCACCTCTTAGAATAATGAGCTCCGGGACACTCACCTACACGGCGAAGTGGAACTTTCTTCTGTTCGTTCCAAACTTCGCCTTCACCAACCTGAGCTGGAAGGGTTTCTCCTGACCCAAACCTTTCACAGCCTCAGACACATGGACGGTGTCTCCTTTCACAAGCAGAAGAGTCCACCCTCATTTGCTTGTCTTTATGTGGGAAGTTTCCCCAATACATTCTGTATGTCATCCCCTTGACCATCGGTTTAGTTCATTCACTCAGTCGCGTACAACTCTTTGCGACCCCATGGGCTGCAGCACGCCAGGCTTCCCTGTCCATCACCAACTCCCAGAGTTTACCCAAACTCATGTCCTTCAAGTTGGTGATGCCATCCAACCATCTCATCCTCTGTCATCCCCTTCTCCTCCTGCCTTCAATCTTTCCCAGTATCAGAGTCTTTTCCAAAGAGTCAGTTCTTCACATCAGGTGGCCAAAGTATTGGAGTTTCAGCTTCAGCATCAGTCCTTCCAATGAATATTCAGGCTTGATTTCCTTTAGGATGGACTGATTTGATCTCCTTGCAGTCCAAGGGACTCTCAAGAGTCCTTGAGCGTGTCCCTTGAACACCACAGTTCAAAAGCATCAATTCTTCAGCACTCAGCTTTTTTTTACAGTCCAACTCACTCATCCATACATGAACACTGGAGAAGGCATAGCTTTGACTAGATGGACCTTAGTCAGCAAAGTAATGTCTCTGCTTTTTAAATATGCTGTATAGGTTGGTCATAGCTTTACTTCCAAGGAGCAAGTGTCTTTTAATTTCATGGCTGCAGTCACCATCTGCAGTGATTTTGAAGCCTAAGAAAACAGTCTCTCACTGTTTCCATGTTTCCCCATCTATTTGCCATGAAGTGATGGGACCGGATGCCAGGATTTTCATTTTTTGAACGTTGAATTTTAGGCCAGCTTTTTCACTCTTCTCTTTCACTTTCTTCAAGAGGCTCTTTAGTTCCTCTTCACTTTCTGCCATAAGGGTGGTGTCATCTTCATACCGGAGGTTAATGATACAGCTGCGTATCGGAGGCCGTTGACCATGTTAATGCCTTTTTCCTGAAAATGTATAGGCTCACAGTGTCTTCATTAAGGCTGGTTGATTATTTCAGGTTCAGGATAATAAAGTTTTACACAAGACTAGAAAATCTGTGTTCCTTCTAACACGCAGGATGATACTAAACCTCTGGGCTGGGAGCCACCTTCATCCATCCTCTGCTCTGTGCACCGTGAAGGATGCACCTTAACCTCCACCTCCACCTCCTCCCTTCTGTCTCTTCCTCTTAGATACCTCTGGCTTTAAAGAGTGCTTTCACTCTTCTGAGATGTCATCCCCTCACAGTCACAGTCATCGTCCTCTATGGGCCACTCCAGCTGTTGAGCTTGCTCAGCTCTCCTATTTTAATTACTAGTATGCATCTGTCCACACTGAAAGACCCACAGCGTGCACTCCAGTAAGACCACTACTTGATTACACAGGCCTAGGCAATCTATTCTCTGGTGGGTCAGACTGTAAAGAATCTGCATGCAATGCAGGAGACCAGGTTCAATCCCTGGGTTGGGAAGACCCCCTGGAGAAGGGAATCACAACCCACTCCAGTATGCTTGCCTAGAAAATTCTATGGATACAGGATCTGGTGGGCTACAGTCCACAGGTTAGCAAAGAGTCAGACACGACTGAGCGACTAACACATTCACTTTCAAGCCATCTATTAGTTAAAACAGTTAAAATCAGAAAAACAAAATGACCGATTAGGTCAAATTGTGGCTAATCTACAACAAACAAATATGACTTTATACAGTTCAGACTGGTCGTGGTACATGGAAAAACAGTTACAGAGTTTTGCAAATCCTCCCACAGAGGTAAAGTCTATTTCCTCCCCCTCCCCTTGAACCTGTTTTGAATGGAATGTGCTGAAAGAAATGTGCAAGTTCTAGAACTAAAGACCCAAGAGGACTTGAGGCATCTGCCTTCATCCTCCTAGGATGCCACCTCTGCCAAGTAAGAAAGCCCGGGCTAAGCAAGTGAGTGCAGAAAGCCCACACGGGTAAAGAAACCCAGCGAATGTCTGGCACCAAGGCCCCAGAGTGTAAGGTCCTCTTGGACTCTTTTTCTCAGCAGAGTGCTGGGTCCCCAGAGTCAAATGAAAGAGCCGAGGCAGGACCAGCAGAAAACCACCCAACCCACAAAACTATGAGGCGGAGATGTTATCATGTAAGTCATTAAGTTGGGAGGGGGATGCTTATTACATAGCTACAGAAAACTGCTACAAAGAAGTATAAGAGGAGTAACAGCGGACATTCACCTATAGCTTTGGCCAAAAATCGGGCACTGTTGAGATTCTTCACTTCGGTTCGAATGCCCAAAGGCTCCCCAGGGCGATGCACAGATATATTGGCATCCACTCTTAACTGGCCCTCTGGAAGGAGAGAAAAAAAGACAACTCTTTAGAAATTCTCTAAGGGAACGTGGTCTTTTTAAGGCAAGAGAGTGCAAGCAATACCTAACTCAAGCTGATGTCCATGGTGTCAGTGGTAAAGAACCTGCCTGCCAATGCAGGAGACGAGACGTGGGTTCAATCCTTGGGTCGGGAAGATCCCCTGGAATAGGAAATGGCAACCCACTCCAGTATTCCTGCCTGGAGAAGCCCACAGACAGAGGAGCCTGGCAAGCTACAGTCCATAGTGTCGCAAAAAGTCGTACACAACTCAGCGCGCACAAGCACACACGTACACGCACACACACCCTCAAAGAAGGTGAGGTTGGTCCTGAAGTTCGCAGCTGGGACTTCTGCCCACTTACCAGAATGACAGTCCTAAGGCATCTGAGGGGTGTGTGCATACGTGTGTAGGGATATTTCTGTGCACTTGTACACAGGTAGAAGACAGAAGAAATTCTGGATATACCGGCTGGGGAAATCTAATTTCTTTCGTGCCAAAAAAGAAAAACAACACTGTTAAAATGGAGGTTTACTCTGCAGTTTTATTCTGAAGGTTTTTTCAAAGCGTCAGAGCTGGGTTCGGGGGAAGGCCTCAGAAATTGTTATGTGATAGCCCTACACTGCTCTCTGAGGGAATGCGGATTTCCAACAGCGATTCCAGGAGATTTATAAGAGAGTCCTTGAGAATTTACAGCTCAAGGGCACAAGCCAGAAACGTGGGCTTTTTCTCCTCCTCCTTCCTCCAGGTACTGTAATAATTTCTTTCTTCTGCAAACAGGACTCGAGTCCTTCCTGACGGCTGTAGGGTTTTGCCAAGCAGACAGTGCGGTGGGGCGGTGTGGGGAAGGAGGCAGCAGCCCTCATTCTGGGAGAACCTTCTCCAACCCTGAACCCCGCCCGCCCATCCCTGCCCACTTAGGAAGCAGTCACCCCTAAGGAAGTGGGTGGCTTGTGAGATGACTAAGAGGCTCCTGAGGAGGAAAGGGAAGCGAAATTCCAAGAGGAAGAGACGAAGATGATAAACCATCACATTTCACACCCTGCAAGGTAAAGCCAGAATTCTCTATTCTCTAGTTTTATTTACAATATTTAAAACAGAACAAAAAGGGACGACACAACGCTGGATTTTTATTTTCTTAGGCAAGTCTTTAAACTTAAATAGGATCTGTCAAACCTGAATGTGCTGATGAGCTAAGGAAAGAAATTTCTTTTCTAAGGTTTCACAGTAAAAGCATATTAAAATAATAAAATAGTATGAAAAAACTCCACGCCTAGACAAAGAGACCCTTGAAACGGGTCTCTACCATCCCCACTCTGCCGCTCCCCAAGGCCCACCATGCTGACAGGCAGGGAAAAGCTGCCTTTTAGCTCAGAAATAACTCTGTATCTCTATTACTTCTCCCATTTCTACAAAACCTCTTAGCCCCTTTGGACAATGTGTGCTTCCTGGAGTCTCAAGCATCCCCAGTGACGCCTGATACCATGACTCTCTGTGGGGACCCTGTTTCGTCTTCTGACTAGACCCCGTCAACTCCGCCCACAAACACCCGACAGCCGTCCCTGCCTGCGGACTCATGGGAGCGGCGACCCCACCTCGTCCAGCCGCCCCCACCCTGGCGTGAGCACACGCTGCCGCTGGCGCCCATGCGCCCTGGTCATCACTGTCCCTCCTTCAACCTCGGCTCAGCCTTCGAGGTCCCACACGAGTGGGGCTTTTTCTTCCCCACCTCCACTGGTGCTCCTGAGTTCTCAGAATACACGCGCAGGACCGCGGCCTCTTCGGAATTCATCTTATCTTTAAGGCCAGAGGGAAGGCCTTTGAGAGGGGCGCAGGTGTAAAACCCCCACGCCTCTCTCCCTCCAAGGACACCGTCCCTTCAGCCCTCTCCTTTTCCCTCCAAGGACACCATTCCTTCAGTCCTCTCCTTCTCCCTCCAAGGACACCGTCCCTTCAGTCCTCTCCTCTCCCCACACCAGGCGTTAACTCTGCCTCACGGCCCCTGTGTGTGTGTGTGTGCGACAGTGCTCCTCACTAAAACAGCCTGAAGACCTGCTCCCTTGAACTCACTTCTCTCTCCATCATCCGGCTATTCTCTCTCTGCTTTCCTTTTCAGCAAATCCTCCCAAACAAATACTGTTTGTTCACTGATACACTATCTCCATGGTCTCACCCCTGAGTCACTCCTGGACCTGTGTCAGCCTGGCTGCTGCCCCCTCCTCCCCGAAAACACCTTGCCACAGTCACCAGCACGCCCTGGCCGTCGCATCCCACGGACGCACGAACACGGGACATGCTGTGCCTCTCCTCACCAGCTCCACCGGCAGCACGTGAGCTGCCAGCCCGCCCTCAGCAGCTGGCACCATCGCTCCCGAGGTCTCCTCTGGGCGCCTGAACTCCCGCTTCCGCGTCTGTCCTCTGTCCCATCCTTGCGCTCTCTGTAACGGAGTGTGGCTTTAAGCACCAGCTCTGCGCTGACAGCCCCTAGACTTCTCACTTCAGCCCTGACCTGCACTCTGACCTCGGAGGTCCCCTTCAGCTCCTGCGGGGGCGGTCGGGGCGCGTCAGTTTCCCCAGCTGAAGGATCTGCCCACCCACACAGGCATCTCTGTCCTCAGCCTCCCGGTGTCAGCAAACGGCACCACCAGCTCGTGCCTCCAGCGTGACTTCTTCCTGCCTCTTCCTGCCTTCTCCATCAGCCTGTTAACAAATCCTGTTGTTTCTAAAAGCCACCTGGAAGCCAGCTATCTTGACCTCTCCATCCTCACGAACACCAGCTCTGCCCACACCAACACCCTCCACTGAACAACTGGGAAGGCTTCTTACTCAGGCTCTGCTGAAACCCACGTCCACAGGGCAGCCACAGTCGTCTCCGAAAACATTAATCTGACGTTCTCATTCACTGGCTTAAAACCCTTCTGTGACCTCCCACCGTGCTTGGAATGAAATCCAAACTCACCAATGTCTTATCATTGTGGTTTAGCCCTTCGACCTTTTCAGTCCTACCTGAGACACAGCCCCCTGCTCCTGGCACTATCCCGGCTGTGGTCTTCTGCCCCCTGGTGTTAATACCTCCAGGCATATTCTACACTTGCCCTCACCTCCAGGACTTGGCCTGGGCTCTTAGCTGGATGCTCACCCTCTAGCTGATGCTGGCTGGAACCTTGGAGCATTCTCCTGAGGTCCTCGCCTTCCAATGGTATCCTTTATCACCGTACCTTCTGTATTTCCTTAAAGCACTTCTCACTACGTGCTATGAGCTAAGTTGCTTCGGTTGTGTCCAACTCTTTGCGACCCTATGGACTGTAGCCCACCAAACTCCTCTGTCCGTAGGACTTTTCAGACAAGAAGACTGAAGTGGGCTGACATGCCCTCCTCTTCCAGGGGATCTTCCCGACCCAGGGAGTGAATCCTCATCTCATGTCTCCTGTACCGGCAGGTGGGTTCTTCAGCACTGCACCCCCTGGGAAGCCCCACTCACCACTGTAACTATAAAACCGTTTTGCTTTATTTGTTAAGGTATGTGTCTGTCTCACGCATACACACTCTCTTCCTCACTGCTCTGCTCAAAGCCCAGAGCTGGCTCTGGCACAAGGCAACTCTTCTACGAATT
Source organism: Odocoileus virginianus (assembly GCF_023699985.2). NCBI lineage: Eukaryota > Metazoa > Chordata > Mammalia > Artiodactyla > Cervidae > Odocoileus > Odocoileus virginianus. The sequence continues at coordinate 5,792,028 of NC_069685.1, read as the reverse complement.
CATACCCCGGTACTTGCCTGAGCCATCAGTAAGCAGACTGGTCTCACAGTAGGTTCCTGACAAGTTCTAAAGTTCTGTCTGAACAGGATAATCTACTGAATCATCTGAAAGGCCCATTCAGTTCAAAGGAAAACTTGCCAAGTATGCTGAGCTCTGCCCAACCCAATTTCAATATTTGGGAGAGAACTTTTTCTGAGCTCTGAGAACCTTGAATAGGACCTCACTTGCTTTTAAAATAAAACCATCTCTCACAATTTAGACTTTTAATTTTGAAAAGGAACAAAAGCACATGTTTCAGTCTCTCCCAGGGAAGATCACACTCTATAGATGTCTGAGGGGACTCATTTAGTATCCTGCAGTGTTGAAAGAGAGTTCCCTTGCCTGGACTCAAATACAGTACCCAACATTCACAAAAGGCATTTTACCCAGTGAAGACGAAATACCTTTTAAACAAATTAAGTTAAATTGCCTCAAGTCCACAAAGCCTCACCAGTCAGGTTTGCTTCAGTGCATTCTGCAACACCAGGGGAGGGCCTTCAGGAGGACATTATCAAGCTCAATTTCCCCCCTCTAGAAGTAGACATGTGTAACAGCAAAATGAAAAACCCTACCTCTGAGCACAGTGATTTGGTGCAGTTATGTGCTATTTTTCCCCCCAAACACATCCACACAGGAGAAATATAACACCAGGGCAGAAAACGTTTCAGTCAACAGCAGCGGCCTGAGGATTTAGTGAAGGTCTGTTAAGCTGTGTCATTCTGGTCATTCATTTCTGGTTTACTCTCCAGAACGTAGATAACAGGGTTTGACAAAAAAAAAGATAAAATAGTGTGACCCAACTTAACAGAACATATTTCATAAAGCTTATTTATCTACAATAAGTGGTACTTCTGTAAACATACTACTACTTATTAGTATTAATAAGCACATAACATTTAATGAGCACAGGCTATTTGTCAGGACTTGTGATATGTTTTGTGTGTATTATCACATTCATTCCCCACAACACAGCTTTAATGACAAAGCCAGTTAGATGTCCTTTAGGCGATTCACACTCAACAGCCCCCAAACGGAGTCCCGGGCTTTCTCCCACAAGGCTGCTGCTGGCTCGCTCACCCCAGTCTGCTGCACAACCCTCATCTGATATGCGGACGACTCCCCTCCTCTCGGGTTTCTTCCTTTCTCTTTCTGTGTACAATTATTCAGCACCTGGTTTGACAAGTGTAGAAAGGGAGGCTCAGAGAAGTCAAACACGTCACCCAGTTTCTACAGCTAGAAGCCACAGGACAGGATGCCACCCCAGGTCTGGGACCGTGGTGTCCGAAGCACCTACTCTGCTACCCCGGGTCTCCAGGCTGTCTTCCGCAGTAGTGACCACCCTGTCGTGGCTGGCAGCAGGAAGCACGGGGACGCAGTGCTTAAACAGGAGGGGCTCAGATCCCAGCCCAGTCACCTCCTGAGTGCCCTGGCCAGACCACCCACCCTGCGAGCCTCCACTCCTCACGTACAACAGGCACAGCAGTGACAGTCTCCGGGGAGAGGCACAGGATTTCAATGAGAAGAAAAACTGGCTTTAAAGAATGCTTTCTGACCTGACGAGCATGTTCAAACCCGTGGGCAGTGCGGCCTGGAAACGTTTAGTGCATCGACTCAGGTACGCGTTCCCCTCGGCAGACTGCTCCAAGGATCTCAGCAGTGGCAAACTGAGAAGGAAATGACTTCTGGAGCCCAGGCTGAGCTAGTCCACGCTCATTAGCAAACCCATCAGGAACTCACTGAATCACAGCCCGGAGCAACTGAAGCTTCACTGCAGAAGGGGGTCCACCGGTGCTCTGGGGGAGGCCCTCGGTTCCCAGACCTCAGTCTCCACCAGTGACACAGTGGCCTGCAGTGGGGGGACGTACAGACGGGCAAGGGGGCTGGGCTGACAGAGCGCTGAGGGCACCGACAGTGGGACCCTTGCAGACGCCAGGCGGACCTGCACTCCCCCCAGCACTCAGGACACGCTCACACACGCTGCCGCTGTGCTGGGGCAACGCTGCTGGATTCGTATTTAAAAGCAACAAAAAGCATCGTGACAAGTGACATTTAATAAACCCTCTCTGCCGTCACCGCCTGATGAGTTCTTGCGGCTATGGTTTATCTCTTGGCAGGGACCTGATGGGACTATTTCTCAGCTAACAGGTGGTCTGTTTATTATTACATAGGTTTGGAAGGAACCACAGTTATTTTGAAAAAGAATGGAAAAATAAAAAGAATTTTTTAACAGCAACAGTGCAAAAATGGATAACGATTCAGCCTGCCCACATCTCGTTTCTATTCTATGTGTAAAAAGGCAGCAGGAGTTATAAATCTAAAATGGAGAGGTCTCTTATTCTGACACGGAGCCTCTTCTCTATACACAAACTTGCAGGTAGCTAACCTTTACATGACGCAAACTCCCTTGGCTGTGTTTGTCCAGCCTGTAGCTTAAAGAAGATAGCAAATCAGCAAGTTCCGTCTCCAGATTCAACCCAGACCATGGCTTTCATGTTACAATTTGTTGCCCATAAGATGTCCTATGTGACAAAGATGACATTACAGCTTCTGAAGTCCCTCTGTAACATGCAAATAAATGTGTGCAAAAATGGTCAATAAATAGTATTATAATCTAAAAGGCAGATGAATCATCTGCATCAGTGGTACTTTAATAGCACCCCTTGTGACCACTTGAGATGGTTAATTTTTTGTGTCAACATGACTGAGCCAAGGGGAGCCCTGATATTTGGTTAAATGTTATTTTGGATGTGTCATTACGTTGTTTCTCAAGGAGATTAACATTTGAACTGATAGTGAGTAAAGCAGACAACCTGCCCACGATGGGTGGGTCTCACTCAATTCCACGGAAAACAAGAACATAAGGCCCTGTGGGGGTGGAACCAACTCGGATGCTATGGGGCTCCTGGACACAGAAGCCTTTCTGTGTCCCCCATTCTTGTTTGTAGGGAACTGACTCCAGCCTCCATAACCCTCCCTGAGTTCCAGAGGGCAGATTCAAACAGTTGCTAATCAGGGAAGGGAGGGGATGCAGAGACAAGGGAGGGGCAGCCAAGAAACAATAGTGCAGCCTGTGGGGCAGGATCCTGGTTACCACCAAGAGATTCACAAAACAAGCTCTTTCAGTTCTGTTCAGTCGCTCAGTCCTGTTCGATTCTTTGCGATCCCATGAATCACAGCACACCAGGCCTCCCTGTCCAGCTCCCAGAGTTTACTCAAACTCATGTCCATCAAGTCGGTGATGCCATCCAGCCATCTCATCCTCTGCCGTCCCCTTTCTCCTCCTGCCCCCAATCCCTCCCAGCATCAGGGACTTTTCCAATGAGTCAACTCTTCCCATGAGGTGGCCAAAGTACTGGAGTTTCAGCCTCAGTCCTTCCACTGAACACCCAGGACTGATCTCCTTTAGGATGGACTGGCTGGATCTCCTTGCAGTCCAAGGGACTCTCAAGAGTCTTCTCCAACACCACAGTTCAAAAGCATCAATTCTTCAGTGCTCAGCGTTCTTTATAGTCCAACTCTCACATCCATACAAGACCGCTGGGAAAACCTTATCCTTGACTAGATGGACCTTTGTTGGCAAAGTAATGTCTCTGCTTTTTAATATGCTGTCTAGGTTGGTCATAACTTTTCTTCCAAGGAGCAAGCATCTTTTAATTTCATGGCTGCAGTCACCATATGCAGTGATTTTGGAGCACAAAAAAATAAAGTTTGCTACTGTTTCCACTGTTGCCCCATCTATTTGCCATGAAGTGATGGGACCAGATGTCATGATTTTAGTTTTCTGAATGTTGAGCTTTAAGCCAACGTTTTCACTCTCCTCTTTCACTTTCATCAAGAGGCTCTTTAGTTCCTCTTCACTTTCTGCCATAAGGGTGGTGTCATCTGCATATCTGAGGTTATTGATATTTCTCCCAGCAATCTTGATTCCAGCTTGTGCTTCTTCCAGCCCAGCGTTTCTCATGATGTACTCTGCACAGAAGTTAAATAAGCAGGGTGACAATATACAGCCTTGACGTACTCCTTTTCCTATTTGGAACCAGTCTGTTGTTTCATGTCCAGTTCTAACTGTTGCTTCCTGACCTACATAGAGATTTCTCAAGAGGCAGGTCAGTTGGGCTGGTATTCCCATCTCTTTCAGAATTTTCCACAGTTTGTTGTGATTCACACAGTCAAAGGCTTTGGCACAGTCAAATAGATGATTTTTTTTTTCTGGAACTTTCTTGCTTTCTCGATGATCTAGTGGATGTTGGCAATTTGATCTCTGGTTCCTCTGCCTTTTCTAAAACCAGCTTGAACATCTGGAAGTTCATGGTTCATGTATTGCTGAAGCCTGGCTTGGAGAATTTTGAGTATTACTTTATTAGCATGTGAGATGAATGCAATTGTGTCATAGTTTGAGCATTCTTTGGCATTACCTTTCTTAGGGATTGGAATGAAAACTGACCTTTCCAGTCCTGTGGCCATTGCTGAGTTTTCCAAATTTGCTGGCATATTGAGTGCAGCACTTTCACAGCATCATCTTTGAGGATTTGAAATAGCTCAACTGGAATTCCATCACCTCCACTAGCTTTGTTTGTAGTGATGCTTCCTAAGGACCATTTGACTTCACATCCCAGGATGTCTGGTTCTAGGTGAGTGATCACACCATCATGATTATTTGGATCATGAACATCTTTTTTTTACAGTTCTTCTGTGTATTCTTGCCACCTCTTCTTAATATAGTTTGCTTCTGTTAGGTCCATACCATTTCTGTCCTTTACTGTGCCCATCTTTGCATGAAATGTGCGCTTGGTATCTCTAATTTTCTTGAGATCTCTAGTTTTTCCCATTCTACTGTTATCCTCTATTTCTTTGCACTGATCACTGAGGAAGGTTTTCTTATCTCTCCTTGCTATTCTTTGGAACTCTACATTCAGATGGGTATATCTTTCCCTTTCTCCTTTGCTTTTGGCTTCTCTTCTTTTCACAGCTATTTGTAAGGCCTCCTCATACAGCCATTTTGCTTTTTTGCATTTCTTTTTCTTGGGGATGGTCTTGATCCCTGTCTCCTATACAGTGTCACGAACCTTCATCCATAGTTCATCAGTGTGGGGCTGCTGGGGATGGCAGGCGGCCCGGACCTGGGTTTCGGTTTCCCCTGAAATGGTGGGATTCCCCGCCCCCATCAGGTAACCTGGAGCCAGCCAATCAACATGCGCCTAGCAAGAAAAAGGGAACCTATCAGGGGAAAGCTGAAAAGCCCGCAAACGCCCAGGTTTGAAAAAAAGCCCGCGAAGGTTTGGGCCAATAAGATTACTTTGCAAACATGTAACCAATCCGCTTAAGCCAGCTACCAACTGCTTATGCACACCTTATAAATTGGGTAACAGCTTGAGCTCAGCGCTCTCTGACCCCGTACCACTGCGTTGGACGGGCGGCGGGAGCCCTGACTCGAGTCAGCAATAAACTTCCTTTTTTTGCAAGTTGCATTGTCTTGGAAGCGTTCTCTCTTCCCGCTCGGGGCGGGGATTCGGACATCGGGCATAACATTTGGGGGCTCGTCCGGGATCCCTTGACCGGGGAAAGAGAACGCTTCCAGGACAGAGGAGAAGGATAGATAATAGCACCAGTGCCCAGGCAGGACAGGAAAGTCCAGTGTAAAGCCGAGGCCCTGCTGGGAAGCAGGAAGGTATCTTGCACAGGAGAACGCTTTCTATAAAGGGGGAACGGATTAGACATTCCAGGCGGCACAAGACCGAGGCCAGCGAGCGCCCTGGAAGGCTGCCGGCTCTGCGGGAAGGGGAGTTCCTCTCCTGATCCCGAGTCTGGTGAACAGTGGACGCCATTCGGTAAGATAAATCTGCTACCGGGAGGCAAGAGAATTCAGGGGGCCCGAAAACCCAGCGCTATGTTATCGGCCGACGTTTGTCTGTCTGTTTGCCTTCTACTCTCCGTGTTTGTGTATGCCGGCATTGTCTCTGGTCCTCCTCCTCTTGAAATCTTTGAAGACAACTGAAGTTTTGTGTCTCTATAGAAGGTTTATATAGAGACTGTATTCTTGTATTTAAGGGAGTGTCTGATGAGGACTGCCAGGTTTATATGTGTGTGTTTTAACTCTGTTCTGTGTTGTGATTTGTGACGGCCATTTTGCTTTGTCTGGCCACCATTTAGACCTGCCGCCATTTTGTTAGAACTTGATTTTCTTTTCCTGTGCCGTGAGACCACGGCTCTCAGGAACACTTACCTAGACCACCTCTAACTCCTGAGACTGAGAGAAAAAGGAAAAAAGCCTTTAAAAATGTTATTTATTTCAACTTTTTTATAAACTAGTAAATTTTATATTGTAATATCTAATTCATGACCAAACTTAGAAAATGAAGCTAGATCTTGCACTGTGTCTGTCTAAATATGTTTTGGTATGTCTGTCTCTGGAAAATATTTTTTAGGTTAATTTGTAAATGAGCTCTATTTAATTGGCTTAAAAAAAGGGGTAAGCGCTTACAAATAAAATAATTCTAAATTAAACAATAAATTCCAGGTTTAGGTGAACTGGGAAATACTAAGTATTAAATACCTGATATTAATGTATGTTTGTTGACCGATCTAATATAGACATGTCTTAAGAGTAATTAACATCAAGTGAAATGTTTTCATTGTGCCTAGGTTTAATATAAGTTAAATATTATGCCTGTTACAGGTTTGTCGACAAGTAAATTACCTCGAGTAAAAAAAAAAACTTCTAAAAAATGTAAATGAGGTATAAGTTTGTATATAAACTCTATTAAGAATAATTATTCTTTAAGAATATCTGTTTAAAATAGTCTCTCCAGATTGGTGTAACTTGAATTTCTAAGGGTTGTGCTAAACTAAGTTTTGGAAGTCTATTAAATAATTAGGTCATTTCCAAATGAAATAAGATTCTGAAACATTTACTACTAAACACTGATTTCCTTTTACAGAAAAACTAAAGAGATTTGGGACTATAAATGAATAGTTTGATGCCATTCTAAAATGTTTTAAGAAAGCAAGGGTTTTAGAAATTATCACTGGTATTTATGCTCACCAATCTATAAAATGCTAATATAAAAGTTAGCTCTTGGTTGCTAGAGGAAAGCAAGAAGTGTGCTTTCAGTAAAAAAAAAAAAAGTAAAAAAAAATACTAAAAAGAGTTATGCATGATCAGGAGTTTCTAAAATTGGATTACAATTAGTTAGATAAATGGATTTTGTTAGGAATGACACGTCATAAGAAAACTGGTTAGAACCAATTAGGTCCGAGATGGCGGAGCTGACTTTCACTCAACCTTGAGCCTTGGTGTTTTCGCCCATTGTGACATATCAACAAGCTAAATGATACACCCACCAACACTGACTGAATCTGACCAAATGTTCTAAAGCTTTTAATTGATCTTTTTGATAAAACTTCCTAAATCGAATTCTTTTGAAGTTCCTTTGACATCTAGCTAACTTTGGGATGTTTCAGAGGGCCCCTGAAACATCCCAAAGAGAGATATTAAACTATTTGGTTGGTTAAATTACATAAAAAAGATTATCAAATGAGTAATAAATCTGCTCATGTTATAATGTATGAAAAATTACTAATACAGATATCCTAGAAATTATATTGAGTTCTTAACATTTTGATATGTCTTGGTATTCTAATGAAAAACCTGATAACTTCACAAAAGTTAACAAAGGACTGAATGAACCAGCGAATATGCTTATAACTTTTATGGTTTCTATCTGAGAAATTACAGGTTTAAATCATGTGTTTTCCGGGAGTAGAGAAAACCTTCCTCTTAAACTAATTATAAAATAAGTTGGTAAAATTACACGTTATAAACAAAATAATTATATTTTCTCTCTATCTGACTCCTCCAGAAATTTGAAACTCTTAAGTTTCCAGTAAGTTTATCAAATGAGCTAAGAAGTTTATCTCACTAACAGGTACAAAAATCTTAAGGAATTTTTGAGACCTTGAAAAGAGTTCACCTAGATTTGTTAGGCAAAATCTGTGATAAGCCTTTGGTTTGAGTTTCCCAGCCCTGTTTTATATTAAAAGTTCAGTCTGAGATCCAATAAGTGTTTCAGCAAAATAAAAAGTCTATGATCAATTATGGTTATATAAATCATCAGACCAAAATTAGTGAAAACAGACCTATTTTGCAAGCAAACTAGCCTTAATTTGGTTGTATTTGATAAAAATGAGGGTAACTTGAGGGAGAAAAAGATATTTCAAAAAAAATGTTAAATCCCAGTTTGTTAATGGAGGTCTGCATGTAGTAAGACTCATTTCTCAGATAGTTCTTTGCTGTTATGTGATATTAATGTGAAAGTTTGTTTCTGAAGCTTATCTCAGTAATCTATCTTTGGATGAAGATCAGATGCCTCATGACCTGCAACCAGGACTGGAAAAAGATATAATTTAAGGGACTGTCTCCAACCTGGATGGAAGGACTTTTTATCAGGTACTCTTAACTAGCTCATGCACAATGAAACTGAAGAGAAATAACTCTTTAGATTAATTCCCACTTCCAAAGGCCCCTACACTGGATTGGTCTAAAGAAAAGACAGCTGACTTGATCTCACCTTAAAATGATGCTCAAACAGGAGAAACTACAGTACACCAAGATGAAAAGACAACAACATCAGAGGTAGACAGCTTGCCCAAGATGCTGGATGATCATTTATAATGTTTTCTTGACTTCTTAGACCTTTGCATATAAATCAAATGCTTTTCTATCATAGGCCTGATTCTATGCCAGTTTTAGAAATCAATCCAATTGTTGGGTTCGTGGCCAATTACCTGTACCTAGTTCTGGGTTACCTTGGTAAATTTCTCTACTACAAGATTCTAACTGGTTGGCCCTGAGGAAATTTACTTTAAAAAATATATATATAGTCATATTCAGGTCGCTGTGATACTACCAGATGGGATCCCCTCACTGGGCCAATTAATAATGCCTACTCTGACTCTGGCTATAAATTTGAGCCTTTTTCTATTCCTCAAGCTCAATCAGAGCAACAAGAAAAGTTTTAGCAAAAGAAAATCTCCCACAATTATGAGATAGATTTATATAGATAACACCAGGCTATGGTAATTTAGGTTTAAAGTCTCCTCTGTGTTGAAAACAATTATATCATGCTAAGGATAATCAGTCTAGTAACACTAGAAAACTGGGCTACGTGCCTTATAGATGGTGGTGCCAATGTATAATTTCCCTGAAAGATAAAGATTCGTACAGAGTAGACTAAGTCAGATGACCTGGGATATACTGGGCTACACCTAATGGAAGCTCTTAATTTTACTTGTGACTTTACTAGTACTGCTGGTTATGTTCTTTGTATTTCACCTGTTTTACAAAATTGCTATTTCTTACAGTGCCAAATGTGTGACTGAGGCCTCTGATAAAATAATATATAGTTCCCTGTGAGGTCGATGATGATGGCAGTGTAACTCTAGATATGAGAAAAAGCAACAAGAGGGAATGTTTTCCTGGACCAAGAGGCTAGTAAGACAGGTGGTCCAGAGAATTTTGGATACTGTTTTGTGGCCTAGTCCAGTAACAGCACATTGAGTGGCCTGTCAACAAAATTTTTGCCAAACCTGAGAATGGACATTCTCAGCACTGTGGGATAAAATGGTCATGAAACGCCCCCCTCAAAGTCGTGGTCAAGTTTGTGAGCAGAAAGGGGCTCTGCCAACTGAAGACTGACACTTGCCATCTACATCTACGGAGATTATATCATGGCCACTGCAACTGCTGACTTTCAACGGCCCTGAAAGGAGTTCAGGGTGAAGATCAAGAATGAGGCGTTCCGTGCTCTGGGTAAAACTGGCAAAACAGGCCTTCAGATAGTTACATCTTTTCAAGAAATTTTATGAGTCCCAATTCTTGCATCTTCTCATACCTAGAGAAACACTGACATCATTAATGGTGCCATCTGCTTTGGCTATTAAAAAAAATTTTACAAAAAGTCATTAATATGGCACTGCAGCAATGTTCAGATCTGAGAAAAAAAAAAGATGTTCACTAGTGGCATTATTTCAGAATTGGACATGTATTGCACAGATTTTAGTTTTCTGAGTTGTAGGCTTTAGCCAACTTTCTCTCTCAAACTTTCTCAAAGGCTTTTTATTTCCTTTCATTTCTGAAGGTAGGTGGTCACCTGCATATAGAAATTCTCCCGAATCTTGCCAGTTTCCAGCTGGGTTTTCATATTCTTCAAAGTTAAAAAGAGGTGAAATATATGTTGACAATACTTTCCATTGAACCCGTCTTCATGTCCATCTAACTGTTGCTTCCTGACCTAATGAGACCAAGGGATTGAGATTTTATTCATACTAGCTTCAGATCAAAGGATTGGATTCAGCAAGTCAAAGGCTGAAGTAAATAGATATTTTTTTTTCTGGCAATTCTGCTTCTCGAATGATCTAGTGATGTCCCACATGAGTCTCTGCTCACTTTTTTAAAACAGGCATATAAACTTGGAGTACATTTCTGTTCTGAAATGGGGAGAAGAGTATATTTTGATTGCATTGTGAGAGAGATGCATGATAGTTGGAAGCATTCCTTGAGATTCCTTTTAAGGGATTGGATCAAAAACTGCTATCAAGCGGGCAATGAGATTTATCAGAATCTGGGGAAACAACCACTGTGTACAGCTCTCTTTGAAGGGTTTGATCACTCAAGGAATTCATGCACCAACATTTTTTGATGATCTTCTAAGACATACATGGAGCTCACAGGTTTAGTGAAGTGAGTAACATCAGACTTATTTGGATCATAAGATCTTTAAACAGTCTGCTGTATCTTGCCACCCCATTCTCAAATGTTGCTTCTGTTATCCTGAAGTCCTGATTGCCCATCTGTTGTCTCAATGTTGCGCCTTGGTATCTTATTTTCTAGAGGGTCCAGTTTCCTAGTTTTTATTTAGAGTTATCTCTATTTCAATTCACAGCATCACTGAGGAAGGTTTATAGCTTATCTCCTTGCTATCTTTGGAACTCTACAGCAGAATGGTTATATCTTCCTTTCTCCCTAATCTTAGCTTCTTGTATTTTCACCAAGGAGTTGTTAGGCCTATATACACATTTGCTTTTGCAATTTCTTTTTCTTGTGGAGCTTGATCCCTCCACAGTGTACAGAACCTTTCTCATAGAATCAAACAGGATGTGGGGCTGCTGGGGCTGGCAGGCGGCCCGGACCTGGGTTTCGGTTTCCCCTGAAATGGTGGGATTCCCCGCCCCCATCAGGTAACCTGGAGCCAGCCAATCAACATGCGCCTAGCAAGAAAAAGGGAACCTATCAGGGGAAAGCTGAAAAGCCCGCGAAGGTTTGGGTCAATAAGATTACTTTGCAAACATGTAACCAATCCGCTTAAGCCAGCTACCAACTGCTTATGCACACCTTATAAATTGGGTAACAGCTTGAGCTCAGCGCTCTCTGACCCCGTACCACTGCGATGGACGCGCGGCGGGAGCCCTGACTCGAGTCAGCAATAAACTTCCTTTTTTTGCAAGTTGCATTGTCTCGGAAGCGGTCTCTCTTCCCGCTCGGGGATTCGGACATCGGGCATAACAATCAGGCACTCTGTCTATCAGATCTAGTCCCTTAAATCTATTTTCCACTTCCACTGTATAATCATGAGGGATTTGATTTAGGTCATACCTGAATGGTCTAGTGGTTTTCCCTACTTTCTTCAATTTCAGTCTGAATTTGGCAATAAGGAGTTCATGATCTAAGTCACAGTCAGCTCCCAGTCTTGTTTTTTCCCACCGTATAGACCTTCTCCATCTTTGGCTACAAAGAAAATAATCAATCTGATTTCAGTGTTGACCATCTGGTGATGTCCATGTGTAGAGTCTTCTCTTGTGTTGTTGGAAGAGGGTGTTTGCTATGACCAGTGCGTTCTCTTGGCAAAACTGTTAGCCTCTGCCCTGCTTCATTCCATACTCCAAGGCCAAATCTGCCTGTTACTCCAGGTGTTTCCTGACTTCCTACTTTTGCATCCCAGTCCCCTATAATGAAAAGGACATCATTTTGGGTGTTATGCCCGATGTCCGAATCCCCGAGCGGGAAGAGAGAAAGCTACCAAGAGACAATGCAAAACGCAAGAAGGAAGTTTATTGCTAGCTCGAGCTAGGGCCCCCGCTGTGTCCAACACAGTGGCGCACAGGCTGAGAGCCCCGAGCCCGGTTTTTCTACCCATATTTATAGGACATCCAATTTCAAACATAAGCAGGGGTCAATTAGTGAAGCGGATTGGTTACATGTTTGCGCGCGCGGGACTTTTCCGAAAACAAGTTCTGATTGGCTGTATCTGGGTGGCCTGATAATCGTCCTAGTTGCCAGAGGAGGGCCTTTCCCTTCCTGCCTCTGCCTCCTATCATGGCGTTATGTTTGCTCTTCCTACATGGGGTGTTAATTCTAGAAGGTCTTGTAGTCTTCCTAGTACTGTTCAACTTCAGCTTCTTCAGCATTACTGGTCAGGACACAGACTTGGATTACCGTGACACTGAACAGTTTGCCTTGGAGACGAACAGAGATCATTCTGTCATTTTTCAGACTACAACCAAGTACTGCATTTTGGACTCTTTTGTTGACTCTGAGGGCTACTCCATTTCTTTTAAGGAATTATTGCCCACAGTAGTAGATATAATGGTCATCTGAGTTAAATTCACCCATTCCAGTCCATCTTAGTTCGCTGATTCCTAGAATGTCAACATTCACTCTTGCCATCCCCCGTTTGACCACTTCCAACTTGGCTTGCTTCATGGGCCTAACATTCCAGGTTCCTATGCAGTGTTGCTATTTACAGCTTTGGGCTTTACTTCCATCACCAGTCACATCCACAGCTAGGTCTTGTTTTTGCTTTGGTTCTGTCTCTTCATTCTTTCTGGAGTTATTTCTCCACTGATTTCCATAGCATATTGGGCATATACTGACCTGGGGAGTTCATCTTTCAGTGTCCTATCTTTTTGCCTTTTCATATGCTTCATGGGGTTCTCAAGGCAAGAATACTGAGGTGGTTTGCCATTCCCTTCTCCAGCGGACCACATTTTGTCAGAATTCTTCACCATGACCTGTCTTGTCTTGGGTGGCCCTACAGGGCATGGCTCATAGTTTCATTGAGTTAGACAAGGCTGTGGTCCATGTGATTAGATTGATAACCTTGAGAACCACAGAAGCTCATCAGGAGATCACCTGAGGCCAGATTAAAGGAGCCTGGGCACACCCAGCTCCCTGCCAGCAACCCCCCCCCCCCCCCCCCCTTCAATCACTGCTGTGAAAGTCTTCACCACATCCTCCCAGGCTGGGACACACAGTGTTGGGGACACGGATCCCCCTGAAACAGGGGGTACAACCCTTGGAAGAATGACACAGCCTGAGAAGTCCACATAAACTGATTAGAACTAAAGAGGTCCAAGATGGTGGACAGGTTGCCTTCCACTAGACCCTGAGCCTCAGTGCATGCTCACTGTAACACATGAGCAAGCTACATTACACAACCACAGGTGCCAGGACAGTTCCAAGGCTGATCATCCAAGACCAAAAAGTGAGCGGTACACCAATTCCTGGAAATCTCCATCCCTTCCCCAAAACAGCAGGAATAATCCTCCCAGTCATTAGCCTATGAAATTACCCAGCTCATAAAAGCTAACTACACCATATTTCGAGGCCCCTCTCCCTCATGAGATGGTCCACAGCCTCTGTGGAGTGTGTTTCTAAATAAATCCACTTCTTACCTATCACTCTGTCTCTCACTGAACTCTTTCTGCCATGAGACATCAGGAACCTAAACCTTAATCTTCACTGGGCTTTCCCGGTGGCTCACACAGTAAAGAATCCACCTGCAATGTGGGAGACCTGGGTTCAAACCCTGTGTTCGGAAGATCCCCTGGAGGAGGGCATGGCAACCCACTCTAGTATTCTTGCCTGGAGAATCCCCATGGACAGAGGAGCCTGGCAGGCTACAATCCATGGGGTCACAAAGAGTGGGACATGATTGAGCGACTAAGAATAGCTAACCTTCATTAAGTCCTAAAACAAGGTGTGTGATGTTAGCTGGAACACTGTGGGTTTTTGCTAGAGTCTGAGTCCCTGGCTGCGTGGGTTCAAGTCCCAGTCACGGTTATGGCCAGGTTGTGGGCACAAGTCCCAGTCTGAGTTACTCTGTTTCACCTGTTTGCCTGGCAAAAAAGTCAAGCTATTCTTTTCTACTTCACCCAAAACTCTGTCTCTGAGATTTGATTTAGCACTGATGCACAGCGGCTGAGTTTCCAGCATCAGGGGAAATCTGCTGTCTCTGCTTGATTGCCTGGGAGCTGGGATAGCCAGAGTCTTGGACTCTGGCTCAGATTGGAACCTACGCCCTGGGTTCTCCTGATTCTCAGGCCTTCAGTCTCAGGCTGGAACTATAATACTATTGGCTCTCCTGCTGCTTGCTGACTGCAAATCTTATGACATCTCAGTCTCCACAATCACATGAGCTAATTCTTTATAGTTAAATCTCTAAATTTATATTTCTCTCTCTCTCACACACATACACATTCTATTTATTCTGTTTCTCTGAAAAATCTAGACTAACACACCAATGAACAGAGCGATGGATTAACCCACTGCAGATGAAGAACTTGCACCCTTTCTCTACACTGTCAGGGAGTGCTCTGTGAGTGGCAGTTTTTTCAAAGACCCTGGGAACAGAAAATAGGGGAAAACCACAGATGACGAGCATGGGGATGTAAGGATGGGCAGAGCAGTGATAAGAAGGGGCAATAAAAAACTGACCAAAACTTGTGATTCTTATATCCAACTGGCAAACACTTAAAAGTGTATAGTTTCCTTGATCCCAAATTTGCACACTGTTTCTTCTGTTTAACTCCCTATTACATTTCTATTTCATCTAAGAAATATAATTTAAATTATAACTGTATTTAACTTTACCTCAAAGTTAAAGTTTTGTGAAATCATAGCCTTGGTTTGCAGGTGATACAATTTGGCTTCAGTTTTACCTGGATGAAAAGTTTGTCGAAAAGGCAGAAAAGAAGAAGACCCAAAGGAAAAGCATTAACTAGCAGTTAAGCAGTGTCCACACAGAACTCACGAGCTAAGAGCTCCTCTGGACGAGCACGCTGTCTCCTCTGCGGATGACACGCTGCTCAGACACACTTTATTCATTCCCGCAGTGCCCTGGACGAGAAGCAGGAGGCGCCTCCGGTCCTGAGCGCATCTCCCGCTCCGGGGCTCAGCTACCTGCAGAGCTGCTGTTGGCGTGCTATTTCTGGTCAGGGGCTCAGAAGAGAACCCACGGGAAATTCTAAGGGGGGGGAACACCCTGCGGCAGAAAAGGCTGAGAAAGGACACAAACAACCCCACTACAGCTGACTACACTCCAGTGAGACGCACACAGAGAGGGAGAGAGGGAAGAGGAGGGAGCTTCTTCTGGGGCTTTTACCTGCCATGTTTGCCTGGCTGGTCCCCAAGGCCTGAAGAATCAGCTGCAGCTCCCTGACAGCTGTGGCCGCCTCTTCTCCACAGGACATGTCAGGCTCCAGGACCACTTCCAGGAGGCCGATCCCTTCCAGAGAGAGACAGAGTCAGCCTGACTGGACTGCTCTGGTTTCGGTCCCCAGACACATCAGGCTTCAGTTTTAGGAAAACCCTGGCCCCTGACGGGGCTTCCCGAGTGGCTCAGTGGTAAAGAATCTGCTGGCAATGCCGGAGACGCGAGAGACACAGGTTTGATCCCTGGGTCAGGAAAATCCCCTGGAGGAGGGCATGGCTACCCACTCCAGGACTCGCACCCGGGGAACCCCACGGACAGAGGAGCCTGGCAGGCCACAGTCTGTGGGGTTGCAGCGTGGGACACTGAGCGACTGAGCATGCACACATCACTGATGGGCGCTGACTCACTTCTCTCTACCCTCACTTTTGAATTTTTAACTTTGGTTCTTTTCTTTTAATGTCTGCTTCCTACACCAAGCTGCTGGGTCCATGAGTAGGTGGTGATGTCGACCTCATTTTAGGCATGGGTTAGAAGCCAGTCCACAGAAACCACAGTCCCCACCCGGCTCGCTAATCAGCTCTGCCAACACCAGTGCTGATGTTCTGACCCATCTGTCAACCTCCGGGGCCTGTTTCCTCACCTGGTTTGAGAAAGCCCTGGAGGGGAAGGGCGCTGGCAGGAAGGAAGGCGGAGCGTCCCCAAGCCTACCTGCCCTGTTCAGGTCAATGAGCGTCTGGGACCGCAGGTCGTCCTGCAGGCTTTTGCCGCTGTCCTGCTCCAGCTGGATCTGCTTCACCCTCACGGTCCTGGTGACCATCTGACTTGGCTTCCTCCCCACACAGACGCTGTACGCCAAGCTCCCATTCACAGCGATCGGGAGCCTCTGCTGGGTAATCTGGTAGCCCGCCTGCACGCAAATGGGGGCCAGAGTCACTAGTCTGTAAGTCAAAGCTGGAACCAGTTGATCACTCCGTTTAATGTCCTAAAACTACAAGCTTACTTAAAAACACAACACAATAACAAAAAAGGAAAACGAGACGAAAAATTAGTCTATGGCCATAATCTAGCCTGGCCTCTTCCGACTTCTCTGAGTCCCCTGTCCCCACAGCCCCAATGATGAAGCAGTAAACCACACGGATCCTCGCTCTTCCCTGCTGAGTACCATTCTGGGGACTAACAATCATCTCTCTGTCTGCAGCCTCGAAGAAAAGAACATGTTGTTTCCACTTAGCTCGTTAGCTCAGCCCTGCATCTGCTTACTGGGCTCCTGACAGACCCTCTAACTGGGAGTGCTAGCTAAGCACCCTGCCATCGCGTCTCAGCATAGCCGACAGCAGCTGCCAGCGCCGTGAGGCTGGGTTTGTTCCTGCTCTCTGAGCTAACCGATCATGTCAGATGCCCTCCCTGACCCGACCTCCCTGGTTCCTCGAGCCAGAAGATGCAGGGACACTCACGCTCCAGCGACGGGAAGCATGGAGTAGGGAAACACTGACGGATGTTGCCAGAGCCCCCTCACCCCTTCTGAGTGGGGAGGAAGGATTCCTTTCAGACGCACGTACACTAAAGAGAGGGCAGGCTAGACACGGGGAAGGACAGAGGACGCAGCATCCCCGGACTCCGCTCTCGGCACTTTACACCGTTCAGTTCTCAGGACAGCCTCAGTAACCAGGCACAGGGCATGCAGAGACTAAGGACCCGGGGCCAAAGCCACAGAGCCAGTAAGCATCAACATTAGGGTCTGAACTTGGGTGACCTGGCTCCTGAGTCTGTGCTCCTGGTTTCCTGGCCACCCTTTTCAAGCTTAAGCTGTATCAGAATCACCTGGCAGGGTGGTCAAAACAGATCTTTTGGCCCCACCTGAAGTGTTTCTGACTCTGCAGGTCTGGGGTGGTGCCTGAAAATCTCTATTTCTGACACGTTCCTAGGAGACACTGATGCTAGTGGCCTGGGGAACACACTTTGAGAACCACTGCATTAGGCCACCTTGTTTTCTGTGCTGAGACAGGAAGTCTTAATCTGTAAAAATTAAACTCTGGGTATGGTTGCCAACTAAAATACAGATGCTCAGTGAAAACTGTAATAATATGAATAAACTGTGTAGATAAAAATGAACACTTTTTTAGTATAAGCATGTCCCATGTAATATTTGGCAACAGTAACTCCAGATTATGTGAGCTACCTGGGCCAGAAAGATCAGAAAGCCAGAAAAATAAAGCATCTCATATTTTAGGTGCTTACTGCTACATCTCCCACCTTAACCAAACTCGTTATCGCTCTTAAAAGATGAATAAATGCCGTTTAATTCTTTCTTCCCTACCAAGCAGTGGAATTTGCTAAAAAGCTGGCAGTCAGAGGGGAAAAATAGTAGCAACTAGAGAATTCAGGTTCCTGTTGTACTTTTTATTTAACTCCACTCCTGCCTGCACCTGCTGAAAGCAGCTCACCCCCATCTTCAGTTCCGGGAGAATAATGTGAAACAATAGCAACACTGCTGACTGCCTAAGCCTCAAGCAGGGTCACACTCACCATCAGAGGCTCAGAGCAAATCAAACATCATTTGGGAAACCCACTCAACATTACAGTTTTGGTTCAGTTCAATACTATGAAAAATTGGCTCCAGTTCATACTGGCTTTTCTCATAAAGAAAAAAAACTTTCTAATTTTAAGGAAAAGGCAGGTTAATATCAGGTTTACTTGCTTTGCCCATTACTGTCATCCATCCAGGCTTCTGGTTCATGTTTCTGCTTACTACTGTCCACTTACGTGGTCCTTGGGGATGGCAGGCATGTCTGCAGAGGAGATGGTCCCATTACTGGGAAACCCAACTTGACAGAGGGATGCTCTCCCTGTCCTCCGAGCCACAGGATGCATTGACCGCTGCACGGAGGTGGCTTCTGTCCTAACTGGCAATTAGCACCAAACCCCACAGCTGGGCTGAGCCTGAGAACTCAGGCTGCCTCCCCTCTGTGGTCAATTACGAGCGAGCCCCAGAAGCATGAGGCTCCTGGTCGGAACCAGCCATCAGGACCCGGCGTCCAATCTGGTCCACGTCAGGGGGCACTGGCTTCATCAGCCAGGCAAGGCCCCCCGCAGGGCTGGACTGAGCTCTGGCTGAGGATGCACGCAGCACCCCCTGACAGCCAAGTCCTGGCTCTGGGTAGGGGGATGGACAGACAGGCAGAGCGTACTCACAGGGAGGTCTGCATAGAAGTAGTGCTTCCGGTCAAACAAGGACTTCCTGTTGATGTGACAGTCCAGGGCCAGGCCGGTCATCACGGCCGCCTCCACGCACCGCCTGTTGAGGACCTGCGGGGACAGGACACCCACCGCCTGAGCAAATATGCCTCCCCGTGGGCACCCTCCCTGGACCTGCGATCTCGCCCTTCGACAGGCATGAGCTCTGGCTCTTCCTGTGGGCAGCTCAGCTCACAAGCCAACTCTGTGTGTCTGCAATCGGGGAAGTGAGTGCAAGTCGCTCAGTGGTGTCCGACTCTGCGACCCTATGGCCTGGAGCCCGCCAGGCTCCTCTGTCCATGGGATTCTCTAGGCAAGAATACTGCAGTGGGCAGCTGTTCCCTTGTCCTGGGGGTCTTACCAATCCAGGGATTGAACCCAGGTCTCCTGCACTGCAGGCGGATTCTTTACCATCTGAGCCACCAGGGAAGCCCAAATTGGAGAAGGCTGATTTAAAAAAAAAAACAATAAAGGAAGCTGTGGTGGCGGTGGGCACTTAATAACTGCCTCGTCTGGGGTCCTTTCCCCTGACACCTGACAAGACATCAAAGTTAACAGGGAGGGCCCCAGCAAAGCTCAGGAGAGGTTATTCCTCAGTCTCATCCCACTACTAGCAGAGCAAGAAGCCACTCAGAACACACAGAGGCACGGACTCCTGGAGGAGGCTTTGAGAAGCAGCTCTCCAAACCACCTCGGTGAGGCTGGGAAACACCGTGACAGAGAGAGAATGCGCTTTTGGAACCGAAAGGGCTGCAGCCATCTCCTTCAGGGCTGGGAAGTGCCTGCGCCTGCCTCCTGCTTCAGGTCCAGGCCCGGCTGAGCCCCAGAAGCAGGGGCTGGGCACACTTCCCCTTCACCTGCTGCCCCCGGGGGCCCCAGAGCTCCTTTTGGATCCCACCCTGTCCAGCTTTCAGGAGCAAAAGACCAAGGAAGGGCTAGCAAATGTTCTAGCCCCAAAGGAAGGAGACAGGTTTCAGAACTTTGGGTGGGTAAGTGGCTGGAATAAGGTTGACAGCTAGAGATAAGGAAGAAACGTATTGAGACGTGGAGTCAGACAGGCCCTCGCCCCTCCTGGGCTGTGTGTGCACGGCTGCAGGCCTGGAAGCCACAGTTCCCCATCTCAGGGGCAGAGAGAGTTACCGTCCACCATGCAGACTGGACAGTCATGGCCGGCTACAGTCACTGCCGCTCTAGGGCAGGAATTCAATAAACAGCTCCTTTTCCCCACTCTGCTTCAGTGAAAGTTTTGAGGACTGCACTTGCTCTTGCAATATGTTTCTATTTTTCATTAGAATATTTATGAGGTTCAATAGTGCATTTAGTATGTTTTTATTTATGTAGAGCTTTCTGGTTAAGGTTTTTCACAATCACCATTTTATTTCAACCTCACAGCAACCCTGTACAGAAGGAATTTGTACTATTCCAACATATCAGAAAAAGAATAAAGACCCAGAAAGACCAAGAGACTCGCCCAGACCTCAGAAAAGGCAAATGATAAGCCAGCTTGAGTCCACACATGCCCGAGCACAGAGGGTGATAGACAGAGCCGCCGTGGTGCGGGGACCAGGCACCCGGGCACGGGCGGGACTTGCTGATCAGACAGGCAGAGTCTAAATGCGAATCTGTATGAGAAAATGTGAGCGGTATGTCTACTTGCTGCAACATACATCCCCCCTCGGCCCCCCCAAAGAAAAAGTCAACACTAAACCTCCCTCCTAAAAACATCCTCCCAGGCCTGGTTTTGGAAGCCAGGTGACAAAATGGAGCCATCTCACAGCTTCTATTCAGAGCTCTTCATTTTGGGCCAAGTCATATTGTCAGCGCTGCGTAATAACGGTTTTCATGAAAAGATGTGTGGGCTGGGGGCGCTGGGATGGGGGAGACACAGGATGGTCTAATTATTGATGTTTTCACTTGCTAACGTTAGGCATTTTACTGAAAAGTTGTTACCACATTACAAACAGAGCTGGTGGAGAACCCTGCCATATTCAAGCCTGCAGATCTCATCTGGGCTAAGGCTCACGAGAACCTGAAGCTGGGGTCCTGCCCCGAGGCTCGCCCCTCTGGGGCTGGGCAGCAGCGTGGGCGTGCCTGGAGACTGCTGGACTGGCTGCCTGTCAGTTCTTGCTTTTCCACCCCACTCTTCTCTGACCACTGCTTCCTCTCTTGTCTCTCCCCAGTCTGCCCCTCTGGGACCAACCTGTTTGCTCTGGCTAGGCCTGGAGAGCACCCAGGGCTGTTTTGCTGGCTTCTTTCTGAGTGTGTATTGCTAATAAACACCCCATGCCTGGTGCTGTGTGGGAGTGGAGAGCCGTGGCTGATCACAGACTCTCACCTGCCCCGTGAGCACACGAGTACCTGGGCACTTTATAAACCATCATCAATTTCCAAAGGATAAGAATGCAGTAAAACACATAAACATTACAGCAATATTGAATATACTTTAATCTTTTTTTGATGATTTAGAAGGCCTGGAGCACTTCAGGGTCAGGATTATAAGCATCCATCATCGCCACACTACAGTTGCACAGAGGGGCTAGTAAACAGAGAGAGCCAGTTAAAAGAATGCCAAGAAAAAAGAATTTATTACAATCCTAGTCAAGCTGCTTGTGACAGATGGAGGTCCAGGTCAGCATGTTCTGAGGAGAGGATGCAGAATTGGAAAATTCAACTGGGGCTGTCTTTATTTCAGACAGTGTCTTCAACGTCTATACAGACAGTACTAGGCTTGAGGGGTGCCAAGCGCCATAGGACTCTGCCGCTGGCCCAACGAATGTGCACTGGGGATGTGAGCCTGCCGGTGCGGCCTCCACCCTCTACAAGCTCATCCTCCCCATGAGCGCGGTCCTGATAAAGGCTCAAACCTTACAGCATCCTGTGGCCTAAAGTCACTTTAAGCCTCCATGTCCACACATGAAAAAGGCCAGGCTCTGCCATGGTCTAGCGCTGGCCTCCATCTTCAATTCCATCTCCTATCTCTCTCACACTCACACACACACACACACACACACACACACACACACGGCGAAGGCTAGGATCTGACATCGTCAAGCGCTCTGGCCTCCATCTTCAATTCCACCTTCTATCGCTCACACACATACACACACACACACACACACACACACGGTGAAGGCTAGGATCTGACATCATCAAGTGCTCTGGCCTCCATCTTCAATTGCACCTTCTATCGCTCACACACACACACACACACGGTGAAGGCTAGGATCTGACATCATCAAGTGCTCTGGCCTCCATCTTCAATTCCACCTTCTATCGCTCGCACGCACACACACACACACACACACACACACACACTGCGAAGGCTAGGATCTGACATCATCAAGTGCTCTGGCCTCCATCTTCAATTCCACCTTCTATCGCACGCGCACACACACACACACATGGCGAAGGCTAGGATCTGACATCGTCAAGCGCTCTGGCCTCCATCTTCAATTCCACCTTCTATCGCTCACACACATACACACACACACACACCCACACACACCCACACACACACACGGTGAAGGCTAGGATCTGACATCGTCAAAGCACTCTGGCCTCCCTCTTCAATTCCACCTTCCATCGCTCACACACATACACACACACACCCACACACATACACACACACACTGTGAAGGCTAGGATCTGACACCGTCAAGCACTCTGGCCTCCCTCTTCAATTCCACCTTCTATCGCTCACACACATACACACACACACACCCCCCCTGCCCGGGCTCCCAGGTCCAGTTCTTCTACACAAACAATGCTGACTGCTGACCTGCCCTATTCTTATTCACAGTCTACGGAGATGTCACGTAAAGTCTGGGCGACTTTCCTTACCCTTCCCCCGTGTGCCTTGCTGACCTCCCCCAAGCTTCCATTTGTGTTTGCATCACGGTGGGTCAGATGTGTTTACATGTATTGCCCCTGAACTAAGTTCCACGAGAATGGGCACTGCCTGCTCCCCCTTGGACCCGGAGCCTCACAGAGAATGAAGGCAGCGGTGCTCAGGGAACGTGCGCTGAGCTGCAGTGAAGAGGGAGGGGCGGGCATCCAGGGCAGGTCTCAGAGAGGCTGCCATGCCTCCGTCTCCTCTAGGCTGTTACTTCCACCCGCTGGCCTTCAGACGTATTTCTGGAAGTTACGACCAACCGCATGTGACAAGATCAAAGAGGAATGAAAAAACTCCAAAGATGAACGTGTCCTGAAGATGTAAGTTCCAGAATTTTCTTTGTAATTCACATAAAGTGACTACAGAAGGGCTCATGGGTAATCACAGCAGCTTCCCTGTGGAAGGAAACCAATGCTCCTTGGCACTCACAAAGCACAGCTCTCTCCACGGAGCCTGAGCACACCTCACTCTGGCTTCAGGAACCATCGATGGCAAGTGCTGACTGCACGCTACTTGTGTCAGGAGGTGGGCTGTGCACGCCACACACTCACGCCAGTCAATCCCCTTGGCAATCCTAGGGCAGGAACTATCGTGATCGTCATCTTACAGATAATGAAGGAGAGCACAGGGGTTAAGTAACTCGCCCCAGGTGACTAGCAGGACATCAGACCCCAGGACCCAGACTCTCAACTACGCTCTTCCCTTAAACCTTCAGACAATGAGCTGCATGAGTGTTAGCACTCAAGCCCGCTGACACTGAGCCTTAATTCTCTCAGAATCTCAAACCAAACCCTTCCAGAGAGGTAGATTCTCTTTCTAGCAATTTTCTTCCTGCCAGCTCCTACGAGCACAGCCTTGTTCTCAGACGTCTAACTCTAAAAAGGTGAGCACTGTATTCCCTGAATTTTGTAAAACACTCCGCACACACGTGTCTTACACAGTGGCTTTGGCATGTGGCGGTTGCACAGGGAGCAGACCTGGAGTTTTTCTCAAGCAGCAGGGGATGTGTCATCACTGGACTTTCAAAACCTTTAGAGACAAGTACCATGAAACGATTTATCACATAAGTAAAGAGCTAATTCTTTAATTGGAAGTTAAGAAGCCTATGAGAGGTGGACGGAGGAGATGAGACAGTCAATATATGTCAAGTCCAGAAGAGAGAGACCGGGCATATCACAGCCAGGAAAAGGATACAGGCTGAGGAGACAGTGAATGGCTTTTAAAAGAATTATCACTTGTTCAACTTGTTTGCAAAATAAGTAGTGCTGCAACCATAACTTGCATGCAATCTAAAATACATCCAGCGCAGAAGGCAGCATCACCAGCCCAGAGACATCATGAGACTTCCAAGAACAGGCTGTGACTCCAATGTGAGAAGCAGGCTTCCAGTTTTAAGACTTACTTAGCCTAACCAAACATTTCCTGACCTGTGAGTATAACAATCATTCTTTTAACCACAACTCCCAATACACCTAAAATAAATGATCAAGTAATTCACATCCTACTTTTTAGTATGTCTTTATTATTTCCCTCCTCCTAAATCCTGATTTAATTCAGGCTTCCATTCAAACATGCTCCCCACCAAGCAAGACTTCTACACTAATCACCTGGCCAGGTTTCTCCACCTCCACACTCAGCTCTGGACTCTTGCCTCTGTACCAACTGATTCTTCTAAAGGATAAATCCATTCACGTACTCCCTTGTTAAAACCCTTCTCCCATCTCCCCACCACCGAAAGGATAAACACCAAGTGCTTGATGGAGTCTTCAAGGCTCTTCGAGGTTCGGCCCCGATCACCTTTCTGGCTTAGTCCTAACCCAAAAGATGCTCATACAGCCAGACACGTGACATGCTTTTGCACAAGCTGCTGCTTCTCCTGGGAACACCCTTCCTCCTCATCCACTGGAGCAAGATCCTGGTACCTGGCAAGACTCCCCCGTACGGGCATCCCTCCTTTTCAGGTCTTGCGCCCTCTGGGAAAGCACTGGCTCCCCAGCCAGACTGAGCTCCCTGGGGGCAGTCAAGTCACTTTATCTTCTTTGCCCTATTATCTAAACTCCATGCCAGCTGATTAAACATTAACTGAGGTAGTGAATAATTTAGCATTCCTTTTATCAACATCCCAAACTCCATAAGCTAGGAAATAAAAGCAAAACTGTTTTATAAAATATGTGTTAGGAAAAAAGAAACCACTCAGTATGTAAAACAGACAAGATGTAATGCAGAGACTTTATTACACAGATGACAGATGAGCTAGGAAGTCAAAGAGGCAACTTAGAAGATTCTCAGCGGCAAGAAGACCCTCATGCCCCAGGGATGGAGGGGTGGGGTGGCAGGGAGCAGTCTTACTGGCACCAGAAGGAGGGCACCAGAGGATGCTGAAAACCCAGTGGACCCGTCCCCCAATGGCAGGAGCCACGGACACGACCCCTCCACCACCAGAGATGCTGCCAGAGGGAAAAGGGAAGGAGAAGCTCTCTGTTGCTGCTCTCCTCCCAGCTCCAGGCTTTCATCAAAGCCTCCCGCCTAACCAGTCAAAAGCCAGCTAGCAGGGACGGCGTGAGGGCACACAAGAAGAACAGCCTGCGGGAGCAGTGTGCCCCCGACCCCATGACGCCCCAAAGAGCAGGGGAATGCTGAACCGAGGCGCTCAGGAACGTGGGCCATGACCACACAGCGAACCACGTCCATGTCGATATTCACTTCTGTGTCTCTTTCTCTTGATAAATATCTAATCGACCAAACGATGTCACTCTCAAGTCTGCCCAATCAACAACAAAAAGCAATGAACATCTTGTTGACTCCTTTCTCACATACTGGGAGCCAAGAATTATGAAATGTTACTAATGTATAAGGAGCATCTGTGATAACTCAATGTGGGTTGGACAGAAGTCTAAGATGATATTAACCATTAGGAAAGGATTGCTAAGCATATTAATGGAACAAAAAAGACTGCATAACTTACTTAAGTCGATGGAAATATTCCCTAGGATTTTAGCACAATAAATCTATTCACTGAAGTCAGTCTTGGGGACCTGCGCCAGGAAATACTTGTGATACACGTCAAAGGAGTAAAACTACAGTCTTCAAAACAGCCTGCGGTTCACGCCATTTTCCTCTCCTTCCTCCTCAACCCTCGAGTGGTGAACCCACGGCGCTGTGATACACAGTCAGTCCACTGGCTACCAGGACCTCCTTAAAAAATTGAGGCAACGTGACAAAAGCAGTGTCACGCACTGAATATTCAGCTGGCAACTCCTCTGGCGCATTCAAAGACTCTGAGGTGATGTTTTACGAAAAGCCCAAGTGGCAATTATTCTATGAAATTAATGTTACATGTGACAAACTTGATGGATGATTAAGATATAGCACAGTAAATGCTTTAATTTATAGAAAGAAAGTAATTAAGATTTATTAAGTAAAAATAAGGCACTAAAACAGGTCTTTATTTTACTGCTAACCATAAATTTGTCTCAAAGCACGAACTCTCTCTGATTCACATTCACAGCAAAAGTTCCCACACAGATAAATTTTCATTATGGAGGAGAAAGCTGCTCCCCACTGCCTCACCCCCACATTCCTTCGCACCACTGAGCTCTTCCGTCATCACCCAAAACAAACACAAACACTTCAAGGTCTGACGACTAAGCGTGCTGAAACTGCAAAGGAATTTTTTTTTAAAGTGGACTTTTCCCACCAAGAGACACCAGCTTTGGGAAGTCCTTTGTAGTCTAGTGGTCAGGACTCATCGCTCTCAGTGCCAAGGGCCTGGGCTCAACGTCTGGTTGGGAAACAAAAACCCCACAAGCCACAAAGGATGGCCAAAAATAAAAGAAAAAGTTAGCAGCTTTATGCAGATATTAAATACTTATCTAAAGATACTCACATAAACATGTATGTTTTTTACAACTAACGGGTGTTGTCTCAGGAAAAGGAGAAAGAGAACGCTACAATTTCTCTTTTATTTAAATCCCTCTTTCACAAAAGGGGGAAAAAATCAAATATCCATTCCAGGAAACAATTCTTGTTCAAAGAGGAGGGGTGTGGTCTGACAGGCCGGCCCCTCAGCTCCAAGGCGCCTCTCTACTCTCTTGCCCTCCTGAAGCAGATCCCAGGGCAAGGATACCTCCTGGGTCCAGACGGCCCACTCTCCTCACCTGGGGCCCCATTCTCCGCCAGCTTCCGCCTCCTGGCACGGTCAGGTGGCCTGGGGCTGGCACCCACCCTTACCACCAGTGAGTGGGCTGGGGAGGGAGGGCAGCCTCGACCAGCCCGGCCTCTGCCACTCACCTCTGCGCTGGCAGGACAAAGCCAAACTCCAGGGCTGCCTCCAGCCTGGGGGAAAAAGACCTCTCATGGGACACAGCCTGCGGTCCTCGGGCCTCACTCTGGGGTGAAGACTTGAAGACATGGTTAGAGAGGAAGGTTTGAGAAGGCCCGGCAGCCAGGGAAAAACAAGGCTGGGCCTGCGGGTTAACCGGGCTCCATCTCTGGCTCCCGCAGCACTCACAACAGTTACCAGTTTGGCAACTAACCTCCTCTTGAGAAGGCATTGACTGATTGACAAGCCGGGCAAAACTGAGTCAGAAAGACCTTCACCGAAATCTTCACTACTCAGCCAAAACCTACTCAGCAGCTGTGTGCATCTCTAACCTCTCTCGGCTTCAGCTTCCTCATCTGTGAGGGGAAAAAACAGTATTCTACAGGACTGCTTGGGGAATTAAATAAAATTACTCGACATATGGGAGACATTTTAGTAAATCCTACTTTCAGAATGGAAGTGTTATTAAATGCAAAATGCCCAAATCAACTAAATCTTTCATATTCAAGCTTTTCTAAGAGACAATGGAATCTAATAAGGAAAGGTCTAAACAGTTCCACAGACCCATTAGTCTAGATTTACAATCCAAAGTAAGGTACAACAGATGCTGAAATTATGTATTATGTCAACATAATATTTCCCCCTTAAATGATAACCAACACCTTTTGTGATAATTAGTGTGTTATCGGCAGAGGAATAAAGACCATATTTCTTAACATTTCAGGAAGCTTATATGACTTCATTTTCTCTGTTTATTGTGAGGCAAAATTTCCTTGGATAAATCGTATGCTTGCCTGTGGCTAGAAAAAGCTCCCACTCTTAAGTGAAAGAAACTACCTTCTGACAAGCTGAAGAGTTACACACCAGATAATTGAGTCCATTTTTACTGCCGCCTCATTGCTGCCCACCGCATATCTGTGACTTCCTGTCTCCTAAGGCAGCAGCTACTTCTGAAATTTAAGGACAGTCCGTGGAGAAGAGATGCATGCAGGCATGAAGCAGACATGGCAGTCACGTTCTCAAAAAATCACTGCCCTTCAGCAACGTGCATGGGTCTAGAGATTATCATGCCAGTCAGAGAGAGGACACGCACCACACGATCTCACTCCCAAGTGGAGTCTAAAACACGACAGGGAACTCAGCTACAAAACAGGAACGTGGAGAACAGACCTGCGGTTGCCAAAGGGACGACTGGGAGTCTGGGATCAGCAGATGCAGACTCCTGTGTATAAATGTATAAACAGCAAGGCCCCACTGTATAGCACAGGGAACTGCACTCAGTATCCTGTGATAAACCATGATGGACAAGACTGTGAAACAGAACTATATATGTAACCACGTGTGTGTGCATATATACATGCATGACTGAGTCACACTGCTGCACGGCAGAGATGAACACAGCATTGCAAATCAACCCTGCTTTAAACTAAAGGAGTTTAGGGGGGGAAAAAAAACCCACCGTCCTTGAATAAAACTTCGGGATCTGGCAAGGATCTTTACTGGAGAAAGATTTTCCCCTAACATTAACTCTGAATATTTATCTTTCTCTTGTTTATAGTTTTTAAGAAAAGTATATTAATATTGCTAAAGCTCCAATGGTCATCTGAGTTAAATTCACCCATTCCAGTCCATTTTAGTTCTCTGATTCCTAGAATGTTGACATTCATTCTTGGCATCTCCTGTTTGACCACTTCCAATTTGCCTTGATTCATGGACCTAACATTCCAGGTTCCTATGCAATACTGCTCTTTACAGCATCGGACCTTGCTTCTATCACCAGTCCCATTCAGAAAACTAAGATCATGGCATCTGGTCCCATCACCTCATGGGAAATGGATGGGGAGACAGTGGAAACAGTGTCTGACTTTATTTTGGGGGGCTTCAAAATCACTGCAAATGGTGACTGCACCCATGAAATTAAAAGACGCTTACTCCTTGGAAGGAAAGTTACGAGCAACCTAGATAGCATATTCAAAAGCAGAGACATTACTTTACCAACAAAGGTCTGTCTGGTCAAGGCTATGGTTTTTCCAGTGGTCCTGTATGGATGTGAGAGTTGGACTGTGAGGAAAGCTAAGTGCTGAAAAATTGATGCTTTTGAACTGTGGTGTTGGAGAAGACTCTTGAGAGTCCCTTGGACTGCAAGGAGATCCAACCAGTCCATCCTGAAGGAGATAAATCCTGGGTATTCATTGGAAGGCCTGATGCTGAAGCTGAAACTCCAATACTTTGGCCACCTCATGCGAGGAGTTGACTCATTGGAAAAGACCCTGATGCTTGGAGGGATTGGGGGCAGGAGGAGAAGGGGATGACAGAGGATGAGATGGCTGGATGGCATCACCGACTCTATGGGCATGAGTTTGAGTAAACTCTGGGAGTTGGTGATGGACAGGGAGGCCTGGCGTGCTGCGATTCATGGGGTTGCAAAGAGTCGTACACGACTGAGCGACTGAACTGAAAGCTCCAATACTTTGGCCACCTGATGTGAAGAACCAATTCACTGGAAAAGACCCTGATGCTGACAAAGATTGAGGGCAGGAGAAGGGGACAACAGAGGATGAGATGGCTGCATGGCATCACTGATTCAATGGATATGAGTTTGAGCAAACTCCAGGAGATAGTGAAGGTCAGGAAAGCCTGGTGTGCTGCAGTACATGGGACTGCAAACAGTCAGACAAGACTCGGTGACTGAACAACAACAGATATTAATGTTAAAGGGCTAAAGTGTATAAATCCATTCATTTTAGATCACTGTCCCCATACTGAAACTCCATCTTTTCTAACCTATTCTAAAATTTACTCCCAAGATGAGAGAGATTACATGGAATGACAAACTTTTTCATATTACTGAAACCTTAAAAGTAATCAGTGATAGTGATAAGAAACATTAATTTCATGAGTGAACAGCTCCTATGACCCCAAGAGATCGACTTATTTCTTTATGTAAAAGATTAGTTTTTACTTGAAAGCTCTGACTTGCTGAGAAACAAAGCAACTGGCCTGAACCAACAAAACTCTAGGAAATGCTAGCTAGGCATTCATTATTGGTATGGACAGGGAATTTGGTGGAACAAGGCCTGTGAATATCAAAAGCAATTCCTAGACACATGTCATTCTATTTACAGTGTATGCATGCTAAGTCACCTCAGCCGTGTCCAACTCTGCAAATTTACGGGCGTTAGCCTGCCAGGCTCCTCTGTCTATGGAATTCTCCAGGCAGTAACACTGGAGTGGGTTGCCACACCCTCCTCCAGGGGATCTTTCCACCGCAGGACTGAACCCGTGTCTCACATCTGCATTGGCAGGTGGGTTCTTCACCACTAGCACCTCCCGTAGCTCTATACATTAGTCCCAGGAATGCCCTGAGGAGTAAGCCTTTGGAAGAATCTATCAGGACAAAGATTTTCAGGGAAAAAAAAAATCCTGAATTTTATGCATCCTAGAAGTATATAGCATCTTGTTATAGGCTTCCTGGCAAACTATGAAATCATGGAGGCTAAAAGGAAAAAAAAAGCCAAACCTTTACAGGCAACCCCCCTACTCCATTAGCTATGTTTGCTGTAAGGGCAGATAATAAAAGAACTAACCAGGATCTAAAAGTATGTCAAGGTTGTGAAAGGGGAAAAAAGGGAATGAGAGAGTAGAGAGAGAGAGGAAAGGAAAGGAAAAAGAAACAAAAAAATGAGACTACAGAGTCATGCCAACTAAATGCAGGAATCTCTGATTGGATCATGAGCCGGGGAGGAGTAAATAAAGGATGATACTAAGTTGACTGTGAACTGTGTCCTGGATAACCGGGTTGTAACCAGGCTGGCTTTCCTGAGTGTGATAATTATACAGCCATCAATAAGAGAATGTTTTTGCTCCTGGGAGAAAGACACAGAAATATTTGCGAATGAAGGGTCATAATGTCTGCAACTCACCCTCCAATGTCTAATTCAAAAGGAAAAAACCTAGATGTCGGAGGGATGTTCAGTGTACTCTTCTGTATGTTTGAATTATTTCAAAATAAAAGGTCTGGGGGATGAAGAAAAGAGTAGACAATTCTCCTATCTAAGAGGCTGGGGAGATGTTACAAGCCTTAAGTGGGGAAGACAGCCTAGAGGAGGCAGGAGCTGTTTACACTGATGCTAACGGATGAACCACACATGTATGTCAGAAGCCCCCATTCAAAGCTGCTGAAAATCAGTCGTAGAAAAGAAAATATTCTATATACTATAATGTCTAAACTTCGCCATGCCATAGTTCAGTGATATGATACTAGGTGACACGAAGCTCCTTGTGTAGATAATGGAGCATGGTGTTAACACTCATAGGACTGTTAAGTATTTCATTTTACAGGTGAAAAATCTGTTAAAAGGGAGTTCTGTTCCATCTGTATGTATATAAGTCCTGCATATAGATGGCTTTTATATAAACAGGAATATGAAGGAAACATATGTGTGCTCTTCTTCCTGATAGGAAGATAATTTTCCCTAACTGTATCTTTTCTAGTTGAAAATACTTTTAGCTTCCCCCAAACTTGAACAGGTATCCAATTTTCTGTTAATGTTTCTATTCTGTTGTCTCACTATGTAAACACACATGTAACTTCTCAATTTGTGCTTCTCTGAAACAAATCTATGATGGAAAACGTTGTATTGCCATTCACGTGCGCTGTGCCATTTTAAGTGCCGAACCCTACTGGCCACTATAAAATGGAAGCACTGTCTGTATTAATATTCTAACGCTGCAAAGTTAAGAGTATGAGTACCATAATAATATCAAGTAACATTCACATGCCACTTGCAAGTTATGAGGTGCTTTCACATACAGTAGCTTCTCTGCATAGGAGTAAAAGTGGAAGAGGGCAAGAAAAGACGTCAATAAGAGGGCTAGCCAGCTGTGAGAAGTTAAAACAGGTGATGAGTGATGACAGGCATCTTAAATGTTTACAACCAGCTATAAAGGAAAAATTCCCTGCTGTGTTTCGTCGGAAATGAACAATTAGCAAATTCTGCAGAAGGGAATGCAGTCTGGTGCTTTATGCTAAGAATGGGAGCCAGGCAATTCTCGCTTCTATTTTTAACTGGGCTCCTGACCTCCTGGTATCCTTGGGTAAGTCCAAAAGGCCCTCAATTTCTACTCTTATCAATTGGGGTTGGAGCCTCTGACCTTGCTCACTGGGGTGGCCTATGAGTCGGCAAACAACACTGAAAATTCGAGACGCAACTGACGATCACGTATTACTGTCTGTCTGCACTGCCTAAGAAAGCTGCAGAGCATGACAAAGACTCTTGATTGATCATGCTCCCTGTTTCTCTACTTGTGAAAAGAGATCCACGCATCAAAATTTGGAAGAGAGTACTTCTAAGCCTCCTGGGAACACTAACATTTTCCTGATTCCTACTTTTTCTCCCTGCCCCAGCTCCAGGCCTTATTATAAGGACTCAGCGAGCAGCAGAAGGTTGGGAAACAGGAAGGCTCACTAGCAAGAACCCTCTGCCATGAGTAAGAGACCCTCTTCAGAGGAGCCCCGCCTGACCACACCGACAACGCCAGCATCGTCAAGCCTACACTTGGCATACTGGGATGCCAATGGCAGGTGACTTCCTAACTTGGCCAAAGTCTTTCAAAGAGCAAAGGAAAAAAATTCCCCAAGATGCTGCAGTGCAGAGAGTCACCAACTCCTCCTCCCAAACTAGATACACTGAAAAGTGATTACAATTTATTCAAACAACAGGTGTATATTCCTGTAGTGTGGAGAAGGAATTCCAAAGGAAACCACCCCACAAAAAAGAGTACCTCACGTCTCCTCCCAGAAACTGGCTCGGACTTTGGAGGGCAGAACTGAGCATCCTCCGTATCCTGCCCCCGTGTTTCCTGGTGGATTCTGCTCTCTAATCCATATTCCTTTGTCCTCAAAAGAGGAGTGACACTTGTAATGAGCCACTCTGGGAAAAGGAACTGAGCATACGTGGCCGGCTCCTTGTGGCCCAGCATTTCTATTACAGGCTCTCGTGTAAATCACCAGAACACAGCCTGCGTGAGCTCTTTCTGATCCACACGCCCACTAAGATGGTCTATTCTGGTCTGCTCCGGCCATGTGATAAGCTTTCTACGAGTGAAAGGACTATGGTTTGGGGGATGAAAAAAGTACTAGAAGCCATTTGGATGTATCATGTTACATTCTTCAATCAAGCTATTATTGGTAATGACACTAGTAGGTTCATCTCCATTTGTCTGAACACTATGCTGATTTCTCAACTGGTTCTGACTCAAGATGGGAAGACGGTATTATTTTTACTGACACCCTAAAACCACACAACATCTTCCTGGAAACACTTTTCTAGCACTCATGAAGCCAACCCAGAAACGCACCCCCCCCCCCCCCCCAAAGCATCACCACTGACTCCAAGAAGCAGAAGGATCCGGAGGCAGCTGGCTGCCGTGGCCGGGGATGCCTTCCCTGGGAGGGCAGAGCTTTTATAGGTCTGCTGCAATTTTTTAAAGCTCTGGACCTGTCCGGGGAAGAAAAATGAATGGTACCCAGTTGCATGATTTCAGGCTGCATTTTTATTACCAGCTTCTAGAATAAATCACCAGAACAAAGCCTATATGAACCACCTGAATGGCAGGGACAAAAACTGTCACAGACACAGTTAGGTAATTTTTTTAAACTACTGTATATTTATTTCAAGAAAAGACCTCTGAGCGTGCATACTCCTGGGCACCTTCGGTAATGTGTTCGTGGTCTATTTTTCACGCATTCTCACCTTGTTTTCTCGTATTACAGACTTGTGGGTGGAGTAGTGCACCAAATTCAGTTTAAACAGTTAAGAGTTATAAACAGAGCAAGCTCCTCTAACAAGGGCTTGCTGCTGTTGTACTCAGTGGCTCATCCAAGGGCATATTTTGAAGGGAAAACAAACCTGCATGATGGGATGTGGAAACCGGGAAATAGGCAAGAAGCCCTTCTGAAGCTCAACACTGAAGGTTTCTCGCTCCAGGATGAAGCTCTGGGGAGATGAGATGCTGCCTGGAGATGGCCCCTTCCCAGAAAGGAACATGAGGCTCTATCAGAAGCAGTCACTTGGGGAGAAGGCCAGACCAAGTCCCGTGGGTTCCCGGAGACGGGGGTGGAGAGGAAAACAAACCCTCACCTTCCTCGTGGGCCGCATTGACATGCTGAGCTGGTTTCTGCCAAACATCAGCAGGAGGACAGATAAACACCCCCCCTCCCGAGCCTCCTCTCTCCCCCGCCCTCGAGGCCCCCGCGCTACGCGGCTGCTCCCCCAGCGGTTTATACGTCAAACCTCTCTCCTTCGTTCCACTCTCTCCTTCCCCGGGGTGTCCACAGGTCAGTGCTCCACACCTGCGTCTCCATTCCTGCCCTGCACACGGGCGCATCAGCACCACTTTCTAGGTTTTATACACACACACACACACACATGCATTATCTTTTTCTCTTCCTGACTCGCTTCCTGTAACAGGCTCTACACCCACCCACACCAGCTCAATGGACTCAAACCCGCTCCTTTTGTGGCTGAGTAACACCCCATTGTGTGTGTACCACGACTTCCTTATCCATTTATCTGCCGGTGGACATCTGGGTTGCTTCCATGTCCTGACTACTATAAACAGTGCTGTGGTGGGAATGTAAACTGATACAGCCACCATGGAGAAGAGCGTGAAGATGCCTTTAAAAGCTAGGAATAAAACTACCACACGACCCGGCAATTCCCATACTGGGCACCTACCCCGAGGAAACCATCACTCAAAAAGACAGATGTACCCTGCTGTTCCTCTTAATTGTACCATCTTGCTTTTTTGTTGTTCCTTGAGAGGAATGAGATGCATCATCACTTCCACACACAAAAAACAATTCATTAAGGCTGAACTGCTTTTGCAAAGTGGGAACTTTTAAAGGAAATGGGTGAGAGGGTACATCCTTGCACAACTAGGGGGAATTTGGAAAGAGCTCAATTACTTGATCTGTGTCTGTGATAGCAGGGCAGAGAAGATGACAGCAAGGTATACACATCTCTGCCTCTGCTGCGATGAGAAGGGAGGGACAGCTTGGAGGCAGGAGGAAAGAGAGAGAGACGGAAAGATGTCTTTCCTGCCCCATTCGAAGTCTTGAATCGCCCACCTTCATACCCTGGGCTGCAGTCCCAGCTACATGGTCATGCCCGCTTTTCCCTCCTGAAATGTTTCCATCTTAGTAAAGTCTCAGCCCAGACTTAGGTTAAAAATGAAGCATAAAAGTCTGCTCTAAGAATTGATTGCCATAACCTGCTCTCAGGCAAACCTGGCGTTCAAATTGATTAACTATGTGGTCTAGGAACTCCAAGCTAAGAGATAAACATGAAAAAAAGGCTTAGACCTGGGGTATCTGGCAGAAGCCAAAGTGCAAGCTCTTTGGAGAGTTGCTCTCCACCCAGCCAGAGGGTCCCCTCTAATAAAGTCCTGTCAAACCTGACTCCGCAATCCAAAACTACAAAGCACACAAGAAGATCATCTACCGTCAGCCAGAGTCAGGAGACGTAAAAAGCAGAACAAGAAAGCCCAAGAACCTCATGTAATAGAATTCTGAACACGGGATAAGCAGATTTAAAATTACCAAAGAAATAAAGAACTGAATACATGATAAAAGAACAAGGTATTTTCAAAAAGATAGGAGAGATGTAAGAGAACAGAATTTCTATAAATGAAAGATACTCTCAGTGAAATTAAAAAAAAAACTCAATGGATACATTAAAGAACAGAGCATACATAACAGAAATAATTAGTGAACTGGAAGAAAATGTAGAGAAAATTTCCTAGAATGAAGCACAGATAAAAGATCCTAAAAGAATATTTCATTATGGCCACGATCTGCCGAATGAGAAGTACAGCTGGGAGCTGCCCAGTCAGGGCTGCTCTCTTAGTGGGAGGTTGAGAAAAATCCAGTGCCTAGGGCACTGAATTGGTAGCTTGTTAGGTTAGATCTCCTTTCACCCAATTCTTCTTCTGAAGCAGCACTCTTTTGCTCTTTTCTCTCTCCGTAGATTTAGATCTCTCACCTAGTGGACGCTGTAATAAACAGCACATACAATCAGCTTCCCTGGTAGCTCAGCCGGTGAAGAATCTGCCTGCAATGCAGGAGACCTCGGTTCGATTCCTGGGTCAGGAAGATCCCCTGGAGAAGGGACAGGCTGCCCACTCCAGTATTCTGGCCGGGAGAGTTCTATGGACTGTATAGTCCATGGGGTTGCAAAGAGTTGGACACGACTGGGCAACTTTCAGTTTCACAATCAGCGTCACTGCTGAGCCGTCAATGCCTGTGTGAGCAGAGCATGTGGACAGATATCTATTAACATTTTCATATACACACCTGTTAATGGTATGTGTGTTTTGAAACATACACATGCCTACAAAATAGCACCTACATAAATCAGAATTCCAGAAATTATGGTAGAACAGAGACTGAAGGCTGAACATTAAACAGACCAGAAACATGAGTTCAAACCTGACTGACACAAGAAGCAACCAAATAACTGCTGGGCAGTTCTCTCATCTAAGTTAAAGGGACTGAATGGAACATTTCTGGGATCTTTTCCCATTCTCATTCTCATTCTCATACTGCTTACAACACTGAGAAGCTAACTAGTTTCATATTATTCATGCCGCTTGTTTTGTAGGACAGGTCTCTACTCAGAGCCTATTCTTATTTACATTAAGAAACGCAACCATCTAGCTTTCTGGACTGGAGCAGATCAGAATAACTGAGAAGTGAAAAATGGGCAAGAAGGGGTTCCTAGAATCAAATATATTGACGGCAGCTTAACAAAGGAGGTGAGAGGTAGATGACTGCAATAACAAGGAAAAAGACTGTAATACGAAGCCAGAAAGAATGGCTATCTTTAGCTGTTTCCTGTAGGATCAGATAATTTTACACACCTCAGTAGACCTTGAAGGCACCATTATATTACAACAATATATTGCTGATAACCTTGAGCAATTAAGAAAAGGCTAGCTTATGTTCAGTACACTCTATTTAAAAGCAGAAAAGTAGACAATGCATTTTAGAAAGATTCCCATAAAGAAGTTAAAACATATCAAAAGGGTTTTAGATATCTGGGAAATTCTTTCCTATGGACTCATGCATGTATTCATAAGTATCTGCAATTATACAGAGAAATATTTATTATATACATGTTCTGTGCAAGGTACAGTCAAGTGGCCTGAAAAAGATCCATGAACTGCTTTTTAGAACCTTAAATCAAACATAGAAATCCTCATAAACAACATCCATAAAGGATGTTCAGTCAGCTGTGAAATATATACTGTCAGAACACAGAAGCACTAGTGTTCACAGTTAGATTTCCCGTGGGGAACTCTGTGTGCGAGAAGGGCAGGGGTGAGGGAAGGGAGAATGGCTGTGAAGAGGGAAGCTTTCAAGAACCCACCAAGGGGGAACTTCCGTGAGGGTTGAGAATCGACCTAGGAATGCAGAGGATACGATTCGATCCCCGGGCAGGGAACTAAAATCCCACATGCCACAGAGCAACTAGGCCCACGTGTCGCAACTACTGAGCCCGCGTGCCACAAGAAAAGGTCCTGCATGATGCAACAGAGACCCTGCCTGCTGCACCCAAGATCTGATGCAGCCAAAAAGAAAAGTAATAATAAATAAATAAAATTAAAAACAAAAACGAAAACACCAAATGCTGGCAAAATATCCAAAACAGGAAAGGAGTTAGATGCTTCCCTGCGGGAGGACAGGCCATGCTGCCCACTGGACGTGAAAGTCCATCGTTGTCATGGGTCATCCGAGTCCACGGGGGACATCCAATTAATGAGACAGAGGGCAAGGCAGGACCATCAGAGGGTTCAGGAGCTGAAAGGAAGCCTACCCACACCTGCAAGCATGAGCTCACAGACACACCTCTTTTGCAGAGGGTCAAAGAGGTCACGGGGCGAAACACTGGGCCCGGGAGCTCCCCTGCCCAGAGGACAGAGGGACAAGCGTAGCAGCGGCTCAGAGTGGCGAGAGCACAGTGCAGTGATCAGTTCCACAGATTACATTAGAGCAAATCATTGAAATGGAAAACATTTTAATAGAAAACTGTCACATCTGGTCTTCTCAGTCAAACAACCAACCATCATTTAAGTGTGAATGGACAGAGAGGCAAATATAGATCTGATTATAAATGTATGCATTTAAATACTTTTTTCCAAATGGTGTTTTCTTGAATTTCTATTCCATTTAGAAGCTTTGAATTAAAAAATGTTTATAATTACATTTTGAATTAAGAGTCAGAAAAGTGCTTAAGCCTAATGCTCACTAGAACTAGTTAAGTATTTCTAAACCTATTAGGTCCTTTAAAACAAAAGTTATTACCAATATCTGCTATGTTCAGAGAGCTAGGATATTGCAGATTTACCCAGATAATACATCTGCCATAAGAAATTTAAAAAATAATAATCTCAAAGACTTTACAAAGGAATTCATATTATCATCTCTTAAAGGGGCAGGATCCCTCTCAGAGTGATCTGCATACACGTTCAAGATGGAATCGCCAGCATAAGGCGTGATAACTGCATTGTCTGTTAGTCCCCAGAAGGCAGGCATCACATCAGATCATCTTCCTTCTTCATTCCCCTTCTGCGTGCTAACAGTAACATTCTTGTGAATAAAAGAAAGTTTTGTAAAATGGGGTAAACAATATCCCAGTTCCAGTTTTCACGCCATAGCTGCCAGGGCTAATCTCAAGCACCTTTGTGACATGGAAAACCCCCAGTGTTTTTTCAGACAGCAAAATCCTGATCCTGAGAAAAGCAGAGCCTGTTCCTGCGGGCTTCCATAGCCTTTTCCCCAGTTCTAGAAGCAAGAGACAGTTAAGAGTTACTAGGAGGTTCCACGTCATGTACACCTAAGCACTTTCAAACAAGCAAACCAAGGTCAGAGTTAATATGAGTTAGAAATTTTTTTTTTTTAATGAAACTGAGCAGCACTGTTTATCAATGTGTCAGATGTCCTGGCCTCTCATCAATGGAATGCGGCTCAGCCTAATAAGCAAAAGCAGGTACCTCCTGGTCACAAACAGACCAGTCACCCAGCAGCCGGCACTAGCAAAGCAACAACTTTCTCTTTGCTTTGCCTTCTCCTGCTCGGGGATCGACACCAGGGGGGCAAGCACTTCAAATGACAAAGTGAGCATGGGAGCGCGCGCGCGCGCGTGTGTGTGTGCGCGCTTGTGATCTGCACAGGCATATATTTCAAGCACACTTGATGCTTTGCTGAAATCTCGCCATTACTGGAAACATTAGCAAATTATGAAAGAAACAGAGTTGTAAATCTCTAGACATTTTATCAAACAAATATACTTCTTTTTCTGTTTTTCTTCCCATTTCACATCTCACATACAAAATATTACGAGTTGGAATGACATTGATAAATAGGAAATAACTGACTCGAAGAAATAACCTAAGATTCTGTCTATAATTCTATACACAAATAAATGATTTAATAAATTAAGGAAAATTCTGTACCACAGTAAGGGGTTTTACTAGGTCAAGGTAATGAATGAAGCTGAATGCCGGCTAATAAAAACAAAGAATGCTGTTCTTAGCTTAGCTGTAATCCTGCCTACCAGCAGGAAAATAGGCCAAGTGACCTTTCCAGTCTGAAGATTTATGATGGGATTCCACATAATTCTAAAACTAAAGGTAAAATGAGAAGATAAAAATGCCTGGAGTCCTAAGAAACATTCCGAAGAAGGGTCACTAATCAGGATGGCAGGCGGGGAGGGAGGCTGTAACCACAGCCTAAGTTAGGCAGAGCCAGCAGGACAGACACGCTGGGCAGGGCGGGGAGTGGAGGCGGGGAAGAGAACAAGGATGTCCGTACACACAGACACGTACACAGAGAACTGTGTAAATACACACAGCCAAGCTCAAAAGCAAGGATGGAAATCCCCAGGGGCCCCCACCACCCAGGGGTAGCTGTCCAAGGCAGAAGTGCAAACGGTTATGAACCTGGAAGCCTGACTACGATGTTCCAATCTGACTTCTGCAGTCTGTCAGTTCAGTCACTCAGTCGTATCCGACTCTTTGTGACCCCATGGACTGCAGCATGCCAGGCCTCCCTGTCCATCACCAACTCCAGGAATTTACTCAAACTCATGTCCATTGAGTCGGTGATGTCATCCAACCATCTCATCCTCTGTCATCCCCTTCTCTTCCCACCTTCAATCTTTCCCAGCTTTAGGGTCTTTTTAAAATGACTCAAGTTCTTCACATCAGGTGGCCAAAGTATTGGAGTTTCAGCTTCAGCATCAGTCCTTCCAATGACTATTCAGGATTGATTTCCTTTAGGATGGACTGGTTGGATCTCCTTGCAGTCCAAGGGACTCTCAAGAGTCTTCTCCAACACCACAGTTCAAAAGCATCAATTCTTCGGTGCTCATCTTTCTTTACAGCCCAACTCTCACATCCATACATGACTACTGGAAAAACCATAGCTTCAATTAAGATGGACCTTTGTTGACAAAGTAATGTCTCTGCTTTTTAATATGCTGTCTAGGTTGGTCATCACTTTTCTTCCAAGGAGCAAGCGTCTTTTAATTGCATAGCTGCAGTCACCATCTGCAGTGATTTTGGAGCCCCCCAAAATAGTCTCTCACTGTTCCCCCATCTATTTGCCATGATCTGATGAGACCGGATGCCACGATCTTAGTTTTTTGAATGTTGAGTTTTCAGCCAACTTTTTCACTCTCCTCTTTCACTTTCATCACAAGGCTCTTTAGTTCTTCGCTTTCTGCCATAATGGTGGTGTCATCTGCATATATGAGGTTATTGATATTTCTCCCAGCAATCTTGATTCCAGCTTGTGCTTCATCCAGTCCACCGTTTCTCATGATATTCTCTGCATATAAGTTAAATAAGCAGGGTGACAATATACAGCTTTGACATACTCCTTTCCAAATAGATTCAAGGGATTAGACCTGATACACAGACTGCCTGAAGAACTATGGACGGAGGTTCATGACACTGTACAGGAGACAGGGATCAAGACCATCCTCAAGAAAAAGAAATGCAAAAAGGCAAAATGGTTGTCTGAGGAGGCCTTACAAATAGCTGTGAAAAGAAGAGAAGCAAAAGGCAAAGGAGAAAAGGAAAGATATACCCATCTGAATGCAGAGTTCCAAAAAATAGCAAGGAGAGATAAGAAAGCCTCCCTCAGTGATCAGTGCAAAGAAATAGAGGAAAACAATAGAATGGGAAAGACTAGAGATCTCTTCAAGAAAATTAGTGATACCAAGGGAACATTTCATGCAAAGATGGGATCAATAAAGGAGAGAAATGGTATGGACCTAACAGAAGCAGAAGATATTACGAAGAGGTGGCAAGAATACATAGAAGAACTGTACAAAAAAGATCTTAACAACCCAGATAATCACGATGGTGTGATCACTCACCTAGAGCCAGACATCCTGGAATGTGAAGTCAAGTGGGCCTTAGGAAGCATCACTACTGTCTACGGCCATACCACCCTGAATGCACCCGATCTCGTCTCATCTCGGAAGCTAAGCAGGGTCGGGCCTGGTTAGTATTTGGATGGGAGGAAGCATCACTACAAACAAAGCTGGTGGAGGTGATGGAATTCCAGCTGAGCTATTTCAAATCCTCAAAGATGATGCTGTGCAAGTGCTGCACTCAGTATGCCAGCAAATTTGGAAAACTCAGCAGTGGCCACAGGGCTGGAAAAGGTCAGTTTCATGCCAATCCCTAAGAAAGGCAATGCCAAAGGATGCTCAAACTATGGCACAGTTGCACTCATCTCACATGCTAGTAGAGTAATGCTCAAAATTCTCCAAGCCAGGCTTCAACAATACGTGAACCATGAACTTCCAGATGTTTAAGCTGGTTTTAGAAAAGGGAGAGGAACCAGAGGTCAAATTGCCAACATCTGCTGGATCACTGAAAAAGGAAGAGAGTGCCAAAAAAAATCTACTTCTGCTTTATTGACTATGCCAGAGCCTTTGACTGTGTGGATCACAACAAACTGGAAAATTCTTAAAGAGATGGGAATATCAGACCACCTGACCTACCTCTTGAGAAACCTGTATGCAATTCAAGAAGCAACAGTTAGAGCTGGACATGGAACAACAGACTGACTTCTCCACTTCCTACCTAACTGGGATATTCACAGCACTGCCTCAAAGTGTTGACGAGGTTAAAACAACTGCACACACATAAAGCAAGCACTGGGTAAATGTGAGTGGACCCTACCACCACTAACCTTGTTAACCAGGCTGAAGAGACACTGGATGCTGGCAATTTCAGGCACTTAAGGCGAAGAAGTCAAGGCTGGGATTCCACTGGGGCAGAGAGCTGACAGGAGCCACAAAATCCTGATCCAGCCAGAAAATCCTGTGCCACTGAATGAGGAGTTCACATGGAAGAGGCAACCACCTCAGGCCTCGGGTGGAGAGAGAGTCTTGAGCAATGACAGCCCCCGGCACTCTGCCAGCATGGAGGTGGGGCTTGAAGGGCAGCATCACCCCGGCAGTGTGGCAGCTGGGGGCCCATAAGTGAATGAAGAAACCATCCCTTAAGCCCAAAGGGGGCCAGCAGAACCACTGTGAATCCCTCCAGTGACACAGCCACAGTCCTGGGCTGAGTCTTTGGGCAGAGAAATCACACAGAGTACCGAGCAGGACAAACAAAAACACTTCCATTCCTGGACGGATCCTGGCCAGAGCTGTCAGAGAGGAAACACAGACAGGAGCAGACTTCTCGCAGGAACGAATGCCTGAAGACAAGGAAATCGAGTCTCCCACGTGCTGAGCGGACAGCCCTGTCAGCCTGGGATTCTCTACTGTCGCTCAAGAGCCAGGGAGAAACAGGGATGATGGGAGCACAGACAAGCTGAGAGAGCGTCTCACCCACAAACCCCAAATCCAAACACACTAACAGAGGCAGGAAAGAGCACCGCCGAGGAGCGAGAGATGCAAGAGACAGTGTTAGCTAGAGAAGGAAAAATCAGAAGGGGGCTGGGAGAGTCCCGCAGTCGTGTCCGACTCTTTGTGATCTCATGGACTGCAGCCCACCAGGCTCCTCTGTCCATGGGATTCTCCAGGCAAGAATACTGGAGTGGGTTGCCATTCCCTTCTCCACGGGGTCTTCCCCACCCAGTGATCGAATCCGGGTCTCCGGCACTGCAGGCAGATTCTTTACTGTCTAAGCCACCAGGGAAGCCTCCCAACCTTCCGCAACCCAGCCCCGAGAGCTGCCTTCAGTTGGGAGTGGAGGGCTCCCCTTCCCCGAGGTTCCAGAGCGAGAGCTGCCTTCTCCCTAGGCTCCAGGGACAGCCCCCGCTTTCTCAGGAACCTGATTCTATCAATGACTTTCTCTTCCCCGTATGTCACTGCTTTAAATCTAACTTTCAGTTGTTTAACAAAATATTACATGTATGTATAAATTTCCTTATAATTTATAAGGAAAACTAGCAGTGCCTGCCCCCCCAACCCCCACCCCCAACAGTCCTGAACCACCTTCAGATCTCTGAGCTGGCGTGTCTGGTATTTATCTTCCTATTTTTAATAATAAACTGTGCCAGGGGACCTTGGGACAAGGCATCACTTTCTCGGCATGGCTCTTGGCCATTTGCCATGTGACAATCCTGCCTTCATCTGCGAAGGAGACTTGACCAACTGTCTCCATGACCCAACGTGGTTGTTTCTGGAACATGAAGCCACGACTTTGCCCATGCCATTCCCAAGAGATAATTTATGTAAGTTACAAGGTGAGATGTTTTGCAATACTTTTATATCTTATTCTGTCCCATGGAATTTACCCATGCTTATTACTTATCCATTCAAGAACAAAATAAGCCACCCCTGGGAGGGATTGGGGGCAGGAGGAGAAGAGGACGACAGAGGATGAGATGGCTGGATGGCATCACCGACTCGATGGACATGAGTTTGAGTAAACTCCGGGAGTTGGTGATGGGCAGGGAGGCCTGGCGTGTTGCGATTCATGGGGTCACAAAGAGTCGGACACGACTGAGCGACTGAACTGAACTGGACTGAAGTGCAAGCCCACGATGATCTGAATGACGTTCACGTGGAAAAGTCAGGCTGGTAGGAAGCAGGCCATCCCACCCATGGGGAAGCAGGGACACCTGTACGTGCTTGACCCTGGGGCGAAGGGTCTAGAATGTGAACGAGCCTTTCCCCGTAACAGGGGGTAAGTGTGGGATTTACAGGTGAGGGAATGGGTGGGGTGCGGTCACTGTTTCAACTTTGGGGGAAAAAAAAGAGAAAATTTCACCATCAGAAGGCTGAGAAATCAGCAGAGATAATATCTGATTATTACTTAATATTATCTTGATACAAAAACCTTGTTGAA
Source organism: Odocoileus virginianus (assembly GCF_023699985.2). Lineage (NCBI taxonomy): Eukaryota > Metazoa > Chordata > Mammalia > Artiodactyla > Cervidae > Odocoileus > Odocoileus virginianus. Next base: position 5,747,675 of record NC_069685.1, on the reverse strand, counting down.
AAACCTTTTGCTTCATAATCCGTCTCTAGGGAGCTCTAAATCTTTCACTCATTGCCTTATTTAAAAAATAAAAAGCTAAAGGAAATAACAACAGCCAATTAAACAAAAACAAAAACCAATCAGTCAAGTTAGGGCCTGAAAAGGAGAAAGAGGCTGCTCCTAACCGTGGCTCCAAAATATTCCTAAAGCGTATCCTTACATTACTTTTTTATTACTTTATCAATTTAGGACATGACTTCCAATCATGGTAGATAACAATTTAGTTCTTTGACTTGCCAATATCCCAATTACATCACAGTTTTTGTTAAATAAGTAGGTGGTGTTTGTCATTATCGTGTAAATTGTGTCTGCTGAGCTGCTCAGTACACTCCAACCACATTTCCTTTCTCGAACGTTTTGCTTCTTCCTGGAGTTTGTAGGCTTTTCATTTTATCATTAGTTTAATTTTATTGCCTATTGCTTATTATTTTCTAAGACTCCAGTTTCTCAGACTCACAGATATAGAGAACAGACTTGTAGTTGCCAAGGCGGGGCAAGGTGGAGGATAAACAGGCTGGGAATTTGGGATTAGCAGATACAAACTACTGTGCATAGAATGGATGAGCAAGGGCTTCCCAGGTGGCACTAGTGGTGAAGAACCCTCCTGCCAATGCAGGAGACATAAGAGACTCAGGTTCGATCCCTGGGGTCGGGAAGATCCCCTGGAGGAGGGCATGGCAACCCACTCCAGTGTTCTTGCCTGGAGAATCCCATGGACAGAGGAGCCTGGCGGGCTAGAGTCCACAGGTTTGCAAAGAGTCGGACACAACGGAAGTGACTTAGCACAGACTTTACAGCACAGAGAGCTATAGTCAAAATCTTATGATAAACTATAATGGAAAAGAATATGAAAAAGAACGTGTGTGTGTGTGTGTGTGTGTGTGTGTGTATAATTGAGTTACTTTGCAGTAGAGTAGAAATTAACACAACATTGTAAATCAACTATACTTCAATAAAATCAATGAAAGACTCCGGTTTCCTTGTAAAAATCTCTTATCCACACAAGCATTACATACCTGCTGTTCCCTCCCCACTCCCTTTCTTTCTGGCAACCTCTCTGTTCCAGAGCCATCCCCTCCCCTCCTGCGAGGCTCTCTAAGTCTGTAGCAGAGCCAGTAACCCAGAACATCTCCATGTTTCCAGCAGGTTCCCTTTTGTTGGAAAGATGATTTGTTGAGAACCTGCCTGTCTGAAAATATAATTAGTCTACGGCTACACTTGATTTGTAGTGGTGGACACAGAATTCCAGGTTAGAATGATTTTTTCCCTAAGATTTTAAAATGCACTATTCCATCATATTCCACCTATAGGCGCTGCTTTGAGAAGTCCAATAGGACTGATTCCCAGGCCTCTGCACGTGACCTTCGTTCTTAGTTCTAGTATCTTCTCTTTTTGTGTCGTCAGATTTTTTTTAAATTGGAGGGTAACTGCTTTACAATGTCGTGTTGGTCTCTGCCTTACGACGACTGAAATCCGTCTCATATATACATACACACGTAGACATCTCCCTCCCTCCCGAGCCCGCCTCCCACTCTCGCCACCACTCCCTCCTGCCCGGCCACTCTAGCTGGTCAGAGTGCCAAGCTGGGCTCCCTGGGTTACAGAGCAGCTTCCCGTGGTTATCTGCTTTCACTGGTGTTGTGTTCCCTTCCTTCATGCTGGCGGGCCTGCTCTGGGGGGCTATTTTTATTCCTTGTACTGGGTCACTGGCAGGCCCTTCTGATTTGGAGACTCGTGTCCTGCAGTTCTGAGAGACTCATCTGTGTCATTTGTTTAACAATTTTCCCTTGTCTACTTCCTCTCTTTTGGAACTCCTATTAATCAGAGGTTGGACATCCTGGATTGATTTTCTCAATTTCCTATTTCTTCCCCCCTACTGTCCAATTCATTGTATGTGTGTTATTCTTTCTGAAAGGTTTGATTTTATATTCTGACTCTTCTGGACTTTTTTTTTCCATCCTAATTTTAAAGTTTATTTTAACAAGTGGTATCATATTCCTGTTTCAAAGATACAGCTACCTTCTCTTACCTTTCTGAGGATATTTATGAAAGCTTTTAATTTTTACAGTATTTTTATCCTACGTGTTATCTGTTGCATCTGATTTCTTTCAGTTTTCCTTTTATTTTGGGCTCTGTCTGCTACGCTGGACAATTTCTGCAAATGTCTGGTGGTTTGGGGCTGTCAATTTCTATTTTAAAGTAAGGTACCAAAATGCTGAATCAGAGTTCTATGCAAATACCCAGGCCTTGCTGATTGGGGGCCTTCACACGAGGACAATCAGTGGGGTGGCTGGGGAGGTTTGTTTGTTTGTTTACTGTTGTCGTTCAGTCGCTCAGACATGTCTGTCTCCTTGTGACCCCATGGACCACAGCACACCAGGCTTCCTTGTCCTTCACCATCTCCCGGGGCTTGCTCAAACTCAGGTCCACCGAGTCAGTGATGGGCTGTTTTTTACTGAGATCGCCCTAAATGTCAAGTTCTGCCAGGATCCCGTGGATTGCTGCTTAAGGAGTTGGGGGGTGAGAAAGAGGAGAGACGGTCACACTGGGAAAGGCTCGGGCAGGCCCGGGGCTCAGAGTACAGACACCGTCTGGGCCCAGTGCCTCGGCTCCCTGGGGGAGGGTGTCAGCAGCTGAATTTCTGCCCAGACTGCACACCCCTGTGGGGCCAGAGCAGCTGCAAAAGGGCAGGGAGAGGACCTCAGGTCTGACTGCTCTGAATCTAGACCTTGACTTAACGCCTCTGTCTCCACCTGCCCCTGGCCCTCCACAATACCTGCGGATCTCACACCGGGACCCTTCCTGGGGCTGCACAGAGCACACGTCTCCTTCCTGAGCAGTGCTCTTTCCGCAGGCTTTCTGCCCCTCTCCCGGCCCACACTTAACTCCCCTCTGCTAAGTCAGGCCCTCCTGCCTCTACCTTCTCTCCCGCTGTCTGGTCTCCTCTCCCATTCTCTCACAGGTTGGCAACATCTGGATTCTTTGGCTGTCATTTCAGTGGGGTTTCTCTGGGGCTGGGAGAGAGGCAGGTTAACATGTATATGTTCAACTTGCCACATTAACCAAAAGCCTCTTTAATTGCCCCTTTGTCATTCGCTCCTTCTCATCAGCATCAAAAAGTGTTTTTATTGTATTTTACTGCAGTAAAAACATTTAACATGAGATCCATCCTCTTAGCATATTTTTAAGGGGATGTTACCTTCCTGTTGACTATAATTCATCATCATTAAAACCATCTCAAGTTTCTCCAACATTAATGAAACTGAAAAGTTTTTTTTAAATTAAACTTTTTATTTGGGAGCATAGCCAATTAACAATGCTGTGACAGCTTCAGCTGAACAGTGTAAGGGACTCAGCCACACACACACATGCATCTGTCCTTCCCCCTCCCATCTAGCTGCCACATAAGACTGAGCAGAGAGCACTGTGCTCCATTTTAAATGCAGTGTGTACATGTACATTCCAGACTCCCTAACCATCCCTTTCCCTTTTTTTTTTTTTTTTAAATCACCTCTCTGTATTTATTTATCTGGCCAACTAGATCAAACCCAGGCCCTTGGCAGTGAGGGCTCAACAGTCCTAACTGCTGAGCTACTAAGGAATTCCACTCCCTTTTTTAAAAATAATATCATCAGTGATAAGTCATGTTTTTTTGTTTCCTTTCTTTTTGCCACACCGCACAGCTCGCAGTATCATTTCCTGACCAGACAAACCCAGGCCCTGGCAGTGAAACTGCTGAGTCCTAACCACTGAACCACCAGGAAATTCTCTACTGCATTCTCTTTTCCTTCTGAGCCAAACTTCTTGGAATAGTTGCTCAGTTCTCACCTCTCCCTCAACATCCCTGAGTTTTTCTTCTGTCATGTTCCTTCTACCCCCATCAACCTACTAAAGCTGTTCTTGCAAAGGATACCCCCGTAGACAGATCCAATGGCCACTGCCTAGTCCTCACCTCACTTGACTCTTAGGAAGTGTGACATCATGTGTGCTCACTCCTTCTCGGAACGCTCATCCCTTGGAGCTTCTGAGCCTGTACCTCTCTGCAGTGGGCTGCACATTGCTTAGCAGGGCTTGTGTAGTACAGACTACGCTTTCCATGCCAGCTTCACCTCTTGCCACGCCATACTGAAGTTCTAGGCTACAATGCATGCACGTGTGCATGCGTGCTAAGTCACTTCAGTACTGAGCAACTCTGTGTGACCCCATGGACTATAGCCCGCTGGGATTCTCTGTCCATAGATCTTCCAGCCAAGAAGACTTGAGTGGGTGGCCATGTCCTTCTCCAGGGCTACAATGCATCAAATTTCTTTCAGCTTCTAGATCAAGCCATGTCCTGTTTTTCTTCTGGTCTCTGTACTTCCCATTCACTTTTATCTGGCCAAATTCTGCAAATTCCTTATGTCTGTGTTAAATGTCTCTCCTTGTATTCCCACTACCAGCAAGTTCACTGAACGGTACTGTAACTGCCTGCTCACTTGTCAAGTTCATGAGGACAAAACTCTCATCTATCCTTTACCTTCTTCAAAGTTGTGTCACTAGAGCTTCCACGATGGCTAGTACATGGGAGGCATCCAATAAATGTCAGTTGAACGAATGAATAAAGACACAATTGCGAGAGGGGAAGAATCAAATACCTCCAGAAATACACTTTCTTATATTTTCTCTTTAATGGGCCAGCAGAGCAAGTGAATTTGGTCTACAGAAAAAGACGACACCCTAACCTAAATTCTTTGGCTGCCCTTTTCTCCTATCCAGTCAGCGTATCTGACAGACGCTCACCATTTTTGTTATAAAAATAACCAAATGCAGAGTCAGGATATCAGAGCATCAATAAAGCAGCTCCACAGGCTCAGCAAAGGCCAACTGTCTCCATGTTCCAGTACATTTAAAACTTCTATATAGATATACCGTTGGGTTTTGAAGTGCTGTGAGAGTGAAAATGTCTTACTCTGGTAGTTTTAGTGTAATCTGGGTCACATGCTAAAACAGGCCTTTTAAAAGACAGAAGCATTTCTGAAAAAGAGGCAGATGAGTTCTGCTGATAGAATCCATTAGGCTGCCCAAACCATGAGTGTGGTAGACTCCAAAGAGGAAAAACAAATCCCAGCTCAAGCGAACTGGATTCCTAGCCTTCAGTTGTCATTTAATGACTGTAAGTCAAGCTCTCAACACTTCGATGTCCCAAACACCTTCACTGTCACCCTGATAATGCTTATACCTGGGCAAGTATCTTCTTCTTTAGGGCATGATGAGACATCTTTCAAGGCATGCTGACATTTAGGTACTTTGAATTGTCTCTAATATTTGACCACATTTAGCCTGGAGAATCCCATGGACTGAGAAGTCTGACAGACTACAGTCAAAGGGTCACAAAGAGTTGGACACAACTGAAGAGACTTAGCACACACACACAGCCACAACTGTAGAAAACCTGCTTAGTTGCAAAGAGATGTTAAAGTTATGACCAACCTAGACAGCAATATTGAAAAGCAGAGACATTACTTTGTCAACAAAGGTCTACCTAGTCAAGGCTATGGTTTTTCCAGTGGTCATGTACAGATGTGAGAGTTGGACTCTAAAGAAAGTTGAACGCAGAAGAATTGATGCTTTTGAACTGTGGCGTTGAAGACTCTTGAGAGTCCCCTGGACTGCAAGGAGATCCAACCAGTCCATCCTAAAGGAGATCAGTCCTGGCTGTTCACTGGAAGGACTAATGTTGAAGCTGAAATTCCAATATTTTGGCCACCTGATGCGAAGAGCTGACTCATTTGAAAAGACCCTGATGCTGGGAAAGATTGAGGGCAGGAGGAGAAGGGGATGACAGAGGATGAGATGGCTGGATGGCATCACCAACACAATGGACATGGGTTTGGGTGGACTCCAGGAGTTGGTGAGAGACAGGGAGGCCTGGCGTGCTGTGGTTCGTGGGGTCGCAAAGAGTCAGACATGACTGAGCAACTGAACTGAACTGATAATAAAAACCTTGCTAGATACTACATTCCCACCTGGAAAAACCTAGAAGGAACTCTGCAGTTAAGTCTAGTCTCTTGATAATGAACCACCATGTTGGAAAAAAAAAATTCTGAGCTCAGAAGGAAGAAAGGAAAGGTGTTGTGATGAATTGTTTGTCTAAATAGATATTTATTTCTACAGTATTTGACTCTCTGCCCCCAAAGAGAATTCATACATTTATAACTGAAAAATGTAAAATATAACTCTTCACAAACGGAAACAGTCTCGCCATAAACAGATGCTCTAAAGCAGAGGAAGAGAGTGAGAAAGGAGGGCAAGACACTCCTGGGCTTGTCTTCTCCCAGAAAGACCCAACAGCAATTCAAAGACGACCCTAGACAGGGTTTACCGGAATAGGAGTCCTCCAGGACAAAAAGCGCAAGGAAGGAACTAGTCCAAGACAGAGATGCCGCCCCAGTACAACCAAAACCCTGAGCAGGTACACTGCAGCAGTCGCCGTGGCCGGACTCTGGGAAAAGTAAACTTCTGCCCCTGCGCTCCTGCTGGGGTCCGGTTTAACCAGTTCTCACTTGTATTTAAATGTTAGAGAGCATGGAATTCGCCCAGGACACCCACTCCCTCCTCCCATCACCATCAGACACACCTTCCCTGAAAGGCTGGCAGGAAACCCCACATTCAGTTGATAATGCGTGTCCTGGACAGACTATGAGCCAAGTATTTGCCCAAATGGTCACACTGTTCCTTCCATCCTTTTCTTCAAAAAGCAAACCACCTATATGAAAATACATGCTAAAAATCTTGCTGGTGAGTACACTGGACCCAGTCATTCCTTGGGTTTTAGTGAAAAGGAACAGACAAATGAGTGATTAACTCAAAGCATCATAGGGTTGACTTTTTCTCCACTACTGAGCCCTTCTTAACTTTCAAAACCACAATGACTATGAACCTTACACTGTAATACCATGTGACATATGCTGCTTCCTTTGGCCAGACTCCTCCTCCTTCCCCAGATACCTGCCTGACTCCGAACTGGCTTCTCAGCTACCTCGGACACCGCCTCCCCCAACGACCTTTCCTTAACGAACTACACCCCCTCCCTAATTCCTCACAACAGTCCTTCTCATACTGAATTAGGTATCCCTCCTTGGGGATCCAAAATTAAACTCTGCTTATGACCTTCACAGGAATAATCACACAGTACTCTGCCTGTATATAGGACACATCTTCCCAACTTGTCTTTGAACTTCTCAAAGACAAAGATCGTTGCTCATCCTTCTATTTCAGTTCATAGCACAGACCAGACATCCTAGTATTCAGCAGACATTCTAAACCATGTGTGAGATGAGTGCATGAATGTATGAACAAATGATGACGTTTAGACTTAGAATTCAGGGATGAGTCTTTAGAAAACATTTAGTCCATCCCACTCCATTCAAAGTTTCCCAAACAAGTTATTTCCTAAGAGTTATGTTCAATGAAGGATGTACATTTTGCAAATGAAAACAGCATTAAATAAAAGCCTTACCGGCAAAGTTCCAGGTAGAGATGCATCAAAAAAAGATACCAAAGAATTGGGAGGAGCTGCAAAGCGGACTTGAGATCCAGAAAAGAGTTTGGAGTTGGAGGCAATCTGGGCATGAATCTCCAATCCTACCACAGCTGCCCATTCACATTCACTAAAGAGGAAAACATAATGGTTAAGAAGTTATTAGGTTAGATCTATTACCATGCGTGAATGAGCTTAAACTGCAAATGTTACTAATACTTTCCACTTGTCCTTTTAACTTATTAAAATTGTATATTCTACTTTAAAAAATGTGTTATATTGTACTGGGTGATTAAATCAAAAGCAATGCAAAATGAACACCAAGAAGACTGGCAAAGCAAGATTCATTTATAACATGGCATAAGAAGAGTTCACTGTGCAAACACGGTAACAGAAAGCAACAATACGGCATCTGAAAACAATTCAGAAATGGTTATCAGGTGGAGACTGCTTGGCTGACTTTAATGAGAAGCACCATTTTCTAAATTAACTGTCCTCTGTCAGTTAATCACTCAGTACATGAAGAAAGCTGATTTTGTGAACATTTTTAGAATTAACAGAAACATCAGGATTTTACTACTAGAGAAATAATGATAAATAAATAGTTGTATATCTCATTATTTTAAAAGGAAGGGAAATTCTCAGTCACGTTTTGAATTCATTTTCTAACAATGGTTTGCAAGTAAAGTAACCATAATAATACAGATAAAATGGATTACTACTAAATGATAATCTTTGGAATTCTGCACAAAAGAAAACATTAAATCATCACAAGTGGCTTTTCCCCGCCCCCTGGTTCCCCAAATCACTTTAAATTCTGGAATACTCAGGTTCCTTTGCATGTTTTAAACTTAATTGCTACCAAATCCAAGAAGTTGCAATAGTGCAGTTTAAATGCTACAATAATCTCTTATCTGGTCACTCCTACTCTGTTGGGTCTGTAGGAACATTCCATACACAGGTCTCCCTAAGTTCATCTAACTGTGCTTATTCCATGGGTTGTTATCAAATCCATGTATCCTGGGCAATCTGTAGATGGCCTGGTGAACATATACTCTCTCCATATTCTGTCTGTTCCTATCCTGCTCTTCCCTCAAGCAATTTTTTGTATTATCAAAATTTTTATTTACGTGCATTTGGTTTTGTTTCAATCATTTCAACACATGAAGTTCTGTATTTACAGTACTGGTGAATTCCTTATTTTTAAAGTTTGCAATCACAAATAATAATTGAGAGGAATTAAACTAAGAAGTCATCAGAAATCTGCATTCACTAAAACCTTATTGAATATTTTTTTGCAGTTTCATGACATAGAGAAAAACTATTTTTCACTCACTTTTCAGTGAAACAACCTAATTTAATGAAAACAACAGAACCAGTGCTTCTGGACATTTCCCCCTCTGTTACAACAGAAAAGCAAAAATAACAGCAACCTAACTATCTCAAACGAAAAAATGAATATTAGACACATGCCTTATGTTTCTTCACTTAAAAAGAAATCATTTAGGTCTTACATAGTGAAATTTAAACAGCTGTTCAGAGAATACTGAGCAAAATAAGCAACAGTCTCTACACAACCAGAGGGGAGATCTCTTATACTGGCTGTATCCTCCTAGGTCTACACACACACGTTCAACAAGAAAGGCCTCCACAGATAGGTGGTTTTCTCTAACTCTAAGCCACCCATCCAGAACTTGTAGGTAAAGGTTCCTTTTTACCATTAAAACACTGCTGGCCCGTAGTTGTGTTAAATACATGTCAGCTAAATAAGATCCCACTTCTACTGATACTGGGCTGACTACTAGTTAAGGTGACTGAACCACTCTTCTGCCTGTGAAACAGTCACGAAAACACTTACTATTTTACACTTGCAAATTACCCAAATAAGGCTATCTGAAGACACTGGTTTACGTGTGGGGTAGGGGCTGATAAGACAGCCCGTTTCCTGTCTTTATTTAGGTTTCAGGGCTGCAACATACAGCCCAACACCTTCCCGCCCACCAAAACGTCCAGAGTTAAGGCTGGGCTGTAGTGGGTATCATCTCCCAAGTCCCGCAGTTCTACCTCAACTTAAGTGGGAAATACTGGTATGAAATAGTATACCCTTTTCTTGGCTTCTGGGCTGTGATGTGGGGCTGCTGAGCCACTGAGCTCTGCCCCCTTTTCCCGTTGGACGTGGACCCAGTCGGAGGCCCTCTTCTGTGGCAAGAACCGCAGCCAACCCGGGCGAAAGCAAAACGCCTTCCAGGACAGAACCAGCGCAACGTGGGCGCCGCCATTGTCTCTCCTGAGTCCTGATCAGGTGACACAGCCTCCCTCTGCCGCAAGGCTCTCTGGGAAACGTAGTTCTAAGAAATTAGATACACCGCGCTAGACACGGACCGGAAGACTACTCTTCCCAGAGAGGACTGCGACCGGAAAGCTTCCGGAACCGGGCGGGGAGGGGGCGGGAAGGAGAAATAGACGGGAGAGTGGGAGGGTTTCTGGGTCGGAAGGTGTGACTCCTCCTAGCGGGGAGTTGGAGAGGTTTGTAGCTGTGAGCACGTGTGAGAGAGAGCGGGAGGTGGCAGAGATCGAAAGGTGAGAAACGTGGCTGGGATTTTATACACCAGTTAACCTGTCGGGCTGAAGTAAATAACCTTGACATCTCCGTAAAGACTTTCTGAACCCCCCCAACCCAGTTCTTTTTTCTGCTGCTTTTTCCACTTCAGACATCAATGTATGCATAAATGCAAGAAATACTTATTTGCATGCAAATATGCTCGGCATGGTTCTTAGACACTGGGGATTCAGCAGTGATCACGGCAGATACAGCCACTATGTTCACGGAACTTATATTCTTGGTAGACTACATATACAGAGAAGTTAACAAAAATAGGATGCTTTCACATAGACCACAAGGACTATCTTAAAGCACAGCTTCTTGGGAGATAGACAGACCTAGATTGAAACCTCAAGAACATTTAAAATTTTTCTTTTTGATCTTGGCCAGTGTTTGAAAACACTTTCCTTACATACAGTGGAAACCTTGATAGCAGATAGCATCATCCCAGTGGACTTCTTTTTTTTTTGTTTCCTTTTTCAAAATGCATCCCCATCTTGAAATGCCCACTGCTTTCTTGTATTTGAACATACGATTTGGACTAGCTATTCCACCACTGTCTATTAGATCACCCTATATTAATCCCGGAGAAGGCAATGGCACCCCACTCCAGTACTCTTGCCTGGATTTTCCAGGACAGAGGAGACTGGTGGGCTGCAGTCCATGGGGTTGCTAAGAGTCGGACATGACTGAGCGACTTCACTTTCACTTTTCACTTTCATGCATTGGAGAAGGAAATGGCAACCCACTCCAGTGTTCTTGCCTGGAGAATCCCAGGGATGGGGAGCCTGGTGGGCTGCCGTCTCTGGGGTCGCACAGAGTCGGACACGACTGAAGTGACTTAGCAGCAGCAGCATATTAATACTCCACATAGTGCTTGTGACTATCTGATGTTTATCTTCCATCTTGAGAATGGGAAATTGGTCTACCTTATTCAACACAGTATTACCAAAGTACAAAGTAGGCCTCTCAGAAATGCTTATTGATTGAAGGAGTGCTATGTGAGGAATACATTGACAAAACAATGGAGTACATTCCTTTCAGAGTAGTAGTTGTGTGGGAAGGAGATGAAATAGTGTGGTGGTGGAGGCAGAGAGAAATTGACCTCTATGAGGTAGATTAGGAAGGTAAGATTGGAGGACTTGGTGATGGATTAAATATAATGGTTGAAGCCTAGGGGAGGGTCAAGTAACTTCTGAATTTCTGGTTTATACAACTGGATGGCCGATGAAGTTACTCATTGAGATAAGGGAATTAGAAAACAAACAGGTTTGTCAGAAAATATGACTTTGGTTGCCTTGGAGACATAGGAGAAGTCAAGTAAGCATCATTGATGCCTAACTGGATATTGAACAGGGGGAAAAGCTGCATACTTCATATATGTCACATGGATAGATGTGCAGTTATTGATCAATAACCTGTTGATTGTGTGTGTGTGATTGTGTCACACACACTACCGTGTGTGAGCTCAGTAGTGTCTGACTCTTTTCGACCCCATAGACTATAACCCACCAGACTCATCTGTCCCTGGAATTTTCTAGGCAAGAATAGTGGAGCAAGTTGCCATTTCCTACTCCAGGGAATCTTCCCCACCCAGGGATTAAACCTGAGTCTCTCACGTTGGCAGGAGAATTCCTTACCACTGCATCACCTGGGAGGCCCAACCTGTTGATTAGACATCTGTAACCTATGGGCTATTTCCATTAGTACTATTGTACAGTTATAATAGTATGCAATTTAATCCAACCAGGTAGGCAGCTTTAATTATTTTCATTAAAATTGTTTAATTTTTCTATCCTTTTTATTTTTTCATCCACTATCACTGATCCGAGTTGCTGTGCTGAAATATGACCGAAAATGAGAGAAATGACAGAGACTGTAAAGTAGAAGTGGAGACTGGTCCCGGAATTTATCTCTAGTCACTTATTGCTCTATCAGGTTCAGATCACTCTTTAGAGCCTTTACTAGTACATCTCCTCTGAGTTTCCCCCCTCTGCTCTGGGTAAGCTTGCCTTCTGTTTCTTACTCAGCCCTCAGGTTTACCTGGCCCAGCCCCAGGGTCAAGGGAGTTGTCTCTGCTCACATCATGGCTCCACCTTTGATAGGACTGCAGAGGAGAGGGAGCATCCTGTAGCTCAGAAGTGAGAATGGGCATCCTTTAGCCAGAAGGAGAGGGAGACCATTGCTACCTTCCCACTGGTAATCAGCCTGCTTAGGAGCCTAATCACTCCCTAGGGTGAAGGGTTTGAGGGTGTTTGGAAACCTCTGTAAGAGGGCAGCACACCTATGAAAATCCTTATTTCATGGACAAAATGTGCTCTAATGGAAACTCATCTTTGTTTATGAGGTAATATTGTGCAGTAATGGGCTTCCCTTGTGGCTCAGCTGGTAAAGAATCTGCCTGCAATGTGGGAGACCTGGGTTCGATCCCTGGGTTGGGAAGATCCCCTGGAGAAGGGAAAGGCTATCCACTCCAGTATTCTGGCCTAGAGAATTCCATGGACTGTATAGTCCATGGGGTCACAAAGAGTTGGACAAGACTGAGCGAATTTCACTTCGCCATTCGCTATTGTGCAGTAATAGCATATACCGCCCCACCATTCAGTCAGTTTAGCTGCTTAGTCATGTCCGACTCTTTGTGACCCCCTGGACTGCAGCACACCAGTCCTCCCTGTCCATCACCAACTCCTGGAGTCCACCCAAGCTCATGTCCATTGAGTTAGTGATGCCATCCAACCATCTCATCCTCTGTTGTCCCCTTTTCCTCCCACCTTCAATCTTTCCCAGCACCAGGGTCTTTTCCAATGAGTCAGTTCTTTGCATCAGGTGGCCATAGTATTGGAGTTTCAACTTCAGCATCAGTCCTTCCAATGAATGTTCAGGACTGATTTCCTTTAGGATAGACTGGTTGGATCTCCTTACAGTCCAAGTGACTCTCAAAGAGTCTTCTCCAACACCACAGTTCAAAAGCATCAATGCTTCGGTGCTCAGCTTTCTTTATAGTTCAACTCATGCATACATGACCCCTGGAAAAACCATAACTTTGACTAGATGGACATTTTTGGCTAATGTCTCTGCTTTTTAATATGCTGTCTAGGTTGGTCATAGCTTTTCTTCCAAGGACAAGCCCCACCACTAGAGGGAGAGAAAATCCTAGGCACATATTTGATCGCATCAACAAATGGAGACCTTCCAGCTTGATGCGTATGATGCAGCCCTTTCGGTATCCCGCAGGAGGTGATGGCTCCCTTCTCCCTGAAGGTTGTCGTCACCAGCAATGCCCACTGGCGCCCCTGTGCCTGGTCTGGTGCCTAGGAGCCCACTGATTTACCTCCTGCCTAGCCAGGGGCTCCCACCAGACTTCCTCCTATGGGACTATTTCTCTTGTGTTCCCCCTGCATGCCAAGTCTGATATCTGTTGGAACTCTTACTGACAGCTCTCGAGCTGAGAGAGCTATTTTGGTTTCACCGAAAAGGTGGCTGTCATCTGGAAGATATGGAGGTTTTCATTTTCAAGAAGCACAGAAGGTTCCTAGGACAGGGTTCCTAGCAAAAACCTTTTCTTTGGGAGAGTCTCTCAGTTCTTATTTTATTCACATAATTGACACAGTACAAATAAATTTAGAACAGGTTCTTGAAAAGATATGTAAGCCAGGACAGAATTTCAAGTTGTTACTTATAAATGGCAATGGTTAGGAAATATATCTAAAATAACATGCTTGGTTGTGTTTAGTATTCTTGAGAGAGTCTTTGAACATCAGAGTTGGAACACACTGGCTTACCTCTGTGCTTGACTCAGAATCCCCAGGTATCTGTAGAAAACACATTGATTTCCAAACAAAAATAATTTCTCCCTCAAATCTAAGTGGTATTTAATTATACTTTCCTTCTCATTCTTTCACTGGATTGAGATGGGGGAAATGATGTATAGAAACACAATATTCTAGGATTTATAACTTCTTCAGCAACATGGATACAATGTGAAGGGATGACACAAATGGCTCTGTTCGCATTTTTTTAAAACAAAGTAAACAATTTTAATGGAGACATTGAAATTTCAAGTAAAATTAAAAGGATTCGTTTGAGTAATGTATCATGGCAGTCTATCTCAAAATTGACTTGAATATAATTCCGAATCTGAAAATTGTGTCAACTCACCTTTTATTTGACCAATGACTGTTGTGGAAACAAAGGCAGCACTCTAAAGACATCTAGCAGACTAAAAAGCAAAATGCCCCTTGCAGCCTAACGGACTGGGCGTGGATGGCTATCTGAGTGTTTTTAAACACGGTTGTGCATTTAGTTCCTCTATGCAACTGTTAGTTTCTATCTGTTCTACAGTTATAACACCCAGCCTACTGTCTTGAGTGTTACATCATGTAGGGAGGAAGGAAGGTCAGGATAAATTTTCTAAGGAATAAAAGGTCCACTTCAGATGATGTACAGATGACAAAAACTGACACATCATTTTCAGGTTGGAAGTGTGTGGGCACTAGAGGAAGGCCAGTTTTGGGGTTTTTTTTTTTTAAAGCATTTTGAAAACAAAATTTCTTTTTAGAAAAACCACCTTACGGGTCCCAATTGAGTGTCATTAGGGGGAGAAAAGTGCTGAGAACACATGCATGCTGGGGAATCGGGAGAACAGGATTCATTTCCTTTTATTTTTACCCTTAAGTCTTGATTCTGGTAAAATACTGATGTGGAGGGAACAATTGCTTTTTCTGGAAGATTGCTTTGAGCAAAGAAACCTATAACTTTTTCTTCCTTCCAAAGCAGGGAAATAGAACATCCTGTCCAGTGTCTTAGTAGAGATGAAGTATTGTCTGGGGAAGACGGGGCCAATGCATCGCCGCCATGAGCCATGCCTGTTCCATGAACTGTCATCTCTCCACGCCCTGCCTTCTTCTAGATGGTCTCAAGGGATGGTGTGCTGTTTTCGCAGGCTTTTGCTTTTCTAGAAGTCTGACTAATCTTAGAAGCACTCAGGAATTATATGTAAGAAAGAAACTCCCCCTTTCAACATGCCCCTGACACAGCTTGCTTGAAAGAAGATACTCCTTAGTTGCTAGTAATGGGCAGTAGAACATGTGAAACTCAGCATGCCTGGAAGCTTTGTGCTCAGATTCCCGCTATGCACGAAGAAGCTCTGTCTGTTGTGTTTTGAAATTGGGTATTTGGTCTTTAAAGTTACAGAGTTTGTACACCACACACGCACACTTCTAAGCGGTATCTTATTTCAGGATCATGTACATATAATGACCAAAAGCTTTTAGGTTTCAAACAGATGATGTTTTTGGATGAGAGATGGGTCTCTCAATTTTAAGTCCAAAGATTACGAGGAGTACAATTATGATGGAACAGAGCTATGCCACCAAGATGCACAAGCTCTGATGACACTTTTCCCTCAGTGGGTGAAGCCCTACTTGATAGGAAGGGAAGATATATCAGAGTCCACAGGGTGGTACAGAAGAGAACAGGTTTATCTTGCCCATCCTGCCAGCTAATCGGTGTACCTGAGCTGGAATCTCTGTATCCCTTGAACCAAGAGTAGATGGGCTGCATGAAGCAGCAAAGGCTGAAGCCTTCTTGGTGGCAGAGCCTTCAGGGATCCCTGCAGTTCAACGTATGGCCGTTGAAAGGAAATTTAGTACTCCATGAAGAGGTGCCAGATTCAATTAAAATCAAGCGGCTCAATTCAAACACATCAGCAATCAAATGATACAATGACTGAGATAAATGCAAAGAGAGACACAGCAAAAAATGCCCAGCAATTCATGAATACTAATTAGAGAAGGAAAGACCAGCACAGACATTATTCATGCCTCATTGGAGTCCGACTCTAAATTCTAATTCACGAATAAGATTCGATAACTTGACTCAACAATGATTTCATGTTGATGTTGATTCTACACTTAGACCAGCTTTCCTGCTAAAAGGTGTTTTCACCCCCTTTCGCCCATAGTAATAATGGAAAGAAAAGATGTTAAGAAAAGGACTGGAAACTATTTTTCAAAAGCCATGGAAAAGTAAGATTATATAAAATGCCACACTTGCAAATAACAAGGGCCCGTCTAGCCCAATATTCTCTAAGGCTTTCGTCTTTATTTGGGCCGCCATAGTACATTGGCAAAGTGTCTCTGGGAGATATTTTGCCATGATTCAGAGCCCGTGACTTTTAAAATTTTATATAGATTTATTAACTAAATGCATTCCCTTCTACTTGCCACAGTGAAACATGCAATCTCGTGACGTGTTCTCACCATTTGTGAGGGTTGGTTTGACATTGCACCATCTCTCTTGAGTTTTGTGTCCAGAGAAGATGTCAAAATGAAGAAGCATGAGTGTAGAAAAGAAAATAATTCATCTCGCTTAGTTCTCAAGAGCAGCGACCCTTTTAGGTGCCCGGGCCTTTTCTCTGGGGATCTATGACAGGGGGACATGAGCAGCTATAGGACCGCCTCTCTCACAGCAATTCTGTTTCCTGGAATACTAGCTCACTTCCCCAAAGGAAGACCAAGAGTATTTTGCTATTGGCTTACATTGTTTATTATCTCTTTCTAGAAATTCCATCTAGCCTTAGCCTCACACCCTTCTGTTCTCTTTGCCCAAGAGAGATCTAAGGTGCCACTTATTTCAAAGTGATAATATCCCTTTGCATTGGTTCTGTTGTGTAACAGATCACATCAACTGTGCTTCTTACTGTGTCAGTTAATAGTTGTCCACGGAGTTGAAAAATCAAATTGAGTATGTATTTTTGGTTGGATTTCTATGGCACCATTGAATCAAACGTTGTATTTATTCTCTCTTCTTTCAAAAACAAAAAAATGCTGCTATTTATTTTCCATTGTCAAGAAACAACGAGCTTGGAGGTTGTAATCTCCAAGCTTCACTCTGTCTGAAGTGTAATGTGGCAAGACAGGCCAAATTAAGGAAAATCAATCAGCTTCTATTACATGAGTCACGTATCTGAGGTCCTGTCCTGCCTCTGGTTACTTTGGCTGATGTCTGCTTCTCTTCAAAGGGCTTCCTAGGAGAAAACCACCCTCGGGTTGTTTATCTAGGGAAAAACACAGATAAGACCTAGACATTTAATCTTTGTTAATCAAGACAGAGGCAGAAATACTCACCTTTCTCCCTGTACTTCTAAGCCCATTTTCTTGAAAGAGCAGTTAGCATTTACTTTCTGAGGTCTAAAATTTTCAAATTCTACAACTTCTATATTATGCTACCTGTGTCTTTTTAAAAAAGGATGTATCTGTTAGCTTTTGACTGTGCTGTTGCCATGCGTGGGCTTTCTCTAGTTGTGGTGAGGGGGGCTTCTCACTGCGGTGGTTTCTATTTTTGCAGAGCACGGGCCTTAGGGCGTGGGCTTTAGTAGTCGTGGCGCAGCAGCTTCGTCATTTCTTGGTGTGTGGGATCTTCACAGACCAGGGATTGAACCCACGTCTCCTACATTGGCAGGTGGATTCTTAACCACTGGACCCCTAGGGAAGCCCTGTCTGTGCCTTTTGATGTAAGATGAAGACTATAATGGTTCCCAGGCATTTGGTTTCATCAAAGTAACCTCTATGTCAAGACCTCTTCTCTGTTATCCTCTGATATGGAATCGATTAACGAGTTCAATTAGAGGAATATATTTAGGCCAAAAGTTTTCATTATTTAATAATGCTATTTCTTTAAAAGTTTACAATTGAACATGCCTTGCTGACATAATGAACATTGCATCAAAATTTTCCTTGCTTATTTTTCTCTTGTATTTTTTTAAGGGAACAACTTTTGTATCAAAGATTCATTTTGGTTATCAGACAGCTCCTTATTTTACACCTTGGGAAACCAAAGAGATCTAAAAACAGGAGCACCAATTATATATGTATATTTATATATATTTATTTATATTTATGTGTGTGTGTGTGTGTGTGTGTATTTAAAGGTAAACAGCATTGCTTACTGATTTCAGAATATCAGTGATCCCAATTTTCCTGCTGTAGAAGAGGACAAGCATAATCAATGAAATCTTCAAGTAACATTGATGTTCTCTTAAAATAAAGCACAGATGTAGAAGAATTGTTTTAAAGGCTTGTTAAGCAACGTAAAACTTGTAGTAAGCCAAGTTCTAACTCCTGTGTTATCTAGGGCCTATAATTAATTTTTAAAAATCAAAACACTTTTAAAAATAGCCTTGTGTATTGAATTCCAGCATGCTGCTGCTTTTTGTAGAGGCATTCCTGTAAAATACAAGTTTATTTATAGATTGCAAGTGACTCAACGATGTTACAATATAAAAGGAAATGACACTCCAGAGTCTTTGTTCAGGGCTGTTTGGGGCTCTCTTAGAATTCTCAATTCACTTAGAGGATTGCTCGTAATTTTCAGAAGCAAAAGGAATTTCACAAATGAAAATTGTTGGCCAGATGGAATTTTCTGATTAAATTTTTAATGTTTGGTGTTAAACAGAATAATGAAAGGAAGAGTTCTGAGAGTAAAACCCAATTAACATTTCACACAATTTATTGCTCTAGGTATGGCTCGCGTTTTATTTTTATGGTTTCCACCCATCATCTTCCTGGACAACCTGTCTACCTTGAAAACCACAGCATGGCCAAATCACCTCCCTCCTTCCTTCATTCCTTCCTTTTATTCTTCAATTCTACTACCCTCTCCTATTTATATCCACCTAAGTTCCCTGGTAGCTCAGCTGGTAAAGAATCCACCTGCAATGCAGAACTGGGTCAGAAAGATTCCTGGGTCAGGAAGGTCCGCTGAAGAAGGGATAGGCTACCCACTCCAGTATTCTTTGGCTTCCCTTGTAGCTCAGACAGTAAAGAATCCACCTGCAATGCGGAAGGCCTGGGTTCGGTCCCTGGGTTTGGAAGATCCCCTTGAGGAGGGAATAGCTACCCACTCCAGCCTAGAGAGTTCCATGGACTGTGTAGCCCATAGGATCGCAAAAAGCCAGACCTAGCTGAGTGACTCTCACTTCATTCATCTATAGCCTTTCTAGGCAACAGGCACCATTCCAGGCCTTACTTTGTCCTATTCTTCATGGATCTTTGTATAAAGGATTTTTTTCAGATTGTTTTCCATTATAGTTTACTACAAAATATTGAATATAGTTCCTTGTGCTATACACTAAGTCCTTGTTATTTATCTATACAGTAGTGTATATCTGCTAATCCTGCTAATCCCAAACTCCTAATTTATCCCCCCTCCATGCCCCATCCCCTTTGGTAACTATAAGGTGTTTTTTTTTTTTTTTTTCATTTATTTTTATTAGTTGGAGGCTAATTACTTTACAGTATTATAGTGGTTTTTGTCATACATTGAGTAAGTTTGTTATCTATGTCTGTGAGACTGTTTCTGTCTTGTAAATAAGTATTTTGATTTGATTTGTATCATTTTTCTACATTTGTATCATATATCATTCCACATATGAATTATATCATATGATATTTGTCTTTGACTTAATTCACTTAGCATGATGATCTTTAGGTCTATGTCTAGCTGCAAATGATACTATTTCACTCTTTTTTATGGCTAAGTAGTATTTCACTGTATATAAATACACCTACCACATCTTCTTTATCTATTCATTTGTTAATGGACATTTAGGTTGCTTCCATGTCTCTGCTACTATAAATATAATATCCCTGCTATGAACAGTAGGGTGCATATATATTTGGTAGAGAAAATATTTTTAACAGACTATAATAGTGATGGTTGCTAGAATGGTTTCACCTGTTGTACAAGAGACTCTTACTTCCATCTGTCGTCACAGACTAGCTTACAGTTTTATAAAAATTATTCTTAGTGATGTTGAAGGCAAAGATGACATTCTCCATATATTTTCTTTACTTACATTTTTTTTTAGCTTTATTGAGGTATAATTGACAAGTAAAATTATAAGATATTTAAAAGGTACAATGTGATGATTCCCAGGTGGCTCAGTGGTAAAGAATCCGCCTGCCAATGCAAAGATGACAGTTTGATCCCTTGGCCGGAAAGATCCCTTGGAGTAGGAAGTGACAACCCACCCCTGTATTCTTGCCTGGAAAATTCCATGGACAGAAAAGCATGGTGGGCTACAGTCCACACGGTCACAGAGAGTCGGATACGACTGAGTGACTGAGCAGACACATACACACACACACAAACGATGACTTGGTATACAGATGCATTGTGAAGGAATTCTCGTAACTGAGTTCATTAACATATGTATCATCTCACACATTTACCTTTTCTTTTGGAGGGGTGAGGACATTTAAGTTCTACACTCTTAGCAGATTTTAATTACACAGTACAGTGTTGTCAACTAGAGTTTCCAGGCTATGCATTAGAGCTTCAGACTTCATTCATCTTATAGCTGAAAGTTTGTACCTTTTTCCTACTTCTTCTATTTCCTCCACCCCCAGTGACCTTGACAACCACCTCTTTACTCTTAGTTTCTGAGTTCAACCTTTTTTTTTTTTTTAAGATTCCACATATAAGTGATACCATGCAGTATTTGTCTTTCTCTATCTGGCTTATTTCACTTAGCATAGTGCCCTTCAGTTTCACCCATATTGTCACAAATGACAGGGTTTTCTTCTTTTTAAAAACTAATAATATTCCATCTAGTATTATTCATATATAAAATCTCTGTGTGTGTGTGTTGTGTGTGTGTATGTACACACACACAACACACACTTAGGTTGTTTCTATACATTGGCTATTGTGTGCTGCAAAAGACATAGTACAGATATCTTTTCAAGATAGCAATTTTGTTTCCTTTGGATATGTACCCAGAAGTGGAATTACTGGATCATATGGTAGTTCTATTTTAATTTCTTGAGACGCCTCCACTTTCCTACAGCAGTTAGATGTTCCCATTAGCACCCAAGATAAATATATTCATTTGGCTATGTGGATATTGCAGAAACAACTTTTCAAAAAGAGAATCTGTCTTACTAGACTGAGATTTTTGAGGGCAAGGACCATGTCTTTCATGTTTCATGTCCTTTCAGTTCTTGGAACTATGCTAGCTGTCCGGGCCACCATCTACCCACTGATCCTAGGAATTATTTCCTCTTCCGCACACATACCATCCGTGTGACCTTGTTCAGGATCTCCAAGTTGAGCTAGGACTCCATGCTACAGTTGGATACACAATTGATGGGGTCCAGTGCAAAATTAAAATTCAGAATCCACTGTCTAAATATTACTGAGGGTTTCTAGGTGGCAATAGCAAAACATTAAGCCAAGCATGAGATCTTTCTAAGCAGAGGTGCCTATACCACTGTACAAGTTACATACCCATCAAGCCAGGGTTGTTGTGTACATACACACAAGAACACCTACACAAACACACAGCCATGGTTTCTTGGGTCCTGAAGGAAGGAAATATCTGACTCAAGTAAGATCAATCAGAGCCCTTTCCTGGTTTATTTGTTTGGACCAGAACTAAGAAAACAAGTTTGTCCTACTTGGATAAAACTAAGGACCCATTGGCCGTCTTGTTCCCAGTCACAAAAAGAAAGCTATAGACATGTTGAACACATAGCCCTCCATTCTTTCTCCAATGTGGGTGGGGGAATTTTGTTTGTGCATTCCCAAACATCATCTAAGGTCCTGATAGCCAGCTGGTGTCCCAGCATCCCTGCAATGTGCTATGCACTAACCTTGAGCATCGGGAGGCTGGACCAGGTGACGGGACTTTTTAAGATCTGTAATTCTCTGGATCTATCATCAGATTCTATAAGACTGACTTCATGTATAACCATGATGAGAAGGAATACAGGAGAGTTTGTGGTCACTCATTTTTCTCAACCAAGTTTCATAGAACAGTCATTTCGTTAGATCTTGATAGTGTAGTGACCACTGAGACAATAAAATAAAAATAAAAAACCTGTCCTTTAAAGCTTGCCATCGGCCAAATCAATTTTTTTAGCAAGGTGATTCTGAGTGTTTCCTTGAGGGAAAACCATGGAGCAAAGAAGACCTCATACTCCAGGGAATGTCTGTCTCTACAGTTTGTCTCTTTCTCCTTTTCCCAGTAGTACAACTCTGAAGAATTTTCTCAAAGGGGATTCACAAAACACCAGTAAATGAATAAAAATTGGCTCCCGACAGACCTCTTAACTGGCATTCTTCTGGGAGTTAGTTTTAAGGGGTGACTTTTGGGGCAGGCACAGTGATTTTCCATAGAGCTAAGCTTTGATATTTTCTGAGTTTTTTCTATCACCACATTAGACTTATCAAGGAAAAAAAGGACTAGTATTAAATGAAGGCCATAAGTGAAGTTTAAATTGAGTAAGTGGTTACTTCCTAAACACACACAGAAACTTAGGGGAAACTTAGCTGGATTTATTGTGCTATCTCATCTATTTTAAAATAAAAATGTATATAGATTGAAATCTGTTTCAATGAGAAATAAATATATTAATATAATATATAAGTAAATATACCTTAAATATACCTGATATGTAGGGTCCTAGATTCAGAATAGCTTGTTACAGAATAACATTTAAGCACATTTTCATTCCTAGGAAGACTTTTTTGTTGTTACCTCTCTGTAAGTTTATAGCCAAAGATGCTGGCTCCCAGCATGGTGAAAACTCATATTTTCACAGCATGTGCTGAGATCCACCAGACCTTTTTTCCTAATCATGGCTGGGTTATTATCCAGGGCCTTGCTTCTGTGCACCGCCTCAGAGGTGAGAAATTGATATGTGTCATAATGATGACTTGCTCTTACATTAATATTTTTAGTCCTTTCAATGGAATACAATTTAGCTTTTAATCTCTTAAGTAGAAACAGACTCAAGCTAAAGTGAGTGCCATAGGTCTTGAAGTGAACCCAAGCCTGCAAAGACAGTCCTCAAGGGAAGGTTCTACAAATGTCCCAAAGATTATGTCCATATGTCTTTCTGGAACTGGTGCCAAGATCGTTGCAGGATCAAAATTACTTCTTCATGGCCGTTATGTGGTGTCCCATCTTCCAGAGTGAAAGGAATAAATTTCAGACATGCAGAACACACATCTCTTCAGCCTCTCTCAGGCAGGCTGTCAACTCCGCAGCATTAATGCACAAATCAAAAAAGGGCAGCCAGAGCCTCAAGACTTTTCCTGCTAACCTCTTCCTTGCTGTCTGCCTTCCTAATGCGGCAGAGTGAAAATTCTATACCCAGACCATTGTCTTCCATGCTGCCTTCTCCCACAGGAGGCTCCAGGCTAGAAAAACAGGATAAGGCATAGAATAGAGAGAGGGGGAAGAGATTTCATCAGGCAGAGGAGAAGAAGTCATGTTGTGAAGAACTGCTAATAAAGGATCTGCCACAAAAACCATGCCTGGCTCTGCCTGGCCTTTTACTGGCCAGAGAAGCGTTCTCCAAACGCCATGACCGCTCCTGCTTGATTCTCTTTTTCCCTTCCTCCCTGTGGTCTATCCTCCACAGGCGAAAGATGCTGAGTGTTTTCCCTCTTAGAAACAGTATGATTCCTGTCAAACCACAGCTTAAACTTTTCAGAAAAGCTCTTGAGCTTTCATTTCTGTAACCAAGAGCAGCAATCTCTCATGTATTTCCAAATGACTGCTAAAAATCTCCACCTGGATGCCCTGCCAGCACCTTGAAATCCACACGTCCACAATCTCAGCATCTTCCAACCTGAATGTATGTTCCATCCCTGAACCTTTTTTTTTCGGCTGTTAATAAGAAATCACTCTCTCAGTCATTCCAGCTACTACAGACATTGAAATTATAAGTGCATCGTCATGGGCACTGGATGATCAACAGGCTGCTGGCATGGGGGGCTCAGTAGAGAGCTCCACAGAAAAATGAGCAATGTATGGGAGAGTCACAATAACCGCATGGGTTCCTCACATCCCATTCTCCCAGTTCAGGGCAGTGTGACAGCCAGATGTCACCCTGCATGGACAAAAGAGGTTTTGCATTAGAGAAGAGAAACTCCAAAATTATGAACTCTGGTTTTGTTGGTTCTTCTTTTTCTGGCTCCTTTAGACATCAGGTTAAGTTCTTTGAGAGCTTTCTTGTTTCCCGAGGTAAGCTTGTTTTGCTATGAACGTCCCTCGTACGTGAGCTTTTGCTGCATCGCAGGAGTCCTGTGCTTTCATTTCATTGGTCTCAAGGTAGAATTCTAGGTTGACAATTGCTGGCTTTTTCCTTTTAGTTTATAGATATTATTCCAATCTGTTCTCACTTCTATAGTGTCTGATAAGAAATCTGCTGTAATCTTTACTGTTCTTTTGTACCTAGCATGTTCCCCCCCCACTACTGATTTTAAGATTTTCTTTTTATCACTGGATTTGAGCGATTTAATAAAGTTTTTAAATTTAATAAAAATTTTATTTTAAAATAAAGGGTATATAGGTTTCACCAGATATGGAAAAATTTCATCCATTATTTCTTCAATTTTTTTCCTATCCATCTCTTCCTTCCCCCCTCTTTTTCAGGGACTCCAATTTCACAGATATTAGGCTTCTTAAAGATATCCCACAGCTTACTAAAGGTCTTTTCATTTTCTAAGTTTCATTTTTCTCTGTACAATTTTATTAGGATAGTTTCTGTTACTGTATCTTCAAATCTTTTTTTTCTGTAATGTTTCATCTACCATAAATTTCATCGTGTATATTTTTAAATCTCAGACAAGTAATTCATCAGTAGATATTCAGAGTCCTAAAGAACTTTTCCAAAAGTGGGTATTTGGTAATTCTTTTCTTTATGCATTTGCTGACCATCCCTTCTTTCAATTTTAATTTTTGTACAAGGTACACATACTCAGTTTAATAAGCCAGCTACATACTTTTAGTGTATAGATAGCTTAGAATTAGATTCAGCTGCTTTTAACAGAAACTTCCAAATGGTAGTATTTTAAACTTATAAGGCTT
Organism: Odocoileus virginianus; assembly: GCF_023699985.2. Lineage (NCBI taxonomy): Eukaryota > Metazoa > Chordata > Mammalia > Artiodactyla > Cervidae > Odocoileus > Odocoileus virginianus. Next base: position 5,722,634 of record NC_069685.1, on the reverse strand, counting down.
TTATTTTTTTTTTTTTCACAGTATAAGCTATTTAGTGCTAGCTAGTCCAGGCCTTGTTTGCAGCTCCCAGTGTTATCAGGAACATCAGCTCCTTCTAGCTTTCTGCTTCTTTGTCTTTAGGGACAGTAACCTCCAGCCATTTTCACATCTGCAGTCCAGGAGGTAGAAAGAAGAAAAGGGAAATAACCAACAGCTTCTGCTTACATCTCACTGGCCAGCATGAAGTCCATGTTGCTACATCTAGTTGCAGGAGTACAGAAGAACCTGGTATTTTATCATGGTATATTGCTCTCCTGAGTAAAATTGGGATTCTATTATCAAGGGAAAAGAGAAGGATGACAGAAACATTTCTGTCATAATCTCTAAAAAACTATCTGTGCCATCTTCCTTCTCCTGATTCCTATTTCCTAGAGGCAACTATTTTCAATTCTCCTTTCTGTTTCTCCTAACATTTACCTTCATTTTCAGACAAAAACAGTGTTTGTTGCTAATTATTTTCTTGTTTTACATTTACTGTTGTTGTTTAGTGACTAGGTTGCGTCCAACTCTTATGACCCCATGGACTGTATCCCACCAGGCTCCTCTGTCCATGGGTTTTCCCAGGCAAGGATACTGGAGTGGGTTGCAGTTTCCTTCTCCAGGGGATCTTCTTGTCTCAGGGATAGAACCTGCATCTCCTGTATCGGCAGGTGGATTCTTTACCACTGAGCCACCAGAGAAGCCCCCTTGTCATGCACAATATCTGTTTATTTTACTATGGAAAATGGAAGCTCACCTCTCTTAGACGTTTATCACTCCCAGGTCTTTTTATCCATTCTTCTAGTACAATTATGTCATAATTTTATTCACTCAGTACTCAAGATTTATAGTAATATTATTATATTAACTCATTATTTACCAGAGGATTTTTGCATAAACTAATGCCTGTGGCTGATGATTTATTATCTAAGCAAAATTGACACGTCTCCAGTCAATAACTTTTGGGTAACAAAAGACAGTACATCTCTGGTCAATAATGAGTTGTTTTTGTTGTTCAGTCACTACGTCATGTCCAGCTTTTTGCAACGCCATGGACTGCAGCAAACCAGTCTTCCATGTCTTTCACTATCTCCTGGAGTTTGCTCAAACTCATGTCCATTGGGTCAGATGCCATCCAACCATCTCATCCTGTTACCTGCTTCTCTTCCTGCCCTCAATCTTTCCCAGTATCAGGGTCTTTTTCAGTGATTCTGCTCTTCACATCAGGTGGCCAAAGTATTGGAGCTTCAGCTTCAGCATTAGCCCTTCCAAGGAATATTCAGGGTTAACAAGATTCAAAGCTGGGCTATGTAGTATATTGTAGATATATATATATATATTTTTTTAAATTTTACTGAGTTATTTTTTATTTGCTTAGTTTTGCATGTCCCTAATTTATTCCCAAGCTTTTAATTTAAGTGTAAATTGCATCTCAGGACAGCTAAGCATCTTTTTGTCTGTCAATTTCATCTTTGATTTAGAGACATGCTCCTGGTACCTTCTGTTTCCTCTTGTTCCCTGGTTGCTCCCCGATCTGATACACAGATGTCTTCCTGAATAATTCTATCATCCTCCTCCTGGGGATTCCATTCACTTTGTGAATATGGACCTTCTTCCTCATTCTTCTTTCTTGCTTTATTTCCTTGTTTTGGCAAAGCACGTTTTCTAGTAGCTTCTTGAGAAAGGACATATTGGCAGTGAATAATTTTGAAATGCATATCTGACAGCATCTTCGTTCTAACCTCCTACTTCATTGATGATTTGGATGAAATTGAAATCCAAGTATAATTTTTAATAAATAATTTTACCCAGAATTATTTTCCTCCTTTCCTAGACTTCTTAAAGGCATTGTTCTATTCTAGTTTTCAATGCTACTGTTGAGAATTGTCATGCCATTTGCTTCTCAGTCTTTCATGTCCCCTGTTTTTGTCTCTCGATGCTTTTTGGATCTTCTCTTTATGCCTAGCATCCTGAAATTTCATAACATTGTGAGTCTTTTCTTATCTGTTGAGCTGGGCATTCCACTGATCATCTCAATCTGAAAATGTCTTTCATTTGTGGATAAAAATTTTGAATTATTTTTTCTGGTAACCCTCCTCTGTCTATTCTCTCTTCCCAGGGCTCTTCCTCTTCAGATATTGGGCCTCCTAGATTGATCATCTTCTCTCTCAATATCTTTGTTATTGTGGGTAACATTCTGTTTTTATTTTCTGTCATTTTTATACCATTTCAAAGAGTAATAGTAAAATCAAGTGGCCAGTCCCCTGTATTGAACTAAAACCCTTTGGTGTCTTTTTAAAAATTTTGCACACTCATGACTTTGCTGGGTCCTTGTTATTGCTCAGGGGCTCTGTCTAGCCGTGGTGAGTGGGGGCCCCCCTTGAGTTGTAGTGCACAAGCTCCTCATTATGACGACTTCTCTGCGTGGAGCACAGGCTCCAGGCACACAGGCCTCAGCTGTTGTGGCGTGCGGGCCCAGAGTGTGGGCTCAGCCGTTGTTGCGCACGGCCCCAGCCGCTCCGCGGCACGTGGGATCTTCCTGGACCGGGGATTGAACCCATGCAGCCTGCGTGGTGGATTCTCACCCACTGAGTCACCAGGGAAGCCCTCCTCTGATATCTCTTCAGATGTTTTTATTGCAGGTAGGAGAGCTATGGTAGAAATCCGTATGGTGCCTCTGAGATGGGAGCCAGCTTTCCTTTCGTTAGTCTGATTCTCCCAACTATCAAGCTTTGCACTGGGACATTTACACAAACTAGAAATGAAGGCAAGTGAGTCAAATAGAGCAGAACCATGTGCAAGCCCTTGGGCACGTTATCCTTTCTCTCCCTTCCTTATCCCCTCTCTCTAATGAGGCTTATTCATTCCAGAGATGAGGGTCAATAATGCCTACCTTTTATAAGCCAGGGGTGTTACGATGACCAAGTGAGGGCATGTAAACGAGAATTACTGGATATATACGGCAGTATATCAGTGTGAAAGATTATGGCTCTCAGAAAGGAACACAGGACCTCCTAAGGAACACTTAATTAGAACTTGTTGCTATTTTTGACTAGGGAAGCCTAAATAAAACATACATAGACAAAACAAGACTTGGGTGAGATAGTATTCAATGTCAGTGGAAAGGAAGGTCACAGAAGCTCTGAGCAATGGATGGAACAGAAGCCTTTCAGACAGACAACAGGGTTCACACCCTGATTTCAGAACTTTTGGGGCTCTCCATGGTATCTTTGAAAAATAAGAAAAAGAATGCTTACCTTGTGGTGTTGCTGTATGAAATAGACTTATGAGGTAAAATTAAACATAAAGCCCCTGGCGCTTAGCTGGTGTTCAAAAAATGGAAGCAGTTTTCAGTGGTTAGGGCTTTGCTGGTTCTGGAGCCAGGTGGGTGCTTTCTGTCACATCCTATCATTTATGAGTTGTGTGATTTGGGGCAAACTACTTAACCTCTCTGGGTCTGTTTGCTCATCTGTAAGATGGGGTATTAACCGTAGCCACGCTATAGGGTGGTTTTGAATGTTAAACTGGTCAGTCAGTTGAAAGTGTCAGTCAGTTGAAAGGGAGCGCTGGCACATAATCATCACTCAATGAATATTAGCTACTATTATCATTATTAACTGCTAACCAACAAAGCAACTGTATCAACTGTGCATTGAGTCATCATTTGGAGTCCAACTCAAGTCACAGATGTCATTTAATTAAATTTGCACATAATAAATAAATAGAAGAGATGACTTGTCCTGGCACCAGGTGGCTCATTATCTAAAGGACCTCCAGTCCTGTGTCCCTGATCCCCCAGGTCCTTAAGCCAGGGGTGGATGGAGGGAGAACATTTGAAGACATTCTGATGTCAGGGCTCTGGGCCAAGTCCGGCTTCTTTTCCTGAAAAGTAGAAGCCTGAAACTGGGAAACAACCAGGGGAAGAGGGATAAATGATCTCCCAGTCAGTCTTCCTGACTTCATGGGCATCCTGAATAACTGCAGACATCATGGCCTTTCCATTTGATTCAAAAGCTGGGACCCTAAAGAAATTACTGAATTCTGCCCCCTCCTGACTTTCAAATATTCCAATACTAGTTGCCCGCCTCAACCAATGATTGGTTGAGCCTCTCATCAGCCCCAGCTTTACCCTGGCTTACCTTTGACTCTAAGCTGCCTCTGCCCTGGGACTGCCAGCTTCATGCTCTGACTTGATTCTAAATTATAAGGATGGCAGCATTGCCCAAGTACCCAATGACTGTTTATTGAATAAGTAATCAGTGGCTCAGATGGTAAAGAGTCTACCTGCAATGCGGGAGACCTGGGTTCGATCCTCCAGGGAAGATCCCCTGGAGGAGGGCATGGCAACGCACTCCAGTATTCTTGCCTGGAGAATCCCCATGGACAGAGGAGCCTGACAGGCTACAGTCCATGGGGTCACAAATGGTCAGACATGACTGAGTGACTAAGCACAGCGCAGTCAGTGGTGGGTAACATAATGACTATGTCCATGTTCATATAATAGTACATATATGATATGTGAAAGTAATACATAGCTTATATTCTTAAAAGTCATATTTAGTGTTTGCTGTGCTCCCCAAGGCCCATGTACTTGTATTGTAGCCATTTGGTGTTTGTGTATCCTCTGAAAGACTGACTCTCAAAGGCAGAGGTTTCATTTTTCTCATCTATAATACCTGGGGAGTGGATGGGTGAGTGACTTTATCCATTCAACAAATATTTGTTAAGTTCCACCCGGTGATCTGAAGACATGGTAGGGCTCAAGAAGACGAGGTCTTACAGAGCTTCCATTTCACAGGAGGAGACAACTCTTAAGTGAGTGGATGAAGAAGGTAATTTCAGATAGTGAATGCAATGAGCCCCTCATAATTCCATCAACACACATTTCTTTGGCATTTTCTTGTAAGGAAAATGTAGTGTGTAATTTGGCCCTGGGTGGCTATTCTACAGATCTCAACAGAGGGAAGGAGTATAGACTGCAGGATTTATCTAAACTACTAAACTGTAATGATCTAGTTCTCCAAATTAAGGCAAGTAGTAGCATTGCTTAAGTGTTTTAGCTTGGCCTGCAATTTACTAATCAGAGGCTGGAGGTGACATGCCATCAAACTACACAAGCTTTTAACTGATAGGTGTACAGAAGGTTCAGCAGCAAAACTGTGCTCTTTAATTGGAAGTTTAAAGTCACAAATCTCAGGTCATTTGAGTAAAAGCTCAGTATTCCTTGCACCTTCTCCTTCGTCTAAAAAAATTAAAAAAAAATCTGTATCAGAAATAATTTGAAAAAGGTCTGTAACTTCCAAGGAAGAAAAAAAATTATAGTTATTGACAATTGAGTCCTTTCCTATAGCACTTTCAACTTATAAGAGTATGTAAAAAAAAAAGTCTTTCTTAAAAATACAATAAATGTATTTTGGGAATACCACTTTACATATGTAAATGATAAAAGGAAAACAAATTTAATTAGCTTAGACCAAATTTCACCCTTTGATACAGATAGATAACTCCCGCTGGGATAATTATACAAAAGCCAAGGCTGTATTTGGATCTCAGAATAATATGTGTATTTCCAAGAGCAAAAGTTGATCTCTATCATGTACCAACTGGGAAAAAAATAAAGCACAATGTGAGAGTTACAAATTAAGGTAAAACGAGGACTATAACCCGGAGGCAGCGTCTCAGATAGTTCTGAGAAGCTGCTCCTAAGAAGTAGAGGGGAAGGACAGTATATATGTGATTTTGGTGAAGGGGGAGTACATGCAGTCAAACAGATATTTTTTGCAGAAGGTTTCTGCTAGTCTGTGAGGGTTACTGCTAGTCACAAGGAGCAGATGTCACCATGAAGAATTTTAGTGCTTTTCTAGGTATGAGGAGATACAAGAATTGGGCTTATAAAATCATCTCCTGAAAATATCTAACTATTGAAGACCTGTCCTGCCAGTTTCTCCCAGAACACAGAGTGCCTCGTTCCTGTTCTCGACCCCAAACTCCTTTCAGGGGTTGTTCAAAGTCGCAGCTGCAGTAGCTCGTGATTTGATCCTTGTGGAGGTAGACGGCAAGTGACAATTTGTAGCTGACACATGTACGCGGTGTCCTGTGTCCACACGTAATGTTTTTCCATATGCATAGTGCTTCTGTGTCTCTGTCTACTGCTTATGAAGAGAAGGGGTTTGAGAATTGAATGACCAGGTTAAGAGGGCCAATAGGATGAGCATTCATCTTCCTTCCTTGTTAAGTGATCTCTACTCATATTTTTCAGAAAAACATATTTAAGGGGTTTGTGTGTGTGCATACACACATACACGTACATGTGGAGATACTTTCTGATCCTCTGTGATTAGTTGATAGTCTCTAGATGGAAAAAAATAGGATAAATAGGAAATGGGGCCATGAAACAGAGATGTTACCAACCAGGGTACAGTTCCCCCCGTGTTCTCCTCTGCTGGTGCTGTGTGGTTTTCTTCCCAGCCCTGTCTTACGGACCTCTAAGTCAACAACGGGGCACAGGAGCAAGGAGTGCTGCTGATTCCCTTTCAGAGCCATGCGCCTCATGTTTAACATAAAGCTTCAGAATCTTGGAACGAAAAGCATGGGCCTTGTGGGAAGGGATGTGCCTTTACGTTTGTACTATGTCAAATTCTATGATAAACATAAATTACCTGGGACTTCCCTGGTGGGGTAGTGGATAAGAATCTGCCTGCCAATGCAGGGGGCATGGGTTCAATCCCTGGTCCAGGAAAATTCCACATGCCACTGTGCAACTTAGCCTGCGTGCCACAACTACTGAGCCCACACTCTAGAGCCTGAAAGCTACAGCAAAGACCTAGCCCAGTCAAAAATAAATAAATGTAAATAAAAAATTATCTATTTTCATTCTAAGCATCCCTGAAAGCAGTGAGATAAATTATTCCAAAAAGATTATTCCTTAGAAAAGAGCTATTATATAATTTCTACTCTTGCCCTAATGTTTCACTTAGATTTATGTTCAGAATGTTATCAGAACCCATTAATCCAAGCAAGATGCTTTCCACGACATTCAGTTATTATCGACTCTGTTCCATACATACACATGCATTTATGAAGCGAGAGGAAGCACATGCATGCAACTAGGCCGACAGACGAATACATCATGCTTCTCTCACACAGAGCAATCACTATTGACAGACTCATTTCTAGTAGGTGCCCACTCATTTGGTTTCACAGCTTAGCTATTCATCGTCAGACAGGGTGTCTGTGTTTCCCCCATATATTTCCAGTTTGCAAAATAGTGCCAGACTGGCATCTTGTCTTGTGACTCGATAACAGATTCCACGAATAGCACATCCAGTGGGACTAACATCCAGTCCCTTTCAGCTGGGGGGATCTGGCAGTTAAGTGCCAGCCTGAGGAGTTGCACGGGCTGGGGTACGTGCCAGGTCATGCAAAAGAGGGCGACTGTGAATTCACACCCTCTGCATGCCCAAGGACTTGCAAAAAGGGAGCTTTGAAATTAAAAAGATGAGGGGGGATAATGGGTAAAGACTGTCCTGCTATCTGCCATCCTTACTTTGTGAAATCTGGGGTGAAACAAAATCGCCATTGTTTCACTAGGTTGGGACCATGCCTGGTTCTGTGCTCTATTCATTCCCCAACACATTGCTAGCTCTTAATGATTATCATTATCATTATTAATGATGGTAATAATTGACAACAGGGTAAATAACTTGAAAAGAGCTAGTTTCCTGGAGGAAAAAAAAGTCACTGTAATAATGGCTCTTTTACACAGTAATAAATAGCCCATTTGTGTCTCGGTATTTTAAATTATGTCTTTGTTTGCTGAAGCTGGAGGGCATAGGGTACAATTTTGAAATCCAATAAGTGAACCAATGAATTAGCATGAGGAAAAGGGTACATGTTAATCAAAATCAGCTGTTTGGATTTGGGGTCTTTAATTGCATCGAAATTTTTGGTTTGCTTCTTTCTGTCTATTATCAGTTAAGTCTGGATTTGCAGAGCTGACCTTGTTTGTCCATAAGAGGAGGAGAATCTTGCTTACTGGGTGCTGAAATTTTAGGCTATGCCATATAAAATAGATGCCACCCTTTCATGCAGGTAAAGCTTAAATTGCAAACATACCAGAAACAGGAGCCAAGAAAGGCCTGGGAAGCTACTGACTCATTCAACCTCTTCTCCTTGACTTTAATCAGTCAATAGTAGGAGGGAGTAGACAGACGTGGGTTATCAGTCTCTGAAACACAGAAGGTTAATACGTTTTTCCCTGAGAAAACTGGCTGAAGATCCTGCTCAGTTGTCTGACTGAGAAAAATGCACGTATTTCCTTCTACCTGTATTTTGAAACATGTCCCTGCAAGGTAAATAATTTCAATTAAGCTGGAACTAGAAAAAAAAATAACATTTCCAGCAATGTGAAGCAATAGCTCAAGCTATTTCACCTCGACTCTTTCTGTAATTTACAATGACATCTAATATGGGAATAAAAATGCAGAAATTATCTATGGAACCTGATGTGTATTTCTTTGACAAATAGTTTGCCATGAATGTATTTGTGCAACTGATCTCATATGTTTTAAAAGATGGCAGAGTAGATTTTACCTAGAATACCCCTTAGAATTCCAAATACGTGTTCTGTGGGGTATGTATTTATTCTCAGAATCTGGTAGAAAGAGATAGGAATTCATTCCAGTGAAGAAATCCTTTCTGGAAATACCAGTTTGGTAGATAAAGTGTCAACTTAGTGGAAATAATAATAATAAAGATGATAATATCTCATCAAGAAAGAGATTGAGCCTCGTTTCCTCTCATTCTTTCCACAGAGCATCAGTAGCCAGCTGTCTGCGTCTGCAGATTATAAATCTCCATTGCTCTCTTGATGCCTCATTTCCTAGGGCTCCTCCACTTAAGGCACTAGAGCAACTCACAGAGATTTGCAGAATCATTCTCCCATCTCCTGTGTTCAAGCTTTGTCATAAATTCCTCATTTCCTTTGCTCTACGGTTAGAAACGTCTTTGCCCTACATTCTGAGACTGACTTCCATCCTGGTCCACCACAGGCCTGGTTTCTGGGGATGACAATAGAGGTTCTGTGTATGGAGAAGTCTCTTTTTTAGGTTTCCTGCATCTTTCTGGCTGAGCTGGCCGCTTTGTGTAGTTGTTGCCTGCAGTCAGTCACTTCTGTGCCACGCCCGTGAGACAGAGCATCTCACTTTTCATGGGAAGGCTCCTCCATTCGCGGTGCTGCCCGGTCCTGTGCTGATGTCCTGTTGAGGCCACCCCTCACATCGTACTTGCGCTGGTCTCTAAAGGCTGCTGTAAAAAAAACCAAAAACAAAAAACAAACAAACAAACAAAACACCACAAACTGAGTGATTTAGCACAACAGAAATTTATCCTTGTATAGTTCTGGAGGCTAGAAGTCCCAGATCAAAGTGCCTGCAGTGTTGGTTCAAACTGGAGGTTCTGAGAGAATCATTTCCACGTCTCTCTCCCAGGTCCTGATGATTGCCTGCAATCCTTGGTCTTCCTCAGCATATGTTATCCTAACTGTCAGGATTCCTGGTTCTCAACTCAGAATTCCTGTCCAATGGGAATAAGAGTGGCTCAGAGCCTTCTCTGTCCAATGACACTGCAGGGCCAATTAGACCAAGTTCAAGGTTGGGTGGTCCCTTCCAGGACCCTAACAGAAGATGGGAGCAAGAGGCCATCCTTGCCCTTGGTGTTATCCTCACATCCTTTTATTGAGAGTCACCACCTTTGTCTGGTTCAAAGCTGGTCTTGACTCGCTCTCCCTCTTCTTGCTCTCCACTCCCTAGTCTTCTCCCTCCTCTTCCTGTTTGTTTTTGTTCTTTGACTTCTCTTTTGTTACGTCCTCCCCATATAGAGCAGTAAGGTTCACCAGCTTTCTTGTCTTAAGGGGAAAGGGACAGCTTCTCATCATAATAGAAGTGTCCCTCCCCCAGTGGCCTTTCATGAAGGCTATTAGAGAACTTTGGAAAATCCTCTCTATACAAATGCCTGACTAGTAAAGCTATTGTTTTGTGCCTAATCCTATTTTGCATGTTAAAAGTGAAAATCACCCTTATCCTTCTTCTTTGTTGCTTCCACAGCAAATTCTAATCTCTTCCGTGGCAGATGGACACCTTGTGCCTGCTGGTACACAAGTAAATAGGGAAAAAACTAATTGAATAATTTTCAAAATATCGCTTGTAATATACTAAGTAATTACAAGTTTCTCACTGATAAGTGCTAAAGAAGATATCAACCTGGTTACGACACAGACAGAGTAACTTTGTGTGGAGGACAGAGGGTTTTCCACCCCATCAGACAGCCTTGGAGGGGTGGAGGAGTTCAGAATAGTTACTCCAAAACACACCATTCTGACATAAGGATTTTTTTGAGCTGAAGGCAATTGAAAATAAAAAGTACACCAGAAAGGGACTTCTGTGGTGGTCCAGTGGTTAAGACTCCGTGTCTCCACTGCAGGGGACACGGGTTCAATCTACGTTTGGGGAACTAAGACCCCTCATGCCATGTGGCACGGTCAAAAGACAAAAAAAGGCAGCCAAGAAAAACTCTCTGCCCTCTGTCTTTCTACCAGGAAGGGTATGACAATCGTTCATCACAGGAGATAACTCTAAACCCTTATTAGACCAGAGAAGGCAGCGCCAGAGGACTCTACAGAACCAACCCTGCCAAAATCATCTTTATTTTCCATTAGTTTCCCCCGTATAATTACCTTCCCAGAGTGTGCTACCCCTAAAAGCCCAAGTGCTTCCCTCATAGCTCAGTTGGTAAAGAATCCGCTTGTAATGCAGGAGACCCCGGTTTGATTCTTGGGTCCGGAAGATCCCCTGGAGAAGGGACAGGCTACCCACTCCAGTATTCTTGGGCTTCCCTTGTGGCTCAGCTGGTAAAGAATCTTCCTGCAATGTGGGAGACCCGGGTTTGATCCCTAGGTTGGGAAGATCCCCTGGAGAAGGGAAAGGCTACCCACTCTAGTATTCTGGCTTGGAGAATCCCATGGACTGAATAGTCTATGGGGTCACAAAGAGTCAGACACAGCCGAGTGACTTTCACTTTCAAAGCCCAAAGTCCCTTTCCTTTGTCTCCTCACTTTACAAAATTTGTTGTTTCGTTAAGATGCTATATCAACCCAAGTTCTAACCACTCTTTTGAGTTACTTATTCCTGAGTGCTTCTGGGTCTGTGCAATGCATGTGTGAGTAAACTTCCATTTGTTTTTCTTTTGTTGATCTGTTGTTTTTTTTTTCTGCCATAAGGGTGGTGTCATCTGCATATCTGAGGTTATTGATCTCTCTCCCGGTAACCTTGATTCCAGCTTGTGCTTCATCCAGTCCAGCATTTCTCATGATGTACTCTGCATACAAGCTAAATAAGCAGGGTGATAATATACAGCCTTAATGTACTCCTTTCCCTATTTGGAACCAGTCTGTTGTTCCATGTCTAGTTCTAACTGTTGCTTCCTGACCTGCATATAGGTTTCTCAAGAGGCAGTTCAGGTGGTCTGGTATTCCCATCTCTTTCAGAATTTACCACACTTTACTGTGATCCACACAGTCAAAGCCTTTGGCATAGTCAATAGAGCAGAAGTAGATGTTTTTCTGGACCTCTCTTGCTTTTTCCATGATCCAACAGATGTTGGCTATTTGATCTCTGGTTCCTCTGCCTTTTCTAAAACCAGCTTGAACATCTGGAAGTTCATGGTCCACATACTGTTGAAGCCTGGCTTGGAGAATTTTGAGCGTAACTTTACTAGCATGTGAGATGAGTGCAATTTTGTGGTAGTTTGAGCATTCTCTGGCATTGCCTTTCTTTGGGATTGGGGTGAAAACTGACCTTTTCTAGTCCTGTGGCCACTGCTGAGTTTTCCAAATTTGAGGGCATGTTGAGTGCAGCACTTTCACAGCATCATCTTTGAGGTTTGAAATAGCTCAACTGGACTTCCATTACCTCCAGTAGCTTTGTTCTTCGTGATGCTTCCTAAGGCCCACTTGACTTCACATTCCAGGATGTCTGGCTCTAGGTGAGTGATCACACCATCGTGATTATCTGGGTAGTGAAGATCTTTTTTGTATAGTTCTTCTGTGTATTCTTGCCACCTCTTCTTAATATCTTCTGCTTCTGTTAGGCCCATACCATTTCTGTCCTTTATTGTGTCCATCTTTGCATGAAATGTTCCCTTGGTATCTCTAATTTTAAGAGATCTGTAGTCTTTCCCATTCTGTTGTTTTCCTCTATTTCTTTGCACCCATCACTGAGGAAGTCTTTCTTATCTCGTCTTGCTATTCTTTGGAACTCTGCATTCAAATGGGTATATCTTTCCTTTTCTCCTTTGCCTTTCACTTCTCTTCTTTTCACAGCTATGTGTGTGTGTGTGTATATATACATCTAGATGAAAGAATTTATTATTCCCTACACTCAGGTTTCTGGGACAGCACTAATCAGGCACTGAATTCTGGAAGAATCCCTTTTGTGTTTCTGTAGCTAAGTTGGGCTCATGACACTTCTGCCCTGGCTGTTGGCATTGGTATGCGTTTGGGTGACACTCTTCAGTCTTTGGTATACTTCTCAATCTTTGGCATCATATATTTGTGAGCTTGTGCTGCACCATTAGACTGCTAGGGACAGCTGGGTCACGACCTGCAATGTCTTTCCACCCAGCGTCAAGGACACCTGGGGTCAACCTGTGCAGAGTTCATGTCTTATTGTAGCAGAAATTGTGGGACTGAGCAGGAGGGCTCAGGTTAGGGGCACTTCTGTCTATGAGACACTAGGATTATCTAATGAAGACATCTGCTCTCTCCATCGTATCTGGTAACATAACACCTAAATTTCCATTCTGCCCATGAGTGATGGAATTAAGAATAAAATCATTAATCTTATTTCTTGGAATTCTACAGTTGGCCTTTATTCAGATTCCTGAAAATTAATAGATCAGATTCACTTGGGTTCACTTGGTTGGCATGGCCCATGAGAGTTTGAAGTCATAGTGATTGGGATTTAGGAGTCCTCATCAATAACGAGGTGAGAGAGAGCCCAACAGGAGCCAAGGATAAGGAAGTACCCAGGAGAGGCTGCAGGTGCTGAAGAACATGGGGACTTCCTGAAGCACTGGCTTGATCATTCACTGTTTCCTTCTGTTTATTGGTTAAAAACAACTTATTGCACACTGTCGAGGTAGATAGGCTCTGTGGGTTGCCCGGCTCATAACAGGCACACCTCCAATGTTTGTACAAAGAGTAGATACGAAAACAGTTTGTAAGACAAACTTATGGCTACCAAAGGGCATAGCAGGGGTGGGGGGAGAGGTAAATTTGGAGTTTGGGATTAACAGATATTTATTACTGTATATAAAATATATAAAATAGGTAAACAACAAAGACCTCCTGGGAACTATATTCAATGTTTTTTTAATAACTTATAATGAAAATAACCTGAAAAAGAATATATATATATATATATGTATATATATATATATATATATATATATATACATCTGAATCACTTTGCTATAGACTTGAAACTAACACAACATATCAACCAATTATACTTCAGTTTAAAAAAAAGGTTAAAAAGGAAACAGCTTGTAGAAGGAGTTCCTCATGGTTGGCCCTGACTTCCAGATCCTAGGATCTAGGACTTCCTGTGTCCTAGACTTCCTGATTGGTCACGTTAGTAATGAATGTGGATCCAATGCTCCAGCTACCTTTCCTCCTGGCTATTTGTGGGGATGGATATCGTTTCTATTTTACTCCTACATCCTCTCCACATATGCCTTTGGCTTGTCAGTCACGCCATTCCCATTTATAAATCCATTTTTATAGCTCTTCATCTGCTAGGAAAACTTGAAGTTAACTTCAATATTGTTCACAAGTGAATTATACTCTGCTTTTCTGCCCGTGTCTTAATTTCCTATGTACTTTGCTTTTGCTTTCTACCTAGCTCCTGTTCTTTCTCCATTTCCCCCCAGCTGCTATTTTCTTGTTCATACAGAGATCAGGATTAGAAACGAGAGCTAGTGAAAAGTTCTATTTTTGAGAAGAATTGTGATAAGGGTATACATACATACTAAGAGCATTTTTTTCTTTTTATTAATTCTAATTTATGCTCTGCATTTGGCTGGGGTGATAAAAAGAAACAAGTGAAACTAGCTCTGTTATTATCAGGATCCTGGTCAGTCCCTCAGCCCTGGTCTATTTCTTCTGGATGCTCTCTTGAAGAGGGCCTGGCATAGAGGAAGCCCTTCATAAATGTTTATTTAATGACCAGCAAGGAAACCAAGAGACTTTTTCAAACCCAAATTTGTTCAATAAAGAGATTGAAATGGAAATGGGGGAAGAGATTGAACAAAAATGAGATTTTAGAATTCTCTGTGGATCGTTTCTCATTTCTGCCTTTTCTCCATTAGCATTGATCATTGCAAATTGACTGCATTTAATTTCAGATTTATTGATTGATGTCAATTTATTTTTCCTGAAAAATCAGTGTTGTTTGACTACTTATCAAATTGATTTACTCAATTAACTTTCAAACTTTTGACTTATTTTTAATCTCACAAGCCTGTTCTATCCTTTCGAATGGTTCAAATAAATTACCCCTGCAAAACTACTGGAAAGTTAATAGTAAAGCTTAATGTAACAAAAATCTCAATTCATGGAACCCAATTTTCCAGAGATGTAGGCTTTATGAAATGAAAATGACTGTTCCAATCTGCACTGTAAAATCTTGCCTTCCTCTCAAGGTGATGGCAGAGGCATGCTGTATTAGTGTCTTGGGCAATTCCCTTCAATGAATTGTCCTTTAAACACCCTCCATTATGTGCATTACTGGGGATTTCTGTTTTGTGATCCTGTCCATTTCGTGTAACTTTCCTGTTCCCTTCCGTCTGCTTCTTTCTTCCTCACACCATCAGATCTGAGATTTACTTCTCCACTCGAGTTTCCCAGCTACCTACCCCCTCCTCGGTTTGCAAGAACTGCTCAGGTTTTCTCTGGAGGTATCTTTTCTCCTGTAGTTCCCTTTTCTTATTTTCTAGGTTAGGCATTTGTTGATGGGTTTCCTTGGTGGTCAGCATTTGTTACCCGTGGAAAATGCCTACACCTGCAAGTTTCTTCCCAGGTGTCACATTCCCTGAGAACAATGGGCTGATTTCCATAGTTATAGAGTTTTATTTTTAATGGAAGCGCCCTTGACCCTGACCTTCTGTAAAAATGAAATTTCGTTTTATGTTCTCTCATTTTTGTGCTGGGTCTTGAACCCAACATTTTTATAGTTGAAAGTTGTGTTTTGTAGCTTTTCCCCCTCTGATTCATATTGGCAGTTTTTACTTGGATCTCTGGTTAATTTTGGCATGAAAAGTAGCATAACAGAGTGTAACAAATTGGGTCAGAGGACGCCACAAGTTCTTGTGGATTTTTAACTACACAATCAATGAGTTTACTTCAGGTTGTGTGTCCTAATGTAAAAGATAAAATCTCATTGCTTTGAAGTCTGGAATTCACCTTTTGGATGGTGGTTGTTACCTATAAATACATGAAGTAGTTACTTAAAATGATGAAAGGAACAGAGGGAAATCATCAGGGGCAGAGATGGAAAAACCATTGCAGGATTGTGATTGCCCTTAAGTATTGATAATAAGACTATTGCAGAACTCATATGCAGCTTTTTCTAGTAGCAATCAGTGAGCTACATCTTAGCTAGGTTTTTTCCTAAATGTTCCAGTGAAGTTTGAGCATCTCTCTCTTTCCCTTGTCTTCCACAGCCCAGGAAAGGGGAATTTAATAACAATTTAATACAACAGATTTTCTTCATCCCCTGCGGAGAGAGATGAGATTTCAGGTCTGTTTCATAGTCCACTGCCATTTCTAGCTCTCAAGAAACAATGATTGTGTCTTCATTTTCTCTAAGTCCATCTCTCAGAATGTTAAAAATGTTGTATGCAATTGAAAATGGATGTCTACACTGACTGTGGTAAAAAGGAAAAGAAACAAACAACTCTCTGCCTGAGCTGTCAGTGTGAACATTGGTCCCTGACACCTGTAGTGACAAGGCAGTCCCTGGCTAGTCCTAACCACTCTGCATCCCAGATGGAAATCTTGGCCCCAATTTGATGCAAGGTCATCTCAGAGGACAAAAGACAAGTGAATGCGCTACACACCATTTTCTTGTTGCGGAAGTGAAATTTTTTCAAGGAGGCCACACTGCCCCTCTTTAAACCACTACAGTTTCCCTGAGGTTCCTTAATGAGACTAAACTGTGGTCACAAGACAGTGTCATGTATTGGGGCTGACCCGATAGCTGTCAGCCAATGCTACATCCCAGTGAATGACTTTCTACTGCTCCTTTTCTTGGATTTAAATTGTGCATTTTTCTTTTGCTTAGCACCATGGGCTTTTAATGGAGTTTCAATATCAGCTCAATAACCTCGTCTCTCTCAGTGAGAATGTACGATATATTTATCTGAAACTTGCATTTTTGTAGAGAACTAATCCTTTTGGGTTTAGCTGTATGAATGACTTATTGTGCAAAAAGCCAGAGGCATCTTTAGGGGAGAAGAGGAAGTACGTAGGACTTCCTGGAGGAACCCTTTGCAGGCTGGGCTGGTCCCACATAGTAGGCAGATTGGGGATTCTGAGCTTAAGCAAACATGAATCACGTGCTTGCTGGAGCTAAGTCAGAAGGGCCAGTGAACTTGAGTGTTTTAGATAAGATCTTGTGTTTGCAACATGGTACCTCTGTAGAGAGAGACATTTCACAGGGTTTCTTTTGATTATCTTCTAAAGTGATTTAGGACAAATCAGAGAGACACTTGTCTGAAATGGGGCTCCTTGCAGATTAATGATGATGGCAAAAAATAGCATGCCCACATCTGGTGAGAATTAAATGTTGTTGGAATAAGGCTTGTCATAATTGTTAATAAGGAGTTCATGAAACTCTTCATTTGGACCCCTGCTTTTTGAACAAAAACAAGCTCCCTCCCTCCCACCACACACATCCATAGAAAAGAGATCGGGAGGAAATGCATTAAAATATTCTAAGTGCTAACTGAAAATAGTAGCACCTTCTTTTCTTTTTTAACACCAATAATGTATATTCTAAAATTTCTACAAAGTACATACAATTATTAAAAATTAAACATCATTTTTGTCATTTAACACTGAACTTGGTTTTGAGGGCACTAAAAAAGAAAAAAAAAAAAACAACTTTCCAGAACCCCAGGAAATTAAACGAGATCAGAAGCATAGAGTCAGATGGGAAGCCAGAGCGGGTCAATATCATGCTCGGCCTCCTCCCTGAAACCCCCTTACGACGAGTGGCCATGACAGCTCCTGCGGCTCGGATAACAAACCAGAGAGGGAGAGTCTTTTATTTGAATTGTCAGCCTTAGCCTTGAGATAGAGCACAAGTGGTCTTAACAGCCGAATCACATCTTTGCGAACAATGTCACAAAGATAGAAAAGGAGCATTATATTTTTTATCTCACAGATGTCCTGAATAAAGTACACTTGGTTCCAATTTCATCTTGATAGCGGATCACAGATCACAATGACAGCCTCACTGGAAAATCGCTGATACCAGCTTCAGCTTAGTTTTTTCCACTGAATGGAGAAGCTCTGAATTTTCATTAGCACAGATCCATTGCTGTTACTGACCATTTGACAATGTTGTCTTGGTTTTGATGGGTTTCTTAGGACAGGTACGAGAATGTCCCAGCTTCTCGAGGGTGTAGGTGGGACAAGTGGTTGTTAGCAAGGAGCTCATCTAACTGAATACATCATGGTGTCACTACCATCTGCCACAGCATATGCTGAAAAGACATGGTTTACAAACTAAGTGGACAGTAAAACTCTGGTTTCCTAGGCCTGTGTGGTCCCCAATACAAAACCTTAGATTTATTTTCAGAGGCATCCAAACAGTAATGACTCTCTGTTGGTCTCCATCACTGGGAGGACTCATAATGAAAGGTCCAAGTAGGCTGGAAGATGGACCATACCTGTTCAGAAAGGAATGCTCTGCTCTCCCTTATTCCTGGCAGGAACAGATCTGTGAGCAGCATAGTCAAAGGCCCCATGGAAGGTCACATTGTCTTTAGTCTTTGGAATTTATAGGGTCATATCTTATTTGATTTGGGGCTTTATCCTATGAACTAGGAGCCAGAGGGAAAAAAAGGGCTTCCCTGATGGCTCAGATGGTAAAGAATCTGCTTGCAGTGCAGGAGACTTGGGTTTGATCCCTGGGTTGGGAAGATCCCCTGGAGAAGTGAGTGGCTACCCACTCCAGTATACTTGTCTGGAGAATTCCATGGACAGAGGAGCCTGGCAGGCTACAGTCCATGGGATCACAAAGAGTTCTACATGACTGAGTGACTAACACAACACAACACAAAGGAAAAATAGAAGGAAGTCAGAGACAGGGCCATCCCTCTTCTCAGCTGTATGTAAGTGGACACTGGGCAGCGGACAAGAGCACAGAAGCAAACCGGAGCGGTTCCCATGGAGTTCACACTTGGCAGGAGCAGAAGTCATCAGCTCTTTGCGTCTTGTTGCCTCAAGGGCCCCAGGGAGCCCCAGCAGAGGCGAAGGGAAGGAGAGGAGGGGAGGAAAGGGGAGGTGACTTACGCCTCCCCGCCCAGACTGGGACTTGAGCGTGCTTGTCTTACCCTGAGGCTCTCCCGGCCGCAGCTTCCAACACGGGAATGGCTCAACCTGACCACTCCTCTCCAACATGTCAAACTGAGATGCGATGCCTTGTGTTGACTCAGGAACTCAACTTCTAATGCAGTCTTCAATCTTCCAAAAGAACCCACTTTTCTGAACTATTCTTTAGAATCGTCATTAATGTCAGAGTTTTTAATGGGTGAGTGCCCCTGACCTGGTTGGTAGACAATCAGATACACTTAGAGTGATCATATGAGTCTGTGGGAGTGGCCCATGTTGTTCCATTCCTGTTGTTTATACCTTCAAAATACATTCAGAACCCGACTGCCTTGTATCATCCACACAGTACTTACCACTTCGGTCCCAGCGTGGTAGCCATCTCCTCTGCCCGCGTCAGTGCCGTGGCTTTCTCACTGGTATCCCTGCTTCTTCTTTTGCCCTCATCTCCCGCCCAGCCCCCTACCCCGCAACAGCTTTTCTCAGCAAAGTAGCCAGAGTGATGCCTTCAAAACACTGGTCACAGGCTGCTCCCCTGCTCCATGGTTCCCAGACTGGGGGAAAGCGAGAGTCATCAAATAGGGCGCCCACTACTTCCTTGACCTCATCCACTGCTCTCCTCTTGCTCACTCTGCCCCAGTCACATACCACACAAGCTTCCACCCCAGGACTTTAACACTCCCACTCTTCTCTGCTTGGAAGGCGCTTCTCCTAGGTATTGGCCTCCCTCAAGTCTTTGCTTAAATGTCTCCTTCCTAGTGATGTGTGTGTGTGCTGGGTCCCTTGAGTCATATCTGACTCTTTGCAAACCTATGGACCATAGCTCACCAGTCTCCTCTGCCGATCCCAGTTCTACTTAGAAGGAAGCTTAGTGGCCAGCACCTTCAAAATATATAATCGATTTATTTTGTTTACTGCCTGTGCACCCCTCCCCCACCCCACCAGACACCCTAGAATAGAAGCTTCCTTAAGGCGGGGGTTCATCTTGTTTGTATCCTCAATACCTAGAATGGTGTTTCACACATAGTAGGTACTCCAAAGTATTTGTGAATTGAATTTGCTGAATTTTTCTAAAAGTCTTGTGGGCAGTTCTCTTGTGTACACTTTTTATATTTGAAAGGTCATATCTGATTGTAACAAGAAAAACATTTGTAAAGTCTTATGCACACCATCTGGAAGCTTCTCGGCATCCTATATGTGAAATGAGTTGTAAGTGGCAGACAAACACCCCGTGGATAGAAATCAACACCGTGAGAACCTGCTAGGTCCTCTGTGTTCCTTCTCCAGTGAGGTTGGAGCTCACTGGTTGGAAAAGGTGTATCTGTCTTATCTTTATCGAGGTTGTGTCTGGTGCATGGAAAATGCCATTTCCCCCAATATTTCTTTCTAACAAACTCCCCTGCCCACACCCCAACATTTCTTTTTACTTGCAAATTTCTACAGCCAATATTCTAAGTTTCCCAATTGCCTCATTTTTTTTTTTTTTTTGCAATTGGTTTACATAGGATCTCAATAAGGTACATATATTCCAGTGGGTTGATATGACCTTTAAATCTCCTTTAATTTATAGATTTCTCTCTTCTTTCTTTCTGCCATTTGTTTGTTGATAAAACAAATTAGCTCTTTCTGGCTGGATGTTGAGGACTGACTTCCTACACCTTGTTCTCAGGAAATTCTCCAAACTCTGGGGGCTGCAGTTGACATACAGCATAACAAACCATTTTTGATTGCCTTAAATGGTTTTAAAACTAAACAAACAAATAGACAAACAACAAGAGGCATATTTAATCTCAGATCTCTCCAAACCCATGTGTATACTGGTGTATTTTTCATGATGTTAGTTTCATTAGAAACTGAGACATAAATGATGAAGGTTTATTGGATTGTGTTTGGTTGTGTAGTTGAACAATAACTTTAGAGGCCTTTCAAGGATCTCATCTAGTACTTTTGCTGATCTTGTTCACATCCGTGAGTCCTATTGGCTAAGAAGCTGTCATTATTCTCTTGACTTTTCTTTCTGAATTGATATTGCTATTGAGAATAACATCCCTGAAGACAGAGCTAGGTAATATTCATTCTTTTAAAAAGCTATTGTATTATGTTTACCTTGCTGTGAAGCATATTTCATATTAGTCTAGAAGTGCTGTAGGGTGGCAAAATATTTTATCTTACATAATGATTGTAATTTAAACATGAAAACCACTAGGTTTTCTTTTCTGCTTTGCTTTGGTTTTGCTGTGTGATTTTGGGGGGCTCTATCTGTAAACATACATAACGCGAATAACAGTAAATGAATTACAGAGGTAATGTTCCATTGAGGGTTTCTGGAAACAGCTTTTAGCCTCAAGAGCCAAGCTCTTACACTCTGTGTCGGATCAGACTTGCAAGACAGAATTATAGCTCCATTCCTCGGGGTTTGCTTGTTGTTAATTTTATGGAGGACATAAAAGCTAATGTAAAGCATCTGTTCCATCCTTGACCCCTTTAAGGAACCTGTATCCATGGCAGCTGATTCAGGTAGGAGGAGGCGGAGGTTCCAGATCCTCACAGGGCATTTCAACAGAGAGGAATGTCTATTTCTTGAATGTGGCATTGATGTTAAATCTGTGTGGTGGTAAGATTGGGGTAAATTTCATTCTATTCAGTTAACATGCTTATGGACTGCATACTGTGTGGCAGGCCATGTTCTAGATGCTGAGCTTCCAGCAGTAAACAAATCAGGCAAGAAACTCTCCTGCCGTCTTAGTGCTTGCTTACACGGGAGTTAAGCAAGTAGAATATAAAATATATTACATGTAATGAGTCATTTCACCCAACATTGGTTAGAGAAAGATAGCTGAGGGGGATAGGGCTTTAGGGGCTGGGAATAAGGTTGCTGTTTTAAATAGTTGAAGTGTCAGTCATTCAGTCGTGTCCAACTCTTTGTGACCCCCATGGACTGTAGCCCACCAGGCTCCTCTGTCCATGGAATTCTTCAGGCAAGGATGTTGGAGTTAGTAACCATTAGACCTCACTGATATGGTGGTATTTGAGCAGAGACCCTCAAGGAGGCCTGAGAGCCAGGCTTGATGCAGATCCTGAGAGAAGGGCCTTCCAGGCAGAGAGGAGAGTCTGTGCAAAGGCCCTGAGATGTAAGGCTTGGCAGAGAAGCAGCGATGCTGGTGTAACTAAAGCTGAATGGTTGAGGAAGGGGTGGTGAGGGGTGAGGTATGACAGGATTCAGAGGACTGTTTCCTGCAGGGCTTTCTAAGGCAGGGGAAAGCCTCGGGGTCCTCTGAGTGAATTGGAAAGACAAGGAGTTCTCACTGAGCAGAGAAATGATTATTCAAGAGGATTATTCTGGATGTTTCATAGAAAATAGACACCCAGGAGGCAAGAGTTTAAATAAGAGACCGGTTTGGAAGCTACAGCTACAAAAATCCAGGCATCAGAATAAAGTGGGTTGGTGGAAGATGGCAGGTAGAGGTGGTAATATGCATTCTCCTTTCCGCTATGTGCTGAAGGAAGAGCCCAGAGAAGTGGCCCCCAGCTGGGCTGTGGTGCCACCCCGCAGGTCTGCGCTCCAGGAGCTGCTGCTGGGTGCACAGCATTTCTGTCATTGCCGCCCTGCCCTGTCCCGTCCTGATAATAAGTTCTCAGCACCACCCCATGGGTCGTACTTGGCTTTGCCTTTGCCTTGGCTGGCTCTGCCCCGGGTGCATAGATAGCATTTGCTGGGGCACAAGAACACTATTTTGCTGCCCTTTTGTTTACTGAGACTCGACTTCTTGCTGCCCTTGCCTGGAGCTCCTGCTGGTGTCCAGCTGCTCTCCTGGATCCAGGAACAGCGAGGGTCTGTATCTCCCCACGCCACCATCTCAAGTGTCCATGATTCCTCCACCAGCGCCTCAGATTCTGAGATCACGTATCACTTTCCTCCCAAGTCTTCTCCAGCTGCTTCATGTTAGACTCAAGTTATAATTTTCATACTGGCATTTCTGTTTTCTTGCTTCCAGAAAACAAGCAGCTAGCAGCAAAATTATCCTTGTCCGAGTACATTTTGGGGGCTTCCCAGATGGTGTTAGTGGTAAAGAACCTGTCTGCCAATGCCGGAGACATAAGAGATGCAGGTTTGATCCCTGGGTCAGGAAGATCCCCTGGAGGAGGGCACAGCAGCCCGCTCCAGTTTTCTTGCCTGGAGAATCTCACGGACAGAGGG
The DNA here is from genome assembly GCF_023699985.2 of Odocoileus virginianus. Classification (NCBI taxonomy): domain Eukaryota; kingdom Metazoa; phylum Chordata; class Mammalia; order Artiodactyla; family Cervidae; genus Odocoileus; species Odocoileus virginianus. The sequence continues at coordinate 5,699,748 of NC_069685.1, read as the reverse complement.
GCCTGGCGGGCTACAGTCTGTGGCGGGCACAGAGTCAGACACAACGACTGAAATGACTTAGCACACATGCAGATACATTTTCATCATGCAACCATCCCTTTCAGATTCCTGCTCGGCTTTCAATTCTTCCTACCCTGATCTCCTCAAGTTTTTACCACCTCCATTTTCGTCATCAGCAGGTGTCTATATAATTTTCAATTCACTCTGGCAAACCACTTTGAGAACTAGCACATACCCTAAGACTAGATGCCTTGTAGCTGGTCCTGATTGGTCAGGAGAGGACTTCCACACATATGATGAGAAGAAGGCAAATCATACAAATATGAAGTCTGAATTGAGAGGTTTCCCTTGTTCCCGTGATCTGATTGCCCATGTCCAGCACTGGAGATTCGGTCATCATAAGCATCATTGTACCAGTGAGTATCAGTGGGAGAGGTAACTCTTCGTGAATCTTCACTTTCTTTCTTAGTGATCATTCATGAATTGGTGTGTTAATCATTTATGCAATGCACCAAATATTTCTATACTTTGGATACACAGAAGAAAATTGTACTTCCTGCCTTCTTTCTGGTTGGATGGAGCAATATGGTTAATTCTGGTCAATGACTTAAGAGTAAAGGTAATATTTACAATTTTTGAGCCAGTGCATTTAATTGCCAGGAAAAGACTTTAGAGCCTTCTTTCCTTTCATGATGATTTCAACTTTTGAGATGGTGGCCTGGGTCACTGAGTGACTGTGGAGCAGAGTCCTTTAGCAACCTGTGATGGATGGGCAACAGGATTGGGAAACCCTTGTTTTGACCTCTGAAATTTTGGGATTGTTTATTACTGCAGCATCATTTACCTTATCCTGCCTTATGTCTTCAGGTCAACTCTTCATGATAGTTACTTGAGAACAGGATCTCAGGCAAATGAAGGTTTGGCTAGGCATAAAGGGCAAACCTAAGTTAGATCATGGTCACTGGGTTCTAAGAATGACGGTCCTAGAAAAGAGAATGAGGTTACACGTGGAGAAAATAGGACTCAAGGCAGAGCAGATCAGTATCTAGGGTTTGTCTAAGATAGGTGACAGAAAAAAGATGTAGTGATCTCTGCCTAACACATGCCCTAATGCTAGGTGCCTTACAGTCAGCATTGCATTTGGTTGGGAGGGGACTTCCACACACGTCATGACAAGAAGGCAAGACCAGGGGTCTGGCCGCCTCTGTCTCATCAGCTCCGAAGAGGATGGCTTGCCCCATTCACTCTGGTCCATGGTGGCTGTTCAGCTGAGTGATCATGAACATCTGGGAAGAGGCCCTGCCAGGCCAGAAGAACTCAACAGAGCCTGTTGCTGCGTAAGAGCCTCAGCATGTCAGAGGAATGATTTCTAGCTTCCTGTAGTTACCATTAGTGAAATTGCACTGTCTGCTTCTAGGACCGCCCTTGCCAGGATCAGCGTTTCCCTGGTTTGAACTTTGCAGGGAGGAGGAGTTGGGGGAAGTAGTTGCCCTGTGCCTTCCTCCCTTTTGTGTGGAGCCTGAAAAAGAAGCCCGCTGTTTAGAAAGGTGCTTTGGTTTTAATTGGCAGGAGGAGGCTTGTGAGGATCTCCAGTTTTCTCCTTGTGTTATGATTTTGTGACAGTGTGAAGTCAATCTTAGAGCAGTTACAGCTCTCTTGAGCTGTCAGCAGCTCAGAGACTTCAACTCTGATTAAAATACATGACTAAAAAAATTACCATAATCCAGAGACAGGAGTGAAGAAAAAGCCATAATAATACTGATAACAATGTGCCAGTTAAGAGGCTATTTAGTGCCTTCCTTCAACACAGGAGGATCTCCTCAGGGTTGCCGCTAGTAGAACCAGGGCCTCGTTAATGGCTGGGACAGGGCAGATACACCTGGAGAAGGAAGAGGTAAGTTGAGTGCCCACTGGATAATTTGTTTGCTGGAAGTTCTGTGAGTGGCAGCGAGTAGAAGCCATGGATGTGATCTCTGCTCTGAACCAGTGTGATTAAGAGACCAACAAGGAATGGGACTCTACATCTTAGTCCAGTGATCCAACATGCCCAATGACTTGCCTAGCCCCTATGAACACTGCTCTTGAAGCCTCTCACCAGCTCAAAAATCACCCTGTGTTGTCGCTTTTGCCACCAGAGCCATCCCCTGCCTCCAGATCATCCAGGACATTTCCTCTACCCACTCTACCCTGACTTTGTCCTCTGTATAACACTGCATACTCGGGTCTCATTTTCTTGGGGCCTCTCTAGGTGACCCCAGCTACTTGATAAGCTAACTTGTTAAAACTCCTAAACTTTCCAGCTCTATTTGCATCTTAACAGGGATCTTTCAGCTTGAAGCCAAAGGTGTTACTGCTTAGAATTTAGGGCATACAACAAAAGGCTGGTGGGGGGTGGCATTTGGAAGCAGGAAGCTGTTTGGGGGACACTTTAATCACACCAGGTAAGTAGTTTTTTCCTTTGCCCAGGCATGCAGGCCAGCAATTCAGCCCCTATTTGCAGTTTGGAACTCCGCGCTGCAACAGATCTTCAGAGTCAGATACAATTACACGGCTTTCAGTCACTCGTCCTTTGCTGAAGTCTGGGCATTGCACTGCTTGTTGGCTTCTCTCTCCAGACTTACTGTACACAGGCGTCTCACAGTATATTTGAATATGTTTGTGGGACACACAGAAACCTGTCATGTAGACAATACAGGTAGTCATCTGAAAGTTTCCCTAACATGGGAAAGGAAACAGTCACCCAAGTCCAGGAAGCACAGAGTCCTGTACAGGGTCAACTCAAGGAGAAACACACCAAGACACACAGGAGTCAAATAGACAGAAATTAAAGACCAAGAGAAAATATTAAAAGCTACAAGGGAAAAGCAATAAATAACATACAAGGGAATCCCCATAAGACTATCAGCTGATTTTTTCAGCCGGAACTCTGCAGGCCAGAAGGTAGTGATGGAAGGAATACAACCAAGAATACCCAGCAAAGCTTGTATTTCAGATTTGATGAGGAAATCAAAAGCTTTACAGAAAAGCAAAGCCTAAAAGAATTCAGGACCTCCAGGCCACCTTTACAACAAACACTAAAGGAATCCCTGTAAGCAGAAAAGAAAAGCCATTATAGAAAAAAGAAAATTATAAACTGGGAAAGCTTGTTGGGAAAGGAAAATGTACAGTAAAGATATGAAATCATCCACACACAAATATGATATTGAAATCAGTAAAGAGAAAGAGAGTAAAAATGCAGGATATTTTAAATGCATTTGAAATTCAGAGATCAACAACTTAAAACATAATTTATATATATATATATAGTATTATATATATATTGCTATACCAAAGCTTCTTGGTAACCACAAACCAAAAATCTATAATAGATATACATTCATAAAAGAAAAAAGAGGGACTTCCCTGGTGGTCCAGTGGTTAAGACTTCACACTTCCACCACACGGAGCAAGTTTTGATCCATGGTTGGGGAACTAAGGTCCTGCGTGTCACATGGTGTGGCCAAAAAAAGAAAAAATGAACCCAAACACAACACCAAGATTGTCATCAAAGAGAAGAGAAAAAATAGAAAAGGAAAAAAAAAAATCTAAAAACAAATCCAAAACAGTAAAATGGCAATAAGAAGACATATCAATGATTGCTTTAAATGTAAAGGGAATAAATGTACCAATCAAAAGACACAGACTGGCTGAATGGATACAAAAACAAGGCCTATATCGATGCTGTCTACGAGAGATCTGTTTCAGGTCTGGAGACACATACAGACTGAAAGCGAAGGGGTAGAAAAAAGTATTCCATGCAAATAAAAATCAAAAGAAAGCTGGAGTAGCAATACTTAAATCAGACAAAATAGACTTTAAAATACCAATTGTTACAAGAGACAAAGAAGGACACTACATAATAATCAAGGGATGCATCCTAGAAGACAGAGCAATTGCAAATTTTTATGCACCCAACACAGGAGCACCTTATTATATAAGGGAAATGTTAACAGATATAAAAGGAGAAACTGACAGTAACGCAGTAACAGTGGGTGACTTTAAACTCTACTTATATCAAAGCACAGATCATCCAGACAGAAAATCAATAAGGAAACACAGGCCTTAAATGACACATTAGACCAATGGATTCAATTGATATTTATAGAGCATCCCACCGAAAAATAGCAGAATATACATTCTTTTCAAGTGCCCATGGAACATTCTCCAGGATAAATAACATGCTGCGTCATAAAAGAGGCCTTGGTAAATTTAAGAAAACTGAAATCATTTTAAGCATCTTTCCCAAAAATACTGCTATTAGATTAGAAATCAACTATAAGAAAAAAACTGCAAAAGACACAATCATGTAGAGGCTAAACAATATGCTACCAAGCAACCAGCAGAAAATTAAATTAAATTTTCAAAGAGAAAATTAAAAAAAATCTAGAGACAAGTGAAAAGGAAAACATGGTGATCCAAAACCTGTGGGATGCAGCAAAAGTAGTTCTAAGAGAGAAGTTTATAGTGATACAGCTTACCTCAGGAAACAAGAAAATTCTCAAATGAATGACCTAACCTTATACCTAAAACATCAAGAGAAAGAAGAACAAACAAAACCTAAAGTTGGTATGGGGAAAGAAATTACAAAGATTAGAGCAGAAATAAATGAAACAGATGAATAAAACAATAGAAAAGATCAATGAAACTAAAAGCTACTTCTTTGAAAAGATAAGCAAAATTGATAGATCTTTAATCAGACTCATCAAGAAAAAAATGAAGAGGGCCCAAATTAATAAAACTAGAAATGAAAAAGAAGTTACAGTTTACCCATAGAAATACAAACTGCCATAAAAGACTATTATTTCAAGGCCAATAAAGGCAAAAACCTAGATGAAATGGACAAATTCTTTGAAAGATACAATCTCCCAAGACTGAGCCAGGAAGAAATAGAAAATAGGAACAGACCAGTTTCAAGTACTTTCAGTACTTTCATTGGATCTGTGGTTTTAAAACTCCCAACAAAAGTTCAAGAGCAGGTGACCTCACAGGCAAATTCTACCAAACATTTAGATTACAGTTAACAGCTATTCTTCTGAAACTATTCTAAAAAATTGCAGAGGAAGAAACACTTCCAAACTCAATCTATGAGACAACCACTATCACTCTGATACCAAAACCAGACAAAGATACTACAAAAAAGAAAATTATAGGACAATATCACTGATGAACATAGGTGCAAAAATTCTCAACAAATATTAAACCAAATTCAACAACAATACATTAAAAGGATACAAACATCATGGCCAAGTGGGATTTGTCCTAGGAGTGAAAAGATTTTTCAATATCCACAAAATAAATCAATCATGTCAACAGATTGAACAGAAAAAAACATGATTATCTCAGTAGATGCAGAAAAAGATTTTGATAAAATTCAACATCCATTTATGATAAAAAAAAAGAGCTCTTCATAAAATGGGCATAAAGGGAAAATTCCTCAGCATAATAAAGGCCATGTGAAAAACCCACAACTAAAATCATACTTAATGGTGAAAAGGTGAAAGCACTTCCTCCAGGATCAGGAACAAGACAAGGATGTCCACTCTCACAACTTTTATTAGACAGTTTTGGCAATCCTAGTGCATCAATCAGAGAAGAAAAATAAATAAGTAAAAGGGATTGAACTTTGAAAGAAGTAAAAATGTCACTGTTTGCAAATAACATGGTACTATGTATAGAAAAATCCTAAAGACACTTCTAGAAAACCACTAGAATTCATCAATGAATTCAATAAAGTTGTAGTATACAAAATTAATACACAGAAATCTATTGCATTTCTATACACTAACAACAATATCTCAGAAAGAGAAATTAATAATCCCATTTATCATCACATTGAAAAAAAAATACCTAGGAATAAACCTACCTAAGGAGGCAAAAACCTGTACTCTGAAAACTATAAGATGCTGAAGAAAGAAACTGAAGACCACAAAAACCAATGGAAAGATATACCATGTTCTTGGATTGGAAGAATCATTATTGTTAAATTGACTATACCATCCAAGACAATCAACAGATTTAATGCAACCTCTATGAAATTACCATTGGCATTTTTCACAGAACTAGAACAAAAGTTTTTAAAACTTGTATGGAAACACAAAAGACCCTGAAGAGCCAAAACAATCTTGAGAAAAAATAATGGAACTGGAGGATTCAGGCTTCTTGGCCTCAGATTGTACTACAAAGCTACAGTAATCAAGACAGTATGGTGCTGCCACAAAAACAGACAAATAGATCAATGTAACAGGATATAAAGTCCAGAAATAAACCCACATATCTGTGGCCAATTAATCTACAAAAAAGAAGCAAGAATATACAATGGAGAAAAGAAAATCTGTTCAATAAGTGGTGTTGGGAAAACTTGATAGCTACATGTAAAAGAATGAGATTAGAATGTTCTCTAATACCATATACAAAAATAAGCTCCGAGTAGATTAAGACCTAAATGTAAGACTGGATACTATAAAACTCCTAGAGGAAAACAGGTAGAACACTGTTTGACATAAATTACATCAATATCTTTTTGGATCTGTCTCCTAGAGTAATGGAGATAAAAACAAAAATAAACAAATGGGACCCAATTAAATTCAAAAGCTTTTGTCCAGCAAAGGAAACTATATATAAAACAAAAAGACAACCTACAGAATGAGAGAAAAGGATAAGACTGACAAGGGATTTATTTTTAAAATACACAAATAACTCATACAGCTTCATATTTAAATTATAAAAAACAGCAATTAGAAAATAAGCAGAATATCTAAATAGACATTTCTCCAAAGAAGACACACAAATGGCCAACAGGCACATAAAAAAATGCTCATTCAACATAACTAATTATTAGAGAAATGCAAATAAATACTACAGTGAGATATCACGTCACTTAGGTCAGAAAGTCCATCATCAAAAAGTCCACACTTGGAGGGGGTGTAGAGGAAATGGAATCATTCCATACTCTTGACTGGAATGTAAATTGGTACAGTCACTATGGATGATAGTATAGAGGCTCCTTAAAAACTAAAAATAGAATTGCCATATGATCCTGCAATCCCATTCCTGAGCACATATCTGGAGAAAACTATAATCTGAAAAGATACATGCAGTACTATTGACAATAGTCAAGGCAGGGAAGCGACTTCAGTCTCCACTGATAGAAGAGTGGATAAAGATGATATAGTATATACATACCATGGAATACTACTCAGCCATAATAAAGAATGAAGTAATGCCATATGTAGCAACATGGCTGCACTAGAGATTATCATACTAGATGAAATAAGCCTCACAAAGAAAAACGAATACTGCATGATATTGCTTATATGTGGAATCTAAAAAAAAAAATGCAAATAAACTTATTCTGAAAGCAGAAGTAGACTCACAGATACAAAAAACAAATATGGACACGAAAGAGGGGAGTAAATTTGGAGTTGGAATTAGCACGTGGTATATATAAAGTAGGTAACTAACAAGGATGTGCTGTATAGCACACGGGAAAAGAATCTGAAAAATGAGTATATATACTTATTTATAGTTTTATTGATTTAGGTCCTCTCCATTTCTTTTCTTGAATGGTCTAGCTTAAATTTTATTTAGAAAAAAAACCCAAACATAAACAAAAAATTCACAAAGGGCTCTGTGATAATTGGGAAATTTTTGCAGAGAAATTTAACAAATGAGTGTCAAAAGTTATGGATATAGCAAAAAAAAAGTAATGATAAACAGCAGGGAGAGGGGTGGGGGATGGGCAAAGATAGGCATATGGGATAAAGAGATACAAATCATTATGTATAAAATAGCTATGAGGATGTATTGCATAACACAGGGAATATAGCCAGTATTTTGTAGTACCTATAATGGCATATAACATTTGAAGATTATGAATCACTATGTTGTACACGTGTAATTTATGTAATATTGTCATCAACTATACTTCAAAAAATTTTTTTAAGTATCAGAAGTCTTAAAAATGTGCATATTCTTTGACTCAGCAATTTACATCTAGGAATTTATTCTAAGATATCAGAGGTGTTCATAAAATTTATGACTAAGTAAATATGAGGATATTAATCAGAGCATTTTAATAGAAAAGTATTAGATAATTCACAGGGATTACCCTCGTGGTCCAGGGGCTAAGACTCTGTGCTCCCAATGCAGGAGACCCAGGTTTGATCCCTCGTCAAGGAACTAGATCCCACACGCTGCAACTAAGAGTTTGCATGCCGTTAACTAAGACCTGGTGCAGCCAAATAAACAAATAAATACCAAAAACATGAAATAATTCACATAATGGAGGATTAGCAAATGGGTATTTATTAATAAATGGGTACTATATATAAATGGGTAATTATAAACTAGAAAACTAGAAATTAGCCACTTAAAATTTCTATCTTAGGAGAATTATTAATGGCATGGTAAAATGCTCACAATATATTTTTGCTTAAAAAGAAGGTAGGTTACAAGATATAGTGAGTTTAATATAAATTTTGGAAAACATACAATATAAGTATGGAAGAAAGATCAGGACACATACCAAAATGTTAACAGTGGTTATCTCTGAGTGCTTATAGGAGTGATATAAAATTTCTTCCTTACATTTTAAATTGTCATGAGTTATTATTTTACAATCAGAAAAAGGTAATTAGAGAAGATAAAGCTCATTTGTTCAAAAGTTCAGTATGATAAACCATGGTAAACCATGATGACCCTTGGTGAAGACTGTTGGGACAGGACAGGAGAATGTTGGTGTTTAGTCGCTAAGTTGTGTCCCACTCTTTTATGACCCCATGGACTGTAGCCCGCCAGGATCCTCTGTCCATGGAATTTCCCAGGCAAGAATACTGGAGTGGGTTGCCATTTCCTTCTCCAGGGGGATCTTCCTGACCCAGGGATTGAACCCACTCTGCGCATCTCCTGCATTGCAGGTGGATTCTTTACTACTGAGTCACTGGGGGAGCCATAGGAGAATAGTTCTGGTCTTCAAATCCTGCAACAGTTGGACTCCTAGTTCTGCCACTTAACTTGTGGCATATTATTTAATCTCAGCTTTGATTTTCACTTCTGGATAAAGAAAAGAGTAAAACCCACCTTCTAGACTTATTTTGAAGATTAATGAGAAGCATTCAAAAATACTAGCTACTGTGTTTTGTGGCACAGTGTTACAGGGTGGTCCTTTGCAGTCACCTCTGCTTCAACCATTTTTGTTTCCTATGAGAGCTACACTGGCCATGTTTATCATCTCACCTATGCTTACAAGCCTCTGCCTTATAGTATAGGTTTTATTATTTAGCTGCAGTAAGGCTGATAGATTAGGCTATGATTGCCATTGAAAATAGTCTGTTACACTCCCATATTCCTAGAGGAGGGGACATGCCATGCTCCAGGGGCTGCACGGGGATGCACCAGGGTTAGTCAGGAAGGAGAAGAGAAAAACTTGGACAAGAGCCTTTTCTGGTATGCGTGAAAGAATTGGTGAAGTAGGTATGAATGATTTCAGTGGGCTCTGAGGCATAGCGGCTGCCCCTAGTTTTCTAATTCTTGGCTCTGGTGTGATTAGGGCGGGTGTATAGAGGCCCAGGACATGAGCCCTGAGTATGAGCACCCTATAAAGGAGGGGTTGGGAGTATGGGCTCTGGATTAGTTGCTTCCAGGTGAAAGGTGTGGCCCTTTATAATCCCTAAGAATTGGTTATTCCGGGGAGGGGCAGTCTTTCTGTTTTCAGCATCAAAAATGCAGAATAAAAAGACAAGATTATTATGTTGGGCAAATTAGCAATTCTAACTTTTATCACCTCTGTAAGGAAAAGGATCAGATCCTTGGCATATCACACAATCCTTGCCAACCTCTGTTTTATAGAATCATAGTTGTATTTGTCCTTTGGTTATCTACTCCTAAACAAGAAACTGCCGCCCCCCACTCCCCCCAACTTAATGATTAAGAACAACAATCACTTTAGTTGCTTGTGATTTTGCCATTAGGCTGTATTCAACTGGGTGCTTCTTTTGCTCTCCTTATGTGACTTCATCAAGCTTGCCAAGCAGCTCTGGGTTGGCTCAGTTGGGATGCTGGAATCGTTGGGTTTCTCTCTTTTTCTTTCTTTCTCTCCTTCAGAGCTCAGGACCTTATCTTTTCCAAATGAACCCTCCAGCAGAGAAGCCAGACATCTTACCTAGCACCTCAGGCCTCCCAAGACTGCAGAGATGAGAGTTTCCAGGCCTTCGTAAGACTTGGTCCTGAAACAGATCCGCACCTCTTCTGCCACATTCTCTTGATGAAAGCAAGCCACAGGTTCCGCCCAGATTCGGTTGGAGGGGAGTAGACAGGGTATGAATTCCAGGACATGGGCATATGAGGAGGGCTGTTCTATAGGCCCATCAATGTAATGAACTGTCAGGAAAGGTGAGACAGAGCATCCATTGTAGCAGTCCTTTCAGAGACTCCAGAATCTCAGAGTCACTGAGCCGCAGCCAGTGAGGACACAGTGATCCCGCTGATCACACCATCCTCAAGGGCTGTCTGAATGTTCCGGGCGCTCTCCTAAAGAAGGGGCAAGGTAAGGAACCACACTTGTTTTATAATGAAAGGAAACTTTGAAAAGGTAGGTACCAATTTTCAATGAGCAGGCCTCAGAAAATGAGGTTTTGCTGTATTTTTAGACAAAGTATACCAGGTCATGACTGATCAAAGAGTCAATGGAAAGCCTTGATGGGACGACCAGACGGCCACTTATTTGAATTCACTTCAGCCGACGGAAAGGTGTTTCTTTTGCTTTATAGGCTTTTAATAGAAGAAAGCGTTTTGTGAAACTGAATAATCTCTCTCTAAAGAAATGAAAGAAATCCTGGGAAGCAGCAAGATTCATGAGTTTTGCTAAATGCCAAATTTCCTCCCAGATTTTACTTTTCCTCAAAAAAAAAAAAAAAAAAAAGAAGAAGTCACTGGACTACCATGATTGCTCTAAATCCCTAGGTTGTAATTTAGACACAAGGGGTAGTTTGCTCAGCTGAAGTTTCTGAGCACTTTCTCAGAAATGGGTGTGATTTCTTCCAGAAGAACCAGCTCAGACTCTCCCAACACAGCGCCTCTAATGGCAGAGGAAAAGAGTGCAGGACCCAAATCCTTTTTAGTTCTAAATGTACCTACAAACACATTTCCTGGCATGTTCCTTTTAATCTTTAAAATGTATGCTAATTTTCCCTTCTGTTTCATTATATATTCATTGTTGATTTAAAATGAAAGGCAATGTTTTAGATTATTCATTACTTACCCCAGGGATGACCAAGGTTATCTCTTCTCTGATTTCCCTCTACTTACTGGATAATTGTCTCTTTTGTCTTATATTAGACTATTATTTAGCAAATATTAAATCCTTCCTTTTGACTTCCAGAGGAAGAGTAGATGTTCCTACCTCCATCTTCCATATTTTCTGAATTCTAAGTTATCCCTTCTTGCACACTCTTCCTCAGTTTTAGGGTAAACACTGGAGTTCTCCGTCTTTATCATCCCGTTGACTAGCTCTGAAACATGCAAAAAACAAACAAACAACAACAAAAAAAAAACCCTCTGTTTTTCTCTAGTCTGGGGTCATGCCATATCTTGCTTGGAATTTTTCTTAGTTTGGGCTGCTATAAAAAAGTGCCGAAGACTGGGTGGTTGGAACGGCAGACATTTCTCATAGCTTCACAGGTTAGGAAGTCCACGGTGAAGGTGCCAGCAGACGTGGTCCTTGGTAAAAGCCCCTTCCTGTCTGACGGATGGCGGCCTTCTTGCTGTATCTGAACATGGCAGAGAGTGAGAGATCTGGTGTGTCCTCCTCTACTTATAAGGGCACTAGTTCAACCAGAGGGTCTCCACCCTCATTGTTGCCGGAAATCACCCTCAGTAGAACACTCCTTGGTCCTGTCACTTTAGCAGAGCTATATTGTAACTAACCTTAAGCCAGACACCCCCATGTTCTACTCATCTCTGGCCCTAGCACACCTTTCAAATCTTTTGATCACACAATACCTTGTCTAACCTCTTGGATCTTTCCATAGATCAAATAAGTAGAAACGAAGAATAAGTAAGTAACTGATGACCAGATCTCTTCCCTAACTTCCCCCTGCAGTAATCCTACAAACTATGTGAACACAGTAATATCTAAAGAAAGATCACAAGAAATTGATGAGTCTACATACAGTGGGAAACAGCAACCAGTCTGACCCCCTATCTCAATGATTAACTAAAATTAGTCCCTCTTTTCCCTTTAAAACTTTCCTGGCTGAGCAGAATCTTGGGAGTTGGTTTGCGGGGGACATGACTCCATCTTCTCCCCAGATTGCCAGCATTCTAATTAACAGCAACTTTCCTTTTACCAACAACTGCCTCTTAGGTATGGATTTTTGAGTGTTGAGGAGCCAGACTGAGTTCAGTAGCATCGTGAACTCATGGAAACCTAATTACCTCCCAAAGGCCCCACCTCCTAATATCACCATTTGCAGGGTAGGGTTTCAAGATATGAATTTGGAGGAGACACAAACATTCAGTCCATAGCAGGCTTTTACACTGATGTCTTAGTTGGTCCCCCTCACTTTCAGTCTCTTTAACATAGTTTTCAGATTTGTCTTCCTAAAATGCAGAAATGGCACATCACTTGCTAATGTAATATTTCAATATTCTCTGATTTACTGAGTCATGCTACTGATATTTGCAGCAGGTCAGAATCACGTCCCAACTCTTCCATTTTAGCTTCATCTCCAATTCATCTCCTTTCCACCCTCTCTTCTTTGCTTCCTTTGCTAAAACTCTTCTAATCCCATCTGCTTGGCAAGGCAAATACTGCTCATTCTTTCTGGTTCAGCTCAAATGTGATAGGTTTTGTGAAGTCTCCTCCCCAGGCACAATCAACAATCAATCATTCCCTTGTCTTGTTATTTATAGGTAAGTGGCTCTCAATGTTGGTTGCATATTAAGATCACCTGGTTCCCCAAAGGATCTACACACACACACACACACACACATACACACACACATAATTCACTGTGGTCAGCAAGCTGGAGACCCAGGAGAGCCAATGGTGTGGTTCAAGGATCTACACACACACACACACACACACACACACAATTCACTGTGGTCAGCAAGCTGGAGACCCAGGAGAGCCAATGGTGTGGTTCAGGTCCAAAGGCCATAGACTCAAAATCGGGAAAGAGCTGATGCTTCAGTTCAAGTTTAAAGACAGGAAAAAAAAAATGTCCTAGCATGAGGAACCAGGCTGGAGGAATTTTCTCTTATTCAGGAGAGGGTTAGAATTTTTGTTTTATTCAGATCTTCAACCCTCACAGAAACACCAGAATAATGTTTGACCAAATATCCAGGTACCCTGTGGCCTATCCAGTCATGTCAGTACATAAAATTGACAATCATACTTGGGGAACTATGAAAAAATACAAATACTGCTGGCCCCATCCCAGGGGCTTTAGTTTCACTGGTCAGGGGTAGAACCTAGGCATCAATATATTCAATGTTTTAAGCTTCTTTCTTGCGTGAGCAGAGAAAGCCAAGTAAATTACTCATATATATGCCTGTTATAGACTGTGGGAACTTTGAGGGCAGGAAAGGTCCTTACTCCTGGTTACCTCAAAACCTGCCTCCATGGCAGCTAATGCTAGATACTGAATTATTGTTTTCATTTAGTTGCTAAGTCGTCTCTGACTCTTTGTGACCCCATGGACTGCTGCATTCCAGGCTCCTTTGTCCTCCACTAACTCCTGGAGTTTGCTCAAATCCATGTCCCATTGAATCTGCTATCTAACCATCTCATTCTCTGCTGCCCCCTTCTTTCGCTTTCAGCCTTTTCTAACTGAATTGATGCTTCATGTTTAATTGGACCACACTGTAGCACCACTACAGTTATAGGTTGAATCGCTGCTTAGTCACTTGATCATGTCTGACTCTCTGTCGCTCCATGGACTGTAGCCAGCTAGTGTCCTCTGTCCGTGAAATTTTCCAGGCAAGAATAAACACTGGAAATCCATTGTTATTTCCTACTTCAGGGGATCCTCCCAACCCAGGGGTTGAACCCAAGTCTCCTGTGCTGGCAGGTGGGATTCTTTACCACTGGCATCACCTGAGAAGCCCCCAGGTTGAATTATGTCCCCCCGAAAGATTTGAGACCTTCGAAATCCAAGTGATTTTGTGATATATATTGCAAGTCTCTTGAACAATTTTCTAGAATGGATCATCTGAACTGGTCTCATTCAGAAGCTATCCACAGATCCACTAGAAATGAGTAAGCAGGCACCTGGATTATCAATTCATCCTTTCTTCCCCAGAGCTTGATCAACTCAGGATCTGTTGGAGGAAGTTCAGGATGAACCTGTGGGCTTGGATGTCCCGTCAGGGTCACCGCGAGGCTCGGCTGCCTCGGCCATCTGCCCCTCACTCTTTGACGTCTCTTCAAATTAAACACCACGCCCTGTGGTAAAATTGTTCCTGCTTTATAAACAGCCGACCTGGCTGGAGTTGCCCTGAAAATGCTACAGAGGAAGGGTGTCAGAGAGAAGAAAAAGGAAAGGCCGCAGACGCAAGGGCAAATTTGTTGGTCAGAGGACTCCAGTCTCTAAGGAATCTAAGAGCTTTCTGTGTAAAGGAGGTGTCCCAGGAGCCTCTCCGCTCACAGCTCTCAGGACTTTTTTCTTTTTAGATTTTCTTTTGATGTGGACCATTAAAAAATCTTTATTGAATGTGTTACAATATTGCTTCTATTTTATCTTTGGGTTTTTTGGCTCGAGGCACGTGGGATCTTAGCTCCCCGACCGGGGATTGAACCCTCACACTGTGCAATGGAAGGTGAGATCTTAGCCATGGGGTCACTGCGGAGGTCCCTGTGACTTAAGGTCTCATCCAGCCACGCAAATGTCCCCCCTTTCCCGCCCCCCACTTTCAGCACCCCTTGACTTGACTTTGGGTCAGGAAATCGCTCCGAGGTTACTTTAAGAACAGCACATATGCAGGCCCCCTTCTGGGGCCTCACGCAGGCTTCTCATTTCAGTCACATCACTGCGGAATTAAAACGGAAACTGGCCACAGGCAACACATAGTCACTGCCGCTTTCTGCAGCCACGTCGTTATAATATCATAACATCGTTTTATGACTGGCTGGCCTACGATTTTATAGGGCTGCTACAAACCTCGCATCTGCTCGCAGAGACGGGTGCTGAGTGTCCTAACTTCACTTTCCTGTCCTCTGCGCTCTTCTCCCTGCCTCTTCAGGCGCATCCCCGATGGGCGCGGCTTCCTCCTGCGGTTGGCTCTTCCTGGCTGTCACCGCGCCATGGTCAGGCCTGCCGAAGCTCCTCAGCCAATTTGGGTTTCATATTTGACCTTTGCCCATTGCCTTCCACTCCCATTGCTCACATTCTCTCGCCATACACACATACACACACGCGCGCGTGCGCGCATGCCTGCTGCCTGCACAGTCCCCGCCCATTCCCTGCTGGCCACGTGCTTAGCAGCCTTTAAATCCAGGTCGTCTCTGTGCCCTGTGGTGCCAGGTCAGACGGGGAGGCTGTGCCCAGGGACGAGGGTTCTCAGCACCACTGGGAGGCTCACCTGGTCCCTGATCCCTCCGTCTCTGGAAAAGCCGCACGTCACACTGGTGGCCTGGGGCATCCTTGGGAGCTCCATCGACCAGGCAGGCGCAGGATACAGAGAACCGAGGGGTGGAGATACTGCTGGGCTCATCTTTCTCAGAGGCTGGTTCTTTTTCTTTTTTTAATCTCTGCTCCTCTGCATAGAAGGTGAGGCTTCCAGCATCTGGGGTGACTCTGAGGGTCACTTTGGTGTCTGCATGATATACTGCTTGCTTATTTCTCCTTGCCCATGGTTCTCTGGCTATAAAGCAGGGCAGGAAGGCCAGAGCATTAGGAGTGCACTGAATGCCTTGACTTGCTCTCCCTGCCCCTAACCTGGGCCCTCCCCCCTTGGACTGCAGAGGGCTTCTATACAAAGATGTTCCTTCTCTGAGTGATGTCTGGAGTGTAGCAGCCTCAGCACCACCAGGGAGCTTGATCCACCTGCAGACTTTCAAGCCCTACACTAGACTTTCCGAGTCAGAATCTCGTTTTAGTAGGATCCCCAGGTGGTTTAGCGTGCCGAGTGGTCGGCCCCAGGGCTGGGTTCTGGCTGAGTGGTGTTACACCCAGGTGTGAGCAGTCCTGGGGCGGGAGGGTCCAGCACCCGTGGTGTGGAAGGCAAGCCCTTGAGAATGTTCACAGTCTCAGTGTATTTATGGGATATCAATGTGTCAGCACAGCACCCTCTTTATGGGGATAGTTTAATTAATGCTAATTGCTCTTGGCCTATTGTGTGGCTGGAGCAGGATTTACAGAACATCACCATAATCTAAAACCCTATAAAAGAGCCATTGTCTTTAGAGGCCTTGTAACTCATGCCTGGAAACATCTTTGGGTCTTTGATGCATCACCCTGATTGTGAATGCTGCCTGCATTTGCATAATTCTCAGAGGTATCCAGGCACTTCCTTTTTTTAGGGGGTCAGTTGTGTCCAGGTGAAGAGCGATTCTCTGTTATGGGGGTGGCAGTTGGTGAGATTTTCTTTACAAGGAGAGATGGATGGCTAATGCAGTTTTACTACCCAATTCTGTGCTGTCATGTATTACATAAATTCTGTTGTTGTTGCTATTGCCTTCAGGCCAATGGATGTATAAAGTCGTTTCCACGTTGCTAGGACCCCCATCGCTCCTCGTCTTAGCGCCTGCAGGTCAAGGAGAGGAAGGAGCAGGCTTGAGATCACAGTGACCACGTTCCATGAAGAGCCCCAGCACCATCAGAGGAAGCTCACGGGACGCTTGCCAGGGAGCCGCCCCTGAAAGGACAGGAAGGAAGGCAGCTGTTGAGCGGGAGGCCTGCCTGCCTGTGCCAAACCCACGTCTGAGATCACAGCCATTTAAGAAAAAGAACACATCTGTCTTGTCAACACTGACCTTTGGCCTCCTTGCCCCCTTTCTCACCACCCGGCTTGACCTTTTCTCTTAGTCTCTCCATTTCCTTTCGTTTTTAGGTGTGTTTTGAGCTCATTCTCATTCTGCTTCAATTAATTTCAACAGTAATTTACTTCCCACAATTACTACCCTCCTAGAAGAGTTGGGCCTCTGAAACATTCACACCTCGAAATGTGGAAAATCATCCCTCAAGGTTTCTTTTCCTCAGTGAATCTTCTCTTACTTTGAATTTTGGAAATAATCTCTTGCATGGTTCATGCCTTCCATCTCCTCCGCAATCACGGAGTAGCATTGCCTTGCTCAAGACCAAATACTACCCTCCTTCCCTGAGTTGCGTTTATTTTTACACTTGCTGTCTCTTGCAATTTCACTAAAAGCCTGTGACGTTTAGTAGGATGGGTATCCTAATGCCTGCATCACAGGTAAAGGAACCAAGGTCAGGGAGCCTCTTTCAGAAAGCAGAACTGGGTTGAGATGAGGACCTCTGGCTTCCTGTCCTCAGCCTTCGGGGGCGCCAGGGGCTGGGTCTTGCTTTCAGGCATGGTGGGAGCAGCGGCACTGGCCCTCTGCCCAGCCTCGCCCTCAGTCTACCGAGGGAAGGCCAAGGTCCAGAGCCTCGCTGACACAGCACCCCCTCTTGAGCTTGGTTTGTCATCCTGCTGCGAGCTCGTGTCCCCACGTGTCAGGGGAGTCCCCGCTCTGCCACGATCAGCCCACGACCCAAAGGCTCTGCTCCTCTCAGGACTCCGAGTCAGCCTGGTGGTTGGTCTGGGAGGCATGACCCATTTTTCTACACTGAGCAGGCATCTGCCATCTGCAGGCTCTCTCACCCAGATGATTCAAATTCTCTTAAATCCAGTTACACTGTCACTTGTCATTTGTTCTGCGTCCCAGCTTTGCATCATCTGCTAATCTAGAGATCTGAATTTCTGTCATTTCAGTCCTTGCAATCCGTGGATGAACTGACAGAGATTCAGTGATTCCCAGAACAGAGAGAGAGAAAATGCTTCCCTTCCTCCCTCATTTATTTGTGAGCATTTGCCTCGCTTCAAGCCCAGTCCTGGGTGCTGGGGGACAAAGCTGCCCAAGCAGAGATGATTCCTGGCCTCGGGGAGCAAACGTGCCAGTGGGCTCATCCCTAGTGAAAGAACACAAAACAGACAAGAAGGAGGTAGCGTTGAATGTGAAATCCCTTCCATATCCCACTAGAATTAAGCTCCTGGATGGCTGGGGCGCAGGGAAAGCCAGTCTCGTGTGCTGACAGATCCCGGCACAGAGGAGTGCCTGGCACATGCTGGGGCTCAGTTCGAAGTGAAGCGAGTCTCGGTTTGCATCACTGGCCCCAGTTCTCCCCTTCCCTGTTCCCATCCTTCCCACCAGACGAGGCAGCCCCTCTAAGGGAGGGGACTAGCGCCCTGCTGCTTGGCTGTGACCCACGGCAGGGCCAGGGAAGTACATGACGACGCGTGAGTTCCCAGTGGAGGCTCCTAAGAGCTGCTTGCACATTTCCACTCACTTTCGGGCTCTGGCACTGCCATGAGAAGAGCATATCCTGCTAGCCCCCTGGTCTAAGGAAGGGGAAAGAGCAGTGCCGATCCAGACCTGCAGCGTGGAGCGACGGCCCTAGCCTAGCCTTGCCTGTGTGGGCTCAGCCCATGCCCCACCCCACAGATGCACAAGTGGGTCCAGCCAAGACTAGCAGAGTGGCCGCAGCTGAGCCTGGCTCACCCATAGATGGGCAAACCACGCTACTGCTGTGTCAGCCATGGAGATTTGGGATGGTTTGTTATGTGGCATTATTGTAAAAATAGCAAACTGGCAAGCTTCCCTGATAGCTCAGTTGGTAAAGAATCCACCTGCAATGCAGGAGACCCAAGTTTGATTCCTGGGTCGGGCAGACCTGCTGGAGAATGGAGAGGCTACCCACTCCAGTATTCTTGGACTTCCCTTGTGGCTCAGCTGGTAAAGAATCTGCCTGCAATGTGGGAGACCTGGGTTCAAACCCTGGGTTGGGAAGATCCTCTAGAGAAGGGAAAGGCTACCCACTCCATTATTCTGGCCTGGAGAATTCCATGGAGTCCATGGGGTCACAAAGAGTCAGAAGCAGCTGAGCGACTTGCACTTCACTTCACTTCAGCTAACCGATGACCCTCTCAATTTGTTATCTGATTTCTTTCAGGGCCCGGACCTCCAAGTTGTTATTTACCCTTTCGGTTGTTCCAAAACCAGGGGTTGGCAACTTGTTCATGAAGGTTCAGGCAGTAACTGCTCCCCGCTTTGAGGGCCCCACTGTGGTCTCTGAGGCATACTCTCTCCCTCCCTCCCTCCCTCTCTCCCTTCCTTTCCAGGCACATTTTATAGGAGGGCCTCTAGTTGATCAAAGGAGCTCTGGGAGTCATTGAATCTCTCTCAGTTCATCTACAGATTGCAATAAGTAGAACAACATAAATTCAGATCTCCAGATCAGCAGGCGATGTAAAGCTGGGATGCAGAACAAATGACCAGTGACGATGAAAATGAATTTAAGAGGATTCAAATTTGAATCATTTGGGCCAAATTTGGACTCTTGCTCTGGGCTCCTTTTAATTTGAAGGATATTAAGTACTAGCTTCAGAATCCCTCTAGTCATTGCTTTTGGCATTTAAAATCAAAACAAAATTAATGTATTATTTAAAAACTAGGTTCATTTGAATACTAACCAGCCATAAAAAATAAGATGTTGCCGTTTGCAGCAACATGCATGAACTTGGAGGGTATTATACTAAGTGAAATAAATCAGAGAAAGACAAATACTGTATGATATCATTTATATGTGGTATCTAGAAAATACAACAAACTAATGAATATGACAAAAAAGCAGCAGACTCAGATATAGAGAACAAACTGCTGGTTACCACCATAGGGGTAGGGCAGTGGGGAGTAAAAACTAGTGGGTGTAAGATAGGCTCAAGGGTGTATTGTACAACATGGGGAATACAGTCAATATTTTGTAATAACTGTAAATGCAAAATAACCTTTAAAATTGTATAAAAACTTAAAAAAAAAAAAAGAAAAGTAGGTTCAATTAAATGGTGCAAAAGCCAAAAGGTACAAAATGGTATACAGTGAAAATTAAGTCACCTGCTCACTCTTAAAAAAAAATTTTTTTTTGCCACTTTTATTTCTTTAATTGAAGGATATTTGATTTACAAAATTTTGTGGTTTTCTGTCATACATTGACAAGAATCAGCCGTGTCCCCTCCCTCCTGAAACTCCCTTCCATCTCCCTTCCCATCCCACCCTACTAGAGTGTCACAGAGACCCTGGTTGAGTTCCCTGAATCATGCAGTAAACTATCTATTTTACATATGGTATTATAAATTTCCATGCTATTCTCTCCATACATCCCACTCTCTCCCTTCTCCCCTTCCCGCACATCCTTAGGTCTGTTCTCTATGTCTGTTTCTCCATTGCTGCCCTGACGTCCTTAGGTCTGTTCTCTATGTCTGTTTCTCCATTGCTGCCCTGAGAATAAATTCATCAGTACCATCTTTCTAGATTCCATATATGTGTCAGTATATGATATTTATATTTCTCTTTCTGACTTGCTTCACTCTGTATAACAGGCTCTATGTTCATCCACCTCGTGAGAACTGACTCAAATGCATCCCTTTTGCATGGCTGAGTAATATTCCACTGTATATATGCACCACAGCTTCTTTACCCCTCCATCTGTGGATGGACATCTAGGTTGCTTCCATGTCCTAGCTATTGTAAATAGTGCTGCAGTGAACAGTGGGATACATGTTTTCCCCCCAAAAACTCTTTTTTGGTTTTGGTTTCCTCAGGGTATATCCCAGTAGTGAGATTTCTGGGTCATATGGTGATTTTATTCCTAGTTTTTAAAGAATCTCCATTTCCCGGCATGCCATGGGGGATGGAGTTGGGGAGGACTCCCACGCCCCAGCCTCCCTGACTTCTCCATGTATGTCTGGCCCCCCCATGAAGAGGATGGAGGTGGCCAGCGGTCCTGCAGCTCCGGAAACCAGAGAGATCTGGGCTCTAAAGCAGTGTCTGCTGAGCCACAGCACCAGCTGGGAAAAGCATGGCATGGTGGCCTCTTGCCTCAAGGAGCTGAGGAACAAGGCTTGTGACATTCTGGCCATTGATAAGTCCCTGGCACCTGTCACTCTGGTCCTGGCAAAGGATGGCGCCACGGTGGGTGATGATGATTACTTCCTGTGTCTTCCTGCCAATACTAAGTTTGTGGCTTGGCTGGGAATGAGAAGTGGGTACACAATTCAGATGCAGGGACAGCTTGGATTACCCAAGAGTCCTTCAAAAGAGATGGAACAGATAGGGGCAGGCTTGAAGTGGAAAAACGTGGCCAGGCAGCGGAGGGAAGACCTATCCAGCATCATCCTGCTGTCCGAGGAGCTGCTCCAGATGCTCATTGATGTGCCGTGTTCGGAGCTGGCTCAGAAACTCGGTCGAAGTCATGTGGCAGTCCAGGGGTTCCAGAGCACCCTCCAGCAGGGGCTTGACCAGAGGGAGAAAGCCTGTCAGTCCAGGCAGCTCCTGGAACTTTACCTCCAGGCTTTGAAGAAGGAAGGCAGCATCGTGTCCAAGCAGCAAGAATCCAGAGCTGACCTCGGGGATGAGAGGGATGCTGTTGACACCAGCGTTAGAGAGAGCTCCTCCAAAGTTATGCCTGCGAACCAGATCCTCGTGGTGCTGAAGGAGAAATCTGCCCCAGAGTGAGTTTGTCTAGTCAGGATCTGGGTATAGGCGAGCTCCCGGGACCCTGACCTTTGCAGGGAGACACGTGTCTTGGGGTTTTTCACCTCTGCAGACCCTGAATCATAGTTGCCAATTTGCCTATTATTACATGCAAAGCTTCCCTTGTAGCTCAGTTGGTAAAGAATCCACCTACAATGCAGGAGACCTGGGTTCAATTCCTGGGTTGGAAAGATTCACTGGAGAAGGAAATGGCAACCCACTCCAGTATTCTTGTCTGGAAAATCGCATGGACTGTAGCCTATCAGGCTCCACTGTCCATGGGGTCACAAGAGTTGGAGACAACTTAGTGATTAAACCACCATACCGTTTTCCATAGCGGCTGCATCAATTTACATTCCCACCAGAAATGCAAGAAGGTTCCCTTTTCTCCACACCCTCTCCAGCATTTATTGTTTGTAGACTTTTTGATGATGGCCATTCTGACTGGTGTAAGGTGGTATCTCATTGTAGTTTTGATTTGCATTTCTCTGATAATGAGTGATATTGAGCATCTTTTCATGTCTTTGTTAGCCATCTGTATGCCTTCTTTGAAGAAATGTCTGTTTAGGTTTGTTTCCCACTCTTTGATTGGATTGTTTGTTTTTCTGATGTTGAGTTGTGTGAGCTGCTTGTATATTTTGGAAATTAATTCTTTGTCAGTTGTTTCCTCTGTTATTATTATCTCCCATTCTGAGAGTTGTCTTTTCACCTTGTTTGTAGTTTCCTTTGCTGTGCAAAAGCTTTTAAGTTTAATTAGGTCACACTTAACTTATTTTTGTTTTTATTTCCATTACTCTGGAGGTGGGTCATAGAAGATCTTGCTTTGATTTATGTCACTGAGTGTTCTGCCTATGTTTTCCTCTAAGAGATTTATAATTTCTGGTCTTATATTTAGGTCTTTAATTCACTTTGAATTTATCTTTGTGTATGGCATTAGAAAGTGT
Source organism: Odocoileus virginianus (assembly GCF_023699985.2). Classification (NCBI taxonomy): domain Eukaryota; kingdom Metazoa; phylum Chordata; class Mammalia; order Artiodactyla; family Cervidae; genus Odocoileus; species Odocoileus virginianus. The sequence goes on along the minus strand of NC_069685.1, from coordinate 5,677,017 downwards.
TCTAATTTCATTCTTTTGTACGTAGCTATCCAGTTTTTCCAGCACCACTTATTGAAGAAGATATCTTTTCCCCATTGTATATTTTGTCTCCTTTGTCAAAAAATAAGCTACCCGTAGGTACATGGGTTTATCTCCGGGCTTTCTTGTTCCATTGGTCTATATTTCTGTTTTTGTGCCAGTACCATATTGTCTTGTGGAGAAGGAAATGGCAACCCACTCCAGTGTTCTTGTCTGGAGAATCCCAGGGACGGGGGAGCCTGGTGGGCTGCTGTCTATGGGGTCACAGAGTCAGACACGACTGAAGCAACTTAGCAGCAGCAGCAGCAGCATACTATCTTGATGACTGTAGCCTTATAGTATAGTCTGAAGTCAGGAAGGTTGATTCCTCTAGCTGCATTCTTTCTCAAGACTGCTTTGGCTATTGAGGGTCTTTTTTTTTTTTTTTTCCCATTTATTTTTATTAGTTGGAGGCTAATTACTTTACATCATTGCAGTGGTTTTTGTCATACATTGACATGAATCAGCCATGGATTTACATGTATTCCCCATCCCGATCCCCCCTCCCACCTCCCTCTCCACCCGATCCCTCTGGGTCTTCCCAGTGCACCAGGCCCGAGCTCTTGTCTCATGCATCCAACCTGGGCTGGTGATCTGTTTCACCCTAGATAATATACATGTTTCGATGCTGTTCTCTTGAAACATCCCACCCTCGCCTTCTCCCACAGAGTCCAAAAGTCTGTTCTGTACATCTGTCTCTTTTTCTGTTTTGCATATAGGGTTATCGTTGCCATCTTTCTAAATTCCGTATATATGTGTTAGTGTCCTGTAATGGTCTTTATCTTTCCGGCTTACTTCAGTCTGTATAACGGGCTCCACTTTCATCCATCTCATTAGACCTGATTCAGATGAATTCTCTGTAATGGCCGAGTAAGATTCCATGGTGTATATGTACCACAGCTTCCTTATCCATTCGTCTGCTGATGGGCATCTAGGTTGCTTCTGTGTCCTGGCTATTATAAACGGTGCTGCGATGAACATTGGGGTGCACGTGTCTCTTTCAGATCTGGTTTCCTTGGTGTGTATGCCCAGAAGTGGGATTGCTGGGTCATAATGGCAGTTCTATTTCCAGTTTTTAAAGAAATCTCAACACTGTTCTCCATAGAGGCTGTACTAGTTTGCATTCCCACCAACAGTGTAAGAGGGTTCCCTTTTCTCCACACCCTCTCCAGCATTTATTGCTTGTAGACTTTTGGATAGCAGCCATCCTGACTGGTGTGTAATGGTACCTATTGAGGGTCTTTTGTGTTTCCATATTAATTGTGAAATTTTTTGTTCTGGTTCTGTGAAAATGCCATTGGTAATTTGGTAGGGATCACATTGTATCTGTAGGTTGTATTTGGTAGTATAGTTATTTTTACCATATTGATTCTTCCTATCCAGGAGCATGGAATATCTCTCCATCTGTTTATGTCATCTTTGATTTCTTGTAATTTTCTGTATACAGTTCTTTTGTCTACTCAGGTAGATTTATTCCTAGATATTTTATTCTTTTTGTTGCAGTGGTGAATGGGATTGATTCCTTAATTTCTTTTTCTGATTTAAGTGATTTCTGTATATTGACTTTGTATCCCACTACTTTGCTGAATTCACTGATTATCTCTAGTAATTTTCTGATAGTTTCCTTTGGGTTTTCTATGTATGGTATCAAGTTATCTGCTAACAGTGAGAGTTTTACTTCTTTTCTGATCTGGATTCCTTTTATCTCTTTTTCTTCTCTAATTGCCATAGCTAGGACTTCCAAAATGATTTTGAATAATAACAGTGGGAGTGGATACCCTTGTCTTGTTCCCAATCTTAGAGAAAATGCTTTTAGTTTTTCACCATTGAGAATAATGTTTGCTGTGGGCTTATCATATATGGTCTTTACTATGTTGAGGTAGGTTTCTTCTATGCCCATTTTTTGAAGCATTTTTATCATAAATGGATGCTGAATTTTGTCAAAGGCTTTTTCTGCATCTATTGAGATGAGCATATGGTTTTTATCTTTGTTAATGTGGTATATCACATACTACACTGTATTAATTTGCTAGTATGGTGTATCACATTGGTTGATTTGTGTATATTGAAGAATTCTTGCGTCCCTGGTATAAACCCGACTTGATCATGGTGTGTGAGCTTTTTAATGTGCTGTTGAATTCTGTTTGCTAGAATTTTGTTGAGGATTTTTGTATCTATGTCATCAGTGATAATCATCACCTGTAATTTTCTTTTTTTGTACTGTCTTTGTTTGGTTTTGGTATCAGGGTGATTGTAGCCTTGTAGAATGAGTTTGGAAGTACTTCTTCCTCTGCAATTTTTTGAAAGAGTTCCAGAAAAATAGGCATTAACTCTTCTCTAAATGTTTGATAGAATTCCCCTGTGAAACCATCTGGCCCTGGGCTTTTGCTTTTTGGGCGAATTTTGATCACAGTTTCAATTTCAATGTTTGTAATTGCCTTGTTCATAATTTCTATTTCTTCCTGGTTTAGTCTCGGGAGGTTGAACTTTCCTAAGAATCTGTCCATTTCTTCTAGGTTATCCATTTTATTAGCATAAAGTTGCTCATATTATTCTCTTATGATCCTTTGTATTTCTGTGTTGTCTGTTGTAACCTCTCCTTTTTCATTTCTAATTTTGTTGATTTGATTTTCTCCCTTTTTTCTAGATGAGAATGGCTAGTGTTTTGTCAATTTTGTTTATCTTGTCAAAGAACCATCTTTTAGTTTTATTAATCTTTGCTCTTATTTCCTTCATTTCTTTCTGCTCTGATCTTTATGATTTGTTTCCTTCTGCTGACTTTGGGGTTTTTTGTTGTTGTTGTTGTCATTGTTCTTTTTTTCCCTAGCTGCTTCAGATGTAGAGTTAGGTTGTCTACTCAATGCTTTTCTTGTTTCTTGAGGTAGGATTGTACTGCTATAAACTTCACTCTTAGAACTGCTTTTGCGGAATCCCATGGGTTTTGGGTTGCTGTGTTTTCATTGTCCTTTGTTTCTAGGAATCTCTTGATTTCTGTTCTTATTTCTTCAGTAATGTCTCATTATTTAGCAACGTATTGTTTAATTTCCATGAGTGTGTGTTTTTTTCCCCTGTAGTTGATATCTAATCTCATAGTGTTGTGGTCAGAGAAGATACTTGATATGACTTCAATTTTCTTAAATTTACTGAGGCTTGATTTGTGGCCCAGGATGTGGTCTATCTGGGAGAATGCTCCATGTGCAATCAAGAAGAAAGTGTATTTTTCTGCATTTGGATGAAAAGTCCTGAAGATATCAATTAGGTCCATTTGATCTAATGTTTCATTTAATGTTTGTGTTTCCTTATTGATCCTCAGTTTTGATGATCTGTCCATTGGTGTCAGCGGGGTGTTAAAGTCACCTACTATTATTGTGGTGCTATCAATTTCCCTTCTTACGCCTGTTAGTGTTTACCTTATGTATTGAGGTGTTCCATTGTTGGGTGCATAAATATTTACAGTTGTTATGTCTTCTTGGGTTGATCCCTTGGTCAATCATTATGTATTGTCCTTCTTTGTCTCTTATAATATTCTTTAAAGTCTATTTTGTCTGAAATAAGGATTGCCACTCAGCTTTCTTTTGGTTTCCATTTGCATGGAATATCTTTTTCCATCCTTTTCTTTTCAGTCTGTATGTGTCTCTAGGTCTGAAGTACATATCTTGTAGGCAGCATATATATGTGTCTTGTTTTTGTATCCGTTCAATCAGTCTGTTCTTTTGGTTGGTGTATTTAGTTCAATTACATTTAAGGTAATTATTGATATATATTTTCCTATTGGCATTTTCTTGATCATTTTAGGTTTTTTTTTGTAGGTCTTTCCTTTCTTTTGTTTTTACTGGCTATGAGAATCCTTTTAGTATTTGTTGTAAGACTGGTTTGGTGGTGCTAAATTCTTTGAACTTTTGCTTGCCTATAAAGATTTTGATTTCTCCATCAATTTTGAATGTGATCTTTGCTGAGTATAGTAATCATGGTGGTAGATTTTTATCTTTCAGTACTTTAAATATATTCTGCCATTCCCTTCTGGCCTGCAGAGTTTCTGCTGGAAGTTCCGCTCTTAATTGTATGAGTTTGCCCTTGTATGTGACTTGTTGCTTTTCCCTAGATACTTTTGATATTTTTTCTTTGTGCTTAATCTCTGTTAGCTTGATTAATATGTGTCTTGATGTGTTTTTCCTCGGGTTTATTCTGTAAGGTGCTTCTTGGATTTGGCTATTTCCTTTCCCATGTTGGGGAAGTTTTCAAATATAATTCCTTAACAAATTTTCTCAGTACGTTTCTTTTTTTATTCTTCCTCTGGGACCCCTATAACTCTGATGCTGGTGTGTTTAATATGGTCCCAATGGTCTCTGAGGCCATCCTCAATTCTTTTCATTCTTTTCCCTTTATTCTTCTCTTTAGCAGTCATTTCCACCATTCTATCTTCCAGCTCATGTATCTGTTCCTCTACCTCAGTTATTCTGCTATTGTTTCCTTCTAGAGTATTTTAAATTTCAGTATTTTAATTGTGTTTTTCATATCTGTTTGCTTATTATTTATTTCTCCTATTTCCATGGTGATTGTATTAACTGTGTTAAATGTTTCTTGCATTTTCTCCATTCTATTTTCAAGTCTTCAAAGCAACTTTGCTATCATTATTCTGAATTCTGTTTCAGATAGATTGCTTATTTCTTCTTCATTTGCTTGGTCTTGTGATTTTTTCCACCTTTCATTTGTGCTGTATTTCTCTGTCTTTTCATTTTTTTTTTCTAACTTGCTCCACTTGAGGTCTCCTTTTTGCAGGCTTCTAGGGTTGTATTCCTTCTTCCTTTTGGTTTTTGCCCTTGGAGGAAAAGGTGGGTTGAGTGGTTTGTGTTGGTTTCTTGTTAGGGGTGACTTGTGCCTGTGTTCCAGTGGGAGGAGATCAAGCAGACCAAGCAGGTAATTACAGAAATAATGGGACATATACACACACTTCCACACACACAGTTATAACCAAAGTATCCTAAAGACAAGATACAGGAAATTGACTTGGTGAACAGGGGAAACCAAAATTGATATTGACCAATTAAAAGCAGAGCTAGCTAATGCTCAATCTGGACAGCTGAGCGTGAGCAGTGCCAACTGGTGGATAGAGCAGAGAGCTCAACAGTTTAACCTACTCGGTGGAGAAAGAGTGAAGAAAAAGAAGCAATGAGAAAAAGAGAGAGCGAGAAAGAGGAGAAGGGAGGAAAAGAGAAGAGGGAGTGGAAAAGAGGGTTAGAAAAAGAGAGAAAAGGAAAAATAGAGAAGCAAAGATAAAGAGACATATGTGGAAAAGATTTATATATATTCAGGAATAGCTACAACCAGTAAAGAACTATAAGAAAAGCAGTTGAATATATCAAAAGCAAAATCAGAAAAATTAGACACACACAAAAAATGGGTGAAAAAGTAACAAAAAAAAGAAGAAAATCTTAGAATGAATTTTTTCTAACAAGAAAAACAAAGAGAAAAGTCCTATAGCACTGCAAAAGGCTAATGTGAAGGTAGAAATATGTAGGGGGACTAAACAGTGTGATTTATAAGAAAAAAAAAGTTCTCAAGATTGCAGTTCTTCTTGGTTGTAGAGTCTGCTCCTGAGGATGGGGTTGGGTTAGTGTCGTGGGATGTTTTCCTGGTTGGGGAGCTTGCGCCCCTCTCCTGGCTGATGGAACTGGATCTCCTCTCTCTGAAGGGGCAGTGTGGGGTCCAGCAGTAGGTTTTGGGGGCATCTGTGGGTTCAGTATGTCTTTGGGCAGTCCTTCGAGCTTTGGCAGTGTTAGACATGTCTATTTCTGCAGCCGCTTCAGAGTGGCCCTCTCAGCATCCCTTCACTGCCAGCAGCGCCCCGCTTGTCCCTGGGATCATTTCCGGTGCTTCTGTGGCCGGGCCTGCCTTTCACTGCCGGCCGAAGCTTGCGAGGCAGGGGCTTCTGTGGCTCTTTTCTTGGCTCCCCGCCCGTGCCCTCTGCACCTCGGAGCCTTGTGGGGGCTTCCCTCAGCCCCCCAGGGCCCTCCCTCTGTGTTGCGGGATTGTTTCATCTCGCCTGCCCTCTGCGAGGCGTGTGTGTTCTTTCAGCCCCAGACCTGCCCCCTGCGCCGCGAGGGTTGTCTGCCTGGAGAGGTTTGTATGCCTCCCCACTCTTGGTGACCCCAGCCAGCCCGCTGTGCCGTGGGGGTCTCTATGGGCTTCTCTCAGTCCCCTGAGCCCCCCATCTGGTGGGGGCCATAGTCTGCAAGCTGTTCACGGGCTGAGAAGTGCAACTTTCTCTGTTTCCTGCCCTCTAATTCCCTACTTTGCCTGGTTTTCCGAGCCCCCATAGCTCCCCACTGGGCCCGCCTGCCAGGGAGCTTCCCCTGTGCGCAGGAGCTCCTCCTGTTTCAGGGCGCCTTCCGCCCCTCAGGGCACAAGCTCCCGTCCAGAAGTTCTCAGTCTTTTCCCTTTTTATGTCTCTATCCTCTCTCCTGTCCCCCTGGAGGCCTGGGGTCTTCTGCTGTGGCCCAGGGCTTGCTGTGTAGGAGCTGTTCCATACCTTGATGAGTTTTGGGTGTATTTGTGGGGAGGCTGGCGATCTCCCTGTTTTACCCCTCCACTATCTTCTGCCTGCGCACTCTGGTCCCTTGTTGTCTAATTGCCTTCAATGGAGGTGACTACTGTTACAAATTCCTGGTGTATCCTTCATGAAGTCTTTGCATATGGAGACATACATGTGTATAGAGTTTCCCTTTTTAAACATAAATGAGGGCCTAGTCTGCATGTGTCCCTGGAAGAACATTAAAGGTCAAAACACACAGCTGCAGCCTTCTTTTATTATTAGTTGTGGCATGCGGGATCTTCGATCTTCATTGTGGGATTCAGGATCTAGTTCCCTGACCAGGGATCAGCCTAGGTTTCCTGCACTGGCAGTAGGAACTCTTGGCCGCTGGACCACCAGGGGAGTCTTGCACATCATTCATTTAAATGAACGTATAGGATGTATGCACACACACTACTGTATATAAAATAGATCGCTAATAAGAACCTACTGTGCATCGCAGGGAACACTACTCAGGGCTTTGTAATGGCATGTATGGGAAAATAATCTAAAAAAGAGAGGGTGTATGCATATGTGTAAACTGACTCACTTTGCTGTATGGCAGAAACTGACACAACATTTAAAATCAATTCTTTTCCAATAAAAATTAAAAAAAAGAATGTATAGCATGAATTGAAAGAATTTGGACTTGAAGTATGCAAGATACGGCAAAGCATGGGCTTTGGGCGTCGATAAAAGTGAAAACATCTCGAGGATTTCATCCCCAAGGTGGGAGGGATGAGATAGGGATAGTTAGGGAGTTGGGATTGACATGTACATACTGCTATATAAAATGGATAACCAACAAAGACTTATTGTGTAACACAGGGAACTCTGCTCAATGTTATACATATGATACATATATATAACATGTTAAATATAACATGAATGTTCTTTAACTTTCTAAATGGGAAAGAATTTGAAAAAGAATAGATACATGTATATTATAACTGAATCACTTTGCTATACACCTGAAACAATCACAACATTGTTAGTCAACTATACTCATATAAAAGTTAAAAGTGAAGAAAAACTAGAAAATGCACTAATTTAAAATGTATAATTTAAAAAGCATGTATACATCAGTAAAACTATTAATACTACTCACATCAAATGTTCAAGTAAATATTGAACATATGAATGCCATGGTATTTACCACATAAAGTCTCTTAAGTGTTAAAACCTGTGCTCAGTTTTTTAATATTTCTTGAAATTTAGCTGATTTATAATGTTGTATTAGTTTCAGGTGTATGTAAGTTTTATAAGTATGTTATAACTTGATCTGTTTAATAAAAAAGTGTTGCTTCCTATTTCTAAAAAAAAGAAAACAATTTCATCCCCAGTTCACCTTGAGTGGGGTTAGAAACTATGGTCTGCTAGCTCGCCATCTGTTTTTTTTTTAATTAAAATTAATTAATTTTTTAAATTGGAGGCTAATTACTTTACAATATTGTGGTATTTGCCATACAGTGACATGGGTCAGCCATAGGTGTACATGTGTCCCCCATCCTGAACCCCCTCCCTCTTCCCTCCCCACCCCATCCTTCTGGGTTGTCCCAGAGCACCAGCTTTGAGAGCCCTGTCTCATGCATCAAACTTGGACTGGTCATCTATTTCACATATGGTAATATACATGTTTCAGTGCTATTCTCTCAGATCATCCCACCCTCGCCTTCTCCCACAGAGTCCAGAAGTCTGTTCTTTACATCTGTGTCTCTTTTGCTGTCTCGCATATAGAGTCATCATTACCATCTTTCTAAATTCCATATGTATGCATTAATATATTGTATTGGTGTTTTTCTTTCTGACTTACTTCACTCTGTATAATAGGCTCCAGTTTCGTCTACATTATTCCTTAAAAAACTGAAAATAGATGTGTCATACGACCTAGCGATACCACTCTGGGCATACACACTGAGAAAACCAGAATTGAAGAGATGAGTGTACCCCAATGTTCATCGCAGCACTGTTTACAAAAGCTAGGACGTGGAAGCAACCTAGATGTCCATCGGCAGGTGAATGGATAAGAAAGTTGTGGTACATATACACAATGAAATATCACCACCTGTTTTTATATTACCCATGAGCTAATAATGATGTTTGCTTCCTGAAAAAATCAAAAGAAGAATCCTATTTCATGTCACATGAAAATTATGTGAAACTCAAATTTCAGTGTTCATAAATAAAGTTTTATTGAGGCACAGCTACACTCATTAATCTATTGTCTATGGCTGCTTTTGCCCTACAGAGGCAGTGTTGAGAGATTCTAACAGAGACCATATGACCACAAAGCTTAAAAGATTTACTGTCTGGATATTTACAGAAAAAGTTGGCTGACCTCTGACCTAATCACAACTATAGTTCAACATTCTGACCATTTAAAATTTGGTGATGGGCATGTATCATCAGCATGCATTTTTCTTGTGAGAGCTAAAGAATTCTTTGGGAGAAACTCTGAAATCTTTTGACTGGGCTGAACCTACTGTAATTTTAAATAAAAGAGAAAACAGATTCTTTCATCCTATTTGAAATCCAAAAGCCAAGATGCAATAATTATCAAACATTATTTAAAATTTCAATCAAAACCAGACTTACTAATGGATTGGAATGAATAGCTTCCTAACCTTTCTTTTAAGCATGCTCTTAATGTAGAAATTAGCTGTACGTTAGCAAATAAAATATGAAAGAGAGTTTGTACTAAAGGAAACTGACTTTTGGTCCTTTTCATTCTCAGAGATAAATCAAACAGGGCAGCGAATGACCTTTTTCAGGCCTGGAGCTGAAAAATTTTCAGAGATGGTAAATCCTTATTCATGTGTTATTTAGGGATGTGTCATTGCGAATGGCTTTCCTGGTGGCTCAGGCTTTAAAGAATCTACCTGCAATGCAGGAGACCCAGGTTTGATCCCTGGGTCAGGAAGATCCACTGCAGAAGGGAACGGCAACCCACTCCAGTATTCTTGCCTGGAGAATTCCATGGACAGAGGAGCCTGGCAGGCTACAGTCCATGAGGACTCAAAAAGTCAGACACGACTGAAGTGACTTAGTGTGCACACACAAAGGTCTTAAAGTGATTTCTCAACTTGAATAAATGACATCAGAAGCTTTTAGAAAGTCAAAGGAAAAGCAAAAATCAATTCAGTCATGAGGAAAGTATGTCAGATCCCGTAACTATTCTAACAACAGAGAAAAGAAGTAAATTAAAAAGAAAACTGTAACCAAAAAGATATACCGCTAGAAAAGAAATATTTCTGTCTGCCCTTACTCACATCTGACTAGTCTTTCAGGACTGAATATAGGAGTGGAAGATGGAAATCCACAGTGAGGACTGTAGATAAGAGAGGTAAAAAGAGTGGTAAACCTTCTGGAAAGCTGTCCATCTGTGAGAACTTCAGGGCTGTCACCTATGACTTGTTTTGTTGAGCCTGAAATAATCACTATTTGATGTTTTGTGAAAGTAGGGGGTGGCAGGCCATGTAACTGTACTCATTCTTCTTAAAAAAACAAACAAACTGAGGAACAGAGAGATTACTTTAAGTTAGCACTCGAAGCTGAAACCATTACCAGACATCTCAAAACAGTTAACCGGCAATTCAGGTTTCTTCCTCAATCATGAGGAATTTTGATAGCCTGCTATGTTCAAAGCACTGATCCAGGCATGAAAGTAAAAGTGTTAGTCGCTCAGTCATGTCCGACTCTTTGTGAGTGCATGGCTGGTAGGCTGTCAAGCTCCTCTGTCCATGGACTTCTCCAGGCAAGAATGCTGGAAAGATACCTGTTTCCTTCTCCAGGGGATCTTCCCAACCCAGGGATCAAACCCAGGTCTCCTGCGTTGCAGGTGGATTCTTCACTGTCTGAGCCACCGGGAAACCCAAGAATCCTGGAGTGGGTAGACTTTCCCTTCTCCAGCGGATCTTCCCGACCCAGGAATCGAACTGGGGTCTGCTGCGTTGCAGGCGGATTCTTTACCAGCTGAGCTGCCAGGGAAGCCCTAATCCAGACATAGTGGGACCCAAAGACATGTAAAACACAAAGCCCTTGTCTGTCTGGAAAAAAGAGTTGTATAAGTTAGGCATGTGATAAGTTACCTTAGCATTTTATTTTTAGTAAATAAAAGAGGAGGCTTTCCAATCGGGGTCACATGCAAACTTAAGAGTGGAGCATGTGGGTCTGGTTCTAAGAGGTAGGGGGTTAAGCCTCCCTCTCCCCTGTTTTCATTGGAGAACTCACTTCCTTTATATGAACCACTTTCAGGGTAGGCCAGGCCTACACTGATGGACTCAGTAGGATGCATAATTTTTTGTAAATTGAGTTCTCTTTTTAGTCTTTGATCCTATTGGACTTTATTTTGGTGAACTGTACAGTTTTTTTCTCCCAAACAACTAATAATCTCTGCACCACTTACTGAATAATGGGCTGTTCCCTTTTCTCACTGGTTCAGGATAATGTTCATAGTCACATGTACATAACACCTCTATGTGTCAGGAGCTTTGATATCTTTTGTAATGGACCTGTGCATCTTCTCGGTGACTCAGACTCTGAAGTTCTTTCCTTTGTTTGGTAAATTCTCCATCTTGTGACTCTTGCTGGGAAAGAGAGGTTGCCTTGACTAGAAAACTTGAAAATGCCAAGAGCTTGTTCCCCATGCTCCTCTGCGCTTAGGCGAAGAACACATGATTTAGGCCCAAACAACCAACAGACCTATTTAGTCTTCACAACTGGGGTTATTGATCTCAGGAAGGTGACTGAGCAGAGGTCATTCTGCTGTTATATCAACAATTTCTACTTCTCAGGAGCACATCCGACCAGGCTAGTTGTGGCAGCCAAGTATTCAGTGGTGGGGCTGGGAGTCTCTGCCTGCCCTTTGGTGCCAGGAATTTCTGCCATCCTGATGCCCACATGGTCTTCCTGGATCCTTCTTTTCCCCATGTCTGATCCTCCAACCTTCTGAGAAATCTCATAAGCAACACGATAGTCTTGAATATGTTCCTCTTCTGCCTCAATCAGCCAGAGTATGTCTCTGTTACTCGGAACTACAACCTTGATTGATACATGCAGGATATCATTTGATTCTCAAGTCTTTGCACCTCTCAAGACACATATCATCACCCCTGTTAGGTTTAGATAATTTGTATTCAATAAGAGTATTAACTTGCCTAAGAGCACACAGCTAGGAAGTGATAGAACTGGAATTTAAATCCAAATTGCACCACAAATATTCTCTCTCTCTTTATAAGTAAATGGTGGTGGTGGTTTAGTCACTAAGTTGTGTTTGACTCTTGTAAGCCCGTAGACAGTAGCCCTCCAGACTCCTCTGACCATGGGATTTCTCAGGCAAGAATACTGGATGGTCTGCCATTTCCTCCTCCTATGTGTGTGTGTGTGTGTATATATATATATATATATATATATATACATATGTGTGTGTGTGTGTGTGTGTGTACATACACATGCGTGTGCGCTAAGTTGCTTCAGTTGTGTCTAACCCTTGCCACCCCATGGACTGTATGTAGCTCACCACGATCCTCAGTCCGTGGAATTTCCCAGGCAAGAATACTGGAGTGGGTTGTCATTTTCTTCTCCAGGGGATCTTCCCAACCCAGGGATTGAGACTGAGTTTTTTGGGTCTCCTGCGTTGGGAGGCCACTTCTTTACCACTAGCGCCACCTGGGAAGCCCAATTGTATATATGTATGCGTATCCACCCCCCCACACACACATATATGGCAGACCATATGTATAGTTTTATTTCTTACCTCTTATTCTCTTACCTTACCTCTTCTTGAGTGTTTCTTTGTCTAGATAAGCAATTGGACACTTTTGTACAGTTTTTCAAAACCACAGAGGGACAAATTATCAGCTGTGATTTAAGAGGCTTCATTTTTGTGGAGAAAAAAGGGACTCTTGTACTCTGTTGGTGGGTAAGAAACTGGTGCAGTCACTATGTAAAACAGTGTAAATTTCCTTAAAAAATTCAAACTAGACATACCATATGATTCAGCGATTCCACTCCTGGGCATATATCTGGAAAAAATGAAACTCCTAATTTGAAAAGACATATGCATCCCAGTGTTCACAGAAGCACTATTTACAAAGCTGAGACACAGAAGCAACCCAACTGTCCATCAACAGGCGAATGACTTAAGAAGATGTGCTGTGAATATACAATAGAATATTACTCAGCCACAAAAGAGAATGAAATTCTGCCATTTAAAACAACATGCATGGACCTTGAGAAGATCGTGCTTAGTGAAATAAATTGGACAGAGAAAGATCAATATTATATGATGTCATATGTGGAATCAAAAAAATAATTCAAATGAATCTACATACAAAACAGAACAGACTCACAGACACAGAAAAAATATTTACAGTTACCAGAGGGGAGGGGCAAATTAGGAGTATGGGATTAATGATAAAAAGTACTTATATAAAGTAGATAAGCAGCAAAGATTTACTGTATGACATAGGAAATTTCCCCAATATTTTATAACAATGTATAAGGCAATATAATCTGCAAAATCACCATGCTGTACATCTGAAACTAACACAGTATTATAAATCAACTATAATTTTTAAAGTGAAAGTGAAAGTTGCTCAGTTGTGTCCGACTCTTTGCCACCCCATGGACTATACAGTCCGTGGAATTCTCCAGGCCAGAATACTGGAGTGGGTTGACTTTCCCTTCTCCAGGGGATCTTCCCAACCCAGGGATCAGGCCCAGGTCTCCAGCATTGCAGGTGGATTCTTTCCCAGCTGAGGCACCAGGGAAGCCCAGTTTTTAAAGAGATGGTTCATCTTTAGTATGATTCTCTCTTAACGGGGTTATGTGAGGTATTGCTAGTCCTGTGTGTGCATGTGCACACCCGCCCGCACACCCACCCACAATTACATACTTATGTGAAGAGTTCTGGTTCCTATATAAAGATTTTTTGTTTGTTCGCTTCAGCATATTTTAAAACTCCAGACACAGAAACTGCGGCAGGGTTGGCCCGAGAAGCTCTTTCACGTTCAGGCTGGTCCACAAACCGAAAGAAGATGCCTCTGATAAGAGAGAAGCTGTGAAGGGGAAAATAGCTGGCCACAGGCTTTATTTATTTATTTGGGTGCTGCTTTGTTTCTGCAAAATCATCATGGTTCACTTTGAGGCTTCCGATTTTTTCTTCCCCCCTCCGAGCAAAATTTTGATGCTGCAGGAATTCTTACCAAGAAAATACTCAGCAAATAAATCCAAGGAGACTATGTGATTTATGTTTGCACATAATTTTCCTGGTATGGATCCGAGGTAACAGACAGGCTAGATAATAAACATGGTGCTGGAAGAATTTCTTCAATTATGGAGCTGGTGAAGCTCTGTTAAGAACTATGGGACTGATAGTCCCCACCTGGTCCAATAAGCCAAGAGGGCAATTTCCACTTCTTTAAGAGGATGAGGATATGATACAGGTATATTCATCTCAAGCAACTAAAAGCCCATGCTTTTGATTCAGGAGGATACCAGGCTCTTCTTTCTCTCTTGCAAAAAAACATTCAAGTAAAAACTCCCTTGTGAGAATTTCCCACAGGAAATTCCAGGAATCTGCTCAGATTAAAAAGGCATCCAGTTATTGATTTCCTCTGATAGAGAGGACCTTCTCTGCACACTGAGTTCTCTCTTGGAAGGCCAGTGACTTGGTTCTGGGAATGGTGAGATGCTGGAAGATGGAGTGATGCTCTTCATAGGAGATTCTGGGCGTGTATGGATGCTGACAGCCACGTGTCAACTGCACTGCAGAATCCAGCTGCTTCTGTTGCAGGCACAGACTCAGCAGTGCTAGGAAATTTCTGAGACTGCACTTTTATTCCAGATTCATAGTTTTTCTTTGGTACCCCCATTCACACAGGTACTTCTAGTCCGTTTTGGTTAGCATTGTAGATAACATCAGAAATGGAGCTTGGCCTGCAGCAAGCAGGAGAGCTGATTTCTTCTGAAATTAAATTCGGATTAGCCATAGTACCTCCTCTCTCTGAAAGCTGTGCTGAATAATAAGGTGAAACTGAATGCTGTTCCCAGGAAATTTATGCCACATTTGCGGCGACATTTCCAATAAAAAATTGAATTGATGAGCAGAGAGTTAATCATGTTGCAACTGTGTATAATCTCGTGAACCACTCTCCACTGGAGTCATAATGAACTGGTGGTGGGCCCCGAGCTAGCCAGTGATGTTTCCTACCTTGGCTTTCTGTGAGCAAGAATCCGGCAAGCAGGCACAATGCCTTCTGTGGAGAGCCAGTTAAGAAACTGTATTTGCCTATAAAAAGCTCACGCTTTTAGTTTGTCCTGATTTGGAACAGATTTAGCTGTTTTTCTACCTAAAGGTGTGGTGATGATGACTCAAAAAGAATTTCTTCTCTAGGCGCATTCTGAAAGGTCCGTAAAGAAAATACTCCTAGGTGAACCGAAAGGGACAAAACGATAATTACTGTTTTTAAGCAGTGACCGGTAAGCCCGGATGATTATGCATTAATGGTCCTTTTTCTATTGCAGTGAAAAAGGAACTTGCTTAAGCTTCAGATAAACCTGATTTTAGCATTCATCCAAACAACTGAAAATTACATTCCTTTCACCTCTTTGAAGTTCCAATACTGAGTATTTTGTAACCAGTATACATTTGATCCCTCCAGTGATCATGGACTCTACTATTAAAATGTATACACAACGCCTTACAAATCAGCTCTTGGTGCAATCTGCTATTGTGTTTTGAGTGAATGACTCATGACTGCAGATTTAAATGGTACCTACAGAGAAAGCTTATTTGAATTTTTTAAAAATGATGTTCCCTTTCCAGGTAAAGTGTCAAAAGAATTCTTCCAGATAATTTTTCTGGAATCCAGTGAAAATGTATGACTCCTTTTCTTCCTTCCTCAAGGGAACAATTAACCACTGCTCAAGGATTAATACAACAGGCTGAAATTTTATCAATTAAAACTATCCTCCCTATCAAATTTTGATTTAAATCTCAAATTTAAAAGATTGACATTTAAATGGCTTTTGATGTTGCTCACCAAAGTGAGAAAAAAGTCCAAATGACTACAAGTTGTCTAGTTCATAAATAAATTATATTTGTGGCTTCACAGTTTTGACAAGAGCCAAGTAATGTTATAAAATTATGGTTCTCCTAGCATGGTGAGCCTTGTACCGGGGGCCAGTCTCTCATGGATGGAAAGAAGTCATTTCCTATGAAGTGTGTGTTATCATTCTGACCACTGCCCTGGGTTCTGAAAAAGTATCCAAATGCTGACAGTTTACTATGACAGTGCAAACTGGTCATCCCAGAATATGTGGTTTTATAAAAAGAGAAGAAATGTATACTCATTAATCCTAGATGTGAAAGAACCCAGAACAGTTATTGGGAGCTCTCTTAAAATTTGTTAGTTTTGTAATCCTCCATTTGGCCCTTCTAAAACCTATGAAGCCCCTTTGATCTGTTCTGTCCAATATAGTAGCCACCTGTGGCTATTTAAGTTAAGTAAAAACTGTACAAAATTAAAAATTCAGCTCCTTAATCGCCTCTGTCCCATTTCAAACGCTCAATATCCATGTGTGGCTGGTGGCCACTGTGTCAGGCGGTGCAGACACTGAACATTTTCATCATTGCGGAATGTTGTATTGGATATTGCTGCCCTCAGTGGAGAAGAAAAAAAGAGAAATATGTATTGAGAAGTTACCATGTGGTAGGCATCATATTTGCTCTAGATTCTTCCCATTTCACAGTGAAGAAGTTTAGCTTCAGGGAATTTAAGTCACTTGCTCAAGTCACATAACTGATAGAGAGTGGTTAGGACTCTAACCAATTACACTTGATTCCAAGCCCAGGGTCATTTCCAATGTATGGCCACGTGCTGGCTCATCCATTTATCTCTCTAACACAGACCTAATGAGGGAGAGACTGTATATTTTAACAATTATTTCAAGACAGCAGGTGAAAACTGATACTGAATACACTGGTCCCTCTGCTTTCTGAGGACCTGTGCTAGCAACCGGGACTATCAATTTAAGGAGATGAGGATATTTCCTGGCTTCACAGCACTAGTGGGGGAGTCAAACCCTCAACATATAATCAAAAACTAATTATCAGCTACAATTGTGATAAGTATCAACAAGGAGAGCCCATCTGTTTTGGGGGAGGCTTCCAAATTCCATTAAATAACAACCACAATACTAATTAGCATGTGAAGCTTTAGTTTCTGATGCCTGCAAAGTTCAAATGAGTAACACAAACCTGTGATACTGTGGGCCTCCTGACGGATGAGCCCACTGTAATCTTTATGCCTGGTAAACAGAGAGATCTATTTCATTCAAGGTCATCCTAGGTTAGCCTGAGCAACTTCAATTTCATCCCATTCTCCTTGGGTAGAGGTGCTTCTGAAATGAAGAGCTGAGCTCGACTAATTTGTCAACATTACAAAGCAGGAGCCTTATTGTCGTAACTCGTCCCCCTCATTGAGGCTTCCCGCGGCAGCAGCTGACATATGATCTTCGCAGATGAAGATGCCAGCACCTGGCTATTTCTCTACCACACTGCTGAGGGTCAGATAGTGGGGAAATGCTTCTTCTTAGCCTTTTCTCTGTAATTTTTTTAAACAGGTTTAAGCTCAAATACTCATGAAAGAAGACTGAGAACCAATACACGATAGCATGAAGTTCAAAACGCTAGGAAAACACAAACCCAAGCCATAAACTGTTATCATTTTGGTGTTTTATTCCTTTTAATGCTACTCTATTAGTTTCAATGAAAGGACAACAGAATGTCCATTAAACCATAACTTGACACGCTTATTATGCCAATAAGATTAGTTTTTGTGAAGCACTCATGTACCGGTTATAGTTTATAGAAAAATTGATTTCACAGAATCAGAGAAATTAGAATTGGAAACATTCTATTAGGTCACTAGATACATCCTCTGAGACTATAATAGAATTGATCCCTAGTTTGCAGTATGTTATCCAATGCATTTTTCTATCCAGTTTTGATAGGCTTGTATATTTATTATAGGCTGGCAATATGTACCACTAAAAATTATACCAACTCATCTGAGAAATAAAACTCTAGAAAATAAGCATTTGTTGAGCACTAATTTTACTTTGGTGGATACATTTTTAATATACAAGTGTTTACAGCCTCTCGTCTTGTGTGAGACAAGGAAGCAGCAGTGGATCGTGGATTAGCATTACAATCAAATAGTGAATTTGCATATCTTAAGTTGCAGAAATTTCCCCAGACATCATTTCCCATCAGACTCCTACAAAATATAGTATGAATTTTTGATTCTCAAGAAGGGCTTTTTTTTTTCTTTTGTACAGGAAATTGAGCCATGTACCCCATGCAAGTGCCTGCAATTAAACACTTGGCTGGACTGACATTTTCTTATTTGGGAGCAGTGCGTACAAAGCTGTGACTTTTGGAGACACATTTGCAAGGAAGTGGCAAGTGACGCTGGAGAGCTGGGGAGGGTTGCGGCCAGGGAATGAGCTGGTGTTACATAAACTTTCCGTGTTCTTTCTTCCTTCTTTCTTAGCAGGAACTCAGAGAGGGAAAATGAGAGAAGGAGATGGCTTCACCAAGAAAATTTACATAAAATACAATCAGCCTATAAACTCCTGGGATCTCCTAGGTCAAATGAGTGGGATTGCTTCTCTCAGCTCCAACACAAGCAATTCAGGAATTCTCTTCCTCTATAAAACCAAACTTGAAGTTCATTTGCATTCAATTTCATTGATTAAAGATGGAAAGAAGGGACTTCTCCGGTTCAGTGGTTAAGACCCCATCTTGCAATGCAGGGGACACTGGTTTGATCCCTAGTCAGGGAAATAAGATCCCACATGTCATGGAGCCACTACTGAGCCCAAGGGCCACGACTACTGAACCTGACGAGGTAAATAAGTAAGATAAATATTTTTTAAAAAGATGAAGGGAAGTTCACAGTATGAGGTTTTTTTCAGCATGCCAGGTTTTCCCTTTACCCCTTGCTCCTTCATGGAGATGGAAGAGCGTTGAATGTGGGCTGGGTTGGTCAGTCAAGGAGGGTGATCAGGGCTATGTGTGGAAAAAGGCAGACTGGAAGGCACCACAATGTAGCATTTGGCTAAATAATGTGTGCTTTCCCCTGGGGGTTTGCATTCTTACGTCCCTGTTCAAAAGCCCAGATGAAATTCTTGTTTGTTCAGTATGCAGCTGATGGGTATTATGTCTGGAGGGTGTCCCAGAGAAGGCCTTATGCGTCTTTTCTACTCCTGCACAGTAAATGAGCAAGAAAGCCCAGGTGCTAAGACTTCTGAATTCATGTTTAATTACGCAAACAGGTAATTTTGCTTGTCCAGAAAGGAGAGTGATCAGTGGTACAGTTTTCCTAAACTCTCCATCACTTAGGAGAATGCGAACTGAAGGGCAGTCACGCGGCAATGAGACCTACTTGCTCAGCACAGCGTGTCTGCTCTGACAGATGCCAGTCACAGACAAGGAGGCTGGCCCCCCCGGGCATCCTCGCACCCAAGGCAGGAGCTAGTAAAACTGTGTCAGATTCACAAAGGCAGGCGCCTGGGCCATGCCTTGGCAGCAGTAAAGACAGGTTTATCCCGGGGACCCAAGGATATGCCACCGTGAGCTCAGCAAACCCTCTCTGACGAGAGACAGGGAGTGGCGCTCTCAGGGTCAAGCAGACTTCCTGTAGTGATGGAGCGCCTACCCTTGTTGCTCAAACTGTGGTCCCGGGACCAGCAGAGTCAGCATGGCCTAGGAATCTGTTGTACCTGCAGACTCCTGGACCCCACCCCTGACCTACTGAGTTAGTATTTATTTCAACAAAATGCTAGTGATTTTCCATAGTAGCTGCCTGCACCAGCTAAGAAGGGACAGAGTTTGTCCAATCCAGTGGCAAGTTGGTTTCATTTTCATCTCAGCAAAAGCCAATAAGTAATCATCCTCTTCATGATTATACACATTCCTTTTCTTGGTCTTATTCCACTGTTTCCTTTGGGAACTAGTTTTTCCTAACTGCATGTGATTTTGGCAAGACTGTCCCCAGGAAGGCTGGGCACCTGACTGAAGCTGGCCAGGAACAACCCCTTTCTGGAGCTTGCTATAGCTGGGGGTGGAGGGCTGCTTTATTCTTCTCAGATTATAAGGTGCAAGGACAAGATGGGGACTGGTAGGGGTCTCTTGCCAGTGCAGGAGGGTATCTGCTTGAGATGGAAACCAGGAGAGTCAGGCAGAGCAGAAATAAGGAGGGAAAGAAATCATTTGAATCTGCAGCTCAGTTGTCCCAGAACTCAGGTCACCCCAGGTGCTTCTGAATTGCACGAGTCAGTAACTTCACAATTTCACATAAGCAGATTTAGGTTAGTTTTCTGTCTTTTGTAACTAAGAGAGGATTCCTGATCAATACGTTCCTGAAACGGGATTATTGGTTTTTCCAAAATGGAAACTTTTGCATCTGGCCATGGGAACACATTCATTGTAAAGTTCACAACCTCTAACTTGACAACTGCGTGAGTTTTTGTGAGTATGTTTATTAAGTATAATCTGAATGTAATAAAACATAGAAGGTTTAAAACTTTTAGGCACCCATGCGCCCTAAATACTGGGTTATCTGTATAACTGCAGCAGGCTGTATTTATGTTCTAGATTTAGAGGCAATGCCTATTGAAATTAATATTCTAATTTATGCCAACCAATATGCAAATTAGCGCAGCTTTGGTGCTTTAGAAAACAAGAATAGGATTGCAGCTCTGGTGTTTCGATGGTGCTGATGCTCTGATGGAAGAAGACAAAGGGCCCTAGAATGCAGATGAAGCACATTCCCTTGGTATACCCAATGCAAATGGGAATTTATGGCTCTGTAAACTGTTTTAAAACAGAAAACAATCTCTCAATTTAATTTAGGCCATTTAACCATTCATTAATTTACTAGATGCAAACACTGCAGCTTTTTAGAAATGATGCCACCCATAAATACAATCTACAACCACAAAAGATATGTACTCTACTCCTGCCAAATGTCCCAAATTTAAATATATAACTATTTCCTCCAATTGAAACAATGAAGTCTGCCTCTCTTCCATGACCAATTAATACTCACATATATTTCACTATTATGTATCTACATAAATATTATGTAGGGTGTGTGTATATGTATTTTAAAATTACCAGCTAGGATTAGGTTATAAATAACAGAAACCTGGAAAGTAGTAGCTTAAATAAAGTGGAAATTTCATTCTTTTAGGCAGAAGGAGTCTGGAGGAGGATAGTCCAGAGCTGATATGGGACCTCCATAGCTATTGAGATCTAAAGTTTTTTTTTCTAGCCTTCCAAACATAGTGCCTAGGACATGATTCTAATCCTGTAGGTTCAAGATGGCTGCTGGGTCCCTAGCCATCACATCCAGTTTCCCAGTAGTAGGATGGAGGAAAAGAGAAGGAAAGATTTGCCCTCTATCTTTTAAGGAAACTTCCTGAAAGTTTCACAAAATGTATCTGCTTACATATCCTTGATCAGAACTTAGTGAGATGCCACATCTAACTAGTAGATAGGCTGGGAAATACGGTCGTTTATTTGGGAGGCCATGCATCCAGAGAAAGATCATTATTCTGTTAATTTTAGAGAGAAGCGAAAAGTAAGTACTTAGAAGGCAAATGTCAAATTCTGCTCCAAATATTAAGTATACATTTATTTATTGATTTATTGTGTTTCCCTTACAAGAATCTAGCTCCATGAGGACATGAAGCTAGTACATGATTGTTTCCTTAACGCTATTCTGTATATGTCTTTTCTGATTCTTTTCTATCAATTTGAGATCCTTGGTCAAATCAGAAGGCTGTGCTGAGAAGAAGGCAGAAACTGCATCCATATGTGTGAGAGATGCTGTGATCAACTAAAAATGTCTGCAGTGGCAAGTCCCTATGTGCCAGGCTTAAAGCGTTCCCACCAACGCCTAGCTTTCAACTAAAATGTTTGAAATGTATGGCTACTGTGACTCATTTAATTCTATGTGCCAAAAGGCTTTGTTTAAATTTGCTGTTTAAAATGATTTACTCTGAGTAGTGACATGAGAATTCTCTGCACCTTTTTTGTCCTTAATGCGGAGCTCTCTTGCGCAGTTGTAAATTTTTCAGGTTTCCAGAGAGTTTGCTAAAGGAATTATATGCAAATCCCAAGTTACCCTGAATTGGCAAATTTTAACTAAAAGTTGCTGGAAAGGGGATTTTTGCTGTTCTTTAAAGAATAAAATGGAAAAACAGGTCAGGAGTTTTGAGCTGTCAGAGGAGCTGCTCTGCTTCATGCTCATCTCCTGAGTCACTGAGAAGGCAAGAGGGGCCTAGAGGGGTGATAAGGACTTTCCAAGTTCAACATAAATGCTAGAAAGAAAAGCTCAGGCTTATTCTTTATTTAGCTCCAACAATCTCAGCACAGGGACAAGAAGACCAGAGTTAAATTAAACTACAATTAAAAATAGCTAAGACTATTGAGTAATGTACTGAATTGCATCTGAACAATTTTGTCTTTGAAAAGCTGTCAGTGCAGCAAACTTCTTTTGCTGCCCCACACAACACATTTTCTCATCAGCAGTGATGACAAGACGGTGACTGGATGCGGCTGTGATTCTGAGGGAGGGAATTATGCAACACTCCATAAAGATGGACCAAAATTTCAAGAATGTAGCTTGAAAAACCCCATAGATGACTTTTATCCACTTCTCCTGGGGCACATACATGTCCCCCACTTGTAGTCAAGAATTACTGCCTTATTGGCATGGCCTGCTTTGTTATTTAAATTTTTAAGGCTATTTTCATGGAGAATGGTGTGTTTGTAAATAACATCTGAGAACTCCATGTCTTAGTTTGGATTCCTTCTAAAGCAGAGTCTGAGTGTCTTCAGAGCAGGTATTGCATTAGGGAGGTGGTCCCAGGAAGCAGGAATGAGTAAACAGGGAGAGTGAGACAGAGAAGAAAAAACCAATAGCTGACTGTGTTATTGAGGTTATCCTATGGGCAATGATGGCCCGATCCTATCAGAACCATCAGAAAAGTGTACCTGTGTGTCCCAGGATGGGCCCCTGAAGGGTGGAAGATTGTGGCATTTACCTGCTGACTCCCACTCCTACTGGTCACAGGTTGCCCCTAGGGCATCAACAAACTTCGCCCTTCACCACTCCCAGGATGCACTTGTATGCGTGGTATCAGAGGACCTCCCCACCCCTGCCCAGCAGAAAGGCCCGGGAGATGCCCACTGACGGAGCAAGGCCAGTCTGAGCCTCCCGGGTGCTGTCCATGGGCAGCAGGGGCAGCTGAAGGCAGAGGCAGACTGAGGGCAGTGATGTGGGGGCGGGGTGGTGCTCCAGGTATCTATAGATATGGTCCTAGACTGGGATCTGAAAACCAGCATCTTGAGAGACAGACTTCACGGTCATAATCAGTGCACTTGAGCATGTATTCTACCTGAATAATCAGGGATAAATTAAAGTGACCAAGTGAAGACTAACATCCCAATACCATCTTATGCATATACAGCTGTCATTCAAACTCCCGATTCTCTTCTTTCTCTTCTTGCTGTTGAACTTGCAAATATGGTTGAAGGCAACGTGGTGAAAATAGAATCTGTCAAACATTCTTGTTAGAAACTCTTCTAAAAGTCCTTATGAAATGTTGGCTAAAATGAGGTTTGAGGATTACACATGTT
Source organism: Odocoileus virginianus (assembly GCF_023699985.2). NCBI lineage: Eukaryota > Metazoa > Chordata > Mammalia > Artiodactyla > Cervidae > Odocoileus > Odocoileus virginianus. The sequence goes on along the minus strand of NC_069685.1, from coordinate 5,653,675 downwards.
TTTAATTTCTCCATGCTATCAAATTTCTAGTTAACTGGGAGATGACTCATAACCCTTACTAATGGGTATAAAGCACAGAAAAGAAAGATCAAATGCTTATTACTGCTGCAGCTGCATTTCCTGGTGCCTTGGGCATGGTGGGTAAAGGGCACAGAGTCAGTGTGGCATGTGACAATGCAGAGGCTTTGTGAGTCTGAGTTTGTGCCTGGCTAGCCATGAAACCAGGCTCAGCCTCAGTTTTCTCAACCATCAGAGGAGAGCTATCATAGCTCCCTCACAGGGCTATCACAAGGATTATGCATTATTATGCAAAGTATTTGGTGTATTCAATTGGCATTTGTTAGAAGTCAATACATGGAAAAATCTGTGTTTCATTTTGAATCCCACTTTGACTTTGTTTCTGGGTAGAGCTTACTTTTACTGAAACAAATGGCTTTGACTCATTTAGACTAAGTCTTTGAAAATAAAATTAGAAAATCCTTAGATTCATGTTGAGATGAGGTGCCAAGAGGCAAGCATACTCCCCACTTTACTGATTCCAACAAAGAGCAATCTCCAAGGGACCAGAGTAGCTGGTCCCATACGAGCAGCTTGCAGTAGTAAGTAGTAAGTAGCCCTCCTTATTCCCGCAGCCCCCTCGCATCCTGGAAATGGTGAGATGACACACAGGAGCGGGGTAGACCCTCCATGGTCTCTCATCATCCTTAGCTGTTTGGATTCATCACAGAGAAGGATTTGATTCAGCCTGTAGCCCAAGTTAGACCTCTCCCAAGAGCAACAGGGCAGGTTCAAACCTGGGAATATACAAAGACTTTACAAGAGATGCATAGGTATGTCTAGTTTAAAGGAATTCATTCCCAGATCCTCTACTTTCGTATATATTCTTTCTAAAGTTGAGTTGAGGAGCTCTGAAAACAAGACTGTGTTTCTCTTCCACTTTCCCTTTCATAGTCTTCCTTCTCCCTCTTTAGAGAACTATTTATTTCTCACACAATTGTACTATGATGCATTGCGTGCATACTCAGTTGCTCAGTCAAATCTTTGCAACCCGGTGGACTGTAGCCCACCAGGCTCATCTGTCCATAGAATTTTCCAGGCAAGAATACTGGAGTGGGTTGCTATTTCCTCCTCCAGGGGATCTTCCTGATCCAGGGATCAAACCCACGGCTCCTCTGTTTCCTGAATTGGCAGGCAGATTCTTTACCGCTGAGCTAGCTGGGAAGCCCACGATGCATTGCTCAAGATGTAAAAAACCTCTGTGATGTCAAACAAAGGGAGACTTAGGAAAACAGAACATTTTAAAAGGACCTTGTCTTTTCCATACTCCAGAAACTGCCAAAGAAACATTTTCTGCAGAGGGAGATCCCTGTGTCTTTTGATAGGGCAAAGCGAAGGCAGAGTCTTGTTCCATGGGAAGGTTGGGAGTATAATCTGTCTATTGGTAGTGGATGATGTTCAATGAGACATGTCTTAACATGTTTATTTAGTTTAATAAATGAAGTCAGATATATTTTGACAGAAACTAAGCCCGATTTGGCTGATTGGTTTGACAACAAGGATTGCTTATATGGCAGACATTTTCCATTAATAAACGAGTTTGATGTATAGCTCCAAAGTTGTATTAAAATATATTTAAGGCATGTATTATTAATAAAGCATTTAACAAAAAATATTAAATTGGAAAAGGCATAATGAAATAGCCAATCATTGATTTTCCCAACCCTTTATGTGTTTATCAGGTTGAATGAGATGCCCTAAGTGAAAGAGTAAAATGTGCCAGTACTAGTCATTTGATAAGTCTTGGTGGAGACACTACAATATACTTCTCAGCATTTGAGAGAGGGCAGCTGACTGGGTAACAAATCCTTTTGCAAGTTGGGTGGCTTTCAACTCTTTGCTTTCAATAAAATTGAAGGAGGACCTAATTGAGTTGTCAGCTCTCAGACATTAAAAATAATTTGTGGTGATAGATCGCTTTGTTATTTTTGATGGAAGAATCAGAAAAAATTCAAAGATATGAGTAGTGCCTCTAAAACAGACCTATTTGCTTTCCATGAAAGCCTATCCATGTGTTTATGTGAGCATCGTATCTCAGCAATTACGTTTTAAAACAAGAGTAAGTAGAAATAGAACTGTTGCTGAAGTCATCTTATTCTAGTAAAAAGTAATGTTTATTCATGGAGCATCAACTAATTGAAACAGAAGGTTCATCTGTCTCATTGAATGATGCATCTTTAATAAAATTTGAATTTTATGTTTACTATTTACAAAGATTTATAATATATTGTTATTTTATTGCCAGGAAGTTTGTATCAGTATGCAATTCCATGGGCAAGGTTAATATTAATAGAATGAAAATAAGAGTTCAAAGAGAAAAAGGAATGATGTAAAATTTGCAACTGTAAGTATGATCATTTAAATGTTAAAAATGTGTTGAGAGGGTACATTAGATTTCAAATTTTTATTAGAGGAGAGGCAAGTGAAAAAAACCCACCATTGCAACAGGCAGCTGCCTACAGTCCTTTGGAGTAATAAATATGTTCTTTGCTGGCATGGGGAAGAGACAGGGAGGATGGAAGCACCATGGGCCTCTGGGGGATTCTGTCTAGTAACTTGCTTTGTGGGATTTTGATTTGTAGTCTAGTGTCCCTTTGAAGACAACTTGAAATTCTGGATTCACTTTGGAACCAGCCTTATGCCTTAAGCTGAACTAGGTTAACCTTCTCTGTCATTTCTGACCCTCTCCAGTTCAGATCTGTTATCATCTTATGTATATCTTCCTCTTTGAAGTTATCCTTGACACATATCTCACTTGGGTGGATTCTCACAGCCTCCACTTTAATTAAGCCTCTGAAGCCTTTGTTTTGTTCATTCATTCACTCACTCATTCATTCAGTAAATATATATGTGCCAGGCATGGTGTAAGTGCTGGATATGCCATTGTGAACAGAGCAAGCACGGGTCCTAACCTCATGGAAGTGATATCGCAGTGGAGGTAGATGAACAATATAAAAGGAAGTAATGATACAAATAGATGACTAAGGGTCATAAGTGCTATGAATGAAAAGAACATGGTGTTGATGACAAGAATAACAATGGGTACTTACTTTTAATCGAAAATAAATAGGGCAAACCTTTTTAGGGAGATACAGTTAAACTGAAATCAGAAGTATGAGAAGCAACCTTCTATAAGAAAAATGATGAAACAGTGTTTCAGTTAGTGGGAAAAACACATGGAAAGGCCCAGAATCAAGGAGCCTGGCCTGTTAGGAGCCTTAGAAGGTCATTGTCTGCTGAAACACTTGTGCAGAAAGGCAAGTCGGTGCTGTTGGGAGAACAGCTAGTGATGTAAAAGTAGAACAGAAAAAACAAGGGCCAAAACATGTTAGGGAGCTCCGATTTTATTCCCCGTGCCATGGAAACCCAGCAAAAGTCTTCTAGCAAGCTTGGTTTATTTTTAAAAGACAATTTTGGCTTCTGCTTGAAGATTGGATTGGAGTGGGGGCAAGATAGAAACAGGGAAATGATATAAGAGGTGTATCAGCTAGAATAGGCTAGGTAAAGCAATAACAAACAACTCCTGAATCTCTGTGGCTTATGTCAGCAAAAATCTTGTGCTCAGGCTACATAACAGTTGCCGGTCAGCTGGGCGCTGTCTCCATAACCACTCACTCCAGGGTCTGGGCACCCACCATCCTGAACACTGATGGTCACTGTAGCAGGAGAGGGAACGCAGCAAGCCATGGCTCCTGAAACCTCTGCCCAGACGTGTCCCTGTCACCTACACTTGCATTTTATTGCCCGAATGGAGGTACATGGTCCCTCCTGAGTTCAAAAGGGAAGGAATGTACTGCCTTGAAAGAAGGGCACTGCCGGAAAAGAAAGTAAAATATTTGGTGACATTAATCCAGTGTCACCCTTCTGGAGGTTACCATTGTAGTCCAAAGAAGAGATGATGGCAGCTTTAATGGGAGCGATGCTGGTGAAGCTAGATGGACAGATTTGAGGTTAATCTTAGAATTTCTTTTTGGATGGGATGATGGCTTGAAAATGATGATTTTTCATTCAGTCACCCTCATTAGACTGTGACCCCTGTGAAGAAAGCCATAATATTGATCTCCAGACCTCCTGGACCAAACATGAAATGGCTTACTGAATAAATCAGGAAGATTCCACACATCAAAAATTTGCTTTCTGGATGGAAGCATGGTTTGGAAGTTTTCACAAATAGGCTGAACCTGTTAGGCAAACAGTGGAAGGAGGAGATTTAAACAATCATTTAACCATCAGGGACAAACCTAGACAATGTATTAAAAAGCAGAGAAATTTGTTTGCCAACAAAAGTCCATCTAGTCAAAGGTATGGTTTTTCCAGTAGTCATGTATGGAGAGTTGGACCATAAAGAAGGCTGAACCCTGAAAAATTGATGCTTTCAAGCTGTGGTGTTGGATAAGATTCTTGAGAGTCCCTTGGACTGCAAGGAGATCAAACCAGTCCATCCTAAAGGAGATCAGTCCTGAGGATTCACTGGAAGGACTGATGCTGTAGTTGAAGCTCCAGTACTTTGGTCACCTGATGTGAAGTGTCAGCTCATTAGAAAAGACCCTGATGCTGGGAAAGATTGAAGGCAAGAGGAGAAGCGGATGACAGAGGACAAGATGGTTGGATGGCATCACTGACTCAATGGACATGAGTTTGCACAAGCTCGGGGAGATGGTGAAGGACTGGGAAGCTTGGCACGCTGCAGTCCATGGGGTCGCAGAGTCAGACATGACTGGACGACTGAACAGCAGGAACAACCATAAGAGAGAGCCTTATGCAGGTTTTCTGCAGGATTGCAAAGAAAATTGATTTTAAAAATCTTTATTTGTGCCACAGTGCTGTTCCTTTCATAGGAAGATCTGACTTAGAACTCAAATGCTGTGCACTGTCCTGCTCCATTCCCTCTTGGGTTTTAAATTGCTTCCATTTCTTGTCAGTTTCAGATCTATTTACATCCCAGGATAGAATGAAAGTGTAGGCATTTGCAGCAATGTCTTTGGAGAAAATAAATTCCAGATATAGCCAATAAATCCAGCACAGTCACTCCCTGAAACAAAGAGAATGACTGGCAGAGCAGAGAAAAACCCTGCAGAAAACAAACCATCAAAAATACGGCAGAGAAGCTGGCCTGCCACGCTCCTGAGAGCCCACAGGAGGGCGCTGCTCACCCCTTTGCCCTGGGGTCCTCACGTTGCAGGAAGGAGACCCCTTCCAGGGCCTGGGAATGAGCTCTTGTCTAACAGTCTGCAGTGAATCATGGAGGAGACACACGTGCTGACAAAGCGAGTGACTTTACTGGGCAGGGGCCCCAGGGCGGAGAGCAGCGGGGTAAGGGAACGGGGAGGGGGGACTGCTCTGTCACACGGCGCGCAGGCTCAGGTTTTATGACTACGGGGTTAGTTTCCAGGTTGTCTCTGGCCAGTCATTCTGACTCAAGGTCCTTCCTGGTGGCGCACGCATTGTTCAGTCAAGGCGAATTCCAGCGAGAATTCTAGGAGGCTGGGTAGGACATGTAGCATCTTGTTTTGACCTTTCCTGAATGCTTCTGGTTGAAGGTAGCTTGTTAATTTCATGTTCCTTACCAGGACCTCCTGTTGTAGAATATAACTCATGCACATGATCTCTGTGGGGCCTGGCCAAGTTGGGTAATTTCAGTCCCTGTTTCCCTAACATTTGTGGAGCTCCAGCCTGGGTGGGAGGCTGAGTAAGAAGAATGACTGCCCCATGGTGGGTGTCCGGAGGAGGTGTGGGCTGACTGGGCTAACTGACCGGGGCCCTTAAGTTCAGTGTGGGCCACTCCTGTCTCCATCTAGGGTGGACCCTACTTGCTCCCGCCAATACAAATCGCCAATACAAGAGTGCCTGCTACTGAACAGAGCATATGTGCTCAATCTCAATTCCACATATATATTATACCGGGGACCAGATTGTTCTTTAAAACTTGTTTAGTAGAACCCCCTTTCGGGTTCATCTCCATTCTCAGCACATCCTTATCCAACTGATGTGATGTAGTTCAACATCAAGGGTGATGGGTAAGGGTACCCAAAGGAGGGTATTAACAGAGCACGTTCAGTTCAGTTTAGTCGCTCTTCACAAGCCTATGGACCACAGCACTCCAGGCCTCCCTGTCCATCACCAACTCCCAGAGTTTACCCAGACTCATGTCTGTTGAGTCGGTGATGCCATCCAACTATCTCATTCTCTGTCGTCCCCTTCTCCTCCTGCCCTCAATCTTTCCCAGCATCAGGGTCTTTTCAAATGAGTCAACTCTTCGTATCAGGTGGCCAAAGGATTGCAGTTTCAGCTTCAACACCAGTCCTTCCAATGAACACCCAGGACTGATCTCCTTTAGGATGGACTGGTTGGATCTCCTTGCAGTCCTGAGGGACTCTCAAGAGTCTTCTCCAACACCACAGTTCAAAAGCATCAGTTCTTCAGTGCTCAGCTTTCTTTATCAGCACACTACTTCCTTTTTTTGCCCCACCATGCCATGCACCCCCAACCCCTACCATCATCCTTCACTTCAGCCTCCATCACTCCCTCCCCACACTGCCCCTGCTTCCCTGAGCCCCCCCCCCCACCTCCGACCCCGTAACAAGCTAGGCTTGGAGTAATCACCAGTGAGGGGAAAGTTCTCGACTATGAGGGCCCCAGAAGAGTAGACTGTCTGGGAGGAGCTCCCACCACATGGCCCCTCTGAGTCCTCCGCTGGCCACTGAAATTCAAGGTCACAGGCAAGGTCAAGGGCAGGCTTCAGAGACAGAACAGTGCCACTGCTGGCCTCCCCCTTCTCTTCACCAACCCCCACCGCCCCCCCTCCCCCGACCGCCCACCCCCAGGTCTTCTAGCCTTACTTTGCAAGTGAACCAGTAGCAATCGTATGCATAACAGATCAAGGAGCTGTCTCTGGTTTCATTTTAGCTATTGCCACCTAAAAGTAATTGCCCTTGGCCCGTCTCTGAAGGCTGAATTTCCACGGTTTGTGGTTTGTTCCTTAGGGGTAAGCAGGACCATCCTCATGAGGTCTCTTAAAAAAAAGCGAATATTCCTCAGAGGAAGGATTCCTTGAACCAGGCTCAGCTTCCAGTAAATAAATGAGTTCTCCATCGAAAGGCTCATGGTTGGAGTGGGAACAGAATAGAACAAAAGGAGATGGGGCTATCTGAGGGAGGAGAGGTGCTGAAGCAAGGAAGAAAGAGAAGGGAGGTGGGGGCTGTAGCGCTTGGGGGGCTGGAGCAGGGGGAGGTTCCCCAGGCCCTGCAGTGAGGTTTCTAACGGCGCGGACCTGGAGCGCAGCCGGCCTGGCACCTTCAGAGCAGAAAGGAACTGGGGACCCCAAGGGAGAGGATTAGCGCTTTGGATAGCACTCTGCCGATTTCTCCAACCACTCTGACCTTGACCTGCGTAGATCATTCTAGCACAGGTCCCAGAACTGATTTTTAGCAGAAAGGGCTGGTACTGGGATTCAGCAACACTGTGGTTCTCCCTGTTAAGATGGGGCACAGGAAAGACTTCTTAGGGGAAGAGAAGGAAGGGCTCCCAGCATCAGGCCCTGGCCAGGGACTCTTCTTCTCAGTAGGCCTTCAAGCCCAAATGCCCAGCCAGGCCCCCATTTGCCAGCGATCATGAGGCTCAGAGAGCTGAGGGAGCCACGTGCCCCCACAAGGCAGCCTGCCTCACCCGTCTATCTGCTCCTCTGGACAACCCTTACAGGGAGGCCTCCTAGCCAAGAACTCGTGCCTGATTCTCCCTCTGCAGCTGTGGAGTGGATGCAGAGGGCGCTGGTGTTGGTCCTGAATTGTGTGCTGAGGCAGCGGGTATTGTCTGCTTGTTCCAGGCAGGGCACAGACGCTGCCACGGAGGCCGGCGTGCAGCCGTCCCTTGGCTCCAAGAGGCCCTGAGCTGGTGGCCAGGTGCGTGGCCAGTTGGGTCTGATGGCGGTTGCTGAGTGCCGTCCTGTTTGCTGCCAAGGCAATCATAATGCGATGCTTTTCTGCACTCATGTGCAGTAAGATTAAAGTCAGCATTCTGTTGGAGAGAAAGCAAGCAAAACTGGTTTCCAGAACAATCCCCTGCCTCTTGCTATCATTATTACACCTTCATTATTCATGTGTCAAAAAGGAGTCGGAGAAGGCAATGGCACCCCACTCCAGTACTCTTGCCTGGAAAATCCCATGGACGGAGGAGCCTGGTGGGCTGCAGTCCATGGGGTCGCTACGAGTCGGACACGACTGTGCTACTTCACTTTCACTTTTCACTTTCATGCATTAGAGAAGGAAACGACAATCCACTCCAGTGTTCTTGCCTGGAGAACCCCAGGGACGGGGGAGCCTGGTGGGCTGCCGTCTATGAGGTCGCACAGAGTCGGACACGACTGAAGTGACTTAGCAGCAACAGCAGCAGCAAAAAGGAGTGGGGATCCACTGACATGCCAATCAACAGCCTCCATTATCATCAGACCAAGGAGGGACACAGATCCTCTTATGCTCTGATAGGTATATAGTTACACAGTATTAGGAGCCCAGTATTAAGGTGGAAGCAGCGGGAGTTTCTCCTCTTGATCTCTAAAAATCACTGCAGATGGTGACCACAGCCATAAAATTAGAAGATGATTTCTTCTTGAAGGAAAGCTATGACAAACCTAGACAGTGTATTAAAAAGCAAAGACATCACTTTGCCGACAAAGGTCCATATAGTCAAAGCCATGGTTTTTCTAGTAGTCATGTAAAGCCATGGTTTTTCTAGTAGTCATGTACAGATGTGAGAGTTGGACCATAAAGAAAGCTGAGCACTGAATAATTGATGCTTTCAAATTGTGGGATTGGAGAAGACTCTTGAGGGTCCCTTGGACTGCAAGGAGATCAAAGCAGTCAGTCCTAAAGGAAATCAACCCTGAATACTCACTGTATTCAGTATGATGCTGAAGCTGAAACTCCAGTACTTTGGCTACCTGATACAAAGAGCCAACTCATTAGAAAAGACCCTGATGCTGGGAAAGATTGAAGGAGAAGGGGATGACAGAGGATGAGATGGTTGCATGGCATCACTGATTCAATGGACATGAACTTGGGAAAACTCCAGGAGATGGTGAGGGAAAAGGAGGCCTGAAGTGCTGTAGTCTATGGGGCCACAAAGAGTTGGACATGACTTAGTGACTTAACCACAACAGCATTATGAGCCCATAAATGCAAAATTCACAGCTTTCTTTGCTCCCTCCCCCTCCCTGGGACAGGACCTGGCACAGAGCAAAACTAAATTAATGAGTTAATCATTGGGGTCAACTCTGAAAGGGGTTGACTTCTCAAAAACCAGGTCCAGAAAAATCAGGAGGGAATTGTCCCCTCACTGACCTCAGATGAACGTTTGATAAACTATTGATTCCTTTGGTTATTTATTACTTATGGCATGCATATAAGTGAGCATATATTTATGACCTCATGGCTTACACACATTGCATTTTATCTATATAAAACATGTGTTTTATTTGACAGGCAGCTAACCTGGGTTAAAAATGAAGTTCTAAAGTGCAGTTCGAACTTGTGTTCTTAAAGACCTATCTGCCACATGAAAGGATGGTCCTTCCAACCATTGGCTCTTGCTTTGCTGAACTCGTCAAACCATGTCTTATCATAGGTGAGTAAACAGAGGCCCAGCCCAGCAAGTATCCTGTGTATTGATGCCCAACATGAGATGGGAGGGAACACCAGTATCCAGGCTTCATGGGCTTCCAGTCAGCTCTTTCTCTGCCACGCTTCACAGGATCAGCCTTTCTAAGAGTCTCTCAAGCCAGGGAAGGACTTTTTGTCACTCTCTTTAAAGCACGCCATAATTAACAACCTGCTTTTCCTTTTCTCTCTAATCCACATGGGGCTTATAAGATATCCTGTGTTATTCTGTAGCTGGATCATGCTGGCTTCTTATTATGTTGAAATGTTTCCATTAAGTATATTGGACTCACATAGTATTTATTTTAAACAAGCCTCTAGGAGATGAGCTAGTTCCTAGATTAGGAGCTCAGACATTTTAAATGAGGACAAAGACCCTGGGTAAACCTGCAAAGCAGGCCAGCATGCTTGGTGTGCAGGTGAGGGAACTTATTACAAGGTGTCAATAGATTCATGTGTACTGATTATAGACTAAATGAACAGTATTTCTAGCACGTATGTCTCCTGCAGCTCCACAAACATCTATTTCAAACTTTGGGGCCAAATGTGTCTTGGGAGTCAGATATTTCAGGTTTTAGAGGCCAGGTAATAGGATGTATCTGCCAGGTATTAATAACATCCCCAGCAGAGTCTGAGGCAACACCCTATAATCAAGCACTTTAATCATTCTGCAATTAAGTATGGGAATGCTAAGTCACTACAGTCATGTCCGACTCTGTGTGACCCCATAGACGGCAGCCCACCAGGCTCCCCCATCCCTGGGATTCTCCAGGCAAGAACACTGGAGTGGGTTGCCATTGCCTTCTCCAATGCGTGAAGTAAAAAGTGAAAGTGAAGTCGTTCAGTCGTGTCCGACTCTTGGCGACCCCATGGACTGCAGCCTACCAGGCTCCTCTGTCCATGGGATTTTCCAGGCAAGAGTACTGGAGTGTGGTGCCATTGCCTTCTCTGAAGTATGGGAATGTTCACTACTAATGGGTTAAAGAAAGACTATGAAGAGCCGTAGGCCAGTGCAGGTCAGGTTTTGCCCCCAAATTAGTTTGTCACAAACTTACAAAAAAAAAAAAAAAAGAACCTGCAATAAAAAACCTAAAGCCTATCTTCAGTGCTTTATGAAGTTCAAGGATAAGGGACTGTAGAACTATCACAATTTAAATATAAGAATATACTGATCAGTAAGAGATATATTTTTTAAACAAGTCCCAATATTTAGTGTACCTTGATGCTGTTACATATTTTCTTTAACAGTGCCTAGATACAAAGATAACTGCAAATATCATGTCAGAAGTCACATTTTATGGGCTCTTGACTGTGCTTGGTGGAGCCCCGATACCTGGAGCCCCGCCCGTGGGACCACTTCCCTCCCCAGCGCACAGCCTTAGTAGTGGGAGGACCAGCTAAGACCTAAGGCAAAACCTCATCCTTGAGGGTAAGGGTTCCAATTTTATTAAGTAGAAGGACCACTTTTTAACTGTACAGGATCTGAAACTAGATTCCAGGGTTAAAATATTCGCTCTGCTATATACCTTTTATTATTATTATTATTTATAGTTGGCTGCTCTGGGCCTTCGTTGTTGTGCTTTCTCTAGTTGGGTGAGTGGAGGCCTCTCGCTAGTTGCGGTGGCTTCTCTTAGGCAAAGCATAGGCCCCAGGGCACACAGGCTTCAATAGTTGCAGCACCTGGGCTTTGTTGTCCCGAGGCATGTGGAATCTTCTGGAACCAGGGATTAAACCCAAGTCCCCTGCATTGGTTGGTGGATTCTTAACCACTGGACCACTAGGGAAGTCCTTTTGTGAGACCTCAGACAAGTCATTTTACCTCTTCTTGCTTCAGCATCTTGCTCATTCATAAATGAGACTAATAATAGTCTTATCTCTTAGGGATATTGTAGGGACTAAATAAGTTAATTCAGATAAAACTCTTAGAGGGCACATAGTAATTTCTGAGGAAATGTTGGCCATTATCATTATTATCACTATTGGCTTATATATCTATTGTAGACATTTGACTCTCCAAAGATGTCCACACCATAGTTCCTGTAACCTGTTACAGAATATACGGAAACATACCCCCAAATATGAGTTTGTAGATGTGGTTAAGCTTAGGATCTTTGAATGAGTCGTTATCTTGGATTATTCAAGTGTTCTCAATCCAATCACATGAGATCTTAAAAGGAGAAAACTTTTTCTGGCTGTGAAGGGAAAGAGAGGTGACAACTGAAACAGAGACAGAAGCTGCTCTGATAACTTTGAAGAGGAAGGAGGGGCCACAAACAAACTAGTGTGTCCATAGAACCAAAGGTTATTGGTATGAAGATCTGACACCAGCTACCAGAAGGGTACCACACACTAGTAGAGTAACGCTCAAAATTCTCCAAGCCAGGCTTCAGCAATATGTAAACCGTGAACTTCCAGATGTTCAAGCTGGTTTTAGAAAAGGCGGAGGAACCAGAGGTCAAATTGCCAACATCCACTGGATCATCAAAAAAGCAAGAGAGTTCCAAGAAACATCTATTTCTGCTTTATTGACTGTGCCAAAGCCTTTGACTGTGTGGATCACAGTAAACTGTGGAAAATTCTGAAAGAGATGGGCGAAGCAGACCACCTGACCTGCCTCTTGAGAAACCTGTATGCAGGTCAGGAAGCAACAGTTAGAACTGGACATGGAACAACAGACTGGTTCCAAATAGGAAAAAGAGTACATCAAGGCTGTATATTGTCACCCTGCTTATTTAACTTATATGCAGAGCACATCATGAGAAACGCTGGGCTGGAAGAAGCACAAGCTGGAATCAAGATTGCCAGGAGAAATATCAATAACCTCAGATATGCAGATGACAGCATCCTTATAGCAGAAAGTGAAGAGGGACTAAAAAGCCTCTTGATGAAGTTGAAAGAGGAGAGTGAAAAAGGTGGCTTAAAGCTCAACATTCAGAAAACTAAGATCATGGCATCTGGTCCCATCACTTCATGGGAAATAGATGGGGAAACAGTGGAAACAGTGTCAGACTTTATTTTTTGGGGCTCTAAAATCACTGCAGATGGTGATTGCAGCCATGAAATTAAAAGACACTTACTCCTTGGAAGGAAAGTTATGACCAACCTAGACAGTGTATTAAAAAGCAGAGACATTACTTTGCCAACAAAGGTCTGTCTAGTCAAGGCTATGGTTTTTCCAGTGGTCATGTATGGATGTGAGAGTTGGACTGTGAAGAAAGCTGAGCACGAAGAATTGATGCTTTTGAACTGTGGTGTTAGAGAAGACTCTTGAGAGTCCCTTGGACTGCAAGGAGATCCAACCAGTCCATCCTAAAGGAGATCAGTCCTGGGTGCTCACTGGTAGGATTGAGGTTGAAGCTGAAACTCCAGTACTTTGGCCACCTCATGCGAAAAGTTGACTCATCTGAAAAGTCCTTGATGCTGGGAGGGATTGGGGACAGGAGGAGAAGGGGACGACAGAGGATGAGATGGCTGGATGGCATCGCCGACTTGATGGACATGGGTTTGATTAAACTCCGGGAGTTGGTGATGGACAGGGAGGCCTGGTATGCTGCGATTCATGGGGTCACAAATAGTCAGACACGACTGAGCAACTGAACTGAACTGAGCTGAACCATAAGGGTGAACCTTGAAAACGTTAAGTGAAAGAAGCCAGACACAAAAGGATACATATTGCAAGATGGCATGTGTGTGAAATGTCTAGAATAGGCAAATCCATGGGGACGGAAAGCAGACAGGTGGTTGCAAGGGGGGAAGTGGGAGTTCAAAGGGCATGGGGAATTTTCTTTGAGAGAGAGATTGATTGAGTGCTGTTGACTAGCGCTAAACAAGGGAAGGGGAACAATTTTGTGCTGCAAACATTGCCAAATGAGACCAACAAAAAGAACTTTCTGTTGGAACTGAGTGGGCTTTCTAACTTGCATCATCCATTTCTGTTCCCCCAAAGCCGTGGAGAGGAGAAATGGCCAATGAAATCCTGTGGATTCTCATTAATACCCTCCAGCTTCAAGAGGAATAGGTTGAGGGGGGAGAGTAGGCAATTACAGGAAAAGTTCTTGAGAGAAGAGGCCCTAGTGCTTGACCCTGGGGCTTTGACTAAGGCAGGAAGAGCTTCCAGGTCAGTACATTGAGCGACAGGAACAAGCTGAAGCCCAGCGGAATATTCTACACTGTTGGTTCGGTGGACTGGGCTTCGGTTAAAGATTGTTTGCTGCATCTATGATGGGAGTGAAACTGTGGGCCCCAAGCAAGGACTCCACCGAGGCCCAGCTGAATTGTCCCCCTTCCTCATCCATACCTTTAAGCTACAAAAAAGGACTTGAAAATAACCCCCAGTCCTCCAATTGCGGTTCTGAGTGGAGAAGATAGAAGTGCCTTCTGTATGAGGCAGGGAGGATGTTGAGGAAAACTCACCTGTAGTGTATTTCATTAAAGCAACAGTCAGAATCACTCATGTTAGGCATAGACAAGATGGAAAGAAATGGCATAGTCAAATAAACTAAAGGAAAGGAATAAACAAAGGGAAATGTAATAATCTATGGGAAAATACATGTTAAAGACAGATGAATAATGCTGTCTGGAAGAACCCAAAACCAAAATGCAGACAGATTTCTTGAAAGCACACTGCACTATATATTATGGTAATTTAATAAGAACAGAGATGAAATAAAATAAGATAGCAAAATAACATGACAAAACAGCACAATTATATGGAATGGGATATCGAAGAGCTGAAAGGGATGAAATAAAATTTCAAGTATCTGTCACAAAGAGGTTGTACAAATAGTTAAAAATCATATTAATAACATGTGAAGACCTGAAATAATTACAACTAATGCAGAGGAAAAAATTAGATAAAGTTAAGGAATTCAAAGATAATTCAGTATAAAGATCTTTGATACTCTTGGTAAGAACCCAACAAGTGAAACAAAAAAATATTGGAAAACATACTACAGGAAAATTTTCCTGAAGTGAGGGAGGAGATAAATCAGCTATCTGAAAGATCATAGTATATAGTAGGCAAAACTGATATAGAAGGAACAGTATTGAGTCATATAATGATACATTGATTCAATGTCAAAGATAAAGCATTTTTCAGATATTCAACAGAAAAAGCAAAAGGGAAAAAGAAATCCAGGGGTCCTTGGACTTCTCTTCATCTCTTCCGAATGCCAGAGAACAGTAGGGAACCATCTACAGCGGAAAAGAGCAGTGAGCTAGAATTTTTTATTCAGTCAAATCATCATTCATGGATAAAAGCAAGAGAAGAGCATTTTAAAATAGGACAGAGCTCAGAGAATAAAACATCCATGAAGCTTCTTGAAGAAAGCCTTTCAGGACATAGACTCTGAAGGCAGACTACCTGGGTTTGAATCCTGGCTTTGCCACTTACTGGTTGTGTAATTCAGGTAAGTTACTTTTTGTACCTTAGTCTCTTCATCTGTAATTTGGGGATAGCAACAATCACCATGTCACTGGGTTGCTTTTGTGGATTTAATAAATTAACATGTAATATACAGTGGAATATTGCTCAGCCATTAAAAAGGATGAAGTAATGCCATTTGCAGAACCTGGATGGACCTGGAGAGTGTCATACTGAGTGAAGTCAGTCAGACAGAGAAGGAGAAGTATCCTATGACATCCCTTATATGAACAATCTAAAAAAAATGATACAGAAAGAGACTCACAGACTTAGAGAATGAACTTATGGTTGCCGAGGGAAAGGGATAGTAAAGGAGTTTGGGTAGGTCATGTACACTGCTGTATTCAAAATGGATAACAAACAAGGACTTACTGCATAGCACGTGGAAACCTACTCAGTGCTATGTGGCGGCCTGGATGGGAGGGGTTTAGGGGAGAATGGCCACACGTATATGGATGGCTGAGTCCCTTCATGTTCACCTGAAACTACTGCAGCATTGTTAATTGGGTATGCCCCAACACAAAATATAAAAGTTTGAGGTCTGAAAAAAAATTAATATGCATACAGTGTTGGGAATAGTGCCTGGCTTGTAGGAAAGCTGTATATACACACATTTGCTGTAATCAATGTTATATATCATGATGATGAAGAAATCCATTCCACCAAGATATAAACCACTGGTGAGGTTTTAATTAGTTTAAAAGCAGAGCCAAAATTAAACAAAAAACAGCAACAACTAAGGAAAGAATAACTGCAGAACAGAATGTATACATACATATCTTGACTAAGCAAACAAAATTAAAGCTCCCAAAAAATTGAGAGGTGGAGTGAAGAAAAGTGAAAGAGAGTCTAAGTATGCTGGTCACTTAATCTTTTGTGGCAAAGTCTTTCAAAACTGTCTAAATTTGAAACAAGTAATTATAAAACAGCCTTTTAATAATACTCGTGGTCTTTTTTCTTATCCTCAGAGTAACCTCTTATGAATGAGGAAAGATCTATGAATTTCACTATTTCTTTTATTTTTGCTTCAGTTTCTTTTGCCTTCTATTCAATCCATGGAAATTTATTTTTATTTTAAAAGGAAATATAACATGATTCTATTATTATGAGGTTATCTTGTCCATTAATCTATTCCTTCATCCAATTATAATTTGTAAACAGAGATATTTGAATCGAGGTTCATGATATATTAATACTAGTTATTATTGAGTAAGAGAATTTGAATAATGTATTGTTTTTTTGGTGTGTTTCTTGAATTTTTATAATATACATGTACAAAGCCAGTAAAGGTCTTATTTTAAAACATATCAATCTTGGATTTCAGCAACCAAAAAAAATCAATTAAAAAAAACTAACTACATAAATAAATCAATCATCTTACAACCCTGTAGGAATGACTCATGCCTGTTCAAACACATTTTGTTCCTAAGAGAAGAGATTCTATGTATAATCAAAATCAACCTTTTCATTTTTTGTCAACTATTTTCCACTCAATTACTTAAGCATTAGGGAACAGGTTTTGTCTTATCAACACCCAGCTGGAGATCAAAGCTTATATGTGATGAAAAATAGTGGCTGTGGGGTGTGGAGTGATTCACAGGAACATGATTTCCCGTGTCAGGGAGACACGATCTCCATCAAGTAGGAGGGTTTTCTTATAAGGTTGAGCAAAGTTGTGGGGATTATAGGAGCCACAGGCAACTTTATTTCCCTTCCACTCAAACTGCTGTGATAATGATGCAGTCCTTTGACTAGAGATAATGCTACTGACCTGACCTGAAACCTGCCATAGTGCCTGGAGTCCAGGGTTCCGGAGGTGGCCGGGGCTCTGAGCTACCCAGGCAGCACTTGCTGTTTCTCCCCTTCACGCCCGCTGCATCTCGATTGCTTCCTACTCGCACTTTGGGGCAATAGTTGGCCTGCCACCCACAAGCCTGTGAGCTCCTTGAGGGTGGAAGCTGCCTAGTTCTGTGCTCCCCTCTAACCCCTGGGCCCGGCACAGAGCCTGTCTGACGGTGGGTGCTTGGGGGGTGTTTGCTGAGTGGATGAACTTAGAATGAATTATGTCTCCTTCTAACCCCATCCCTTCTGTCATCAAGTATATACATGTGTGAGGACAAATGGCTGTGGTAAAAACCTGTGATCTCACAAGATCATGTGAGACTGAAAACTCTGAACTTCATCAGCCCTGTTACTGAGCTCATCACTGGATGTAGGCATGGCTCCCTACTACCTAAATAAATTCATCTTCCCCCTTCTTTTTTAGAGGCAATAAAGAAAGCAAAAAAAGGCTTGATTAAAGAGTATTCGGTCTTGAATCACCCCTTTCCCCCACTGAGAGACTTTATAAGCCAGTAGAATAATACCTTGCTCTAATTACTCCCGTGATACCAGGGGTATAGGGCTTCCCAGCTGGAACAGTGGCAAAGAATCTGCCTGCCAATGTAGGAGACGCAAGAGACATGGGTTCTATCCCTAGGTTGGGAAGATCCCCTGGAGAAGGAAATGGCAACCTGCTCCAGTATTCTTTCCTGGGAAATCCCAAGGGCGGAGGAGCCTGGCCAGCTACAGTCTGTGGGGTCACAAAGAGTCAGACAGACTCAGTGACTGAACAACAAATAGCACTCCTACCATTCCTGCCCTTGGAGAAAGGGTACCTCCTCTACCCATTATAAGACAAGCTTCCCCAGCTGAAACACCGCTGTCCTGTCTTCTTTGACTGCCTTTGAACAAATCTCCAGTGAATTAAAAAACCTGTTGCGAATTGACTCGAAATCCTCCCAAGTTCACATGTAGAACTCAGTTAAAATGCAGAGTCCTGGGTCCCATTCTTCTGAGATCTGGGGTGGGGCCCAAGGCTCAGCAGTTTTGCCAGCTTGACGGATGTCCCCACTGTGGGCAGCACTGTAGAGGCTGAGCTTAAAGGCTTATACAAATTCCCCTTGAGCCACTGATGGGCCATTATTAAAACCCGTGAGAAAACGTGAAGAAATACAAAGAAGCAGAAACTCTTTTGAAAGGCTGGTGATGTGTTATGTTACTTCAAGGACATTCGTGATAACAGTAGATGTCATTCATCTGAGATGCTGCTCTGCATGGGGTTTGGTGCCAGGTCTTCATGTGGCATCACTAATTCTCACAGTCGTGGGCAGGAGATGATCCCCATTTTGCAGAAGAGGAAACAGAAACCCAGAGAAATTAGGAAAATTTCCGCAGGCCCTGCAGGTCCTAAGGGCCAGAACTGAGATACAAGCCCAGGTCAGCACAGCCTCAAAGCCCAAGCGAGCTCCACCCTGCTGAGCTGGCTGTGGGCTCATCAGGTACTCACTGAAAACAGCTCTAGACAGGATACCCTCTTCCTTTTACCTGCGTTCAGATCCCCCAGCATCTCTCAGGATCCAAGGCATTTGCTTCAAAACTGTTTCTTATTCTGTTTCCCCCTAGCAGCAGATGTCACAGGGAGACCTACTCCTCATTTTAATTTGGGTGCTAAGAATCCCATAAAGCTTCCCTCAGTGTCAATTAAAAAAGAAAAGGTCCATCTACAAAGATTTCGCCTCCTTTACAGAGTTTCTTCGGCAACTGCTAATTCTCTCTGCCCCCAGGTGATGGGTGGCGGTGCTCCAGCCTCCACAGAGGCGTTGACGCTGAGCTGTGACATCGGCTGGGTAGCACTGATGGGCTCATGCAGTAAACCTACCTATGGAGTGACGAGCAAGGAAGCCGTGTGTTTATGTTCTAGGGATGACATGTGGTTATCTTTTTCCTTCCCAAAGCAAGAGACTTACAGAGGAGTCAGGGGGACAGCCAAGTGAGCCCCTGGGGACTGGTACCCCATCCCTGGTGGCGGGTCTGCACATCATCTTCAAAGCAACCCTTGCAGAAAAAGAAATCCATAAATAGACTTTTTATTTCCCAAGATGACATAGGTTAAAAGTGACTGATGAGGGACATTTTTTTTTTTCTTACATTCAATCCATCATGAGGATTTGCACTTTGAGGGAAACGCTATCTGAATATTTAGCAAACTAAATATTTGATCACTGCCAGGGCTCTATTCTCCTGCAAGTCTCTTTGAATTGTCCATGCAATGGCCAGGGTGCCCTCATTCGGGTTCGTCTTTCAGTTACACCACATTTCACCGGTTTAGGTGGGGATGATGGCTTTTTGAAGAGTTGGATCTCGCACAGTTTAGCTCACCACGTGGACTTCCTCCTTGGTTCTGGCTCAGGGTCTCTGTTCACTCAGAGAACACGGGACTTCAGTTCTCTGATGAATGCTTTGTTTCTCTCTCCAGCTGCCCCTTGAGTGGGGGGCGCTGTTCCTCTGTCCACACTGTTGTTCGTGCTGGCGGGGTTCCTGTGGTCGGGCTCACCCACCCTGCCCTGACCATAACGCTCCTGAGGCCACGGAGGTCATACTACTGAGCTGGCCCAGAGTCTCCTCCCTGTAAACTTGGACTTGGAGGACTGTCTCCTCCTGGCTGGTGGGATCAGTGACACGTGACTTAGAGGGTTCTCTCCAGTCGTGTTTCTCTACCACGTGAGCCAGACAAGCAGAGGAAGCAAGTTACAGAGTGGAAGAGAAGAACGGGGAAGAAACGGAAAGGAGAGGAGGAAACAGAGATGTGGAAAGCATCAGGGGTGTTCGGTCCCTGGTTGAGTCATTCTTTGGTCTAGCCACTTTTGTCAGTTCAACTGAAGTAGTCCCACTGAGTCCCAGGAACTGCCATTCAGAGGAGTTTTCTCCATGTGACTCATCTTCTTTTCCTCCAAGCACTGCAGCATGAGAATTGTCATGGTCGATTAGGCTGTCCACGTGGTATTCCTAGCGTTATTTCAGAGACAGCCATTGGCATTTTCCAAAAACATCTTAGTTTGCTTTAGAATTCATGTCATAACAACAACAATAAATATTTATGAAGCATCTATTTACAGTGTTGACTTGATTTACTGGTGGTAAAACTCAGGCCTGGTGAGCTTAAGCAAGTTGTTTCAAGTGGGACCACCAGCAAGTAAGTGACTGAGTGAGGATTCCAGAACTCTTGATTGAGTTGATTGAGGTGAGGAGGGCAAGGAAGGGTGTTTTGGGCAGAGGGAACAGCATCAGCCAAGGCCTTGGGGCAGGGTGAGAATCACTGACCCCAAACTTTGAAGTCTTGAATAGCCTATTTAGGTGAGGTGAAAAATACTCTGGTTACATCAACTGGAGGAACTATGTTAGCGACATTCCATTAGTGATATTTCATTTATTCACACAGTATATTTTCTTATCAATTTGGTAGATATTGATGTTGCAAGATATTATTCCTAACCTTGTTGGTGTAATTGTAATAATAGACATCCCCTGCTCCCTAGAAGTGTTTTGTGGGATGTATTTTAGAAAATTAAGGTGAGATTACTGAAGTATGGTAAATGTCATTATAGGGACTTTCCCACTGGTTCAGTGGTTAAGAATCTACCTTCCAATGCAGGAGAGGAAGTTTCAATCCCTAGTCTGGGAACTAAGATCATACATGCTGCAGGGCATCTAAGCCCACACACTTCAACCAAATAAATAACTAATAAAATAAATATTTTAAAATTTGAGAAGAAAATAATAAAAAATAGATATCTGTATAGGATGGGTACTTCAAGCTGTATTTCAAGACTTTTCTTATTGATATAATTCTGGATTCTTCCCTCTCCCTAAAGGTATTGGTTATACTTGGTTATATGAGTTACGCTTACATTTCAAATACAAGTGGATTTTGGTTTAAAAGTTTCCACTTAATGGATATTTTAACCTCTACCATTTCTTGAGAGGTAGTGTCCTCCCTAAGAGTATTTGCCCTCACTTTTCCTTTCTCTTACCCTGAGTCAGTGTCCTGTATTGTATTCTGGGAGCTGGAAAAGTATTTTATTGACCTTTCCTGTATCATTTATGACTTTAGTGATGTCAATACTTCAACCTTTGCCCTCATAGTAAAATGCTCATCTTTTAAAAATCTCTTTTGTATGCCAGACTTCCCTCCCCCCACACCATGCCCTTGGTCTTTTTCATTACCCTTTTCCAGTTTGTGATATCTTTCTTGATAAAGTAGCCCTCAGCATGCACTTTATATTTTCTATTTTTTGGGCCACACCATGTACCATGCAGGATCTTAGTTCCCCCCCACGCCCCTCCCAGTGGAAGCATGGAGTCCTAACCACTGGACAGTCAGGGAAGTCCCTAGCATGCACCTTATGTAACCATTACCTAGAACAAGCAAGACTATGATGTATAATCAAGAACCAATCTCTTGCTTCTTATTGTCCCTTTAAATCTGCTGCATAGGCTTCATTCTTCTCTTGAGTTTGGATGAAAAATCAGACAGGTTTTCTAGTCACCCAGGTGACACAAGCTCCTCCAATCAGTAACGTAAAAATCCAGTCCCATGTAACAGATAATACTTAGAACTTGGTTCGGTATTAAGTTTTCTCCTTCTTCCCTGATGGTGACCTGTTGCAGACGGAAGCTAGCAGCAGGGAAAGAGGATGTGTTTTCTGTCCACCTTATGCTTTTCCTCCATCTCCTCCGCCATCCTGTTAACTCTGAATTCAGACCCCTCAGGGTAGAGCACAGGGAAAGAGAAGAGAGAACAGTGGTCAGGAAAGTTTTTCCTTTTCCGGTGCTATTGTGAGCTCACTGTTGCCCTGTCTGGGCCTGGAAAGTGCTAAAAGCTGACTCTTGTTCTCCTCTCCATTTTATGTTATTTTTTGGTTGGTTTGTCTGGTTTCTGACATTCCCATCACTGGAAACCTCCGTCTCCCCCGTAGATCACTGATAGAGGTAATACCCTCATCTCTGGTTTGTTGTCACTCCTGAGCTTCCTGGGTTTTGGCGTTATCTCCAGCTTAGCCTCTCTTGTCCATTCACCCCTCCAGACAGTTTTCTTGAGTAAGACCTGCTTGCTGTGCCTTGGCCGCATGGAAAGCAGTCATGTATCTTGCATGCTGACAAACTCTGGGAGAGCAGATTGTTCAACACGGCCTCTTACTCCTTGGTTTGCGTGCCTTGAAACACTTGCTTGACATTTCTCAGGTGGGAGTCAGACACATTGAATGTGTCCCACCCATGCAGGGTACACAGATCATGCTCTCAGGGGGCTCCTGTGAAGGCTCTTCACTGATTTTAAAACAAGGGACTGACATCCCAGTCTTACCTCTAAGGAGAGGATTGGAATCCTAACACACTTAGAATCTAAGAAGATTCTCTTAACTTCCACCCTCTCTTTTCAGGGCTTCTTCAATCTCTTGTCAACCCAGCTCACCGTTAAAAATGGTTTCAACCCCCCAACTCTTTTTTAACAACTGTCCTATTTTGAAATAATTATACGTTCATCAGTTCAGTTCACTCACTCAGTCATGTCTGACTCTTTGCGACCCCATGGTCTGAAGTTGCAAATAAATGTATAGAGAGATCCCATACAACCTTCACCCTAAATGTTAACATCTTGCTTAACTGCAAAGCAGTATCAAAATCAGGAAACTGACACGGGTACAATCCACAGTGCCTATTTGTGCTTCACACTCAGGTGTGTGTGTGTTTGCAGCTTTGTGTAATTTTCTCACATGTGTAGTTCCACGTACACATACACGATTGTACCACCACTACAAGGCTCTCTCAGGCTACCTCTTTAGCACACCCCTTTCTTCTATCACCCCTAACCCAGAAACCACTCATCTGTTTTCCATGTCTGTAATTATTTTATTTCATGGGATTATTCAGTATGCCTAGTTTTGAGATAGTCATCTCCTTTTTAAAAGTTTTTTAAAAAATAATAGTTTTTTTTCATTTATTTTTATTAGTTGGAGGCTAATTACTTTACAATATTGTAGTGGTTTTTGCCATACGTTGACGTGAATCAGCCATGGATTTACATGTGTTCCCCATTGCGATCCCCCTTCCCAAAATAATAGTTTTACTTTGGAATATTAACACATTATTTTTGTGCTTCAGCTAAAACAGAGGTAAGAAGAGTCCCATTTTTAACATCCTGTTACAGTTTTGTTCACGTTTGAACATATTTTCTATTTTGTGTCTTCCTGATGATTCAGCAGAAGTAGATGTTTTCATACTGTCCATGGGATTCTCAAGGCAAGAATACTGAAGTGATTTGCCATTCTCTTTCCAGTGGACCATGTTTTGTCAGAACTCTCCACTGTGACCTGTCTGTCTTGGGTGGCCCTACAGGGCTTGGCTCATAGTTTCACTGAGTTAGATAGACAAGGCTGTCTACATCTACTTCTGCTTTATTGACTATGCCAAAGCCTTTGACTGTGTGGATCACAAGAAACTGTGGAAAATTCTGAAAGAGATGGGAGTACCAGACCACCTGACCTACCTCCTGAGAAACCTGTATGCAGGTCAGGAAGCAACAGTTAGAACTGGACATGGAACAACAGACTGGTTCCAAATAGGAAAAGGAGTATGTCAAGGCTGTATATTGTCATCCTGCTTATTTAACTTATATGCAGAGTACATTATGAGAAATGCTGTGCTGGATGAAACACAAGCTGGAATCAAGATTGCTGGGAGAAATATTAATAACCTCAGATGTGCAGATGACACCACCCTTATGGCAGAAAGTGAAGAAGAACTAAAGAGCCTCTTGATGAAAGTGAAAGAGAAGAGTGAAAAAGTTGGCTTAAAACTCAACATTCAAAAAACTAAGATCATGGTATCCGGTCCCATCACTTCATGGCAGATAGATAGGGGAACAATGGAAACAGTGAGAGACTTTATTTTTTGGGGGGCTCCAAAATCACTGCAGATGGTGACTGCACCCATAAAATTAAAAGACACTTGCTCCTTGGAAGAAAAGCTATGACCAACCTAGACAGCGTATTAAAAAACACAGACATTATTTTTCCAACAAAGGTCCATCTCACCAAACCTATAGTTTTTCCTGTAGTCATGTATACATGTGAGAGTTGGACTATAAAGAAAACTGACTGCCGAAGAATTGATGCTTTTGGACTGTGGTGTTGGAGAAGACACTTGAGAGTCCCTTGGACTGCAAGGAGATCCAACCAGTCCATCCTAAAGGAAATCAGTCCTGAATATTCACTGGAAGAATGATGTCAGCTTCAGAGTTGAAACTCCAGTACTTTGGCCACCTGATGCAAAGAACCAACTCATTGGAAAAGACCCTGATGCTGAGAAAGATTGAAGGTGGGAGGAGAAGGGGACGACAGAGGATGAGACGGTTGGATGGCATCACCGACTTGATGGACATGAGTTTGAGTAGGCTCCAGGAGTTGGTGATGGACAGGGAAGCCTGGTGTGCTGCAGTCCATGGGGTCACAAAGAGTCGGACAAGACTGAGTGACTGAACTGAATTGATGATTCCTCATTGCACTCATTTAACAAATATTTGTGGAGTGCTTGGCACAGTATTATCTTTGGTGCTCTTGCTCTCCATTGGCCTTAAAGTTCTCAGGGAAGCAAATAATTCCCAAGGTCTCCTGTTGGGTTTATGGTTAATTCCCAGGCTGTTGTTCTACAGGGTTTGTTTTTAAGGTGCTTTAATTTAAACTTACCATCACTGAATTTCCTGTGCTAATTTCTGCCTAGCCTCAAAAAGTCTCTATCCCATTGATTTGCTGTTTTACTCCTTAGAAGGGCTTCCCAGCAGGTGCAAATTCCTTAGAACATCTTGGGGTCATCACAACCATGAAAGTTTCACTGTGTGCACAGTTCTTCAAATCTCTATAAAATTACTCACCAAGATCAGCCCCTCTTGGGCTCTGAGAACTCCTATTTTTTGCAAAGGAATAACTCTATTTTTTATTACTTGGTTTTCCCATATTGAAATTCAATTCTTTATCCATTTCAAGTAGTCCCTTAATCTTATAGAGACTCAACAGCTTTTTGTCTGTGTAAAATTTTTTTTATTTGTTTGGCTGTTTTGGGTCTTAGCTGCAGGATCTTCATTGCGTCATGGGGATCTTTCGTCGCTGCACTTGGTCTAGTTGTGGTGCCTGGGCTTCGGAGCACGTGGGTTTCAGGAGTTGTGGCATGCAGACTTAGTTGCCCTGTGGCATGTGGTATCTTAGTTTCCCGACTAGGAATTGGACTCAGCTTCCTGCATTGCGGAAGGCGGATTCTTAACCACTGGACACCATGGAATTCCCTCAACTGATCTTTACTTGCCCACAGTAGGGTTTTGGTGTGGACACTTGCCAAAGGCAACTCCGAAGCCTGAAAAGTGACTCTCTCCTCTTTCCCCGGACCCTCAAAGAACTCTGCTAATCAGACCTGGTTCCTGGTGTAGAATTCATCTTGCCTTTACCTCCGTGCGTTGTGCAGATCTGAGCTTTCTGCCATTCTGTGCTTCATTTGACGATTCCACCAGCTTGGTGAGCAGGGAAGGGTGAAACAACCAGTGACTGATGCCCTAGAGTTCCCTCTGGGGTCTTGGAAGGAGCCTGGTATTAGCGACCTGACTGTTCTGAATCTAACACAGCAGCTGTTTCACATCGTGGTCAACAGCTCCACAATCCTGCCCACGAATTTACTCGAAATTCTTAGGTGGATTCCATCCTGTCTGGGTGATTTATTGATACCTGTTT
Source organism: Odocoileus virginianus (assembly GCF_023699985.2). Classification (NCBI taxonomy): domain Eukaryota; kingdom Metazoa; phylum Chordata; class Mammalia; order Artiodactyla; family Cervidae; genus Odocoileus; species Odocoileus virginianus. Next base: position 5,627,951 of record NC_069685.1, on the reverse strand, counting down.
TGTCAGTTAAGACTAGAACATTCTGTGCATTGACTGCAATTTTACTGAATGCTCCGACCTGTCCATTTGAAGGGTGCTCATTTCCTAGGTAAAGGGCATGACCCAGAGCTGGTACAATTTCTCTTCCTTAGTGCATTCCATCCACGTCTTCAGTTTCTTGGCTTTAGTTTTGACATTTTGGGGGGATTTCTTGCAAGGTGTTCCTTAATGAATGGTAGAATTTCAGAACTAAAAGGAAAGTTCAAATGTGACTTGGTTTGAATGCCACAGCCTAAAGATGAAAAACTAAATTCGAGAGAAGTTACGTGCCTGGATCTGACCCATTTAGTAGCTGTATACTTCCTATCTGGTTATGTGTGCTTAGTTTTTGCTATTTATGTTCCTGTGAACTTTTGAAAAGGAGGAATTTCCTTTTAGGTCTTTAATCACTCTTCTTTTGTAAACTTCCCCGATGCTATGAAGAGGGTATCTGAGCCAAGCTGTCAGGTGTCCTGCTGACAGCTGGTTACTTTCATTCTGTTATTTGGGATCCAGAGGTGCCTCCAGTCACCCTGCAGGATAGCAAGCCCTCCGCCCAGCCCTGCCCAGCTCAGGAACCCCTCTGCCTGCTGCCTGCAGCGTCTGCTTGACACGCGCTGACAACTTGTTCACTTCTCTGCAGACGGGAATTCCTGGTTACGCTGTGTTCCTTTTATAAAACAGACTGCTTTCCCAAAGGCTGCTTTCTCAGAGCATCTCATTTCGCTGTTGCTGTTGGGAGATCTGAGATGTGACACCCGCAGGGTTTAAGTGGGATGGGAAGAGGTGGGTTGCCCGTTCCTTTCTTCCTGAAGGGTGTGAAGCCAGCCAGCTTCCTTTGACTCATCATCCTGCTGCCTTATTTTTACAGCTTCAGGGAGGCACAGATTGCCCGCCTCCCTCCCAGCCCTCGCTCTGAACACCACGTGCGCATTTAGTACTGGCAGGGAGCTCTCTGTCCACACCTGGTCCGAGTGGCCGTTCCCACTCCTGTGATGTCCCCAGCAGCCGTCTCCGGGGCCGGAGGCTCCTGCTCTCTCCGCCCCTCCTGCAGTCCATGCACAGGAGTGCTTGGAGAACCACGAGGCTGAAACCGAGCGCGCCTTGCCTTTCCTCCAGGCTGTCAGAGCAGAGACCACGGCTCCATGTCAGGGGGCCCTGAGGCAGGGCTTAAGTGTTTCTGCTTCTCTGGTGTTCCAGCTGCCCGGCACGCAGCAGGCTTCAGTGAGCCCATGGTCATCATCGGATATATCCTGGCCTGGGCTCTCTGCCTCCATCTCGGCCCTCAGCTAGAGAGAGAACTCCACACTCCTCCTCCGCCTGCCACCCGCTGGCTGCCCCACCCCGCTTGCTGTGGAGGAATGAATGACTGTCCCTGCTCGCGTTTCCCTCCCTGCCAGCTGGCGTAGGACACCCAGGCCCTTTTGCCACAGCCTGCCCAAGGCCGTCGAGTCCTCCCGCCCTGTGATGCTGACTTGTTTGCAGATGTGCCCTGGCCGCGGGGTGGTAGCAGACCCGACTCCAGGTGGTTAGGTTTGCCCTCCTGCCCCTCCCCTGTCACAGGACAAGGATAGGCCTGGGGCTGCGTGGCTGGGCCCCAGAGGGGCACCCGTGGGGGAGGGCTGCCCCGACAGACCCCCAGATGTGCAGAGAAACGGGCGCTCACTGCCGGGCACCCCTTGGCTGGGGTAGCTGCCTTGGGGTCCCCGGGGTCCTCTTTGTGGGCCTTTGTGGACACTCAGCCCCATTCACTGCATTCTGGCAGCTCCCGCTGACCTCAGGGCCTTGTATGTGCAGCGTCTTCCACTTCTGAGGTTTTTTCTTCAGCTGTCTGATGGGATATCTGGAGGCGATGAGTGCAATGAAGCAGGGTGAGAGGGAGGTGAGCCTGGCAGGTGCAGAAGGAGGCTGCTTTCAACAGAGTGGCCTGAGGGGGTCCTCTGAGTGGAGACTTGAAGGAGGGGAGTGAACAAGGCAAACAGTGTCTCCTCCACACACCACTCTTCCTCCCACCTTGGGGGCTTGGTCCAGCCCCTTGTCGTCCTAACCCGAGGCCACATCCTTTCCCAGTTCCATTACTCATCGGAGGAGGCTGGCATCTGCTGTGGCAGATGGCCCTGGGTTCTGGTGGCAACCCAGCAGCTTCCCAGGTGTTCGTTGGGGAGAGCCATCTTGGTTTTATAGCCACCTGGTATCGTAAGAAGTTAGACTGAGAAAAACGATATTTAGCAAGAATTTAAGACACGTGCAATCTGCCATTCTTCCAGTTTTTCTGAAAACAGCTCCTGGATCCCATCAGGTTGGCGGGAGCTGCCTACATGGGTGTCATGTTAGCCTCCTGGCCACCATTCTGCTACAGTTGAACTGTCCTTTCTTGCGATGCCACCAGCCAGGGCTGAAAGTTCATAGAAGAAATGTGCTCTGGAGCCTCCTACTCACAGCGAGGTCTGAGGACCAGTAGCGTGGTGGCCTTGCCAACACTGGGGAGCTTGTTGGGCATGCAGAGACTCAGGTCCACCCCAGCCTGTCTGGATCAGCTCCCCCAGTGACCTGGGAGCACCTCAGAATCTTAGAAGAGCCAATCAATTCCTCATTGATGACATCACTCGGAGGCCTTTTGCTTTGCTGGTGAATTCCTGCTTGGTTAAAGTGGAAGTTAAAGTGTTAATTGCTCAGTGGTGACTGACTCTTTGTGACCCCATGGGCTGTAGCCCATCAGGCTTCTCTGTCCATGCATTTCTCCAGGCTAGAGTACTGCAGAGGGTAGCCATCCCCTCCTCCAGGGGATCTTCCAAACCCAGGTCTCCTGCATTGCAGGCAGATTCTTTACCATCTGAGTCACCAGGGAAGTCCCACTGTTTAGTTAGTCCCAACACAAACAGCTCTTCTGAGCATTTTCTTTGCTCTGCTTTTCTTACTGACGTTGTAAATTGTGCCCAGTTTCTTTCTTCCTGATGACTGCTAGATCTGTATCTTCTGCCCACCTAGCATTGTGACTTGTACAGAGTGAAGTATTTGATGCATGAATGAATGAATCCATCTCCCGTATTACTAGACTAAACCAGTTTCCAAGGCTTACAGTGGCATGGCATGCTTGTTTTCATGGCGTCGGAGTGGTGGAGAAGTTGGCAAGTGGCCTGAGGACAGGGGCCCACGGGCCGAGCGGGTGCTGACCATGAAAGAGGAGAGCTGCTTCTGGATGAGGATGAGGAAGAAGGCCAGCTTTCAGCGTTGCCTTTCACACAACCAGAAGCTCTGCCCGTTACACATAGAGCCCTGTGGGCCCCTCACATGTGCCATGTGGGCTTCGGGGTTGTCAGTTGCATGACGATGACTGACAGGTGGGCCAGGCGAAGGTGCCCCTTTCTCCTCCCTGTGGCAGGGGGTGCCTCTGGACTGCCAGGCACTGGGACTTCTCTCACCGCTTTCTGGGAGGGAGAATGTCCCAGGTCCAAACTCCCCTCCCAAACCACAGCCTCCCTGGGAGTCCTCACTCGTCTTCTGCAGGGTCGGGCTTGGGGAGCAAAGGGAGCCGGGCTGGTGGAGGCCCTGTCTAGCTCAGGCTGCATGAGGGTGGGTGTAGGTCGTTTCTCCCTCCTGCGTCCAGAAACCAGCGCCTCTCTGAGCGGGCTTGCGGATTTGGGGCAGATGGGCTCCTGCCCATCTGGAGGAGGGTTGGGTGGCTAAGACAAAGGTATGATTGACAGGCTTGTGCCAGCTTCTTCCTGCCATGTATAGAATGGTGCTTCTAAAGTTCCAGGAGGAATATTGCTTCCTTGTCTACTGGGTTTTTGAGTCAAGTGGAGAACAGACCTACAAGAATCATAATTAGCAAATGTGTATGTGTGTGTGTGCATACATACATGTATACATATGTATATATGTATTTGTTGTGTGTATGCGTATGTATGCATGCATGCATGCATGCTAAGTCACTTCAATTGTGTCCAACTCTTTTGTGACCCCATGAACTGTTCCAGGGTCCTCTGTCCCTGGAACTTTCCAGGCAAGAATGCTGGAGTTGGTTGCAATTCCCTTCTCTAGGGGATCTTCCAGATCCAGAGATCGAACCCAAATCTCTTATGTCTTCTGCATTGGCCAGTGGGCTCCTTACCACTAGCATAACCTGGTAGGCCCATACATATATTTATGATGTATATGTGTATGTATACATATCCCCCTTCACCCTGGAATTAAATTGTTTTATATGTCATACACATAAGATATTAAAATGCAGATTTTTTGGTCATTTTTATATAAGAAAGTAGAGAAGAGACTCAGATGGGGCAGGACAGGAGTGGGTGCTGCTATAATTAGAAAGCTAGTCTCTCATCTAAATGTGATCCTGGGGGTTTAAAAGCAGATACAGATAACCTAACACCTTCTGGGTCTTGGTGCAGAAGTGGTCAAGAGGGGCAAACACAGACCTGCCCTTCTCCACAGCAGAAGGCCATCAGCCCTTCCAGGCCCCCTGCCTCTGGAAACCACTCTTCCCACACGCGATCACAGGGAGTGAGGCTCTGGAATCTGTACTGACGTAAGCACACCTTTCAGTCTGGGTCACAGAGTCTGCACAGAAGGAGATCAAGTTTTCCTTGTTAATGGGTCTTGACCCTGGGCCACTGTTTGCCTGCTCTGCCCATTTCATCCGTTATGAAGTACTCCCAAATCTCCTTGGAGACGGCTGCCAGTTTGGAGCATACAGATGTGCACTCATGTCTTAGATTACCTTTGCCAATGCACATTACCTTCTGTTTATTTGTGTTAAGTTTCAGCTGCCTTCAGGCTCCCCTATCCCCCAAAGTGTTCAAATGCATCTGGAGTTTCTTGCAAATCTCCTTAGTTTTTATTAGCCAAAACAAGAGAGAGCCAGCTGAAATCTCTGGGAAGAGATTAAACAACAATTATGTGAAAATTGCTCGTGTCATCTCTGACCAGGTAGTGGAGGTGGGGATGGCTAGGGTGCCAGGTAGGACGGTGCTGAGGTGGGGATGGCTAGGGTGCCAGGTAGGACGGTGCTCACATCAACTTGTGACTCTGTTGATCTCACAGCCCCGGAGAGGAGCCAGGGAGCCCATCGAGGTGTTTGCTTCTCTAAGTGGAATATGTAGATGTCAGTGCTTCAAGAGGGCTTGGAAGCCCCCCCTTGCAGAGCCTGTGGGGGAGGCATGTTATATAAGGCATTTCTGTCTGAGCAAGTTGGTTATCAGAGAAGAGAGAGCAGAAGAGCTGGCAGGAAGTGAGCCGGGGAGGAGAAGGAAGTGTGTGCAGCAGCCTGCTCAGATATATAAAAATACCAGCAACGTTTCATCCAGGGTGGGAGGGAAGCAGGCGTGTGGCTCCAAGGGCTTGCCCAAAGAAGCCAAGCTGTGAACTTGACTGAATCTGGAAGCGGGAGTGAGGGGCTGGCCAGGATGGAGCGGCAGCCCTCAAGACCAGCGGCAGAGAAGATGATGAGCAGCCCAAACTGAGGGGAGAGGGAAAACAGGACTGTTGTCAAGAAGCAGATCTCCTTGAGCTCGGCAGGTGCCAGGCCCCTCCGTGTGGGTAGATCGGAGCAGGTCCCAGGGCCTGTCGATGAGCTGAGTGTGCCAGCTCCAAGCTGTTCCACAGATAGTAGGTGTGAACCCCAAGTCATCTCAGACATCCAGCTGTATACTATTTCTCTTAAGAAAAAACACTGAGAAAGCACCAGACCCAAAGGAGTCCTTTCTCTTCAGCCTGGTTACCTGTGTAGAAATTGGGCCATTTGAAAGACGCAAGTCTGAGTGGGTGACTTGCCGGCTCCCCTTCCCTTTTGGCAGCAGGCTGGGAAGAGCTTTTCCCTTTCAGACTCAAAGATATGCACCATTTCGTTTTTCTGTTCCATTTGTAGGACCAGAAGCCAGCAGCACATGACCCCCCTCCCCTTCCCGGACAACTCTATTCTCTTTGTTGGTCCTTCCGTTTCCAAGCTGGGTTTATCAATTGCATGACCTGAGCACCCCATGTCTAGCAGTCAGAACTTGATCAAGCTCAGGCATCCAGGAGAGTGACCACCATCACCTGTGCAGCCCTGCTCACAAATCACCCCTGACCCTCCCGTCTGCTGCACCTGGGGTTTGCTTCATATTCCTTGTGACTGTGGTAAAGACCCACTGTTGAGAAGGGGAGGCAAAGGCTACCAGTGTTCGGGGGATCAAATGCAAGGCTAGGGACTGGGTCAACCAGTTGGGGAAGAAGTGGGACCAGGAGAAATCCTCCCACAAAGTCCCACCTGCTCAGTGGCTTTCTCTCCACTTCTTCTTCCTCCTTATCCCCCTCCCCCTCTCTTCCCCCTTCTTCTCCTCTTTCTTTTAAAGAATGCTGAGTGGTTGTATTAGTTTGCTAGCGCTGCTGTAGCCAAATACCATAGATTAGGGGACTTAAACAACAGGGGTGTATCTTCTCACAGTTCTGGATGCTAGAAGTCCAAGATCAAGGTGTCAACAGGGTTGGTTCCTCTTGAGGGCCTTGAGGGAAGGATCTGCTCCAGGCCTCTCTCCTGGCTCGTAGGTGCCTGTCTTCTCCCTGCATCTTCACAGAGTCTCCCCTCTGTACAGGTTGTTATACCTGTACCTTCCTCTTCTTATAAGGACACCAGCAATACTGGCTTAGGGCCCATCCTCATGGCCTCATTCAACCTTAAATATGGGCTAGTAAAGTAATGCTCAAAATTCTCCAAGCCAGGCTTCAGCAATACATGAACCATGAACCTCCAGATGTTCAAGCTGGTTTTAGAAAAGGCAGAGGAACCAGAGACCAAATTGCCAACATCCACTGGATCATCAAAAAACCAAGAGAGTTCCAGAAAAATATCTATTTCTGCTTTATTGACTATGCCAAAGCCTTTGACTGTGTGGATCACAAGAAACTGTGGAAAATTCTGAAAGATATGGGAGTACCAAACCACCTGACCTGCCTCCTGAGAAACCTATATTCAGGTCAGGAAGCAACATTTAGAGCTGGACATGGAACAACAGACTGGTTCCAAATAGGAAAAGGAGTACGTCAAGGCTGTATATTGTCACCATGCTGATTTAACTTATATGCAGAGTACATCATGAGAAATGCTGGGCTGGATGGAAGCACAAGCTGGAATCAAGATTGCTGGGAGAAATATCAATAACCTCAGATATGCAGATGACACCACCCTTACGGCAGAAAGTGAGGAGGAACTAAAAAGCCTCTTGATGAAAGTGAAAGAGGAGAGTGAAAAAGTTGGTTTAAGGCTCAACATTCAGAAAACTGAAGATCATGTATCTGGTCCCATCACTTTATGGCAAATAGATGGGGAAACAGTTGAAACAGTGGCTGACTTTATTTTTGGGGGCTCCAAAATCACTGCGGATGGTGACTGCAGCCATGAAATTAAAAGACGTTTACTCCTTGGAAGGAATGTTATGACCAACCTAGACAGTGTATTAAAAAGCAGAGACATTACTTTGCCAATAAAGGTCTGCCTAGTCAAGGCTATGATTTTTCCAGTGGTCATGTATGGTTGTGAGAGTTGGACTATAAAGAAAGCTGAGCACTGAAGAATGATGCTTCTGAACTGTGGTCTTGGAGAAGACTCTTGAGAGTCCCTTGGACTGCAAGGAGATCCAACCAGCCCATCCTAAAGGAGATCAGTCCTCGGTGTTCACTGGAAGGACTGAGGTTGAAGCTGAAACTCCTATAGTTTGGCCACCTGATGCGAAAAGCTGACTCATTTGAAAAGACCCTGATTCTGGGAAAGATTGAGGGCAGGAGGAGAAGGGGATGACAGAGGATGAGATGGTTGGATGGCATCACCAACCCAGTGGACATGGGTTTGGGTAAACTCTGGGAGTTGGTGATGGACAGGGAGGGCTGGCGTGCTGTGGTCCATGGGGTCGCAAAGAGTCGGACACGACTGAGCGACTGAACTGAACTGATGGGCTTCCCTGGTGGCTCAGATGGTAAAGAATCTGTCGGCAATGCAGAAGATGCCGGTTCTATCCCCGGGCCAGGAAGATCCCCTGGATAAGGGCGTGGCAACTCACTCCAGTATTCTTGCCTGGAGAATTCCATGGGCAGAGGGAGCCTGGTGAGATACAGTCCAAGGGGTCACAAAGAGTTGGACATAACAGTGGCTAACAGTTTCATTTTCAACTTAAGTACTTCTTTGAAGACCATATCTCCAAATATGGTCATATTTTGAGTCACATATGAATGTTTGGGGTCCATACCTGTGGACAAAGAGGATTTTCTTTCCTAAGTTAAGCTGCGAGGAACACCCATTTGGAGAACATCCATTTATAACTGCTTACGATAGTTGTGAAGGACAAATTCCAACTCCTCATCCTTAGTAGTTAATTGTTGGCTAAGCCACAGTCAGATTCCATTTGCTTCCATGAATGTGAGGAGAGGCAGAGGCTGAATAAGACCCAAGGCTTTACCAGGTTCTTGACCAAACCACCAGGGCTGTCCCAGAGTAGGCTGACAATTCCTAGCACATGAGCTTTCCAGGGGTTTTGAGTCTTGGGATGCACACCTGACCAAACATGGCCTGGGTGGTCAAGTCACATGAAAAATGGCCCAGGTTTTCATTCACTGAGGTCACATAACAGGTGCGTGCTTCTGGGCACCAGTCATGGAAATAGGACCATTTCCAGATTTTGCATAAAGCCACTGTTTCTCTGAGTCATACACTCAATATGAGGGAAAGGATCTAGACTAACTAAAGGATCTGACCAACGCCAAGGCCTAGTTCAAGGCGGGGGACGCTGCGGGAACCCCTCTGACTCAGCCACCGGATACCACGGCTGGCCTTAGGAAACAACAGTGAGTGTCACCTGAAATCAGGAGTGCTCACAGATGTGCCCTCAGAATGCAGGCAGGTTTGCTGTGAGTGCTTCACCCCTAGTGCTGGCTGGACCTGGAGAGAAGGGGCATTTGTGTGGGGAGCTCTGAGGGGGTGGCTAGCGCTCCAGTGAGACTGTCCACAGCACCAAGCCCTAACTTAGCCGCGGGACCCGTAGCTGATCCTGGCCTTTGGTGGCAAAGTCCAGTCTTGGGGGGACATCTCAGCTCATGGTGGGCGACCGTAGGGAAGTAGCAAGGGGAACTGGTTCATAAGATGTGAAGGTGATTGTCTGGGATCCTTGAGAGGGAAAATATCACCACCAAAAAATAAAAAAGCAAGATCTCATACCATATCTCATCAGGCAGTGACTTTGGCCAACTTTCTTTGGATTGAGTTGGGAACTGTGGTTTTCTTTGCAATGGCAGCTGGGGTGATGTGAGAGAGTTAGATTGCAAGGATGGAGCAGAATGAAATGGTTACAGGCACAGAAGGGCACAGGCCTTGCATAAAGAGGGTTCCTTCAACACGTTTCAAAGCATGGACAGTGAATAGACCAGCTATATCTGGAGAGGCTCAAGTACAAACCTGATTTTAACTACAAACAGGAGAACATTTCTATATCACAGTTTATCAGGAGTCTTCACATTATTTGTCTCATTAAACCTTCACAACGATCCTAGGAAATACTAATGTTTCATACGAACTTTTTACAATAGAGGGAACTGAGGCTCAGAGATGTGAAGTAACTTGCTAAGTTCACAGGACTAGTAAATGTCAAGCTTGGGATTCTAAGCAGGGTGCCTGACTTTAGAACCTCACCTTCTTGACCACCATTTGCTATGAGGCTCCTGGAACTGTGGTGCCCAGGTACAGAAGCACGGTCCACTCTGTCAAGAATGAGTGTTTGACCCTGACATTGTTTGGAATTGCTGGTTGGATGATGATAATAGGTGTGTGTCCAGTTGTTCAGTCGACTCCGATGCTTTGCAGCCTAGCCCCGCCAGTCTCCCCTGTCCATGGGGTTCTCTAGGCAAGAAAACTGGAGTGGGTAGTCATTCCCTCCTCCAGGAGATCTCCCCGACCCAGGGATCAAGCCCAAGTTTCCCACCTCTCTTTCATTGTAGGTGGATTCTTTTGCCACTGAGCTATTGGGGAAGCTCTATGATAATACAGAGCAGCCCAACTTTTAGCTGGTTCTATTAGTGCAAAATCTCTACAGACAATCCTCACCCTACTGCCTGTAGCCAGCAAACCTCGCCCTCTGCCTTCTTCGGGTACCCATTGCAATGACCCTTACTATCGGCCTCCAGACTGCCTGGAGCAAGGCTCTGTCAAGGCTCTCTCCTGTTTGTAGCCTGTGGCTTCTCAGAACTTTGAGGAGAAACAATAGGGTTCCTGCCCTGGTTTCTGGAAGGATGTGCAGAGCCTTTCAGAGAGTCTCTCACTCAGGGGTTGAGAAGCCGATCCCACTCAGAACCCAGAAGCTGGAGGTGAGCAGAGACTGGTCCAGCCATAGCTCAGGCCAGTTCCCTTCATGGAGAAGCAGAAGCTTCAGACTCAGCCCAGAGACAGCAGGGCAGGGAGAGCCGAGGTGGAGAGATGGTGTGGGCGGCAAGATTGACAGGTACACACTTGAGGGCCGACGATCAGAATTTCCACCAGCACCAGATATGGGGGAGAAATAGACACACAGGCTGTGAGATTGGCATTTTCTGCACATTTGACGAAAAACCCACAGCATTTTCTTAAGTGAAGTTACAATTTCTGTGATAACCTCCCTCTCATGCTCCTTGAAAAAACAATCTTAAAGCAAGATCCTTAGTCAGGTAACTATGCAAATGTGTGTGTTTATCCAGGTGCCACAGCAGGATGTGCAAAATATTTTCATTTCTTGGCTCTCAGGGTGAATTCTATTAGGAGGAACAGTTGGAGTCTGGAATTTCAGGCAGATACAGTACCTGCAAGTCCTTGGGGGCTTAGCTGGAATTTCCTCTCCAAATTCAGCATTGGGAGCCCTTCCTGTGGGCACAGTGGAGGCATGGTTGTTATAGGCAAGTGCTCAACTTACCTGAGCCTCCTGCATCCCTAGTCAGCAGCCTGGGGCACCGACCACCAGGCCACAATGCAAACTGCCTGACTATTTGGGGACCATAATCTTGATGGGGGAATATCTTTGTGTTTTTGCAAAAAAAAAAACAAATTACAAAATTAATGCATGTCCCGTGTAAACCCAAAGTAATCAGTACAGAGTAAACAGAAGTGAAGTTGCTTAGTCATGTATGACTCTTTGTGATCCCATGGACAGTAGCCCACCAGGCTCCTCTGTCCATGGCATTTTCCAGGCAAGAGTACTGGAGTGGGTTGTTATTTCCTATATAGACCTGGCTAAATGTGTAGGCACATGCATATGTTAATGGGATCCTTCATACTACCTACATTATTCACTGATTTGCTCTTTTCAATGGAGAATTTTCCATGTCAGTACTTATAGATCTAACATACTCTGTAGATTGATGCATACTATTTAATCATTCCCCTAATATGGACATTTAGATTATGGGAAGGTCATACCCAAGTAGTCCATGCTCCTTTCACCCTTTTATTGATCCCACTCATGAACAATTCTCAAAAGGTTTGGAGTTCCTGCCTTCTGGCAACTTGAGGACAGTAGAAAGCTACCCGTGACTCCTATCGAGGTTCTATCCCTAATCATTGCTCCCCTGGAGCCTGGAAAGTTTAACCTTCATGTCTTCATCCTTTATTTTTTTCTCTTCTCTACCACCAATATCGTCTTCCAAAATGCAGCGAAACAGAGTTGAGAGGGGTGGGGGTGCAACCTTAAGAAGGGCCTCTATGCCATCAAACCAAGAGGGCCATGCAAAGTGTAGAGATGATTCCCACACAAGGTGCTGCCGTAAATTCTTGTGCAGGACTTCACAGACCATATCACCTGGTCATGCCACTTCCATACCCAACCTCCACGTCCAGGCTCTTCTCCAGGATACAGGGAGAGGCCTGGAAGGATGAAGAGGATGCACTGTTTGAGTCAAAGAGGTACTGAAATATGATGGGGGGACAAGAGAGGAAAAGAGAGAGACTTGAGACGCCGACAGCTCACATAACCCAGCTCACAACGTCGCCTGGGGCTGACCTGCCGTCAGCCAGCATCTCTGCCTGCTGACTGGGCTTGAAAGTTAAAACTGGCTTCTTGTGGATACTGGCCAATGACTTCTTTGCCATGGGAGCAATTGTTTTTTTGCTGTGCTTGCAAGATGTGAATTCATTCTTTTTTAATATCAGTAATACACAGTAAAGAGCTTAATCCAATTTACAAAGAAATAGGATCAGACAAGCCTTGAAAATACAATGTGCCTTTATGGCTGAGATGGCAGGGTGGGAGGAGAGTGAGCAGAGCAGCAGAGGGGAACCCTCTCCATCGCGAGCGTCCTCCTCCTCGGCATCAGGGCACAGGAGTGACAGGGCTGTCAGGGGCTTGGAGCTTTAGGGGTGCCTTTGGAGCTTTTATTTTTGTGATGCAAGAAAATCGGAACTGACTTACCCAGCGAGGTGCCATATTAATGTGGTACCACTCATGTATGTGAATGAGACTTCTGGTCTCCTCTCAGGAGGTAAAATCTGTATTAAATTTGCTGTTCATGCAGAGAGCATGCAGAACCACCAGCACTGCCTTTCTGGTCCCGTGAGCGCAGTGCTGCTTGCCTGCTAGACGTGTGACTCTGGCCAGAGGTGCCATCTTCCTGGCCGGAGTGGAGGATGTGGTACAGAGTCACGCTGAGCTTGTTTCACGGGCGGGAACTGATAGGGAGGAAAGGCTGGGAGTGAACCCTTGCCAAGAAGCTGCCGCAGAATGTAAAGCTTTGGTCTACACTCTACATGCAAGGAGCCGCACCAGCCTGATTAGCTTTGACAGCCGGATATACTGATTTGGTGAGTGGGTGGCTGGAAGTCTCCAGAAGACTCGGATCCTGATGGTCAGGCAGGCAGGAGGGAAGCCGGGCTCCCCAGTAAGTGACTGGCTTCCCACCAGGCTTTAGTGCAGTCAGGTCTGTATACTTTTTTTTTTTAATCTTTTTTTTTTTTAATTAGTTGGAGGCTAATTACTTTACATCATTACAGTAGTTTTTGTTATACATTGAAATGAATTAGCCATGGATTTACATGTATTCCCCATCCCAGTCCCCCCTCCCACCTCCCTCTCCACCCGATCCCTCTGGGTCTTCCCAGTGCACCAGGCCCGAGCACTTGTCTTATGTACCCAACCTGGGCTGGTTATCTGTTTCACCCTAGATAATATACATGTTTCAATGCTGTTCTCTTGAAACATCCCACCCTCGCCTTCTCCCAGAGTCCACAGGTCTGTATACTTTTTGAATGTTAATTCTGTGGCTGGGATGGTGCTAGGCTCAGCAGTGAATAAAACTTGGCCCCGCCCTTGGGGAATTTACAAGCTGATGTAAACAAAAGCTGCTGACGTTGCTCCGCGCATGGAAGAGAGATATTCAAGCTGGGATGGAGACTGAGGGGAGACTTTCTGCAGAAGGTGAACTGAAGTTTGGGGGATGCGTCAAATGTTGGGGAGGACTGTCTAGGCAGAGTGAAAAGCAGGAACATCAAAAACATGTGGAAACAGCATGGCTTGTTCCATATGACTAGAGTTGCCAGAAATGGGACCAGAGAAGCAAGTAGGAGCCAGGTCATGGAAGGGGGGATGTAACCTTCTAAGGAGGTGTGACTCCAATCGGTAGGTGATAGGGACCCCTTCAGAGGTTTAAAACAGCTTAACGTGTGCTTTCCTAGATCATGCTGGGAGATGTCTGGGGAATGGAACAATTCTTGAAGCCAGAAGACCACTTGGATATCTAGGACTGCAAACCAAGGGAAACCCAATAAGGTCTGCACATTCATGGAATCTGATAGGGAGGAAGTGGGTAGAGAGGTGCATGGGCATGGGCTGGAGAGTTTGGGAAAGGGAATTAACAAGGGCAACGGCAACCCTCTCCAGTGTTCTTGCCTGGAGAATCCCAGGGACAGAGGAGCCTGGTGGGCTGCCGTCTATGGGGTCACACAGAGTCGGACACGACTGAAGCGACTTAGCAGCAGCAGCAGCAGCAGCAGGAGGCTGGTTGTCTGGGGATTCAGCTAAAGCAGACACGAATTCCAGGGATGGACCCAGGAGAAGTTGGATCCTTCTTCCCTGGGACTGGGAAGAAAACAAACAGCTCTGTAAACATCTTGGGTACCACAGAGTTCTAACTCAGGGCAGTGTGACCTATTCCAAAACCAACCTTCTGATGGCGATGAAGTCAGGATGGGCCAGGAGGGGATGAGCAGAGGAGGGCTGGCAGGTGGGGGCCTTTGGTTCCTGCAGCAAGATGGAACCTGGAAAGGCAGTCACTAGCCAAGTTGGAACCCACAATGTCAGGCACACTAGCCATTCTGCAGGAGTGTGCAACAGGCAGGCCCTTGGTTCCAAGCAAATCTGAACTCTAGTCTTTCCTGAGACACTTCTTGGCAAATTGAGGAACTTATTTAACTTCTCAGAATGTCAGTGCATACACCTATCTGTAAAGTAGAGTTGAAAATACCTGCTTCACACTATTTATGGTAGCCGGAATATGGAAGCAACCTAGATGTCTGTTGACAGATGAACAGATAAAGAAGTTGTGGTACATATACACAATGGAATATTACTCAGCCATAAAAAGGAATGAATTTGAGTCAGTTGAACTCAGGTGGATGAACCTAGAACCTGTTATACAGAGTAAAGTAAGTCAGAAAGAGAAAAACAAATATTGTATATTAATACATGTATATGGAATCTAGAAAAATGGTACTGATGAAGCCATTTGCAGGGCAGGAATAGAGATGCAGATACAGAGAATGGCCTGGACACAGTCGGGGAGAAGCGGGGTGAATGAACTGAGAGAGTAGCACTGACATATATACTCTGTTGTTTAGTTGCTAAGTCGTTTCCGACACTGTTGAGACCCCCACGGACTGCAGCCCACCAGGCTCTTCTGTCCAAAGGATTTCCCAGGCAAGAACACTGGAGTGGGTTGCCATTTAGTCCTCCAGGGCATCTTCCTGACCCAGGGTTGGAACCCGCATCTCCTGCATTGCAGGTGGATTCTTTGCCATGTGTAAAATAGATAGCTAGTGGGAAGCTGCTGTGTAATGCAGGGAGCTCAGCCCGATGCTCTGTGATGACCTAGAGGAGTGGGGTGGGGGGAGTGGTAGGGAAGCTCAAGAAGGAGGGGGTATATGTTTACATATGACTGATTCACGTTATTGTAGAACAGAAAACAACACAACACTGTAAAGCAATTAGCCTCCAATTAAAAATAAATAATTTTTAAAAAGAGAGTACCTGCTTCACTTGGGTTTTGTAAGGGATAGGTTGCATGAATGCTACATGCAAAGACATCAGCTAGAGTAGGTTCACTTCTTAGTGACTTTTCATTCACTGTCTTCTCAAGACCATGCAAAGAAGCTAGAGATCGATTGAGAACTTGACCATCAAAGCCCTTATTCTTCTGGTGCTTCCATATCAAATACTTAGTACCAGTATCAGTAATGTGGTTCTCTTCTTTCTCTCCAAGTGATTGCACAGTTTGGAGTGGACACCACTGCATGTGAAGTGGTGCTTTGCTTAGCTTTTTGGGAATAAATCTCCAAGGCCCTCGTTCCTACCAGCAGCACCTAGGGAGCTTCTCCACGGAGAATATCCCAGATCTCGTCACTTGTACATGGAATCAGAGCTTCCAGATTCTCCTCATTCATGGAAAGCTCCCAGTTCAGTTCGGTTCAGTTCAGTCACTTAGTCATGTCCAGCTCTTTGTGGCCCCATGGACTGCAGCACACCAGGCCTCCCTGTCCATCACCAGCTCCTGGAGTTTACCCAAACTCATGTCCATTGAGTCAGTGATGCCATCCAACCATCTCATCCTCTGTCATCCCCTTCTCCTCCTGCCTTCAGTCCCTCCCAGCATCAGGGTCTTTTCAAATGAGTCAGCCTTCGCATCAGGTGGCCAAACTATTGGAGTTTCAGCCTCAGCATCAGTCCTTCCAATGAACACCCAGGACTGATCTCCTTTAGGATGGACTGGTTGGATCTCCTTGCAGTCCAAGAGACCCTCAAGTCTTCTCCAACACCACAGTTCAAAAGCATAAATTCTTCGGCACTCAGCTTTCTTTATAGTCCAACTCTCACATCCATACATGACCACTGGAAAAACCATAGTCTTGACTAGATGGACCTTTGTTGGCAAAGTAATGTGTCTGCTTTTTAATACACTGTCTAGGTTGGTCATAACTTTCCTTCCAAGGAGTAAGCGTCTTTTAGTTTCATGGCTGCAGTCATCAGCTGCAGTGTATTTGGAGCCCCCAAAAATAAAGTCTGACACTGTTTCCACTGTTTCCCCATCTATTTGCCATGAAGTGATGGGACCAGATGCCATGATCTTAGTTTTCTGAATTTGAGCTTTAAACCAACTTTTTCACTCTCCTCTTTCACTTTCATCAAGAGGCTCTTTAGTTCTTCTTCATTTTCTGCCATAAGGATGGTGTCATCTGCGTATCTGAGGTTATTGATATTTCTCCCGGCAATCTTGATTCCAGCTTGTGCTTCTCCAGTCCAGCGTTTCTCATGATGTACTCTGCATATAAGTTAAATAAGCGGGGATACAATATACAGCCTTGACATACTCCTTTTTCTATTTGGAACCAGTCTGTTGTTCCATGTCCAGTTCTAACTGTTGCTTCCTGACCTGCATACAGGTTTCTCAAGAGGCAGGTCAGGTGGTCTGGTATTCCCATCTCTTTCAGAATTTTCCACAGTTTATTGTGATCCACACAGTCAAAGGCTTTGGCATAGTTAATAAACCAGAAATGGATGTTTTTCTGGAACTCTCTTGCTTTTTCGAAAGCTCCCAGGGTGACCTGATGATGAGCCGGGCTCGGCAGTGACTGCCCCAGCTCCTTGAGTGAAGAGGACAGCACAGGCTTCGTGCACACACAGCCCCGCCGGAGAGAGACTGCGCAGGACCGACGTCAGGAGCCGAAAGGAGCAGCGAGAAAAACCTTGCGTTTTGGGGGGGCTTGTTTCTTGCAGAACTCTATGGTTATTTAATTAAAACATCCATTTTGATCAAAGGCGTTGCTTTGACTTCCTTGACTTCTTCAGCATGAAATACGAGACTTGGGAGAGTCGAAAACTTGTTAAATGCAAACAGTTTCCCAAGGGCCCAAAACAAAACGAAGCATAATAAATAGTAAGCCTTCGAAATTAAGTGTCTGTCCGTGGAGGAACCAGTTGCTCATCTTCTTCTGAACCTTAACCCACATCCCATTTTCAGGCTATGCTGGACTAATGATGTTCCCTGTCAGCCAATTCTGACTAGGAAGAGAAGTGTAGGCAGGATTCTGTTTATGCACGTGTGCTGGGGGTGCGGTGCACTGTTCTCTGGGTGGGAGGTTAGAAGCCTCAAGTCTTCGTTCTGCGTGGGAGGGAGAGGACCGGGAGCTGTCTCGACGTGGGTGGGAGACAGTTTGCATTTGTAACAGAATCGAAGGGCTGGGATAGCGCACGGAGGCAGGTACAGAGCTCTCCTCTCAGAGAGAGGGCTGGAAGGACAGAAACAGAGGAGTCACACCAGAATCCTGCCCCAGAAGTGGCCCCTGGGGCTGGGGGGTGACAGCTGTGCCCCGACGGGCCTGAGGAGAGATGAGCACAAAGACTTTGGGGTCCTGTCAGCTCCAAGGCCATCCATCCCTTCACCCGGGGTTCAGTGAACATCAGCTCCAAAGTCGTCCATCCCTTCACCCGGGGTTCAGTGAACGTCAGCTCCAAAGTCGTCCATCCCTTCACCCGGGGTTCAGTGAACATCAGCTCCAAAGTCGTCCATCCCTTCACCCGGGGTTCAGTGAACGTCAGCTCCAAGGCCGTCCAAGTGAACATCAGCTCCAAAGTCGTCCATCCCTTCACCCGGGGTTCAGTGAACGTCAGCTCCAAGGCCGTCCATCCCTTCAGCCGGGGTTTAGCGAACACCTACTATGTGGCAGGCAGTGTTCTGGGCCCTTGGGACACATCCAGTTTTGGGTCAGTCTGTGACTGAGCAGAGCAGGAAGTCCTGTGGCGGGAATCCCGGAAGTGCAGAAATACGGAGACGGTGACCCTCAGCCCGAGACGGCCACAGAGAGGCCGAGCCTGCAGATGGATGGCTGGGTCTGGTTCCAGCACGATTTCCCAGAGGACGGCATGCAGGGTGTGAGACGAAGCAAAACAAAGCACCAGAGCTAGAGAACTGGGATGACTGAAAAAGAGAATCACGAGTGAAGCAAGGACGCTCACGTTCCAACCCTGGGCCACACCGGCAGTGCTAAGGCCGTCAGAGGCGGCACACACCGTGCGGGCATCTCTGGGTGATTCGCTGGGCGCCGTGGAGCTGTGGGGAGATGCTGGGCTTCCACCAGCCCCCTGCCTCCTCACTGCAGCAGTGGGTTGAATCCAGGGGTGCCGAACTCTGGGATATTCAGGGCCAACTGCCCTGTTCTATGATTTTGAGAAAGTATTTTTATCTCTCAGCACCTCAGTTTTTTTAAAAAAACCTTTTATTGAAGTGCAGTTGAGTTACAATGTGTTAATTTCTGGTGTATAGCAAAGTGATTCAGTTACACATAGACATATTAAGGCATTCTTTTTCATATTCTTTTCCATTACAGTTTATCACAGGATACTGAGTATAATTCCCTGTGCTATACATCGTTATTTATCCATCTTACACATACTAGCTTGCACCTGCTAATCCCAAAGTTCCACTCTAGCCCTCCCCCCACACCCCTTCTTGGCAACCGCCCTTGTTCTCTGTGCCTGGGAGTCTGTGTCTGTCTGTTTCATTGATAAGTTCATTTCTGTTGTAGCTTAGATTCCACATATGCGCTATCGTATGGTATTTGTCTTTCTCTTTCTGACTTACTTCACTTAGTATAATAATCTCTAGGTTCCTGCATGGTGTTACAAATGGAATTATTTCATTCTTTTTATGGCTGAGTACTATTTTGTTGCATGCACGTACCACATCTTCTTTGTCCACTCCCCCGTCAAGGGCCATTTCGGTTGCTTCTATGTCTTGGCTACTGTGAACTGTGCTGCAATCATCAGCGTGCTGTGCTGTGCTCTGCTTAGTCGCTCAGCCCTGTCCGACTCTCTGTGACCCCAGGGACTGCAGCCCGCCAGGCTCCTCTGTCCATGGGATTCTCCAGGCGAGAGTACTGGACTGGGTTGCCATGCTCTTCTCCAGGGGGTCTTCCCAACTCAGGGATCTTCCCAACCCAGGTTGACTGGGTCTCCCTCAATCAACATAGGGGTGCATTTTTCTCTTCGAATTATAGTTTTGCCTGAGTATATGCCCAGGAGAGAGATCGCTGGATCATATGGATTATATTTAGCAGAACCTCAGCTTCTTTATCTGTAGTATGGGGTGATACTATAAAGATAATTTTCCTCTAGTGTTTGTGAAGATTAAAGGAGAAAACACATGTAAAATGATAGGTGATGAGCTCTAAAAACGCTGATGTCCCCTGCCTCCTCACTTGAGGGGTTGTCCTCATCCTGAGCTGGTGGTGGGAGTGGAGTGAGATCAGAGCCTGTTTCCAGCGCAGGCTCGGTGCACAGACGTCAACCTGTGGGAGAACTCTCCGTTCTCTCCCCAAGACAGTGGGGTGGGGTGTGGGGTCTGAGGACCCTGGCTGGAGGCTTTAACGGTGCCAGCCATGATATAGTGCTAAGACATCGTCCCACGAGTCTATCTGGCAGCTGCAGCCTTCTGTGGTGGTCCATAGCCAGATGGGCCTAATGAATTATTTTCGCAGAAATGCAACATGGAAGTACATAGCAATGGTAGAGCAGGAGATTATTTCTGGGGGGCAGTAGGCAGGGCAGGTGTGGCCTTGCTCCTGCCCTAACCAGCTCCTGGACTTGGGAAGACCAACAAACTCTGAGGAGTCAGGGAAGGGCCCGAGTTCTGCCCCACATGTGTCTGCATGGCTCGGGGGCAGCCTTTGCGCTGGTTAATTGCTGATTTTGAACTAATGGAAGTGAGAGCAGATTGAGAAAACCTAGTCTGAGTTGCCATTCCCACCGATCCTCAGTGCTGGCCTAGCTCATCCCACTCTCACTTCTTGTTCCCCTTCTGCATTAGTCAGCTCCGGCTTCCACAGCAAGACTCTACAGACTGGGTGACTTAAACCACGGAAACTAGTTTCCTCACAGTTCTGGAGGCTGAAAGTGCACGACCAAGGTGCTGGCAGCCCTGCAGGTGGCCTCCCTCTCGGTGTTTCTTCCTGAGGTCATGCCTCTGTGCTTGTACCCCTGGGGTCTTTCCTCTTCCCACTGTAAGCACCCCAGTCCTGTTGGATTAGGGCCCATCCTAATGGCCTCATTTTAACTTAGTCTCTTCTCTAGTGACCTATCTCCAAACATGGGCACATTCTCAAGTACTCAGGGTTGAGACTTCAATGTATGAATTTTACAGGGACGTAATACAGCCCTTAACACTCCCTCTAGCTCGAGCTCCTAGGCTGTATTACTGTTATTATTATTGCTTGCAATGCTCTGGACTAGGCTCCAGGCTTGTCGGATATTCCCTGTTTCTGTCTCCGTCACCCACCTCCCTGCTTAGGTTTCAATCCTGCCCTAGATAAGGCCCAGCAGGGCCTAAGGAAGAACCTTGTCTGAAGACTGAGAACCTGGTTGCTTGGCTCTTCTGAATGTCCTGTTCTCTGCCTAAAAGCATCCTGGAGGCGGTGTTCACCCCCACAGGCCTGAGGCCCTCAGGCCAGGCACTGTTCAGGGAACATTTCCACCTTATCCCTTGCCAAAACTCTGACCCAAATTTTGCCTGTCATGTGTCAGTCATAAGTTTCCATTTCCAGATTAAAACTTTAAGTTCATTGGACTCCTACTCGCTTCCAGACATTGCACCAGCTGCTTCCCCATACATTAACTATAGTAACTCATTCAATTTTGATTTAATTCAGGAAGGCTGATGAAATTTGGACCTACATATTTTAAAAGTACAAGCCGTAATACAACTTGTAAGATGTCTCCCCCAGCGCTCAGATAACTTTATTAAGAAACAAAACACCAACATTTAAATATTTTTAGTGTTAATGTGGTGGATGTGTTTCCTGGATTCTTTCACATTGCCGTGGTGGGTTTCTCTTTAGTTAAGAGGGCGGGCTGTAGGGATTCAGGAGAAGACAAGGAAGACAGAAACTTCAAATGGCCCCGAGGCTGCTTAGGAAGAGCCCGTAATGTAACCGTAAGAACATTCCAGAACTTCACTCCCGTGGCAGCTGGTTTACTATGTAACCGCAGAAGCAGCAGGCGAGTCCCGAGCTCTAATTCTTCACCTTTACCGTCCTCAGTGAGGCTGCCCCTGCTTCCTCAGTTTCTGCAGCTCTTGTGGAAAACCAAGCCTCCCTTTATGGATTCTGAGTTCAAACTCTCCAAGAGAAGATCTGATGGACTCAGCTTATTTGGCACAATTTTCACACCTCCAAGGTCCCCAGGCCAGTCTTGAGGGCGGGGGCCTGGACCCCCCAGCTGTCCTGTGGTGAGATCCTCGGTGCTCTGAGGAGTCTCAGCAGGGGGCAGGATGCCTGGCCTGCCTGGTATAATTGATCAAAATGACCTAGTGGCAGAAGGCTGTGGGTAAAGTGCCCGAGTGGACCTCAGAAAGTCATTGGCTTGTTTCTGTCCTGGATTTTTTCCTGTGAAGTGCTCTTGTTTCTTCATCTCCAAATAGAAGAGTGGGGAGAAATGTCTCACCTTGACTTAGGAGTTCTGTAATGATTAGGTAGAAAGACAGAAAAACAGCAGGTATCCCCTAATTGCAGAACAGCCCGGGTATTAGCAAGCCAGCCAATAGACCTAATCAATTCAGCAGAAGACACCATTAGCACTTAGCTACAAGGCTACCAGTGAGAAAACAAGCTGGTAGTTTTTATTGTATTATCTCTGAACTGCTGATGCTCTTCCCCCTGGATAGGAGCCTGGGCTGGAGTTGTGCAGAATTATTTTGTCAAGCTTGGCTCTTTGGATGATGGGAGGGAAAAAGGATCTGGGGGCATTCTCTGCTGTGAATAACCATAAAATCCACCTTGAACAGCCGTGCAAAGTTGCAACAGAGATACAGTGGCTGAAATTGGCTTCGGTTTGCTCAGAAAAAAATAAAGAGAAGGAGGATTCCATCCCAGGAGGCCTAGTAGCAGAAACCTCTCTTAGGAAGGTAAGTACTGTTCCCAGCAGGCGCCGCCACGGGGACCCAGCAGACTGGCAGGAAGGAGGGAGTAGGTGCCAGGCTGCCCCGCTCAGTGCTACTTCCTGGCGAGATCCAGGGAAAGGAGAGTGCTGCAGAAATGCACTTGGAAACATGCGCCAAGCCCGGCTATCCACATGGCCAAGGTCAAGGGTGATGATGAGCCTGATTGCTTCAAGGAGACCAGAAGCATGGTGTGTGTGTGTGTGTGTGTGTGTGTGTGTGTGTGTGTTGGTGGTGGGTGGGACGGGGCAGGAGGGGATCAAAGGCAGAGTTCAAGGGAAGAAGCTGCCCAGGACGACAGAAGGCATCAGTACCTTAGATACAAAGCCTTAGAAGAGTAGGGGCAGGTAAGAAAGCCGAGACCTCCAAAGTGAGCCATCCAAGGGCCTAAGGACATGTCATGTAGGGGTTAGAAGGACTCAGGTCAGCTCCGCACTACGGGAGCTTGGCTCTGGCCGCAGTAAACGGGCCTGGGAGGGGCAGGAGCAGCTGTTTTGGGACTTGGCTGGAGGCTTTTCTTAAGTCCAGGCTCCACTTAAGCTTTGGTGACTCAAGAAAAGTAATGAGCGGTCCAGGGTTTGATTATCCTTTCTTGGAATTAAGGGCAGAGAGCTCCTTCCAGGGGGAGGAGGAAGCAGGCAGGGAGAGAGAGCATGTGATGAGACCCACTGGATGTCTGTGAGCATCTTGGCCATCCTTGGACCAACGGTGCCCTGGATGCAGTCCTTGGAGCAGGACATCCAGAAGCTATAGAATGAATATGATTAAGGCAGTCGGTTCTTCTGATGGATCCCAAGTTAAGAAACAGGCCCAAACAGGGCAGCATGAAGTTATATGAAAGAAGCAGAGCCCTGGGAACTGTTTTCTTTTTCTGTCCTTCGCCACTCACTTTTCAAACATTTTTTTCCTTAATCATTGTGGGGGTCTCTGCAGGCCTCCCAGAAAGAGGCTCCCCAGCTAAGGCAGCCAATTGCAAACCCTGGACAGCCCTGGGTGCTATCCATCATTCAGAGTTTCCAGGAAGATTCTATTCAGAAGCTGGGCTCTTAACAGGCAAGGAACAGTGTTAATAAAAGTTCTTTTTACTTGAAAGGGCACAGAAAAAAATCCAATAAAGCTGAGCCCAGCTCTTTAGGAAAAAAAAAGTTGATAAAACTGACAAAAAATAAAGAAGTAGTTTATCGTGGTTCTGAAGCAAAGACGAGGGTTTTTCTTTCCCCTTTTAAAGACAGAATTAATTAATCCACCACCACCAGCAGCTTGAGCTCTGAATGGAATGTTAGCTCTGACTCTGGGGAGTGGGTAAGTCCTCTGGACCCTGGATGAATTTTCATTAAAGCAACTGTGTTTAAAATAGTGAATTTAAATTCATCTACCAGATGTAACAGGGCACCAGAAGTGGAGAAGAAAGTGAAATGATGAGAGTGCTGTTAGGAAGCAACCCTTGAGAGAGGAAATGCAATTCCTCAAGCCTCCCTTAGAGACAAGATGATAAAAATATTAGAGTGACCAGAGTGCTGTCGGCGACCCCGGTTCACGCTCCCTTCTCAGCCTTTCTCAGCTCCTCCCAGCTACGTCCGTGTGGTGTCTGCATCCCTGAAGCTCAGGCTGATTTTTCTTCTTGAGCAACCACGACAAAGGAGGCCGTCACCTCTCAATCTAACCAGTGGAACAACCAGTTAGGTTAGGAGAGCTCACCAGTTAGGACAGTGGTGCATGCCCCTCCCTGCAGGCCCCTTCACTGCAGCCAGAGCCAAGCTTCCCTAGTGCAGGCCTGAGCCCCTCTGAGCTTCCCTCCCCTCCAGAGTGGAAGGCCCAAGGCCAAGGATGGACCACTTTGGAGGTCTTGATATCTTCTCTGTTCCTATACTTCCAGGACTGTGTAGCTGAGGTCTTGATACCTTCCATCCTTCTGGTCAAAAACCTCCTAGAGACTGAATTCCGTGCTTGACCCCTGGACCATGGTCCTCTCAAATGCGGACAGATTTTGTGGCCTGCCTGAGCATCTGATTGACATCCAGATTTATAGCCACTGTGCCCAGATTCTGTCTGGATGCCCAGGAGGGCTGAGGACTCTGTCACCTCGGATGCTTGCTCTGTATTTTTCCCCACACTCTCAATCGTCTAGGCCGGTCTTCCTCTCGGGCCTTCTTACCCTGAGCTGTTGAGAGTTTAGTTTCCCATCTGGTGTATTTGATGACCAGCAACCTGGAGGAAGTCGTGGAACCCTGTGGAAAGTCTGGAAGGAAGAGAGGAAATACTTTGCCAACACAGTGAAAACAGTACAATGTGTACAGATATGTTTAGATCTCAGATTTAGGTAAGTTTCACATTAGTTAAGTTCATTCACTGATTCATTCACATGTTCATTCATTCAATAAAAAAAATTGAGAGCTTATTAGGTGCCAGGCATATTTTAGGTGTCAGGGATATAGCAGTAAACACAAAAAATGCAAACCCTATGAAAATTAGGATCTACTAGGGAGGACGGATAATGAACAAGATCAAGCGAGAAGAAATATACATGCTAGGGAGAGAATAAGGCAGAAAAGAAGACAGACACTCTGGGTGACTGTGGTTGTTTTGGATGGAGTGAGAGGCTGATGCTGAATAAAGACCTGAGGGGTGTTAGGGAGTCACCCAGGCCACGCGGGCACCCGGAAGACAGCATCCTGAGTGAGGGAACAGCCTGTGCTGAGGCCCTGCGATAGGAGTAAGCCTGGAGTGTGCTGGGGGCTGACGGGCTGGAACCGAGGAAATGAGGGGGAGGCTGAGGAAGGAGGTCCTTCAGAGTCTGTGAGATGAGTATCTGGTCAGCTCTGTCTGCTACAGGGAAGTACCGCAGATGCGGGTGGGGGGCCTTAAACCACAGACATTGGCTTCTCACAGTTCTGGAGCCTGGAAGTCCGAGATCGGGGTGCCAGCATGGTTGGGTTTGGTGGGGGCCCTCCTCCTAGCTCGCAGGCTCTGCAAGTCCTTATGAAAATTAGGATCTACTAAGGAGGGTGGGGGGCTTCCCAGGTGGTGCTAGTGGTAAAGAACCCACTTGCTAATGCAGGAGACTTAAGAGGTGTGGGTCCAAACACTCCAGCATTCTTGCCTGGAGAATTCCATGGACAGAGGAGCCTGACAGGCTACAGTCCAAGGGGTCACACAGAGTCAGACATGACTGAAGTGACTCAGCTCAGCAAGGCACTGCGGGGAGTGTAGATAATGAGCAAGATTAAGTGAGAACAAAATATACATGCTAGGGAGGGAATAAAGCAGAAGAAGAGACAGACACTATGGGTGACCGTGGAGATTTTAGATGGAGTGGGGGGGGCCTCAGTGAGAGGGTGACATTGAGGCTGCCTTCTTGCTACGTC
Organism: Odocoileus virginianus; assembly: GCF_023699985.2. NCBI lineage: Eukaryota > Metazoa > Chordata > Mammalia > Artiodactyla > Cervidae > Odocoileus > Odocoileus virginianus. The sequence continues at coordinate 5,602,380 of NC_069685.1, read as the reverse complement.
CTCATGTGATGGGATGATGCACTGCCGTTTCTTCTTATAAGGGCACTAATCCCACACGGGGGCTCATCCTCATGACCTCATCTAACCCCAGTTACCTCTCAGAAGCCCCACTTCCTAACACCATTATGTTGAGGGTTCAGATTACAATGTTTGAATTTGGGGGTGGAGGACACAATTCAGTCCAGAGCAGGAAGCTTCTGTAGAGCTTTAAACAGTAAGAAAATTTATTTCAAAATATTTGACCCTTCATTAAGTCAACAGCTACCTGTCTCAATTTTTCCAAATTCCATCCTGGACATTTCAAGGGGCTCTTGAAGGGATGCTCTTCATGGGGCTGAGTCTTCCTCAAGGACCCCTGGGTCTCTGCTGGGTGATGCTTTGCCAGTTCATGCAAATCTCTGTTTACCCCATGCAGCAGAGAGAGGTGATTTTCAGCTTATAAAGTTCAACGTCATCAGCTTTAAAGTTTTCCTTTGGTCATACTTCTGCGAATTAAAGAAAAACAGTCAGCAGTGGACCACATGAAAAGATGTTTGTGTACCCCTTTGACTACAGATTAGACCGAGAGGCACTGGCTTCAGACAATGTTAATCTTAACCCAGGCTGGATTTATTAGACCGCCTGGCATCTGAGATCACAGATAAGCACATTTTCCACTTTTGCCTTTGCTGTATTAAGCCTCACAGGGAAAATTTCTAAAGGTTCAGAAGAGAAATACTCCAACTGTAAACCACATAAGCCTTTCTTTTCAGTCTTGTCTCTTTTTTTCCACCTTTTAAAAAAAGTACAATAATGAAACCATCTTCAGTGCCCAACTGATTCATCTGGAAGCCTGATCAGTGAACTGAATTATCTTCACTTTCTAAAAAGCAAGAGGAACTGTTTATCCAGAACCAGAAACTGTGCAGCGTGATGACTTCTTGTAAGGCACAGAGAGAAGAAGTAGCGCCACGGCAGGGAGCTGAGTGGGGCTCTGTGCTCTGGCCCAGGGCCCTGGGGCATACACCGACCACTTACTGAGCCCAGTCCCATGGCCCCAGCTCCAGGAAACCTGTAGGATTCTGGACCAGTCACTGGTGCCCACTTCCGAGTGGGGCTTGTCAGATCTGAACTCGGTCCAGTTGATGTGTATGGCCAGGCTCCTGGCCCAAACCCAGGCTCAACTGCAGCACTGCCCTTGTCCCAAGGTTGTCTCTCCTGGGGCCATCAGTCATTCATTTAGCAAACATTCGCTGTGCATTTGTGTGACAGCATTGTCTTAGGCACTGGGGTTATAGTCAAGAATCAACACATATCCCTGCATCCCCAGAGCGTACATTCTAGTGGGAGTAACAGACAATACCCAAGTTTTGATCTTGGCCTTGACTTCCGGGATTCCTGTGGGTCAGAGAGGAGAGCAGGTCCTCTCTGCACAATCTCCTCTCTCCCCTCTTACCTGAGAGTGGACACGGGCTGGGCCAGGCTCTGGGCCCTGCGAGCCGTGATGGGTCAGCCAGGCCAGCCCCAGAACTCCCTGGTCTATAGGTAGGTTTGCCTCCATGAAGTCCTCTGGCCGGGAACACTTTGTAGAACCTTCTAGTTACAGCTAGGCATCCAACCTGCAAAGCTGAAGACATTGTCCACTCGGGGAGCCCAGGATCAGAAGAGCTCAAATGACTGTGACGGTGCAGGAGGAGGGTCTGAGGTGGAAGGCTGATGGGTCCCTGAAGAGCGGAAGCTGAGGGCAGACGGCAGCAGAGAGGGCGAGGAAAGGAGCCAGGAGACGCGGGCTTGGAGGGGATGGAAAGGCTCCCTGAGAACCTGCTTTCTCTGCCTGCCAAAGCCGCACCCCCACTTACATCCCTAAGGCCCCTCAGAACGCCCAGAGTCCTTATGCCTTAAAATTCACGATGCTGGAGAAAACAAACTGGATATATTATTGTGACATGGATGATTTTGTTTCCCCAGATAATGACGTATTACCCCCAAGTTTTCAGAAGGCTAGAAGCAATGAGGCTCGAAGCCCAACAACTGTTTCAGAGCCATTAATTAACTGGATTTTAACCACACAGCTAATCCTTCTCACAGAGACAGCGCATGTGTGCATTTATGTCTGATGCCTCAGTCATTATAAACACTTGTGAAAAATACAGCAGGGCTCGAAGATTGGAATAGTAGGTACAATTCTGCTTCAGTTTCCAATACATGGAGTTTTTTCCACACCACCAAGCAATTCTCTGACACCAACTGCGTGCCCTACCTTTCACCTCAATACTGACAATACCCACCTGGTAGGTGATGGGCTTGCCAACCTTGCCTTAAATAAGCAACAGTGTCAGATCTGATAGGTTAAGGGCTCTTCCCATAAGGCTCCCACCGACCTTCAGAGTCCTGATTGTCCCCGGTGCTTCTGACCAACTGGCTGTTTATTTTGTATTTACTTGGCTGCATTGGGTCTTAGTTGCAGCATTTGAACTCTTAGTTGCAACACATGGGATTTAGTTCCCTGGCCAAAGATCAAACATAGTTCCACTGTTCTGGAAATGCATAGTCTTAGACACTGGACCACCAGGAAAATGCCCCAACTGGCTGCTAATCGGAGGTTCCCACAACCCCCTCTTTGGGTTTGATTAATTTGCTAAAGTGGCCCACAGAATTTAGAGAAATATTTTACTTACTAAGATCACCAGTTTATTACAAAAGAACATAACTCAGGAATGGGCTTCCCTGGTGACTCAGTGGTAAAGAATCAACCTGCTAATGCAGGAGATGTGGGGTTCAATCCCTGGGCCAAAAAATCCCCTAGAAAAGGAAATGGCAATACCGATATTCTTGCCTGGGAAATCCCATGGACAGAGGAGCCTAGCAGGCTACTGTCCTTGGGGTCGCAAAAGAGTAGGACATGAGTTAGTGACTAAATAACAACAATAACAACAGCAGGAAGACCCAGACGGAGAGATGCACAGGGTGAGGAGTGGGGAAAGGCCACGGAGCTTCTCTGCCATCAGAGCAGACTGCTCTCCCCAAACCCCCACATGTTCACCAACCTGGAAGATCTCTCAACCCCACCATTTTGGGGTTTGCTGGAGGCTTCATTACATAGGAATGATTGATTAGATCATTGGCCATTGGCCAACAATTTGACCTCCAGCTCCTCCCCCTCTTTGGAGGTCAACAGGGCGGGACTGAAAGTGCCAATCCTCCAATCACAAGGTTGTCTCCCCTGGCAACCAACCCCATCCTTAGGTGCTGTCCCAAAGTCACTTCAATAGTGTAAACTCCCCTGTGGTTGAAAGGGGTTTGCTATGACTATCAAGACAGCTTTATTTTTTTATCACGGAGGAAATTCCCATGCTTTTAGGAGTTTTGTGCCCAAAACAGAATGAAGACCGAATGTGTATTTCTCATCATAAATCACAATATATCACAGTATGTGAACCTCAGAACTGTCCCATTAGGGAGGGTGAGGGGAACAGATGGGAAGCCTGGAGAAATGTAAAGCAAAGGGATGGGTGGGTTGGGAGCCAGGGGGGATGTTGTCACCCCAGGATTTTATCTGAAGCCAAAGACCGGGAGTAAAAGACTCTAAATCAATGACAAGTTCAGGAAAGCACCAGTGATGGTGGCCAGTCACAGCTGTGCCACGACCATCCATCTGTCAGGAGGACCTGGGCAGATAAGGAAGTTCAGTTCAGATAGGGAGGGGAGAGGAGCGACGTCCTAGGTGTTTCGGCTTCAAAACTGGACTCACCAAACCATCTTTCTTGATTGAATTGTTTGCTGATGACTGAGCCTCCAGAAGGGCTGGCAGTTCTGGGGCTTGGGAAGGGGGAAAGAGAGAGATGACTGGGTGGCCAGGTAAAAAGTGGAGCAAGAACATTCTCTGGTCTCTAGACTCTAAACATGTCAGGAGTCTCCGGGGGTGGGGGCAGTAGAGTGGGGATAAGTTGGTAAGTTACGAATTTGTAGGACATTTGTGGATATTCCTCCTTTGTGGAGGAATACTGCACAGTCATAAGCTGGTGGTTCACTGGAAAATGTCTTGATTCTTGCAAAGAATTATGTGGCAGAGACTGTTCTTTGTCTACTATGAGTTAGTCTCATCTTCCTCCTTGTTAAGAAAGCTTCAATACTTTTGAAAACTTCAATACCTGGCTAAAAATGACATTGCCTAGCTTCTCTTGCAGCTCACATTGTTCAAGTAAGACAGGCCTGGCTAATGACTGGAAGATTGCTGGGATTTTCTGGGAAGATTTTGCTTTCCTATCATAGGCAAAATCCTTTCTTCTTTTTGCTCTTTCTTGTTTCTTGGAACTTAAATGAGATGGCTGGAGCTCCAGCAGTTGTTTTGTGAGAATGAGATAAGTCACATCCTCAGGATGGCAGAACAACAAGTTAGAAAGAGATGGAGTCACTGAAAACATTGTGGAGCTACTGTACTAGCCCTGGACTATCTACTCTTAGACTTCCAACTATCCTTTTTTTTCTTAAGCCACTATTACTTGGATTTTCTGTCACCTGTAACATCGTTTGATTTTCAGTGATGCAGACCCCCACTGGTAGGAGACCTGCCACCAACTCTGTACATAGAGTCCACAGGCAGTGAGCCAGATGCAGTGAATGACCCCAGAGAAGGACTACGGCTCCTCCATGGCCGTAGCATGAGGAGAAATCCCTGCCCCCTGTTCCTTGTTCTTGCCCCAACATCCAATGGAAAGGGGAAGAGTGTCAGTACAGATGCCTAGGCCCCACTACCAGATAACTGGTCCCCTGTATCCCCTAGGGACTCAAATCCAGAGGCTATTTTAATAACCAGAAGTTATTGTCAAGTTTCTAAATCAAGTTGAAATGTTAAAAGGGCTTCTGGCTCAGATGGTAAAGAATCTGCCTTCAATGCAGGAGATGCCAGTTTCAATCCCTGAGCTTAAAAGATCCCCTGGAAAAGAGAATGGCAACCCACTCCAGAATTCTTGCCTGGAGCATCCCATGGACAGAGAAGCCTGACAGGCTATAGTCCATGGTGTCACAGAGAGTTAGACATGACTGAGTGACTAACACTTTCACTCTCTCTTCCAGTAAGAAAAAGGAGTTTGAGTTAGCAGAGTTGGAGACAATTAGGAAAAATTAAGATAACTTCATTTTTGTACCTACATAGAGTTAAAACATATTAACAAACTGTTTACAGAATAAACCTACTTAAGTTCCATTGCCTTAAATCCATGCCACATCTCTATGTACTGACGTGGAAAATTTTCCAGGGTAGAATATAAATGCAAGAGAGAGAGAGGGAGGAGGAGAGAGAAAGCAAGATACAAAATAGAGTATAAAGTAAGCTACTTTTGGATAATATTAATAGAAAGAGACATATAAGAATTTATACTTGTATTTACATAAAGAAACCCTGGAAGCATACACCAGATTCTCTACAGGGTAGATGGGAATGGACTGGGAGCAGGACTTCTCAGAATACATGTCTTTGTGTAGATTTGATTCTTGAATCATGTATGAATGTATTAAAATTTTAAATTAGAAATGTTAGTGCCACAGAGTATTCAATGTTCTTATAGAAAAGACATTTAGAAGGTCAGCAGACTAAAATAGGAGACTCTTAAACTCCCCTCCACTTCAAATAACGAAGTTAAAGTGTTTGCTACGTTTTTAGGAAGTAGTTCTACACCCTGGTTTTATGAGAGGGCAGAATGCAGTGAGCTGTGAGTGGCAACATCAGGAAGCAAATAAGGAACCTTAGCTTTTGTTTGAGGGGAAAAAATGGTTTGTGATGATAATTGGAAGAAATAATCAATATATTACTAGATATAATATATTATTACATATAGCAAATTATATGTCTTTATATAATTATAATAAATTGTATATTATATATATTATCATATAATTTATATATTATATTGACATATCTATTATATATGAACATGATGGTTAATAAGTACATTAATATATATTATATATTTAATATTATATGCATGTGTGCATGAAGTTGCTTCAGTCATATCCAACTCTGTGCGACCCCATGTACTATAGCCCTCCTGGCTCCTCTGTCTATGGGATTCTCCAGGCAAGAACACTGGAGTGGGTTTCCACGCCCTCCTTCAGGGCATCTTCCTGACCCAGGGACCAAAGCTGAGTCTCTTAGCTTTCCTGCATTGGTAGGTGGGTTCTTTACCACCAGCACCACTTGGGAAGCCCAATATATATTACTGCAAATAACTTGTATTTGTTAGTTAATTTTTTAAACTTCCTATGATCAGATTTTCTGTACCTAAGACAAAGTTTCTTCAATTAAGAGATTTTTTTTCTTGCAGAAATATACACTAGTGAGAAACCTAACAATTTTGCTTATTTAAGGCAATGGTTGGCAAACCATGGCCTGTGGGCCAGATCCATCCAGTTGTCTATTTTGTTATGGCCAGTTAGCTAAGAACGATTTGCACATTTTTGTTTGTTTGTTTGTACATTTTTGAATGGTCACATTTTACATGGTTATATAAATGCCTAGGTAACAGCCTTGCTTTTGCCTCTTGGCCTACAAAGACTAAATTACTTATTATCTAGCCCTTCAGGAAAATTTTTTGCCACCCTAGATTTAAAACCTCTTGACAGTCATTTTCCAAATTCTGCTCTAAAGTGTGTAGTGACAACTGAGACCAACCTCTATCCAAACACATCCCAACAAAGACATAAAGGCCATTGAGTATGGATGAAGCAAGGCTAGTCAGGACATGCAGCTCTCCCTGGGTGGGCAGCAATAGGCAGGACACACACACACACACACACACACACACACACACACTCTTCCCATGTTGGAAATGGGAAAACATTGCTCTCGGCTGGGTTTTTATGCAGTAAAAACTTCCCATTTGGTAGCCAAAGCCCCGAAGCATCAAGATAGAGTTGGGTCTCATTCCAGCTGCCAGACACAGAAGGCCTCGCATGCATAGCTCAGTGTGCCACTGACCCATGAATGTGGCCCTTAAATACAGAAATGTGACACATATCAGCCATTGAAATAGGCTACTGTGACTTTAAAGAGACCTCGGTATTGTGCGTGCATCTAAGTAATTGGAACTCGACTCGTCACATCTTTTTTAGCAATGACATTGAACAGCATGGACCCATCCATCATTGTGTCATCCTTACAAAAATGGTTTTCAGTGGTCAACTTGCCATAGTTAATTAGTCTTCTGATGTATGAATGGTGAGAAGCAGAGCGATGTTGAGAGCCAGGTTTTCAGATACCTTTAGTGGTGAACTCTACAGATATCTGATCTTTCCTGCCTTTTAATTAGAGCCCTTTCATCTAAGAAGGAGAGTGTCGTTGTGGTTGGAGGTACAGCTAGCCTGGTTCTGTCTTCTGTTCTCTGGTGCTAATTCATAGCAACCACAAGCAAGCCAGTCTTCTAGGCTCAAATATGAATATGTTAAATCCAGGAAGTTCTGCAGGGAAATATGGTAGCTGATAGCTGTTCAAATGCAGGTATCACGAAGTTTTAGTGTGAAAGAGAGTATATCAGTTAGATACTGTTAGAAGACCCCCAAACATAGGAGCTTAAAAAAGAAAAGCAGCTGTCTGTTTAGCTCAAGATTCCCAAGTCACCAGTTCAGCCTGGGTTCTGCCGAGGTTGTTCAGTCAGTGGTGTGTTTGTGTGTTGGGTAAGTGGTTTTGCTGGTCTTGGCTGGGTTCCCTCACCTGTCTTAGAACTTGGCTTACACAAAGAGGCTGTCAAACTCTGGCCCATGTGGTTTCTCATCACTCAGGAGGCTCACTCAAGCTGTTCAAATAGCAGAGACAAGGGTCTCTAAAGATGTAGTGGATCCATGCAAGACCTCTTGAAGCCTGGCTTGGACTGGCAAAAATATCACTTTTATCACATTCTAGTGATCAAAGCAAGTCACAAGGTCAACACAGATCCCTGCAGTGAAATACTCTGTCTCTTGATGGAAAAAGTTTCAAAGACACAGAGGAAGGGCATGGATATAGGAAGGAGAGGAATTGTGGCCATTTTCACCATCTGTCACTGGGAACCAAGACATGAAGGAGCATGCGCAAGGTGTCCTAGCAGCTGTCTGCTGATGGAGCAGGTGAGAAGGGAAGAGGTCTAGATGCCAACCCTGTAATCAAGGGTTGGAGATGATACCACGCTGGTTGTCCCCAGACCTCATGTCCAAGGAGAAGTAGGGTCTGCCATGGATAGATGAGCATGTGAGCAGTGTCCATCTGGGTTTTGGGCTAATTCAGAAAAGAAAGGGGCTGTTTTCCTATATACATTAGAAACTCGAGAATGCATAAGGGCTCTGAATGTGATAGTCTCATGGAGAAGAAAGCATCTCAGTGTCTGCACCCAGGGAAGGATCCCCCGCCCACTCCCAACCAAGAGGCAGTGCCAGTTGATGCTACAAGCACAGCCTTGCTTCACAGACATAAGCAACTAATGTGGTTTCACACCTTAGAAACTGCGTGACTCTGGGTGAATCACTTCTTTGAGCCTCAGCTTTGTCATCTGTCAAGTGAAGATAGCAATATATACCCCTGAGTATAGTTGGGGCGATTAAAGTAGCTAAAGTGAAAGTGGAAGTCGTTCAGTCGTGTCAGTCGTGTCCGACTCTTTTCGACCCCATGGACTATACTGTCTGTGGGATCCTCTAGGCCAGGATACTGGAGTGGGTAGCCATTCCCTTCTCCAGGGGATCTCCCCAACCCAGGGATTGAACCCAGGTCTCCTGCATTGCAGGCAGATTCTTTACCAGCTGAGCCACAAGGGAAGCCCAAGAATACTGGAGTGGGTAGGCTATCCCTTCTCGAGGGGATCTCCCCAACCCAGAAATCAAACCAGGGTCTCCTGCATTGCAGGCGGATTCTTTACCAACTGAGGTATCAGAAAGCCCTAAAGAAGATAACACATGTATTAATAAAAAGTCTAAGGCAATGCTTGGCATAATAGTCTCTCTTCATTAGTCCATACTGTTAACTATTCTCCTAAGCTTTATGACTGCTGATTCTTCACTGACAATCCACAATCTCCTCGTGCAATCCTGGCCACATCTCTGAGCTCTGCTCCTGGCATTTCAGACCATCAGTTTTCACATGACTGTCTCACGGTCAATTCACACGCAACATGCATTAAAGCTACACACATCTGCCCCTTTAAGTCCCTTTCCTTTTCTGACTTTTCATATCTGTTCATTCAAAGCCATCATTTAGCCACCTGGATTTGTCACCGTGGACTTATACCTTTGATTCCTTTATTTCCTCCAGTCCTCTTATCCAGCTGCTGAACAGTGTGAAATGTCTCTCCCATTCCATTTTCCCGACCAGCTGCAGAATCCCAGGTCTTCTCTTGATGCTTTGAGGACTGCTATTGGATTCTTACAGCTCTAGAGTCCCTGTCTTCAGGCTCTCTACACTTTAATCCATTCTGCGCATCCTTGCAAGACTCATCTTCCAAAAGACCATCTCTTGCTCAAAACCACTAGTGGTGCCTCTCACAATATAGCATCCAAATGCTGAGCCTGGCATCCAGAGCCCCCCACAACCTGGCCCCAATTCCCTAAGACCTCAGGGAGTTTCATCGTGCACTGTAATTATGTACATACCCATCTCATATTCCTGTTAACAGTGCAAGTCTCTCCAGCAAGGGTCAGGACACCAGGGTCCATGGACAAATTCTACACGGCCCACGCAGCCTAAACTATTGACCACGTGGTCCTTTACAGACAGTTTACTGACCCCTGATCTAGAGGGTGGACACATGTCTTGTGCTTTTTCGTTTGCTCTTCAGAACTCTGTAGTTTTCAGTAAATGTTTTTTGAATAAATGTTGCACATCTGACCCTCAGCGCCCCTCTCCTTTTTTGCTCCTATAAATGTTTTTCTGTAAGAGAGGGCGTTCCCCTCTTTTGTCTACCTGAATAAATCTCTCTATACTCTCAGGCCCGTATCACGTCCGCCTTTCTGACGGCTTCTGCTGAGTTCTGCCTTCTACTCATGCCAACCTTTTCCATCTGACATTCACTTATGGTTCTAGTGAGTCAGTTTTTGCATCCAAGAGGGTCATGACCCTGATGGTCACCCACTCCCATCCGAGACCGGCTAGCCGCCCCCCTTGAGAACTCAGCACGTCACCCGGCCCGGGGAGTTTTCTCTGCCTTCCTCTGCCCACCCGACCAAGTCAGGGGCCCGTTCCTTATGCTCCCACAGCTTCCCTAAATTTCCCACCACGGCACTTATCTTTACTGTCATCATTGATTTCCTTAGATTCTCCAACTCTGCTGTGTGCCCTCTTACATTAGGTCTGTGTCTTACTCGTTGATATATTCCCAGTGCCTGGCCTGGGGCCTGGCTCATGGAGATACCTAATTAATATTTTGGAATAAACGGTTGTTCAATCAATGTGTGTTTATTGATTACATGGTTGATTAAAATAACTGGCCCTGCTCCTCACATTCCCCTACTTGCTTGCTTCAATTTTCTCTTCTCTATGTGATAAAAAGGCATTTATCTTACTTATGCATCTATGGGTAGCTTGTATTTCTGGATATTAGTAAATAACTGTTAAACTTTATATGACTGAGGTTATCAGGCTAAAATGGGAGCACCCTGGGACACATCAAGCCTGGCGATCCTGAAGTCTTTCCTGGGAATGCTAAGTGCCTTTTTTTAGGCCATAGTTGTCTCGGACGGTGGGTTACTAACCCACAGCAGCGCTTCCTCCTTATGAGTTAAGCGCTCCAAGGGCAGCCTGACTGCTGAATATAAAGCTCCATAACCAAATGACACACAGGCAGAGCCACCTTTGTGGACCCAGCCTGAGCCCGCTCAGCTCCACGCTCACCTAGCATAAGATAATACCAAATGTTTGGACTTGGACACCCTTTCCCAAATGTTGGGATACCACCGCATAGCATACATGGTATCGGGGAAGGAAGATGACATGCTGGAAACTGTTCAGGCACCGCACCTGAGACGTAGGAGCCTCATTCAGCAAGTGATTCCCCTTCCACCGTCGGGCCCCCTCCTCCCACCCTCCCCAGCTGTGCTGCTGGGGCCCCTCCCCTTCCCGAATCTTCTTCTCTGAGCTTATCATACTGGAACCTCAGTCCTCTTAGCTGTCCACGATTGGTTTCTTTTTGGGGGGTGGGGGTGGGGGATAGACTACTTCACTATTAACAGGGAAATCATCAACAGTATATCTAAGAATCATTTAAAAATCATTGACTTGTGAAGTCTACAATGGTTTATAATGTACTTATACACACATTGCTTCATTAGCGTCTCAAAACTGAGTAGCCTAATTGATATATATATATATATATTCCATTTAGGAATGTGGAAATTCAAGTTTTTAAAGGCTTAGCTAGCTCTGATGAAAAATTCAGCAATACTCGGATATATAGAACTAACAAAAATATTGATAGAATGGATTGGATCACAGTAAGTTTCTTAAATGCAGATAAATTAGAGACAGGTTGCAAATAGGTCAGCTGCACTGGCCCAGATCTTCTTGCCATAGAACTTGGTGCAAAATAAGCAAGTTTCCACTCTCTATCCCCTGTGAGAGTGGTCGAGCCCTACCCTACAGAGTTAAAGTGGAAACAGGGTGCAGAAGCTCACCCGATCAGACAGCGAACAGACAGTTGGCATTTTAAAAATGCCTTTTAAATGTCTAGATAGATGGTATATTACCCTGTAGCCTTTTCAAAATCTGGGAGACACGCCATGAATGTCGTTGCCTAAAAAAGCCATACCTGGAATCACCCCTGACGTTCAGTTCAGTTCAGTAGAGATCAGTTGCTCAGTTGTGTCCAACTCTTCACAACCCCGTGGACCACAGCACGCCAGGCCCCCCTGTCCATCACCAACTCCCGGAGTCTACTCAAACTCATTTCCATGGAGTCGGTGATGCCATCCGACTATCTCATCCTCTGTCGTCCCCTTCTCCTCCTGCCTTCAATCTTTCCCAGCATCAGGGTCTTTTCCAATGAGTCAGCTCTTCGCATCAGGTGGCCAAAGGATTGGAGTTTCAGCTTCAACCTCGGTCCTTCCAGTGAACACTCAGGACTGATCTCCTTTAGGATGGGCTGGTTGGATCTCCTTGCAGTCCAAGGGACTCTCAAGAGTCCGTGCCCAGGTGATAAGGGCAGCAGCCCGCACATCTTGGGAGCCAAACATCCCCACTTGAGCACGGGGTTCCTGCTTCTGCAAGTCGGGAAGAGCTAGTGAAATGCTTTGCTCGTAACGTTTGCTTGATTAGTCATGTGATATAGACAGGACAGTTTGGCCACAGAGATGATACACAAGGTGGGGACACACTGCATCAGGGCAGGCACCCTCGCTGCTTCAAGTGAGTGGTTGGGATCGGAGGTTCATTTGGAACGGGAACTTTCACACAGAATCCGATGGCCTGAGACGGCCTCTGATTCCTTCCTCCACTGCCCCGTGCACCTGCATATCCCCAGGGGACCAAGCAGAGCAGGAGGGGGGGCTGGCGTTGGCGGGGGCTTCCCCAGAGGAGAATGACCACGAGGCTTGTGGTGGTTGTGATACTAACCAGGGTTCTTGGGCTCCTTAATCAATAGAAATTGACTAGCGACCAGACAGGAAATTCAGGCTAGACTTTATTGGGGCCCCTGCTGCAGTAGTGGGGAGTGAGAACAAAACGACAGGTTCCCTTGCTTGCTAGCTTCCTGAGGGGGGGTGGGCTGGTTCCTTATATGAGGTGAGGGTAGCTAGGGGTGTGTCTAGGAGTCAGGACGGAGGAACAGATCAGATGTTTTGCCCACCCCTCTGATGATGTGCAGTGCCCTGCTTTTGCTCCTGGCTCTTCAGAAGTGGCAGTTGAGTTTTTGGGGCTTTTTTGTACCATTTTGTCTATAACTTCTCCCAACTGTGCATGCAAGCAGTTATTTTTAGCCCCTTGTAATTTCTTTATATTTTGTAGCTGGAGGAGACATTTGTCCAGGTGCAAGCACTGCAGCAAAGCATCGCGGGTCCCAGCCTGTCTCAGCTGGATCAAAAGTCTGCTGAAATGTTGGTTTCTGCTTTTCCCTCCCAAAGTTCACACCCAAGCCTCCCTTGTTAGCACTCTCTTGTGAGAAAAGGCCAATCCACACCCCATAAGCCATGGATGACAGTCAGAATAAAAAGAGACTGTGCCCCAGTGACTTGAATAAAGATGATCTGTGTGGCAACCTCAAGCCGGCAGACACCAAGGTCTCTTTAGCAGTAGTAAAACTGCCTAACTCCGTGTGTGCTTAGATTACACAGGCATGTTTGACTCTGCGACCCCATGGACTGGAACCCACCGGGCTCCTCTGTCCATGGGATTCTCCAGGCAAGAATATTGGAGTGGGTTGCCATGCCCTCCTCCAGGGGATCTTCCCGACCCAGGGATCATACCCATGTCTGGTGCATCTCCTGCATTGGCAGACGGGTTCTTTACCACCAGCGCCCCTTGGGAAGCCCCAGCCAGTACTTCAATGGTTCTCAGACCACAGTCCCCAGGCCCCAGGCTTCCCTTGGAATCCTGCCCTGAAGCTTCCTGCTCATCCTCCTGGAGACTCAGCACTTCCAGCGGCCACACTGCAAAAAGAAGAGAAAGCAACAGCTTTTACTGCCTGTAGACACTGGCATGCAAAGCAATTCCACCCAGCCTGGGGTGTCGCACAGAGATTCCCAAGCAAACAAGAGCAGACGAAGGATGGTGCTGCAAGTAGGGGGGGAGCGGGAGGGGCGGGAGACCCACTGCTTCCTCACCTCCTCACCTCCCCACCTCCCTGGAGGCTCTCAGGAGGAAGCCCCCTCTCTCTTTGGTTTTCTGATGAGTAGGTGGGGATTCTTAGCTGGCCACCCTGGAGTGAACAAGATGATGCTTCTTCACACCTATATAGCATTTCACAGTTTTAAGAGACGTTTTTATCCACTTACTGAAACTGAGAGCACTTAAAAGGCATAGGATAGAGATGAGGCAGGAAGAACCTCAAGTCTGTTACTTCTATTTTAGTCACAGAGTTGATCTCCTCCTGTTGATCTCTCTGTTACCATATTTTGGATCTGATTCCAGCACACTTTTTGTTCATTCATTCCTTCTGTGCTGTTAGCCTGGTTCAACCGTCTCTTTGCTCCCCACTCCATCCCACCCCATGCCAGTAATGAATGCCAGGACTGATTCCCATTTCACTGCTGATTTCACTCAATTCCACAGTCAGCTGTGGTACACCACCACCATTTCCTCCCCTCCCCCACTCTCCCCTCCCCCTGCCCCGGCTAGATGTAGTGTTGTCATCAGCGTCCCAATCTCTTCTGTACTCGCCCTCTATCTCAGAGGGCGCACCTGGAAACCATACATCGCAGGCTCCATGCATCCAGCTGACGCTATCCAGGGAGCTCTGAAAGCAGGAAGGGGCTCCTCCTCCGGCACATGTGATTTTGCTGTGGGCTCCGTGTCCTACGGTCACAGCATCAGGTCCAGGGCTGGCTGTGAAGTCAGCGGCGGTTTCCTGCCCCCGGATCTGAGGACCATCAGGGTGATCTCTGCTGCTGTAGTGTAACCTGAAAGCTCAGGGCAGCTCCCCTAAATTCCCTCTTCTGCACAGCTAACAATTTTGCTCATACCTGATTTTCTTCCTGCTTGCAATACCCCCTTTCTGCTTGAAAATAAACCTCTTTCTACTTGAAATACCTTCAGCAGTGGTTCTTACAGAGAGGTCCTGGACCAGTGGCATCACCATTATTTGAGATTCCATTAGAAATACAAATTCCTAGGTCTGGCCTGGACCTCCTGAATCAAAAACTCTGCCGTTTGTGTTTTTACATGCCCTCCGAGTGATTCCAAGGCACCCTCAAGGGTGAAAACCATTGATCTATCATGTTTATCTTACTGTCATAAATCATGACTGATATACACACACCTGCTCACCTATGTGTTGCTTTCTTTATAACACAAAAATATAAAGTACCGTGTTTATGTAGAAAATTTGGAAAGATATAAAAAGTGGGAATAAGGGGGGCAAATGACCCAGAATTCCATTATTGGAGGTAATTGTGTTAACCTTTCTATTTCTCACTTTTAGTCACCTCTTGTGTACACATTTATCTGTGCGGTTATATAAGAGGTCTGTTTTGCATCTGTTTTTTATTCATACATCGTTACATAAGGAGCATTTCTCTGAGCCATTAAATATGCTTATTTAAAGCCTACTTAGTGTTCCATGTTATGGAAGTACTATAATTAATTAGCCATTTTCCTACTGAAGAATGTTTATGTTGTTTCTGGGCTTTGCTATTAAAAATGAATGCTACATTGGATATTCTTATATAAAATGTCATCCTGTTCCTGGCTCTCTCCTTGGCATGAGAGGATAAATTAGGATATGGACGAGAAAAAGAGATGTAGTCAGGGCAGTGCCAGCCCCTCCCAGAGCAATGGCTCCTTGTATGCAGGCACAATACAGAGAAGTTTCGGAATTTACTGGGTAGGTAAGGTGTCAAAGGGGCTTCCCTGGTGCTCAGATGGTAAAGAATCTGCCTGCAATGTAGGAGACCTGGGTTCCATCCCTGAGTTGGAAAGATCCTCTGGAGAAGGGAATAGCTACCCACTTCAGTATTCTTGTCTAGAGAATTCCATGGACAGAAGAGCCTGGTGGGCTACAGTCCATAGGGCCACAAAGAGTCAGACAAAACTGAGCGATGCACACGTACAAGGTATCAAAATGGGAAAGAAGAGACGAATTTAAGAAAGTTTCTTTTTCCTGTTTTTGAGCTTCAGTGGTGGTTGTGGGAACAAAACTATTTTAGAGGGAAGTAGAAGGAACATGAAGTAAAGTAAGTGATGATCCTTTCACTCTAAGAATCCACTGCAGAAGGTCATGTGGGTTTGTGCTTGGCTGTTTATGGTGACGCAGGATTTAGCCCAAACTTGTTTCTCACCCTGATCCAGAGCATGAGCCTGGGGAGGCTGTTGGGTCCTTGCAAAGGCTAATGGGTCCATTCACACACTGCCCTGGGGATTCCATCTCTGCTGGATGGGTTGATGGCTTCCTCAGATAGTTGGCTTGATGTCTGAGCACATTATAGGCATTTCAGTGATAACTGCTGACTGAATAAAAATGAATAAAATAGATGAATAAAGTATTTCTAAAAGTCCAGATGTGTAATATTACCTCAGTGTCACATGATTTTAAGATTCCCTGTAAAATCCCATGCTTACAAATGGATCTGCTTCTCAACATGCATGGAACAAATGGTTAGTCTTGTCTCTTTTTTCTGCTGTAGGTTTGTCTACAAATATTTATTGGAGAGCTACTACCTTCCTGGTATTATTTTTATGCAGCAAATAAAACAAAGCTCTTCCTGTCTTCAAGGAGGTTTTGTTTTATTTTCTGAAAACAGACAATAAATATTCAAATAAATTAATAGTGTCACAAGGGAATTAAGAATTTTGCTTTACAGCATGATGACTATAGTTAACACTGCTATATGGTATCTTTTTCAAAAATTTTTAGTGATATATAGTTGATTTACAACGTTGTGTCAGTTTCAGATGTATAGCAAAGTGATTCAGATAAATATAATATTCTTTTTTAGATTCTTCTCCATTATAGGTTATTACAATATATTGAATATAATTCCCTGTGCTATATAGTAGGTCCTTACTGGTTGTATGGTATATTTGAAAGTTGCTATGACAGTAGATTCTAAAAGACCTCTTTATAAGGAAAACAACTTTTTTTCTTTGTAATTATATGAGGAGATGAATGTTAACTGAACTTATTGTGGTGATCAATTTGCAATAAATGTAAGTTGTCATTATGCTGTATATTTTAAGCTTGTACAGAGCTGAATGTCAATTACATCTCAATAGCATAGGAAGAAAGAAGAGTCTAATTTGATACATAATGACCAGGATGGTGAGAAATGTTATGTGCTTTTGTCATTTCAAAGCTACAGCAGTAGCATCGCTGTCAGAGGAGGTAGTTGTCCTGTCATAAACTCATTTGCAAACTAATGAACTAGGAATCTTAGGCTATCTTTCAACTTGGACCTTCCAATGGGTTTATAGTTTGGATAGAGCTATAGGTTTTATACCCTAAAAGGCTTCATGTATTAGTGCCCTGGATCTAGTGATGTGAGGTATGGCTAGGTCTCGGCATGACTTGGTTAGAAATGAAACAAAATAGCCAATGTCTAAACAATCAATATAGTCAAGGACAATACACTGAAGCACACACCGGTGGTGGCAACTAGCTTTTTTCTCCCACGCTGATTCTTGTCAATCAGTGGGGATGGTTTAAACACTGCTTCAAAATTCCAGTTTCCAAAGCAAGCAGAAGTAAGGTGAAGCAAGTGAGTGATTACTCTTTTGACATCATAGGAAGCATGCTGCCCTTCGGTGGTATGTTTTGAGGCCAATCCATGCTGTGGTTTATGAGGATACGAGGACTTAGCCCAGCTTCTTCTTCTGCCTGATCTAAGATATCAGCCAATGTGAAAGGGTGATGATTGATGCTGTCTGCCAGGAGCCCAGCAGTAAGTATGGTGCTCCATCTACCTACTCTGGTCTCATCAGTGATGGTGCTGAGTCCTATCGAGGCCCTAGACTACAAAGGGACATAGCTTTTCAGTAACCGAACAAGGCTTAGGAAATTAAGTATTATGCTAAAATGCTAAAAATGTGGTATGACCCTAAAGTGGATGTGTGTGTGGGCTCAGTCATGATAATAAAGCCTTAATGGCTTATGGGGTAGCATATTAGAAAGGCCATCGGACTCCTGGATATTATAATTTCTAGAGTCTAGGATTGGGGGAACACTTACAAACTGCCTGGTAAAGAATCCTCCTGCAATGCTGGAGACTCAGGTTCAATCTCTGGGTTGTGAAGATCGCCTGGAGAAGGGAATGGCAACTCACTCCAACATTCTTGCCTGGAGAGTTCCATGGACAGAGGAGTCTGATGGGCTATAGTCCATAGAGTTGCAAAGAGTTAGACATGACTAAGCGATTACCACTTCTACTTTCACTACAAACTGCATGAACTTGAGAAGGTCGACTTCTTGTGCTAAGTATCAGCTTCTTTATATATATGTAAAATTTTATATAAATATTATTGCTTTAAATAATTATATATAATTTATGTTAACATGAATTGTATTATCATGTAAATATTTTATGTAACTATATATTTCAGCCTAATAATCCCTGTTCTTCCTACTTTAGAGCGGTTTGATGTAGATCAAATGAGATCATGCATGGGTGAGCACATCCTGAAGTCCTGGGCAAAAACAAGCTATCGTCATTAGTGTGCTGGCTGCAATGGAAGCTGCTTCTTTCCTCCCCTACCTGCCTTTCTGTTTCTCAGAGACGAAGCCATTCATGCACCAGAAAGAGCAGCTAAACTTCTCGGCTGCATGCTTCTTTTGGTGAAATGATTTAAATCCATGTGTAAACAGAACATACATTTATTATAACTTGGTTCTAAACTGGGGAGGTTCTATATCCACACATGTGCAATCTCTTCTCGGCATCGAACAGCGAAAAACACTGCGGCCTCGTAAAAAACCAAGCCACCTTCTTCCCAACTCCTGACAGCTGAATGTCCTTAAAATAAATGGGAAAGGTCTACTCTACACACCTGTGCAGTGGAGTTTTTATGAATCAGACAAATCTTGAGTCTCTCTGGTAGAGTCAGCCAGGAGAGTAATGGTCTTTCTCAGCCTGACTGCTTCCTGGTAATTTACCCAGGCGGCTCTCTGGGCACCAGGGTGTGGAATCTCTATTTATTCACGCCAAAGAAACAAACAAACAAAAGTTAGCCTTGAGACCAACTTAATCAAAAAGTTTTTAATGCAATACTTGCAGGACTCGAGGCGAGCACCTGGAGCCATAACCAGGGGGTGCAAATCATTTCTAGCCTTGTTAGAAGCATACAGAGCATGCTGCTGCTGGAGATTATTTCCTGCATAATTAATCTACATGTCACCGCCCCAGCATTTATTCATGTGAGGGCTTGGAGTCCCATCTGTGGGGCCAGTTGTTAGGACTGGTGAGAGAAGATGTCCTTCTTTCCTTATTTCAAGAGAGCCCCATGATTATAGTTCAGGTGGAAGCAAATCAAACAATCCTCAAGGCCTTCAGTTATTTGAAAGAGGCCAAATGGCTGATGCGGGAGGGCCTGTTACTTTCATATCCATGAAAGAAAGGCTGTGAGTGAACACCTAGTGTGGTAGAGCTTTCAGGTCATGAAGATACTAAGTGTGAAGGGAGGGTCGGGAAGTGTAGATTCCTTCGGCCAATCGGGCAGCACTGCCCTGGTTCACACTGTGCCTTGTGGGAACTAGAAAAGGCACCACTCGCTCAAGACGTCTTACTTCCATCTGCTGGAAAACTGTCATAGTGTGTGAATATGTTACAGCAGGAGTTTCCTGCCACCTGCCAGAAAGCTGTCACAATAAAAATGCAAATCTATGCTGCCTTCAATGTAAAAGCCACCTCCTTAGAAGTGCTGCTCGTAAGTATCAGGTGACCTAAGCAATCATACATCCAGGCCTCCAGGCAACATTTAGCAAGTTACAGGGGAGCACTTGTACAGAACCAACTCATAGCATGTACAAAAATAATTTCCTCGTGACTTTAATAGCTGAATTTTTAAAATAGCAATACATATTTAATTAAATATTTGCAGAGAAAGGGATTTTTAACCATAAAAATAACTTTTAAAATTACTGAGAAAAATAGATAGTTGTGATGCTGAAAAGTTTAAAACCTCACTAAGTATGTAAAACAAAACAAACTAAAAGTCAAGTTTAAAACACAACTGAGAAAAAATATCTTCCACAAATGTGACAAAGGATTAATCATAAACTAATATACTTTGATTTAGGAAAAAAAAGCAACGAGACCTAAAAACAATAGGGAAAATTTTGTAAATTATTTACAAAAGAACCAATAAAATGGCTAATAAAATGTTTAGTTTTATTAGAGATCAATGAAGGAAAAATTAAAATGCCTGCTAAATACCCTTTTCCATTTATTAAATTAAAAGAATATAAAGCTGGTTAACTGGATGTTACAACGGTTCTGCAAAGCAATATGGCATCTTGTATTAAGAATTTTTCAACTGGGACTTCCCTGGTGGTCCAGTGGCTAACACTCTGTGTTCTCGATGCAGGGGACTTGGGTTCTATCCCCGGTCAGGGAACTAGAAACCACATGCTGCAGCTAACAGCCTCCGTGCCCACAACTAAGTTTACAACTGAGAATTCATGTGTCACAATTAAAACATTCTACATGCTGCAAATAAAGGGTCTTGTATACTGCAATTAAAGATCTCCCATGTTGTAGCAAAGATCGAAGATCCCACATGCTGGACCTAAGAAACCTGATACAGCCAAATATATATATATATATATATATATAAATACAAATATTAAAAAAAGAATTTTTCAACCAATAATGCCATCCTTAGAATTCAAGACTCGGATCATCAGAAATATGCACATATATCAGGACAAAGGTTAAGTACAGAATGATAAATTTGTATAATTATGTATTTGTAACTCTCAAAAGTGATGCTTAGGGAAAAATTCTTGTCACGGGGAAATGCCCTTTAAAATGTCATTTGAAAAAAATAAGATGTGCAATTGCAGTTTCCGGGGATTCTCAAAGTTGAGGTTGGTAGATGAGCTTCAAGGAGTCTGAAACTTTCGGTGTACGTGCATTTGTTTCTGAGGCAGTGCTCTGAGGTTTGCACCAGGTGACCCAAGACAGTCATGATCCAAAGGAGACAAGAAACATCGATAGAGTGAAATCAAGCCAAAGCCATTGACTCCTGGCTTGAACACCCCTCCCACCCCCTCACCCCTCTCCTGGTGAGCAAGGCTTCTTGTGCCAAGAATCGTACCAGCAGCTACAGACACGTGGGTGCTGAATGGCTTTAGTCGTGTCTGATTCTCTGCAACCCTGTGGGCCATAGCCAGCCGGGCTCTTCTGTCCATGGGATTCTCCAGGCAAGAACACTGGAGTATGTTGCCATGTTCTCCTCCAGGGGATCTTCCCAAGCCAGGGGTCGAACCCGCATCTCTAATGTCTCCCGCATTTGCAGGAGGATTCTTTACTGCTAGTGCATACAGACCCAGTGATGGGCAAGAACTGATATGGTTCATATTCTCTGGCAACTCAGTCTAGTTGAGAACACAGGTGTTAAACTAATCATTATACACACACACACACACACTCCGGAGTATTACTCAGCCATAAAAAGAATGAAATAATGCCATCTGCAACAACATTGATGGATCTGGAGATTATTATACTAAGCAAAGCGAGTCACAAAAAGAAGGACAAATACCATATGATATCACTTATATATGGAATCTAAAATATGGCACAAATGAACTTTTCTACAAAACAGAAACAGACAGAACAGAGGGAGGGAGGGAGTGGGCGTCTGGGATGAGCAGATGCAAACTAGTATATATAGAATGGATCAACAACGAAGTTCTGCTCTATTGCCCAGGGAACTCTACAGTACTCTGTGATGGCCTGTATGGGAAAAGACTCTAGAGAAAGAGTAGACACATATGTGATGTGTGTATGTATAACTGATTCGTTTGCTGTACGCCAGAAACTGTCACGACATTGTAAATCAACTACACTCTGAGTAAACGAGGAAAAAAATAATCATACAAATCCATGCATGATGGGGTTATAAATGGACAAGAACTTGGAAGCAAAATTCTAGGGTTCTAGGGCACTTCTTAAAGGAGATGATGAATGTGCGTCTAATGCTTAAAATAGTACCTGGGAACACAAAGAGCGCACAACTGATGTCTCAGGCTGGAGTTTAGTCGGCAAGGCCACTCATGTGTTTACGGTCAGGACAGCTTTCCTTTGATGGGGATGGCATCTGAGAGCTCTAGGCTGGGGGTGCCTCGAATCCACATCCGGAACTGGGAACCGGAGCCCCAGGGGCTGAAGCATTACCCTGCCTGACCATCTCCAACAGGCCGGTGGCAATGGTCTGGGGCCATTCCCATCTCCCCTCCCAGGTCCGGAAGGGAGCTCCCATGGGCCAGCAAACAAGCATAGGGTAGTCCTCTGTGAAAAAGGCCATCTCTGAAGAAAGACTCCAGCACTAGCAGCTGGGTAGCCAGTCAAGGCAGTGGCGTTGTCTCCATGCTGACGGGTTCCTTTCCGTTTGCTAGAATCCGAGCCTCCCGAGGGAGGAGGGGGGAGGGAGGAGGGTGGAGGGAGGAGGGTGGCAGGGAGGAGGGTGGAGGGAGGAGGGAGGAGCCTTACATCTGAGGGGCTTCTACGGGGAAGCCTGGCTAACCAAGTCCTGGCCCCACCTATGACCAACATAGAGCTTCCTGAGGCCCCATGAAGAGGGCAGAGAGAAGGTGGGATTGCAGACACCCTGTAAAAAGGCGAAGTTCATCCTAGGGGGAGAAAACAGATCCTGAGGGCAGATGGTCATCCACGGGGCTTGGCCGAGATGGCTCCCGGGCGCAGGTCAGGCTTGTGGAGGCTGAGAGGCGGTCTGGGGCCTAGGCGAGGAGGGCTCCAGTGCTGGCCTTCGCTTCCCCTCTCATTTTCCCTTCCTCTCCTATTTGAGCTGCTGGTACCTCTATGAGTCTGTTTCTCCTCCTATCCTGGCGTTTTCACCCTCGTGGAGGCGCTCAAAGGAGGCTCTCAGCAGGTGACGAGAAGGCAGAGGCTGTGAGAGAGAAGGAGGCGGCAGGGAGGCAGGTCCTCTGGTGGAGCCCGAGGTCAGACGCCCAGGGCTCAGCGTCTCTCCTAGGAGGAATCACAACTTTGCTGGAGATATAAAGACATGGACTAATTTTGAAAATCTTTTTTTTTTTTCCTCCAAAGCTCTTTGATTTTTTTGAAAACAAACGCGCAAACTCCCAGGGGAGAAAAATAATGTCACTTCCCTGGCTTCTGGTTTTGCTGTGGACTTGCCTTCTTGCTTGAAGTGAAGAAGAGAAGGCAGGGCGGGAAGGCAGACGTGGGGGCCGAGGCAGGGGGAGTAGCATCAAGACAGAACGTGCGATGTAGGGAGCAGTAATCTCTGACCAGGGTACAACGGGACCAAAAACAAATCAAGGTAATTCTGGTCCATACGATTGACTGAGGCAACTTAGCACATTGATTTTGAATTCTATATAAAGGGCTTTCTACCCGTCGTCTCACTGCGAGTCACTCTCTCAATGACTTTATCACCCCTGAAATGGAGAGAGACATTGAAAAGGGCCAACAAGTCAACAGGTGCCTCAAGAGTGAAGGAATAAGAAGAGAAATGTGGGTGGTACAGGAAGGTGAAGTCGAGCAGTCCATGCTACGCCTCCCGTCTTTGTTCACGCATGACAAGTGTGTGGCTTCCCAGGTGATGCTAATTGTGAAAAACCCACCTGCCAATGTAAGAGACGTAAGAGGTGCGGGTTCAATCCCTGGGTAGGGAACATCCCCTGGAGAAGGGCATGCAACCTGTAGGGTGGCACAGAGTTGGACGCAATTGAAACAACTTAGCAGGCATGCACGATAAACCTGTGAACACATCACCAATCCTATTTATCTATGTATTTATTTTTACATTGAAGTATAGTTGATTTACAATGTTGTGTTAGTTTCATGTGTACAACAAAGTGATTCAATTGCACACAGATATAGCTATTCTTATTCAGATTATTTTCCCTTACAGGTTATTACAAAATATTGAGTATATTTCCTTGTGCTATACAATAGGTCCTTGTTGTTTATTTATCTTATAAATAATAGTGTGTATATGTTAATCCCAACCTCCTAATTTATCCCTCCCCCACCTTCCCCTTTGGTACCATAAGTTTATTTTCTATGTCTGTGAGTCTGTTTCTGTTTTGTAAATAAGTGCATTTGTGTAATTTTTTTTTAATTCCATGTGTAAGCAATAGCCTATATTTGTCTTTGTCTTGATTACTTCATTTAGCATGATTATCTCCAGGTCCATCCAATCACTTCCGTGTTTGAGGAAGGCATCTGTGAGTCACTGGAAGGCGTGGGCTTGCTGAGGAACTGCTGTTTCGTCCCTGCTGCTCTCTCCCTGACGGTGACGTCCCACAGGCTCTGGACGCAGCTCCCGTGACGATCCCTCAGTTGCTGCCCCCGCCTCCTCGCTGTGTCCCAGTCCACTGCCGAGTAACCAGGTGACCTGCCACCTCCCGGGGCCCTTCTTCATAAGCACCATCCTAGAAGCTGTCTCTGCGAGATGCTCTCAGAGCCAGCAACTTCCCTCTGAAATCCCCTGAAGAAAAGCACCCCACACACCGGCCTCCCTTTCTCTTTCAGCGCGGCCCACACCCGAGAGGCCCTTTCTATGGCCACGTAATCTGCCGCCACGTGACGGGGGCTTTGGGGTTGGGGTGACCCTCAGCATCAGCCAGCCGGACAGGGGAGGGCAGAACTGGAGAGTTAAGGCCCAGTCACTGTGGATGACATTTTTCTTGCATCACATCTTCCAGGAGTTATAATGTCATTTTTCCTGTCCAAGTGCTGTGCTGAATAACAAAAGCTACAACTTATTGAGTAACTGCTCTGTGCCCAGTACTTTACCTAAGCTCTTTCCTTTTTAACAGTTTTTGACTGTACCATGTAGCATGCAGGATCTTAGTTTCCTGGCCAGGGATGGAACCCACACACCCGGGGTGGAAGGGCAGAATCTTAACCACTAGACCGGCAGGGCAGTCCCCACGTACGCCACTTCTAGTCCTTTTAACAGTTGGCAGAGGAGATCCGAGAGGCGGGCCAGAGGAGCTGCTGTTGTGGGGGTGCTGTCGGCAAACAGCCTCTGCCTGTGGGCCCCAAGGGGGTCTCCCTCAGCTGCAGCTCTGCGTGCTGGGGGTGGCCGTGGGTGCTGCCTGCATCTAGCTACTGAGGGCGTGAGGATCTAAGGCTGGCCAGTTCAGCCCAACTTGGGCCATGATTCACATTCATCCAGTCCTGCTCCCAGTTTTCTTCCACAGGAGCTGATGCCCTAATAAGCACCTTGCACCCCAAACTCCATCTCAGAACTTGCTTCAAAGCCTCAATTTCCTATTCTGTTAAACATACGGCGATTTCTATTACTTATTTGTTGTTGTTGTTGTTGAGCAAGGAATATGACTTTATTCAAAAGCTGGCAGACTAGTGTCTATTACTTATTAAGACCATTACTAAGATGAAATGAGATGACCCATGTGGGAATGTTTTGTCCCATGCTAGAATAAGCTGCATGCGTGCTGGCTGCTCCATCATCCCCAAGCCACCCAGCTAGGAAGAGTCGGACCCAGGATTCCAACTCGCCTGCCTCACCCTGGAGCAGGACACAGAGCTGGATGGGAACTCTCCTGCGAGGCTTTCTTTTGATGGTTTGTTTCATGGTTTTCTGCCAGTTGTCATACTTCTGCCTTCTAAACACTTAAGGTCTGGGAACAGGAATTAGTCTGTATCCACCCCCAGCTCACAAGGCCTAGCTGGGACCTCACACATGAGGACATGCTTGAGTGTAGCTTAATGATTGAATGACTATGTGACTGACAAAATCTCCAATTATTTTAAACTTCCTGTGGGACCTGAGAAAACAAATTCAGATTATCCAAAATGGCCAGATTTTACCTAGTTTCTGGGGTTCCCTGGCTTCTCTATGCCTGTTAATGGGAATCTCAAGGCAAATAAACCTAAATAACAACCTGAACAGGCCGAGGCAGTAGCCACGTGGGACCAAACTGCAGGGCCTGAGTGAGAGGCTGGAGCGGGGACACCAGTGGGCCCCCAGGACGGTGGTGGGCACAGCCCAGAGGCCTCCAGGTGTTGGGTGTGCAGAAGGCCCTGGGCTGGCCCTGCCACTGCCCCCAGGTATGGGCTCCTTGCTCCAGGGTGTACGCAGAGGCTCCCCTCCCCCAGCACTGCCCACCTAGCCAAAAAGCATTCTTGATGGGTTTTCTCACTCACTTTTATGAGCCAATTACATAGACGCAAAACTGAGTGGATTTGTCCAAATTCTGAAAAAGCTGGATTGTAGTAGTATCTATAGAACAGACTCTGGTAGAATAATCCAAGTCTTTCTTAGGAGAAAGTGACACCAGGATATCATGAGACAAGCTGCCTGTGGGGAGCCAATCTCCTTCCAATCTCCCCAGGATCCTTCCTGCCACAGTTAAACACGGGAACTTGCAATCAGGTGGCTCCAGTCCAAATTCTGAGAAACCGTATTTTTCCTTTGGTCTACCTCCACTCCCTTCCACTTACAACGGCGATTTTAAACAGGTGGAGGCTTACCGTCTCCGTCACTTTCAGCAGAATTAAGTCTCGAAAAAGGAGCCAAGAGAAACCAGTGCTTAACCTAAAGGTCTTAGTGCTGAAATTTCAGACACTCTGATGTCTTCTCACCGCTGCAATTGTCTACGCTGTGTCTTAAAATCAGGCACTGCACGCCGCTTCTCTGCCAGGCTGTCTATTAGACTGTGCCAGTGTGAGCTGCTGTGTTTTCAGGTAAAGGTATTATGATCTAGGGTCAAAGAACATCACATGATTTGGTGATACAGTTAAAGGAAGCAGTAGAGAAGAAATTAAGGCATATACCACTTACAAATGAATAATAAAAGTTATGATTTAACTATAGCTGTTTACAGTATTGGGTTTATTTCTGGTATGCAGCTTTAGATTTTTTTCCATTATAGGTTATTATAAGAACTTGAATATAGTTCCCTAAGCTATCTAGTAAATCCTTGTTGTTTATCTGTTTTATATATGGTTATGTGTGTCTGTTAATCGAATACTCCTAATTTACCCCTCTCCTTCCCCTTAAAAAATTTTTATTTTCAGATGAGGTGGAAGTATTGTGGCAGAAAGCAGTTTGGATTGGTAAGAACTCTCTGGATTAGAATACCTCCTCAGGGAGGTCATGAGGGTAAGATATAGATGCTGTATTGGTTTGGATCCAATGCCTTTCTTTTTATATAAAAAAAAAATGTATCCCCCCAGATTATAAAATCCATGTGTGCTCAGTTGTGTCCAACTCTTTTCTGACCCCATGGACTGTAGCCCGCCAGGCTCCTCTGTCCATGGGATTCTCCAGGCAAGAATCCTGGAGTGGGCTGCCGTTTCCTCCTCCAGGGGATCTTCCCGACTCAGGGATCAAACCTGCGTCTGCAGTGTCATTTTGCAGGGGGACTGTTTACCTCTGATCAGTGGGGAAGATTATTGTAGAAATTTTATAAAACAGATAATTATAGAGATGAATTAAAAGTCATCCAAAGACTTCCCTGGTAGTGTAGTGGCTAGTGGCTAAGATTGCATGCCCTCA
This sequence comes from Odocoileus virginianus, assembly GCF_023699985.2. Classification (NCBI taxonomy): domain Eukaryota; kingdom Metazoa; phylum Chordata; class Mammalia; order Artiodactyla; family Cervidae; genus Odocoileus; species Odocoileus virginianus. Next base: position 5,575,070 of record NC_069685.1, on the reverse strand, counting down.
GTGCAGGGAACCGGGTAACGATCCCTCGTCAAGAAGCTACATCCCGCATGCTGCAACTAAGATCCCACGTACCACAACTAAGACTTGGCACAGCCAAATAAATAAGCAAAAACTGTATTTAAAGTCATCCAAAAAAATTGCATTCCAGAGTCAGCCACTCTTGACACTTTGGAATGTCCCCTAATGACCTTTAGAAATTGTATACACATATACTAGTTTTTTTCCAGAAAGACCAGGAGGATGTCCATAAAGTCTGTAAATAATAGTGAATATCATATGTACTATCTTTTGATTTCCAGGCCTGTTTTAACACTGTAACACAGATTTATCCCTCTAGACATGGGTAATATAATGATGATACATTAGCTTGTATGGTGGTTGTATTTAGCATGCTTACTGAAATCTCTACTAATTCTAATAGCTCATGTAAAATTTTTCCTGGATCTTCTGTATCAAAAAAGCATATTATTTATGAATAGTGACAACATGGTTTCTTCCTTTTTAATCAATTTTTCTCTTATTTCCTTTTTCTTATCTCACTCTACTGGATTAGACCTCCTATAGTACAATGCTTAATAGAAGCTGGGATGAAGGATAAGGTGAGGTACAAAAAGTCTAATGCTTTGAATGTATAAAATAAAAGTGTCACTCATAATGAAAGCTATTCATTGGCTACAAATGGAAAATACTTTTCTTAACTTGCTGAAGACTATCTACCAAAAATCTACTAAAAATATTCTACTTTTGAAATGGTCCCAAGTCTAACAGGATAACTACACGCCATATTGTTGGAGAAGGCCTATCCAGAAATAAAAAAGTAATGGACATTGATATTATTAATATATTAAAATGGACATTTTATAAACCAAAGCCTTTCTGGAAAATAACTAACATATATTTATGTAATTTTTAAAGGCCATTAACAAACATTCTAAAATATCAAGACTGGTTGACTCAAGATAGAGGAATTTATATTTATATCAGATGAGCCAATTTAAAGGCAAAACATTTTGTAGGGATAAAGATGAAATGTTAAATAACTATGGAAAAAATTTATTAGAAACATAAAGCATATCTAAAAAACAACCTGATAATCTCTATCTTTTAATGACTAAATTCAAACTACTGCACAGTTGCACTTATCTCACATGCTAGCAAAATAATTCTCAAAATTCTCCAAGCTAGTCTTCAACAGTATGTGAACCGAGAACCTCCAGATGTTCAAGCTTAGAAAAGGCAGAGGGACCAGAAATCAAAGTGCTAACGTCCATTGTATCATAGAAAAAGCAAGAGAATTCCAGAAAAACATCTACTTTTGCATTATTGAATATGCCATAACCTTTGACTGTGTGGATTACAACAAACTGGAAAATTCTTCAAGAGATGGAAATACCAGACCACCTTACCTGCCTCCTGAGAAATCTGTATGCAGGTCAAGAAGCACCAGTTAGAACCAGACATAGAACAACAGACTGGTTCCAAATTGGGAAAGGAGTATGTCAAGGCTGTATATTGTCACCCTGCTTATTTAACTTATATGCATAGAGTGAAATGCTGGGTTGGATGAAGGACAAATTGGAATCAAGATAACCGGGAGAAATATCAATAACCTCAGATACACAGATGACACCACCTTACGATAGAAAGCGAAGATAAACTAAAGAGCCTACTGATGAAAGTGAAAGAGGAGAGAGAAAAAATTGACTTAAAATTCTAAAAACACAGATCATGGCATCTGTTCCTATCACTTCAAGGCAAGTAGATGGGGAAACAATGGAAACAGTGACAAACTTCATTTTCTTGGGCTCCAAAATCACTGCAGATGGTGACTGCAGCCATGAATTAAAAGACACTTGCTCCTTGGAAGAAAAGCTATGTCCAACCTAGACAGTATGTTAAAAAGCAGAGATGTTACTTTACTGACAAAGGTCCATCTATTCAAAGCTATGGTTTTTCCAGTAGTCATGTATGGATGTGAGAGTTGGACCATAAAGAAAGCTGAATGCTGAAGAATTGATCCTTTTGAACTGTGGTATTGGAAAAGACTCTTGAGAGTCCCTTGAACTGAAAGGATATCAAACCAGTCCATCCTAAAGGAAATCAGTCTTGAATATTCATTAAAAGGACTGATGCTGAAGCTCCAAGACTTTGGCCACCTGATGCAAAGAACTGACTTGTTAGAAAAGATCCTGATGCTGGGAAAGATTGAAGACAGGAGAAGGGGACGACAGAGGATGAGATGGTTGGATGGCATCACCGACTCGATGGAGCAAGCTCCAGGAGTTGGTGATGGACAGGGAGGCCTGGCGTGCTGCAGTCCATGGTGTCACAAAGAGTCAGACACAACTGAGTGACTGAACTGAACTGATACCTATTTTTAATATTTCTGTATTTTGAAGTAAATACCTATTTTTATTCTGCCAGTAGTCACACTTGAACTTTATTCCGCACACTTGATTTAAGAAAGCTAATATTAAATCAACATGTCTACTCTCTTTGGAACAAAAATAACAATCTTAGGGTGATTTAACTTTGATGATTGTCTTCCACGTCATTATCTAATATTTGGGCTTGGTTTTTATGAGTCTGATGCTCTGCCTACCATGCTAAGGAGGCAGGCTTGGTTTTGTTTTTAAATTCTGTAAAATTAGTCTTGTTTACTATGCATAATGCTATAGTTTCTGTAGATGATGCTTATTTAGATTTACTCTTGCATTTACCAATTTATTTTGGTCAACACTGTAGTGTTTAATATATTCCCCTATTATGTTCACAGTTCAATTTATTTCTAAATAACTTCAGTAGTTCTTTCAACAAGGGTCTGTGAGGGATAAACTCTTTTTTGTGGGGGTGGGGGTGGGGATAAACTCTTTTCACCTCTGTTTGCATTGTCTTGCCTTAACTCTCCGCAGTAGTTCCTCTGGATATGATCCTTTGTTGACAATTATATTTCCTGAATACTTTGAGGATGTCATTCTACTGTATTTGGTGTCTACTTTTGCTGATGAGACATCATCTCTTTGTTCATCTTTTTTAGATATTGTTTTTCAGTCCTTTAAATTCTTAAAATTTCTGTGTTATTTTCCCTCTCTTTATTTTTTGTGTTGTGTTCTAAGTAAGTTCTTTATATTTGTTTTCCAATTTACTAGTTTTTTCTTTGGCTGATTGTAATCTCTCTTTATTTTAATTGGATTTTTACTTTCAGTGACTATATTTTTAATATTATAGTATCTATTTCTTTTAGTATGAGCTCTTCTTTATTTTATCTGATAATTTAAAACATTTACCATATTATTTCTCTAAAACTGTTCTTTTTTTCAATTTGGGGTTTAAATTTTTTCTATTATTGTATCTGCTTTTATTTCTTAGATTGTATACACATTTTCACAAAGTTTTGTTTCTGTGGCAATCTGTGACAATGTCCTTATAAACTGCATTTTGCTTGTGATTTTTTTCCAAGTTTCGCCAATCTGAGACCAATTTTTCATTAGTTTTTCAGCCTGGGATTACTACCCTATGAGTAAAATATGTTTAGACACTACATTTCTGTGTGTAGGAGGCTCAGGAGGGTTTTGGAGGCTCCCCTCTTGCCATCAAGGGAAGAGACACGTTTCACTGATGATTTTCTGGGTCAGTGGGTTCTATTCCTGCCATTCATGGAGGAAGATTCTGGTTTTATGAGGAGATTTCAGTTTTAACCGCTCACCTTATCTAGTCTCAGTGCTCTATTTTCTGTCTCAGGTTGGGTGTAGAAACTCCAGATCATAGCTGTCAAGTTATGTACCTGGATCTGATGGTCTCCTGAACTTCTATGGTATGATTTAAAGCAATCACGCCTCAGGCTTTCAATATTTGATTTTTTGCTTGTTTTTTATCATCACCTGGGAGTTTCCTTTGTCCTTTCCTCTTTTCCTTCCTCTCTCCTTCACTGCCTTTCCTTTTCTCAGCTATATATTTAAATTTGTTTTAAAAATTTAATGTAACATCTGTATTTTTTGTAGTGGAAAGGGATTTATTAGTCGAGTTTACTGTTTTGTCAGAAACTGGACACCCATACTCAATTTTGCTTGCTATTTTTAAAGTTAACATTAAAAGCATTTTTTTTCCATTTTATCACAAACTCTTTGTAAACATAATTTTGATTTCAGTAAATTTAAGTTGATGACTAACATGATTTATTCAATTATTCCCTGAACACTCACATTTCTTCACATTTTAAATTTGGCTATTAAAATGCTGAGGTTGACATTGAGCAAAACAATGTTTTCCATATTTGGGGCTATTTAAATTGTTACCCCTTTTCTTCCATAAAGAAGTTGGGTGGATACAAATTTGCATACAATACAAAGAATTAATTGAGCTAGGAGGAAGAGAAACTATTGATAGGAAAACAACAAACAAGGCATAGGGTTGGCACAGAACAATTGATTCTACCTTTTCCTTGAATTAAGCCATAAACCTAAGGTGACTAAAGACATAAGGGGAGAATCATGCTTAAATTGGAGAAGGCAATGGCAACCCACTCCAGTACTCTTGCCTGGAAAGTCCCATGGGCAGAGGAGCCTGGCGTGCTGCGGTTCATGGGGTCGCAAAGAGTCGGACACGATTGAGCGACTTCACTTTCACTTTTCACTTTCATGCATTGAGGAAGGAAATGGCAACCCACTCCAGCATTCTTGCCTGGAGAATCCCAGGGACGGTGGAGACTGGTGGGCTGCCGTCTATGGGGTCGTACAGAGTCGGACACGACTGAAGCGACTTAGCCGCAGCAGCGGCAGCATGGTTAAAAAATGTTTCTCCCTGTCTGTAAACTAAAGTCAAATGAGTTGTTCTGGAGAGGCATAAGTTTTACCTAACATTGTTATGGGGAGCCGGAAGATTCCCATAGCATAATGCTGGCATGCAATTCAGTAAATGGTTCGAAGAGGGAGCAAAATAACATCTTTCATATATGCAACTTCCTGGAGTCTGTTTTCATACATGGATAATCTTTCACGTAGAATATCTACCATAGGGGTCCTACTCTGGAGACTGAAACTTCTGAACTTGTCTGACAAATAGGCGTGTTGCATTATGGTGCATAGCGATTTGAAGCTGTTGCGATTAGTCTTCTCTTTCTGAGAACTCTGGTCCCTCCACCCTCAGCCCCAAGAAGGGCTCCTGAAGGCACTGATTGCCCTGGCAACTGGTAGTGGCCCCACGTGGGGAGGGAGTAAGGCTTGAGTTGGCTCAAATATAGCATATGAGTGCCTGCATACTAAGTTGCTTCAGTTGTGTCCGACTCTGCGACCCTGTGGACTGTAGCCCACCAGTCTCCTCTGTCTGCGTGATTCTCCAGATAAGAACACTGGAGTGGGTTGCCACTTCCTCCTCCCAGGGATCTTCCCGACCCATAACAAGAAGGAGCCTGTTTATTCCCTATCTCTTTCCAGATCTGAGCAGGAAACACAAAGCTCTGGTTGCCATGGGAAGCCATCTGCTCCCACAAGCCAGTGTTAGGCTGAGTCTGATGTGAAGATGACAGGAAGAAATAACAGAGATAGGAGGGTTATTGATGACATCATTCACTGGTGATGGCACATGCCGCGAACTTGCTCACTTCTAGATTTCTGCTATTTTCAGACATTTCCTTCTAGCTTAAGGCAGTTTGAGTTACGGTTTTGATACATCAGAAAGTATCTTAACTGATATAGAGATCCATAAATATCATCAAGGAATCTATGACCAAAACAATGTTAAAATCATTGAGCTACGGAAATGGTTAACAGTCTTAAGAACCACTGAGTATAATATGATTTTCAAGCACTCTGCACTGTGCTTAGCACTCTATGTGCATTCATTTATTTTATCTTCACAAGAACTCAGTGAGATTGGTATCATCATTATAATCATTCCCATTTTACAGAAACAGAAACTGAACCACCAAGGTTAAGGAACTTGGCTGAGGTCACTCAGTTGCTGAATCCATGCAGCCTATTTCCAGGGCAGGATCACTCCGCTGCACTGTTTCTGAGTAACATGCATATGGTTGCTCTTCAGTTGCTAAGTCATGTCTGACTCTTTTGAGACCCTATGGACTGTATCCTGCCAGGCTCCTCTGTCCATGCCAATTTCCCAGGCAAGAATACTGGAGTGGATTGTCATTTCCTTCCCCAGGGGATCTTTCCGAACCAGGGGTCAAACCCACGTCTCTTGCATTGGCAGGCAGATCCTTCATCACTGAGGCGCTAGGGAGGCCCAAAGTGCGTGTACCTCCTACATAAAGAACATGCTCCCAACCTTGGGTTTGTGTAAAGATTGAACAGCAGAGAGCATGATGTTAATCCTTGGAGGGCAGCTATTCTGCGTTGCCAGGTGTTGGCAGGCTTCGATGGTCAGCGGGGCAGTGGAGAGGACATCACGGTTAAGAGGAGGGACTGGTATGCAAGTAACCCGAGTTGAACCCTGGCTTTGCTGCTTACTAGCTCCATGATCTAATCTGTAGGAGCCTCATTTTCCTCAACTAGAAGATGGAGGAGCTCACATGTCACTTGCTAGGTTTTATAAGGACTTCGTAAAGTGGTGTACAGAGGGTGATGTCTAAAGACCACAGTTTAGAATGGATGGCTTCTGACCTCTGTATGAGAGTGTGGTGGGGGAGGTAAATTACACAATTTTGAGAGTAGATTGAAAAGCAGGGGCTGTGTTTATGTGAGGTCCTTCTAGGCAAATTCATAGAGACAGAAAGTAGAATAGAGATGACTAGGAGTTAGGAGGAAGGGATGATTTTTGATTAAGGAACAGTGCCTGCTAAGTCACTTCAGTCGTGTCCAACTCTTTGCAACCCGATAGACCGTATACCCCCACGCTCCTCTATCCATGGGATTCTCCAGGCAAGAATACTGGAGTGGGTTGCCATGCCCTCTCCAGGGCATCTTTCTGACCCAGGGATTGAACCTGCGTCTCTTATGTCTCCTGCATTGGCAGCCAGGTTCTTTACCACTAGCACCACCTGGGAAGCCCTAAGGGACAATAGGGATGATGATAATGGTGCTTTTGAATGTCACAAGCAGAAGGTCTGTTAGGAAAATTTTAAACCCATAAAAATAACGAGATTATATTTTTAGAGCACATTTAATACATATTATCTACTTGATCATAATTGTTAGCTGCATAATAAAAAAAAGTCAAAGGAATGATGAAAGAGAAATGATATCAAAGGGTTATTTTCTCATTGCCTTGCCTTTTGGAGAAAGCATTCCTGGACCCCTGCAGTGGGATTGACCTGCAGTGGAAAGGTTGTGACCTGCACATATTACCAGGAGACACAGAACTCAATGGCCCCTGGATGAATAGAGCGGGAGCTTTCCCCGGAAGACCTGCTCACTTTCCCAGAGTCTTCATTGCACATGTGGTTAAGTTTCAGGCTTAAAACTAAAATGCATCCTAATAATAAAAAAAAATCACATGACCCTCTGTGACTAAAGAAGAGGGAAAAAAGCTCTAAACTTTTAAAAGAAAGTGCATCTTTATAATAACAATAAAATCCTCCCAATCAAGCCTTTAAGAGGCAGACTGCATCCCTATCTTTGCCTGGGGCCCATAACTATCCTTGGCTAATCTTCCTCTGACAGATAAAGAGCGGCTATATCCATTCTTATAGCTCAATTTTAAACTTTATTCAGAGAAGTGTGGAGAGGGAGCCCTGGATGGGAATAAAAAATGAGTATTTGAGACCAACAGGGGAAGAGGAAGATGGGATCACTGATTCATAGAATAGATGCTTCTAGAAAAAAAAACAAAGGCACATCCGCAGCCCTCTGGCTTGTTCAGAGCTGGTTTGGACACACCTCTGAGACTGCAGGGTCATGTCCAGGTCAGTTATGTACAGAAATCCACATCCACTCCCTCCAGCTTTTCTTGAGATGTACCACGCGTGTACTAAGTCGCTTCAGTCATGCCCGACTCTTTGCAACCCTATGGACTGTAGCCCTCCAAGCTCCTCTGTCCAAGAGATTCTCCAGGCAAGAATATTGAGTTAGTATTTCTTTTCCATTTCTTGTCCAGAGGATCTTCCTGACCCAGGGATCAAACCCCTGTCTCTTACATTTCCTGCATTGGCAGGAAGGTTCTCTACCACTAGCGCCACCTGGGAAGCCGGAGAGGTACCATAGCTGAGGGTTATTCTGAGGGGTAGAATTGATGATCATCTGGCCCCTTAATACTGAGGAGAAACACATGCTGTGGTAAGCACACAGGTGAGAAAATAGAAAAAAGTGTCTGTAAGCACTGTGAGTCCTCAACAGTGGTCCCCAAGTGACATCTTCTGTGCAAGGTATCTTAAAAAGAAGAAAGCTATCTGAAGGTTCAAGAGGACTTCGGTTTAGCTCTGTATTAGAAGTGGATGCTTCCAATGGGGCTTTTGAGCCCTGCCGCCCTGGGTCTTCACGGAACTGAGATTTATGTTCCATGTGGGTTTGTTAGAAAGGCACTTGTGGGGCTGTAAGCCCTTTTCTCTTGACCTGCCCTTCCCACGGGGATGCTTGGAGTCAGCCTTGTTTAAGTGATTTGGTCCTGTTCTCCTGACTACAGTTGATAGGATCCGTACCCCAACCAAATCTAGTTAAATTCTCACTCCTAAACTCCTAGGACCATCTTTTATTAAATGTATGGAAGAGCAGACAAAGTGGTCTATTTAGGATAAAGAGCTAACAGTATTGTCTGTTCCTGTCATCTTTCTAGACCTCAGTTCTAGTTTTGTGGTTTTTTTTTTTTAAAGGACTATACTTGGGTTCTGTGAGCTAATTTAGCTCTTAAACTAGCCAGAGTTGGTTTCTGTTGCCTGCAACTAAAATAACCTTGAGGATTTTCAGCTTGGGTGGGTTTCTACCGATTCCTGGACTGACAATGGTGGTGTGGATCATCTCCAAGTTTGCTATTTCAGGGGTGGCTCCTACCAGAGATGCCCATAGAAGAGATATTTCGTGACCTGTCAGTGGGGCCCATCTTCTGTTGTCTTCAGATCCCATCAGGATGGGAGAGTCACCAAAGGACTCCACACTAGGAGTTATTTCAGTTACTGCGATGGTCTCTTAGATGGCCTCTGGTCTTACTGCATCCACTATTCCCCCCACCCCAGAACTGTATCCACGTGGAAACTAGATGGATCTCTTGGAAACATAAATCAAGTCACTTTCCTCTTTGAAACATTCAAATAGGAAATTTGTATTAGGATGCAAACTAAAACTGATGTAGCATAAACCCAAAATACAAAGAATGATTCAAACAGAGGAAGTAAGCTGGCTCAGGGCAGGTAGGTGGCCCAGCTCTATGTAGTCATGCAGTGACCCAGGTTCCTTCCCCTTGTTCGCCATGCCATACGGGGTTGCCTTCATGCTCCAAAGTTAAAACTGGCTCTATAGCTATTTCTGTTCCAGCCATTGGGATGGGAGAGAAAGAAAGGAGAGTAATGCCCGATCATTTTAAGAGTGAGATCCAGAAGTTACATCCATTCCTTTCGCTCACATCTCATGGACAGGAATTTAATCAGATAGCTGTATATTTACACAAAATACAGCTGGAAAATGTACTTTCAAACTGTGTGGCATTTGCTGGCTAAAAATCAAAGATTCCGGAGCTAAAAAGAAAGGGAGAATGAAAATGGGGGCAACTAGCAGTCTTTTCTGTAGGACCTCTCATAGCTGCCCATGCTTGCAGAATGAAATCCAAGACTTACCTAATCCAAGCCTTGGAGGTGATCTGGCACCATCTGCTTCTCTTGTCACATTCCCATCACCCCCTGCCGTTCACTTGGCCCAATTAGGACCTCCTGCTTTCTGCTCCTGGAACCTCCGTGCATGTTTTGGCCTCAGGGTATTTGCACTTGCTATTTCTTTTGCCCTCGAAGCTCTAGTCAGATGCCTCTTGGTCTCTCTGCTTCTCATTCTTTGGGTCTCAGCTCAAATGCTACCTCCTTCCAGGAGCCTTCGTCACTCACTCTTATCAGAACTGTCTAGGATCCCACGGGCCTACTTTTCCCCATCACTTTCCATCACAGTTTTGTTGACTGTCATTTTTTGCCCATCTGAGTTTATCTATTTTTGTTTTCTTGTCTGCTTATCTCCCCCACACCACACCTTAGAATTTGAGCTTCCAGAGAGCTGACTTTACCAGTCCCACCCAGACTGGTACGGAGAGTGCGCCCTGACACATGGCACAGACTCAAATATTTGCTGGGTGAACCAGTGGTCAGCCTAGGATCCGGCACCAGCATTCCCAAATAGAAGCACTTCCATTAAATGTTGGGAATCATCTCCGGTCCCTGTCCTCTGCCTCCTGATGGGGTCCCATCTGGTCAGAGACAAGGCCCCTCTGTGCGGGATCCTGGTTTATTATCTGTGGCAGGTCAGTGTCATCGTTCCACAGTTTCACGTTCCACTGGGCCAACTCAGTATGTTTTCATTCCCGAAACAGGTCTAAAAACCACTCCCTGGAGACTTGGAGAATGAATGAATTACCTGAAATAGGGAACGATTTGTTATAGCTTATTTAATCATGTGCAGAATGACTCTCAAACTGACTTCAGTTAATGGATCTTCCAAAGGATGCCTCTTCCAACCCCACTGGGCCCTCCCCTGCCTTGTCCCTTGCGTGCTTGGGGGAAGGTGAAGGATACAGTATTTATAACAAGCAAGTGTGAGCAGTAGAATTCCTAGACGGTGACACAGGATGAGAACCTAGCCCCATAATAATAATCCTAAATGTTATTTATATGTCATTTCTCTGCCAGAGTCATTTAGGTAGCTCCCCAAAGGACCATGCAGGAAAAATTCCACTGTCAGCGTGTGCCAGAAGTCTTAATAAGTAAGGTTCAGGGGGTTTTAATTAAAAAGAGTTCATTTAGTGGCCTTTCCCCAGCCAGAATAATCTGTTCCAGAGAAGAGGGCTGCAGCCGTCACCCTGGACCAGCATCATCTCCCCAGGACATTTCTTGAGGCCATTGATCTGAGGGAGGCAGATTCCTATGCATCCTGAGACGTTGCTCTGCCCCAAATGGAATTACAGCGCCGGTAGCCAACTTTGCTAAAACGTTGTCAGCTCCCGTGGAGGAGGATGGCAAAGACCCTGAACACTGAGGGGAAAGCCACACAAGGGTTGTTACTTTTCAAACAGCGCTTAATGCAGTTTTAAGCAAAGAAGATTTCTCTGGAGCACGAACAAGTGTGGCTGTCAGTATAACTGTCACCTGTGAGTGAACTGGAATATCAGAAAGAGCATTTTAAAAACCTAGTAATCGTTTTTACCCATTACTCTACAAATACGTTTCTACTTACTGATTCCCATGGGAATCAAAATGCTGTAAGGGGAGAAAAAAACAAGCCTCTTCTTTCAAGTCACACTGGAAGGAGAGCTTGCCAGAACGCCCAGGAGAAGGATTCGGTTTTCCAGATCCGAGGTTTGCAGTCTGCTGTCTGATGGGCCTGGGTCTCATCCACTAGACATAGCAGGTATTTTTCAGCTGGTCCCTGATGGGCAGCCAGACTGCTGAGTTGGCAAAGGAAATGTTACGTGTTACCCGCTAGTCCTGGTGGATCATACACCTGGCATCTGTAGATTCTGCATGTTAAGCTGTTGGCCTGGTGACCCACAGAGTCCCAGGGAGTCCGTTTCCACTCAGAGAAAATAGCTCTGATTGGCAATAGCAGCTAATGAATTCTTACTTGGAGACAAACATTGACTTCACCTTTGAGCCCCAAGGAGCCTTGGGAAAGATCAGGCTACTCAGAGATTTTTGAGCAATTTTACCTTAGAAAGGTGAATACGGGCAAGATCTTGTCAGTGGGAGGACCAGGGGTCGGCATCCTACAGACAGAGGGCTTCACAGATGGTGGGATCCAGCCACCTGCTCCCCAAGCAGGTCACTGTCTGAATCAGCTGCTAATCCCACCTAGAGGAATTTCCAGCCCAGAGGGTTCTGTGACCTTGTAGAGGTCTCGATGTCAGAGTCAAGGGTGGGGAGGGGAGGCTTGTGACCAGCTCGGCTCCTTTTACAGGGGAAGAAGTCAAGGATCAGGGAGGCAAGGTTGCTGAACTCGTTAACAGCACAGCGCAAACGTTTCCTGGACAGAAATTTCAAAGACGGGCTTTGGTGATGTGATAGATAAATATAGCCTAACATTTTGTTGTGAAAATGCTCCGGAGTTCTGAAAGCCAGGAGCAGATGCAGCTCCACAAGAAGCATGATAAGAATGCCCCCGCACACCGGCTGTGGAACGCAAGGGCGGGCGCATTCCTCCGCTCCCACGGCAGCATCTGCCCCGAGCCCTAGCAGGTCCAAGTAGACCCAAGTCCTTACTGCCGCCGTGTCTTGGTCTAAACTCCTGGGCCTCGGCAGGGAGGCTGATGACCCCACCAAGAATGAAAAGCAATGCCAGTTGTAGATTGCATGCTGATCAATGAGGACAGAACGGCTGCTATTCCAGTGCCCCCTGCGGCCAGACGCGGAGAAATAAAGAGGAAATCAGACAGCAGAAAGCATGTGAATATCTGCCCCAGTCACAGCGATGGGGGAGAAGTCCCGAGGGGCCAGCTCAGATCTCTAGCCTTTGTCCCTCTTTAGGTTTATAGCCACTTGTTTCTGAGAGTTCATATTGTGTGTTCATGTATTTCTGGTTACTGTGTTAGTGGAGCAAGCATTTCCTGGGGTTCAATTCTGCCCAAGGCTCTAGGCTGGATCAATGAAGAAGGCACCGTCCCAACCTGGAGAATCCAGGGGAGGAAGCCCAGACCACGGAGAGCACGCCTGGTGAGGGTGCTGTGGAAGCAGGCTTGCAGAGCCGGGAGTGACAGTTGGAGGGAGCTCCCCAGCCTGATCGTCTGAACTGGGAACCACTGTAGGGAAAGAAGGTAACACTGACACTGAATCTTCCATTTCTGATGGATGAAGAACAGAGCTCTTGTGTTCTGAGCCAGGGGTTTGTCAGCAAACCTTCTCCATAAAGGTCCCGAGAGTCAATACTTCAGGCTTTGAAGGCCATGAGACCTATTTCAACCGCTCAACTCTGCCCTGTAGTGTGAAAGCAGTTGTGGGCAATACATCCACGAATGGGTGTGCCTGGGTTCCAACAAATCTTTATTTATAAAAACAGGCCTTGGGTCAGATTGACCACAGGTTTTAGTTTGCCCACTTTATTTTAACCCATCAATAGGCCACAACCCAATGCATGCTCACAGCAAGGCTCTGTGGTAGGCACAGATGGGAGAATGTAGGCACCTTGCTCAGAATAATACAGCCAGGAACAGGCAGAAGCAGGACTCGAATTCAGGCTACCTGCCTCCATTGTGAAAACCCTTCAGCACGCCCATTTCCCTCATCCTTAAGATGCCTGCAAATTGCCATCACAGTCTTCCCCCTCTCCTTCTTCTCTCTTTGTCCTTGGTTTCTGGTTCTTTGTCCTGAACATGTCTTTGAGTATCCACAATACATCCAGCACAGTGCCCAGCACTTTGGAGAAAGTATCAAAACAAGGTAACACATAATCCCTGCGTTCCATCGGCTTATACTTCACTCAGGAAGACAAGACACACACAGAAGAGGAAGAACAAGGATTTGGGGGAGACAGGGAGACTTCCTTCCCGCTCTGGAGGGCGTCCATCCCTGTAACCTTGCTATCATTCCCCACCTTGGCCCTCCTGAGGATTCTAAGTGGAGAGCCAGGAGACCCTGGGTCCATGGAACTCACTCCTTTGCCTCCCCACCTCCCAGGGTCAGGCTTCCCCCAGAGGCACCCGCTCTGCTCTGCTCCTCTGTGAATAGATAATTCGAGAGCAGGCTCTATCCTATGGTGGAGCACCCTCCCCAGCGCTGCCTGTGACGGGGGCTGTGCTGGGTTGTGCTGTGGACTCTGCTATTCTGATAGCAGATTTATCAGCCATGAGGATGCTGTTTTGGTCTCCATATGCCCTTTTCTTTAGTCTGATTTCTCAATTAGTTTGCAGCTTGCTGGGCATGCATTCTTAATTGAGTCTATTGAATCTTCCAGCAAATGATGCTCAGACAACACAGGACACTCACCCTCTGCTCCCCTGGTCCCATTTTTAAAAGGCCCGTGAGATATTTGCTGCTGTAGGGTTCAGAGTGGGGAGAAGAGGTGCTAGGACCCAGGAGGAGTGGACACCTTCACCCAGGAGATGGCCAGGACTTCAGGGATGACAGGCTAGGCTTTACACACATGTTATTAGTGTTTAGAATCAAGACGTTGAGGATCCCATACTTTGAAAGACTTTCCCTCTTCTCTGGGAAAAGAGAGGAGTCTGTCCCCAAAGTCTTCTGTAGGACACAAAGGATAATTTCAAATATCCAGGGTATTTACTGAATTGTAGAAACTTGAAACTATAGAGATAATTAATTGAGTCCAATTCTACAGCATCAAACGCCAAACACAGGCTGCCTCAGAATCGCCTGGGAAGTTGAAAAAAATACAGATGTCAGTTGCCACTCCATGGAGATTCTGATTCAGTAGTTCTAGGACAGGAGTGGGAGTGGGGGGATTATTTTAACAAGCTTCTTAGGCCATTAGGCAGCAAGGTTTGATCAGCCAACATTCATCTGAACCCTGCCAGTGATTGGAGCTCACCGCCTCCCAAGACAGCCCTTCTGCTTCTTCATTTGAATATGGTGCCCAGTAAGTTCCATTGACTGAATCTGCCCATAGTCTCTTAAGTGCAGGAGTGGGGGTGCAGGGAGCAACCTGTAGAACAACCCATAAGGCGAAAGCACTGCACTCTGTCCCCACCGTGAGAGACACACTCATCCTTTTCCCCCGGCCCTGTCTCCCTCAGGGTTTGCCCTCACATCAGAGCATCCCATCGCATCTGCACATTCCCGTTTTGCAAGCAGGACTGGCAACTCCAGTCCCACGTTGGAATTGATCACTGACTTCCAGGCACCCGACCCAAAGTTAGTTACTCTGACATCTCTGACAAGGCTTAATTTATTCTTTCTTTCTTCTTTTCCTTTTTCTCTCCTCTCTTATCTACTTCTCTCCACCTTCACTGAGGTGCTTAAGTGATGTAAGTGTCAACAGCACTGATACCTTTTGGAGGCTTTGAGAAGAGAGTCTGTTTCCTTGTTTCTTGCAGTTTCTTGAAGCTACTTGTATTCCTTGACTCATGATCCCTTCCTCATGTGGAAAATGTGAGGAAAAACCTCCGTTTTCCAGGTGGCACTAGTGGTAAAAGAACCAGCCTGCCAACGCAGGAGATGCAAGAGATGTGGGTTTGATCCCTGGGTCCGATTCCTGGGTCAGGAAGATCCCCTGGAGAAGAAATGGGAGCCCACTCCAGTGTTCTTGCCTGGAGAACCGCATGGACAGAGGAGCCTGGTGGGCCACAGTCCGGGGGGCTGCAGAGAGTCAGACGCGACTGAGCCTCACCCACGCACCGTGAAACAATTGCCGCAATAAAAACGGTGACTGTATCCATCAGTCCCCCAAATTTCCCCTCACCCCTTAGTCATCCCTTCCTCCCACTTCTCATCTCTAAGGCGACCCCTGAGCTGCTTTTTGCTTGGCTGTGTTTGGACCAGCAGCTCTCCCCTGATCTTGTCCTAGGTCAGGCATCCCTCTGGGATTGATATCACTGAGTGGTGTGGGAGAGTTCCAACCTCAGACTTCCTCCCAATCCTGCACCCTCCTTAGCCCTTCAGCTGGGGCTTGAAAAGCTCTCCTAGCCTCTAGATGATACTGGATGCATTTAACTCATCTTATACATGATAAGTCTTCACTGTTCATGGCTAATATAGTTATTATTATAATAATAACAACCACATATAGAATAGTTTTCTGCACCAGAAGCTGAATTCTATAATAATACATGATAACAATTATTTTCTTCCTATGTTACCCTCACTCTAGCCAAATAAGGAAGGTCTTCATTCTCCCTGTTGTCCATGAGGGGACATCGTGACTTAGTCAAACATCTTGCTGAAATCTACTATTCTATAGATTCTTCTGCTATAATCATTTGAATCTCCACCATAATAGATCTGTTTCCTCTGAAAAGCACTATTTCTCTCATTAGAGACTTGACTGGTGTGTGTACTGTACCCTCAATAAAGTAAAGGACTCTCCAGATTCAGAGTCACTCACAATATACTATTATTCTGTATTGATCTTGTTTCTAGTAAACAAGCACTTTTAGATATTTTGTAGACAGTCTGGATTTCAAATAAATATTGCTTGACTGCTGTAAAAGCCTTTTGATATGGCTGATTTCCAAAATGATCACAAAGATACTCCTGTTTGCCTTGGCAGAGGCTGTGAAAGGCAGGATAACCCCTCCTAATCCCACCAAGACCAAGTGCACAGTGAATTCTGCTATTGGGAATTTATTTATATCAGCCTGGAATCTCTAGAACATTTGATATAGTTTTAGCATTTTCCTCTCAGGAAAGTGATTTTCTGGGTAAAATTTAACTGGAACATTACAGAACCACTAGGATTAAAAAAAAATAGTAGCAAAGATGTCATCTAAATTCATGGCATACTTTATTGTCAAATGTGAAACAATACACATTGTCCTTTGGACAGAAGGAGATTCAACCAGTCCTTCCTAAAGGAAATCAATCCTGAATATTCATTAGAAGGACTGAGGCTGAAGCTGAAACTCCAATACTTGGGGTACTGGATGCGAAAAACTGACTCATTGGAAAAGACCCTGATGCTGGGAAAGATTGAAGGCAGGAGGAAGAGTGGATGACAGAGGATGAGATGGTTGGATGGCATCACCGACTCAATGGACATGAGTTTGAGTAAACTCTGCGAGTTGGTGATGGACAAGGAAGCCTGGGATGCTGCAGTCCATGGGGTTGCCAAGAGTCAAGACTTGACTGAGCGACTGAACTGAACTGAACTGAAACAATACAAATTCTATTTGCATTAAACATGTGGAAAATATCAACAACAGTAAAGATTATTTCTTTCAAGATCCTTTGTTTTAAGATGCAGGAAACTAGTTTATTCAGTTTCATAGACATAAACCATGAGTGAATCTAGTGTCACTTCATTGTAGGGACCCCTACACCTGTCTACCCACTAAGACATGGAATAACCAGTCTGTTTCTGAGGTCCAGGGCTTTCCCAGCAGACTTGGATCCACACAGCACCGTCTCTGGTTCAGTTCTGTCTTCAGGGAGCTGCCTCTTCTCAGTGGCTGCATATAAAGTTGATTTTCCAAAGTTCTTTAGGTCAAGCTTCTTTTCATTCTCATTCATTCAGCAAATATTTATTGAGCACCTACTCTATTTTGGGTTTTCCCTGGTAGCTGAGAGGGTGAAGCGTCTGCCTGCAATGTGGGAGACCCAGGTTCGATCCCTGGGTTGGGAAGATCCCCTGGAGAAGGAAATGGCAACCCACTCCAGTACTCTTGCCTGGAAAATTCCATGGACTGAGTAGCCTGGTAGGCTACAGTCCATGGGGTCACAAAGAGTTGGACACAACTGAGCGACTTCACTTTCACTTTCATTTTACTATATTTTAGAAACTTGTGATGCAACAGTAAACAGAATAGAAAAAGTCATAGAAATTGTATTCCAGAGACAGTAAACAGAATAAATTAGTAAATATATATGGTATAGTATACAATGATAGGTGCTGAGATGAAAAATAAAGAAGGAAATAGGATAGGAAGTCATGTGTGTGTATGTATGTGTGTTTGTATGTGTGTATATGTGTGTGTCTGTTGGCAGAAGGCTTACAATTTTGGAAACTGAGTTTCACAGAACATAGTGCTTAAAACTGAAGCTCGTGTGCTTTTACTCTTAATTAATTAGTTAATTAATTGATTGATATATGGTTCAGTTCGGTTCAGTCACTCAGTTGTGTCCGACTTCTTGTGACCTCATGGACTGCAGCATCCCAGGCCTCTCAGTCCATCACCAACTCCCAGAGTTTACTCACACTCATGTCCATTGAGTCAGTGATGCCATCTGACCATCTCATCCTCTGTCATCCCCTTCTCCTCCTGCCTTCAATCTTTCCCAGCATCAGGGTCTTTTCCAATGAGTCAGTTCTTCGCACCTGGTGGCCCAAGTATTGGAGTTTCAGCTTCAGCATCAGTCCTTCCAATGAATATTAAGGACTGATTTCCTTTAGGATGCACTGGTTGGATCTCCTTGCAGTCCAAGGGACTCTTAAGAGTCTTCTCCAATGCCACAGTTCAAAAGCATCAATTCTTTGGCGCTCAGCTTTCTTTATAGGCCAGCTCTCACATCCATACATGACTACTGGAAAAACCATAACGCTGACTAGATGGACTATTGTTGGCAAAGTAATGTCTCTGGTTTTTAATACGCTGTCTAGGTTGGTCATAGCTTTTCTTCCGAGGAGCAAGCGTCTTTTAATTTCATGGCTGCACTCACCATTTGCAGTGATTTTGGAGCCCCCTCAAAATAAAATCTCTCACTGTTTCCACTGTTTCCCCATCTATTTGCCATGAAGTGATGGGACCAGATGTATAGTTGGTTCATGATATTATATTAATTCAGGTGTACAACATAGTGATTCAAGAATTTTATAGATTATACTTCACTTAAAGTGATTATAAAATATTGGCTATATGCCCTGTGCTATACTATATAACTTTGTAGGTTATTTATTTAATATATAGTAGTCTGTACCTCTTAATCCTCCAGCCATATTTGCCCTCCCCCTTTCTTGCTACACACTGGTAACTACTAAGTGTCCATCAACAGATGAATGGATAAAGAAGATGTGGTGTACATATATATATACACACACACTGTGGAATACTACTCAGACATAAAAAGAATGAAATTTTGCCATTTGCAACAATAGGGATGGCCCTGAGGGTTTTATATTTAGTGAACTAAGTCAGGCAGAAAAAGACAAATATATTATGCCTTCACTTATATGTGGAATCTAAAAAATAAAACAAATGAATATAACAAAACAGAAATAGACTCACAGATATAGAGGACAAACATGCTTTTACTTTATTGGCAAGAAAATTCTAGGAAACGAGAGTGAGAGATAGGAGTTAGTGAGGCAGGAAGGGCAGGAGAATCAATGTAAGAATCACTACAATATTGTAAAGTAATTAGCCTCCAACTAATAAAAATAAATGAAGGAAAAAAAAAAAGAATCAATGCAGGTTCCACCGTATTCGCTGCTTGGTATCAAGTACAACTGATCCCTGCATCTCCTGGGACTGACTTCTAAGAGATCCGCTAGGATTTCTGTCCAAAGGGAAGAAGGAAGAAGAAACGGACCCGAGGTCGTGATGTGTGGAGGATGTCTGATACAGACAGAGTGGCCGGAGATGGATGGCCCATCAAGAAGGTGACATTTAAGTGAAGGTCTGAAGTCACGTGATTGTGCGGGGGGAGAGCGCTTCAAGGCTGGGAGAGTGAGTGCCCGACACATTCAAGGGTCGGGGGGGTGGGTAGGGGAAGGTCAAGGCAGCAGCGATGGTCTGAGGGGAAAGGGTGTGCGAGGAGAGAAGGTTGGCGAGCTCCTGCCGGTCGGTTCATGTGGGGCTATAGGTCTTAGAAGGGTTTGGGGTTTTCTTCCCAGTATGGGAGGCATCCCTGGTGACTCACTGGTAGAGAATCCACCTGCAATGCAGGAGACCCAGGTTTGATCCCTGGGTTGAGGAGATCCCCTGAAGAAGGGAATGGTATCCCACTCCAGTATTCTTGCCTAGAGAATCCCATGGGCAGAGGAGCCTGGTGGGCTATGGTCCATGGGGTCACAAAGGGTCAGACAGGACTGAGAGACTAACACTTTCCCTTTCCCAGCATGGCAGAGATCACTGGGTGTGTATGGGGGGTGGACTCCTGCCGAGTTTTGGCATGCTCTGCCTAACATTCCAAAAAGAGCAGACTCTGGGCCTGCAGGCTGTCTCCAGAGGCCAGGGTACAGGCAGGGCAACTGGCCAGGAGGGCACTGTGGTTCCAGATCCACTTGGACCAAGTGTAGCCGTGCCAGTGCTGAGCGGTGGTTGGGTTCTGGATATATTTTGAAGGCACAACACCAAAAGTACTGGATGGATTGGGTGTGTAGGACAGGAGAGAAACAGGGGGGCCAAAGATGCTTTCAGGGTACCCATTCTGGGCAACAAGAAGAATGGACTTGCTGTTTACAGATGTGTGGATGTCTATGGTGAGAACTGGGCTCAAAGCAGAATAGTAGGAGCTCTGCTTCCAACGTCTCATGTTTGAGATGGCGAGTAGGCAGCTGGATGGTGGAGAGAGTCAGACTAGAGATGCCACTGTGGGAGCCACCAGCAGGTAGATCACATTTAAAGCTACCAGTCTGGATGAGATCTCCCAGAGGGTGAGTGGAGGTAGAAAAGCAGAGAGGCCTGAGCCCTGAGCTTGGGGTGCTTAGAGGTTGGGAGGATGAGGAATAACCAAGAAAGACTGAGAAGTAACCAGACAGACGGAGGGAGAACCAGGGGCTGCAGGAGCCTTGGAGCCACGTCAGATAAGTCTTCACATGAATGCTAATTGCAGAGTAAGAGCAATGAGGTGGAAGGCCGTCCCCTCATTTGTGGGCATCTCTGCAAGTCATGGCTTGCCTTGTAGCTCAGTTGGTAAAGAATCCGCCTCCAATGCAGGAGACCCAAGTTCGATTCCCAGGTCAGGAAGATCCCCTGGAGAGGGAAGTGGCAACCCACTCCAGTTTTCTTGCCTGGAGAGTCCCATGGAGAGGAGCCTGGAGGGCTATAGTCCATGGGGTTGCAAGAGTCAGACATGACTTGGCGACTAAACCACCACCACCTGCAAGTCAGGCTGCCATGGGGTTCTCATCATTTCCTCATCTATTAACTTTCTCATCTGTAGAACAGTGACTGTACAATCTTTCTTAGAAGGCTGTGGCTAGATTCTACAAAGAGCCTCATAAACTGTGATGATACACACCAACTGTGATGATAAACCGTGTGATACCAACAGGAGGCCTTCATATCCTGTGTTACACCAATGGACTCAGTCTGATCCCTCTGGCTCTCTCTCTTCGTCTTTTTTCTCTTTCTTTCACTTTCACTTTCTCCGATTCTTTTTGCCTCTTTCTCTTTCTTTTTGCCCTTCTCTTTCATTATTCCTTCCTCCCTTTATTCTGTTTCCCTGGAGGACAGAGTTATGCTTTAGAGCTTAGTGTTTCTAACATGTATAGTTTTAGTTTAGTTTAGTCGCTCAGTCGTGTCCGACTCTTTGCGACCCCATGGACTGTAGCCCACCAGGCTCCTCCGTCCATGGGATTTTCCAGGCCAGAGTACTGGAGTGGGGTGCCATTTCCATAAGAGGTCAAACGTGACTTTTTCTGTTCTTTCTGCATTTTCAGTTTCGACTAAGGTCCCCAAAGCCTGAGAACAGTACATGTTAGATCACCCCTAGAAGAAACACTAAGAGATGGTGAAGTTGATTTTGACTCTCATGGCCTACCCTGGGGTATAAAAATAAATCCTTGAAAAAGGCAAAAGGCAGAGGGTGAGGAATTCTTTAGAGAGTCATCAGCACTGGGAGTTCCCCTCACATGAAGCCAAGGGAACCACAAGTACTTTTCAGGGGGTGGGACACGCATCCCTGGACATGTGGGGACTCCCGGATCTGCTTCCTACGTATGTTGGGGGATCTAAATACGGGAGGCTGCTGCGGAGCTGGAGACGCAGGGTAGGAGCGAAGCCCAGCAGGGCCCTATGGGTTTCCTGAGTACAGAAGCCTTCCCGTGTTCCTTGTTTCTTGTTTGTAGGGAACAGACTCCAGCCTCCATGACCTTCCCTGAGCTCCAAAGGGCAGATTCAAACAGTTGCTAATCAGGGAAGGGAGGGGATGCAGAGACAAGGGAGAAACAGTCAAGAAACAGTAGTGCAGACCTGGGGCAGTTCTGACTCAAGGGATACAAATAACAATATCTTAATGCTATTTATAAAACTAAAACCTCCAAGAAATGCAAGATGGCAGCAATCTTCCTTCCAGAGAAGACCATCTGAGGTCAGATTAAAGGAGTGCAGGCCCTGCACATGCCCTAAACATATTAGCCCTTGAACTACTGCTATGAAGATTTTCACCAAATCCCTCCAGATGGAGACACGCAGTTTTTCAGGGGCACAAGCCCTCTGTATCCCCCTTTGCCTGGCAAAGCAAAAAAGCTATTCTTTTCTACTTCACCCAAAATTCTGTCTCCCAGATTCAACTAGGCACCAGAGCACAGTGACTGAGTTTTTGGCACCAGAAGGACAGGACTGCTCAATGAGGAGTCAAATGCCCAGAGCTGTGTCAGCCCAAGTGCCGGTTTAATGGGAGAAATCCAACTGGAAGTCATCTTGGGAGGGACCCTGGCCAAGAGGCCCAGGGGCACAGTAGGGCAGCCCCGGTGGAGGTGTGTGGTATGGGGTAGGGACTGCCTGAGGCCGGGGCAGATCTTAAGAAGCATCATGAGGCATCAATCAAGGCAAGGGTAACGGAGTTTTCAGGGCTGGGTTGTTCAGGTCAAATCCGTGCTCTGCCATTTTCTAATTATGGGCAAGTGAGGTTACCATCTTTGCTCTTTCATTTCCCTATTGCGCTATGTATTCCCAGGAAGCCCCAGCACTAGCCTACATCCCTGCAGGTCTGTCAGATTTTCTCCTCTAACCCTTTCTGCCCTGCACTCAAGCCTGAGGGTCTTGAACCAGATGCAATAAGTTGGAGGCAAAGTTAAGGGGAGAGAAGTCTTCCCCCTCTCCTGACTAAGAGGCTCAAGTCTCTTCCTTCCTCCCCCTCCCCCAATAAATTCCCACCCTTAGCCAGGCCCAAGTGGGGGAAAAGGGAGGAGCTTTAAATAAACAAAAGAAAAAGGAACAACAAAAAGATGGGTAAGAGAATGCATTGGTCTGGCGTGGAGCTCTTTGGATCTGGAGCTATAAGGTCTGTTTGGGGTGTTACTTAGGGTTGGGGGCTCTTATGGAGGACTTACAGAAAGGAGTCAAGGCACTTTCTGCTGGTAGCCAGTCTTGTCCAATAAACTCATTCAATAAAAGCAAGTTTAGAGGTCGTTTTGAAACTGGCTCTTCCAGCCAATGCTTCTAATCCCCCCTACCCTCTGACTCCAGGTTTACGTAAGTGATAGTATTATTTCTGGGGGGTGGTCACTTCCCTTCCCTGACATCCAAATATTGCCTGAAATACTGAAGTTTCTGATTTGTCTAGAAGAATCCTGGACACATTCTGTGATGACCAAAGGTGGAGTATTTGGCCTCAAGGCAGATCATCCATGAAGTCTTTAGAAACGTTTTGAGTGGTTTTGATTTTTGACAGAAGCTTGGGCTTCCCTGGTGGCTCAGATGGTAAAGAATCCACCTGCAGTGCAGGAGACCTGGGTTCAGTCCCTGGGTCGGGAATATCTCCTGGAGAAGCGAATGGCTACCCAATCCAGTATTAGAGAATTCTATGGACAGAGGAGCTTGGTGGGGGTACAGTCCATGGGGTTGCCAAGAGTCAGACACAACAGAGTGACTCTTTGCTGACTTACTCTCTAAGGTTTAGGAATCTTTCTGGATTTTTCTATGTGTCTTGATAATTTCTTATTCTCGAGTAATTTTCTAATTTCCTTTCTTTTATTTTTTGTTACCAGATTTTCTGAGAGATCCTCCCATGCCTTGAAACTTCTAGTTCACATTTCAGATTGTCCCTGAATTACATGCCTTCCTGGTCTGACTGTGCAGGTATCTTTCATTTTGGCAAATAAGAGTTACCAGCTGTGATGAAAATATGGAATCGGTACTTGAGGACTGACTCAGAAGATGGTCTTCCTGCTGGACAGATGGTACCTCCGGCATTACTCAGACCCGCCATCTAAGCCCATGTGGCCTTGGATGTGTGCCTGAGGTCAGGGGTCAAGCCAACTTGTCAGTGGGCCAGCCTAGCAGATGGGTGAAGATGGGGAGAGTCAGCAGGCCTAAAGAGGAGACTGTGTGCAGGGAGAGAGGGTAGCATTTCACCACCTTCCCAAAGAGGCCCTTGTACTTAGACACAAAGATTATGGTTTACCCTGGGAGGCGGTCATTGCAGGAGAGATTTCTAAACACCCCCAGGCAAGTGCCCTCAAGTGTGAGATCAAAGAGAGAGCTCTGAGTCTCATCCTTTACCTGAAATTGACCAAAGCAACTCCTTTGGGACAGAAAACTGGGACTTTCCATAGACTGATCATTTTCTCTCTCCTGGCAAACCCTGAGAGTGGGGTGAGCTCTTGCTTGGTGTGGTCCCGGATGACCCAGACCCTGGAGCCCCTGATGGCGATGGGGCAGGATGGGGCGGGGGCTAGGGAGTCTGGTCCTGCAGAGAAAATGGGTTTTTAGGACTCTCCCTGTTCTTTTTTTTATGGCATTTCCCCCCTCTCCCTTTCTTCTGCAAAACGTTTGTGCCATAAATACCCTGTCTCTGTACAGCTGACATTCTGGAGTCACCTCTATTTGTGGCAGGTGGCTGGCTCTGGGTCCTGCCAGCCAAGTGTCATGAATGCCTTGCAGGGGATAGGGCTGGGACAGTAAAGGACATCATGTGCTGCTCTGCAGATCTACATTTATTTTAGTCCAACAGGCAACATGCTTACCTGGCCAGGAAGGTTGGAATACCAGGCTTCCAGTGGGCGCATTCTGGGACTCACTAAAATTTCTAGGGAAAGCTGGAAGCAGCTTAGCAGGGTAGCGCCACTTGGGGTTTTATAGATGAAGAGGGAAGGGTAGTGGCCCCCATGCAGAGAGGGAGCCCTGCTGATGGCATGTGACTGTTCTAATTCCAGGGGACAGTAAAGGCATGCTTTGTGACTCAGTTCTCCCTTAGGCTGGGGATCTGAGTTTGAAAGATCTGATTCCCTTCACCCAGAGAAGGTGTCTTTCAATGGCATATGGTGTTCAGTGTTATAATTAAAGAACCAAATAATTGAGAAGGAGATGTGTCCCGGCATCCCAGGTGGACCTATGCAGGACGGCACCTTTATACAAGGATGTGCGTATCCAAAGGGACTTAGCCACATTCAGTACTGCACTCCTCGCTTTGGTTCCTTACCTCTGTGTGTGTGCATGCTCAGCTGTGTCTGACTCTTTGTGACCCCCATGGACTGTAGCCTGCCAGGCTCCTCTGTCCATGGAATTTTCCAGGGAAGAATACTGGCCTAGGTTGCCATTTCCTTTTCCAGGGGATCTTCTCAAACCCGAGGATCGAACCTGTGTCTCTTGTGTCTCCTTTCTTGGCAGGCGGATTCTTTCCCACTGTGTCAGCTGGGAAGCCTTCCTTACCTCTATCCAGAACTTATTTAACAAACCTCACTATTTGTTACACATTATCCTCAGCACCTGGCAATTGTCAATGCACTCTGTTCTCATAGTAACCGTATGACACAGGCACTCTTACATTTGTGTTTTACAGATGAGACAGTAAGTAACTTCTGCAAGGTCGCAGCGAGTGCGAGGCAGACTGGGATTTGAAACCTACTCCAGAGTTTATCCTCTCAAGGATCCAGCTTTGTTTTATACCCCCTGTACGCGCATGTGCGCCAAGTCACTTCAGTCGTGTTCACCTCTTTGTGACCTTATGGATGGTAGCCCTCCAGGCTCCTCTGTCCACGGGATTCTTTGGGCAAGAATACTGGAGTAGGTTGCCATTCCCTTCTCAGGGGATCTTCCCAACCCAGGGATCCAACCCAAGTCTCTTACATCTCCTGCACTGGCAGACAGGTTCTTTACCACTAGCATCACCTGGGGAGCGCTTTTATACCCCACGTGCTGTGCTGGGCTTTGTCACTGTCGTGTCTGATTCTTGGAGACCCCATGGACAGAGGGGATTCTCTAGGCAAGAATACTGGAGTGGGTTGCCATGACCTCCTCCAGGGGATCTTCCCAACTCAGGGATCGAACCCAAGTCTCCCGCATTACAGGCAGATTCTTTACCAGCTGAGCCACAAGGGAAGCCCAAGAATACTGGATTGGGTAGCCTATCTCTTCTCAGGAGATCCTCCCCACCCAGGAATTGAACCCCGGTGTCCTGCATTGCAGGCAGATTCTTTACCAGCTGAGTTACCAGGGAAGCCCTTTATACCCCTTAACTATAGCTAATTAGCAATACATTTATTTTGTGTCTTTCTCCCCCGCCAGATGGGGAACTGCCCATGGACAGGGATCATGTCTGGCTTACCTTTGTTTCTTCCCAGCAAGTAACACAGCATCTAGTTGGCATTGGGTGAATGTGTTTTTAACCACAACCCTTAGCACCAGCGGCCATGCCATTATCTCCTCGGTGGCACAAACTGTAGAATAAACAGCTTTCATTTTGGTATTGCACCCCAGCCGCCATGCAGACTGTTTGCTGCAGTCCTCCTGCAGTTCTGTGCCCTTGACACTTCCTGAATGTTTATTATTGCAGGAAGTAGCTCGGGAAGAACAGCCGGCTGCCAACTAGGTGTGACCAGCCTCTTGGGTCTGTTTGTTCTGGCCGGAGATAGCCACCCACGGCACAAAGGAGCAATTTTGAGAGTGCTTCCTCCTTCTAGATTTCTCTCCTCTGCCCCAGGAAGTTGCCTAGCAACTTCCCTTCTTCCCTCTCTCCCTGCTTCCTGCAGAGCACCATTCCTATTTTCATTACCCCATCACCAAGCCCCCAAACTCACTGCCATGCTGTTAACCTCTTGCATCTTTCTGCCTCATTGTCCCATCATCAAACTTCACACGGACTCTACTTTCCAAACACACTCACCCTGACCCAGAAAGCATCCCTCATTTTCTCATCCTTTACATCTCTACAGAAGTCTTTTACAATGTCCTTTCGATATTTAATCTCAAGATCAAACTTCCAAAAAAAGAAAAAAAAAAAGAGGGGGGAAAAAACCCCAAATAAACCAAACTATGGACTGGAATTTCCTAAGAGGTTGATTCAAGCTTCAGGTAAGTGAGATATTTTCACTTAGTGTGGCACCATGAAATGTTTTTGCTTGTTATCCCACTGCAGACCCTAGAAGAGAGGGAATCCCCCCAGCTCTCTCTCTGCAAGGCCGCTGGCACTAATGGCATGGTGATGGCTGGAGCATTTGCCATCATTTTCCCTGCTCATGGCTAAAGGACAGCCACTGGGGACAGGCAACAGAGGGCACTCTCCATCCCAGCTCCTCCACAGAGGAAGGCAGGCTCCTTGGCCAGCAGAGGGGGAGTCACCCTGGGAGTGATGTTGGGTCAAGACATTTACTTGATCCCAGCACTGAGTTTTCACAAGCATGTGTCTCTAACCTACTGACTCTAGACTATGTTTCATCTACTAGAGAAAGATACAACGTACCACCCCAGTCCTGGCAGAAGATGAGCAGATGGAGCCCATGGCTCTATTTCACCAAAATCACAAAACCAGCGACCCTCTGCCTTCTACAGCACACGAGCAGCACCCCACAGTGACAAGTTGCCGATATGATGCTGTGCTTACTCGCTCAGTCGTGTCTGACATTTTATGACCCCGTGGACTGTAGCCCACCAGGCTCCTCTGTCCGTGGGGATTCTCCAGGCAAGAGTACTGGAGTGGGCTGCCATGCCCTCCTGCCATGCCCCCCAGTCTTCCCCACCCAGGGATTGAACCCAGGTCTCCCACATTGCAGGTGGATTCTTTACCATCTGAGCCACCAGGAAAGCCCAAGAATACTGGAGTGGATAGCCTATCCCTTTTCCAAGGGATCTTCCCAACCCAGGGTCTCCTGCATTACAGGTAGATTCTTTACCAGCTGAGTTACCAGGGAAGCCCTGCTGATTAGCTATTAGGACTCAAAAGCACCTAGATACTTTGGTGGTCGGCAACATTGCCTATAGTTAGAACCACCCTCAAACACAGGTTCCCAACTCTGCACGGCTCACAGGGACCCCTGCGACATGACCAGGGCAGCCTGAGAGAGGGGCCTGGGTAAGTTCAAGGACAGCACAGGTGGGTGTGCCTTTGCCATTGGTCAAAGAGGAGGGGGTTTCAGACTCCTTCAGGATGACCACGCACGTTGTTGAGGTTGCACGTCACACACCCTACATGGCCAGGTGGGCCAGCTCAGATTATTCAGTTGTAGGGGGTGTCCTTTCCTCTTACCTTCATCCTCCCATTTTTCCCATCCCTATTTCTATTCTACCTGAACAAATAGCCTTTTGTATACTGCACATATTATCACATTGGACTTTAAATTCAATTTAAAAAAATTCCAATCTATAGCTCTTCTTTTTACTGAAGACTGGCTTTCCAGGACAGGAGAAGTAACGGGGATGGAAGCAGGGGTAGGATCGGATCTGAGCCCAACCTCACCTTTCTCTGGCTGAATCCAGACTCGCGAGTTCCGTTTCTCTGAGTGCCCGGCCCCCGGTCTAAATCTAGGTCTGACAGCAGGAGTGTAGGAGTGGGCAGGTGGGAGAAGCTGGCTCCCAGGTCTGCAAGGATCTGCACAGTCTAGTAATAAAAGTCTTTATCGAAACTCCCTGTTTTTTATGGCAGTTGCACCAGAATAGTGATTTCTTCTTTATCTCTTAGGCTCAGCAGACTAGGTTCTGTCAAAATTACTGCCACAATCCAGGACCAGAAAACTGGAGAACACGGACATGGCGGGTGGACCACACAGATTTATGTCACAGAATTAATTCTGCTCCACAGTTTCCCTTTCCTGCAGAATTTCTTTCAAGGTGTTAAGTGCTGAGCTTTGGGGATAACTTTGCTAAATGGAGCAAAACTGGGGGAAAAATGCTTTGTCACCCTCAAGAAAAGTAGGTGTGTTAATATGCTATCACAGTCTTGTTATATTAATAATACTACTGCTATTATTAACTGAGTGCTTGCTGTTTACTGAGTGCTTGCTCAATGCCAGGCACTTAGATAATAAATGCTTTATGTCAATTGTCCCACTAAATTTTTTTTTAACAACCCTGTGAAGTAGGTATCAGTAACCTTTCCCATTTTGCATATGAGAAAACTGAGGATCACAGAGACTAAATAACCTCTGATAGCTGATATCATCTGGATGTCAGAGCCCAGGCACCTCCTTCCAAATGACCTACAGTTAACTTTAATGATTCATTCTGCTGGGATTAATTTTTTTCCTACATCAAAAAATCCACATCCAACCAAGGGAAAATCGAGAAACACTGTTAATTACTAATTCTGTGGCAGCAGCTGGGAATTATGCCTCCCTGGACCCATCGAGCCCTCTGGTGACTGGTAATTTTTAACACCACCCCTCCCCTCTCTGCTCACACTCCTCCTAATGCACTTGGGCACAAATATCTGTTTGAGTCACTGGAAGGATGTTTCAGTGAACCTGCTTGCCCTGCATCTCTCAGTCTAGTTTGCAGAAAAAAGGAGGAATGATGTGGTTTCCAGCTCAAGAGGGGACACTGATGGATGGCTTGGCCGCATCGGCCATGGCCCTGCTGCCCCCAGCTCTGCCCATGGAGCCAGCACATGCTTTCCTCCCCACTTGTCTGAGGTCTGTAATCTCTGAGCCGACTCATTTCTGGGAAGAGCAAGATGAACTATGGGCTTCCCTGGTGGCTCAGCAGGTGAAGAATCTGCCTACAATGCAGGAGACCCAGGTTCGATCCCTGGGTCAGGAAGATCCCCTGGAGAAGGGAATGGTCACCCTCTCCAGTATTCTTACCCAGAGAATTCCACGGACAGGGCAGCCTGATGGGCTGCAGTCCTTGCACAGAAAGTGGGACGTGACTGAGTGACCAATACACACACACACACACACACACACACACATGAACTACACGGTCACAGCTGTTACTCCTGAAAAATGAGTTCACAGACCAAGGAATGGAAGCCAAGAGAAACAGTAAGCCATTCTCTCCTTTTCGAGTCATCCGTCGGCAGGTTTTGATCAAATCAGGGGGACAGAGAACCACTAAACTCTCACAAGAAACAACAGTCCTCCAGGAACCAAGACTCAGCAGTACAGATCAAACAATTTAAAGCTTGAGTCAGACCCTCCTCATTAATTTACTGTTGCCCCAGCACAACATCGCACAATTGTGCAGGTCGAACACTGAACAGCCTAGGGAGCACCATCTCAAACTCTACAGACAGAAATTGTCCTGTATTGACTGCGACGCATTACAGGTAGAACGTGGCAAAGCGCCTTGATGAAGGGATGCCATTTTCTAATTCATACCAAGGCGTCACGTGGGCGAGCAGTGATTCCTGGTGAAGAAGGCAGATGGCTCAGTGGCAAGCAGACCCTGAAATCGGGCAGCAGTGGACAGGGAGTCTGCGAGGAGAGCCGAAGAGCACCGAGCTTCAAGTCTGCTTTGCCGCTCACCAACATCGGCTCTGCACAAGTTCCCTCACTTCTGCGTCCCAGTTCTTATCTATAGCATGGGCACTAAGGACGGCTTACCAATATTACACTTTCATTGTTTGGGTTAAGAAAATACATAATAAGCTACAATGGAAAAGAATCAAAGAAAAGAATATAGATATAGACATATATATGTATAACCAAATTACTTTGTTGTACATCTGAAACTCACACATTATTTTAACACAAATAATGATGTGAAGAACTGACTCATAGGAAAAGACCCTGGTGTTGGGAAGGATTGAAGGCAGGAGGAGAAGGGAGCAACAGAAGGTGACATAGTTGGATGGCATCACCGACACAATGGACATGAGTTTAAGTAAACTCCAGGAGTTGGTGATGGACAGGGAGCTCTGGCGTGTTGCAGTCCATGGGATCACAAACAGTTGAACATGACTGAGCGACTGAACTGAACGCATTATTGTAAATCAACTATACTTCAGTAAAAAAAGAATACACATGTATGATAGAAAAGTATTGGGAAATGAAATAAAATAAAAATCTGTAATCCCTCCACCACATACACACAGACACACACACAAACACAAAGAGAATATGTATGTATGCAAGTGTGTGTGCATGTATGTCAGGCTATCCATCTATCACCTGGCCTATGTTAGGCACTCAAAAAATTATAGCTGTACTTATTATAAATCAGAAGAGTCCAAGTTGAAACCAAGATTTTTGGTTGGCAGCATGACTTAGCAGTTCTGCTCATGTCTCCCAGCCAGCCTCCAAATAGGAAAATGACTTTCAGATGGTGAAACTTTTTAAGAAATTCAATATAACCTCAATGCTATATATGATCAATATGCAGAGCATTAAAGATCAACACAAAAAATTTCAGAGCGCTCATGTTTGCCATGATGAAATGATGTTGAGTTGAAAGAAGAGAATGAATAGGAAATGGTAGGATTTTGAATTGGCACAAATATTCACTCATTTATTCTTTGACCAATTGCTTCCTCTCTGATTGATCACTGGACTGGGAGCCATGCAAGAAATCTCAGACTGGAGAGAGATTCTCCAGCTGGACTGGAAGAAGCAAAAAGTCATGCTCTGAGAGGAAGGCCTCTGAGAGCTTAGACTGACCTGTGATTATTAGCTAGAGGAAAAACAGGAACCTCAGCCCTACTACTATGAGGAATGGAATTCTGCTACCAACTGTGTGACCTCAGAAGACAATCTCAAGCCTAGCATGAGACGGGAGCCTCTGCCAGCACCTTGACTTCAGAGCAGAGGATGCAAGACACACACAAGATGTGTGTCTTGTCCTTGACACACAGACGCTTTGATATAGTAGATTTGTGATGTTTTAAGCCACTAAGTTTGTAGTAATTTATCACACAGTAATGGAACACTGATAGAGGGTACTTGGGTACTTGGTTACGTCACTTAATTTTTCTGAAATGTCTTCGTCTTTGGTTTTGGTTATCTCTAAAATTGGTGTTCCTTTTAGGTTTATTGTAAGAATCACATGAGATAAGGTATTTAAAAGTGTTAATAAAGAATCAAGTTACCAACACTGATAAAAAAGATTATTAATAACAGGCAGGAATGCCATAAATTAACATTGAAGGGAAAAACAAGGAAGTAAGCATTTGTTTTTAAAATATGTATCTAATTAGGATTTATTTTTAGAAATCATTCTGGTCTTCCCTGCTATTTAATGAACTATTTTTTCCTCCTTAGCAATCTGAGTTAGTGAGGCCTTCTGGCAGGAGATTCAGTGTGATTCTAGGGGAAGAAAACCAAAATGTTTCCAAGGTGGATTGCATTATGTAGTTTATTCCTATTTAAGAAGTAACTGCAAGAAGGTTCTGAACATATCTGCCCTCCAATCAATGCAAATGCCACATCATGCTGGAGTTGCCTTCACAGCAAAAATAAGAATTGGCGCAAAGACTTAAGAACAAGGCAAAATCAACAGAAACTATCAGTGTCATTGTCACATATTATTTGAATGACTTTTTAATTTGTAAAATCCTCTAAGGCTATGTCTATTTGACTAACCTTGGGAATCCCCAGGGGTCTACAGACCCCACTTTGAGAAACTACCGCCCTGCAGAGTCCAATGCCACAAGAGACTGGGAATCAAGTAGGAATGATCTGGAGTCCCCCTTTTTTTAACTTTCAATTTTATATTGGAGTATAGCCAATTAACAATGTTGTGACAATTTCAAGTGAATAGCAAAGGGATTTAGCCATACACATACACATATGCATTCTCCCCCAAACTTCCCTCCTCTCCACGCTGCTACATAACATTGAACAGAGTGCCTTGTGCTATATAGTAGGTCCTCATTGGTTATCCATTTTATTTTTTTTAATTTATTTTTAATTGGAGGACACTTGCTTACTCCTTGGAAGGAAAGTTTTGACCAACCTAGACAGCATATTAAAAAGCAGAGACATTACTTTGTCAACAAAGGTCCATCTAGTCAAGGCTATGGTTTTTCCAGTGGTCATATATGGATGTGAGAGTTGGATTATAAAGAAAGCTGAACACAGAAGAATCGATGCTTTTGAACTGGGGTGTTGGAGAAGACTCTTGAGAGTCCCTTGGACTGCAAGGAGACCAAACCAGTCCATCCTAAAGGGGATCAGTGGGTGTGCGTTGGTAGGACTGATTTTGAAGCTGAAACTCCAATACTTTGGCCACCTGATGCAAAGAGCTGACTCATTGGAAAAGACCCTGATGTTGGGAAGGATTGGGGGCAGGAGGAGAAGGGGACGACAGAGGATGAGATGGTTGGATGGCATCACCGACTCGATGGACATGGGCTTGGGGGGACCCCAGGAGTTGGTGATGGACAGGGAGGCCTGGCGTGCTGTGGTTCCTGGGGTTGCAAGGAGTCGGCCACGACTGAGCAGCGGAACGGAACTGAACGGAATTGCTTCAGGGTTTTGTTGGTTCCTGCCATACAGCAATGTGAATCACCCATAAGTGCGTATGTGTTCCCTCCCTCTCGAACCTCCCTCCTGCTCCCACCCCTTCCGACCCCGCTGGGCTGCCTCAGAGCACCAGGTTTAGCTCACGGCGTTATTTAGCAACTTCCCATTAGCTGTCCATTTCACATGTGGTAATGTATATGTCTCAATTCGACTCTCTCAATGTGTCCCCCCCCTCCTTCCCCTGCTGTGTCCACAAGTCTGTTCTCTATGTCCGCATCTCTATTCCTGTCCTGCAGATAGGTTCATCAGTACCATGTTTTTTAGATTCCATGTATATGCTTTACTATTGATATTCGTCTTCCTTTTTCCAACTTACATCACTCTGTGTAACAGGCTCTATGTTCGTCCACCTCACTAGAACTGACTCCAACTCATTCCTTTTTGTGACTGAATAATGTTTCATTGTATGCATATATCACAATTTTTTTAATCCATTCATCTGTCAGCAGACATCTAGGCTATGTCCGTGTCCTGGCTGTCGTAAATAGTGTTGCAATGAACCCTGAGGGTATCTTTCTGAATCATGATTTTCCCAGAGTATATACCCAGTAGTGGGGCTGCTGGGTCTTATGGTAGTTTTATTCATAGTTTCTCAAGAAATCTCTGTATTCTCCACAGTGACTGTATCTATTTACTTTCCCACTAACAATGCAAGAGGGTTCCCTTTCTCCATCCCCCCTCCAGCATGGATTGTTTGTGGATTTTTTTGATGATGGCCATTCTGATTTGTGTGAGGTAACACCTCACTGCAGTTTTAATTTGCATTTCTCCGATAATGAGCAAAGTTGAGCATCTTCTCATGTGTTCGTTGGCCATCTGTATGTCTCTTTTGTAGAAATGCCTGTTTAAGTCTTCTATTTTTTTTTAATTGAATTGTTTGTTTTTCTGGTATTGAACTGCTTGTAAGTGACTATACTACCTAAAGCAATCTACAGATTCAATGAACTATCAAATTACCAATGGCATTTTTCACAGAATTAGAACAAAATTTTTATAATTGTATGGAAACACAGAAGACCCTGAAAGCCAAAGCTGTCTTGAGAAAGAAGAATGGAGCTGGAGGCATCAATCTTGCTGACTTCAGACTATACTACAAAGCTACAGTCATCAAGACAGTATGTCACTGGCACAAAAAAAGAAATATAGATCAATGGAACACGATAGAAAGCCCAGAAGTAAACCTGCACACCTATGGGCAACTTATCTTTGACACAGGAGGCAAAAATAAACAATGGAGAAAAGGCAGCCTCTTCAATAAGTGGTACTGGGAAAACTCGACAGCTGCATATAAAAGAATTAAATTAGAACACTTCCTAACACCATACACAAAAGTAAACCCAAAATGGGTTAAAGACCTAAATGTAAGGCCAGAAACTATAAAATTCTTAGAGGAAAATATAGGCAAAACAGTCTTTGACATAAGTTGCAGCAAGATCCTTTTTGACCTACCTCCTAGAGTAATGGAAATAAAAACAAAAATTGACAATGGGACCTTATTAAACTTAAAATCATCTGCACAGCAAAGGAAGCTATCAACAAGATGAAAGGATCACTCCCAGAATGGGAGAAAATAATTGCAAATGAAACAACTGACAAAGGACTAATCTCCAAGATATGCAAGCAGCTCATGCAGCTCAATATCCATTTTTAATATAGTAGTGTGCACATGTCAATCCCAGCCTCCCTAACTATCCTTTCCCCTATTCTTCTCCCAGTAACCATAAGTTTGTTCTTGAAGTCTGTGGGCCTATTTCTATTTTGTAAATAAACTCACTTGTGTCATTTCTCTTTAGATTCTGCATATAAGGGCTGTCATATGATATTTCCATCTCAAGCCTTTTTGATTGTTAAATATCACAGAAGCAGCTACAGAGAGTAAACACATTCTTGGAATAGAGGAGACCTTTCAGGGAACCTGTTTACATCAAAATAATAAGACTAATATAACTGCCTTTGTCTTGTCTGGACATTTGCCCTGATGTTGCAAAGAGAATTGTGGGTAAAGCTGCTAATTCCTTAGCACTAATTAAGGTAGTGGTACCAAACTGCCAGGAACTCACAGTAAAAGAAAAAAAAAAAAGCCTATTATACAGAGTGAAGTAAGCCAGAAAGGAAAACACCAATACAGTATACTAACGCATGTATATGGAATTTAGAAAGATGGTAACAATAACCCTGTATGCGAGACAGCAAGAGAGACACAGATGTGTTGAACAGTCTTTTGGACTCTGTGGGAGAGGGCGAGGGCAGGATGATATCGGAGAATGGCATTGAAACATGTGAACTATCATATGTGAAACAAATCGCCAGTTCAGGTTCGATGCATGAGACAGAGTGCTCGGGGCTGGTGCACTGGGATGACCCTGAGAGGTGGGATGGGGAGAAAGGTGGGACGGGGGTTCAGGATGGGGAACACATGTACGCCCATGGCGGACTCAAGTCAATGTATGGCAAAACCAATACAATGTTGTAAAGTAAAATAAATAAATAAATTAATTAAAAAAATCAAAACCACTATAAAATCAAAGCCATTTTCATTTAAGAAAGTTCTTGGTGAAACAATAAAAATTATGAATTTTATTCATTCTCAACTCTTAAGTATATTCCTATTTAATATTCTGTGGGATTAAGTGGGAAGCAAGCATAAGACCTTGTGTTGCATATCAATTTGTGATGATTTTCTCAAGGAAAAACACTTATTTGAATTGTGAGTTAACTAGCCACTCCTCCCACCCCACGGATTATCTTTCCTTTTTTTTTTTTTTTTGAAAGAAGAACTAACTATGGCTATTCAGACCTGGTATTAGGCAGGCATTTTTTTTTTTTTTTCAAAATGAACTAAGTGAGTCTGTTACTTCAAGGTAAACAGCTGATGATATTTGCTGCCTTGGACAACATTCAAGGTTTCCAGCAAAAATTATTAATAGAAAAGTTAGAATTTTGGAAAAATCTGTTGACAGCTTTCCAATTCTTAAGGACTTTCCTGATAAACTCATGATGATACAATGACTGATTTTTCACAACTGTATAACAAAATGTGTTCATATGTGAAAGACTAGAATGACGTAGTGGGCCAATGTTTTCCAATTATAATACAATGTTCTAAAATCTGGCATGGATAAAAGAGCCATTCAAAGTAGATTCAAAGTAGACTAATGGGTCTACTGTAACTGTAGAAAGAGCTCATGGGCTGCCGTACAGAAACAGTTATAGATACAGAGCACAAGCAGATGGTTGCCAGAGAGGAGGGAATGGGGTGAGGATAAAAACAGATGAAGAAGATTGAGAGGTACAAACTTTTAGTTGCAAAACAAATGAGTCATGGCTATGAAATGTACAGTGTGTAGCATATAGTCAATAACTATGTAATATCTTTGTATGGTGACATAACTAGATTTACTGTGGGTATCATTTTGAAATGTGTATAAATATTGAATCACTATTTTGTGTAACAAAAACTCATCTAGTGTTGTAGGTCAATTATACTTTAAAACAAAAAACAGATTCGTAGAAAAAGTGTTCAGATTTGTGGTTACTAAAGGCAGAGGGAACTGAAGGAAAGCAGTCAAAATGTACAAACTTCCAGGTATAAGCACTAAGGATGTAACGCACAACATGACAAATGTAATTAACACTGCTGCATGTTGCACATGAAAGCTGCTATGAGAATAATTCCTGAGTTCTCCTCTTAGGATAAAAATACTTTTATCTCTATTTCTGTAATTTGGTGTCTGTATAAGGCAATAGATGTTCACTAAACTTATTGTGTAAGTCAACTCATTATGCAGTACATTTCAAACTTACATAATACTGTATGTCAATTATATCTCAATTAAATTATAAGAAAAATTGTACTGTGGAAAAAAATGTGTCTCTAAAAATATAATTTTTTATAATTATGTAAAAAAGTTAATGGATATGTTTTCATCCCATACAGCACAACTTTTAAGATACTACCTCTTGTTGAGTTTTGGTGTAGTATCAAAGAAGAATATCCATAATTACATGGAAAGGTTATTGAAATATTCTTTTCCAACTACATATCTCTGTGAGGTTAAATTTTCTTTATATACATCAACCAAAAAAGTTATCACAATGGATAAGAGAATCCAACTATCTTTTGTTAATCTGGACATGAAGGAGATTTATAAAAATGTGACATAATGCCACTCTTGTGTATTTTCATTTTGTTTTGGAAAGTAAAATTATTTTTCATTAAAATATGTTATTTATATTAACCTGTAGTGGGTTTGTTATTGTTATTTTTTAGTTGAGTTCTTTTTTAGTGGGTTAATAAATGAATAGTGTTTAAATCTCTATTTTAATTCCTAACATGACAGACATTGTAGACACAATCCACATAAACAAAGCCTCTTTGAGATCTATGGTAAGCTGACTCATAGCTCCCTAAACTTGTCAACATCCTTAGGTGGTTATTAGACATGTTGATCATTTCATAATGTATTTAAATGTTGACTCATTACTCTATACAACTGAAACTAACATAATATTGTGTGCCAAGTGTACTTCAATTAAGAAAATAAGAGAGTGGGACAGGTTGAGAGAGTGGCATTGACATATATACACTACCATGTGTAAAACTGACAGCTATTGGGAAGCTGTTGTATAACAGAGAGCTCAGCCTGGTGTTCCGTGATGACCTAGGTGGGTAGGATAGGTGGATGGTGGTGGGAGGGAGGCTCCAGAGGGAGGAGAGATATGTATACTTACAGCTGATTCATGTTGTACAGGAGAAATCAGCACAACATTGTAAAGCAGTAATCCTCCAATTAAACATTTTTTTAAAGTCTGAAAAAAAAAAATACAGTTGAAAAAGTTATTCACATCCTAATCCTTAGAACCCCAAAATATTACTTTATCTGGCAAAGAGAACTTTACCAATGTGATTAAATCAAGGACCTTGTGATAATCTCCATTATTTCAATTAGCTGGATAAGGCTGATGTAATCCTGTAGATCCTTATAAAAGAGAGTTGGCAGAGAAAGTAGTAGGAGATGATGGCAAACTGGAGATTTTTCTTCACATTTTCCATGTGAGGAAGGGATCATGAGTCAAGGAATGAGTCAAGAAACTGCAAGAAACCAGGAAACAGACTCTCCTCAGAGCCTTTAGAAGGCATCACTGCTGTTGACACTTTAACCCAGTAAGACCAGTTTTGGGTTTCTGACCTTCAAAACTGTAAGGTAGTAAAATTTCAGTGTCTTATACCACTAAATTTGTGGTAATTTGTTACAACAGAAATAAGGAAATGGAGTCCTCAGTAATTTTTAAGTGCTATCCTGAGACCAAAGGTTTGAGAGCCACTACTCAAAGGCCTGGGTGTTCATTGGAAGGACAGATGGTAAAGCTAAAACTCCAATACTTCGGCCACTTGATGTGAAGAACTGACTCATGGAAAAGACTGTGATGCTTGGAAAGATTGAAGGCAAGAGCAGAAGGGGACACCAGAGGATGAGGCAACTCACTGGAATAAGAGACTGGACAGTGTAGAGTAGCCAAACACGTCCCCAGGTCCAGAGGGGTCTTCATGTGAGACCGAACCCATGTAACTTTCAGTTCAGTTCAGTCTCTTAGTCATGTCTGACTCTTTGTGATCCTGTGGACTGCAGCACACCAGGCTTCCCTGTTCATCTCCAACTCCCAGAGCTTGCTCAAACTCATGTCCTTCAAGTTGGGGATGCGATCAAACCATCTCATCCTCTATCATCCCCTTCTCCTCCTGCCTTCAATCTTTCCCAGCATCAAGGTCTTTTCCAATGAGTCAGTTCTTTGCAACAGGTAGCCAAAGTATTGGAGCTTTAGCATCAGCCCTTCCAATGAACACTCAGGACTGATTTCCTTTAGGATTGATTGGTTTGATCTCCTTGCTGTCCAAGGACTCTTTAGAGTATTCCCAACACCACAGTTCAAAAGCATCAATACTTCAGATATTCAGCTT
Source organism: Odocoileus virginianus (assembly GCF_023699985.2). Taxonomy (NCBI): domain Eukaryota; kingdom Metazoa; phylum Chordata; class Mammalia; order Artiodactyla; family Cervidae; genus Odocoileus; species Odocoileus virginianus. Next base: position 5,535,815 of record NC_069685.1, on the reverse strand, counting down.
TCTTTATGGTCCAGCTCTCACATCCATACATGACCACTGGTAGAACCATAGCTTTGACTAGGTGGACCTTTGTTGGTAAAGCAGCTTTTTAATATGCTGACTAGGTTGGTCATAGCTTTCCTTCCAAGGAGCAAGCGTCTTTTAATTTCATGGCTGCAGTCACCATCTTCAGTGATTTTGGAGCCCAAAAATATAAAGTCTCTCACTGTTTCCACTGTTTCCCCATCTATTTTCCATGAAGTGATGGGACTGGATGACATGATCTTCATTTTTTGAATGTTGAGTTTTAAGTCAACTTTTTCACTCTCGTCTTTCACTTTCATCAAGAGGCTCTTTAGTTCCTCTTTGCTTTCTTCCATAAAGGTGGTGTCAACTGCATATCTGAGGTTATTGATATTTCTCCCTGCAATCTTGATTCCAGCTGGTGCTTCATCCAGTCCGGCATTTTGCATGATGTACTCTGCATATAAATTAAATAAGTGAGGTGACAATGTACAGCCTTGACGTATTCCTTTTCCTATTTGGAACCAGTCTATTGTTTCATGGCCAGTTCTAACTGTTGCTTCTTGACCTGCATACAGATTTCTCAGGAGGCAGGTAAGGTGATCTGGTATTCCCACCTTGTGAAGAAGTTTCCACAGTTTGTTGTGATCCACACAGTCGAAGGCTTTAGCATAGTCAATGAAGCAGAAGTACATGTTTTTCTGGAATTCTCTTGCTTTTTCTATGATCCAATGGATGTTGGCAATTTGATCTCTGGTTTTTCTATATTTTCTAAATCCAGCTTGAACATCTGGAAGTTCTTGGTTCATGAACTGTTGAATACTAAGCTTGGAGAATTTTGATAATCTTGAGCTCCTTCAGAACTGGGAACAGAAGAATGTGCTTTGTAATTATATACAAATAAAGGAATTAGTAAGTCAATAGGCCGCTTACTCTTTGTCACTTAAACATAATATGATTTATGGAGTTCTTGCTCAATGCCAAACACTGTGAGGTCTTTCAGCGCTGTCACCTCTATCACACATAATTGCATTGCAAGGCAGGTCCAGAAGGATCAAGGAACTGACCTGCAACACACAGCTATTAGGTTGGTGCAAATGTAACTGTGGTTTTGGACCACGAATTCTAAATCATAACTAGGCTCAAACACATCTTTAGTATTCAAATAGGAACCATTACAATCAACACATTTTTGCCAATGAAAGATAAATTTGTTTATTCCTGTAGCATAAAAATCTGTGCCTCAGGATTCAGTGAAATCTTGGAAAGCATTTTCTGCCTCATGCTGGTTGTGGAAGCATTTTCCTTGCAAAAAGTTATGATGCTTGAAGAAGTGGTCGTCAGTTGACAAGAGGTCAAGAGGTGGATGAGGCAAAACCTCATTAATTCATTGGGCTTTTGAAGCATTGGTTGTGGAACATGCAGTCAGGCATTGTAGTGCAACCCTTTCTGTTGACCAATGCTGGCTGTAGGCATTGCAGTTTTTGGTGCATCTCATCGATCTGCAAAGCATACTTCTCAGATGTAATGGTTTCTCCAGGATTCAGAAAGCTGTAGTTGATTAGACTGACAGCAGACCACCAAACAGTGATCATGACATTTTTCTGGTGAATATTTGGCTTCAGGAAGTGCTTTGGAGTTTCTTCTTAGTCCAGCCACTGAGCTGGTCATTGCCTGTTGTCATATAAAACCTACTTTTCATCATATGTCACAATCTGATCAAGAAATGATTCGTTCTCGTTGTGTAGCATGAGAAGATGACACTTCAAAATGATGATTTTTTTTTTTTTGATTTGCAGTCTGCTCATGAGGAAGCCACTTATCAAGCTTTTTCACCTTTCCAATTTGCTTCAAATGCCCATAGAATGTCACCGTTGAGTTCTTGGGCAACTTCTTGAGTAGTTGTAAGAGGATCAGTTTTGATGATGCTCTCAGTTGGTCTTTGTCAACTTCTGATGGCCAGCCACTACCCTCATCTTCAAGGCTCTTGTCTCCTTTGCGAGACTTTTTAGACCACTTCTGCACTGTACATTTGTTAGCAGCTCCTGGGCCAAATGCATTGTTGTCTCCACTGCTTTATGACCCATTTTGAACTCAAATTAAAAAATTGCTTGAATTTGTTTTTTGTCTGACATCATTTCCATAGTCTAAAATAAATATAAAATGCACAGGAAGTAATAAGTCATTAGTGAAAAAAAGATAAAGTGAGAAATGCACTTACAAATGATGTATAATAAAACCACATTTATTTAAGAATGTATTCCAGTATTAAATGGCCATGTTCAACAATGCAAAGCCACAATACTTTCGCACCAACCTAATAGTAGGTGGCAGAGTCATGTTTTGAGTCTGTATCAGTCTGGCCCCAAACCCATGTCCTTTCTTCCATGCATTTGGACAAAATTCCTCAATGTCAAATAGGCAATAACCTATAGGTGGTATGTATGTATTCCATCACCACTATTTTTTTCTGGCCCCCAAGTAAGGATGAATCTAGCCATCAGATAAGATTTGGTCAACAGCCCTGGGTGGGGATGGGTAGACACAAAGGTGAAAGGGGAATTAACATTTCCCAAGCACTTACTGTGATCATCAGTGTTTTCATTTCACCGGGCATTATGTCTTCTGCGTTGGCAAAAATCTCAGGCAATTGATCCACAAAGCGACTAGTGTTCATGTGGATGCATTTCCTTCCCTCAGATTTTAAATGAAAGGAAGAGATAAGTTCATAGTAAGGAAACAATGGCTCAGTTGCTTGTGTCTCTGTGACAAGCATTATCTAATGCAATTTACCAGAAATTGTTATCATCATCACTTGTCTTCTGGCCGCAGTGTAGAGACTTCAGAATAGAGTGTTACCATGGTGCCTCCGATCCTGAGCATGTTTTCCTTTTGTTCTGTTTCATTGGTTAAGTATTTTCTTGCTTTGTCCCTAACCTGAAATAAAACAGCAGGGGACTGACCTGTTCTGAAGTGACCTTTGGCAGTTTCTCTACTGTTGGGTGCCTGATAAGTTCATTAAGCTTCCTATTAATTAACTTTAATAATTAGCTTTGATATGGCCCTACCCAATGGTTATTACCTTGGCTATGGACTGTTAACTCAGCCTGTCAATCAGAAAATGTACCCACGCTGCCAAGGAGCAACTTGACCCTGTTGGGAAAGAAATAGAGAGCCTCTCCAACTGCCTTTGTCTTGGGGACAGCAGAACTCCAGAACAGAGGAACGCTCTGCGTCCAACCTCTTCACGTCCAAACTTCTGGCTTTCTTAAGGTATGTCTGTTTTTAATGAGGCATTGGCAGACTGAGTCATCTTGTCTTAATTTAAATCATATTCCAAAAGACAGATCTGGTTTTTAAAAACTTTTGACAGATTTCAGAGATCTTTTTTTTTTTTCTTTTAAAGGAACCATCCCTCTTTTAGAAAGAAGGATTCATGAGAGCCGTCGGTGGTAAATCAGTGTCTGTGCTAGAATCATCTTTCAAGGAAAATGTTTGCAACCCCACACTCACTGGGGTCGCTCACATCCAGAGACTCTGACCGCCCTGTGAGGGCACAGGCAGAACCAGCCCACGAGTAATGAACGTGGGCTTGAAAGCAGCACGGAGCTCTCTCTAGCCACAACGCCTCGCTAATAAGTTTTAGAGCTGCTGGACATCACATGCAGGGGAGATGAAACTTGTCAGCTAATTTGGCTTTTAATATGTGAACATCCTGACTGCTCTGAGGTTTTTCTGTAGCCGAATTGCCTCACCTGTTAAATCTGTGACGTATTTAGGAAGTTTCATTTTACATGTTTAGAAAGATGGCCTTGAAGACTGCTGGGTGCTTTAGCAGGAGAGCCACGGAGGAGCATCCAGGAGCCAGGGGCTAACCCCGAAGCTGTGTGCTGGGGGTGGGGAGGTCCTGTGCCAGTGGCCGGGGAGCCAGATCCCCTCCCTCGGAGGACTGGATGAATTTCTGTGCAGGGCTTCAGAGTTTAAAAAAAAAAAAAATCCCCAAATGCTGATATTTTTAGTTCCCACTCACTCCTTGACTATGAATAGGAATGTGATTGAAATTTCCACCAGTCTTCAAAGCAGACTTACCTTTAAAGCAAATGCCAAGGGTTTGAAAACTCACTCAAGATGGAATAATATTCATGAAAACAGGGAAGGCCTTAAAAAAAGAACCAAAGAAAACAAAAGCCTTCATGTTCAGCAGAGTTGGGTTAAGGTCCCACGGTGCCCCTACTTGTGACCTTGCATGGGGACCACCCCCAGCCTGAAAGGGGGCGCACCGTGGGACAGAGGGAGCCTGTCTGAAGCCCCGTGGACCCCAGGCCTCAGCTCCCTTCCGGGTAATTGGAGCACCTGCGAAACCCACGTGGCACTGCAGGAGATGCGCTGTGGGGGACTCAGGTACACTCTTGTCCTCTTTCAGCACTAGGGACCGGAGGAGGCAGGGACAGAGAAGGGCAGGAAGACGGGGGAGGGGGAGACAAACTCGGAGGATGAAAACAGAAAAACCAAAACAGGCCTGCAGAGCAAAGCCTTGCCAATGGAGCGCTAAAAAGGAAGCGTGGCTCAGAGCCCTTTTGGCCTTTATATACCCATCATCTCCAGAACAGCTGAGTGCCAACACTGGGCAGCCAAGGCCAGACACACCCTGTAAACTCTCATTACCTCGGCCCTCCTGAAGAAGTCACTCAAGAGCTCATCTTTGATGCCAGGGAAGCCAGCTAGGGACTTCTGGTCAATGCCATTTGAAAAAAAAAAAAAAGAAGAAAATTGGAGGGTGGGGGAGATCATAAATAATGAACATCAGATACATTACTTTTCTTTTCTGAGTTACAGACAGGAGAAATTGTCATATTGCATTTATTTAAGAATATAGGTGATGCTAGTGGTAAAGAACCCACCTGTCCATGCAGGAGACCCTGGGGATCTGGGTAGGATCCCTGGGTGGAGAAGATCCCCTGGAGGAGGAAATGGCAACCCACTCCAGGATTATTGCCTGGGGAAGCCCATGGACAGAGGAGACTGGTGGGCTATGGTCCATGGGATCACAAAGAGTCGGACACAACTGAGAGATTTCATGCAGGCAGTAAGAATCTGGAACATATGAAAAAGTTGCAAACATCATTCAGAAGAAGCCCTCCTAAGAAATGGAATAAATGGTCTCGGGTTTCTCACACTCTTTGCGTATCTTTATTTTTCTCTGTCCTTCCAGAACCACACAATGAAATCCCAAGCTGGGATCAGATCTGCTGTCAACATGACTGGTTCCTACATTCGGTTTGCGCAAACTGTCGACATCCCGCAGTGTGGGGGCCGTTGTGATGTGTAATTTACAGCCTCTCACGTCATCTGGGCAGTTGTTGGCACTTTGCGGTCCCTTCCTTGAGCCTTGGTCTGCATTACTGCCAGGATCCGCCCTGATTTTCAGCCCTCCCCAGGCCTCTTGGGTCCCGTCCTCCTCCTCCACCCAGTCCATGGTTGACCTGCTACCCAGGCAGCCAGGGGAGAGCCCAGGGAAGAAGCCTCAGTCTTGGTGCCTTTGTCTCTCTTCACCACATCTAGTCTGCAAGGCCCTCTCTGAATCTGTCACCATCCCCACAGATACAGTCTGAACTCAGGTCCCTGTCACCTCTGGCCAGATGACTGCAGAAGCAATGGCTCTGAACTGTTGTCTCCTCCTCTCCTCTGGTCACTGTCTGGTCCCCTCCAGGGCCTGTCTCGCAGCCTTTGTTCACCTTTTCAATGAGCCACCACTCTAGCAGTTAGCATCCCCCCCAGAGCCTCACCTCGGTTGCCCTAGGGCTTCTCTTCCTTGGCTCCTCGGGTGCCTGCCCCAGGGTTCCGCACAGATGCACTTCCCATGGGACCTAGAAAGGCGGACTCTTGCCCTGTGAGCGGTAAGAGCCCAAAAATGCACACTCCCCCTTACCCAGGGCCCGCCACCTTAAGATCCTTGTGTTAATTTCTTCTTCTTCTTCCCCATTTCTGCCTCTCATGCCACATCCCTGTTGTGGGATCTCTTCCCAAAGGAAAACACCTACAATCTCCACCCCCAAGGGAGGTGCCCTCTGCTGGGTCAGCACAAGGATGGGGTGGGGTGGGGAGGTGGTGCCAGGGGGTGGGGTCCGTGTACAGTTAAGAGCGATTGAGTGAACAAATGGAATATCCTTAGGCACCTGGATTTCTTAATACAGAAGAAAAGCTCTAAGCCGCATGCTTTAGTCCATGATATACTCCCTGGCTCGTCCATATTTTAGGCTAGTTAATTCCCCCATGACAAGCATGTCACACACCTCACGGAGCTGGTTACTAAGCTGGTGCGCATTGGAGTATTTTATGGCAATTTTGCAAGAGCAAAGATGACTTTAAGGAGAAGAAAACCCGAGTATCTTGTGAATCGACCTCAGCACTGGCTGTTCGCTCTCAAAGGCGAGCAGAGTAAGATGAATTAGACAGCGTCCCTGCCTTCCTTTCGCCTCTTTCACTGTGAGGGGGCAATCTCTGGACTAATGAAACGCTAGCTGTGTCTGCGACATGGATCCAGAGCAGCAGGGGTCACACTGGGCCGAGCGGAGTTACTGGATTTCTCCTGGCAACATCGATTCCATTTCTAGCTGTGATTAACCCCTCCCCCTCCCTCTCACCAACACCCCTCATCACCTCCGGAGGGGAACTCGGCTCTTATCACCAGCCTTGCTTTCTGAGTCACCACTCATTTTTCCCACCTGGGGTCTAACTAGAAGGCTTGACAAAAGATGAAGTAATTTATAGATACATTAGACCTTAACACCCTGGCTTTGGTCTTCCCTTCGGGTCTCAAGTGAGGCTGACTTTTCAGATTGGCTAGAAATGTAGTTCTTTTTCTTTCCTTTTTCAGTGTCTAGTGTCTCTCTCTTATTCCCTCTCCATTTGGGGACATGTTCTCTCTCCCACATACGCCTGTGTTTGGAACTTCTTTGGAGCCGTGCCTTTGCAGGATGCTTGCCAGCAGCACATACATTGAGGAAAAGCATTTTCTTTTTCAAGCTTTTTTTCTGTCCTGCTTTGCATATAGGTGAAGGCACGTTGGATACCAAGCTGTGCCTTGGTACATGTATGTACTTTTTAAAAAATGAAAATAGCTTTATATTCTGAGCAGTGTTTTAAAAATATATCCCCCAATTTTTCTGATACTCCCCCCATCCACACAGGGTGCTGGTCCTCTCTCTGGAGTGTGGTTGGTCTGTACTAACTAGAGGCTCACTTCTAATCAGCAGAAAGTGGTAGAAGTGATGCTGCGTGACCCCTGAGACTAGTGCATACCAGGCGGGAGGCTTAGCCTTACTTTCTCTCTTGGCCCACTGGCTGGCGTTGGGTTTGGGGGTGGCTAGGACAGCCTCTCTCAAAGCTGACCCTCCAGCCTCAGTCAAGCCTGCGGCCCCAGGCAACATTTCGGTTGGAATGTCAAGAGAACCACTAGTCCAGAGCCATGCAGTGTGGCTGCTCCCATGTTCCTGACTCATAGTAACTGTGTCAGGTAGTAAATGCTGGTTGTTTTAAGCTGCTACACTCTTTTAAGTGTAGCAATAGATAAATAATACACTCTGCCTTCAAGTTATTTCCTGTGGAGGCTAGAGGTGCTAAGACAATGTCTCTTTGTCACGTCAGAGTGACCAAGGCTGCTAAAACAATGACCAAGGACAGGAGTTATTTAGGAATTCTCCGTTTGAGAAACTCAGTTCAAAGACGTATAACAGAACTGCATTTTAAAAATTTATACTCTCTTTTCCCCAAAAAGGCACAGTAATTCCAACAAAAATATATGCACAGAGCCATAAGTACAAATAGGAAATAGAAAATCAGGACCAAACCAAGGAAACGGTAATTATAAGCATAAGGACCAACATAATTGCCACAGTTGAATCTTAAACCATGATCTGAGCTTCCTGGCAGTCATGGTGAAAGGGGGAACTTAGTAAGTTCTGTAGTTTTTTTTTTTTTAATATGGAACAGTTCATTAATTTTTGTGTCATCCTTGTGCAGGGGCCATGCTAATCTTCTCTGTATCATTCCAGTGTCGTTTCTCTTATTGGAAAGGAAACAAAGGTTTTCCTAGAATCAAAATTTAAAACAAAGTTCTCATGTGGACTTAAATATGAATACCGAAGTAGGTAGAGGATAAGACTTTCGGTCCTTCAGAGATATTGTGTTAGCTAAGTTCATTTAGCTATTACTTGTGTTCTTTAGTAAAAGAGGCAGGAAAGAGTCAGAGCTCAGAGCAATGGTGAATTATAGAAAATAAAAGGAATTTCTTTGACTTCATGCTGCTGGGCCTTTTGAAAGTGGCATGTAAATGTCTGTGGAAATATTTTTGATCTGAGTTGAAGCCCTTGCTTTTCTTTCTCTTTTTCTGTTGGTATATATATAGCATGAAAGCACTTCTCGGGCCGCAATTTAAAATAGCCCAGTTTATCTCTCTGCTTATATTCCCGGTCTTGGTTTCGGTCTATAAATTCTTTCTGCTATCTTGGACTTTGCCTGAGAATGTGAATCCTGCAGCACATCCCATCACATTCCTCTGGTTTCCTGACCTCCTGTTCTTTTCACCAGTCCTCCTAGACTTTGTTCACAATCCTGCAGGGAGGCTGCACAGGCGCTGGAATGCAGTAGCTGGGCTGCAGGGGCGGTCCAGGGACCTAATTGGTTGTGTGCGGCAAGCTTTCCAAGAGCACTGCTGGGCTGATGCCCTGCTTTTGAGCGTGAGCTGCAGGGGTCTTGCCAAGGCGTGCCAGGCCACAGTGGCCTGGGAAACCCCCAGTGCCCATGGAGCTGCAGAGCCGGAGTCAGCGTCAGGCACGAAACGGAAGGGGCTCGCTCTCCCAGGGTCAGACAGGGCAGCTCTCCTGCCTCCCCCTTATCCCGTGTGGCTGTGTCTGTGACAGCTGAAAATACAGGCTGCATTGTGTGAAGATGCCAAGCACACTGCCTGGCTTGTAGATTTCAATTTCTGTTAGTTTTCTCCTTTCCTCCTTCTCTGTCTCCTCTCCTCCCCTTCTTGTTTTCCTCTGTTCCCATCTCTCCTTCCTCCATTCTGCAAGCGCCTGAGGAGCAGAGCTGGTGTGTGAGCCATTTCATTAAAATGTTGCCCTGGCTGTTTCCTCTGCCTGGAATCTGAGGTCTTCTCCTCGCTTAGTTACCCCCTGCACACCTTACCAGCTTAAGCCTTTTCTGCCGTCTCTTCCTGAGTCGGCTGTTCCCATCAGCTCTTCTCATTGCGCTGTGCTGTGTGCTCAGTCACCAGAATCATGTCCTGCTCTTCGGGACCCCGTGGACTGTAGCCCACCAGGCTCCTCCGCCCATGGGATTTCCCAGGCAAGAATCCTAGACTGTGCAGCCACTTTGTTCTCCGGAGCATCTTCTCAACTCAGGGATCAAACCCACATCTCCTGCCTCTCCTGCATTGGCAGGGAGATTCTTTACCACTGAGCCATCTGGGAAGCCCATTTCCTCCTCTTAATTCTTATCATATGCTGCTGCTGCTAAGTCGCTTCAGTCGTGTCCGACTCTGTGCGACCCCATAGACAGCAGCCCACCAGGCTCCCCCGTCCCTGGGATCCTTCAGGCAAGATCACTGGAGTGGGTTGCCATTTCCTTCTCCAATGCATGAAAGTGAAAAGTGAAAGTGAAGTCGCTCAGTCGTGTCTGACTCTTAGCGACCCCATGGACTGCAGCCTACCAGGCTCCTCTGCCCATGGGATTTTCCAGGCAAGAGTACTGGGGTGGGGTGCCATTGCTTTCTCCGTCTTATCATATAGATTGTGTTAATTTCATTAGCATGATGACCTGATTAAAGAAATTTTACATTTTTTATATGATACTTCCTTGAAAGTATCTAGTCACCTTTATATTCCCAGAACAGTGCCTGAGCCATAACAGGCATCAATATCATTAGTTGAGTGGTCAGTGAAGAGTAGATGAAAAAGTCTAGTTCCATGAATTGTGCCTGGTGTTGGCCGGGGCATCACAGTTTTTGTGTGATAAAGATGAATACTTCTGTCCACTAGGATGTGTTCAGAACTGTGGACACCAGGTGTTCAGAGGACCAGAACTGTCCCCCAGTGATGGCAAGGCCAGATTGGCAGGCTCATCGATGAAGCAGAGTGTGCAGATTTTCTTCAATACTAATCAAGTCCCTGCATTCACTTGCCAGGGCTGCCACAACAGAGTATCACAGCTGGATGGCTAACCAGCCACTCTCTCCCTGCGACTTCACAGGGTCTCCCCTCTGTGACTTTCTGTGTCCAAACGTCCCTTCTTAGGAGGACACCAGTCGCACTAGATTAGGCCTTGTCCTAACGGCCTCAGCTAACTTAATTGCCTGTTTAAAGACCCTTTCTGTAAGCACAGTCACATTCTAGGGCCCCAGGGTTAGGACTTCATTGTTCAAAAACACAGATTTTGAGAGGACCCAATTCAGGGGCATAACAGCACTTCTAAAGCTAAACTGCCCCTTGCTACCCCACGTGATGTGGTTAACCTCTGTGCCTTTGTTACCTCCTCTGGAGATAATAAAAGCACCACTTCGTGGCATGGAATGGCGTTTGTGAGGTGATGCTCCCAAGGACCTCGAGTAGCGGCCTGTGATGAGCACCCAGCACATGTCAGCTGTCCTTGTGACACCTCGTTCGTCAGAAGGTGGCTGTGGGCAATTGGAATGTAAGAATTAGTCTCCAGAACTATTGACAATAGCCAAGATATGGAAGCCGCTTAAATATCTATCAACAGAGGAATGGATAAAGATGTGGTATATATACACAATGGAATATTACTCAGCCATTAAAAAGAATGCAGTAAGGCCATTTGCAGCAACATGGATGAATCTAGAGATTATCACAATAAGTGAAGTCAGAAAGAGAAAGCCAAATACCATATGATATCATTTATATGTGGAATCTGAAAAAATATATATAAATGAACTTATTTATAAAGCAGAAACAGACTCACAGACATAGAAAACAAATTTATGATTACTAAATGGGGAAGGGGGAAGAGATAAATTATGAATTTGAAATTAACAGATACACACTACTAAATATAAAATAGATCAACAAGGATCTATGGTATAGCACTGAGAACTATATTCAATTTCTTGTAATAGACTATAACAGAAAAGGATCTGAAAAAGAATATATATGTATAACATAACATAAATAGCATAATGTCATATCATATAACATGTAAAATTAAATCACCTTTTTGTACACCTAAAACTAACAGAACATTGTGACTTAACTATGTGTCTGCTCGCTCACTAAGTCTGACTCTGCAGCCCATGGACTGCAGCCTGCCAGGAGACTCTGTTCATGGGATTCTCCAGGCAAGAATACTGGGGTGGGTAACCATTCCCTTCTGCAGGGGACCTTCCTGACGCAGGGATGGAACCCGCATCTCCTGCATTGCAGGTAGACAGATTCTTTACCCTCTGAGCCACCAGGGAAGCCAGTAAATCAGCTATACTTCAATTTAAAAAAAATTTAAAAAGAACTGTTCTCTGCCCTCAAGATGCTTATAGGCCCCTTTGAGTGAAGATAAAACTAACCAGTGAAAATAACCAGGCATTGTCCTTAACTCATTTTCCCTATTAGAACATAACTCCATGAGGGTAGCTTTGTTCATGGCTCTATACTTCCCTCCTTACTAGGCACTTACTGGGCACTGACTAAATATCTATTCTGTGAGCAAACGAATGAATGAACTATGGCACCGTGAGCTCCTGACCCCAAAGAGCAGACTCAGGGTCAGGGACATGAGCCTTCCGGCCCCTTTACAGGCTTTTGCTGATTGCAGCAGCCAGACATGAATGGATCTCCCCTCCCAGGGCATTTTTAATCTGGCTCCATCACTCAGGAAGTTCGCGGACCTCTCCCCCAGAATGATCCAGCCCAGCTGCAAGGGTAGTAGTTGTCATAATTAACATTTATCCTGCTGAGACAGTTTATAATTATAATCAGCTCATTCAAAAACCCTATAAGGTTCCTTCCTTTGCTCTGTCAGTCGTGTCCAGCTCTTTGCGACCACATGGACTGCAGCCTGCCAGGCTCCTCTGTCCATGGGATTCTCCGGGCACGAATACTGGAGTGGGTTGCCATTCCCTTCTCCAGGGGGATCTTCCCCACCCAGAGATCAAGAGACAGAGATGTCTCTTGCATCTCCCGCATTGGCAGGCGATTCTTCACCACTAGGGACACCTGGAAAGTCCCTTCTATAAGGCAGATATTGCTATTATTTCCACAACGAAAACATGAAGAGGTTAAATAGCCACTCCCCAACTATACAGCCAGGAAGCAGCAGATCGAGAAATTGAATTCGGATCTGTCTGACTCCCAAGTCCTTGCTTTCACTGTGAGCTGGCTTCTCTTTCTGTTTTTGTGGATATTTTAAGCTGTGTCAGGAATTGCTCGCCAGATGGCTGTTTAATCTCTCTCCTGTTGCTTCATTATTAATCTCTAAATTGTTTAGAGGAGAGAGAACTGGTACAGAAAGCAGGCGTCTGCATGGGAGAGGTTTCTGGAAGAGCTGCTGACATTTCACGTGGAGGGTGGGCTAGGTCTGGGTAGAGGAGGGACACAGAAACACAGCGCAACTGGGGGGACAACCGTGGGATCCGTCTGTCTGGCTGCTGCCGGAAGGAGGCTCAAAATGACTGTGTTACCAGCAACACAAAGCTATGAGCCAGGGTCAGTCGAATATTTAGCTGGTGGTTGCTTCCTGCTTTGGTCTACTTGGGATAGAGATAAAGGGATCCAGGGATAAAGAACTCCTTGCATTCTTTGCATCTACTGAAAACCCACACTGCACTGGAGTTACGGGCTCTTTCTGGAAGATGGCCGATGCTTCAGGTAGAGTTCTGCATGTTGCGAAGTCCCACACCCTGAAGTTTTCCCCAGGCAGGCTCGCTCCTTAGAACATGTCATGCTCAGCTGGGCCGGGCAGTGCCCAGCAATTTGTCTAGGCTGTGCGGAGGAGGACCGGAGAGCCTGGTGTGCCTCCAGTGGTAGCTAACTCCGGGAACCTCTCTGGTCCTTGCGTCTCCGCAGGATGGAGGGGAAAGTGCTCTCAGATGAGAAAAGTAGGTGGAGGCTGGAAATCAGCAAAGCGCATTTATTCTACCAAGTAAACAGCATTCTGAACTGGCTCCACCCTTCTTATTTTCCATCTGTCTCATTATTCATCCCAGTAATATTTGGGCACTTTGAAAACAGTGATATTTTAACATGAAGCTATTCCAAGGAGAAGGGAAAATATCCTCATTTGGCATAAACCCGCCATGCAAATTAGCCTAAATAAAAATGAGACTAAAGGCAACTTGGAATATTATTGTACTTTCTCAGGCTCCTGCCAGTCACTGCTGTCAGCTGTAGCATCGCTCCATCCTGGTGACAGTGTTGAGAAGCAGGGGCTTGTGTTCTGGAAAGGCTGGACACCAAAGATCCTGCCCTCAGGCTGCGTTGGAACCAAGTCCTTGAAGGCCACACCAGGGGCCACAATAGGACTTTCTCAGAGAGTATTCCCACGTTTGGCTCATCAGAGATCAGCCTCTCATCAAAGGACTCTGGCATCCACTCTGTTGGTTTTGTTTCTGGGAGACTATTTAAGTTGTGTGTGTTTGTGTGTGTGCTTGTGTTTGTGTATGTGTTAAGGGCCAATGCTATGCAAGCTGACATTTAAAAAAAAGGCACAGAAAGTCTTCAGAACAGGGCTAACAAGTCATTATGCGCCTGCCACTGATGCCAATGAAGGAGTTTGTCTCCTTTCTCTCCATCTGCATCATGCTTTCCTGCCTTCTCTTCCCCCACTCTGTCTCCTTCTTGACTTCCTTCTCTTCTGGTTGTGCCGTATGTTTGCTCTGGGTTGGGGGGTCATCCTAGTTTGAAGCAATATACAAATCCAGAATGGAGGGCAGATGCTGTGGCCACCCAAAGCAGTGGGTGATCATCATTATCATTAATTTCCTCAAGTCATGGTTGAAACGGCCTCCTTGGAAACATTCTCAGAATCCTTCCCGAAGTGTATCATATTTGTGAACCATTCTGAAAGGAGAATGTCAGCTGGCTATATTTATTCCGAGGTTCTATTTCAATCAGACATTAAGACAACTGGGACAACACCCTTATCAGACTTGTTGCGAAGGAGTCAGACATGTCACTACATTCATTTCACGTCTCTAATTTCAAAGGTCGTAAGGCTGGAGGTGGTTAGATACCCGTCTGCAGCTTTGCTTTGTTGGGGGGAATTTGAAATGATACATGAAATCAACAAGGCTGACTTTTGAACTTTTTTTTTAAAACTGTCGAGCCCATGATCCTGCAATCTGTTTTGTTCTAAGAAATAATTCACTGAACAAGCATGCTAATGCAGATAAGTGCTGAAATGTCTAATCTGAAATGTTAGTTTTTCACTTAAGTTGGGGAGGAAATGAATAAGATTTCTGAAGTGTCCTATGAACCTCCTTCCTCTAGATATTTTTATTTACAAGGTTAACTTCAAATCTCTTATTTCTTTATCTGAATGTTTTAAAGTCTTCCTCACCATTGATACGCCTCATATTCTTCTCAAATAGCCTCATTTTCTCCTTATCTTTCCACATATCTCAAATTCTCAATCTTTCCAACAGATAAGATTCCAAAGCTCAGTCATATGGCTGAGTTGTATCAAAATCCTCCATATTTTGCATGCTCTTTGATCTTGAAGTTCAACTCAGTTATTTCTCCATATTGGCATGTACAAATATTTAAGCATAAAAATGGCCATCAGAACATCAGTAATGAGAAGAAAATTGGAAACAAGACATGCGTTGAATAAATCATGAACACTGATAGAGTGGAATATTATGCAGTCATTTCAAATGATGTAAAAGAATAGCAACATGAAAAAATATCCCTAATGCATTATTTAGAAGAGATAAAAGGGGAGTTCTAAATAGTATTGTCCCAGCTTATTAAAAATGTGGCCAATTCCCCCTCCCCCCCCCCCCCCCCCCCCCGCAAAGGCTGTTAGTATAGACATTATATGTAAACAATGGTTTTCTCTGAATGATAGAGGTGATTTTTATCTTAAAAATTTTTTTTTGTTTATCTATTTCATGTTTAAAATTTTTTGGCTTTTATCTATCTCCATGTACATTTTTCCTGTCTGGACCACAGGAAATTACCAGAGACCACTGTCAGGAAATCACTCTGGGAATAAACAGAATTATCCAAAGAAAATCCACATAAGCAAGTTACAATCCTCTTTCTAGGTTGCAGACATCAGTGTTTTCTGACCTATGTGTAACCTATGACCTATCCTGAACCAGAGCATCAAGGGGGTGCAGATCAATGGTTTTCAAGACTAGAAGAGATTCAGAGAAGTCTGTTGAAGAGCCTCGGACTGAAAATCTCACCAAGGAACTTGAATTATATACAGTTTAAGAGACAGTTGCAAGTATCCCATTTAAAAAAATATTTGAGCAAAGAAAATAACACTACCTAACCCTTACCCAGGTGATGTAAAAGAGGAAAAATATCTATTGAAGTACAATAGACAGAAGAAATTTTGAAGACTTAATGTAATAAAGAGAGTTAAGTCATTTTGGGAAACTGGGAAAGTACCAGAAGAGAATTTAAAACATGAGAATGGCAAAAAAGAAATTTTTAAACAAAGATGTAAAATCTCTACTCTCTGGAACCTAACAAGCCCATCCCTAGATCAATCAAATAGTTCATGCTTAAGGAAAAGGGTAGGACACTCAGCCCTATTACAGAATTCTTGGCAGGATAAACCACTAGTCTGATGTGGTATGGCAATTCCCACGTGCTTATTTGTTTGTGTTTAAAAACTTTGAGTGTCTTGAAAGTCAGCCCTGCTGCCCACGCCTACAGTTTAGAATGACATCCTGAGTGTTGCTACATTCTCAGTCATCAAAGACATATTGCTTCATGCTTAGTATAATCCTCTTAGAATGGTGGGGACAGCCAATGTTATACTTTAGGAAGAATTTTCAATCATGTGAGTAGAAGATCAAAGAGGTTTCCTGGGACTGCATTTTTTTTTTTTTTTTTGGATCGTGCTTCCTTTGACAAGAGAAGAACTTAAAATAGAACATATATCTTTAATTTATTCAAGTTAATGAATAATAACTCCATCATTCAATACATATTAATAGTTGTTGGACATGTATGATGTGCCCGGAACAGTGCCAGTTGTTAAGGATAAAGAACAAAGCATAAAGCCCTCGGGAAGCCCACAGTGTGACTAGATTCTTGCTGATAGGGTGTTTTTTATGACATGAGATGTACAAGGTGGCTCAGATGGTAAAGAGTCTTCCTGTAATACAGGAGACCAGGGTTTGATCTCCAGGTTAGGAGGTTCCCCTGGAGAAGGGAAGGACTACCCACTCTGGTATTCTTGCCTGGAGAATTCCATGGACAGAGGAGCCTGGCGGGCTACAGTCCATGGGATCGCAAGGAGTCGGACAAAGTGGAGCAACTAACAATACACCACCAATATGAAACATGCTAAAGAGTCAAGTGGGGCTGATTTCATCAATTTCTCATGAATATTTGCATTCATTTTACACTGTCTTTGAGGTGACTTTCTTAATAAGAATTAATTTTCCAATGAAGATGTCCTTCTATTTGCCTCCTCCAGGTCTACTGTCTACCCTTCTCCCTCCTATGATGCCCTGAAGGCTGGCCTGTGTGCCCTTTGACTTTTGGTTGGGTTCAGCCAATGAGACACTTCGCAGGAGTTGAATGGGTAGGGACAGTTCGACTGGAGTGTTTATTTTCTCATCTCCCCACCTGCTGCAATTCTCTACACAGACCAGTGGATAAGTCTGTCTGTTCACTGTCCTTCATGCCTGAGGGCGGACTGGCTCCCTACTATTGACAGTCTGCAGCACTGCACTATTCTTGTTGGTTTCCTAAATCTAGCCCACGTTTCTGTAAACAGTTCCTGTAATAAAACTCTCTTTGAATTACCTAGCTTCAGGGTGCCATTTCATGCCTTCCTGACACAGAGGGAGAAGGACCTCATTAAAGGATAACACGAGATATCTATTCTAGATTGTTTCTGGGACCAGTATTAATGGGATGTTTTGAGGAAACCTTAATTCAAATCAACCCTATTCATAATTGTTCCTTTGCTGATATGTAAATCAGTAGCACTTTATGAGATGCTAGTAGATGATAGACTTGAAAGCCTTTCTTGTTTTTTTCACCATCTAGGAAACTATAAACGCGTTAAATCCGTGGCACGTCTATTGTCAGCCTTAGTGTATTTGCAACCTCTCTCCCCACAGCTAGGGACGGTGGTCTCCCACCCTAAGTTTCAATCTGATGTGAGTTCCCACGGCAGACCCTGACCTCAGACATCAGGAGTTGGCAGCAGGCTTGCCACCTTCCAGACTGGCTGTGACCTTCTGCTCCTCTCCTCATTCCTGTGCCTCTCCATCCATTCTCTCTGGGACTTGAAATCCTACTGTGACCAGTACCCCTCCCAGGAACCCTGTAGCCCACAGGTGGCTGTTCCCAACTGGGATACAGGGAATGGGATGTGGTTCTGTTTACCACCAGTGCTAATCCAACGTGTGACTGTGTCTCTGAAAAGGGTCTGGTCTCTACTACCAGATCCTGCCTCATGATGGACCACACCCATCCCATGCCTAAAGAGATAGCTGCTGCTGCTGCTGCTAAGTCGCTTCAGTCGTGCCCGACTCTGTGCAACCCCACAGACGGCAGCCCACCAGGCTCCCCCGTCCCTGGGATTCTCCAGGCAAGAACACTGAGTGGGTTGCCATTTCCTTCTCCAATGCATGCATGCATGCTAGGTCGCTTTAGTCGTGTCCGACTCTGCGACTCTATGGACAGCAGCCCACCAGGCTCCTCTGTCCATGGGATTCTCTAGGCAAGAAAACTGGAGTGGGTTGCCATTTACTTCTCTGATAGCACACTTCTGTAAATGCCAGCTAGCTTGTTTATTAAGTGACTGCTCTGTCCTAGGCACCATTGTAGATCCTGGGGAGACTGGTTTCCTATTGCATTTGGAAGTGGGAATAAATGATTGAATTCTACTTTTGGTAACAAAAGGAAGAGAGAGAACTTACATATTAAGCCTTAACTGTAATTCATCATGTTGGTTTCCTCTCTTTTCCTTTGATACACATCTACCACATTCCTTCTTGCCTTTTCTTTTAAAGATAACTTGCTTTCCCTTAATAGATAAATCAAGCAATTATATTTTAAGTGATTGTATCCAAGGATCTGATTCTACTATAATCCTACAACGAGGGTTTCCTTTCAAAGAACATAGGTCTAAAGTATCAAAAAATGACTTTTCAAACTCTCATAATGTAGATTGTGAGATAAATTCAGTGTTTTGCTCACTTCCATAAAATAAGGCTATTCCTGTCTTGCAACCAACTGCACAAACTGGCCTTGATTTGCTGAGATGGTTTTAACCAATTCTTTTGAACAAAAAAAAAACCTCATTCAATAGTTTGATTAACAAGTTGTATTCATTTTAACAGATTTTAAGTTTTATTTAATTACATGGTTCAAGAAAGTTTTTATGTTGGTTTGGGTGACATGCTTTTGTTTCTTAATGGTGTAACTGATGACTTGGCTTTTATAACCACTTATTTCATTGTGGAAGGTCAAGACAAGTGGTGAGGAAAGAGGGTCTTCAGCAAATGGTTCTTAAGTTGGGGGTGTGGAGGCAACAAGGCCAGAGTTTCAGTCTGAAGGGTCCACAGGCTATTAAAACTGGCTTTACTGCATCCTCTAGGAGGGAAAGAATGGCTTTGAAAGGGGGAACTGGGCTGAGAATGAACACATCAAGGGTATCCACTCTGAAACTAGAGGAGAGAGAAAATACAACTCCCAATTCCTTTTTTTTCCATAGCTTTAATGGCTAAACACCACTTAGTTTAAGCTAACAGGATATAATGGTGCCTTTGACAGATGCCTTCACATCAAGATCTGATAGGAGCCCTGAAAGTCTAATGTTGAATCCACTTCCCTTCTGCCAAGGATGTCATTCCACATCTCAGTTGCTCTTCTCTGACTGATTACAAAATTCTGAGCCATTCCTACTGTAGCCCACCTCTCTCCCTGGGTGAAACTTGCTTTACACCTAACACCTGTGTGTAAATAACATGGTAATAATTCACATTGCTTTCTCAGTGTACCACAGGGATCTCACTCTTGAAAGGAACTCTGAAACATATGCTTTATAAGGCAGAATACCTCTTTTGTAATGTAAACAATATAAACCATAGACAAAGCGTCCAATTTACCTAAGTTTAGGTTTTTACATATGGGGTTTCATTAAAGCAGAGCATATCTGTAAATGAAAATATTTTAAGCCTCAGCCCTTTGCCCATCATAATGGTTTTTAAAAACCTCATTACAATAAAACCCATTAGCTTGAATAATTAAATTAAAAAATGCTTTCTGCATGCATTGAAATTTCTGATTTCAATAGGAAAAAAGCACAACTGAATGCCTTGTTTTTAAGCCTGTTTAAATCTTGTTTGAAAATGGCAAACAGTATAATGACTTGCATGATGCAGAAAGTATACTGCAGAGTGTGTGTATTGGGGGTGGGGAGGTGAGGAAAGGCAGACTACGCTGAGGACAGAAGAGGCAGATAGAACCTTGGAGAATGTGACCAACACATACAACCTTATTTCAATCTTTACAACTACACAGGTTTTGTCATTCCCAATTCGACAGAGAAATTGAAGCCTGGAAGTGTTACATAACTTGTCTCATATCACACAGGGTTCTAAGCAGAGGTTAGAATTCAAACTCCCATCTCTGCCTCTCAAATAAATACTCTTAACCCCTCTGCCTACTATTCAGTTGAAGCTTCAATTGTTGGGAAGTTTTGACCCACAAAGATGAAATTTCATATGGTTCAGTTAAGACCTCTCTACCACACAGATATCCAAGTAGGAAAAGACTGAGATGATCCAAGGTGACTTTAGTCCATTTTGGAGGATGGGAAGAGCCCGGATTGCTGCTGTTGCTTACTCACAGTTCAGCTAGCTTCATGTCCCTCCCACCCACTTTGTGATGCATCTGTACCTACCATTTTTACCAGGTCACGGGCAAGGTGCTGGAGACACCAGCCTAAGTATGATGTCCTTGACCTTGAGAAGTCTGCATGCATGCTAAGTTGCTTCAGTCACGTCTGACTTTCTGCAACCTTGTGGACTGTAGCCCACCAGGCTCCTCTGTCCATGGGATTCTCCAGTTAAGAATACTGGAGTGGGTAGCCATTCTCTTCTTCAGGGGATCTTCCTGCCCCTGGGATGAAACTTGCATCTCCTGCATTGCAAAAGGATTCTTTACTGCTGAACCACCAGGGAAGCCCTAGTCTGCAGCCTTACTCTAGAAGGAACAAATCAAGAGTCTATAAATTGCCTGAGCAGAAATCATTTCAGGGGGTGGGTCCAGCTGCCTTTGTCCATGTGGAAATGGCCATGCTGACCAGCACACCCTCTACAGATGGGTGTGAAGAATGCCACCCAGACCTCTAAAGAGGGTCTTTAGGATCTGCATCTTTTTATCCAGGGGAAAAACAGTAGCAAGTGACACATGGAGGAAAGAAATCAAGAGTTTAGAATCCAGGATGGGATATTGCTCCTTTCTTCTCTCATTCATCATTCTCAAAGCCCCGTAAAGTTCATGGCTCAAGTGAAGTCACATCTCACTGCATTTATTCCCTTGGAAGCTATAGCCCCATGATCTGGCTTCTATTTCATACATTGTATTTAACTTCAGTAAAATCCCAGCAAAAAAATAAAAAATTGGAAAAATCTGGAAGTTAATGAGATTTAGCTTATGTATATCCATATAGTCATGTATTCACTGTGCAGAGTATACGAAAGTATACTACATGAGCTGAAAGTTCATGTGGCCTTTAAACAAGCAAACAAATTAGTCAACTAACTAACTAACCAACTAACTCAGTTATTTCTTCTGGAACATTGCCTCAAAAAACAGTGGATGGAAGGTGGCAGAGTAGAAGGACGTGTGCTCATCTCCTCCAGTGAGCACCAAAATTGCAACTAGCTGTTGAACAACCATTGACAGGAGGATGCTGGAACATACCAAAAAAAGACACTCCACATCCAAAGACAAAGAAGAAGCCACAGTGAGATGGTTGAAGGGGGCGCAGTCATGATCAAATCAAAATCCCATACCCACTGGTGGTGACCCACAGACTGGAGAACAATAATACCAAAGAAGTTCTTGCATTATTGTGAAGGTTCTAAACCCCATGTCAGGCCTCCCAGCCTGGGGATCCAACAAAGGGACTGGGCATCCCAAGGGAGTCTGGCCTGAGGGACAGTGGGATTTGACTGCAGGCCTCCCAGAGGACTGAGGGAAATGGAAACTCCAGTCCTGGAGGCACAAACAAAACTTCATGCTCACCAAGACCCGGAGGAGCAAAGCAGTGACCCTACAGGAGACTGAACCAAAGCTACCTGCTCCTGTGGAGGCATGGGTCAGCAGGGGCTCACCACAGGGACAGGGCCACTGGAAGGTCCCCCTTGGCATAAAATCTCTTGGAGTTCACCATTAACCCTACCGCAGAGCCCAGGGATAGGTTGCCTTAGGCCAAACACCTCCCAGGGAAGGAATGCAACCCCACCCATCAGCAGATAATTGGATTAAAGCTTTACTGAGCAGGGCCCTGACCACCGGAGCAAAACCTAGGTTTTCCCACCACCAACCCTCCCATCAAGAAGCCTACACAATTCTCTTAGCCTCATCCATCATAAGTGAAGTCGCTCAGTCATGTCCGACTCTTTGTGACACCATGGACTGTTCCCTACCGGGATCCTCCATCCATGGGATTTTCCAGGCAAGAGTACTGGAGTCGGTTGACATTGCCTTCTCCAGGGGATCTTCCTGACTCAGGGATCGAACCCAGGTCTCCCGCACTGCAGACAGATGCTTTACCATCTGAGCCACCAGGGAAGCCCTATGGCAGACAGAAAAAGCAAGAAGCACAGTCTCACAGCAGCTAAAACAAAAAACATACTACAGAAAGTTAACCACGATGAAAAGCAGAAAGCTATGTCCCAGATGAAGGGACAAGAAAAACTCCCAGAAAAACAGCTAAATGAATTGGAGATGGGCAACCTTCCAGAAAAAGAATTCAGAATAATTATAGTGAAGATGATCCAGGATCTTGGGGAAAAAATGTAGGCAAAGATTGCGAAGATGTGAGAAATTCTTACCAAAGACCTAGAAGAACTAGAGAACAAACAGAGATGAATAATGCACTAGAAGGAGTCAACAGCAGAATAATGGAGGCAGAAAAACAGATAAATGACCTGGAGGACAGAACAGTGGAAATCACTGCCATAGAACAGAATGTAGAAAGAACAAAAAGAAATGAAGACAGCCTAAGAGACCTCTGGGACAACATTAAACACACCAACATTCACATTATAGGGGTCCCAGAAGAAGAGAGAGAGAAAGGACCTGAGAAAATATTTGAAGAGATAATAGCTGAAAACTTACTGCACATGGGAAAGGAAACAGTCAGCCAAATCCAGGAAGTGCAGAGAGACCCAGGAAGGATAAACCCAAGGAGAAACACACTGAGACAGAAAGTAATCAAACTGACAAAAATTAAAGACAGAGATAAAGAATTAAAAGCAACAAGGGAAAATGACAACATATAAGGGAACTCCCATCAGGCTATCAACTGATTTCTCAATAGAAACTCCACAAGCCAGAAGGGTATGGCTGAATATGTTTAAAGTGATGAAAGGGGAGAACCTAAAACTAAGAAGACTCTAGCCAGAAAGACTCTCCTTCAGATTTGATGGAGAAATCCAAAGCTTTCCAGACAAGCAAAAGTTAAGAGAATTCAGCACCACCAAATCAGCTTTACAACAAATGCTAAAGGAACTTCTCTAGGCAGGAAACACAAGAGAAGGAAAAGACCTACAGAAAACAAACCCAAAACAATTAAGAAATCGGTAGTATGATCATACATATCGATAATGTATGTGTGTGTGTATTAAAGTAAAATTACATTTACCTTAAATGTAAATGGATTAAATTTACCAACAAAAGGCATAGACTGCCTGAGTGGATTAAAACATATGCATGTATGAACTTCCACTTACCACATCACTCTGCTTGACCTCCCCACCAAACTGTATATAATTACTTTATATTGTTAATTTAATCATGTTCCCATTGTGATTTGCAATTGTAATTATCTTTTGTTTTTTGTCTGGCTATTGATTGTGGAAACCGATAAACATCTTTTACTACTGTGGTTATGTAACTATTACCCACTTAATTGGAGAAGGGCATGGAAACCCACTCCAGTATTCTTGCCTGGAGAATCCCATGGACAGAGGAGCCTGGTGGGCTACAGTCCATAGGGTCACAGAGAGTCAAACATGACTAAAGCAACTTAGCACTCAATACCATTGTATCATGATTGGTCAACAGAAAAATAATAGAACTCTATATATCACCAATGCTAGGTTCTAACAGAAAAACCTGTAATCATTTTTTAAAATCCAAATGCATATCAGAATTATCTTGAAATTTTTTGAAAAATATGAATGCTTAGGTATTGCTTTTGTTTTCCAGAGCTCTAGATATGTTTCTAATGAGCAGTCATGTTTAAAAACAACTGGACTAAAAAAAAAAAAACCAACTGGACTATACAATAGTCTTTTACTTTTATCTAGTTTGTTTCACTTTTTCTTTTTCATATTCAGTGCTCCCATTTCATTTAGTTTATGTTCTCCAATTTCCAACTTCTCCATCTCTCCTTTTTTTTTTTTTTGATGTTCTTTCTCAAGCCTTTATCAAGTGTAGTAGAAAAGCTTTTGTATACATATACATATAAATATGTATAAATACATATTTTAGAAAACTTACAAATTTTTCCCTAACTAAAAAAATTATGACATTTTGATTCCATTTGTTTGACTTAGTATGAATAGAATGCTAGATTTCTAATTAAAACATAGATATGCAATAAGCATTAAAGGTTTACTGTATAGCATAGGGAACCATAGTCAATATCTTGTAATAACCTATAATGGAAAATAATTTCAAAGATAATATATGTGTATTTGTATAACTGGATCACCTTGCTGAGCACCTGAAAAATTGGAAGTCCACTATACTTCAATAAAATATGCATATATCATATGTAAAAAAACAGTGGATGGTGTATTCCTGTCAGTGCACATGCTTTTACACATACTCCATAGCCTTCAAGTGTCTTCCTTCAGAACATGGGCTTTTCAGATGTTTTAGGTCACACAACAAATTTAGTCAGTTATTGTGCTTAGTTCAGAGCAGAAGGGCTTCCCTTGTGGCTCAGCTGGTAAAGAAACTGCCTGCAATGCGGGAGACCTGGGTTCGATCCCTGGGTTGCGAAGATCCCCTGGAGAAGGGAAGGGCCACCCACTCCTGTATTCTGGCCTGGAGAATTCCATGGACTGTATAGTCGATGGGGTCACAGAGAGCTGGACACGACTGAGCGACTTTCACTTGCAGCTTCACTCAGAGCAGAAAACAAACTCACTGTAAACATCCTGAGGGATTTTTTGTTGTTGGTTTGATGGAGACAAGCCCCTCACTTGTGGCTGGCCCTTAGGACTCATAAACAAACCCTCCCTTATCCTGAACACTCGAGTGGGATGTCATGGAGTTGGTAATTATTAATGACAACTAATGGCTGGTGGTTATTGATGACATTTGTGAGAGCAGGATAAAAATAATAATTATAATAATGTGAGATGTCATGAACAAGCAGTAATTGCGATAATGATTGCTATTATAATAATGAGTGAGAAAAGGATTTTAGGTTATTAAATCAATAAGGATAACACAAGCCTGGATGTGTACATATATACAACTGTGGAGGGTTGCCAGATAAAAAGAATAGTCACTCTTTCTTTAAAATTTAAGTACAGTTAGTTTACAATGTTGTGTTTCAAGTGTATAGCAAAGTGCTTCATTTATGTGTGTGTGTTAAATTGCTTCGGTTGGGTCCGACTCTTCGTGACCCTATGCACTGTGATCCACCAGGCTTCTGTGTCCGTGGGATTGTCCACGTAAGAACGTCGGCATGGACTGCCACGCTCGCCTTCCAAGTGGGTTGCTTCTGTGCCTTGGCTGTTGTACATTGGGGTACACATATCTTTATGAATTAGCGATTTCTCCACATATATGTCCAGAAGTGGGATGGCAGGATCACATGGTAATTCTAAATTTAGTTTCGTAAGGAAAACTAAAGTTTTGTTCTTTATAATAGCTGCAAATTACATTCCCACCAACAGTGTAAGAAGGTTCCTTTTTCTCTACACCCTCTCCGACATTTACTATTGGTACACTTTTTAATGATGGCCGTTCTGACTCGTGTGAAGTGACACCTCACTGTAATTTTGAGTTGCATTGGTCTAATCATTAGCAATATTGAGCACCTTTTTGTGTGCTCACTTGCCATCTGTATGTCAAGAACAGTCATTACTGATTGAAGACACTATGTACCCATGTGCCAGGTGCTGTGCCCACGGCCTCACATACATGATCTCCTTTAATTCACAGCATCTCCGTAAGTAGATATTCTTGGTAGCAGGATTATCCTTGTTATGTTAAGGAGAAAAATGGAGTTTAGAGCCGTTAATGCAATTTGACTATGGTAATTTGAACAAGTGATAAGTGAAAAGTGTCAGTCACTCAGTCGTGTCCAATTCTTTGTGACCCCATGGACTGTAGCCCGCCAGGTTTCTCTGACCATGGAATTCTCCAGGCAAGAATACTGGAGTGGGGGTAAATGGCAAAAACAAAATTTAAACCTGGTCTAGCTACGCCAAAGTACTACACTTAATACACTTAAGTACTAAATTGGTACACTTAACCAGTATCCTGTGGTTACCGAAAATCAACCGAAAAAGCAACTGGTATACTCTGTTATCCAGGACAACCCTGGCACCAGTCGAACTTCAAGGGACCCCAAATACTGATAAGGTCGTCTTAGACCCAAAGGTCCTAGCTGGCATTAGGACCATTGGGGTGATGACCCCGTAGAGGCTGTCCTGTAGAACTGCCCAGTAAAGAAGAGTGTTTCTGTGAAGAGGAGGGGCTCGGATTACTAGGTTGAGGACAAAGCCTCATTAATATGTGCCTCCTTGGGGTGTTTTGATCAGAGTGTGGTCTAGGCCATCTTTGGGGTCTCTCCATATGAATGAATAGCGGGTTCACTGCCCTCCAGTGCTCAGAAAAGCCCCTGTGTTTGTATGAGTCAGCGTCGTTGCCTTAGGAGCGTGGATGAGGCTGTGACTTCACGGTGACTACAGTGAAAAGCAAACTTTACAGTCCTTCGGTGCTTTGTTTGAATAGTGGCTCTCCTTGCTTCTAACTTTGAAAGATGTAAGTTTTTTTTCTTTTTTGACAAAAAGGATAATAGGATTGTTGGTAAATATTTTATCTAACCTGGAGTGACCTATTTATCAACAAAAGCTATCTATTTTGCAGTGAATTATAACAAAATCATAAATCTGACCCTCAGTCTATGGCGAGTGTGATTTAGTCTTCGATGGTTCCAAAGGCATGGGAGCGCCTGGTACTTGGAGTCATCACTAACAGCATCACTGGTCACTGCACAGGGGAAATATGGCCATTTGAGCACTGTACCTGGGCATATGGATAAATGGGTCCTCACTACTGACTTTGAAAAATGATACATAGAAGCTAAGAAGAGCTCAAAAAAATGCTTGAGAGTTCACCATAATGCAAATGAAATATAAACCTTTTTAGTAAGAGCTCAATAGTGTACCTGTTCCTCCCATGAAAGCATGGTTACATTCCACTGCTAACAGGCCTGAATAGGAGTGACATTTATTTCAGGGCTTCAGGGGTCTGGCCCATTATTAGCTGTGCAGACTATTCTGGTCTGCCAGAGTCACACGGTTGCAGTGTAGAGCTGGAATTCTTTTCCTTAGAGTTGATTTCCAAGCCAAAGCCAAGAGGATAATCACAGTGGTTTTTGGCCGGAGCCATGGTGAGTCATAAGGAAAGGGGATCCTGGGACTCTCACACACTCCTCTGCAGAGTGAATTAACTCCAAGAGCCAAATGGGAGAAGGCAGCTCCTTCCACTGAGTAAAGACGAGCACAGTTTTCAAGCACAGTTCCCGGAAGGTTCTGAACAGTCATGAACAGCTAAAGTTAACTTCCTGAATTGTAGGTCAATGTGCTCTGGTTGCAAATCTACAGCTTGCACAAAAAATTAAATTGAAAGACACTGAATGATCAACATTATGAGACTTGCAATTTTCCCACCTCTTGGCATCCTGGGTTAAATTCCATTGGTAATATTTCATGAGTGTTATTTCAGTCAGGTTTGGGTACATGTTTAAATAAAATGCTGCTTGAGTAGAACCATGTGCATTAGCAGCACTCAGGAATGTAGAAATGATTCAGGCTGTGGACATTCTCTTTTGTGGGGTGACCTTCTTGCAGTCGTGTAGTATTTTCTGGCAAAACTCCCTTTGTCATTTGTTCTTCACTGCAACTTCTAGGCAGGCTGGGCAGGGATTGGGCTTTTGGTAAACGTGATATGATAAAAATAATGGGAACAGAGAGTTTCATAAAATCAGCAAAGCTCAGTGATAACCAGAATGCCCCAGTACACAGGGCAGAAATCCACTGCAATGCTCAATCGATAAAATGATAGGCCCCATTTGGATTAAAGTTCTCATTTACAATTCTCCCACTTAAAGCAACTTCATAGGTTTTACTGTTCCTTCTCTCATTCATCGCCAGTAGGAACATTTTCATCAAAACTGGGTATTTGGTGCTTAAGAGTTCTCCTGACACTGCTTCTTACCCACCGAATAGAGTCATAATCCTTAGTATGTAACTTCAAAATCCTTTACACAATAACCAATTGCTTCCCCAAAGAGGATTGTGACTTCAGATGGTGAATAAGCTGCCGAAGGAAATTAACTCTCGAGAAATGAAAGTCCTGTCTCTGTGCACTTAGAGGCACAGAAAAGAAAAAAATTTAGAGGCTATCACAAAAATGTCAAAGCATCCTTTATCCTGCCTACAGAAAGTCAGGACCAGACAGGTTGCTCACAAGGTTACTCTGCCCTCTTATTCAAAGCTCAGAGCTGGGAGACAATGGGGGGCACTTGTTTCCTGGAATCTCCTGCCCTTTTCAGCAAACTTGCCCAAGAGGCCATAATTTCTATGATATCCAAATCATTCCATTTACTCTTTCCTTCTAGATTTTTACGCACTAGCTGAATCCTGAAAGATTTTCTGCCCTCTGCACTTGAAAAAGAAGGGAACTCTCATAGCTGAAAGGAAACCACGCTCTGAAGAGCGTGCACATGACATACTTGTTTGCTCTCAAGGTCAAATTAGCAAAGATTATGAAAGCAGACCCACATAAGCATAAAAATGCCGCATCAAGTCAGGCGCATCCTCCATCTTGTGCTGCACTCGGTCTTCCTGGGGGCACAGTCAGCAGGGGTCCGTGTGGAAGTGAAAGATCTTGGTGACCAGACTCGCATCTCTGAGTCCTGGCAACACTAATGAGGGAACTTGAGCTGATCACTTACCTCTCCAGGTCCTGCTTTCCTCATCCAGATGACTCTCTTTTACTTAAAACGGGTAGTTTTGAGAACCAAATTAGACAACGGATGTGAATGTACTTTGTAAAGACTGTGGTTAACATCTTTGCATGAAATGAGGGACTCAAGTATCGAGGAGAGGAGATGTGAAGGGGTGTTACCAGCGTGCCCCACACCAGCACCGTGGATGCCCGCCCACTGCCCGCCTCTGCACATCTGCACAGCTACCCGGAGACGGCTCCCCCCACGCCCCCGCCCCATTGGTCAGCTGCCTCCAGGTCCTTTCACAGCGCCTCCTGCCGGTCCTTGGAGGCACTTACCAAAATTGTAATTTAGAAAGCACCCTGCTGGCTCAGATGGTAAAGCGTCTGACTACAATGTGGGAGACCTGGGTTCGATCCCTGGGTCGGGAAGATTCCCTGGAGAAGGAAATTGCAACCCACTCCAGTACTCTTGCCTAGAAAATCCCATGGATGGAGGAGCCTGGTGCAGGCTACTGTCCATGGGGTCGCAAAGAGTTGGACATGACTGAGCGACTTCACTAATTCACTCACTAATTTAGATAGCTGTTTCTGCAATCCTTGATTTGTTATATGCCTTCTCTGCTAGACTGTAAACTCTTTGAGGGCAGGGCCCACTAATGTCTCACTTACTGTTAGAACCTATGTAGCTCAGTGCTGGCACATAGTAGGTGTTTGGTAAATATTTTTCGAATGAATAGTGTAACACAGCTAGTAGGAGGGTTTACAGTCAGGTCTCTAGTGTCTCAAAACCACATTCTTTTTCTGCTCCGCCTTTGAGCATACAAAAGTCTTGTTTGTTTATATTTAATGCTTGGACAGTTCTGGAGTTTGTATCTAGAAGTCAGTTTTCTGCTGTTTTTGTATTTAAATTTATGCCATACCTAGTGCCCATAAGGAACCTGCTATAGGAAGTAGCGCTTCAGCTCTTTATCTTCAAACCACCTCTTTCAGGTTTCAGGATGTGCCCCCTTTGCACAGTTTTCCAAGTTTGCATGAGCTGGACTCAGTAAAGGACTAGGAAGCCTAGCATGCTGCAGTTCATGGGGTCACAAAGAGTCAGATGCGACTTAGCGATTGAACAACGACAACTACATTAGCTGGACTGTCTCCTCCTTTCCTTCCGTCCCCTCTGTGATGCAAACCCTTTGATCATATTCTTCTTAGCCATTGCTTCCAGCAGAAGAATTCCAATTATTTAGCTTCTTTTCCTACAAAAACTACATTTTCTTGATCATTTCAGTTATTTTCTTCTGGACATTTCCCAGCTCTGTTTAGCTTTCCCGAGGAAAAATCCAACTTTAGCTGGGCTCTAGGTAAGCAATTCCTGTGCTGATCCCCCATTGATTCTCTGGTTAAGGCAGGAGGGTGGCAGGTGTTTCACACCCTGCAGTTTCCCCTGCAGCCCCAAACTCCCGCCACCACCGAGCAAACTTGCTGCTTAACAACCTTTCACCCTTTGCTTGCCAAGAAGATCTGATCTCCCTAAGGAGGCCCTCAGTTCTGGCCCCATCCTTTCATCCTCTCTTGTGCTTCCAAGAGAAGAATTGTTCTCTTTTCAAAACTTTCCTAAATCCTACCAATGCTGTTCCTAGACTTATCCTTTCCCTGTCTTATCTCATCCTTTCCTTAGTAAGAATAATGAACATTAGCTGTTGTACCAGACAACAACCTAAATTTCAGAGTCTCAACACAGCACGAACAGACGTCTCACTTCCACAAAGCCCAATAACAGTTGATCAATAATCTCTAGGTCCATCCATGTTACTGCAAATGTCATCATTTTGTTCTTCTTAATGGTTGAGTAGTATTCCATTGTATATATAAATATATCTTCTTCTCAGCTTCTCTGAAGCAATGCTATCTGGAACATGTGGCCCCCAGGGATGCCAAGTGGGGAAAAGCATGATGGAGAAGGCTCATCAGTTATTACTACTTTTTAGACTATTAGCTTTAGCCAATCAAATGAATCATCATGTTAGTGAATATTTTAAAATACTATCTTTTTCATCTTTATCCTCTATTTAGTTAGTTTATTTAGGAACTTCCCTAGTGGCTCAGATGGTAAAATGTCTACCTACAATGCAGGAGGCCTGGATTCGATCCCTGGGTCAGGAAGATCCCCTGGAGAAGGAAATGGCAACCCACTCCAGTACTCTTGCCTGGAAAATCCCATGGATGGAGGAGTCTCGTAGGCTACAGTCCATTGGGTCACAGAGAGTCAGACAGGACTGAGCGACTTCGCTTTCACTTTCATTTATTTAATTATTGAAGGATAGTTGCTTTACAATGTTAATTTCTGCTGTACAACTAAATGATTCAGTTACACATACATAGGTATATGTGTATATATATATATATATATGTACATCCTTTTTAATATTCTTTTCCATTTAATCTATCACAGGATATTAAATATAGCTCCCTGTGCTATAGAGTAGGACCCTGTTTATCTGTTCTATATGTAGCAGTCTGACCTGCTAGTCTCATAATCCATCTATCTCTCCTCCATCTGCCCTCTCCTCGGCAACCACAAATCTGTTCTTTGTGAGTCTGTTCCTGTTTGGTGCATAACTTCATTTGTGTCATATTTTAGAAGTCCATATATAAATGATATCATATGGTATTTGTATTTCTCTCTCTGACTTATTTCACTTAGTATGATCATCTTTTAAGTCCATCCATGTTGCTGTAAATGGCATTTTTCATTCTTTTTATGGCTGAGTAGTATTCATTTTTAATTTCAGTTTTTATCTATGGTTTGTAAAGTATCTATTATGTGTAGTAGTATATGCTACATAATTTAGAAATAAATAATAGTAATAAACAATGGAAAAACTGGGGGCTGACAAGGTTGTATGATGAAAATATTTGAAGACCATTGGTCTAGAGAATGCCTCTAGACCCAGCCTAGTTGCAGCTCTATGGCCCAGCATTTTGGTATCAATATCCTAAAGCCACTCTGAACCCAATAAGTTCAAGATGGAATACACATTTTACCACTAAGAACATACTTTTGACAGCCCATTTTCCCTCACTGATACTCTGATTTCCAAGTTTAAGGCTTTTAAGAGAAATCTGACTTTGTCTTTTTTAAGACTATTCCCCCCAGTACCCATTTATTCTGCAGGCTTCTTCCACCTTCATTTTCCTCCATCCTTTCCATTTTCCTGGCACTATCTTCCTCCAGCCTTTCATCACATCTCTCCACACTTACTACAATTACTTCCCAGCAGTGCTCCCTCCCTCCAACACCCCCCTCCTCCACACGCTCAGTTACTACATTTGCCTTTCCAGACTGCCAGTGGCCTTCTGCCCACTTCCCAGCCTTAACTCAAAAAGCACAATAGTCAGTCTCTCCTGTCTTTGAATCTGAAGATTCTTGCAAGTCTTGAAGAAGAATTGCAAGAACTTCTATAATCTGAGCCTTCCCTTTCATTGATTTATTTAGTCAAAACAATATTGATCAAGTATCTCCCTTATTTCAAGCACTGTATGGATCATTAGGTATATGTTAGTGATAAACAGAACAATAATGATTTACTAAGTGTCTACTGTGTGACACATAGCACTGAATCGAACCCCTGAACTGAACTGAATGTGACACATGCTGTGCTGTGAGCAAGATAACAAAGGCCCTTCTCACAAGGATTCATGCTTTCTATTAGATCTTATATTTGACTTCCCCCCATTTAAATCCTTCATCTAAAACTTGTTATTCTTTACGGACATGCTGGATTGATTCCCTAGTTCTGAGCCAGCTCCACCACTCCCCTCCTACCCCCCACCGCTGATCTCTGGTGTTTGACCACTTTTTAAAATACTACCCATTCCCCATGACCTTTGTGGGGTTCTCCCTGACTGCTAACCTTGTTCATTTCTTCCCTCTATGCCAAATACAAACCATATCATGCACCATCCCATTCTACCCATTCCATTTCTTGATTTTTACGCACATCTAGGGTCTTCCCACCTAGTGTGTGAGGCTCCGACTTTATGCTTTCATTGCTATAGTTTGTTGTCACCAGGCTGCACCTGTTACTGTAGATGCTCCTTAAATATTGTTCAGTTACACCAAGATTGATACAGTGGTCTTTTGAGGGCAGGGGATTATGGGAGTTTTTCTCAATATATTTTTCATATTCTCTATAATATGGTTATATTATTTTCATAATGAAAAAATTGCAAATAAAAACAAATAAAGTACTTCTTTAATTCAATTTAATTGAAATCCAGAAATAATTGTTCTCATTAGGTAGCTAGACCTTGGCAAGTACTAAAGCTAATTTAGACCAGATTGGAAAAATTCAAAAGTAGTTATTAGCATTCACCAGTTCCTCCTAGTCTAAATTGCTCTTTTCCGATGACAGACCAGCTTTTCTGGGTCACAGCTAATTTTCCCCTAGTTCTGGATTTCCTAGAACACCCTCCAGGGTCAGGCAGGAGTGTCTGTCAAAAATGACTAGTATCAGGACTTGCTTATAGCCTGTTAAGCCTATAAAAGCACTCATATAGGTTTCTAGAGGCTGTCAGATGAATCTTGAAGGATTCTCACTTTTAGTGTCTCCTAAAATGGTAGCTGGGAAAATGAAAGAAACTCAAATTATCAGCAATAGCTGGGTTGGATGCAATGCTGGTTTCTCCCACTGCCATCAAACAGAGAGGCATGATTTGCATAGGATGATGGATGTCCTTGGTTTAACCGGCTAATATTTTAAAGTAACAGAGTGGGGGTTGAAATAGGTAGACCTCCTATAAAATTAACCACCAGCCCAAATTTTGCAGCTGAGCCAAGCAGGTCAGGATGACAATGTGAAATGAATAGGATCCCTGCAGAGCAGATACACACTCTTCCTCAACCACCAGTCCCCTCCCCCTCCTGTCTCTCAAAGTGACTAATTGAGCAGTGAGTTTTATTGCTTGGATCATTTATGTCATATCTTTTTATCTCTCTCCCACTTAGCTCTCCCTGGCCTGTGAAGGGCAGTTTTGATACCTAGTCCTGTTGAAATTTGCTGGACTGACTCATGCATCATGTATGTGGAGTATGAAATTGGTGGCGCCTCTGCCCATCTTGGTTTGCTGAAAAGCAAAACACATTTTCACCCCACTTTTCCAATAAAGAAAGCCCACAATATGCAGCTGTTTGGGGGTGTAGATAATAAATAGGGGAGACAGAGAAACTAAGAGGATATAAAGACTGGATGTATCTCTGCTTAGACGTTCGTTGCTTTAAGTTCACATCCTTACAGGGCAGATGAAGGGTTAGGAATTGAAAGCTTCTGGATAGTGCAACATAATTGCTCTAAATGCTCTGTTTCTCTGAAGAGGTATAATGATCACATTTGGGAGGGAATTTGTCCCAGATGATAAATGTTCATTCTGTTCCAGCTTCCAGCTCTTCTTACTCCCACAGAAGAGGAGCTGTTAGCCATACTATACTTTGCAGCCCTATAAACACACCTCTGCAGTTAGTTCCAGTTGCGGAGTGAACAATGGTGAGAACAAGATAATACAGGGAAATCAGATGTCCAAGGACTGATGACTTCAGCATCTTTCCCAGTGCCATCTGAGCAAAAGGGCTTCCAGGGAGCAGAGAGGACTCCAAGTGTGAATCTGATTCAGGATAAACAAGGCAAGCTGCCAATGGCCTCCTCTCTCCCAACAGGGTTACATAAGCACCTTCCCACTTTTTCAAACATTAGAAACTCTATTGATTTAGTGCTCACCAAGCCTCTGTGTGATTTATGACCCAGAAGATGTCTGACGGGATTCAGGCAGATTTGTGAGGTTCCAGGCCAAAAACAAAATGAAGAAATGTAGAAGGTACTTTACTCACTCACAGATAAGCCTCTGAAAATCATCCCTGTCTCTGAAAACCCCTCTGCTTTGCTTAAGGCCTCCTTTCGATAAATTGTGGGAGAAATTAAACTTCAAATTTGACCACTTTCTCTGCAAATGTTTATCTCTTTGGAACTGAAATGCCATGACAGCTGCCTTATTCTGTTTTCTGATGGTCTCTTCAACTCTTTCCAGGCTTCTGGTTGAGATATTTAAGTTTTGATATACTATTGCTTATTTCAACCAACATTTATTGAACATCTGTTTCATGCCAGCATCATGATATATTTATGAAGCTAACAAAAATGAATGCATTACAACTTATACTCCTTCCTTCAAAGAGGTATCAATACAGTAGATGTTTAACAGAAATGGATAGCATAGCTATTCAACAGATTTCATGCAATGCTTGCATATTGTAGAATGTCATTGAGGGGGTCCAAGGAGTTATGTGACAGTTTCTAGTTCTAAGTATGAGCAGAAGTATTGGTTGTCTTCCAGCCCTGGCCCATAACCTGCACATCCAACCCCACCCGAACACACACACGTGTGTGTATATGCATATATGTTTCTCCATGTTCTCTTCCTCGGCCATCTGAGAAGAATGAAGACGAGTTCAAGGGAAGCCTTGAAAACCACCATAAAAGTGAAAGCCTTTACTGCAGTTTACAAGACCTTACATGGACCACCTCTGCCTTTTCTCCTACCTTACCTCATGCTGTAGTTAGGAGTTCAGACACTGGATGACTTGTTTATCACTGTATCCCAGCACTTCAGAAATAAATTGTGAAAGCATTCCCCAAACTTACTTGATCAAGGAAATCTAATTTGAAGAGGATCTTGGAAACCGGTAGTCTATAGAACATGTTTTAGAAAATGCTAGTTTAGAGAAAGCCCTAAACCTTTCCCTGTAACTTCCTATGAAGTCAGATATACCTACAAACAGAGGGAAGAACTGTGCTTAATCTTATCAGGCACTGGGAATAAAGAAGTACCCTTTGTTGCCATGTGGAAGACTTTGGAAGCAACTTGACAGACACTTTTATCAAGTGAAGGGGAAGTGGAGGGCTAGATGCTCCATGCCTTCATTGCTTCTCTCCTCAATTGCCAAGATACGAACAGGGGAGTTTGTGCCAAGTCAAGGAATTCCCACTGCGCTTAGTGGCCAAGTGTCAACAGCACTTAGCTGATTTAATCTCTAGTAATTCATCAAAGATCAGACCTACCGGTTGATTTGGAAACAATTTAGTTCTTATCAGTGGCTTTGCTATGGTAAAGTCGGGTAGGTTCAACTTCGGCAAAGTCCCACTTTCCTTTTCCACTTTTACAGCTTTCTTGTACACTCCACAGTAGATAGGGCTCACCTTCCCCACATATTCTCCTGCAGGGAGTTTGGCATTTGCTCAGAAGTCAAGTGAGTTTCATCAGCTGCACTATCATCCATTGAGTGTTTGCCGCTCACTTCTGAGGCTCTGCAGGCTATACGTCTCTGCATAGCAACCCCTCATGAAGCTGGCATCTTAAGGTCAAAGAAATGAGGGAACAGAGCAGTTAATCATGTGCAACTCCCATCTGTTAATAAACAGTGTAAATGGGACAGAATTCATCATTTGTTTTTGGAGACACAAAGGTTAAGTGCTTTGTCCCATGCTACAAATCAAGACACTGTCAGAGGCCAGAATGGTCTAGGGAGAATTGGCAGGGCTCTTTTCAACCCACAAGAGTGTTACTTGGTTAAAACACCTCCATGGTGGAAATCAGCAAAGAGCAGCTACAGGAAAACCTAAAGCACCCAGAGCAACTGATGAATGTTTGTGGTAAACCTGTGAGAGAGAGTCCAAGCAGAAATGTTCAGTCAACAGATTCCAATGGAAAGGCAAGTTTGATTTGCTAAATTTCATCCCATCCAGCCTATAAAACAAATGAGTGCCATTTAAAGAAAGGGTTTCAAAATTCTCCAATAGTATAGACTCATTTACTTCTCATTTCCAGGCTTGTTAAATAAGGCAGAATGCCATCTCATCACATCTGAAAGTAGTTTGGGCAAGAGCTAGAGAAAAATATTTCCTGGACATTATTCTTTATATGACTTTTTTCTTAAAGTGCCAAGGAACAGAAGGAAATAAAAAAATACAGAGTATATTAGTTGGCTATCAGCCCACTCCTTTACCCCTAGTTTCTATCTGACATGTTTCATACCGTGTGGTTTAGGGACTCTCCTAAGAGAGAGATATAGTCTAGGTTCATGGGTTTCCGATGTAGGAACCTCAAGTCTCTGAGGTTAGAAAGATACTGACCTGCTCTCCCCACCAGACTTTGTATTTCAAGCTTCTGACTTGGAACCAGTGCCTCATCTGATTCCTTTTACCTGATAAGGGCCCTTCTTTCCCTGGTAGCTCAGGTGGTAAAGAGTCTGCCTGCAATGCAGGAGACCCAGGTTCAACCTCTGGGTCAGGAATATCCCCTGGAGAAGGAACTGGCGACCCACTCCAGTATTCTTGCCTGGAAAACCCCACAGACAGAGGAGCCTGTTGGGCTGCAGTCCACGGGGTCACAAAGAGTCAGACCCAACTGAGTAACCAACACATTCACCTTCACTTTCCTAGACCACTACATTATTTTCCAAGTCAGAGAAACTGCTGCAGGCATGGATACATAGGCCAGTGGCAAGGACGAGACTCTATCCTCAGACATACACCTTAGCTTCCACCTTGTCTGGGAACAGAGCGTGCTATCTTGGAGGCCCATTAATGGAGTGAGCAAGGGTGAGTGAATGAGAAAAAAGGGAAATTGCTCCAAAGCCTGCTTGTTATCTTTCAGAGTAAACCCAAATTCCCCAGTGTAGCTGACAAGACTACATGACTGGTCATGACCTGGCCTTAGTCAATATTTCCAGCCTCATCTTTTGTCAGTCTCTCCTAAAACCCACATAGCTCCAGCCTTGTTAACAGGCTTACAGTTGCCAGAATGTTCCATGCTGTGTCTTCCCCCTCTGACTTTTACATATGCTGTTTGTAGTTTCTGGGAGTTCCTCAAGGAATGTACAAACGTCCTTTCCTCTGAGAAGCACGTGCCAGGCAGAGTTCCAACTTTGTGCCCTCACGGTGCCTTGAGATATACTTCTTTGCAGCTTAGCCTATTTTATGGGATTCTGTGACTGCATGTTTCTTTTCCAGTAAATTGGGAACTCCTGGAGGGGACTGGGTTTCGTACAATACATTTGTACTAATGTTTTAGTGTTCAACAAATGTTTGCTAAATAAGGGATTTGATTGTTAGAAATGCAACATAAGTGCATTCCCTAAGGATAGAAGTCTGGAAGTTTTATCTGTCTTGCATAATTTTAACCGTGGGTCTTAGATGTTGATGTTGTCCACCCTTCAATCATGAGTCTGAGAGTCTGCTAATGACTCTTTGGAATGATATGATACAGTCTTATAAATTTAATAGAGAAAAAACTGTTAAAAATTCCTATGCAACAGTGTTTCAAATTACTTTATATTTGCACTCAGTATATCTTATTAGCAAAATCACACCAAATTACTGCAATCCCAGTTTGTTTCTGTCCATCAACCAGAGGTCCTAGGTGAGGAATTCACCAAGAAAAGAGTGGTAAGGTAAGCTGATGCTACTGCATACTTTTCTTAAGCTGCAAATATGGAAGAAAGAATGTTCCTCGATGTGTTATTGCATGATTTATAATCCTCTCCGTCCTTAAAGAGCAAATTAAAGTCTAGCAGATGGTTCTCTGAAGCCCGGTAATGCAGTTTGTCTGTAGCCATAGTTACATGTTTCAAGAGTCAGAAACATCTTAGCGGATTGTTCCTGAAATGTAGAGCTTCTCCAAGGCGTGGAAAGGCTTCTCCACCCAGAAGTGCTGGGCAGAGTGAAAGCGTGGCTCTGAGGCAGCCATCCCCACCAGCTCATTTCCTGACAGATATTTTCCCAGCCCTTCGCAGGCAGCTCCAGTCTCAAGGAACAAACCACATAACTAGCCTTTGTCTCCTCTGATAGATGAGGCTCAATGTGGAGTGAGGAATCCTCCTAGAATGTACTGATATGTTCCATGCAGAGACAAGTTTTGTTGGCTTTATTCAGTGAAGTGCCACAGGCCCTGGAACAGTGTTGGCACACGGTATGCGTATAATAAGTGTTTGCTGAGTGAGTGGGGGAATAAAAGATTCTGAGAGTCTGGCGCCTGGGGATGCCTCTGTGTGACATTGTACTTCGCTGACTTCCCCAAGCACTGCGGAGCCCTTGTCAGACGGTACGTTTCCCTGATCCTGGGGGCTGCTCCTGTCTCCCCACCCAGTGCTCAGCCTGGCTCTTGCCTGGGTTCCCAGTCGAGTTTCTTCACCTGATGACATCTCTGCGCTGTGCTTAGTCACTCAGCTGTGTCTGACTCTTTGCGAGCCTGGACTGGAGCCCACCAGACTCCTCTGTCCATGGGGATTTCCCATGCAAGAATTTAGGAGTGGGTTGCCATGCCCTCCTCCAGGGAATCATCTATACACCATTTCCAATTCCCTGAGAAAGTCATTTGCTGCTCAGTGGCTGGGCGTGGTGCTGTTGGCTTTGCCTACTTACTTGACTTCCCTAGTCTACCATCCACGCCTCTGCTATGCAGCGTAATGTCAAGTCCTGTTCCTTCCCCAAAGTTCTGCCTCCCTGAGAGTAAACAGCCCTACCTCTCCAGTAAGTCCTGAGCTCTAAAAAGTTCTGAGAGAAAATAAGAGCCCACTGATGCCCAGAACTGAAGCAAATGAGGTCATCTGAAAGAATTATGGATGCATCTATAATTGGACACTTGAGCTACATCTTTACATCGGTTGGTATATTTTTTCTGATTCAAGCCTCCTTGCTTGAAGCATAAAATCTCAAGCCCCAGAAGATTCAACTTCTTCTCAATGGTGCTTTTCAGACAGGAACCTTTGGAGATTACCAAGGGTCATTTTCATCAAAATGAAAGACATGTCTGATTATGATGGCTTTGCTGACAAATAATTAAGATGAATCACCAGCATATACTTGTCCCAGCTGCCTCGTTGGTGTCCATTTGGAGTTCGCATGGGAAGCTCATCGTCCATGTCTCAGCTCTTTAAAAGCAATTTATAACCTAACTCACCATCCTAACTACCTGAGAAGATTTTAATCCTAAACCTGTCACCACCCATTATTTTCACGGGGTCCTGACGGTTCTACATTAAAACAGTTTATAAGTAGAAGTTAACAAGGCCTAGAGAGAGTGATTTATGTTTCAGTGTGTGAAACAGTCAACATTCTTTCCCTGGTCAAAGATAGCCCAGAGCTCTCTGTGGACTGAGAGAAGAAAATTATCTCACCAAGATGAATGGCTCCTGCCTTTGGGCAGGTGGCTGACGTGTGATGCTGGGCCTGAGGCCCAGACATCAGGCAAAGCTCGTGACTATAAGGAACAGACTGCAGCCCTGTTTTCCCCAGCCCGATGTCATCCTTTCTGGCATCACCACCCTCCTGGGCCTATGTCACTTCTCAGGGATTGGGCAGTTTGAAGGAAGCATGAGCTTTTGTCTTTACAAAATGTTGATGACTCAGAAAGTATCCTTGATTCATTGAAGCCAATGGCGAGGCGTTACAAAGCTGTCCTGCTTGCCACGGGCAAGTGTGGATGGCTGAATCAGAGGCGGCAGAAGAGGTATTTGTGAAGGAAACACCTTTCCTTCCCACCGACACCCCCCACTTCGGGGAAGGTAAAACAACTGCTGCTTTCTTCAAGCCTGACCTCCTTCCCCCATGAGCTGATACCACATGTTCTGAGAAGCTGTCCTAAAATGTAAGAGGATCTCACCCCAGGTGCATGAGTTTTCCAGGGCTGCCATAATATTCTACCCCAGACTGGGTGGCTTACACAGCAGACATGAATTTTCTCACAGTTCTAGAGGCTGGAAGTCTGAGAGCAAGCTGTCTGCCATTTTGGTTTCTCCTGAGGCCTCTCCCCTTGGCTTGCAGGCCTTCTTGCTGTGTGCTCACACTGTCGTCCCTCTGCGCAGGCTCACCCTGGTGCCTCTGCGAGTCCACAGCTCCTCTTCACATGAGGACACCAGTCAGATTGGATTATGGCCCACTCGAGCGGCCTCATTTTAACTTAATCACTTCCTTAAAGGCTCTTTTCCCAGAGAAAGTCACCTTCTGAGGTATGGGGGTTAGGCCTTCAACATGTGAATTTTTTTTGCGGGAAGCGTGGTGGGGACACAACTCAGACCATAAAACAAATCCATTCCAGAAGCCCTCCAGCTGCAAAGACCTCCAAAGGAAGTACAGTGAGGTTCCTCTGACTCAGCGGGGCTGAAATAATCCCATTCTGGAGACTCAAGGACAACCCATCTCACCAGCAGAAATGGAAATGCCATCTTAAGGAAGCTATCAAAGGAAGCTGAGCAAAATAAACTCCTCCCCAAGACATTAATTTTTTCCTTCGTTTGGTGCATCATTGGTCAAATCTCTCTTATTCTCTTTTTAAAGAAGGGGACTTGCCCTTTCTGATTTTCTTCAAGTATATCATTAGAGCAACGTCTTCTCTTTGCCACAACTGCATTCCATTTTCAGTATCCAAGTTCTAAATGTCACCAGAAACTGATTTACAGTGTTCTATCTGAGGATGGTATGGTAGGTATTTCTCCATCC
Organism: Odocoileus virginianus; assembly: GCF_023699985.2. Lineage (NCBI taxonomy): Eukaryota > Metazoa > Chordata > Mammalia > Artiodactyla > Cervidae > Odocoileus > Odocoileus virginianus. Next base: position 5,494,630 of record NC_069685.1, on the reverse strand, counting down.
CTTACTTCAAGTTATAAGAAGCTGGTGTGGTTGGAGCTGCTCCCCAGATAAGCAGGCCATAATATTTTCATAGTCACCATGATCACAGACGGAGATAAGAGGCACATGTGCTATATTTACTCCCTATTTTTTACTCCTGGTGTTAAATACAAGGAGAACCAGTGAAAACCAAACCTCCTAAGCCCCTGCAGCAGAATGCAACACATTCAATCCTCCTCTCTTTTTTTCAAGTAGGCTGGGATGTTCCTCCAGGATGGCAGAGATCCTGTTGAGGTGATTTGGTGCTGAGGAGATGCTTCTTAATTGTGTTTGCAGCCCAGAGCAGAAAGCATGCCCATTCGAGGTACTTGTATCATTTTTAAATCAAGGCCATCTTTTTCTCAGTGGTAAACGTGAAATGTTTTTAAAGGCCAGACTTAGCATAAAATCTATTGGTTGCCATGGATACCACTTACACACAGGACTGCGCTCTGTGTTCAACTGTGTGATTTTCTCTATTCAGAGGTTCAGCATTGTCAAAAAACAAATTACTTTTTCTGTTGTTTATCTCTAAGTTCATTACGGGGAAGGCAATAAATAAGAAGATATTCACGTATGTAGGGGAGCGATGTGGGGAGTCACTTGGGCTCTATGCTTTCAAATTCAGTATTTTACAATAATTACAGCCAAATTGGCCATTGTTAGGAAATAAAATGCATTTTGATCTTTTTTGTGTGTGTGAATATAAAGTAAAGCAGGTACTTGGAAGTCTGCTCCCAACAAAATTACATGGTAATAAGGCTTTTCACACCTACACAGCACTTAGTAACGAAGCTTTGAAAGAGGGAGATTTAGCTCTGATAGGCTTCAAACTTGGTACCTCAGGCTCCTGGCTTTCCTCTTTATGAGAGAAAACGTGGGTTCAGGACCTCGTGCTCACTGAATTATTCATGCCGTCTTTCCACTGTGTATCTCGAGGGTTGAGACCTGTTAGGCTGCTATTATTGAGCGCACTGGTCCACCCTGCTCCCACCCTGCACAGACATCCTCACTGCCCTGCAGCCGGTGCCCTGCTAATTAGCTTGAATGTTTGCAGCTGGCAACTCCTTCCAAGCCCCACCTCTTCTTTCATGTCCAACTCCTGTCCTCAAGGAAAAGTGGGAAAAAGACTTGACAGAAGTAGCAAGCGGGAGTGTCTCACATTACTAGAAGGTATTCAAAGATGACTTGGTGTCAACAAGCTCCCATTGGCTGACACCTGTGGTATTTTGCTCTGACCCCCAATTAATCAAGGAATGCCCTGAACATTGACTTGTTACTTACTTAAGATGCTCTCTAGTCACCTCACCAGCACTTTTTAGACTCCTTGATTCGGGCTATTTGCATGGCAATGAGGTAAAGGGGAGACCTAATGAAGGCATCCTTTTTCAAACGTGCCCCTTGGTGTTGGAGGCCTGTAATAACAGCCTGAGGGAGGCGGGATTCTCCTGTGGGTTCACGGGAAAGCAGCACACTGATGCCCGCTAACATGCAAATTCTAACTTGTCACCAACCTTCTGCCTGTAGCTGGTGGAGATGTCGAGGCTGCAACCTAATTGTCAAATCGCTGCCCAGAAAAAACTCACTTGTAAGATGCACTGCAATGCATTTACATACTGCAAACAGAGCCACCAGGCAAAATAAAAGTGAGAGCACCGGAGGAAAGCACCGGTGGTACGGAAACAGAAAGTCCCCTGCATAGGGCCTTCAAGCTGCGAACTTTCAAAGATGTGAGTGTGCACCCACGTGAGTCTGCACGGGTCTGGCATACGCTGCCACGTGCGTGCATCCTCTACAAGCGCTGTGCTTTTGTGCACTTTACTGTATAGTACTGTATAGAGTACAGGAGTGCATGCAATATATTTACTTCAAGCCCAGGATGTCTGGAAGCAAGTGTAAAAGCAGTGGTTTGACATATCTGGTACTGCTAAGAAGTGCCAAGTGCCAAAATAGGATGAAGAGAGACAAGAAAAGAAGAAGTACCCGAGGAATCAGAGCTCTGTGACACAGGGAATGCAGGGGGATTTTCTTCACCTGAAGAAGCACTGGGTAGCTTTTGGGGCACAGGACCGGAACGTAGGATGGTACATGGAGGTTGCAGCAGCCATTCAAAGGGATAGACGGGATTAAATCCAGCCAGGAACCAGAACCTGTGCCATCGCCTGTCAGGCATGAGGGAAATTGCAGCTTGCTTATCTCCTATTGCTGACGATCCTTTAGCTCTACCATCTCCCACCTCCTCCCCTCCTCCAATCAGTAACTCTTTCTGCCTGTTCTCTTGATGCCAGCAGCTGTATGTCAACTGTTGTACTGTACTACTATACTTTTCAGTACTGTGAGATTTTTTAAAATTTGTTTTTGTGTGTTCATTTGTTTTTATGTATTATTTGTGTGAAAAGTATTACAGTACAGTACTTATAGCCAATTGTGTTAATTGGGTACCTAGGATAACTTTGTTGGACTTGTGAATAAATTGGACTTATGAATGCACTCTCAAAACAGACCTCATTCATGTGTAGGGGTCTTACTGTAATCTTATTGTGCATTTGTCTTTGTGGGAAACCTGCTGAGTCACAACTGGAGTTTCAGGCTCCCACCCAAGAAACAGAGGAGAGAGCCCCCAAAGCTAAGAGCTTTGCTTTCAGGAAATCAGAAGACATGGCTCAGTGAGGGCAGGGTCCTGATCTGTTTTACTCATCGATGGATCCTAGTGCCTAGAACATTGTCTAGCACCCAGTAGATGCACAAGAAATCTTTGCTTTTTAGTTAAGCTGTAGGTGGTTCCAAGAGGTAGTTGTATCAGTTGATTCTTTCTTGCAAATAATGAACACCGTCTCTGATTAGCTGTAAGCAGAGACAATACTGACAGTGGTGCCAGAGGGAGAGGTGAAAAACTGGTCAGGAATTAGGGCAGTTCCAGGAGTCTAGCTGGTGGAAATTTTTACCAAACCAAACTTGGGTCTGCTCACATGCATGCAGAAAAGCCAATCTACTGACACTGGGTTGTGCTCAAGGGAAGTGCAGCGTTTATTGTAAAGGTGACAATACAAGGAGAATGGGTGGCTCATGCTCTAAAATCCCAAGCTCTCCAAAGGGTTTCATCAAGGCCATTTTAAAGGACAGGTGAGGGAGGGGGTGTGCGATCAGCTCGTTCACAGTTCTCTGATTGGTTGATGGTGAGGTAACAGGGTTGTTAACATTATCAATCTTTAGGTGCCAGTGGGTCTGGGATGATCATCAAGTAGTTAATTTCTTCCATTCGGTGACCATTTTAGCATCTGTAAAACAACTCAGAGGGTGTGCATCAGATTCTGCTATCTGGGTACTTCAGACAGGAGCTATAGCAGAGGATACAGGGAAGGGGACCTTCCCACAGGCCCCACGGGGTCCTGCTCAGTTACAAAGTCAGTGCAAGTTTTCTGCCACTGGGATGGATTGGCTTCAACCATATGTATTCTTCTTGCTATTTTGCTCAATATTAAAACTTCTATGCTTGGGAGAGTGTCCTTCACCAAGGTTGGATTATGTGCTCGCCTGTTGGCTGATAGTTCAATTGGTAAAGGATGACCTGCAATGCAGGAGACCCTGGTTTGATTCCTGGGTTGGGAAGATCCGCTGGAGAAGGGATAGGCTACCCACTCCAGCATTCTTGGGCTTCCCTGTGGCTCAGCTGGTAAAGAATCCCCCTGCAATGTGGGAGACCTGGGTTCTGATCCCTGGGTTGGGAAGATCCCCTGAAGAAGGGATAAGGCTACCCACTCCAGTATTCTGGCCTGGATAATTCTGACATGACTGAGCAACTTTCACTTTTGGCTAGAGTAATGGCTAGAATACATGGAGCCTGGCTAGAAACTTATACTAGCCCTAGCCTCCCTTGCAGCCAAGTATAATCAAGTTTGCTCCAATGGAATATGACTCTATATGACATACAGCCGCTCACAGGGCCACAGTGCTCCAGGCTTCCTTTCCTTTCTGTTGGGTGGACATGGCAAAGACGGGGGCAGCCTTGGAAACCACGCACCGAGAGTGGCAGATCTACCCTGCTGGCCTAGGTCCCTGGATGACGGAGGAACGGATCCTGACTACTGGCTCCGGATTGTTCTGTGAGAGAGAACTTAACCTTCCATCTTGGTTGAGGTTTGAGACATGACATCTGGAGTCTCTTTGTTACGACTTATAAAGCTTGCACTTTATTACGAGAGATGGAAAGGGAAGCATCATCCTCTCCAAAGCAATCTGTAAGGTCAGTTTCATCAGAAGCAGGAGAAATGGTCACGTGCTCATTGCAATTGTTGCTATTATTGGCATATGATCATCCTGCAGAAGCTACATTCAGGACAAGTATTCACAGCTCCTGCATAGACTAGAATGTCTGGTTTGAAATTCCTAACCAGTAAGTGCCTCTTTTTTTGCCCCTCAAACCCACGATTTGCCCCAAGTGAGCAGCGCTCCTCCAATCATAGAATTGAAACGCCAATCATAGAATTCCTAGTTGAAGGAACTGGTGAATTCAATCACAACCCACCGTAAAAAGAAAAGGATTGAAGTTTTGTGCCTGCCATCTTATCTCTGTGGCTATACCACTCAAGATAGGGACTGATCTCCAACACAGATTAGTATAGGCCCAGCCTCAACAAGCACTGTTTTGTACTAACAATGCCTAATGAGAAGCCATCACTAGAAAAGTAAACAACTCGTTAGTCTGGGGAGAGAGTGGTCAGCAGAGGCTAGGCTCCTAATTTGTATTTTTATTTTGTGATTTACTTTCAATCAGTCAGCAAGTACGTATTGATTGCTGACTATGTGTCCCTCACTGCTTTCATTTTGAGTAGAAAAATGTATTGTTTTCAACATGAGTATTGACATTAGTGTTTAATAAAGAAAAGTTATTGGATTTTTTTCCTGGTTAAAATATACACACACACACTTTAACTCTTGCTGCATCATTAAGGGTACCTTTCCAATTCCACGTTGAACATCAAATGGAAAATGAGATTTATTTAAAATAATTCCATTCTAGAATAAACTTTTTTTCTGAAATGTACACATTTCATTGGTAAAGGCTCAGTTCTTTTCTCACGTTTCCATTTGCTTGTAGCCCATTCCTGGGTCAGTCTCTCTGCCCACACTCGGGCATCACACAGATTCAGGCCTTTCCTCACTAACTGGGCTGGTTCACCAGCTCAGAGTTTTCTTCAAAACAGGGAGCTGCAACTCCAGAAAAATAAATGACCCAATCAAAAAATGGGCCAAAGAACTAAACAGACATTTCTCCAAGGAAGACGTACAGATGGCTAACAAACACATGAAAAGATGCTCAACATCACTCATTATCAGAGAAATGCAAATCAAAACCACAATGAGGTACCATTATACGCCAGTCAGGATGGCTGCTATCCAAAAGTCTACAAGCAATAAATGCTGGAGAGGGTGTGGAGAAAAGGGAACCCTCTTACACTGTTGGTGGGAATGCAAATTAGTACAGCCACTATGGAAAACAGTGTGGAGATTTCTTAAAAAGCTGGAAATAGAACTGCCATATGACCCAGCAATCCCACTTCTGGGCATACACAACAAGGAAACCAGATCTGAAAGAGACACGTGCACCCCAATGTTCATCGCAGCACTGTTTATAATAGCCAGGACATGGAAGCAACCCAGATGCCCATCAGCAGACGAATGGATGAGGAAGCTGTGGTACATAAACACCATGGAATATTACTCAGCCATTAAAAAGAATTCATTTGAATCAGTTCTAATGAGATGGATGAAACTGGAGCCCATTATACAGAGCGAAGTAAGCCAGAAAGATAAAGACCATTACAGTATACTAACACATATATATGGACTTTAGAAAGATGGTAACGATAACCCTATATGCAAAACAGAAAAAGAGACTCAGATGTATAGAACAGACTTGTGGACTCTGGGAGAAGGCGAGGGTGGGATGTTTCAAGAGAACAGCATTGAAACATGTATACTATCTAGGGTGAAACAGATCACCAGCCCAGGTTGGGTGCATGAGACAAGTGCTCGGGCCTGGTGCACTGGGAAGACCCAGAGGGATCGGGTGGAGAGGGAGGTGGGAGGGGGGACCGGGATGGGGAATGCATGTAAATCCATGGCTAATTCATTTCAATGTATGACAAAAACTACTGCAATGATGTAAAGTAATTAGCCTCCAACTAATAAAAATAAATGGAAAAAAACAAAAACAAAAAACAGGGAGCTGGACTCACCGACTACTCTGTTCACTAACGTAAGTGCCCAAGTACTCAGTTCTGATTAGCCCAGTTCAGATCATCAGTGTCTGACATCTTGTCCAACCCTTAGATTCTACGTAGATGTAGATGGCTCCATTCAATACAGATGGCTGCACTGTCTCTCTGGCCCCCGTGGGAGCTAGCTTGCTCTTCTCCCCCCAGAGAAAAGGAGAAACTACTCCCGTGCTCCAGCATCCCCATGGAGAGGCGCAATTCTGGTCAGAGGGGAGAGCCGGTCTTTTGGTGTAGCGAAGACCTTTGAAGGAGCTTTCCTTATGTAGAGATATGTGGAGCCCCATCTAGGGAGAGGTCTAGACAAAGATAAATTGTGGGTTTCTGTATACTATAAAGGAATGGTACTACGGAGGGAGGAGAGTTTGGAGCTATCAGAGTCAGGATAGAAAGTCTAGACCAGAAACGTCTGCAGTAATGGAAAACTTTCATCTCTCTACTCTCCAACATGGTGGTCATAAGCCACATGTAGCTATTGAACACGTCCAGTTTTATCTAATTTTAATTTGTTTACATTTAAATAGTCACATATGTGGCTGGTGATCATCCTGTTGGACAGCATCCGTCTAGATGGAGAAGTCTTAGCAAATTCAAGTTAAAGTCTTAGAAACAGCCAATGATCAATCACCTATGGTGAAGATGGCTGAAGATCTTTGGATTTATGTCCTGTGTTGTGATAGTCTACTGTGCAGGGTTGCCTGGGGGTGGGGGGGATGGATTATGAGACAACGGAAGAGGAAGACAGAAGGTTGGTCTAGCACATGCGAGGGTGAACAAGGAGGCTCAGGCTGACAGCTCTCCCCCCATCTGGCACCTGGTTCTACCTCATTTCTCCAGGCCCCTGATGCTCGCGAGGCACCTGTAAGCCATCACTGCCCTCGGCTCGTCTGTGACCAGGTGGGGCTGGGCAGGGAGCCAGCACTCTCGGCAGCCCATGATGACAGGGACTGGATGGCAAGATCAGAGGCAGAGTTGGACGTGCTTTTCACCGTCAGCCCTAGGACCTGTGATCCTGCTAGCCTGGTGCTCTCTGAGCATGAAGGAGAGCAGAAGAACGCAAGACTGTGTGGAGCACTAGCTTCTCTCTGCTGTTTAGTCCCCTCTTTGAGCACAGATCTTGAGTGAACCCCAGAGGTGAGACTCTGTGGGTTCCCCTTCCACCCTTGCCAGTGTAGGCGAACAAAGTTTGACACCCCAACCACTCTCTTTGGCATGCAGATTATTTTGGGTTGAAAACAACCAAGGCCCCAAAGATTGCTGCCTAAAGAATGTAGATAGAGAATCTGTCCTAGGAAAGGAGCTAGCCTTGTAGGTCACTATTGTATGAACTATAGCAAAGTCTGTTTGTTTAAGCTCCTCTCTGAGTCCCATTTTCTCTGCAGGGTGCAGCGAACACTTATTTGCCAAACATTTGCTTTTCTGTCTCCCTGTCAATTGCCTTCCCTCCCTTGAAAGCCCACAACCACTATCCTAACATCTTCTTTTGTCTTAAATTGAAGATGGTATTTAAGGTGAGGGTTTTGTCTCTTTGGGCAAGTTACTCAATTTTCCTGGATCTTTCCCGTGTATCCATGCTATTAATTTTTGGCATGATTTCCCCCTGTTAATCTGTCTCATGCCAATTTAATTCTTAATCCATCCAGAAGAACCTAGAAGCGGGGAGGAAATTTTCTTCCTCTCCAATACCAGTCATCATCAAAGCTCATCCTAGGGACTTCCCTGGTGGTCTACTGATTGAGAATCTGCTTCCAGTGCAGGGGACATGGGTTCAGTCCCCAATCAGGGAACTAAGACCCCACATGCAGTGCAGCAACTAAGCCTTCACATCCAAACCACAGAGCCCAGATGCTCTGGAGCCCGCCCACTACAACTAGAGAGAAGCCAGCGCACTGCAAAAAAAGATCCTAAGTGCTTCAAGGGAAATCCTAAGTACTGCAACTAAAACCCAACATAGCCAATAATAATAAATAAATAAATAAGAAGGACTGATGGTGAAGGTGAAGTGCCAATACTTTGGCCACCTGATGTGAAGAGCTGACTCATTTGAAAAGACCCTGATGCTGGGAAAGATTGAGGGTGGGAGGAGAAGGGGGCAGCAGAGGATGAGATGGTTTGATGGCATCACTGACTCAGTGGGCATGAATTTGAGCAAACTCGAGGAGATAATGGAGGACAGAGGAGTCTGGCGTGCTGCAGTCCATGGGGTCTCAAAGATGCAGACACGATTTACTGACTGAACAACAACAACAACAAATATTTTTTAAAAATAGAAGCTCATCCTAATGTGAACCCTCACATTCAGAAACTCCATCTGGCTCCAGAGACACAGGGCTTCAAAGAGGGGCACTTGGAGGTGGGAGGGGCTGTAAAAAAAGATTTATCTGCAAGTATGGATGAAGCAAAATCTTTAACTTTTCACCACTTTTGGGGGCAGAAGCGTTACCCTGAGCTGCGAGTAACAGTGAAAGCAGCTCTTTGGCCCCTTTTCTATTGGCCTATTTCTGTTCTCCTCTGACCTTAAAAGAATCTAATTATAGGCATGAGATCATTAGGTAACTTAACCGAAATCCTGAATTATGCTCTCTCCTGCGTGCACACCACACAGGTGTGCCTAACATATTGATTCTTTTCCTAGATTACTATAAGAATGAAAACTTAAGTAGTAAAGGAATGACTAGCTCTCCACTCCCAATAGCCCCCTTAGCAATCCTGCAGGCAGACCACAAAAGGATGAGATGCCATCTGAAGAAAGATCATGAGGAGTCAGCCAGCCTGCACAGGATGGAAATTGATGTAGAGCTTGACCTCCTGCCTTGATGATTCACTAAGATCCTTCCCCCTTTTCCCTTTAAAAACTGTCATGGCTGACATTAAAAAGAATGAAATAATGTCCTTTGTAGCAACATAGATGGACCTAGAGATTATCATACTGAGTGAAGTCAGTCAGACAGAGAAGGAGAGATATCATACGACATCCTGTATATGAGGAATCTAAAAAGAATTGACACAAATGTACTTAAAAAACAGAAACAGACTCCGAGACTTAGAGAGCAAACCTATGGTTGCTGATGGGGGAAGGATGGAGGGAAGAGATACTTAGGGAGTTTGGGATGGACATGGACACACTCCTATTAAAGTGGATAACCAGCGAGGACCCACTGCACAGCACAGGGAACTCTGCTCGATGTTCTGTGGCAGCCTGGGTGGGAGGGGCGTGTGGGGGAGAATGGAGACCTGTACAGGTATGGCTGAGTCCCTTCACTGTCCACCTGAGACCATCACAACATTGTTAACTGACTATACTCCAATACAAAATAAAGAGTTTAAAAAAACTCATGGCTGAGCAGAATCTTAGGCCTTGTTCTCAGGACATGAGTCTGCCTTCTCCTCAGATTGCTGACTTTTCTGTTTGAAGCAACTTTCCTGTCTACCAACACTTGCCTCTCAAGTATTGGCTTTTGAGTGGTGGGTAGCCAAACCTGAGTCTGGTAACAGCAGATGCAGCTGGAAGTTGTTGAATCCAGATAGAGAAATAAGCATATCATTTAGAGTTATGATGGTGACTACAATAATACTGAGAATCTTTGCTGTGAGGAAGGGATGGAAAAATGGAGAGAAAATTTTCCTTTTCATTTTATATCTTTTTACACAGTTGGAACCTGAATAATTTTTTCAAGAATAGTCTGGCCATGTTTGTAATCATGGTGATAACGAGGAGAGGCGACAGTTCAGAAAATAGATCATTTGTGAAGCCTTTTTGGGTTAGAATGGATAGTTGGAAGTCTAAGATGGTTTTTCTTGTCTAATAATGAAGGTCATGTGCCAATGTTTCAATGAAACTGTGGATTCCAGTGTGAGGAGGAATTCAGTTGGGGGCAGTCTGGGAACAAGATTCTTCAGAGCCGCCAAGAGGGTTTTAGAAGAGATACCTTCAGATGCGTTCTCTGAACCTTAGTATCCAAAGGGGTGTGACTCAAATGTAGCCAATTCAAAAAGAGGGTGGGGAAGTTGGTAGCGGACCTGGTAAGGACTCTGAACATTTGATCTGAAGGTTAATGCGATGAAGATAGGCAGGCTCAAGTAATGAGACTGGATTTATATCCGAGAAGGAAATGGCAGCCCACTCCAGTATTCTTGCCTAGAAAATCCCACGGACAGCAGAGCCTGGTAGGCTACCGTCCATGGGGTCGCAGAGTCGGACCAGACCAAGCAACTTCACAAATAAAGTTTATAGGACAGAAACACCACACGGCAGACCATGGCTGAGCTTTGGAGGGTGTGATGGGAGAGGAGGACCTTCTTGACACCCACAGGGCAGAAGCACCCCCCCCACACACACAGCAATGGGAGCTGGAGCTACCCCAGCAGAAGCTGAGGAGTCTTCCCTTCAAAAGTTGCCAAGCTTTGCTATCATCCCAAAGATCCTGTCCTCACTTGTGTTTCATTTCTCCTTCTCCTCCTCGCTCCTCCTCACATCTCAAATGCTTACAGAGACGACATGAGCAGCCTTATTCACCTGCAGGTTGAACTTGCAGCTACAGCGGTTGCCTGATAAATCTGGAGGCAAGTCAAGGTGAACATCCACCCCACAGCTCTGCCTGAGTCAACAGGACTCTGGAGTGCCTGTGATTTCTTGCTCAAGAAAAAGAATAGCTTTTTGCATAAGTCTGAGAACAAACCACGTGACTCTCTACCACATCCTGGAAAAAGGGACTAAAGGCCGGGAAGTAGCTCAGAGCAATGTGAGCCAGCCGGGATGCTCCCTGAATGGCTGGACGATCCAGACACAACCCTCTTTCACAGGAGGCCAAGGCCAACCTCTAAGACAAGGGCCTCAGCTCATCCTTCTCTCCTTGGGGAAACACATGTTCTCACCCTCAGTCTACAAGATGCTCATGCTCGATTCAAAATGCTTACACAGCTTACTTCCTCCTGGGCCCTGATGCCAATGAAGGAAGCCTGCTCTCCCAGGCTTCCTTCTACAGAACACTCCATTGCCTTAATTATTTTAAGTTTTAAAAAATAGGCAACTAATAATGGCGTCTCTCCTGCTGCTGCTGCTAAGTCACTTCGGTCGTGTCCGACTCTGTGCGACCCCATAGACGGCAGCCCACCAGGCTCCTCTGTCCCTGGGATCCTCCAGGCAAGAACACTGGAGTGGGTTGCCATATCCTTCTCTGGCATGTCTCTTAGCCGATACATAGTGAAACCACAAAGCTAAACGACCTGAAGTCCACTCTGAGTTTTTCAAGGCTTGCTGCTTCAAAACAACTCTCATACTTGACTTGGAGCAGGGAATTCCTAGTCCTTTGGGGAGGACTCCTTAACATAGTCAGTGTCAATTCATTCCTTCTTCTTTTTGTGGAAAACCCACCCCACAGCTCTGCCTGAGTCAACGGGGCTTTGGAGTGCCTGTGATTTCTTGCTCAAGAAAAAGAATAGCTTTTTGCATAATTCTGAGAGCAAACCACATGACTCTCTACCACATCCTGGAAAATTCCGCGATACACGATGCATAAAATGAATAGAGGTCCCAGCACGCAAGCCGTGATAAGGAGGTGTGTGGCATTCCACAGCCAGTCTCCTGCCTGTGAAGCCACATAAAAGCCCAGTTAGTGCTGTATAACAGCTGTATTTTTCTTGTCTACAAATTTCAGTTGTAGGAGAGTAGCATGCAATGAGGAAACACCGTGTCTGCCAATAATGGAGATTATTTGAGATTTCTGAGGAACTGGTGAATGGGGGGGGGCGGTGGTGGCAGCAGGCAGAAGTGGCTTTGGAAGTTCATATCTTGGCTTGAGATTTTGGGTACAGGCATGTTGCTCTTAATTTAGCAGCCCTAAAGAGGGGTGAAAGGAAAGTCAATATGAACATGGAGTCGGGGGATGTTTGGGCAAGGAAAGTGGCATCTGAGGGTCTATAGAGGCCGGAACTGCAATGTGAGGAAAGATGTAAAAGATAGACGTCAGGCCCAACCAAGGATCAGGACACCCCACAGCAGGGTCTCCCCACCTCTGTCCAATGGCCGCCGCAGCCTGAGCACTTCTGCTCAGAGGGCCTTAGAAGGGCCAGAGCAGGGACACGGAAGTAAGAAGCCTCTGGATCAAGCCATCCCCCAGCTAACTGTCCTGTCACCCACAGCTCTGGGATCTTCTCGTGCTCAGGTTTGTGGTGATGAGACGCATGGCCCAGTGTCTCACACCATCTATGAGATGGCGTGGGGTGGGGGGTATCACTCTGCTCAGCTCTTCAGATGAAGAAGCAGGGACTTAAGAGCTTTAGGTGCCCACATCTGCGCACCTAGCCCAACAACAGGGGAACCAGAATCAAATCCAAGCTTTCTGAAGTCAAGCTTGTTTCTCTTTATTATCTGTACTGCCTCTTCTGTGGGTCTGCTAATTTCTGACCATCAAGCCACTTTTTCGGGCGGTACCTTACCCTGCCTTTCAAGGTCTCCATCTGGCTCCTTACAGCCGGCTCACCTCAGCATCCGTATCTACCCGTGCTCCTGTTTCTGCTCACACGACTGGCTTCAGAGAGTTTGCGGGTTTCCCCTGCTGCCAGACTCCTGAGAATCTCTCTGCCTGTTTTCTGACCCCCGTTTCAGCCTGCTCCACGTGTAACAGTCTCAGAGTTTTGCCCTGTGTGTGCTTCATTGGTCAGGCTTTCTGGAGGATGACCCATGAAGCTGGGCTGTATGTGAGGGGAGCTGGGCCAGACGAGCAGGTCGTTAGCCGATGACTGTTCCATCGACATGCTGGACCAGATGAGAGAGGCCCAGTCACCTCAGCCAGGAAGTGGAGCTGAAGCGCATGAGGGGCAAGGCCTGTGGGGAGAGGCAGCACAGTGCGACCACCGGGCGTCTGTCCAGGGAGTGTTTCCTGAGAACATGGACAAGCAGGTTTTACTAGTATTTCGGCCATACTAGCCTGGGTAAGACATGGCGGGGCCAGATGCACATCAAGAGAGAAAAGTTGGGAAAGAGTTTTACAGTTGGGTATACTCAAGGCAGAGTTCCCTGGGAAGAGCACAGTGCCCCGTGCAGGACCACCCAGGAAAGCTCCAGGGCCAGTCACAGGAAGAGAAAGAAAGGGAACTGTGGGCCAGAGCCGGTATCGTCATTTCCTTGGGAAGGAACAGGAGTCATGAAAAGCAGACCTAGGGGTGGCTTGTTTGAATACTTTCACCAGGAGCCTAGAGGCTGTCCCTAGTTTTCTGGTACCTGGCCCTGGGGTGACTAGGGGAGGTGAACAGCGGCCTAGAGTTGTGAGAGTCCCATAAAGAGGTGGCTGTGGTGTGAAATTAATTGGCTGTTCAAGAAGGGAAACTGACCAGCCTCTAGCCAGAACCTCAAGACTAGGTCAAGACAGGATTTGTACAAACCATATTACAACAAGATTGGGAAGCATTCTTAAAGAGACTTTTGTTTGTTTATAATTATAAAAGTACTACACAGAGATTGAAAGTTTCAACAATACACTGAAAACTGACTTTAAAAGTGACTCTTCAACATCACAAGGAGAGAAATTTAATAGATAAATATGCATTTTTCCAGGATGTTGGTTATTCCCATATAAAATGTTTCTCCATGAACATATAAACCAAACTCATGTATATACAAATGTTTTGTAATTTATAATAAAGAAAAAATAGAATTATACTGTGGCATAAATTTCTTTTTTTAAGTGCAGTATTATAACACAGACCTTCTTCTATGTCAATATATGCAAAGGAACACCAGTCTTTTTAATGACTGCATGGTATTCCACAGCATAAGTCAATCATAATGTATTTTGAATCATTCTACTATTAATTAATATTTGTGTTGTTATCAGATTTTTTTCCATTGTATTGATTCAAAAAACATTGTACACCCTTGCAAGACTTTTCTGTGGAATAAATTTCTATAAGTGGATTTTCTGGGTCAAAAATTATATGCAATTTAAATTTAATTAGGTGCTAGAGAATTTCTCTCTGAAAATATTACATCAGTTTATATTCACACAACAGTTTATGACTAGACATTATTGATCTTCATTTCTGTAATCTATTTGTTGAGAAATGTATTTCTGTTTTAGTTTTTATGTATCTGATCACTAGAGAGGTTTGTGGGTTTTCTTAAATATTTATTGCTGTTTGAATCCTCCTCTATAAATAAACTCTTCAGGTCTTTTCCCAATGTTTAAACTTAATTTTGTATTTTAAGAATATCAACTTTTACTATGTAGATTATAAATATTTTTATGAGTTTATCATTTGCTTTTAATTTTGTTTATAGTGTTTTTTTCTGTGTAAAAACTTTTCTGTTTTACATCATAAAATCTGCCTGTATTTTCTTTTATGAACTCTGGGTTTCCTGTTTTGCTTAGGAAGACTTTCCCACTGGGGAGTAGACTTTCAAGGAGACTAGGCTGCGCTGGGCAATATTCCTACCACAGATACTATCCTGATATGGAGTTAGTTCAGCTTTCCCAGAAGTTTCCTGGTTGCTAGGGTCTGGGGAGGGATGCCACACACACAAGTCACTGATTAAGTGGTTCTTAACTTTCCAAGTGCCATTGATACCTCTTTATTGTTTTTGTTTAGTCGCTAAGTTGTGTTGACCCTTGCAACCCCATGGACTGTAGACTGTCAGGCTCCTGTGTCCCTGAGACTTGCCAAACAAGAATACTGGAGTGGTTTGCCATTTCCTTCTCCAGGAGATCTTCCTGACCCAGGGATCGAACCTGCATCTCCTGCATTGGCAGGCAGGTTCTTTACCACTGAACCACCTGGGAAGCCCAATATCTCTTTGAGATTCTGATAAAAGCTATGGACCACATCTATGATTTTGACAATGATTTCAGAGGTTTTATAGACTATCTGAAGTCTATCATGAAGCCCTGTTTATTCCTGCACATTTTAAGAGCCCATCCCTTCTGCATTTGTTAATATCTGATCTAGGGAATTCCTTGGTTGTTTGGAGGTTAGGACTTGGCACTCTCCCTGCCTAGGTTCAATACTGGGTCAAGGAACAAAGATCCCACAAGTCATGTGGAACGGCTAATAAATAAATAAATCACATAATGTTAAAAATAAATAAATAAATATCTGATCTAGGAAAACATTTCAAATGATTTCTGCCATCCAACATATGGTCCTGATTGTCTCCTCCTCCAAAATTTTACCTGGGAAACTCTTTATGCAACCCCTTCCTGTCCACTCTGGATATCATGACATCCTCATGGCCCCAAAAGGGCAAGTGTCACCCCAGCTCAGGACTAGTGTCCCAGTCCCTTTCCTGCAGAGCATCCTCCTCACTCTTCCTTTGGATCACTCTGATTTCACACCTGAGTTTAGACCCATGCAGGTGACATTGGGGGCTTCTACACAGGACACACTCTTTGATGGCCGTGGGCAGTGGTGAGGGGGCAGAAGGTTTGCAGGGAGGAATGTCAAGGACTCCAAGAGAGTCCTCGAGATGATTAGATTCTACCTATCCTCAGAAAGCCCATAATGAAGAACGATCAAGTTAGCAGCAGGATCTTACAAGGACTCTGCAGGGGAGAAGAAAGGAACTTGGAGGTTCAAGGCCTCTTCTGGGAAAACCAATAAATTGTCATTGAGGAAAAAGTTTGAAGGACCTCTCCAGAGAGGGCCTCCCCAAGTGCCAGGGAGGAAAGGAGATCCATTACAGAGACCTCAAGTCCTTGCACGTCTGTGAACTTATAAATAGATGCAAACATCCTCTACAGTTGTCTCTCCCTCTGATAGAAAACTTCCCTGGGCAAATCTAATCAATACTTCAACAGGAGCATAAAAGAGCTGCTCTCAGCTTGAGAAATGTCAGTTTTAAGAGGTTCTGATTGCTTTCCATGGGGCTTTGGTGGCAGGAGTGTCAGCTCGGAGCATAAAGATCAACTCTTGAATTTAAGATCATCTGGATGCCTGCAACGGGAATTCAAATCCCATTAGAAGCTGGCCCCAGCTCTCTACTGATCTGTTTCTTCTGGACTCCTCTTCTCTGGGATTCCCAGTAGCTTAGTGGTAAAGAATCTGCCTGCCGGTGTAGGAGATATGAGCTTGATACCTGGATTGGGAAGATTCCCCTGGAAGAGGAAATGGCAGCCCACTCCATTCTTGCTGGGAAATCCCATGGACAGAGGAGCCTGTTGGGCTACAGTCCAAGAGGCCACAAAGAGTCAGACCTAACTGAGCATGCACACACGCCCCTTCTCTACCTCCACTTTCCTCTCAGTATATATATGCAATGAATAAAATGTTTGTTTGGCTGTTTGTGCCTCCAAATGTAACTCCTCTTGATCATACTCCTCCCAGAGAAATAATTAGCCAAGATTCAACTCTTAGAGACACATGGAGAATAAATTACCCAACTCAAAGGAATGCAGGTCAATCCAATTTCTCCCAATGAGCTGTATTTGTTTAAACTTCCATTTCTCATAAAGCACTTCAGGTGAAGAGGAGGAAGATTACTACCCACAAAGGAGATCTGGATGAAGTAGAGAATTGCTGCTCAGGTTCCAGGCATCAAGAGGTGGTTGCTAGAGAGTGTGTTGTGCTAGTCACTTCAGGGTGTCTGACTCTCTGCATTGAAAAGCCTGAGCTGAGTCTAATTCCTGCCCTCCAGGAACTTTCGGTTTAAGAAGTCTCAATTGACAGAAACACATGGGTAAAATACTGGCTAAGTGCTATTCAGTGCATTTTGAGATGAAGTTTTGCTCGCGCCCCCATCTACCACAAAGCAGCTGGTACACACGTCAGCCCTGTTGGGGACGTGGTCTGGAAGGACTTCTGCTTTCCTGCTTCTCTGGGCACTGAATCTTGACCATAATGGTCTGAATGTAATCAGTAATTTGAGTCTACATATTCATAATCAGTAGCTCAGGTGGGTTTTTTTTTTTTTAGAGATTTTTTTAAAAATGTGGACCATTTTTAAAGTTTTTATTGAATTTGTCCTAACATTCTCTCTGCTTTGCATTTTGGCTTTTCAGCTCTAAGGCACATGGGATCTTGCTTCCCTGACCAGGTATTAAACCCGCATCCCCTGCACTGGAACGTAAAGTCTTAACCCTTGGACCAGGGTAGTCCCAAGAGGTGTTTTTTCTAATCTTGAGATTTTATCCAAAGACAAGAAGACAATCACTGGACCTACATTCTAGAAATACAAGTTTTACTCCAATGTTTACTAATAAGCAACTCTGTATGTCATATCTCGGAGATCTGATAGCAATTTCCAGCTTCACCTCCTCAGCGAATTCAGCTTCTGAATACACATTCAGATGTGTAGTCCAAAGGTCAAAGAGAAGCATCTCTTCCGGTCTGAACTCAGTTCCTCTTGGAGGAGATGTTGCCTGTTCCCCTTTCATAAGTCCTATGATACTATCATTTTCTAGGGACCGACGATAGTCTTTCTTGTTCATTTGCAGGAAATTTTCTTTTCAGTTTACATTCTTTATCAACTATTATAATTCCTTCAAAGGTAGTCTTTCTAAAATCCCTTCAAAAGGCTGTTTGCCTGCAGCTCATACACCTCTCTTTCTCTGCTCCTTGCTATCTGCCTATATTCTCTTTTCATTCTCTGCTGTGAACAGTGTTCTCCACACCGTGAAGGTGGAAGGGGAATTTTACATTTCTTTTGGTGGAGAGTCACTTTCTACCTGAGATACAAAATAACAATTAATTTTCAGCTTCCTTTCCTCTTGGGGCAGAAACAAGAACACTTGGTGAGTCCAGTGTAACACAATTCAACACACCCCCCTCCAAACATACACAATTACATAAAGCTACTGTTCTCTAAGAAGAGTTCCTCCTTAACATTTTACACCTTGTTGTATAAGCCAAGGGCAAACCTCGTGGGCAGCAATTTTAGCAGCACAGGCTCCTGAGCCCACCCTGGACCTTTAAAGTTAGAATCTTTGGGGTAGAGGCCCTAAGAGTCTTTATGTCTAGCTAACCCCTTTGGTGACCCACTTGGCACAGATGTAAAAACTGGAGTTTTACAACAGCAAAGAGTAAGCATACAGAGGATGTTGCATAATTGTGCAAAGTAAGAAAAGCAGAGAAAATCCCCCTTTCTTGAAATTGGGGAGCAATTCACAGAAGACTGGGCATTTCAGACCAGCCCGAATGAAGACAGCTCCTAGAGGCATTGGGCATTCTAGGCAGAAATGCAGGGAGGGAGAGATTCAGAAGTGGGCTGGGAATAAAGGGGAATTTAGTCTTCTCCTGGGAGGAATAACGAGGCCAGACTGAATGACTCCAGGATTTGGGATGCTTCCCTCTTCTGGAGCCCTCAGTCTTTGCGGAGGAAGTATTTTCATCTCCAAAGTCGTGAATCTAGGTAGAAGGCTGTGTTGACAATGATGAAATTCCCAAGCCCACACATCCCCCACTACCCAGGGAAGTCTGCATCTCCTGCCTGAGCAGCCCACCACAGGGGTCTCCAAGCCCCCCTAACCATCATTGCAGTCACACGGGAGCTTTTGTAAATACCAATGCCTGCTCCCTTCCCCAGTAGTCTGACATGATGGGTCTGGAGTGGGGTCCCAGCATAGGTATTTGTCAGAGTTCCTGGGGGATGCCAATGTGCAGCTAGAGATGAGAACCGTTGAGTTGGCCAGTAATAAGCCACCAGTTGGGAAGTTCTTATTTGACCTGGTGCCTCAGTTTCCTCATCTGTCCTGAAGGAGGTGCCAAGGGGCCACTTGTCTTCAGAGTTGCTCCGCCTCTAGAGGTCCTGCTCTGATCGCAGGCATCAGGTTCTCTCGCTACTGTTGCTTCCAGGGGTGTCTGCCTCCCATCTTTCCCCCTTCCCATCTTATCTGTTCTGCTTACTTTCCTCTGGACCCCTGCTCTCTGCTAAGTGACAAAGAGTGCTGATTGCTCAATCAGAGAACTAATTGCTGTTAACACTACCTGGCTAAAGCGTTCTCCAAGTCAGTTAGAATTCATTTCCCGAGGGAGCTGTCCCTACAACAAGAATTCCAGGCAAGGCCAGCAGTAAAGGACACGGCTTCTTGGTGCCTGCATTCCTACCCCAGTGGGGCCGCATCTGTCCAGAGAGGAAAGAGCACGCTGTGTGAAACTGGGCCATGATTGAGGCTCTTCTCTCTCTCTCTCTTTTTAAAAACTTAATTTTTACTGGAGTCTAGTTGCTCTATAATGTGGCGTTAGTCTCTACTGGAGAGCAAAGCGACCAGCTGTGCATACACATGCGTGTGCTCAGTTGCTCGGTCGTGTCCCACTCTTTGCAACCTTATGCACTGTAGCCCACCAGGCTCCCCGTTCACGGGATTCTCCAGGCAAGAAGACTGGGGTGGGTTGCCATTTCCTTCTCCAGGGGATCTTCCCAACCCAGGGATCGAACCCAAGCCTCCTGTGTCTCCTGCATTGCAGGCAGATTCTTTACCACGGCACCACCGGGGGAAGCCCGCATGTACGTATATCCCCTCTTTTTCAGGTCACCACAGAGCATTGAGTTTTTTGTGCCATAGAGTAGGTTCTCATTAGTTATTTTACACATAGTGTACATATGTCCATCCCCATCTCCCAATTCTTCCCACCCTCCTTTCTTCCTTGGTAGCCATACATTTGCTCTCTCTGTCATTGTCGTTATTTCTGTTGTGATTCAAGGGATAGTAGCACTCATCTTCTCGAATCGCCGTAAGGGCCCATCAAAGAGTACGGCGTAGTGCACGTGGTGTATAAATATTAGCTTCCTTTTCCTTCCTGTCAAAGGCCAGATCCAATTACGTCTTCTCTGAGTCACTTCTTACTTTTAACATGTGGAGATTAGATCTGCAGCTAAGCCATGGCTCTTTCATCCTGCACTTGTGCAGTTTGCTTTTTAGATCTAAGTATTGAATTTTAAAGTTTTTCCTGTTAAATTTTCTCTTGTTATTTCTGCCCAGTATCTTCGCCTTTCCAGAGTTTCTGGTTCCTGATTCATGGCAGCTAAACTTCCTGGTCTGTACCATCAGTAGAGATGGGCAGAGGGTTCTCAATGTTCTTCATCTGAATTATGGATAACATTATTGAACAGAATGGAACAAAAGATAAAGCCTTTTTACACCCCCAAGTTCCTAGCTTAGTGTTGGCAGATTAGCCCTGTCTTTAGCTTTAATGTTGGTTTCAAATGAACCAAACTGTATCTTCATTCAGTTTACACGTCCACATTTCTCGACTGTTGCATTTGTGGCAGAAACTAGTTTCTTGCCCCAATACCCAAGCTTTCCTCCCTCCTTAACAACAGAATCCTATATATGTTACAGCTGCACTGAGCCCAGCTTCCCCTGTAGCTAGGTGTGGCCATGGGCCTCCATTCAAATCAATGAGTTTGAGTAGAATTGCTCTGTGGAACTTCAGGCAAATCTCCTTAAAAGTGATTCAGCAGGAAGAAGCTAGTCCTTCTTCCTGGAGCTTGAATGTAGATGTAATGGCTGAATCTCTAGCAGCCAATTTGGGATGTGAGGTTAAGGATGACAGATAGACAGAATTTGGTCTTTGCTGAACAGGGAACCATGACAGCGACCCACGACTGCCTAAAGATTTCCTAATAGGAGAGAGAAATAAAACTTTTATTTTGTTTTTAAACTGTTGAATCTATTCCTAAGGAATATGCCTTGTTAAAATCCAAATACTCTGTGTCGAGCCAGCAAGAAAGAAATTCTGTGTTCTGATAAGAATCTGGGGTATCTTCCATATCCGGAAGAGTTCTACACATCCACAGCCTTTCCAATCTTTGGAAAATAGCTTGAGAGGTCATTATAAAAGGGAGAAAAAACAAAAAGGGAAATTTGTCAGCATGCATTTGAGTAGATCTCCTAATGTTAAGAGCTAGAAAAGGCTTTCTTTAGAGACCTGGGCCATTTCTAACAGCTTCCTTTGAAATCACTAATTATGCTCTAAAAGAGAAGGCATCACTGGAGCCAGAACCAGCAGCCAATTACCCACAAGAAATCACTCACTGTGTGGGCTGCTTTCTCTCTCTGTTCGCATAATTTCAAAATGTAATTTCTAGAATCATGCTAAATACTTGTAAACAGAGATTGGTTTAATTGCAAGGAGGAACAATTTCAGGGGATAAAAATGAGAGTTGTTTCTCATTTGGCAGATAACAGAGCAGTCCTCTTTGGGTCCGATATGCAGATTCCATCTGTCTTCCCACCCAAGTCAGGTCCCTCTGTAACTCCCATGAGAGGTGCTGACTCCAACAGAAGGTAGAGATTGCTATGGAAGGGGTGTAACATGTGGACTCACAAGATATGAGTTCAGATACCAGCTGCAGCACCTACTAGGTTGTTATTATCAGCAAGCAAATTAAAGTGCTCTATTGGAATGTCGGTTCCATGAGAGTTGTGGCTCAGTTTTATTTCCTTTTACTTTCTTCAGGGTTCTGAACAGTTCTTGGAAGATAGTGGAGGTGTGTATCATCTTGTACTGTCACAAAATTGTGGCATAACAGAACTTGTGTGTGTGTTCAATTGTGTCTGACTCTCTGCAATCCCATGGACTATAGACCATCAGGCTCCTCTGTCCAGGAAAATTTCCAAGCAACAGTACTGGAGTGGGTTGCCATTTCCTACTCCAGGGGCTCTTCCCAACCCAGGGATTGAACCCTCTCCTCTTGTATATCCTGCGCTGGGAGGCAGATCCTTTGCCACTCGCGCCACCTGGGAAGCCCATAACAGTGATAATGGCTATCACCATCAGCATTGGCTCTTCACAAGTCTGCGGGTCTAGTTGATTTGGGCTGGGCGTGGTTTGTCTTCACTGGACTGGTTCATGCTTCTGCCTCAGCTGGGGCAAGCCTGATCCATGGTTTCTCATTCACCTCTGGGGCCTAAGAGCTGGTCCTTCTCAAGGTGATGGCAGAAGCACAAGATGAAGCAAGATGGCACGACTGTGCCTTGTCTGCTGTTGTCCCATTGGTCAAGGACAAAAGGCTACACCCAAGGGTGGGAATTTCACTCTGCCCACAGAACAGGAAGAGATTGCAGAGTTACATGCCAAAGGGCATGGATGAATTGAGGGCAAAGAATTGGACCATTAATGCAATCTGCCACAAGATGTGATCAACTATTGGGTTAGCAAAAAAGTTCATGTGGATTTTTCCATAAGACATTGCTTACAAAATGAACATTTTGGCCAACCCAGTATCTACTGCTGACATGGATATATATGCTTTGTGAATGTAGAAACACAAAGGTGAGATAGTTGAGGTTCTTAAAGCAGACACTCTCCTTGCCCATCAAGGGTCTCCTTTTCCCTTGCTCATAATCCTTTAATTAATGGTAGGAAAACCGGCTACATGACCAGACAAAGCCATGCAGAAAAAGAAATTCACTGCAATCCTTCTCTCTTGGAGTTCCCTCCTTTCTCTCTAGCCTTTCCTGTTTGCTCCTCCAAGAACCCAATCTAAGTGTTTTCAGCTCAATCTTGACTAATTGTTGCTAAGATGACAATTCACTCCAATGTGCTACCTAGAGACCTTGCGCCAATTTAAAAAGCAGAGGGACAACCAAAGTGGAGAATACCTTCCTGTCTCCATCACAGGCGGTCCTTAGACAGGTTCTTGAGTTGAAACAAAGAATCATTTAAAATCATAGTAATTATTTTTAAAAAACCAAAACTGAAGCTGTTCATGGTGGCTCCATTGAGGAGTTAGAAAAGAGGTGGTCAAGGGGTAAGAAACCTACTTGGGATTTCCCAGGTGTCTCAGTGGTAAAGAATCACCTGCCAATGAAGGAGACACAGGTTTGATCCCTGGGTCGGAAAAATCCCCTGGAGCAGGAAATGGCTCAGTTCAGTTCAATTCAGTTCAGTCACTCAGTTGTGTCCAACTCTTTGTGACCCCATGGACTGCAGCACACCAGGCCTCCCTGTCCATCACCAACTCCCGGAGTTTACTCAAACTCATCT
Source organism: Odocoileus virginianus (assembly GCF_023699985.2). Classification (NCBI taxonomy): domain Eukaryota; kingdom Metazoa; phylum Chordata; class Mammalia; order Artiodactyla; family Cervidae; genus Odocoileus; species Odocoileus virginianus. The sequence continues at coordinate 5,471,417 of NC_069685.1, read as the reverse complement.
CCATTGAGCTGGTGATGCCATCCAGCCATCTCATCCTCTGTCGTCCCCTTCTCCTCCTGCCTTCATTCTTTCCCAGCATCAGAGTCTTTTCAAAAGAGTCAGTTCCTCACATCCGGTGGCCAAAGTATTGGGGTTTCAGACTCAACATCAGTCCTTCCAATGCACACCCTTCCAATGATCTCCTTTAGGATGGACTGGTTGGATCTCCCTGCAGTCCAAGGGACTCTCAAGAGTCTTCTCCAACACCACAATTCAAAAGCATCAATTTTTCGGCACTCAGCTTTCTTTATAGTCCAACTCTCACATCCATACATGATCACTGGAAAAACCATAGCCTTGACTAGACGGACCTTTGTTGGTAAAGTAATGTCTCTGCTTTTTAATATGCTGTATAGATTGTTCACAACTTTTCTTCCAAGGAGTAAGTGTCTTTTAATTTCATGGCTGCAGTCACCGTCTTCAGTGATTTTGGAGCCCAAAAAAGTAAAGTCTGTCACTGTTTCCACTGTTTCCCCATCTATTTGCCATGAAGTGATGGGACCAGATGCCATGATCTTAGTTTTCTGAATACTGAGCTTTAAGTCAACTTTTTCACTCTCGTCTTTCACTTTCATCAAGAGGCTCTTTAGTTCTTCTTCACTTTCTGCCATAAGGTGTTACCCAGTTCAATATTCTTGCCCAGAGAATCCCATGGACAGCCTGGTGGGTTACAATCCATGGGGTCACAAAGAGTCAGAAAAGACTTAACAACTGAGTTGGTGAAGGACAGGGAAGTCTGGCGCACTGCAGTCCATGGGATCGCAAAGAGTCAGACACAACTGAGCGACTGAACATGACTGAGGACTGAGAACTGAACTATATAGATGTCTATATCTATATCTATATATGATATTGGGTTTCCTTGTAGCTCAGCTAGTATAGAATCCACCTGCAGTGCAGGAGACCCCAGTTTGATTCCTGGGTCAGGAAGATCCCCTGGAGAAGGGATAGGCTAGCCACTCCAGTATTCTTGGGCTTCCCTGGTAGCTCAGATAGTAAAGAATCTGCCTGCAATGCAGGAGACCTGGGTTTGATCCCTGGGTTGGGAAGAGTCCCTGGAGGAGCAAAAGGCTACCCACTCCATTATCTGTGCCTGGAGAATCCCCACAGACAGAGAGGCCTGGCAGGCTACAGTCTATGGGGTTGCAAAGAGTCAGACATGACTGAGTGACTAAGCACATATAAGATGATGGAGGAGATATTCCCTTTGTGTTTTACGCCCTCCTGTGCTGTTGGAGGTGGGGAGGAAGTCTAACCTGTTATTTTTATAATACATTTTTTAAAAGAGGCTTGAAGAAGCAGTTTGTGAAACGCCCTTCTTGGATGTGTGCTTTCAAGCCCCAGAGAGATGAAGCAAGTGCTGTAGGAAGGCAAATCCTGTGTTGCATGGAGGCTTGCCTCCCCTCCTCACAGGGCCTCTATTTTGAACAAGAAAAAGAGCCATTCACCCTATTCCACAATAATATGGAACATGAGCGGAATTAATATTCTCATCGCTCACCTAGAATGAAATGTCCCCGAGTGAGTAACACAGCTATGACTACCAACGCTGAATGAGCAAACGAGTTAGGCAGATGGGGAAGTCTTGTTGTACTACTGACTTTGGGACGATTTTGCTTGTCTTTTCCATTTCTTCCTGCCTCCTTCAGGCTTCCTGTGGGCCTGGGTTTGTATAAAGAGTGTGTTTGGAGGAACATATTCTGGGAAGGCACAGGCCTCTTTTTAGAATTTGCAATTTGGTTTTTAAATGTTGCCATCCAGCAGGAAGGCACAGTAGGAAAAGGCATAGGAGATAAGAGATTTTTTTTGGAAAATGCTGTTCATGGCTCTCATTTGGGTAAGGCTTGGATAGCTCTGCTCTCAAGGTTTATTTCTGCTGCAGTTTAAGACTGTGGACAACAACCTGCTCAGAGTTTTACTTTGCATAATGGCTGGATAGGGTCCTTCGGCTACTGAGTCCAGCTCTGACATCATCGCTGACCTGAAAGCTGCTGACTTTCTCCTGGGGGGAGACCAGGCCCAGCCTCCTCTGAAATGACAAGAGGAGAACAGACCCCAGGAGTCTGAGTGCCTCACAAAAACCTGGTGAGTGTGTGCACGTAGTTGTGTGTGCTGGAGTGGAGGCACTTGGGAAGAGAAAATTCCAGAGCAAAATGACTTTTCTGAAGAATCTGCCTCGTGTTCCTATCGCTCAGGCCAGAGTGGACAGAGCAAGCCATAAAAAGGAAAGCTCCAGCCCCCAATAAACTAAGACAAGTCGAGACAGGCTGGGACCTGGGGCCGTTAGCTGCAGAGCTGCCATGCTCACACATGCACACACATTTCCTCCAGCAACAAAATACAAAGAAACCATATGGGGCTAAAAATATCTGCAGGTGCATGGGTAGTTGGGGCAAAAGTATGGACAAAAGATACAAAGAGACCAAAAAACCCAGTTGCTACTTTTGAAGAGCCAGGAGCAAAAGCAAAGTACTGCGCATGCCCCTTGCACACAACACCACCAGAGGTTTGGGCAAAGTATCTAAGCTACCCCTCCTGCCAGACCCCTGGACACACACCTACCCTTACCCCATGTAAGGAACAAGCTCCATGCCCCCTACTTCCTCAGAGATTTTGCTCCTTGCTGCTGGAGCTGGAGGGGCAGTGGGGTGAGAGGCTGGGGGATGGGGAGGGGTTGGGAGGTGGTAAAAGCCTTGCCTGAATTTCTTGTCATTGATTGCAGAAGGCCAAGAACCCTGGTTATTATCAAAATGACCACATGCCTCAAAGTCACTCTGACCTTGTGGCCCCTCATAATGGGCATGGATTGCCAGGTGACCTTGAAATTCACAACTTGGCCAAAATCTTTTGTTAACTGGGAGCCACAAGTGTTGGGTTGGTTGTCAGTTGATCACGACTTGCTGTCTCATGCTCAGAGCCCAGGAAGGAGAAAAGGGTTTGCTTGAGCCCAGGTCACAGTCCCGGGTCCTCCCCACCCGCCTTGCTTGCTTTCCTTTGTGGAGATTTTCAGTCTATTGCAGCATCTCCCCATTAAAGTAAATAGTGCTTTCCCAAGAGCACATCTTCGATATTTCTGCAATTGTGCCATAGCCAGCTAATGTGTAATGCTGTAGTTTAATAGTCTATTAAAACTCAGCACTGCACATTAAAATCTCTACTGTATCACTGCGGATCTACTTAACAAAGGCGAGGTCCCCAGAAAGCACTATTCACTTGCTGAGAGTTGCTGCAACAGAACAGAGGAAGTCTCGTAGGGCACAAAAATTTGAAGGGGAAATGGGGTGGAGAAAGACCAATAAACACCTCCCCTCTGCTCCCTCCCCCTGCAGAACAACCCCTTTGCCTGCCTGGAAGGAACACAGTCAGCTGGTACTCTGGATGGAGGCTGGAAATTCTTAGTTTACCACTAAATCCCTTCAGATCAAATCTCATCACTCAGTTCTTTATTTGGAAGCACTTCAGTTTCCCTTCTCTCCTTCTCAGAAAGAAACAGGGTTCAGGAAATCTGCCCCCGGCTGGGAAATTGCACCAGTCGTTCCTCCCTCCAGAACAATTGCTGGGGCGGAGGAATTCTTCAAACAGCTGTAAATCCTCCCACCAACAACTCCCTCCTTCAGAAGCTACAACAGAGCCCCACATCAAAGCCTCCCTTCAGCTGCCAAGAGGAAGAATCAATAGTTTAACAGAAAGGAAGCAACGTTGCTGGGTGTGTGGTGTAAACACCTGTATTGCAAATAACCCAAATGTCACCTAAGAGACAGGAGAATCAAATTCCCGGTGCTTTGGATTCTGAGGAGCCCCAGGGAGGAATTCCTACACGTGAGCAGTCAGAAGACCAGCAGCGGCTTTGTTGCAGAGGTGGGAAAGCAAGGGAAGATGGAGGGAAGAGGGTGTGTGTTGAGACTGGGATGTCCAGAGCCAAAGGCCTGGGAAGAGAAGGAAAGTGGAGAGATGTGGTGAAACCACGCGACTCAGATGGGACTTAAACCCACAGTCTTTCAACTGAGATCACATGCCCCGTCTCAGGACTTGGTTCTTCATGTCTCATCACAGAAAAAATTCAATGAGAGACAAAGTAATAGGTAAGAAGTGCTTTCATTTAGAGTGATACACATTCCATAGACAGAATACAACCCGTCTCAAAGAGGCCCTGAGACAAACACACTTCACAGACAAAGCGTGGGCTATTTCAGGAGGCGAGAGGCCCTGAAATATGAGGTGGTTGGTAATTTCATCAAACCAGTCAATCCTAAAGGAAATCAGCCCAGAATATTCATTGGAGGGACTGAGGCTGAAGCTGGAGCTCCAGTACTCTGGCCATCTGATGCGAAGAGCTGACTCATTGGAAAAAAGACCCTGATGCTGGGAAAGATTGAGGACGGGAGGAGAAGGGGGCAACTGAGGATGAGATGGTTGGATGGCATCATTGACTCAAGGGACCTGAGTTTAATCAAACTCCAGGAGATAGTGAAGGACAGGGAAGCCTCGTGTGCTGCAGTCTTTGGGGTCACAAAGAGTCGGACATGACTGAGCAACTGAACAATGAGTGGGAGGATTATTCCAACAATGTTGGAGAAGGGGCAGCTATTTCCAGGAATTGGGCCACTGCCCACTTTTTTGGCTTTTTATGGTCAGCCTTGGAACTGTCATAGCACTCATGGGTGTGTCATTTAGCAGCTAATGTATTACATGAGCTTATAATGAGTCTCAAAATCTACTGGAAGTTGAATCTTCTGTCATCTTGGATCTAGTTGATTCTGACGAGTTTATGTTGTATCCTCAAGGGCGATGCCATTCTTTCAGAGGTTATGCTCTGCCCACTTCCCTCCTCTTTCAGTGAGTGAGACATACATATTGGAGTGGGCATCAGGAGCTCTGCCAAGCCACCACCAGGCACTGATGGCTCAATCCGATAACCTTGGGATCTTCATCCGCCTGAGAAAACCAGAATATGTCAATCCAAAGTATGTCTCTTTGACATAAAAATTATTTTGAGCTGAAAGTAACTCAAAAAAAGCAGTAAATGCAGATAAAGCTTCCCCTTTACTGCTTAAAGGCAGGAAATAAATTCTCCTCTTGGAGACAGACTCTTATCATTCCAGGGAAGTCACCAGAGGAATCTGCAGACAGACCTTGATAAACTAACCATTATCTTCTTTCTAAGAAGGAAGATAAGGGCTTCCTAGCCTTAACTGGACCACCCCCAACTCAAACTTCTTTGTCTTGTCAATTCTTTACAAATGTATCATTTCTTGGTTTAAAAGGCATAAGAGCTTCCTACTGTGGTCACTTCTGATCTTCATTTTTTCGTGAAGGCTCCTGTGTACATGTACAAATTCAATAAAATGTATATGGTTTTCTCCTGTTAGTCTGATTTGTTAATTGCATTTTCAAACCCATCCAGAATCTGAGAGTTGAGAGACATCTCCCTCCCTATAAAGCATGCTCTCAAAGCTTCCCTCCATTTCTTTAAACTACACAGCAGATGAGAGAGGGAGGGAGGCAAAGTGTAGGGGTGTCCGTCTTTGATTAGTGGGTTTTTAATTCTTAGCGCCACCTAATTTATTGGACTACTGTGATGCTTATCATGGTTCCATGTCAAAAAGTCACAGCTAGCTTCAACTTGTGATAAAACTGTGTTTCCGGAGCAAAGCACCAAGCTATCTAGATTTGGTAATGTCGGGGGAGTGTGTAATTTCCTTGGTTCAGTCTCGTCACAACAAAAACTTGAAGCGATGGACCAGTGTTACAGCTCAGTTTTATTTAGAAAATAAAGGAAAATACATCCTTGAGGTGTGAGGGCATGCCGACGCAAAAGACGCCAAGAGAAGAGAGAGAGACCCCCGGCCCTTTGACTCCTCTTTTTATATGCTTTTTCTCCTCCCCTTGAGCCTGCCCTGTGTAAACTGGGCTATCCAGGAGAGCTGTTTGTTCTACCTGAGGTCCTCACTCCAGTCCTCGGACCTTCCTTTGTTCTATTTTCGAGGGCTTTTCCCTCCTTGTCTTTTAGCCACCGCCGTTCTGGACTCCTGTTTTCCTGTTTCCTATTCTAACTCCCTAACAGTAATTTAAACCAAGCATGTTTACTCCCTGAACGCAAACACTTGACCCACCTTCGACAAGTGATGATCCAGAAAGCAAGCATGGTTCCACCTCCTCCTGACTCCATGTGGAGACCCCAGTGGCCCCAGAGCTTGCCAAGGTCGTCATTTTCTGTGGCTTTCTCTTCAGATACTTTCCCCAAGATGCCAGCTGGGGCAGGGAGAGCAAGTTGCTGGATTTTTACCAACCATCCAATTCTTCTCAGATTTCACATAACTGACATGGTTTTGTGTGCTGACTCCACTCCTGTCTTCCTCTTCTCTCTCGAACAGCTTGTCTCCAAGGCCCTCACCTGCTTACCTTTAATTTCATCTGAGTTTGTATCTTATTGTAGTGTACAGTTGGAATTACTTGAAATCCTATTGAGGATAAGGTGGATACAAACACATGAACAACCCCTTGAGCTCTTTCTCCCTCAGTTGTGCGTGCAGGTGTGTATGAAATAGGGGGACTGGGACGATAAGAAAAGACAGCTAAAGTAGAATTGCCTTGAGGGACTTTGCCGGTGATCCAGTGGTAAGATTTTGCCTTCCAGTTTTACAGAGGTACAGGTTTGAACCCTGGGGAGAGAGTTAAGATCTCACATGCCTCACAACCAAAAAACCAAAATGTAAAACAGAAGCAATATTGTAAAAATTTAATAAAGACTTTAAAAATGGTTCACATTAAAAGAAATTCTTCTCTCCACCCCATCCCTCTGGGTCCTCCCAGTGCACCAGGCCTGAGCACTTGTCTCATGCATCCAACCTGGGCTGGTGATCTGTTTCACCCTAGATATACATGTTTCGATGCTGTTCTCTTGAAACATCCCACCCCCCGGGTTCTCCCATAGAGTCCACAAGTCTGTTCTATACATCTGAGTCTCTTTTTCTTTTTTTGCATATAGGGTTATCGTTACCATCTTTCTAAATTCCATATATATGTGTTAGTATACTGTAATGGTCTTTATCTTTCTGGCTTACTTCGCCCTGTATAATGGGCTCCAGTTTCACCCATCTCATTAGAACTGATTCAAATGAATTCTTTTTAACGGCTGAGTAATATTCCATGGTGTATATGTACCACAGCTTCCTCATCCATTCATCTGCTGATGGGCATCTAGGTTGCTTCCATGTCCTGGCAATTATAAACAGTGCTGCGATGAACATTGGGGTGCACGTGTCTCTTTCAGATCTGGTTTCCTTGGTGTATATGCCTAGAAGTGGTATTGCTGGGTCATATGGCAGTTCTATTTCCAGTTTTTAAAGAAATCTCCACACTGTTTTCCATAGCGGCTGTACTAGTTTGCATTCCCACCAACAGTGTAAGAGGGTTCCCTTTTCTCCACACCCTCTCCAGCATTTATTTCTTGTAGACTTTTGGATAGCAGCCATCCTGACTGGCGTGTAATGGTACCTCATTGTGGTTTTGATTTGCATTTCAAGATTCAATGCAATCCCTATCAAGCTACCAACGGTATTTTTCACAGAACTAGAACAAATAATCTCACAATTTGTATGGAAATACAAGAAACCTCGAATAGCCAAAGTAACCTTGAGAAAGAAGAATGGAACTGGAGGAATCAATCTGCCTGACTTCAGACTATACTACAAAGCCACAGTCATCAAGACAGTATGGTACTGGCACAAAGACAGAAGTATAGATCAATGGAACAGAATAGAAAGCCCAGAGATAAATCCACGAACCTATGGTCACCTTATCTTCGACAAAGGAGGCAAGGATATACAATGGAAAAAAGACAACCTCTTTAACAAGTGGTGCTGGGAAAACTGGTCAACCACCTGTAAAAGAATGAAGCTAGAACACTTTCTAACACCATACACAAAAATAAACTCAAAATGGATTAAAGATCTAAATGTAAGACCAGAAACTATAAAACTCCTAGAGGAGAACATAGGCAAAACACTCTCTGACATAAATCACAGCAGGATCCTCTATGACCCACATCCCAGAATTTTAGAAACAAAAGCAAAAATAAACAAATGGGACCTAATGAAACTTAAAAGCTTTTGTACAACAAAGGAAACTATAAGCAAGGTGAAAAGACAGCCCTCAGATTGGGAGAAAATAATAGCAAATGAAGCAACAGACAAAGGATTAATTTCAAAAATATACAAGCAACTCCTCCAGCTCAACTCCAGAAAAATAAATGACCCAATCAAAAAATGGGCCAAAGAACTAAAAAAAAAAAAAGAATTGTGTTGGTGAATTGGGATAGAAATGAGGTAAATTTTAAACTTAGAGTTGAAGTGGAATGAGGTGGGCAACAGTGATAGAATAAGTGTGACATCTTTGTATGCATGACAATGTGTTTATTCAGTTCAGTTGCTCAGTCGCCTCTGACTCTTCGCGACCCCAAGGACTGCAGCACACCAGGCCTCCCTGTCCATCACCAACTCCCAGAGTTCACCCAAACCCATGTCCATTGAGTTGGTGATGCCATCCAACCATCTCATCCTTTGTCATCCCCTTCTCCTCCTGCCTTCAGTCCCTCCCAGCATCAGGGTCTTTTCAAGAGAGTCAGCTCTTCACATCAGGTGACCAAAGTACTGGAGTTTCATCTTCAACATCAGTCCTTCCAATGAACACCCAGGACTGATCTCCTTTAGGATGGACTGGTTGGATCTCCTTGCACTCCAAGGGACTCTCAAGAGTCTTCTCCAACACCACAGTTCAAAAGCACCAATTCTTCAGCACTCAGCTTTCTTTATAGTCCAACTCTCACATCCATACATGACTACTGGAAAAACCAAAGCTTTGACTAGACGGACCTTTGTTGACAAAGTAATGTATCTGCTTTTTAATATGCTGTCTAGGTTGGTCATAACTTTCCTTTCCTTCAAAGGAGTAAGTGTCTTTTAATTTCATGGCTGCAGTCACCATGTGCAGTGATTTTTGGAGTCCAGAAAAATAAAGTCAGCCACTGTTTCCCCATCTATTTGCCACGAAGTGATGGGACCGGATGCCATGATCTTAGTTTTCTGAATGTTAAGCTTTAAGCCCACTTTTTCACTCTCCCCTTAGGAGGAGAAGTAAAGAGCCGTAAGGACACAGTGATTCCCAAAGGGAAGGCGATGTTGTCTTTGGTTTTCAGTTCACTGAAAAGGCACTGAGGCTCAAGACTTTGTGTCAGGGAGGGGCCCTCAGCTTCACTGAGTCCTTAAGAGGGGCAACAGCTTCCCATGTGTTATCTCACTGAGTCCTTATGATGATCTTCCCAGACAGGACTTGCTTCTATGTTACAGATGGAGAAACTGAGGCAGAAATGGGTTAAGTAACAGGCTGCAGGATGCAGAGTTGATGCTTTTGAACTATGGTGTTGGAGAAGACTCTTGAGAGTCCCTTGGACTGCAAGGAGATACAACCAGTCAATCCTAAGGACATCAACTCTGAATATTCAGTGGAAGGACTGATGCTGAAGCTGAAGCTCCAATATTTTGGCCACCTGTTGCAAAGAACTGACTCATTGGAAAAGACTCTGATGCCGGGAAAGATTGAAGGCAGGAGAAGGGGACAACAGATGGTTGGATGGCATCACCAACTCAATGGACATGAGTTTGAGCAAGCTCTGAGAGATGGTGAAGGACAGAGAGGCCTGGCATGCTACAGTCTACAGGGTCACAAAGAGTCAGACATGACTGAGCCCCAACTGAACAATAACAAAATGGGATGCAGGATGCACACCAGCAAGGGACAAAAATTACAATTTCTGATCATCTTACATTACATTATGGGGCCACTTAGTCCGTTAAAAACTAGAAAATCATGAATAAGCAAGTGTCTTCTCCCTCAAGCCATGTAAAACTTGGAAGGCAGAGGAAGAAAATCCAGGAATGTCTACTGCATAAACAAGGGACAAGGAAGGGCAAAACAAGCTGTCTTTAGGAAGATGTTTCCTCTGAAGTTTCTGAGGTTGGAGGGAGGTAGGGAAGCAGGCCCTGCTCCCTGCTCTGGGACTCACCACAGTCTTAGGTCTAGAAATGTCCCAGATAGTCAAAGAGGGCTACCCCGTGTCCTCAAGAAGCCCTCAGATAATTGTAATATTATCTGTTTGCCTTTAGGTGAAGGCTGACAAATGGAAGAAGTGAAAGCTCCACCCACAAACCCAGGGAAAGGCCTTCAAAGAGGAATGCCCTTATCTCTGCCCCCAGCTGTGAGGCTGATTGATGCTGTTAAAATTCTCAGGAGTCTCTGCTATCAGCATTTCTGGTGGGTTGGAGTTAGAGATGTGGAGGGGGTCGGGGGAGGGATGAGGGGAGTGGAGAGTGATAGAAGCTGCCTGGGAAATGCTTGGAGATTCCCTTCTTGAAATAGTCCAGGTGGGACAGGTGATAACCCAGGAATGAAAATGCATGATAGAAAGGATATTATGGCTGGTGCCCATGATAGTGTGGGGTAGGTGAGGTCCAAAGACTAATGTCTGAAAAATACTTCACTTGCTAACTTAGATGCAAGAATTATGCACCAAGTCTCTAAATTAGAATAATCAAATTAAATGCAAAAGTCTCATTCCTCGGGCTCCTCTTTAGGTTGCCAACCCAGAGTTGGAGGAGAATTGAGGAATAAAAGACCTGCGCTCAAGTCTATCAGCTGTGCGACCTTGGGAGCTCCTCTTAATAACTTCTTTCATCTAGATTGCTCATCATCAACTTTAGTCTTATTATTAAAACAGCAGACAGTGAGGTGAAGACACTGTGCATGCTGTGGAATGCATGGTGAAAAATGCCTATTTATCACAATCCAGATTTAGCTGTGAGAGGTCCATACTTTGGGCCATTTTCAATAGATATCCTGTGATCTCACCCAGCTGCTGTGGCTCCCTTGGAACTCACTTCATGGGGGTCCATATAGCATGTGGTCCAGGAGTTCTCAGATGCCCTCAGCAACTTTCACAGGGCTCTGCCAGGGAAAAGGCAATGAACTACTCCCAAGAGACCCATATGCCATCAACAGAGGAACCCACCAAAACTCTGCTCTCTGAATGAATTCTTTGTCAGCAAGTCCATGCAGGGATGAGGCCTAAAAGAGAAACTGCAGTGCGGTGTAGTTTGTCCTTTGTCCAGGCAAATGGAATGGATCAGGGAACATTTTTAAAGAGGATCCTGGTTTCCTCTCTGCCAAGTCAGTTCAGTTCAGTTTAGTCACTCAGTCTTGTCTGACTCTTTGCGACCCCATGGACTGCAGCATGCCAGGCTTCCCTATTCATCACCAACTCCCAGAGCTTGCTCAAGTTCATATCCATCGAGTCGGAGATGCCATCCAACCATCTCATCCTCTGTCATCCCCTTCTCCTGCTTTCAATCTTTCCCAGCATCAGGGTCCATTCCAATGAGTCAGATCTTTACAATAGGTGGCCAAAGTATTGGAGCTTTAGCTTCAGCGTCAGTCCTTCCAATGAATATTCAGGACTGATTTCCTTTAGGATTGACTGATTTGATCTCCTTGCAGTCCAAGGGACTCTCAAGGGTCTTCTCCAACAGCATAGTTCAAAAGCATCAATTCTTCAGTGCTCAGCTTTCTTTATGATCCCACTCTCATATCCATATAGGACTACTGAAAAAACCATAGCTTTGACTAGACAAACCTTTGTCAGTAAAGTAATGTCTCTGGTGTCTAGGTTTGTCATAGCTTTTCTTCCAAGGAGCAAGTGTCTTTTAATTTCATGGCTGTGATTTTGGAGCCCCCCAAAATAAAGTCTGTCATTGTTTCCACTGTTTCCCCATCTATTTGCTATGAAGTGATGGGACCAGATGCCCTGATCTTCATTTTTTGAATGCTGAGTTTTAAGCCAACTATTTCTCTCTCCTCTTTCACTTTCATTAATAGGCTCTTTAGTTCCTCTTTGCTTTCTACATAAGGGTGGTGTCATTTGCATATCTGAGGTTATTGATATTTCTGCCAGCAATCTTGATTCCAGCTTATGCTTCATCCAGGCTGGCATTTTGCATGATGCACTCTGCATGTAAGTTAAATAAGCAGGGTGACAATATACAGCCTTGATGTACTCCTTTCCCAATTTGAAACCAGTCTGTTGTTTCAAGTCCAGTTCTAACTGTTGCTTCTTAACCTGCATACAGATTTCCCAGGAGGCAGGTAAGGTGGTCTGGTTCACATCTCTTGAAGAATTTTCCAGTTTGTTGTGATCCACACAAAGACTTTCAGTTCAGTTCAGTTCAGTCACTCAGTCGTGTCCAACTCTTTGAGACCCCATGAATCGCAGCACGCCAGGCCTCCCTGTCCATCACCAACTCCCGGAGTTTACTCAAACTCATGCCCATCAAGTCGGTGATGCCATCCAGCCATCTCATCCTCTGTCAACCCCTTCTCCTCCTGCCCTCAATCATTCCCAGCATCAGGGTCTTTTCCAACGAGTAAACTCGTTGCATGAGGTGGCCAAAGTACTGGATTTTCAGCTTCAGCATCTGTCCTTCCAATGAACACCAGGACTGATCTCTTTTAGGATGGACTGGTTGGATCTCCTTGCAGTCCAAGGGACTCTCAAGAGTCTTCTCCTACACCATAGTTCAAAAACATCAATTTTTCGGTGCTCAGCTTTCTTCACAGTCCAACTCTCACATCTATATATGACCACTGGAAAAACCATAGCCTTGACCAGACAAACCTTTGTTGGCAAAGTAATGTCTCTGCTTTTTAATATGCTATCTAGGTTGGTCATAACTTTCCTTCCAAGGAGTAAGTGTCTTTTAATTTCATGGCTGCACAAAGATTTTAGCATAGTCAATAAAACAGAAATAGATGTTTTGCTGGAACTCTCTTGCTTTTTCGATGATCCAACAGATGTTGGCAATTTCATCTCTGGTTTCATCTCTACCTTTTCTAAATCCAACTTGAACATCTGGAAGTTTTCTGTTCACATACAGTTGAAGCCTGGTTTGGAGACTTTTGAGCATTACTTTGCTGGCGTGTGAGATGAGTGCAATCATGCAGTAGTTTGAGCACTCTCTGGCATTGCCTTTCTTTGGGATTGGGATGAAAACTGACATTTTCCAGTCCTGTGGCCACTGCTGAGTTTTCCAAATTTGCTGGCATATTGAGCGCAGCACTTTCACAGCAACATCTTTTAGGATTTGAAATAGCTCAACTTGAATTTCATCACCTCCACTAGCTTTGTTCATAGTGATGATTCCTAAGGCCCACTTGACTTTGCAGTCCAGGATGTCTGACTCTAGGTGAGTGATCACACCAGCATGGTTATCTGGGTTATTAAGATCTTTTTTATATAGTTCTTCTGTGTATTCTTGCCACCTCTTCTTAATAACTTCTGCTTCTCTTAGGTCCATAGGAGCTCAATTTAACATCATCCATTCTCACCAGGGATGAAAAACAGTCTATCCTTTGGACTAGCTGGACAGACAGTGCAGCATCAGATGCCATCTCTAGAACTCCTTGGGCCTTTTTGGGCAGGTAATTCAGGGTATAGATCAGCATTTCTCATTATCAGTCACTGTGATTGGTCTTATGAGCTCTTCTCTGTGAGCAAGTGCCTAGGTGCCTCTCTGAGTCCTTTATTCTGAACTGAAGACTCTGGCCCCTTGTTCCGACTCAGTTTTCCTCACTGCTTGCTGTCCGCCTCAGGTTTCTGACCCATGGAATACACAGGGGTAACCAGCCCAACCCCTTCAGTCCTTTTGGTACTGAACTAAACTTGGGTCCTTGCCCACACATTGTAAAGCCAATCTACCAACACCAGGTTGTGGTGGAGGAAAGTGTAGCATTTACTGCAGGAACCTAGCAGGAGTCCAGGGCAGCTAGTGCTTAAAATACCAGAACTCCCTGATGGGTTTCAGCAAAGCATTTCTAAAGGCCAGGTGAGGGAGGGAGGATCCTGGGATCTGAGATCAACTTGTGTGCAGTTCTCTGATTGGTTGATGGTGATAACATGGCAGAACCACGTCACAGGGGTTAACATTTGATCTTGAGGCTCCAGTGAGCCTGGGGGCTTTGTTGGGGGGAGGGAGGGAGTTGCACAGTTTCTTACTGAGTTTCCTGAGTAAGAAAACTCAGGAAGTGAGCATCAGATTCTGTTATCTGGGTACCTCGGAGAGGAGCTACAGAGGCGGATAAGGGGAGGGGCTGTCCTGGGGGGGCCCCATAGGGTTCTGCTGGGTTACTTTCCTCCTGGGATCCTTCGGCATGCCACTTACACCTTGATTATTCCCCCTTCCTAGCCCCCTGTATGGTTTTCATTTCTCTTCTACTGAAACCTGTCTCAGGGAAAGAAAAGGTGGCGTATCTATTGACGCCATTGCACTGGCAGGCACGCGGTGTTTCTTTCCCGATGCTCTCAGCTGAAGGGGCTCCCTCCCCACCTCCCCTCCCCCACCCTCTCTTCCTTCCTTCCCCCTCCCTCCCCCTTCCTTCTCCTCTTCCTTACTCTCTCTCCGCGCCCTGCCTACTACTTTGGATCTGAAACAAACACCACACACAGGATGCGCACCTTGGTTTCTGAGAGGAAGATGTGGGCATACAGCCTGGCTGTCTTGGGGGAGGGGGCGGGGGTTGCTCCCTCTGGGACGAATCTTGACAGATGGGAGGTGGGGGGTGGGAGGGAGCCCTGTGGTCGGGAGGAACCCAGCTGTGACTGGCTGGCCCTGGTGGCGGCACATCGTGTGTGTGTGTGTGTGTGTGTGTGTGTGTGTGTGTGTGTGTGTGTGTGTGTGTGTGTGTGTGTGTGTGTTCGCGCATGCTCACTCACTACTCTGTAGTGAGACCCTGTAGTGTGTAGCCCACCAGGCTCCTTTGTCCGTGGGATTCTCCAGGCAATAATACGGGAGTGGGTTGCCTTTTCCTCCTCCAGGGGATTTTCCTGACCCAGGGATCCAACCAGCGTCTCTGGCGTCTGCTGCATTGGAGGAGATTATTTACTGCTAAGCCACCTTGGGGAAGCCCCAAAAGCACATCCTGGGGACTGTCTTCTCAACCGACCTACCCCACCTCCCTTTGACCTTCACCCACCCCCCACCTGCCCCCGTCACTGTTTTGTCCCCAGCTCTGCTCTTCTAAAGAGGACCAAGACACGCCTCTTGTTTTACTGTGAGTGAAGCTGCTCATTTACTTCTCCTCAGAGAGATTTGAAATATCGCGAGAATTGCGCCGTCTGTATTTATTCAGTAGGTAGGTTTCTGAGGAAGCGGACCGCTCTGTGGCGAGGTCGCCTCCCTGCACCTAAAAGCCCAGTGCAGTCCCTCTTCTTTTTTTTTTTTTCTGTAACATCACATTGTTTAATACCAGTAAAACTATATATTAAAGGTAAGCAGGGAAAATAAAAAACACAATGTACGCAAACTGACAAATTACCGATAAATTTTAACGTTGAAATGTTCAACATATTGAAATTATCACAAACTTTGTAGCAGCCACTATAATTATGTTTAGTGCGGTGAAGGAACATACTTCTATGAAGAAAGAAGAGATGATATATATTAGCAGAGAAAATGAAAATAGATGAAGAATAACCAAATAGAAAATTTAGAAAATAATATTTGAAAAGAAAAATACTGAATAGGCTTAATAACAGAAAAAAAATTTATTTATTTATTTTTCATTTATTTATATTAGTTGGAGGCTAATTACTTTACAATATTGTAGTGGTTTTTGCCATAGATTGATATGAATCAGCCATGGATTTACATGTGTTCCCCATCCTGAACCCCCCTCCCACCTCCATCCCCATCCCATCCCTCTGGGTCATCCCAGTGCACCACCCCTGAGCACTTGTCTCATGCATCCAGCCTGGACTGGTGATCTGTTTCACAATTGATAATATACATGTTTCAATGCTATTCTCTCATATCATCCCACCCTTGCCTTCTCCCACAGAGTCCAAAAGTCTGTTCTATACATCTGTGTCTCTTTTTCTGTCTTGCATATAGGGTTATCGTTACCATCTTTCCAAATTCCATATACATGCGTTAGTATACTGTATTGGTGTTTTTCTTTCTGGCTTACTTCACTCTGTATAATGGGTTCCAGTTTCATCCACCTCATTAGAACTGATTCAAATGTATTCTTTTTAATGGCTGAGTAATATTCCATTGTGTATATGTACCCCAGCTTTCTTATCCATTCGTCTGCAGACCCTCTTCTATCCTGAGCTGGTATTGGTTGTTCTGTCTACAGAGTTTTAATCATTTTAGAAACCTTGGTGGGGTGGGATTCAGGGAGAACTGTTTGGCATTTCCAGACCGGAAGAGGCTCTTCTCTGTTCATTGACTAAAAACTTGCTCAGAAAGAAGAAATCCAAGCAGGCACAGTTCAGCCTCTGTGAGGACTCCTGTTCTCTTTCTTTCTCTCTTCCCTTTTTCACTCTCTCAAGACAATATCATCAATAACAGGACTTAGAAAAAAATGAACTGCAGAGAGCATAAGAAGATTAGGCTGGAGATTAGGCTTTTTATCTGTATTGCTCCTCTTGTGGAGGTTTACTTTCATATCCATTTGGATATATCCATTTGGAAGATGGGCTCTGTTGATAGCAGCCCATCACCCCATTATGGGCTGGGCTGCCAGGCAGAGTTCGCAGAGGCAGACAGGTAGGTGGCCTTCCCTCCTGCTCCTGACTCTCTGGGATTCCCCAGGACACTGCTGGAAGTCAGGGCTCAACTCTGCAGCCGGTACCTGGTAAACAAGAACATCCCAAAACATCAGTTGCAGACACTGACTTCTCCCTCTGCCCTTCTGCCAGGAGGTAAAGGCAGTGCAGAGCAAGCACACTGCTTGTTCTTGAGTGTTCACTGAGGCACGCTCTTTCTGTCTCACTGTCTCTAGGGGCTGTGCTTCGTGGACACAGCGAAGACAGCAGGAGGGACCCGACTGAATGCTGAGTGCTGAGTGTTGACGTGGTCCAGCCACGTGGCACAGGGAAGGCAACTTCAGCCACTCAATGGGAAAAATGTCACACGGCGGTTCGGCACCTCCTTGCTCTTGCAGACTTAAACCCCAGCATCCCCCAAACTGAACCGACCATTTTCCATTGCATGGTGGTCCTTCTCTCCACCCATGTCACCCACCCTGTCGCCCACCCTGTCTCAATGGCGTGCTAGGAGCTTGGGTCCCCCCAACTCCCCTCTGCTCCATCCCCATGTTCATCATCAAACCACCTTGATTTTGTTTTATCAGCTTATAGAGTCTCTGGAATCCTCCATGCTTCCATCTCCACTTTTCCATCCTAGTCCAACCCCCAGTGCCCTTCACTTGGATGATCACAATGGCATCCCTCTTGCTATCTTCATACCCATTCCTGACTGCAGCAGAATTAACTTGTTCAGGCATACAAATCATATTATTATCCTTCGTTCTGTAAAGCCCTCAAATGTCTCCCCATTCCCTTTAAGCTCTCCTTAAGAACCTGTAAGTTTGAGTTCAAGTCCCCAAGGTCCTTAACTAGGGTTTCCTGGCCTTCATTTCTCAGTCCATTCCTGCCCCTGCTAACCTGCCCATCCCTGCTTCTCTCCACTCCTGGGTCTTTTCACGCTCCACACTTACCGTAGAGCCTTTGAATATGTTGTCCTCTTACCCCAGAAGCCTTTTCCCACCCTATTCATCTTCATAGATCTCCTCAAGCTTGGTGGCATTTATTTTTCTAATTTTGTACTCTCGGTTCCAGGGAAGAAGGCACTGTCCTTGGCACACAACACAGTGCCTGACACCTAATAGATGCTTAAAAACATATAGACTTATTATATTATCTATATGTATAAAAGTGAGATTTTTGTAAAACTGCCTTAGAACTATAAAGTCTGTATAAGACTGGTGATTTTTATTTCTTCTCTCTAGCTCAGAACAAGCAGGATAGAATAGTCTATTATCATTTAGTCTTGAAGGGAATTTATTTATATCTCTGTGTTAAGGCTTCCAGGCATTTGCATCTTAAGCTTTTTATTTCTACCTGCAGAATGAAGGGGTTTGTGCTTCTTTAAAGGAATTTCTGGCAATAGCCAGCAGGTGGGTTCATTAAGGAAGAAACAGAACACTCTCATGCTATTTTTATTTCTTTTTTTATAGTTTGGAAACTGGAAAACAAAGAGACAAGCTGAGGCCAAGGAAGGAATGTGTGTGTGTGTGTGTGTGTGTGGGTGTGTGTGTGTGTGTGTGGAGGGGACTATACTCAGGGTTTGGAATTCTCTTCTCACCCCCTTTATAAGGAGGTACCCCCAAGCACCCCTTCTGAATGGGATGGGGCTGCTGGGAAAGCAGCCTGAGGAGTAGGAAGCACCAGGACTACCCTGACAGCATGGGTTAAAAGCTTCTATTAACCCTGGGACTTTGAACAGCCACTTAGATGGTGCCTCAGTGTCCTCATTTGTAAAGCAGAGGTCAAATCCTGGATATCAGGATTATTGTGAGGATTAAAAGAGATAGTGTTTTAGAAAGCACATTGTAAGTTGCAAATATAAATTAAAGGTGACATGATGAGACCACTAAACCAAACACCTCAAATACAAAAATACAAGCTGACATTTCTCTCCCATGAGCCAGTCTTACCTATGCAGCCCCATGGACGTGACCACATGTCAGCAGCTTCAAGAACAGTGATGAGTGTGTGCATCGCCCCCTCTTCCGGTGGTCAGTAAACTCAGAGGCGGGCCCTAGTCATCTCACATCCCTAGTAAAGAGCAACATCAGACACCTAGTACCTGTTGAATGGGTGAATGGTGAGAAGCAAGCAGAAAGAAGTTCTGAAGAAAAGGGTGAGTGGGGGAGGGGTGGGCTGGATCCCTGGAGAGGTTTATATTTTCTTAGAAGTCCAGGAGAGGGCTTCCCTGGTGGCTCAGTGGTGAAAAGTCTGCCTGCCAACGCAGGAGACGGGTTCAATCCTTGGTCCAGGAAGATCCCACATGCCATGGAGCAACTAATCCCAGACATCACAGCTACTGAGCCGCATGCCCTAGAGCCCGTGGTCTGCAACAGGAGACGCCACTGCAATGAGAAACCTATGCACCGCGACTAGAAAGGAGTCCCGCTCATCTCAACTGCAGAAAAGCCTGAGCAGCAACCAAGACCCAGCAGAGCAGAAACAAAAGTCCAGAAGAGCAACTGAAGGCACCAGATCCCCGGGGCGTGCCCTCTGAACTCCCTCGGCTCATACCCCAACTCCTGGCTCTCCTGGCCTGTGACCAGCTTCGGGGATGGGATGGGGCAGGAGCTCTTTGTCTAGGCTTCATTTGACTGCAGGGGTCTCTCCTTGGGGGCCTTGCTCAGTGGCCAGAGCAGTGGTATAAGAAGAATGCTCAGATTTCCACATTTGGAAGCCTTTCAAGAGATGCATGCCCTGGTCTCACTCTCAAACAAAGGGGACAGAGCCAAATACAAAGAAATGCTTTTTCCCAGTCCCCGGGCACCAACTGAATATCATCCATCCATCCATCCATTAAATAGCTGTGAAGCCCCCGCTGTGTATGGCACTGGGTGCTGGAATGACATAAAATGAATTGCACCCTCATCTCAAGCAAGGAGAACCTAGCTACTTTTCCACAGGGAAGACTCAGTGGGGAGGGAGCAAGAGCCAGGCCCTGGACTGGAAGGAACATAGCACCCGCACCATGAGAAGCCTGACCCTGTCATCTCTTTCTCCACCACTCTTACGTCACCCTGGGCCTGGGTGCCAAAGGTCCATGGTGTCAGACACCAAGGGGATACCCTCGAACCCTCCACTTTGCTGGGAAGCTTGCAAATCACCTACCAGAATGTTGGCCAGACTTCAGGAATTACTCAAAAGTTTTCTGCACCAAATTCTTTCTGGAGCTGACAAATAAGGAATGATGATTCCTTTTGGATCAAATGTATATTTTTAAAGGGAAACAGTTTTCTATTGTGAATGGAAAGTAGGTCTCACCTCAGAATGGAGCCCATTTGTCAGTACTCCTGGAGGCCTGGGAGATGATGATCGAGTTTCCAGGGTCAGGGAAGAATGGTCTGGGGCCCGTCTCCCCCACTGGCTGCCCCCTTACTGAACAGCTTCCAAGTTTTAGGTGGTGAGGTTGGCGTCAGAAAGAGAATGACCTGGAACTTGACACCTGAGTGTCCTCCAGCTGATCGGCACAGATGGAGCCATCCCAAAAGAAAAAAATTGCAATTACTCTACAGGTCCTGTGCCCTGTATTGAATACATCCTGTTCTATTCCTCACACACAAAGCGAGAGGCTCTTAGTCATTTGAAGAGATGGCCCACAGCACCAGTGTTGACCGAGGGCTCTGTCAAAACCCCTTTCTCAATTCAGTTAACAAGCAGGGGCGGCCAAGGGCCCCTGGCCAGCGGCACGCAGCCCCGGACGGCTCCAGAGTGAGATGTTGCCGTAATTCTGGCCGCATCCTTCAAGCTCCACCTGTGGTCATGGTACAGCCAACTAGCTTTCAGCGAGGAGCCCCCTCCAGCCCCAAAGCTGGCCGATCAAGCAACTGGAGTGCAAGGTCTTTCTTCCCAGTCCCTGAGCAAAGGACCAGAGGAAGCTGCCTCTGCTGATGTGAGCAGAGCTTCTGAACAAAGGGGCCTGTGTGAGCTGCCGCAACAGCATCTGTGGGTGCAGAGCAGAGTCTGGCTGGAGTGTTTGCAGTGTGGCAGGGGGCGTGCTGTGGAATACAGATCGCCCCCGAGCCTTGGGGGCTTTGCTTGTCAAGTGGCGGGGCCTGGCTCGGGCAGCCCAACATCCGGCTGTCAACAGCTTGCAGGCCTGTTTGCAGTATGGCCAGAGTCCTGTTTGGTGATTTGACAAGAGTCCCAGGCTCTCCTGGCACATCAGAATTCAGGGTTTGGTGCTGCCAGCGCGGGCTGGCTGCTTCTGGGGTGTTCTCCGCCATGGATCAGCTGTTGGTCAAGCTCAGGAGAGGCAGCTGGAAGATCCCTGAAATGCCTCTGCTTCCTGCCCTCCATCCTCAAGCCCTCCCTCCATTACTCACAGAAAGACACGGCGAGATGTTCCAAGATACTGTCTTGGAGAAGGGCTGAAACACACACCTGATTCTGATAAAGATAAGAAAAACAAGAGGTTATAGAAAATAGATTCCTCTGATTTTTGAACCATCACACCTCTTTAATACTAATTAGTCATCGTTGTGGGACCCAGTCTAAAAAGCACTGAGTCAGCTGAGATGCCTCATATATTTTCCCCTTTGATCCAGCTCCCATGGTTGTGTGAGCAATTTGCAAGAGGAGGCACATGGACTCAGTGTGAAGGGCTGCTGTTCATTTGCATCCCACTCAGTAAAATCATAAGCAGGGGAAGTGCCTCTCCTCCTTGATCCCATCACTCTCCTGTGTCCTTATTCTGCTAACACCTCCATCTTCTCTCCATTCACCTGGCTCATCCTGCCCCCTCTTCCTTCACCTTCCTTCCCAGGTCAGATCCTCAGTGCTCCTCAGCTCACACCAAGCAAAATCCCAACCTGGGCACACAGACTCCCTCACAACCTTGGCCTTTGTTCTAGTTCAGAGACTGAGCACTCAGGGACATGGACATTCCTGGGTAGGCGGGGCCAGCCCGAGTTCACGGCCCCCCACCTCCCCTGGGCCCTCAGTCACTTTTACTGCTCCTTGGAGAGCTCCCCCCTCTGTGCCCAGCTGACCACTCTGAGCTTCCAACTCTCTCATCAAGGTTCCTGCTCAGTCTTTAGTGTCTGAGTTGACTGCAACTTCAAGGTCCTCAGGTTCCTTGTCTCTCAAATTCCCCTTCCTTCTATGAACACCTCCATCTGCACAGCCGTCTACACCTTCAGTCTCAGAGACATGGCCCTCTTTCTGTGCTGTTTCTTCTCTGCCTTGACCACTGACAGACTTTGATAGTTATCCCCTCTGTTTCATTTTTGTCAAATCTCTTCCATCTCCCTTGGAGCTTCTACATATACAGGAGGCAGACTTCATTTTATTGGGCTTCACTTTAGTGCACTTCGCAGATAATCACATCTTTACACCTGAAAGGTCTGTGACAACCTGGCAGCCAGCAAGTCTGTGGGCACCATTTTCCCAACAGCTTTTGCTCACTTCCTGTCTCTGGGTCACATGTTGGCAATTCTCAAAATGTTTCGAACGTTTTCATTCTCAGTACCCAAGTCTCGTGGGCCATGTCTTCCTCTAGTTACTTCTCAACGTCCCCTCTCCCCTTCTCGTGCGAAGATCTTGCTGTCTACACATCCATTCATTCCCAGCTCTTTGCACTCTGCTTCTGTCCACAGCCCACTACCAATCTCATGTCACTGAGGTGACCAGTGACTTCCTAGATAAAAAACTGAGTGGATTAGTTGCAGTCCTTTCCTTACTAAACTTTCTGAGGCATTTGAGGATTCAGGTTATCCTTTGAAGCTTTGTGATCCCTTACATCTGCTCTCCCCTCCCTTTGACAGAGGCTCCTCTCCCCCTGCCTGTCCCAGGTACCTGGCTATTCTCTGGGAGTCTGTTCTGAATACCCCTGGCCTTCCATACACACCTCTGTTGAAGCTCATCCTCTCTCGGGGGATGTGCAGGTAACTCTCGTTCCCTCTTTCTAACCCAGGCCTTTATCCCCTACATCTCCTGCATTGGCAGGTGGATTCTTCATTACTGCACACTAGTACAGTGGTTATTACCTTTCGGGGTCTCCCACTCCTCCCTGAATCCTTTTATCCCCAGAGCCAAAACCACTGTCTCCAAGCATAAAGAGTTTCAAGTATTTGAGGAATGAACTAATGAAAGTTCAGCCTTCCAAAAGAGTCAAGCTGCAGACTAAGCAGCTTCACTGATTTGCTGAATTCTAGTGCTCTAAGGTTGTTTTTTCCATGGCTTGTTGTGGAATCTGTCCATGTCTTTCTATTCCTTTGGGTGGATGTGCTGCTGGTTCTCTAGTTGGCCTCAGAGGAACATTAGGCCTTTTTCTGCCCATCTCATCCTGTGGCTACAGACCCTGCTGGGCAACCTTCTCTAGGTTCCAGCTCCCCGGCCACCCCGACTCTGTCCTTTGGTCTCTTCAGGCCCAGGGATGACTAGGACATCACACTGGGGCTAGTCTCAGGACTTCATTCCTTGGTACCCCCTTCATTCTACCCACCCCCTGGAAACAGTTTCTCCATTTGACTCTGATGAGCCATCTGTTTCCTGCTGGGACCCTGAGGAATATAGTCAGTGGGCAGGTAGGTAGGGAATGAGATGATAAACATGGTGCAAAAATAATTTGCTTGGGTCTTTTTAAAAATAGTCTTTTAAACCCCAGTGATTAAATCCCTCCCAGTTTTGTTTTCAAAGCACCACCCACCATCTTTACATAGAGCCTGCTGTTTGGCAGTATCTGGGCTTCGCTTGTGGCTCAGCTGGTAAAGAATCCGCCTGCAATTCAGGAGGATCTGGGTTCGATCCCTGGGTTGGGAAGATCCCCTGCAGAAGGGAAAGGCTACCCACTCCAGTATTCTGGCCTAGAGAATTCCATGAACTGTATAGTCCAAAGAGTTGGACACAACTGAGCAACTTTCACTGTCACTTTGACCTTATCTATTCATTTGACTAAATATGGAAACTAACATTGAATACCTAAAATTTGCAGGAAGAGTGATAGCATTGGGGATCCAAAGAGGAAAAGACCGTTTCTGCTTGAGAAGACCCAGAGTTTAGTAAGGGAGACAGACACGGGGAGGGCACTGCACCTGGCCCTGGGCTTGGTCCCACATCCATGCTGACTCTGGAATGTGGATAACTGCCTCCCGGTCTAGATGCCTAGAGTAATACTGGTCCTTCGACTTCAGCTATTTTGCATAGAATCATCCTCAGATTTTTTTCTTCAGATAAATGCCTTCTGACAGCCAAATACACAGAAGATGATTATGTAACACGTTCTGAAGTCAAACTTCATTTCATATTTTCTCTTTTCTTCACATTATAGGTTCCTTGTGTTGGCAATAACTTTAAATCATCAGCTGAACTGACAGTTGCCAATTCTGGATGATCCTGAGAATGGCTCTATAAAAACAGGTTTCTGAGCCTTATAGTCATCTGATGAATCAAAACCTTTGGGGAGAACAAGTGCACGGGAAAAAGTGAGGCCTGGAGATCAAGATTTTTCCTTTTGAAACCTTCTAAGGATTCTGATGTTTGGTCTGTTTGGAAATTGCTGGTTTGGATTAATTCTTATTTATAGCGATTATAATTTAGGCTAAGTTTTTTCCAAACATGGCTCCTTGGCCATCTGGGCGTGTTATATTGGCATAGGGATAGACATGTAGATCAATGGGAAATAATTGAGAGTCTTGAAATAAACCTTTATATTTATGGGCAATTGATTTTCTTCAAGGGCATCAAAACCACTCAATAGGGTACAGAATGGACCTTTCAACAAATGGTGCTGGGGAAACTGGACATCCATATACATAAACATGAGATTAGACCCTTACCTTGTCTCATACACAAAAGTTAATTCAAAATGGATCAATGACCTAAATGTAAGAGCTCAAACTATAAAACTCATAGAAGAAAACAAACACAAATTTTCATGTGACCTTAGATTAGGCAGTAGTTTCTTAAATATGACACCAAATACTCAAGAAACTTTTTTAAATAATTAGGAATATATTTTATTTTATTTATTTTTTTATAAACTTGACTTTGCAAAAGTTAAAATCTCTTGTGCATCAAAAGACTGTCAAGACAATGAAAAGATAGCTCACAGCATAGAAGAAAATATTTGAAAATCATATATCTGATAAGGGATTAAAATCCGAAATATATAAAGAACTCCTACAACTCAACAATAACAACAACAAAATATCCAAACAATACCTACTCAGCACTAGGTAGTCTGCCGGAAAGACCCCTGCCATCCCCCAAAGAAAGGTGACCTTGCCTGAAGCAGTTCATTCTCTGCCAGAATAACTTCCTTGCTTCACCTCCTCCTGCCTATAAAAATCTTCCATTTGTACAGCTCTTAGGCACTCCTGTCTGCTATGCTGGAATAATGACCAATTCATGACCCATTCAGTAAAGCCGATTATATCTTTAAATTAAAAAGAAAAACTCAAATAACCCAATTTTAAAAAATGGGCAAAGTACTTGAATAGACTTCTCTCCAAAGAAGATCTACAATTGGTCAATGAGCACATGAAAAGATGCTCGACATCCCTAGTCATTAGGGAAATGCAAATCAAAATCACTAAGAGCTATCACTTCACACCCACTAGAAAAGCTGGGTTTTCCAAGTGGCTCTGGAGGTAAAGAACCTGCCTGCCAATGCAGGAGACATAAGAGACAGGGGTTTGATTCCTGCAAAGATCCCCTGGAGGAGGCCATGGCAACCCACTCTAGTATTTGTGCCTGGAGAATCCTATGGACAGAGGAGCCTGCAGGCTATGATCCATAGGGTTGCAAAGAGTTGGACATGACTGAAATGACTTAGCACACACAGAATAGCTATGATTAAAAAAAAAAAAGATGAACAATAGCAGGTGTTGCTGAGGATATGGAGAAATTGGAACCCTCAAACATAGCTGGTGGAAATTGAGTCATTCAGCCTCTGTGGAAAACAACTGTGTCAGTTCCTCACGATCTAGAAATTGCACTGTCTTAGGCATATACTGCCACTGAGTCACTTCAGTCGTGTCCGACTCTGTGCGACCCCATAGACGTCAGCCCACCAGGCTCCCCCGTCCCTGGGGTTTTCCAGGCAAGAACACTGGAGTGGGTTGCCATTTCCTTCTCCAATGCGTGAAGGTGAAAAGTGAAAGTGAAGTCCCTCAGTTGTGTCCGACTCTTAGCGACCCCATGGACTGCAGCCCACCAGGCTTCTCCACCCATGGGATTTTCCAGGCAAGAGTACTGGAGTGGGGTGCCATTGCCTTCTCTTTTTAGGTATATACCCACAAGAATTTGAAACATACATCCATACAAAAACTTGTACACAAATGTTCATATTATAGCATCATTCATAATATCCAAAAAGTGGAAACAATCCAAATGACTATCAACTGATGAATGGATAAATAAAATGTGGCATATGTTCACACAATGAAAAATTAAATTATTCAGTTATAAAAAGGAACGAAATAGTGATACATGTTATGATATGGATGAACTTTGAAAACATTATGCTAAGTGAATGAAGCCAGTCACAAAAGAATTCATGTTGTATGATTCTATATATCCTATATATTGTATAACTTTATTTTCAGAGTAGGCAAAGCCAGAGAGATCAGAAAGTAGTCTAGTGATTGCCAAAGGCTGGGGGATAGGGGTACATGGAAAGTGACTGCTAATGAATATGCGCTTCTTTTTGGGGGGGATAAAAATGTCCTGGAATTAGAGAGTGGTGATGATTGTACAACTTAGTGAAACTACAAAAAAAAAACAAAAACAAAAACAAAACCCTGTGTATTTGAGGCCTGGGAACGTGCATTTGAAACAAATCCTCAAAATGATTCTAAGGCCACTGAGATTTGAAAACTGCAGCATTTCATTTGTAATCACTTTATCCCCTGAAAATTTGAAGAATTTAAAATCTTATATGAAAAAAAAAAAAGGCAAAAAGCAGACAACCAGGGCATGGAAAGCAATCATTCAGTGAACAACTATTTAGCTGCTGCCTGCTATGTAGCGGGTAGCATGCTGGGCCAAGTGAACTAATCCCAAACCCTGTCTTATAGGAGTTTAGAGCTTGGGAGGAATGCAGCATGCAAACACATAGCTACAGAATCAAGACAGTCATGACTTCTGCTTTAATGGAGGTTTGTACAAAGTACGGCAGGTCAACAAAGGAGTCTCAGGCTGGGCCTGGAGGAGCCAAACAATGAAGTAATATCTGAGTTGGGGCTCAAGATCTGCACACTTGGAAAGGTAGAAGAGAGTATGAATGAGGGAAGTGGGGGATGCTTCCAATCAGAAGTGAAAGTGTTAGTTGCTCAGTCGTGTCTGACTCCTTGAGATCCCATCGACTGTAACTGTCCAGGCTCCTCTGTCCATGGGATTCTCCAGACAAGAATACTGGACTGAGTAGCCATTTCCTTCTCCAGGGGATCTTCCTGACCCAGGGATCGAACTGGGGCCTCCTGCACTGCAGGCAGATCCTTTACCATCTGCGTCACCAGGGAAGCCAATCAGAGGAAGAGCATGTGTAAAATGCACAGAGGTTCGGGAGAACTTGGCATATTAAAGCATCTGTAACAGTGGAACCTCTCCCAAGGGAGGACAGTCAGGAGGGGAGGCAGAGAGCTGGCTTGTGCTGCAGTGAGGAGCCGCTGGAGAGTTTAGAAAACAAAAACGCCCGGTCCTGGATTGGGAAGATCCAGCTGACGGCAGGCTGGGAGACTGGGGCAGAGAGAACAGAGGAGCTGACAGGCTGGAGGGCAGGCTTGAATGATACACTGAAGGTCTAAACTAAGGCAACAAAAGGACAAGGCGGAGACAGAGGGAGGCTATACACATTTAGAGTCCCTGGGAACTGACAGAATGCTTTGTAGGACCCTTAGCAGCCTCACTGACCTCCACCTACTAGATGCTAGTTGGGCATCTCAGTTGTGAAAAACAAAAGTATCTCCAGAAATTGCAAGGTGCTTTTGAGTGCCTACCTGAGAGGCAGCTGAGACTCCAATAAGCTTAGACTCCATTGATCTGGTTGTAGGACCATTTTTGTGTTGTTTGCTAATAAACATCTGAGGGGAGGCAGAATCCATTCTGAGTAGTGCTGTGATTGTGAGGGAGTTAGGGAGCAGACTGGTAGCCTCAACTTCCTCTCACAAACAGGAAACCCCATTGGTTCCCAAATAGGGTGATTGTGAACGACCAGGTGGCTCTAGTAGTGAAGAACCCATCTGCCGATGCAGGGGACATAAGAGCCGCAGCTTAGAGATGCAGGTTTGAACCCTGGGCCAGGAAGATCCCCTGGAGGAGTGAATGGCAGCCCCCTCTAGTATTCTTGCCTGGAGAATCCCATGGACAGAGGAGGCTGACAGGCTACAGTTCATAGAGTCGCAAAGAGTTGGACACAACTGAAGCGACTTAGCACACACACATGAACAACCAACTTGACCGAGGTCGGTTGGCCCCAGGGCAGTTTTGTTGTTTTCTGGCTGGACAAGGGTTGCCATTCCTTGTTTTAAATCAATTAAACAAAGAGGTCATTAGACTGAAGTAACTTTTAATATCTTGGTAGCAGACTAATACTTAAGCCTAAAATCCCTCGAGGTTAAGAAATCAGAATTTAAGGACAACCCATCACAACCAACCAACCAGGCTTTCTCAAGAAAGGCAACTACTTAAGCTACAGCCAATCAAATCACTTCTTTGCTTTACTTCCTCCTCCTCTTTATAGAAGTTTACCCCTCCCATCTACTTCTGTCAGTGGAGTGTTCCTAATCACTTCTGGTTTGGTGTTACCAGACTGGAATTGAATTTTGCTTCAATGAACTCTTAAAATTTTTAATGTGCCTCAGTTTATCTTTTAGTGCTCAAAATAAAGAATCCCTGACAGAGAGCTCCTGGCCAAGAGAAAGAGGGGAGACACAAGCAGAGTGAGCTCCAAGACCAGGAGCTTCAGAATGCACAGAATGGATTTCTTCTGGGTTTCTCAAGGAATTGTTTACAGGAATCCTCACCCCAAACTCATGGGTCTGTGGTGATGATCACAGCAGGGCCCAAGGCTAGCTCTGCCCAGCTTTGAGACTAAGCAGACCTCCTCAGCAGAGAGCTCACCGTGATAGCCATGGCACCAGGTAACAGTCATAGACTGTCTGAGTGGGAAAGGATCCCTGAGAGATCTTGCCTGTCGTCACTCCTAAGAGTCCTGTGTCCACATCAGTGCTAGGTGAGGAACCCATCCACACCTGTCTGTTCCCTCAACCCCCACCCTGGTCCATGCCAGCATCGCCTCCCACCTGCAGGGTCGCCATTGCCTCCTAACTAGAATTCTAGTTTCTTTCTTCTTCTCTTAGATCCTACTCTCTATACAATCTCCAGAATGATGACAGTAAGTACATCTATCTTATTCTTTCCCAATGAAACCCCTTCAGTGGGCTTCCATGGTATTTAGAATAATTCCACAATCCTTACTTATTTTTGCAAAGCTCTGCAAGTCTGCATCCCAGTTTCATCCAACCCTTAGCTCTTCACCAAACACCTGGTTTCTGAAATGTGTTTAGATCTTTCCCGTCTGAGGGCCTTGGATGCTGATGGGCTCTCATCCAGGAGTAGTTTCCTCCAAGCCTTTCTGTGGCTGCCTCTGTCTCCATGGGGCTCAGCTCAGAGGAAAGCTTTGCAGAGAGGTCTCCCTTGCCTCCCCTAGCTAGCAAAGCTCCTGATGGCCCCGCCCCCCCAGTCACACCACCCCTTACTCCAGTGCTGTCACTCACTGTAGGGAATTAGCTTGCTTGTTGGTTGGTTGACCAGTTACTCCTCCCTCTAAAATGCAAGACCCTGCAAAGCAAAGGATTGCTCAAATCTAGCATATGGTCTGGTGTGTCCCAGGCACTCCATGGATATTTCATGAAGAGATGAATGACTTTAAGACTGGCGCCAGAATAAATCCATTTAACATGCTATGTGCACAGTGATGACCAGGACCAGATCCCTTGATATCCTTGTCTTCACTATAAATTAAGAGCTGTCTTTACCAAGTGCTGTGAAGGCCTGCCTGCAGGTCTCTAAATGTTTTGGATCTCCCCCTCCCCCTCCCCACTGCAAAAGAGTAGGGAGGTCCTTGTGGACAGTAGACCTTGCTGTCTTCCTATTGCTGCCTCCTCTTCTTTCCCTCCCTCTCCTCCTCTCTCTGGCTTGTTCCTGAAAAATGACATGTTAGCTGAGTAGCTTAACATCAAATCCTCCTTCCTGTTAACATACAGAAGCCCCGTGATTCAGTTCGAAAGACTCCAATTGGCTGCACTTTAGCTTTTGGCCTCTTTTTTCAAATGATTAATGATCTACAAACAAACACGGAGAATGGTTAAAGCACCTGCTATTTAGAGCCCCCTGCGGCGAATCCCTTTTGTAAATGGAAGGACTGGTTGGTTTATCTTCTGTGTAAATATGGATGCTCTTATTCTGGATGCTGTGTTGGTTACACCTGCACCCTTGATGTGACTCCGACACGTCCTGCTGTCACTTCTGTCTCTTTTCACCTGATCACTCCATTCAGTCACACAACACACCTTTATTGAGCACCTACTATGTGCCAAAGAGACAAGCAAGGGAGCCCCTGTCCTCAGTGATGCCCCATCTGCCAGGGGAAATGGACAAGAGAATGATTAAACAGAGTCAGACAGGAGAAGAGCCCCTCACCAAGCCCCAGGTGATCAGAGAGGACTTTCCTGATGATCCTTGTTCTCTCTGGGGGGAGATGAGTGGCGGGCTGCCAAACAGATGTAAGGCAAGGCACACAGAAGGGCAAAGGACCTTCATGTTCAGAGGCAAAGAGGTGTGAATGGGCTTTTCAGAAGGACTCCAGCCATGTGTGGATGTGGAATGCTGAAGGGCTAAATCTGAGGAATAAGAAGAACCATGAAACTACACAGAGGACTCGAGATTTTATTCTTAAAGTGATGGGGGACCACTGATGGACACTATAGGGAACACATGAAAGGCCATGGACAAACTGCACTACTAAAAGATGACGTAAGCAGCTCTTGTGGAGCTTAAGAGGGGGAGGAGCGGTGTCAGAAGATCTGTTAAAGGACATGATCTTAGTCCATCCAGACTGTTTAACAGAACACCATAAATTAAAAAGTGAAAGTAGAGTGAAAGTCGCTCAGTCGTGTCTGAATCCTTGTGACCCCATGGACTGTACAAGTCCATGGAATTCTCCAGGCCAGAATACTGGAGTGGGTAGCTGTTCCCTTCTCCAGGGGATCTTCCCAACCCAGGGATTGAACCCAGATCTCCCACACTGCAGGTGGATTCTTTATCAGCTGAGCCACAAGGGAAACCCAAGAATACTGGAGTGGGTAGCCTGCCCCTTCTCCAGTGGACCTTCCCAACCCAGGAATTGGACCAGGGTCTCCTGCATTGCAGGCAAATTCTTTACCAGCTGAGCTACTGGTGGGGTGGGGTGGGGGGCAGGTATAAATAACAAACATTTATTAATCACAGTTCTAGAAGCAGGGATGTCAAGGATCAAGATCCTGGCAGGTCTGGTGTCTGATGAGAACCTCTTCCCCACTGATGACTATCTTCTTAACACAGCCTCACATGCAGGCAGGAACAAGCAAACTTCCAGAGTCTCTTTCTATAAGGGCACTAATCCCATTCACAGGGGCTCAGCATTCATGATCTAATCATCTCTCACAAGCCTCACCTCTGAATACCATCATGCCAGAGGGTTAGGATTTCCACATAGGTGTTTGAGGAGGATACAGTCAGATTGTAGCAGACATCAAAGTTATCTAGGTGAGCAACAAGACTTTGAACCTGAGATTTTTATCCTTGGACACAGTGGTGCCTGGGGAGGGGTGTCCTCACTGAGCTTTGGAAAATCTAGAAACTCTTTTGTTGAAAATGTGGTATCTGTGTGCATAACGAGGACCCACAGCTTTCATGAAATGTGCAAAGGAATCTGAGACACTCAATCAAGGTTGTGCAGTGAGGACAGAGAAATCAAACCGCATAGAAGAGAGATTTAGATTTACTGGGCTATGTGATAGATGGGAGAAGGGTGGAGAGAATAGGAAGGGGTGAAGCCAAAGGTGAAGATTCTGACCTGGGATATGACTTAGGAAATTGTGTATCTTTCTAGAATCCTGGCAAAGGCATAGTTTTGGAGCAGAGGGGAGGAGGCGGGAGGAGATAAATTACTCATTCATTCATCAGTTATTGAGTTCTTACTTTGTCTTAAGTACTATCCTTGGTGCTGAGGATTCAGCTACATAAAAAAACTTGCATTGTAGTGAGGGTAAACAGACAAAAACATTCATAGAAGGTGGTGATCACTGGTGGGATGGACAGTGGGCTTGCTACTTTGGGATGGACAAGGGATTGCTACTTTGGCAGGCTGATCAGAGACACTTCTGTGAACAGCTCATATTTCAGCAGAAACCTGAGTTAGGTGACAGAGAGAGAGGTTTGTGGCTATCTGATCTGGGGCTGTCATATTCTAGGCAGAGGGAATAACCAGTACACATGCCCTGTGATAAGTACATCCTTGGCTTACTGGAGGAAGAGCATGGAAGCCAGCTTGGGTGGAGCAGAGTGAATCATGAGAAAAGATCAGGTGATGGGGTGGAGCATGGTGAGAGAGGCTGGATCATTCAGACCTCAACCCTGGAGGATTATAGTAATAATCATGGATTTTTTTTCCTCTAGGTGAAATGGGAAACCACTGGCAAAGCTAAATAGAGAGAAGGACCTAACTTCAGTTTGGGACATGTTGATTTTGGAAGAGTGTGTGAGACATCCAGGTGGAGGGGTGCAGCAGGCATTGGCTATGAACCAACAAAGGGCTGACGTTTGGGTATATTTGTGAGAGTCATCACCACATAGATGGTAGTGGAGATCAGGGTTGTCAATGGGTTTATCTTGAATATTGTAGAATATGGTGAGAAGGGGAGGAAGCTGAGGAAACCAGGAGAGAAGGAGTTTATAAAGAAGCTTGAAAAAGAGGAACAAGAGAGGAAAGAGAAAAATTAAGAAAGAGGGAGTAGTCAAAGTGATGGAGAAGAGATCTTGAAGATGAACAGTCTCAGAGGTTGCAGAGAGTAATACAAGTTTCACAGAGTATGCTTTGCATTTCTCAGACTGTCAGTTCAGAGGGATTGGAAGTGGGAAGATTACAGTGGGCTAAGGAATAAATGAGCAGTGAAGTGAGTCAGTGTAGACATCACCCCAACTTGATAAGCCTGGTCTGGATAGTTTACCATCTATGCTTTCTGGGCCATAACCTTTGTCTCATGGCCAAACTGCAGGCTCAGTTATAGTCAGGAGGACAGAACCAAAATATCTCATGTTAAGTGGTCAGATGGCAGACAGATCAGGAGCTTGTGGTCATGGGTTTTATGTGGATTGGGGAGCAAGCAAAACCGGGAAGATTCTGATCAAGGGGAGCTAATTGAAGAGTAAGTGTCTAAAGCTACTGATAAGCTTGAAGTGTAGGTAGGATAACAAGGTTGGGGGCTGGAAGAGCGGGAGACTGAGATCCAAGGAGATACTGGAATTATGACTTGAAATGTGAAATAGAGAAAAGCCCAGGGTGTAGTTTCAGGAAAATTTTGGTAAAGTGGAATGGAGGTGAAGTTCACAGGCTTCAAAGAGAGAAAAAATAATTCTGTTAATGTAAGCTAGTAATTGGAGAAGCTACTAGTAGTAGATTACAACTATGCCAATCTAGGGAAGATGGTTTGCCTAAACAATTTAGTGGCTCCTAAGCAGCATTTAGGCTTCCTGGATAGGCATCAGTGGTAAAGAACCCTCTTGACAATGCAGGAGACATGAGAGAAGTAGGTTCAATTCTTGGGTTGGGAAGATTCCCCTGGAGGAGTTCATGGCAACCCACTCCAGTACTCTTGCCTGGAAAGGAGCCTGGCAGGCTACAGTCCATAGGGTTGCAAAGAGTCAGACATGACTGAAGCAATTTAGAGTGCACGAAAGCAGCATTAACAGAAATTATCAGAAAGCATCATTCTTAATTTTAAAAGAATATTTCAAGAAAATTACTCTGTGTGTGTGTGTGTGTGTACATGCAGTTCTGGATGAAAATGTAAAATGTATTTCTAATTGTGCGTTGTGATTAAAAAAGATAAAGCTAAGATGACATCAACTGCAGAGCAGGACTTTTGCAGGAAGGTGGAGGAGGGTGAAGATGAGAAGGGGAGCTACAGTCTGAGCTTCTTTTGGCTTGAGCCACATGGACCCCAAAATGGCCCAGTGGCAGGCCCACAGGAGTAGAGGGTACCTGGTTTAGAGCTGCTGATAAAGGAAGCCATTCCACTGGGGTACAGAATTGCTAATACCTGAGCTCACCCAGAACAAGGTATGATCATTACAAATGGTATTATTTGGGGATGTAGACTCGAGTCACAATATCCAGGAACCATAACACAGAAACAATCAAATACCCTTGTTTTGAGGAAGAAGCGCCGCCTGGCTTAAATTTAGCCGATGCAGCTTTGTGAATGCCGCCTTGGTTTCTCAGAAGCTTCATCCTCAAGAGTCTTGTGTAAGCAGAGAGGGTGAATGTTGATTTTTCCCTCTCAGTGTAAATTTCACTCGACTTTTCCCTGAGTTCGTATTACCTTTTTTTCACTTTTATTATCCTGTCTATTTTGTTACTGTGCTCTGTGAACTTTGCCTGTGGTACTATAAACCTGGGGATTAAACACTTGGCTTTAGCTGCAAGAATGAAGACATTAAAGAAACAGGTCTTAGGATTCTCAAACAAGTTTTTGTGTTCTTGGAGTTTGCACTGTGACCTTTGTGGCAGAGACCAATTGCTGTTCTGAAAAGTTATCTCCATCCCCCGCTGAGGAAACAGAGACTGTTTTCCCAGCCTCCCTTGCAATTAAGTATGGCCACGTGACTAAATTTTAGCCAATGGGGTGTGGAGGCAGAGATGGCAGGCGTGGCTTCCAGGCCCCTCCCCTAGAAACAGCCTACAGGCAATCTTGTCACTTCCCCCATCTGCAGGCTGAACATCGGTGCAGTGGCAGAACTGAGAGCTTTCTTTTGAGGAGAGTAGAGACTCAGCCAGCCAGGACCCTGGACGGCATGGAGCAGAGGCTCCTTCGACACCCCTCCCATCCCTGGTTTGTAGGACTTTATTAGAAGGAGAAAAATACATTGTTTGTTGGAGTTTATCTGTGATAGCAGCCTGCATTGCTTTAACTGCTACACCTGTGCCTACTTAGATGGATGCCAACTGGATCTCCATATTCATTTAGAGTTTGCCTTTGAAACTGAAATAAATTGGTATTTCATTTTATCTCTCCACAGAGACATCGCTTAGTGTTTATGAAAAGAAACTTTCTTAGTTGCTTTCATTTTCATTTATATTCTCTTGCCATGGTTAAAAAAAACAAGCAGTGGATCACTCCCTGCTTTCCTGGCCCCACTGAAGTCCAGAAAGTTGGTATCTACCCAGCAGGTACTCCTTAAATGTTTCTCAGCTGATGGTTGAGTCTGCTTTAAGAAATTATTTTTCCTCGCTTTTGGAAGTCCTCAAGTTAATTTACAACAAAGACAAGCCAAGTATTAGTGGAAATTCCCAGTGATTGTAAATAACGATGACACACACATTGGGCAGCGCAAGATGCCAGCATGGTTCTATACATTTTACACATTATCAGTAATCTAAAAACCCTGCAAGGTAGGTATTAGTACATCTTTTTTTTTTTTTCCTATTTTGAAACAGAACCTGAGAATAGCTACAGGACTCATCAAGGTCACACAGCTAGTGATTGATTTGAGCCAAGATTCTGAATTAGATCTGAACAGCTCTAAAGCCCTGTCCTGACGCACCTGCTTTCCAAATGTGTGCTTTTAGCTTGCTCATGTTATGCCTGCTCATTCCTTTCTTCTGCTTCCCATTGATAGCAGTTTTCCCAGTTCTGCTCATTGACTGGTCAACACTGCTCACTGACTGGTCAGTGTACCCTGAATTCAGCCAGGGTCACTTAATTTTAACAGAGGAAACAGAACTCAGGCCAATCAGTGCAGGGAGCCTCAGGCCTGCTTTGATACGTATTAGAATTTATAAATATTTGCATAATTCCTCCAGCAGACATATGAGTATGCATTGCTCACTATTAGAGAGCAACAGCAAAATGCAGTATCTACTGGACTCCTTTTAATCGCCTTGTTCAAAGTAAAAAAAAGAAAAAATGCAGGTGGATGTTAAAATTCTGGAGGTCATACGTCACATTTTAGAAAAGAACTGGCACACCATCCTACTTCAAGCCTTGCACAGTCCTGGAACATGGATTGTGTTTGCTAAACTCATTTACATTTGAATATGTTTTCTGTTAAAAACTGGTGTGTGTGCTAAGTTAAAGAAAGGCAACCAGGAGGTGTGCATGGGTGTGGAGAAGCGGAAAGGAGAAATTACTTAGCTGTGGGTATGAGGGGGTCATTTTAAGGCTCACGTTGTTATTGTTCACTTGCTTAGTTGTGTCCGACTCTTTGAGACCCCATGGACTGCAGCATGCCCGGCTTCCCTGTCCTTCACCATCTCCCAGTGTTTGATCAAACTCATGCCTGTTGAATCACATCTGTTAAGGCTTACTAGATTGCTAAAAAAATGATCCTGGCATATTTCAGGACTACAGATGTTTGGCGCTCAAGTCTAGTAGCTCTCTTACCTTGGTTGCATTTCTAACTCTCCAGAATAAAAACTTGTTCGTGGACATGAACTGATGCTATGAGTGCCCTCCAACTCTGAGTTAAGAGGACTGGCTCTGAAAGCATGCAGCCCAGGTCAAAATTCTGACCCAGTCAACCTGGGGCAATGGGCTCAGCCGACCTGAGCCTCCTCTTCCACGCTGAAATACCTTTGATGCTATGACCTCACTGCAGGGCTACCTTTGGTGCTAAATGTACCCCTGTAAAGCATTTACATAGTGCTGGGCACAGAGAAACTACGCAGTGAGTGTGAGCTGTGGCACCTGGCTTTCCTGTGTCCTGTCACTGAAATCTTCATATGTCTAGTACAGGAAGGAGTCAGCTCTGGGTGCTGGGACTGGTCCAGACCTGGAAGAGCCTGGTCTTTGGGCTGTGGAGAGTTTACATTCAGGATTTCACTAGTAAGACTCACAAGATCTCGAGCAGGAGACGTTACCTGTCTGGGCCTGGGCTTCTGCATGTGGAAGGAGAGAATGGACGGGAGGGAACCTTCCAACACAATGTGTCCCCGAGCCTGGACGTTGGCTGGAATGCAATTACGGACAGAAGGAAAGAATGGTTAGTCATTCCCCTGGCAAACATGGCAAAGTGATCATCTCCTTTTATTAAGAGACCAGGCTATGCAAGCCATAAAAATAGGGTGGCTTCAAAATTGAAGTTCTTTGAATTTGAGTTTTTGTTACACCCGACGGAATGTGAAAAGAGAATTGTGTTATACATGGACTTTGTATAATGATCTCCTATCTCATGCTGCAAATCAATTACTTATTAGCTTTCATTGCCAAGGAAAGGAAAATATATTACTATTCATTTTAGCCTTTTCCTTATTGATTTTGTGAGTACAGTACTAGTTCTTGAAGAAAGATTATATTCATTCTTTCATTACAAAAGACCTAGGCCACATTACACAATATTAAAATGGGAGAAAAGCAGAAATAAAATAATCTTATCATACTCCTCTGTGGTGAAGCATTCAGCTTCCATTTTTCTTCTGCATATTTTATATTGAGGATTGCATTTTTCACTCGGTGCTATGTAAAGATCAATTACCATGTTACTTCATAGAGTTTATAATTGTAGTTTTAATTGTAAAATAATATCCCCAGAAGCATACTCTGGTTTATTTTACCATTTCCCCTATCCTTGTCAGAAGGTAGCAGAGAGGGAACTTGGGACTTGGTGTCACATGTCTTAGCAGTGCGACTGTGATCAAGTCACTTAAACTCTTCAGCCTTCAGTGGCCTCAGCTACAAAAATTCGGGCTGTCTAGGTCCACTCTTGCTGGGCCATTGTGAAGATTAAAGGAGATCGTGTTTGCAGAAGGCTCACCGCTCTCTGGAACATAGTAGGGTTCACTTATGCCAGTGGTACTTTCAACTTTGTGACCTACATTCCAATCTGATGAATGATCTGATTCTTATAAACACCCTACCAGAAAATGCACGGACCATATCAGATTACCTCACTCCCTCTCTCTGGGCCTGCCCCATCATTTGCAAAGTGAGGTGGTCAGACTATAAAGTGTGACCTCAAAGACCCCTTCCACTGTGGTCCTCGGTTGTTACTAAAAGCAGCTGCAACCATCTCGGGGAAATGACCTCTGGAAAGATTCAGCCTTACTGACAAAGAGAGCATCCTACGAAAGCCTGGGGGCTTGTGGACACTAGTTTCTCTTTTCTCCCAGATAAACATTTGACATTCCTCTGAGAGGGCTCTCTCGGCTTAGTCTGTGTGCCCTTCACATCTCCATTTTTCAGACGGGTTCAGCAGCCAGCACGCTCACCCAAGGTTTTATTTATCCATTTCACATTTCTAATGTTGCGTCGCTGCAGTGATCATTTTCCAATGTGGTCATTTAAGGAAGATAAATTGGATTGCAAATCTCAGGAGACCAGGCATTCCTTTCAGTCAGCCCTCAAGGGACAAAGATGTTTTCCCCACTCAACACCACCTGCTTTTGCCCTCCCTAAAACCTCCCGCGAAGACATTCTGACTGGGAAAAAAAAAGAAAATTTTGGCCTCAGAGTAGTTGGATAGGCCCCCTCCCTGGTACGTGCACGGTTAGCCCTAACACTCAGATTTCTCAGATTCCCCAAAGCAAGGGCAAAACACAAAACAAAACACCTATTGTTAGGATCAGAGGTGCCATTGCAAGGAAACAGTGTCATTAGCAGAGAGCTGCCACCCACCTCCTCTGATAGCCTGTTCTCAGGGCATTTCAGTGGAGGCAGCCTCCCCCCCAGCTCATTCACTCACAGTGTCTGGGGGTGGGGGTGGGGACCCACACCACGGCCCGGGAGAGGGGGATCTCACACTGTGGACACACAGGGTGTAAAGAGGCCAGGCACACGTGGGCACCCACTGGGAGCTGGTACAGCAGGGGGTCAACATGAAGGCTCTGAATCCTTGCATTTTTGCTTACTGTGTGATCGTAGGTACGTTATTTAACATCTCTGTGCCTCATTTCGGAAATAGATGAATAGAAGAGCCTCTCCTAAAGTATGAGAGAAATTAAGGCATGTAAAAGCTATAGAATGTGCCAGGCACATGTTTCATAAATAGCACCTTTTGTGCTAAATGGACAAATCCGATCATCACTTTGAGGGACAGTCAATAATAGTGGAAAGAGGGTGGAAGGGGTTTTAGAGACAGACCTGAGTTTGAATCACAACTCCAGTTTGTGTTTCAGTTCAGTTCAGTTCAGTTGCTTAGTCATGTCCGACTCTTTGTGACCCCATGGATCGCAGCACGCCAGGCCTCCCTGTCCATCACAAACTCCCAGAGTTTACTCAAATTCATGTCCTTTGAGTTGGTGATGCCATCCAACCATCTCATCCTCTGTTGTCCCCTTCTCCTCCTGCCTTCAATCTTTCCCAGCATCAGGGTCTTTTCAAATGAGTCAGCTCTTCACATCAGGTGGCCAAGGTATTGGAGTTATAGCTTCAGCATCAGTCCTTCCAATGATATTCAGGACTGATTTCCTTTAGGATGGACTGGGTGGATCTCCTTGCAGTCCAAGGGACTCTCAAAAGTCTTCCCCAACACCACAGTTCAAAAGCGTCAATTCTTTAGTGCTCAGCTTTCTTTATAGTCCAACACTCACATCCATACATGACTACTGGAAAAACCATAGCCTTGACTAAACGGACCTTTGTTGGCAAAGTAAGGTCTCTGCTTTTTAATATGCTGTCTAGGTTGGTCATAACTTTCCTTCCAAGGAGACTTTTTATTTCATGACTGCAGTCACCATCTGCAGTGATTTTGGAGCCCCCAAAATAAAGTCAGCCACTGTTTCCACTGTTTCCCCATCTATTTGCCATGAAGTGATGGGACCAGATGCCATGATCTTTGTTTTCTGAATGTTGAGCTTTAAGCCCACTTTTTCACTCTCCTCTTTCACTTTCATCAAGAGGCTCTTTTGTTCTTCTTCACTTTCTGCCATAAGGGTGGTGTCATCTGCATATCTGAGGTTATTGATATTTCAGCATATAAGTGAAATAAGCAGGGTGACAATATACAACCTTGACATACTCCTTTTCCTATTTGGAACCAGTCTGTTGTTCCATGTCCAGTTCTAACTGTTGCTTCCTGACCTGCATACAGGTTTCTCAAGAGGCAGGTCAGGTGGTCTGGTATTCCCACCTCTTTCAGAATTTTCCACAGTTTATTGTGATCCACACAGTCAAAGATTTTAGCATAGTCAATAAAGCAGAAATAGATGTTTTTCTGGAACTCTCTTGCTTTTTCAATGATCCAGCAGATGTTGGCAACTTGATCTCTGGTTCCTCTGCCTTTTCTAAGACCAGCTTGAACATCTGGAAGTTCACAGTTCACATACTGTTGAAGCCTGGCTTAGAGATTTTGAGCATTACTTTGCTAGCATGTGAGATGAGTACAGTTGTGCGGTAGTTTGAACATTCTTTGGCATTGCCTTTCTTACAGGTTAGAATGAAAACTGGCCTTTTCCAATCCTGTGACCACTGCCGAGTTTTCCAGATTTGCTGGCATATTGAGTGCAGCACTTTCACAGCATCATCTTTTAGGAATTGAAACAGCTCAACTGGAATTCCATCATCTCCACTAGCTTTGTTCATAGTGATGCTTCCTAAGGACCACTTTACTTCACATTCCAGAATTCTGACTCTAGGTGAATGATCACACCATCA